>NC_135506.1:143595741-144795741 GCF_052857255.1 Amblyomma americanum | reverse complement strand
CATAAGAGACTAAGAACAAAGAAATTTTGTAGGTCACTTAATTACAACAACCCAATGACATCTGACAGCACTGGGTCTTCTGAATTTATCTGCTTCTAATCTTCCGCCATTTCGTGCGGTTGGCTGCATGCTCGTCTGATTAGGCTTTCACGAAGACCTCGCTTTCAAACTACAGCATGAAAGACTGGCAGTTTAACACGTGTGAACGCGGGTACGAAGACGACGACATTACAAAGCACAGCTAGAGAGCTCGGCAGTTCGTTCAGGCCGGATGATAAGATTTGATTGCGCCCTACTGATTGTTAATCTGAGGAGAGTGTATGAACTGACCGACCTCACACCCGGGTGGCCCTCCCTCTTGATGTGTTCGGCCATACCTTGTTCTGTCTGTCAGAGCGTTAAGTTCTACTTCTCGCGTTTCGGGTCTCAGCGTTATGCGTTATAACGCCAACCGTAAGCCAGTGGTTGCCATAGTCACCGAGGTGGTTACATAACGTACTTAAATAATAACAGGCGGCAGCGTGATGCCCGAGCACCACATCTCAGTAAGGGTGTGCGAATAGTACTTTTTCCAGACCGAATCGAATACGAGTAGTGTAGCGTTGCTACCGAATCGAATACGATTAGTTTGGCTGAAAACTGAATTGAATACGAATCGAATAATGAGGGAACCGAGTCGAATACGAATATTTTGAGTAATATCCGCTACTGGTGCGAATATTCAATGAGCAATCGTGAAAACAGCGACGCGCTGCCTTCGCAATTTTAGCTTATCTTTTAAAAGAAGCAACATGGACCTCAGTCTGGGGGTTCGCAACAGAAAGTAAGCGTAACTTTGTTACTGACATGTTATGCGCATAGAAAAAGTACCTTTTGCCCTTCTTAACGGAAGAAAATAAACTAATGCCACATCGTAGTGCCTGAGATGGGCGAGGACTAACTTTATGAGGCATGGCCTCCGAGGTCAGGCATTAAGGCTGGATTTGCTGAATCTGCCTGGGCCCCGCTGTGTCGGCTTATCTCTGAGGCCATGTATGAGGGTTACGAACCCCGCCGCGCTAACTGACCGCACCGTGGAACTGAACCCTCCATCCCGGGCATACCGATCCCGGCAGAATGGTAATGCGGCGTGTATGGTAACTGTTTTTGGATCGAATAATCGAATGCGAGGATATGCGACTCGGTATTCCAAATTTGCTAATATTTGCAAACCCCTCAAACTATAAACTCAGCTATGTCGATCCGGTATTTATATCCCGTACGTCCTTTCCTTCGTCCTTCGTGCCATCTTCGTTGTGCTGTGAGCAATATGAACACGCGTCAGGTCGGGCCGCTTGATCTCGGCATTCGTGTAAACTTTGTGGGCCAACCGTTTGCCGCAGAATGTTCCTGGTGGTGTCATACTATTCAGCGTTTCGTACAACATAAACTGACTAGTAAAGTTAGAGCCTAACTAGTGGCAGGGATTCGAACCGGCAACCTAGGTACCCCCAATTCCACATCTTTAGGAATCTTCATATGACCATTGCGGCTCAACCGTTTTTCAGAGTGTTTTTGGTGTAGTGGCATACGATTTGGCGTTTCTTGCAGCATAAATTTACAGGTTGAGTTAGGGTCTAGCTGGCGGCAGGGACCCGAACCGGGGACCTATGTCAGGTCTCTTAACGCACGATATTCGATCACTGCCTCAGTATCGGCTCATTTATTTGCGATGTGCTTCGTGTACTTTCCTAAAACCTTTGTAAGTAATTTATTGTAAATAGGATATATTTTCAATGTAATAAATACCACGCTTTAAAAAATCTGTGGAGATGGCGTAGTGGCCAGAAGCAGCGGCCAGCGGAACTGATTCTTTTAGCGCCGCCGAGGGTTCGGATCCCGCTCCCTCAGCTACCAAGTTTTTTCTTTTATTTCTTTAGTGTCTTCACCCATTGTTACGCCAGCCTTCTACTGCAGTGAAGCTCTTATGCTGCTGCATAAAATAAAACATTATTTAATCAAATCAAATCTTTATTTTCTCTCTCTCGAGGAGAAAGAGGGGGAGGCGGGTAAAAGCCGCATGATTGCGGCTTGACGAAGCCCGGCCCCCTCATGTACGATTCGGCAGCAGTTTGAAAAAAAAAACACATTTAGCTTCAAAAAGTTAGTTAGAAACAGATTTCGTTAAATGCACTTCAGATTAAACACAGTGCCTATAAAAGAACCTGTCAACACCATTCAGAAAAAGAATCTGCAGCAGTACAGAGCACTTCATGGCAGTCAAAAACACAGGATACAATAAAATAAGCAGCAAGTTAACAAACATCAAGAGCACCAAAAAGTACAAACACAAGCATACAAAATTTATCAGGCGTTAGCTGCAAGAAAATGTGCATAAACTGCTCGTTTGGACATCTTTTCCGGGCAGACATCGATGGACGCAAGGTTAATTAAAAGAACAGCTGCGTGATAAGAAGTGGACTGGTGACCATAATCTGTGCGACAGAAAGGCACAACCCATGAGTCATTTCGACGAGTATTGTAGAAGGAAAGGTGGGGTCGAAGACTTATTATGTCCAGGAAGCTGCGATTACACGCCAAAACGGACGAGCGATATGTAGACGTGAGACGAAAAAGATGGATTCTATGGGAAGAAGTTTAAAGTGATTAAAGTAATCAGAAGTATGCGCATGACATTGAATATTAGCAATTGCATGCAAGGCATGTTTCTGAAAGATTTTAAGTTTCCGTATGTTTTCCTTTGATTTAGTTGACCAGATTAGATGGCAGTAGTTTAGTGGACAGAAATAGTGCGTTATAAATTACGCGTTTAACTGCGGTCGGTAGGAAGTGGCGGTGTCTGTTTAGTATCCCGCAAACCTTGTTAAGTTTATTGCAGAGTACTTCAACATGCTTATTCCACGTAAGGATCTCAGAAATTGCTACGCCAAGGGTCTTAATTTCGTTAACAATACTTACTTCCACATCGTCTAAAGGTATCTTACGTTCGGGGTTAACATTTGTATTCTTAGTGCGGAATAGAATAGCCTGTGTCTTTTTAGCGTTCAACCGTAAATAATTTCTTTGCGACAAGTCGCTAACAAATGACAGTGCACGGTTTGCAGAGTAAATAAAATCATCAGTATTTGCCCCTCTGAAAACATAGCAGTATCATCCGCGTAACCAGCCCATGATATGGCGTCATGCAGGGAAAAATATCATTAATATAAACAACAAATAACAAAGGCCCAAGGTTACTTCCTTCCGGTACGCCGGAAGGGACGCTTTTTACGTTAGAATTATGATTATTGTGATTTACATATTGGCCCCTGTTATGAAGATATTAAGAAAAAAGAAGATTTGCACTGCCGCGCACTCCGTTGTCCTCCAGCTTAGACAATAAGGTTTCATGATGGATACAGTCAAACGCTTTTGAAAAATCAATGTAGAGACCTAGTACAAGTTCTCTACGTTCAAAGACGTCAATGATGAGGTCCTTTTCATCTAATAGTGCTGATTTTGTGGATTTTCCTTTCACGAAGCCATACTGATACGGCGAGATAGAGAAAATTTGTTTAGAAAACTGTAAAGACGCATGTGCATTATTTTTTCAAAACCTTTTGAAAATATAGGCATTACGGAGATGGGACGAAAATTAGTGATGTTATTTTTATCACCTCCTTTCTATAGGGCCACTACTTTTGCAATCTGCATGTTCCTGGGAAAACAGCTGCATTCTAGAACCAGGTTATATAGTTGGCATAAGACAGGCGCAATCAGATCAAGGACATACTTAACTGGAGAAATCTGCATGTCCAGCGATTTAGTGATTTAGGATTCCAGTGATTTAGATTCCAGTGATTTAGAATTTTTCATTGCCTGAAATGAAGATGTAATTTCTGTCGCAGTTGTCGGGAAATATACCATGCTATTACTGACTGAAATTCGTCCGGCAAGTAGGACCGAACTTTTTGCCGGCAGTCTGCTTGAGGCACTCACAACAATAAAGTGGTCATTAAACATATCAGAGAGCGCCTTGCCAGTCACATCTGTACTACCCACCCTCATGCTTGCAAGTACAGTTTGTCTTTTGCATCGTAGAAGACTGTTTAAACGCTTCCACAGCAAATCAATATTTTTAATTGCATCATTGAATTTCGCCGTCAAATACTGATGCTTGGAATGCTTAAGTTTGGCATTTAAACGATTCCTGAATAATTTAAACGTTTGTAGCTCTCACACATTCTTTGATTTTACGAAGTTCCAGTATAGCTTATTTTTTATTTTAATTTGAGCTAGAAGATAGCTTGTAATCCATGGCTTCCGTGAGTTTTTGTTATTTACGCGTTACATGTACGGGAAATGTTTTTTGTACAGGATTGTAATATGTCACATGAGAGCGTCATACATGGAATCAACATCAATTTTTTCAAGAACACGAGTCCAGTCGTGGGCTTGAATATCAGTGCGAAAACTGTTCAAAGAAGTATTGGTGATGTTTTGAAAAAGCAAGGGAAGTGAGCTGTCGGTCCTGTGGGGCATATTTATCCTGAATAAATACGAAAATAGGAAAGTGATCGCTAATATCACATACAAGAGTTCCAGAGATTGCAGTTTTATCAACATTTGTAACAAACACATCAATTAGAGTTGCAAGAGTGCCAGCTCGGCCTAGTTGGTAATTCATTATTCGATAGAGCGCGAACAGAGACAAGGACGAAGAAAGACAAGACACCTTGTCCTGTCCTGTCTTTCTTCGTCCTTGTCTCTGTTCGCGCTGTATCGCATAACACATCATCAATTAGAGTTTGCGAAGATGATGTTATACGTGAGGGCTCATTTATGAGGTTAACAAAGCCATATGCATCAAAAACAGAAAGCAGACCAGTTCGACAGGTTGAATTGACAGGCATGCCAATGTTTACATTTCACCAAGAGATAATGAGTACTTATTTAAAGATATGAAGTCAAAAAGATGTTCAGGAAAACGCAAAAAAATTGCCACGCTTGCGTCTGGTGGACGAAAAAACACGGTGAAAAATCTTCTTGTGGATGGCCTGGACTGCTTTCTCGCTTCAAGATTACAAAACTGAAACCTGTAAAGGTAAAAATTCGGGCAATTTCCGTAAGTGAAGAACTCGGTTTACAGAAGCTCGCAAAAGGTATTCACGACAGCAAGCGCAATAGTTTGGATGTGTTTTTCACTGCGAAGACACACAAGGAAGGTGTACCTTTCAGGTGCATAGTGAGCGAAAGAGGTTCCTGGCAAAATCTTGTTAGCCGCTACCTTCAAAAACAACTCAATAACCTGGTAGTGGAAGATCCGTTTGGTGTCAAGAACAGTCTGGAAATCATTCAATTTCTGCGGGAGAACGAATCACTAGGTTGTATTTTTTCTGTAGATGTGGTTGATCTCTTTTACTCTATACCACATGCAGAGTTGATGGCATCTGTCTTGGCCTGCATTGAAACAAGCGGCCTGATTGCTTTCCAGAATCCTGCCGGAATATCTGCAGATAACTTTTTAGCACTCTTAGAGTTTTATTTGTCTTCGACAAGCGTTTCTTTTCCAAGTGAAATGTATGTGCAAAAAAGAGGAATATGCAGTTCAATAAAACATTTTGCTGGGCGAGTTGGTTCGTTTTGCTCGAGGGGATGCTTGTAGCGCGACAAAAAACATAAGGGACAGAGACGAACGGGACAAGCGCCCCCGTCCCTTGTCTGTCCCTTGTGTTTTTTGTCGCGCTACAAGCATCCCCTCGAGAGGAATATGCATTGAACTCATATTTTCTAGCGCTTAGTGAACACAAGGGACAAGAACACAAATACACAGGACGTACGCTAGTCTTCAAACAATATCCAACTAGCCCAAGTTTCTGCCTTACTAAATATGCATTGGTTCGTGCGTCGCTCCCGTACTGTGCAACATCTTTCTTGCGGGCATTGACAGAACCTAATCTGTGGCATTTGACGCAAGCAAAGTTCTCAAGACCTTTAAGCGCGTTGACGATTTTTTAATTATATTGACTAAGCAATCACCCTTGACTTATTTGCAAACTGTGCAGGATATCCTTTTAGATTTTATACAACATGGCAAGGGTTCGGATTTTACTTATGAACTCGCGGAAGAAGAAAAAAAAGTTACAGTTTTTAGATATTGACATAACCATTACTGACGAAGGCGTTTGCTGGATGTATCGACCTCGTGCCCGCAAAGAATTGTTGCCCTACGATTCGACGCACTCTAAAACTGTGAAACGTGCCATTGCAATCATGTGCCTTGAAACATCTCTAAAAAAATCGTGCTGTCATAAAGTACAGGAAAGCTTTGATATACAGATACAAAAGCTTAGACAGGCAGGCTTTCCTTCCCTGGTGATTAGTTCTGTCACGGAAGCATTACTGAAAAAAGTAAAAAAAGAAAGAGAAAGAAAGAGCGAAGATGGTGAAGTATCTGAAAAGAAAATCAAACCGGTGGTGATTCCATACTCCCACAAAGTGGCTCATACTCTTAAGCGTGTTGCTGCAAAATGCAATGTATCAGTGGTCTTCTCTGCACCCAGAAAACTTGCATCGCTGTGTCGAAAGATTGGAAGTGATGATGCCAAATCAACAGAATGTGAAATTAAGCATGTAAACCCGTTTCTGAAATGCACTGTGGGGGTGGTTTATAGCATCCCGCGGACCTGTGGAAAGGTGTACATCGGCCAGACAGGCCGATGTATTAATGCACGTTTAACCGAGCACAAACGATCGCTAAGAGTTGGTACCGGGTCAAATTTGCCGCATCACTGCAAGGACTGCGGCAAAGAAGAGAAGAAGAATTGTCAACCAAAGCTACAGGAAACTAAAATCCTTTGCAGAAGTAAAGATAAGACTGCCCGAGAACTGCTAGAAGCCCACCGGATTAAAAAAGGCGGGAGTTCCTGCATCAGCACCCATCGCTAGTCTTACATAAGAATGAGAGTATATTTTTAGATAAGTTTAGAAAGATTTGAGTCACTTTTGTTCCCTACAATGCAGTATCCATACCATCGCCAGTATCTTTTACCCTTTGCTTGTGTTTTTTCCATCACCCCTACCTCTTGGCTATAAATAAGCCGTAAGTGTATCCAATAAACAGTTGCAAGTAGCGCATGTGTCGTGTCCGTCTTTGCCTATGTGCCGTGTTCTTTGTGCGCTTCATCCACTCAAGCTATGAGCCAACTTGCCCAAGAACGTGTTCTACTACACTACCACTAATCGGCCCGCGAATTTAAAAAAACACGGTTTTTAAAAGTTCATAATAAATTGCCGGCTCAGATCAGGTCTTATACTTGGTGTGAATGCTTCTCAGCATCATTTCTAAGCATTGAAAACATTTACAAGTTACTTTTTATTCGTTACATAGTCCCTTTAAGGGTGTTTCACTAAATATTTACAGTTGCAAAAAAAAAACAAGCTTTTGGAGTTACCAGTTTTTTTCGGCATAGTATTCACAGCGGTGTAGTACATCGCCGCGACGGAGAAGACTTGCGGCTCCCCGCCTTTCGTGTTCGCCTCGTGTTCCTCTAGACTGCAGAAACTACGTCTTCCCCAGGAAGCTTCACCCTAAGAAATAGCGTTTTAAAACGGTCATTCATAACGGGCTGCACAGAAAAAAAAATATTAGCTCGGAGTACGGTGCGTTCCACCACCCTCTCCCTCAGACAATGTATCTTGCCCTCCCTCACCCTCCCCTCATCATGTCCTCCCTCCCACGCCCTCACTTCACCATGTCTTTCCTCTCTCGCCCTCACCTCACCATGTCTTCCCTCCCTCACCCTCGTCCTCACGAATTTTCATGCGCCCATCCTCCCTCACCCTTACTTCAATGAGTTAAATGTTCGTGAGGTGACGGTGAGGACGCCCTCATGATGGCTCGCCCTGGTCAGGATGCCCATCTCTGCTTGTATGATGACGCAATAGTTACTGGTCGGTGGTTAAGCGAGTAAGTGAAAAGGTTATTAGACCGTTTACGAATGCTTAGTGCGCACCAGTTATTAATGTGGTGTAGGCCTTCTTGAAGATCAATTTGGTCATTAACAGAGCGGATTTTGCGATAAATAACGCGGTCACCAGCAATCAATCTAAGTGTCGCAGTAATGATTAACCGTGGACCATTGATGTAACGCAGAAACAATAACGGGCCTATTACACTACCTTCCGGCACAATTGAGGTTACATCAGTTAAATTGGATGAATAGTTATCAGTAGAACTGAATTGTTTACGAAAAGGTACAAAGTTTATTATCCAAAAAATTGATAAAGAATCGAGGCGTAAAGATGAGAGTTTTGCTATATAGTCGAGGAATACACAGTCAATTTGAATATTTTGGTCTATGGCCTGAAGCAGCTTATTAGTAAACTCGAGTAGTTGTGTCTCGCATGATAACCCTTTTCAAAACCCGTGCTGTTTTGAAAAGAATAAACATCGCCTTCTAAATGCAGTGCCGTGTTAGATGCAATGATGTGTTCGAGAAGATTGCAAGGTATACAACCATTGGCCGTAAAGTTTCGAGACTGATTTATTTTCTTCTCTAGAAATGATTCCCCGAAACAATTGTTGGTGCATAGGTGTAAACTATCTTTTCGGGTCAATCTGAGCTATTTATGTTAATTGCTGTGGGAGCTGATAAATGGCACTACATGTAGAAAAACACGTTGTCATTAGTCGCCCGCACAATCTACTGCGAGTGAATGTGGAGATATGGACGTCCACCTCGAACAGCGTGTAAACATAAAATTCTGTGTGAAGCTTGGCAACACAGCCACACAGACGTATGAGCTCCTTTGTGACGCTTACAGAAAAGAGGCATTATCGCGGGCGCAAGTTTTCGAGTGGCACAAGAGGTTCTTTTCGGGGAGAACGTCGGTGGAAGACGACACAAGGGAGGGGCGCCCTTCAACCTCACGGAATGAAAACAACGTAGCTCGGATCAGGAAAATCGTACAGCCAGACCGCACTATTACAGTCCGCATGCTATCAGATGCTGTCGACATTAGTAAAACCACATGCCACCAAATTCTGCGTGAGAACTTGAGGAAACGAAAGCTGAATGCCAGACTTGTGCTGCAGTCCCTCACACAGGACCAGGACTCGCGGACTTCAGCGAGCGCTGATTCACTTTCCGAGGCAGAGAAGGATGCTGCACTCGTCGACAGCAAAATTGCTGAAGACGAAACATGGTGTTTTCTATACGATCCTCAACCAAAGAGGCAGAGCGCCGAATGGCTCTCCAGCGTCGAGAAAGGTGCGGCGACAGAAGACCCAAACAAAGACGATGCTGACAGTTTTTTTCGATGCCAGAGTTGTCATTCACCACTAGTTCGTCCCGCAAGGGCAGAAAGTGAGTCATCATCATCATCATCATCATCATCAGCCTTACTACACCCACTGCAGGGCAAATGCCTCTCCCATGTCTCTCCAATTAACCCTATCCTTTGCCAGCTGCATCCACCCTTTGTCTGCAAACTTCTTAATCTCATCCGCCCACCTAACTTTCTGCCGCCCCCTGCTACGCTTACTTTCTCTTGGAATCCACTCCCTTACCCTTAAGGACCAGAGGTTATCTTGCCTTCGCATTACATGCCCTGCCCAAGCTCATTTCTTTCTCTTAATTTCGATTAGGATGTCATTAACCCGTGTTTGTTCCCTCACCCACTCTGCCCGCTTCCGATCTCTTAACGTTACACCTATCATTCTTCTTTCTATGGCTCGCTGCGTTGTCCTTAACTTAAGCTAAACTCTTTTCGTTAGCCTCCACGTTTCTGCCCCGTAGGTGAGTACCGGTAAGATTATGCTGTTGTACACTTTCCTCTTGAGAGAAATTGGTAAACTGCCACTCATGATCTGCGAGAAATTGCCATATGCGCTCCACCCCATTCTTATCCTTCTAGTTATCTCCCTCTCATGATCCGGATCAGCTGTCACTACCTGCCCTAAGTAGACGTATTCCGTCACAATTTCTAGGCTCTCGCTGCCAGTTGGGAACTGTTGTTCCCTTGTTAGGCTGTTGAACATTACCTTGGTTTTCTGTATGTTAATTTTTAGACCCATCGATCTGCTCTTCCTGTCAAACTCATTGATCATAATTTGCAGTTCACCTCCTGAGTGACTCAGCAAGGTAATGTCATCAGCAAATCGCAGATTATTTAGGTATTCTCCATTTATTCTTATTCCCAACTGTTCCCAATTCATGCCTCAAAATACCTCCTGTAAACATGCGGTGAACAGCATTGGCGAGATCGTGTCTCCTTGCCTGACGCCCTTGCTTATTGGAATTTTATTGCTGACTTTATGGAGGACTATAGTAGCTGTGGAGTTACTATATATAAATTCCAGTATTTGACATAAGGCTCTTCTACCCCCTGATTAGGCAATGCCTGTATGACTGCTGAGGTTTCCACTGAGTCGAATGCTTTCTCGTAATCAATGAAAGCTATATATAGAGGTTGGTTATATTTTGCGCATTTCTCCATCAACTGATTGATAGTGTGAATATGATCTATTGTGGAGTATCCTTTACGAAAGCCTGCCTGATCATTTGGTTGATTAAAGTCTAACGTTGCCCTGACTCTAATAGCGATTACCTTAGTAAATACTTTGTAGGCAACAAATAGTAAGCTGATCGGCCTGTAATTTTTCAAGTCCTTGGCGTCTCCCTTCTTATGAATTAAGATAATGTTTGCATTCTTCCAAGCTTCTGGTACAGTCGAGGTCATAAGGCATTGCGTATACAGGGTGGCTAGTCTTTCTAGCACGATGTCCCCTCCATCCTTCAACAGATCTGCTGTTACCTGATCCTCCCCAGCTGCGTTTCCCCTTTTCATTGCTTCTAAGGCTTTCTTTACTTCATCTTTCGTTACTGGCGGGATGACGCATTGCTGTGCACTGCTGTCCTTCTCATTAACGCTCTGATTACAATGGCTACTGTACAGGCCTGTGTAGAACTCTTCGGCTACGTTAACTATTTTATCCATATTGCTAATGACATTGCCCTGCTTGTCTCTTAATGCATACATCTGGTTTTTACCTATGCCTAGTTTCCTCTTCACTGTTTTTAGGCTACCTCCGTTCTTTATAGCATGCTCGAGTCTCTCCATAATAAACTTCCTTATGTCGGCTACCTTGCCCTTATTTATTAACTTTGATAGCTCCGTTAGTTCTATTCTATCGGTAGGGTTAGATGCCCTCATGTTTTGGCGCTTCTTAATCAGATCTTTCGTCACCTGAGATAGCTTCCCGGTATCTTTTCGAACTGTCCTACCGCCTACTTCTACTGCGCACTCCGTAATTATTGATGTCAGATTATCGTGCATTGAATGAACATCAAGATCATCTTCCTCAGTTAAAGCCGAATATCTGTTTTGCTGCGCTATCCTAAACTCCTGTGCTTTCCCTCTTACGGCTTACTCGTTAATGGTCTTCTTCTTCACTAGCTTCTTCCGTTCCCTCTTCAAGTCTAAGCTAATTCTAGACCTTACCATTCTGTGGTCGCTCCAACGCACCTTTCCGAGGACGGCCACATCCTGAATGATGCCAGGTTTATCGCATAGTATGAAGTCGATTTCATTTTTAATCTCACCATTGGGGCTCTTCCAGGTCCATTTCCTGTTTTCTCGTTTGCGGAAGAAGGTATTAATGATCCGTAATTTATTTCTATCCGCGAATTCGACTAATAACTCTCCCCTTCTATTTCTAGATCCTATCCCATAGTCACATACCGCGTGGTCGTCAGCCTGCTTCTTGCCCACCTTCGCATTGAAGTCACACATCTGTACAGTGTACTGCGATTTTACTTTATTCATTGCCGATTCTACGTCCTCATAGAAACTTTCAACGGTCTGGTCATCATGGCTGGATGTGGGTACGTAGGCCTGCACCACTTTCAGCTTGTACCTCCTATTCAGGCTAATTACTATAGCTGCTACCCTCTCGTTAATACTGTAGAGCTCCTCTACGTTGCCAGCTATATCCTTATTAACGAGGAATCCCACACCTAGTTCTCTTCTATCCTCTAACCCGCGATAGCACAGAATGTGTCCGTCCTTTAGTACTGTATACGCCTCACCTGTCCTCCTAACTTCGCTAAGCCCTATCACATCCCATTTAATTCCCGCTAGTTACTCAAACAGCACTGCTAGGCTAGCCTCACTAGCTAAAGTTCTAGCGTTAAACGTTGCCAGGTTCAGATTCCAATGGCGGCCTGTCCGGACAGTGAGTCAGGAGTTTTATAACCGCGTGCTCCAACACATGAGTGATGCACTGCGACGCCGTCGCCCTGACTTATGCACATCTGGACAATGGAGCCCTCGCTGCGATAACGCAAGGCCACAAACTACTCTCAGCGAGACAAAACTTCTCGCCAAGCACGGCATTACTGTACTTTCCCATCCACCATACTCGCCTTACCTCTCACCACGCGATCTTATCCTGTTTCCTCGAATGAAGAGAGCCCTAAAAGGTCGCTGGATGGGGAGCGTGGAGGCCATTCAAGACGCCATGACAAAGGAGCTTACAGCCCTGCCAAAAGAAGCATTTTCCGACTGTTTCTAAGACCTCAAGAAGCGTTGGAAGCTGTGTATGGGCTGCAAGAGGGACTATTTCGAAAGGGTGCTGCACAAACGATTTCAATATTAAACACATTTTTCTTAATGGGCTCAGTCTAGGAATTTTACGGTTGTAGATGTGAGCAATATTAGGCGATAGTTAGCAGCCTCAGTTGGGTCACCGGATCTGAAAATAGGAATAAACTTTCTAATTTTCCACTGGTATGGTATCTTTCCTGCTAAAAGCGATTGCCGGAATATTTGAATGAGTATGACGCTCGAATTAGCCACGGTGTGTATAAAAATTTTAATGCGATAGCCTTTAATGGCTCATACTCTCGGTGACCGTCCGTCAGTTACATCGCCACCTAGGTCACGTGACCTTGTTATGTCAGGTGATCTTAAGGTCACCTAACATTAAGGTCCCGTGACAACACCGCTTCCGTGATGTGACATTACCGCTTCTTCTGCCACGCTCGCGCCAGCTGTCGTGAAATGAATTCAAGCGCGGCCAATTTAAATCAGTGCAATGAGTCGCAAACGGCTTTCACCTTCCCGCAGTTAAGACATGTAAATGCTTCAAACGAAAATTTAAGTTAATACGATCAACATCACATGGAGCAGTTAATTTCTGATTATTAATCAATGACGCAATGCCACCAACAGTAACCTCTATTGGGCTCATGCAGTCATAGTCATAATCTGGTGCCGATGGAATATTGGAATAGTCTTCCTTCGTCAACCATTGAAGAAAAAGTTATTGAAAGTGTGAGGGCGTTCGTCTTGAGAAATGGGATCTCCAGCCTCATCAATCAACGTAAAATCTGAAAAAGTTTCGGAAGGTGATAATGTTTTCTAAAATTTTTTTGGATTGTGCTTAAGGAGGGATTGCAGATCGTGAGCCATGGACTTATGCCTAGCTTTACGTACAGCCGCGCAGTATTCTTAACAGCATTTTTATGTTTTTCCCATGATACGGGTGTTCTCAGCCGTTGAGCTGCTTTGAAAAGTCGTTTTTTTGTTCGTCAGCGTACGAAGGTTCCTGGGGTACAACGGCTTAGATGACCTAGCACGTAAAAGATATGCGGGGTATATAGGTTTTTACCCACCGCGGTGGCTCAGTGGTTCGATCCCGGAGTTCCCGGGTTCGAACACGACAGCGGCGGCTGCGTTTTGATGGAGCCGAACCGTTAAGACGCCCGTGTGCTGTGCGATGTCAGCGCACGTTAAAGACCCCCAGGTGGTCGAAATTATTCCGGAGCCCTCCACTACGCCACCTCTTCTTCTTTCACTCCCTCATCTATCCTCTCCCTTAGGACGCGGTTCAAGTGTCCGCCGATATGTGATACAGATACTGCACCAATTCATTTCGCCAAAAACCAATTTTTCATTTTCATTTCATACAGGTTTTCATTAACTGCATGAGTTTTTCTTGGAACTGACGCTAGTTTTCGTTAACAGATCGATTAGGAAAGAATTGCAGAAAGGAATTGCAGAAGCTTTGTAAGCCGAGGTTAATGGTATCGTAGTTTGCTGTGTTATAGACGAAGATGTATTTCTGTTGTGGGCTGCGTTGGCGTGACGGCATTTTTAGAGTGAAATGGATCAGTTTGTGATTACTTAAACCATCCGGGAAGGAGATCGGGCTTACATAGTCTGGAGCCGATGTGCGAACAAGGTCTTATATGTTAAGGCCGCGCGTAGGCTGAGACACTAGTTGACTGAAAGAAAAGTTTAATGTTAGTTCCACAAAATTAGCCAAGTCCTGTGCCGATGCGCCTGGGGTACTCCCGCTGATATTCGGGTAATTAAAATCACCGAATAAATAAATGTCGGACTTTGGGAAGTAGGTCCTGATATCTGAGACGTTGGCAAGTAGATTTGTCACGAAAGTTTCTGAACTATCTGGTGGTCGGTAACATATACTAAGAAGAGAGTTAAAAGACGAGTACGTGATGCAAACCCATAAGATTTCTAGAGGGGACGAAATGTTCACACGAAAGGAATGAATGTAATTTTTATGGCAATCATTACGCCACCACCTCTTTTATTAGGTCTGTCATTCCGGCAAACAACAAAATCGCGAGAATCAGGCTAGATTTCGCCGTCAGTTATATCCGAGTGCAGCCATGTTTCTGTTAAAGCTAAGATCTCTGAGTGACTATCTTCTAAATATGAGTAGAGTTCGGTGCGCTTTGGAAGTATGCTACGTATGTTAGTGAATGATATGGAAAGCGAAGCCCGAAGGGTGGGCAGTGTCGCCGCATGAAGGCTCGGGATGATAGTCTGCCTCGTGTACCACCTCGATTCGTTTTTGCTATCGGGTGCATTGCTTGACGGTGTCTGAAGCAGCGTGGTAAATATATACAGTAGCGTTCGTGCACAGTTTACCGACTCGAGGTTTAAGCAATCCACCCTCCGACTTTGCAAAATCTATGACTTGTTTCCTGGCCGTGTTGGGAAAGAAAAATCTCCGCGAACCACATACTGCGCGTCTTTAAACTTGCCGCCTTTTTCTATGATCTGCTGTTTGTCCTTGCAGTGCGCGAAATTGACGATGATCGTTCTACATTTCTCTAGTTGGTATCGACCAAGCCAACGGGCCCTTTCAGTTTGTGTTCGTTCTAGTGTGCAGCCAAGGTGCTCCGCACAGAGCTCCAACACTTTCGTTTCAATAGGACAAGTTGTCGGGCTAGTTGGTGGTGATCCATTCTTTTGTTGACCGCGCTTAAAAAACACGGACAGAAGACAGAAGACGACGTCACAGGCGCTGAACTTCAATTTTAATCAAGAACACCGAAACACTGCATATACCCAAAACACAGGCCCGAAAAGCGGCGAAAATTTTATGCACTCGTTTCAACAGAACTGATATGACAAGTAGTGGTAAAATGACAAGGGCTAAAAACCAAAGAAAGGAACAGGGCAGGATAAAACCAGCACAAGATGAGACAAAAAGAACATCTTTAAAAAAGTAATTTAAAAAGAAAAACCTAAGACAAGTGAAATAGTGGTGAGATCTGACTAAAGGAATTTGCAAGAAGGGGTCCGATAACAATGAACCAAAACATACGCACCAACAAAGATCAAACGTGGTGAAAAATGGGAAAGGCGTAGCGGCTAGAAAAAATACGCAATAAAAACACAATAGTTATTGGGTACGCAAACGAATATTTAACAAAAGAGATGAAGCCAACAATTAACGCAGCTATACACAGAAGATGAAGTGCGCTGGATAACTAAAACGATAAAAAAAAACGGGGCTGAGCAAGAAAGGTGAAGCCAACAAAAAACACGGCTAAAAGACTAAGTTGAGATGCAGTAAAACTGAGAGAGAAAGACAAAACAAAAAAATTACATTCAACAAAAACTAAGTCTAAAGGCAGGAAAAAGATAGTAATAAAACCGATAAAAGGTAGATTGGCGAAAAAAGCCGAAAATGTAACACCCTTGTAAAACCAAGATTAAGTCAAACAGATCCAGGAAGAAAGGCTAACTCTTTTTCCGACAGTGAAACCGAGGGTGCGCTTTACACATTCACACTCGTGCCTCAAAATCTCGGTAGCTTCCACTATTTCAAGTGTCAGCTTGTTCCGGTGCTTGTTTAACACAGTGGCTTTTTCGAACATTGGGTGCATGGCTTTTTTGGGTCACAGTTACGGCAGTGTACCGGAAGATTCCTGAGTGATGTACCTGGCAAATCATTCTTGTGCTCCCTTAGCCTTCCATTGATGCTTCGGCCTGCTTGGCCGATGTATAACTTGCGACAATACAAATGAATTGAGTAGACGACGCCTTCCGTTGCCTTCCACATGCCGTTGAGGGATTGCTGTGCCGAGTGGTGCATCCTCTGTTCGTTTTTTTCATTTTCATTTACAATCCGACATAGCTACGTTAGGCCCTGGCAGGGGGGGGGGGGGGGGCGGAAAGGACAACGTCTGCTCCTGCTTTCCTTCCCATTTTCTTAAGGTTGTGTGAAATTTGGTGGATGTAAGGGAGAACAGCAACCTTTTTATATTGCTTGCGCGCCTCAAACGGTAACGCGCTTTTTTCACGCTTGATACTTTTTAGCACTTTTTCTGCAACAGAGCTAAGCAGTTTTGACGAGTACTCTAATTGCGTGCGCCTGCATATCTGGTTTGTGAAGCTTTCTTGCAATTTGTGCTCGCATGACTTGTTCAAGGCATTAATAAAGGTAGACTGAATGATACTTCTTTTCACCAGCTTGAGTAAACGGAGTCATGAGGTAGGATGGCCTTTTTATCCCTTGGTTCAAATGCCAATTGCACACGTTATTGGGCGTAAAAAAAATCCTTAGCTCCTTTCTGAACTTCTTTATGAAGGAAATAAGTTTATATTAAAAAAACAATATCGCATTTGAAAGGAAACCATTTGTCTCTGCTAACTACTGACAGGGAGGGAGGGTTTGTGATTTTACCTGAAGAATTGTACCTGTCCAAGGCCGCTGAATAAATTCAATCAGCTTTTAAAAAATGCCCAGATATTTTAGCAACTAAGCAAAGAAATTTAGCTAAAAAACTGTGCCAAAGATTGAAACTCGAAAAGCTGTCTCGTGCAACAAAAGGGAACGCGAACACTCACTTGCAAATGTTCTTCACTGCAAAAACACACAAGATAGGTGCCCTCTGCGTGTTATTGTTTCGGAGAAAAATACCTGGCAGAAAGACGTAGCTAGGTACTTGCAAGATAACCTGATTTTCTTTGTATTGATGATCCCTATCTGGTGAAGAACTCGGAACAAGTCATTGAGTTTTTGAATGAGAATAGATGTAATTTTTTTCGCGGGTTTTCTATAGACGTTAAGGACTTATTTTATTCTATCCCTCAAAATGACCTCATGAAATGCGTTTGCGAAGCTATCGACAATCACAGAACCATATCCTTCCAGAATTAGTGAGGAGTTTCTGTGGATGGTTTCTTGGAATTGCTCTCTGTATACCTAAAATCAACAGTTGCAGAATGGAATGGTTCACGCTTCATTCAAAAGCAAGGAATCTGCATAGGATCATGCATTGCCCCCGTCCTCAGCGATCTTTTTCTTAGTGGTGGTTCAACAGCGCAAAAACACACACAGACCATGTAGGAGACGAGACACACAAACCAGCACTGAACTTACAACTTGATTTTTTCCTAATAAAAAATCAGTTGTATGTTCAGCACTGGTTTGTGTGTCTCGTCTCTTACTTGGTCTGTGTGCGTTTTTGCGCTGCTGAACCACCACTATCCATCACCAACTAGCCCAATCTGCAGTTCTTCTACAGTTTATCTTTTTCTTGCCTTGCATCACAAAGCTCTCAGGAACCGCTTCGAAAAGTCAAAGGTTCAAAAAATTTTCCGCTTCGTGGACAATTTTTTAGCCCTTTTAGACTGCGACAACGCAGCCCTTATTCAGAAAGTGCCTCAAATTATTAGTGTGCTCGAGGGTACCCAAGTTGCACTCGAACTGACACACGAATTGCCGGACAATGATTCCATCCGCTTCCTGGAGCTAAGGATTTTCTTTACGCAAAATCACGTGTGCTTGGCATTTGAACCAAGGGATAAAAAAGGCCATCCCACCTCACGACTCCGTTCACTCGATATGGTGAAAAGAAGAATCATTCAGTCTACCTTTATTAATGCCTTGAACAAATCATGCGAGCACAAATTGCAAGAAAGATTCACAAACCAGATATGCAGGCTCACTTAATTAGAGTACGTACCCGTCACAACTGCTTAGCTCTGTTGCAGAAGTGCTAAAAAGTATCAAGCGTGAAAAAAGTTCGTCACCGTTTGAAGCGCGCAAGAAATATAAAAAGGTCGCTGTTCTCCCTTACATGCACCAAATTTCGCACAACCTTAAGAAAATGGGAAGAAAAGCAGTAGACGTTGTCTTTTCCGCCCCCCAGCGCCTAACGTAGCTCTGTCAGATTGCAAATGAAAAAGAGAAAAGGAACAGACGATGCACCACTCGGCACAGAAATCCCTCAACAGCATGTGCGGAAGGCGTCGTCAACTCAATTCGTTCATCTTCTCGCAAGTTATACATCGGCCAAGCAGGCCGATGCATCGATGCAAGGCTAAGGGAGCACAAGAATGATTTACCAGGTACATCATTCAGGAACTTTCCAGTCCACTGCCGAAACTGTGACCCAAAAAAGCCATGCAACCAATGTTCGAAAAAGCCACTGTGTTAAAAAAGCACCGGAACAAGCTGACACTTGAAATAGTGGAAACCATCGACATTTTGAGGCACGACTGTGAATGTGTAAGCGCACCCTCGGTTTCACTGTCGGAAAAAGAGTTAGCCTTTCTTCCTGGATCTGTTTGACTTAATCTTGGTTTTACAAGGGTGTTACATTTTCGGCTTTTTTCGCCAATCTCCCTTTTATCGGTTTTATTACTATCTTTTTCCTGCTTTTAGACTTAGTTTTTGATGAATGTAATTTTTTTGTTTTGTCTTTCTCTCTCAGTTTTACTGCATCTCAACTTAGATCTTTAGCCGTGTTTTTTGTTGGCTTCACCTTTCTTCCTCATCCCCGTTTTTTTATCCTTTTAGTTATCTAGCGCATTTCCTCTTCTCTGTATAGCTGCGTTAATTGTTGGCTTAATTTGTTTTTCTAAATATTCGTTTGTGTACCCTACCACAAATGTGTTTTCTTGGCGTCTTTTTTTTCTTGCAAATTTCTTTAGTCAAATCGCACCACTATTTCACGTGTCGGAGGTTTTCCGTTATTAACTGAGTTGGTAAAATGTGTTTTTTTTTTGTCTGATCTTGTTATGGCTTAATTCTGCCCTGTTCGATTCTTTGGCTTTTAGCCCTTGTCATTTTACCCCTACTACTACTTGCCATAGAAGTTCTGTTGCCACGAGTGCATAAAATTTTCGCCGCTTGTCGGCGTTTGTGTTTTGGGTATATATGCAGTGTTTCGGTGTTTTTGAATAAAGTTGAAGTTCAGCGCCTTTGACGTCGTCTTCTATGTCTTCTGTCCGTGTTTTTTTTAAGCACTGTCAACAAAAGAATGGAGCTTCGTTTCTCCGCGAAAAACAGGCTAGGCAAAGTGTGCGGTACTGTGCGGAACATGCTGAACATAGATGACAACGCTATGAGTAGACGCACAAAAGCCCGCAGAAAACCGATCGTAGATTGTAACACGCGTGTGCCTAAGCGAACCGCTCTCGTACGACAAGAGGTAAATCAGCAACACTGGCCGCTCGGTGAATGAGTGGCTCTTGGAGCATCGCAGGCTGGTGAAAAGCGCTGTGTCGTCTAAACTTTCTTTGCTTTGCAGAGATTGCAAAGAGTGCTTCTGTTACTTAAGTAAGACGGGTGTCTTGTTTAAGCACTCCGATCGGATATCTAGAGAGCTCGGGAAAGTATATCTTACTAGGCAGGAAGCAGATGCGTGCGATGCATCAACCTCTGGCAATTTTACACAAGGAGGTACAGTTTCTACACAGCTGCGTGCTTTCCTGAAGATAGCATGGGGGTGTCTAATATGCAAGGCTGTGGCTCCAATGCATTGCAAATATGAGGTCCTGCTCTGGGCACACGCATAAAGGCTTAGAAGAATGCGTTGGCGGGCTAGTTGTTTCTTTCGCACGTTGAGGGAACAGCGCAGGGACAAGACACAAGGAACAGCGCCCGTGTGTCCCTGCGCTGTTCCCTCGCCATGCGTAAAGGACTGTCATTGGGGATATCAGGGGTTTTGCTTTCGCACTGCCTGGCGCTTATATAGCTACCCTTTGTAAGAATAAAAAACCTGTTCATAATCTGTCCTCGTGTTCTCTCCCGCTTTGTCTTCTTTTTCGCGGTGCTAAATTATGAACTCCGTACATCTTGTGGGGACCTGCCCTGCAGCCCCCTGTGTTTGCTTTCCCGCGAGGCATCGTGCAGCAGCAGTCTCACCTCGAGGAAGAACGCATTTCCTTGTAAGTTACATTAACTGGCAAGAGAGGGCGCCAGCGTCGCTGCGTGGGAGACTGCTGAAGTCCGCGCGCGAAAGAGGGGGCATGGCGCGCTTCCGCTGGGATCGTCGGCGCGAGCGGACGTGTCGCTCGCGGCTCCGCTCTTCCCCAGCGGGGCGAGGAAGCGGTGGGGAGACAGGCTCCCGTGCTCGTCCCGTCCGGCCTTCGGAGTATCCCTTGCCCTATCGTGGGCGAACATTCGCTCGGAACCTTGCTGGTGAGTCGGACGACCTTGATTCATTAGCGTGCCTTGTTGCTATCTGGCGTTATTGTTTCTGTAGCAATAAATGCCTGTGTCAGCCAATGTGTCCTTCATTTGTTTCCTCAGACCAAGGCCCGCCGTGGCTGGCGTGCGCTCGGTAGCGTGCGCGATCACGGGGTGGGGTCCGGCCGGCTCTGAACCCTGTCAACCGCGATTGTGTGGGGAGAATGTATTTATATCTCCCCAAAGTCAACCCCACATCTGGCAGCCCAACGTGGGGCCCGCTCTTGGAACATTGGACGACTGTGGGTTCGGTTCGAGGAACGATCTTTGTCGGACTTGACAAGTGCTAGGCCTACAGTGAATTTTGATCGCAAGGACCTGCGGCATGCTTTCTTGAGTGCGAGGTGTATTGCGGTCCAGCATGTTTGAACGTTTCGACATGCTCAGCACATTTTTACTTAACATATCCCTAGAGTTTCTTCATGAGAATCACTTGGTCCGCATCGAGGAAGCGCGAGACCTAGCGCCCGCGGAGTTGCCGAGCCCGAAGCGAGTACGGAAGACGTGTGGGTGGTCGGAGTTTCTGTATATATTTTCTCTACTGTCTCTTTTTCGATTCTGGGAGTCGGGGCTCCGGGAGCCGGTTGGCCTAGGGCCACGGGTGCAGCTACGAGGTCGCCGGTATTGCAGCTCGGCACCGGGCGCTCCGACATCGTCTGATACGGTGGACGCCGACCGCTCAGAAGCTGCTTTGTGCAGTGAGCGGGGTAGGACCACCCCACGAAGCAGATGTCTCCTCGCGGCTGCGCGCGCGTAACCCGTGTCGGGTCTTTGTTGTGTTCACGGTCGTTGTCGGAGGGTAGTTAGGCGTAATGCTTTTCGAAGCTGCCTGGACCACGTCAGAAGAGGCACGACCACCGGACCGTGGTGTTGGATTGGGCGCACTTTGCTGCCCGCCTGATTTTTTTTTGTAACCTCGCACGAACTGAGCAATCTCGGTCAACTCAAGAAAGGGCTTTGTTCACTCGAACTTTGCGTTTGCACAGCCGCCGACAAGTTTTGCTAGCGAGTTGGGCATTGGGCCACGAGGCCTATGCGGATGCCGTTTCCCCTCCCGTGACCTACGTAAAAGGCACGCCGGGAGCGTTTCGGCAATTTTGCAGATCCGGTAGAGCCACCCAAGCTTGCTGTGCGGTGCACATCGTCTCGCTGCCACCTGCTGCGATGGAGTGGCCTGTTCGCCGCATCCATCCGGGGCAGCTGTGGCAAGAGCAGTCAGCAGTCACCTCCGGCTGCTGCTGCCCTGACGACTGCTGCAGAATCCTGGCCTGTAGTTTTCCCCACCGGCCTTCTATTCACTGGCCTGCGGACATCGTAGTCCGCGGGCCATGCGAGTCGTCCCAGCGGAGACCTTCACGCCGCGTTTGGAACACCGCGGAAGTCTGCGTGGACGCTGTCGGCGTGTCCTCCGCGGCAAAACGTGCCTCAAGGACATAAAGACCAGAGGACTCTTCCTTAGCATGTACTTTCAGGCGAGTGGGCCTATTTAAGATTGGGGGATGTGGGGACCTGCCCTGCAGCCCCCTGTGTTTCCTTTCCCGCGAGGCACCGTGCAGCAGCAGTCTCACCTCGAGGAGGAACGCATTAACTTGTCACTTACATTAAGTGGCAAGAGAGGGCGCCAGAGTCGCTGCGCGGGAGACTGCTGGAGCCAGCGCGCGGGAGAGGGGGAATATCCCGCTTCGGCTTGGATCGCCGGCGCGAGCGGACGTGTCGCTCGCGTCTCCGCTCTTCCCCGGCGGGGAGACGGGCTCCCGTACTCGTCCCGTCCGGCCTTCGGAGTATCCCTTGCCCTAGCATGGGCAAACATTCGCTCGGAACCTTGCTGGTGAGTCGGACGACCTTGATTCATTATCGTACCTTGTTTCTAGCTGGCGTTATTGTTGCTGTAGCAATAAATGCCTGTTTGTGTCAGCCAATGTCTCATGCGATACAGCGCGAACAGAGACAAGGACGAAGAAAGTGAAGACACCACAGCGCTGACTTCAACTGGTATTTTATTGCAGAAAAGGGCGCTATATATACCTAAAGTGGGTGGGAAAGCATGGTGACGCCACTCCTGAAATTGCTAAGCGGGATACGATAACAATGACGAGAAGAAAAGACTGCACCGGCGCACAAAGGAAACTGCAGAGAACAGAACGACAAGGCATTACAGGGCTAGGGATGAAACATGGGAACGATAAGACAAAGCTTAGGCATTTTGCACAAATAATAAGGCCAAAAGGAGAATTAAACGATCTAAAACAGTGCAAGGGAGAATAAAAAATGCAGGGCCAAAAGGGCGAATAAGAGGCTGCTCGTAACAAGACGGCAAACAAGCCTGAAAACTACTACGAGCCAAAGGTTCTAAAATCGCTAAAAGTCAAAACAGAACAGACAAATTACTCAGATGACATCTGACTCAAATAATAAAGTTCTCGTTTCGTCAGGGCGATCGAGGGACAGCTGATACAATCTTCTCCTAGCTTCAAGTTGTGCTCTGCCTCTATGATTTCGCGGGCGGTTTGATGGGAATTTTGTCTAGAACAGTGCATTCGTGAAACAACGGCTTACAAGGGCGAGACGGACACTTCAAGCAGTGCACCCCCAGGTTCCTTTTTGCGGTGTTGCTGACATCATTAGAGTGCTCCAGGAGTCTCTCATTGAGGCACCGACCGGTTTGACCTATGTAGGCCTTGCCACAACTCAAGGGAATTTTGTAAACGACACCAACTTTGCAGGAGACAAACGGTGAACGTTGCTCAACTGGGAAAACTGGCTTACGCACTGCAGGGGCATTTACTCTGTGGCAAAGCTTAGAGAGCTTGTCGGGAGCCGAAAACACTACTCTGACGTCAGCCCGCTTACCTATTCTCTTCAACTGATGAGAAACATTGTGCAAGTATGGTAAAACAATAACCTTGTTGTGTTTGTCTGGAGCAGCACCGTCGCGTTTTCCTCCCTTGAGCTTCTTCAAGAGCCCTTCTGCTACCGAAATGAGAAGTGTCTTAGGGTAGCCTGCTCGAGCAAGCCGAGAGGACCGTTCATTAATGCTGTCACCCATAGAATGCAGACATGATTTCTTTAAAGCATTAGTGAAACACAGGTTCGCGATGCCGCGCTTAACAATCTTAGAGTGGGCAGAACTATAAGGAAGCAGAGACTTGCCCCCTCTCGGCTCATACCGCCAGCATAAGTGGCTTTCTGCTAGAGAAAGCCTTAAATCCAGGAAGCGTGGTGTCCCGCTCTCAGGTATCTCATGTGTCAACATGACAGGTGAGAGGCACTGTTCAAAGGAGGAAAGAACATGAGAAACTGTACTTGGAAAGGAGCATTCATTATCAGCAAGTAGGACTAAGTAATCATCTGCAAATCTGAAAACCTTTGTGACAACTGCAGGGAGTCGTTCAGCTAGCAGTCGGTCTTGATAGGCAAGATAGATGTCACTGAGGATGGGAGCAATGCACGAGCCGATGCACACACCGCTTTTCTGAATGAAAGTGCTCTCGCCCCACTTAACGTAAGTGGAAATAAGATCAACAGTCAACAATTCTAAGCCACCCACCGACTTACCGGAGGAATTCTGAAACACGATAGAGCCGAACGCATCAGTGCAGCTTTCAACACAAAACAAAAGCTTGTGATGTGGCAAAGAATAGTAGAGTTCTTTAATGTCAACCGAGAATGGCATGAGAGCACTGCAGTTAGATTTCAGGAAGTCAAGAACTTGACTTGAATCCTTCAAAAGGAAGGGATCATCTAGTGTCAGAACCTTGAGTCTAGTTTGAAGGAATAGCCCCAAAGCTTTCTGCCAAGTGCCACTCTCACTCACAATTACCCTCAGTGGGCGGTCGACATTAGTCACAGTGGGCAGTCGACTTTTGTCTCGTCTTTCTTCGTCCTTGTCTCTGTTCGCGCTGTATCCCATAATGAATTGCCAACTACCCCGATCTGCCACTCTTGCTAGCCAATGAGTCGTTCCTTTGTTCCCTCAGAGCAGGGCCCGCCGTGGTTGGCGTGCGCTCAATAGCGTACGCAATCACGGGGTGGGGTCCGGGCGGCTTTGAACCGTGTCAGCCGCGATTGAGTGGGGAGACCGCATTTATGTCTCCCCAAAACCAAACCCCACATCTGCAGCGCTATACACCTCGCACTCAAGAAAGTATGCCGCAGGCTCTAGCGATCGAAATTCACTCTAGGCCTAGCACTTGTCAAGTCCGGACAAAGGCGTTCCTCGAACCAAACCGACGGTAGTCCAATGTTCCAACCAAGAGCGGGCACCACGTTGGGCTGCCAGATGTGGGGTTAGACTTGGGGAGATATATACGTTCTCCCCACTGAATCGCGCGCTGACAGGATTCAAAGCCGCCCGGACCCCACCCAGTGATCGCGTACGATACTTAGCGCACGCCAACCACGGCCGGCCTTGCTCTGAGGGAACAAGGGAACGACACATTGGCTTACACAAACAGGCACTTATTGCTACAGAAACAATAACGCCCGCTAGCAACAAGGTACGCTAATGAATCAAGGTCGTCCGACTCACCAGCAAGGTTCCGAGCGAATGTTCGCCCACGCTAGGGCAAGTGATACTGCGGAGGCCGGGCGGGACGAGTACGGGAGCCTGTCTCCCCGCCGCTTCCTCGCCCCGCCGGGGAAGAGCGGAGCCGCGAGCGACACGGTCGCTCGCGCCGACGATCCCAGGCAAAGCGCCTCATGCGCGCTGGCTCCCTGCGCGCTGGCTTCAGCAATCTCCCGCGCAGCGACGCTGGCCCTTTCTCTTGCCAGTTAATGTAACCGACAAAGGAATGAGTTCATCCTCGAGGTGAGACTGCTGCTGCACGGTGCTTCGCGGGAAAGCAAATACAGGGGGCTGCAGGGCAGGTCCCCACAATCTCTACTAAACAGGTGCATCTATGAATGACACAAAAGGGACACTGAGGACAATGCAGATTACACCGTTATAATGCGAATCGGGTATGCTTAAAACGGCACTTTTAATATGCTTGAAAATAAAAAAATAAGAATGCAAGAAAAGGGTTATATTTGCAAAGACTGTTCTCTGTTTCCAAGTGCAATAGCACTTTGTAATCGTTGGTAGGGCACTAAATTGTTCGACTGTTGGCCCTTTTGTAAACTGCGGATACAGTTTGGCAGCTATTTGTCAAGTGTAGTGTTCGTGTTGCCGTGGCCCAGAAGCTGAGCTTTTCTTTTTAGTGACATGGACATAAAAAGTAACGTTGCGGCCTGGTTATGGCGGCGGCTTCTGCTTTTCATATAACTGAAGAAGAAAAATTAACTAGCGACTAACCGCTCAAAGAAGCACAGACACAACACACAAAATAAACAAGGCAAAGAATACGAAACTGCAAACATAAACTGGAAAGGCAGAGAATACGTAATGACATTGCCTAGTGATATAAGAAAGAGGATATACTATAAGCAGTAATACGTACTGTCAATGTAAATTGTATTGAAACCACAAATTAAGTGAATGAGCAAGAAACAATGAGCTGCAACAGTACTGATATTGCCGCGAATCTTTCTACCGTTTGTTTTTCATTCCTTAAAACTGGGGGCACGCCGCTTCATCGATTTGTGACGCAAGACGAGGCCAGATTTGTCTCGATAGATCGCATCCAAACTTCTTGCACTAGGCATGCATAACACCATTCAGGAGCTAGTTGACGCGCACCTTCAGACACAGTACCTTAGACTTGCCACTAGCGCCACTGGCCGCCATATACTCTCCTCCATTCGCATCAACATACCCGCTAACCAGTCAACCCTTATACCCATCCCTCGACAAATCCATACACCTCTCGTTGTGAAACCCCTTCCTCGAAACGTCCATCCCCAATATCACATCCCTCGCCGCGTAGCTCGCGCTAATGCCCTCAACAAGTACTATGGGCAAGCCCACGATGCCGTTTGGGTAGATGCCGCACGTACAGCGCATGAAGCGGTAGCAGTTGCCGACAATCCAACCCTAACTCACCGTCTTCCCTCGGGCTCTACGCCTGAGGAGGCAGAGGAGACCGCCATCGCCCTAGCCCTTGCACATTCGGACGCCCAATACATCTTCAGCGACTCGAAAACGGCTCTGTCCAACTTTGCCAGGGGCAGGATTCACGCCCCTGCCTGTCAATAGTTGAACACCCCTACCCAAAATTTACCGCGCAGGGTAGAGCTTCAGTGGGTGCCGGCTCACTCTGGGAACCTTGGAAGTGAGGCTGCCGATAAATTGGCCCGAGGTCTGATTTGCCGGGCTCAGGACAGTCTCGATCCAGAATTCTCGAGGGAGCGGGCGCACACCTTTGCGGAGCTCACGCAAATACCCCGTTTGGACCGTCGGACTTACCCTCCTCGCCACCCCTCTCTTACGCACTCCCAACAGATCCTCTTCAGACGCCTCCAGACCCGCTCTCTGTCATTCCCTCAGCTTTTATCCCACTATTGCGGCACATCCCTTGCATGCTCCCTATGTGGTGACCCCCACGCCACACTCTCCCATATCCTTTTCGGCTGCCCTGCTGACCCTCCCCAGCGGGGACAGCACGCCATCTCGAGCTGGGAGGACTGGGAGGTCCTGCTTATGTCTGCAGACAAGACATCGCAGCTTGCTGCGGTGACTCGGGCTGCCGACGTCATGTCCCGGCATGACCTACTTGATGCAGTGCGGGACCGCGCAGTGGCGCAGGGACGCAGCTGGGTCTAAAACTCACTTGCTGAATAAAGGTTTTCTGTCTGTCTGTCCAGGCGGGCCCAATTTTAGGTTGTTCCTTACTGTTGTATCTTTGCACGCCGCTGTTACCTGCAATTCGGCAAAGAAAGCCCAGAGAACACTTATCGCCGAGGAGAACCACGCCTAAAGCGGGCGATTTTCCCAATGAATACGTCGGACTTGCACTACGAAGCAAGCCCATAGCTGCGTGAACGACAATCTACTGCTGTCGGGGAGGCCGAACCACGCCTGCACGACCATATAACCAGCATCCCATCCGCTGTATACTAGAGTGACTTGGTGATAGCGACCAGAGACAGATTCTCAGATTCCGCATTCTTGTCGCACAAGTTGCTCTGTGGCTGACGGGGCTCGTCACCAGCACGGACACAAATGCTCCATTTTAAGTGCTTTATCGGCGCAGGCAAGAAAGCGGGCATTTTTCCCAGTGTCCCAGTGAATACGTGGGTCCTGCACTACCATAAAGCAAGCCCATAGCTGCGTCAACGACAATCTACTTTTGTCGGGGAGTCCGAACCACGCCTGCACGAGCATATAACCAGCATCCCATCCGCTGTATACTAGATTGACTTGGTGATAGCAACCAGAGACAGATTCTGAGATTCCGCATTCTTGTCGCACAGGTTGCTCTGTGGCCGACGGGGCTCATCCCCAGCACGGACGCAAACGCTCTATCGGAAGGCGGTTGATCGGCTGTGGCAGAAAATCGGACGTTTTTCCCAGAGAATACGTGGGACTTGCACTACGGCGAAGTAAGCCCATGGCTGCTTCAACGACAATCTACTGATGTCGGGGCAGCCGAACCAAGCCTGCACGTGCACATATCCAGCATCCCATCTGCTGGATACTAGAGTGACTTGGTGGCACGACCAGAGACAGATTCTGAAAATTCTTCATTCTGGTCGTACAGGTTGATCTGTGGCCGGCGGGGCACATCACCAGCGCAGACGCAAGCGCTCTATCGGAAGGCGGTTCATCGGCTGTGGCAGTAAATCGGGCGTTTTTCCCAGATAATACGTCGGACTTCACTACGGCGAAGTAGGCCCATAGATGCGGTAACGACAATCTACAGTTGTCGGGGCAGCCGAACCACGCCTACACGAGCATATAACCAGCATCCCATTTGCTGCATACTACAGGTACTTGGTGACAGCGACCAGACACAGATTCTGAAATTCTTCACTCTTGTCGCGCAGGTTGCTCTGTGGCCGACAGGGCTCATTACCAGCATGGACGCAAACGCTCTATCGGAAGCCGGTTTGTCGGCTGTGGCAGGAAATCGGAAGTTTTCCCCAGAGAATACGTGAGACTTGCACTACGGCGAAGCAAGCCCATAGCTCGGTCAACGACAATCTACTGCTGCCGGGGCAGCCGAACCACGCATACACGAGCATATAACCAGCATCCCATTTGCTGGAAACTATAGTGCCTTGGTGACAGCGACAGATTCAGAAATTCTTCATTCTGGTCGTACAGGTTGCTCTGGGGCCGACGGGGCTCATCACCAGCACGGACGCAGACGCTCATTCGGAAGGCGGTTTATCGGGAGTGGCAGAATATCGTCGTTTTCCTAGAGAATTCGTGGGACTTGCACTACGGCGAAGCAAACCCATAGCTGCGTCAAGGACAATCTACTGCTGTCGGGGTAGCCGAACCACGCCTACACGAGCATAAAACCAGCGTCCCATTTGCAGGAAACTATAGTGCCTTGGTAACAGCGACCAGAGACAGATTCTGAAATTCTTCATTCTGGTCGTACAGGTTGCTCTGGGGCCAACGGGGCTCATCCCCAGCCCGGACGCAAACGCTCTATAGGAAGGCGGTTTATCGGGTGCGGCAGGAAATCATCGTTTTTCCGAGAGAAAACGTGGACTTGCACTATGGCGAAGCAAGCCCATAGCTGCGTCAAGGACAATATACTGCTGTCGAGGCAGCCGAACCACACCTACGCGAGCATATAACAAACATCGAATTTGCTGGATACTGCAGTGACTTGGTGACAGCGACCAGATACAGATTCTGAAATTCTTCATTCTGGTCGTACAGGTTGCTCTGTGGCCGGCGGGCCACATCACTAGCACGGACGCAAGCGCTCTATCGGAAGTCGGTTTATCGGAAAACAGGCGTTTTTCTCAGACAATACGCGGGACTTGCACTACGGCGAAGCAAGCCCACAGATGCGTTAACGACAATCTACTGCTGTCGGGGCAGCCTAACCTAGCTTACACGAGAATATAACCAGCATCCCATCTGCTGGATACTACAGTGCCTTGGTGACAGCGACCAGGGACAGATTCTGAAATTCTTCATTCTGGTCGTACAGGTTGCTCTGGGGCCGACGGGGCTCATCACATGCCCGGACGCAAACGCTTTATCGGAAGGCGGTTTATCGGCTGTGGCAGGAAATCGGGCGTTTTTCCAGAGAATACGTGGGACTTGCACTACGGCGAAGCAAGCCCATAGCTGCGTCATCGACCATCTACTGCTGTCGGGGCAGCCGAACCACGCCTGCACAAGCAAATAACCAGCATCTCTTTTCCTGGATACTAGAGTGACTTGGTGACATGACCAGAGATAGATTCTGATATTCATTCTTGTCGCACAGGTCGCTCTGCGGCCGGCAGGGCACATAACCCGCGCGGACGCAAACGCTCCATTGGAGGGCGGTTTATCGACTATGGTAGCAAAACGGGCAATTTTACCAGGGAATACGTGGCACCTCCATTACAATGAAGCAAGTCCATAGGTGCGATAACGACAATCTACTGCTTTCGGGGCAGCTGAACCACGGCTACACGAGCATATAAAAAGCATCCCATCCGCTGGATACTAGAGTGACTTGGTGACAGCGACCAGAGACAGATTCTGAAATTCTTCATTCTTTTCGCACAGGTTGCACTGTGGCCGAAGGGGCTCATCACCAGCACGGACGCAATCGATCTATCGGAAGGCAGTTTATCGGCTGTGGCAGGAAATCGGGCGTTTTTCCCAGAGAATACGGGGGACTTCCACTATGGTGGAGAAAGCCCATAGCTGCGTGAACGACAATCTACGGCTGTCGGGGCAGCCGAACCACGCCTTCACGAGCATATAACAGAAGCCCATCTGCTGGATACTAGAGTGACTTCAGTAGAGTGGTGAGCTGGCTGGGCGAGTCGGTACATGATTGCAGAAAAAAAACATGCGCAAAAGACGGAGACACAGAACAGGAACACAGTACGACGCTGGACTATCGACTGCATTTATTTCAGAAACGATCACATTTATACCCTTCCGTATCAAACCACGCTTGCGCACACATGACAGATTTACAAGAAAAGGTACATTGCAGCATCACTGACAAACATCAGGACCGCAATCATTGTACGACACGCTACGTCAAGGAGTTCAAAAATCTACTTTCTTTATATAATAAACTAACCATCGTGTCACTTGCACATCGATCTGATGTTTAACGATATGGTATGCCTCTAGAATTTCGCGTTGACTCTTAGTTTTACCGCGTCAAAAATTGAAGCCTTCTTGAAGAGCGGAGTGCATTTGTGCTTCTTGCAATGTTTAGGCAAATTCGCCCCGTCATCTGTGGAAAGCGACCTTTCATGTTCTTGGTAACAGCGACAAGAGACAGATACTGAAATTTTTCATTCTTGTCGACAGGTTGTTCTGTGGCTGACGGGGCTCATCTCCAGACCGGACGCAAATGCTCCATTGGAAGTTGCTTTTTCGGCGTTGGCGGGAAAGCGGGCGTTTTTCCCATGGAATACGTGGGACCTGAATTACGATGAAGCAAGCCCATAGGTGCGTGAATGACGATCTATTGCTGTCGGGGCAGACGAACCGCACCTACACAGGCATATAACCTCCATCGCATCCGCTCTATACAAGAGTGATTTGGTGACAGCGACCAGAGACAGTTTCTGAGATTCCTCATTCTTTTAGCACAGGTTGCTCTGTGGCCGACGGGGCTCATCACCAGCATGGACGCAAACACTCGAGTGGAAGGCGGTTTATCGGCTGTGGTAGGAAAACGGGCATATTTTCCAGGGAATACGTGGGACTTGCACTACGGCGAAGCAAGCCCATAGCTGCGTCAACGACAATCTACTGCTGTCGGGGCAGCCGAACCACGCCTACACGAGCATATGACCAGCATCCCATTTTCTGGATACTACAGTGACATGGTAACAGCGACCAGAGACAGATTCTAAAATTCTTCACTCTTGGCGCACAGGTTGCGCTGTGGCCGACAGGGCTCATCACCAGCATGGACGCCAACGTTATATCGAAAGGTGGTTTATCGGCTGTAGCAGGAAATGGGGCGTTTTTCACAGGGAACACTTGGACGTGCATTTCGGTCAAGCAAGCCCATTGCTGCGTGAACGACAATCTACTGCTGTCGAGGCAGCCAAACCACGCCTGCACGAGCATATAACAAGCCTCCCTTCCGCTGGATGGGATCAGCGACGGAAGACTTTTCTGCTTTTATCGATAGGCCTTATGAAATTTCTCACGACGATTTACACAATTGTGCTTTTTTTTCCTAGTGGAAACGCGACAAAGCCGCACAATGGAACTCGCCACCTTTGCGGACAACGCACATGGAAAAGTCGAAATCGATAGGGACTCTGCATTATGTCACATGCAACATATATAAATTGTATCGAACCTGCATGGATTTAAATGCACTAAGGGTATCTCCATATTTCCATATGCGCCGCTCACACAGTCTAGTGGCATTGTCGTGGCAGTAAACAATTCATTTCCTAGCGCGCCGTCTGCCCAAATGCCTTCAGCGCTGTACACGTACCTTGAAGGGGCCAGCTGCAGCCGAGCTCGCCGAGTACCCCGCAGCGGGAGTCGGTTCCGTCGACGCCCTCGGTGATGTCCGCAACAAATTCGCGCTCCAGCTCTTCCACGCTTTTTCTCCGCACGAAATCGCAGTAGTTGGCGGACACGTAATACCCTGCGCCAGACCACATACGTTTTCGTTGTAAGGAGGTTGTGTTTTTCACCCTAGTTTTAACTGATCATTTCGCACTGGACAGCAGTAACGAAATATCAGTTGGGAAATCCTAGCAATGCAGAGTGGAAAGGCTACTAGATTATGTAAACAATTAAGGCGTTGTTGTCCCCGCAGTCTCGGTCTACACACAATTAGCCCGGGGGCGACACGTTGCAGAAGAGATGAGCCCTTCCTGGGAAAATCAGAGTCCCTCAAATCGGGGAAGTCAGCCTTCATAGCAGAGGACGGCTTTGAAGGTACTTTTCAAGTTCTTAAAGGACTCAGGAATGAGTGCAAGGTTGTGATCTATCAATGTGCGCCCTGTGTTACTAGCAAGTACTTCCCTACGGACATGTGGAAAAGTGATCTCCCTTTGCTCTTGTCCCCTTTCTATCTCATCCTCCGTTCCCCTTCCCACTTGTAGGGTAGCATACCGGGCGTCCCTAGTCAACCTCCCTGCCTTTCCATTCGTCTTGCTCTCTCTCTCTCTCAGAGACCCTCAATGCTTTGTTTATGGGGGGGGGGGGGGGGGAGGAGGTGGGGGCATGAAACTCCGGCTTAAGTTTCATATAATGCCAGCGCATGCCACTGGTGGCAAAGCTATCGGAAAGGGGCAGAAACAGGCCGCGCGAGCCCTGTTCGCAACGTCAGTTCTCCGGCCAACAGACTCGAGTTCACTTGATATTCCTGTTATTTTTTGGAGGGTGGGGGGAGGGGTGGTATGACCGACAACTCGCCGATTGTTTTAAGAGCGACTTTTCTACATGGGTCCAGCCTGCGCATTATTGTGCTGTTAATTTTCACCGCAGTTTGCCTGCAATGTCACTCTGGTAGATCTAGCACAGCGGTCAGCAACGTTTATATATGTCTGCGTTGCGGCTGTCTCGGCCGATTCGTTGCTTACGTCTTTAACGAGGGTTGTAGTCGGGCTAGTAGGTGATCGTCTGTAGAGGCCATGGGAAAACTGCGCTGAACAAACGACGCTCAAAGGAAGGACACATAAAACAGGGCGTCCAAGTGCTTTCGTCGAACCGCGCATAAGGCTGTTTACACATGCTGATGGCTGGCGCTTACGTTGCAACGAATAGTGCAAGGTCACTGACGCTGAAAATGAGAGGTTATAACGGCATTTGAAGAAGCGGAGTGCGCGCTGCAGGAGAGCTCACATGACGAAAGCACAAGCACTTTGATGGTGCTATCTCAACAGTTACTTTTGCTGTCATTTTCGGAGGTTGCAAAGCCAGTTGTTGCACTCTTGATACATAAGCCATTTAATTATACTTTATCACGCTATGACGCCGGAGACGCTGCGGGTGCAAGGAAATACTGAAATTTTTATCTCAGTGCTGATTTGCTAGCTGTGCCGTACCAAAATATAAGAAAAGCTGTTGGCGGCCACGCAATAAACAAAAGTGAGCAATCATAGGAAAAATGAAGCAACATGTACAAAATAAAAGCCTTTAACACACAGAAGACTACCAGGTCTATACAGCAATATTAAGTCATGAGCATGATTCTATAAAATACATGTGGCAAAAGGTAATATATAAAGTATACTGAAAGCGCGCACAGTGTATTCAGTACGTGGTAATATGTTCATAATAAAAGATCAAAACACATTTGCAATAGTAAAGATCAACCGAAGTAAAAATAAAAGGCCACAAAATATTTTCTGAGGACCACTCATCATTTATTATGTAAACGAAAAATAAAATTACAAAAATGAAGAAAATCGTTCTGCTCACAAAGAAAATGAAAGTACTAATATGCACGTTTCCCATGCATATTAGTAAAATGCAGCTTTACCTTCGGTCCTTTGCTTATGGCTTATTGAAGTTTGACGTTCCAAAGCGACTCAGGCTATGAGGGACGCCGTAGTGAAGGGCTCGAGAAATTTCGACCACCTTGGCTTCTCTAACGTGCACTGACATCGCACAGCACACGGGCCGCTAGGATTTCGCCTGCATCGAAATTCGATCGCCGGGATTGAACCCGCGTCTTTCGGGTCAGCAGCCATAGCCACTGATCGAGCCACCGCGGCGGCACTTCGATCCTCTGCATCGGCATTTATGACATGACAGTAAAGTAAATATTCTTATTCCAGAAAAGAGATAATACGGGCTGACAGGTACATGTTGACGGAAAATAAATAACGGTGCTTTTTGAAGACGCACACAGAAGGAGACAGACGCCTGCGCTGCTAGGAACCACAATGATTTATTGTGAAGATTGAAGCAGCATATGGAGGACACCTGGCGAGCAAGACGACATGATCATTAAAACAAAAAAATGAAAAAGGGTGACCACACGTCACGCACTCTGGAAGAACTTTTCATGGATCCTGATCAACATAAGCACATACCCGTGGGAACAAGACTATCGACGAGCTACTCCAGATATAAATACCAGACTTCGAGGCTGATTTCCGATGCCTACAATATACAAAACGCAAATGACGCATGCATCAGCAGCCCGTCAATAGTCTTGTTTCCACAGGAACGTGCTTATCAGTCAGTGGCCACGAATAATTCTTCCCGAGTCCGTGGCATGTGGGCCAACTTTCTCCTTTTTTCTATTTAATGCTCTTGTCATCTTGCTCGCCTCGTGTCCTTTATTTGCTGCTTCAATTTTCGCAACAAATCATTTTGGTTGCTAGTCAGCGCAGATGTCTGTCTCATTAAAAGAGCGCTGTTATTTGTTTCCTGTCATTATTCTTACTGTTATTATTACAATCATTCTTCTGAGAAACACCTGTCTTGAATTTAGAAAGGACAGAAAACAAATCTATGATGTCTGCAACGTTTGCATGTCTCGAGGCTTTCAGACTGCTCCGACCACACAGGCTTCAACGCCTGCTGGGCATGTATACCGCCTTGTCGTACGAGTACGCTCGTTTTTTTTTATCTGGTTTTAAAGTGTAAGCGGCACCTTAGTAAAAAGCGAATTACCTCTGCAGCGGTGCTCAGGTAATGTGTTGGTCAGCCAACACTAGCCGAGGCAGTACTTGAATAACACCATCTGCCGGGCTAGTTGGTTGCGATATATATGTATCAGCAGCGCGAACACAAAACCAGGAAGAAGAAGGAGAAAGATAGTACAAAGCGCTGAACTTCCTACTTTTATTTGAACAAAAACTGAACCCGCACTTATATACTGCCGCCAGGTGTCCCCAGGCGGCGCTTTGAGGACAAAGAAAAAGTGAGTCACGCGTGCTCTTTGCAACTGGGGCACTGCTTGATTCCTTGCGGCCTGTGCCTAACCTCTTGATTCTGCGACCCATTTGTGACATATTGTGGTGGAGTGCGCTGGGTAAATCGCTCTGGAATATGTCGCACATCCCTCCGAACACCAAGGACCCCAGACCTCTCCCTGTCGACACGCCAGTGAACCAGGTCAGCGGCCGAAATCTTGGACTGCCCCCTGAGCATGGGCTATTGGAGACAACCTCGCCGCCTGGCCGACTACCTCCTGTGCTCAGGCCATTCGACTCTCCCTCGGCGCCTACTCCTCAACCGGTCATACAAGGCGCCGCGTACTACACCCTCCAGAACCCACGGCTACCAAAGTCCTTTCACGGGACTCAACTCGAGGACGTGGAAGATTGGCTCCTCCAGTTTGAACGTGCCGCCACATTTAACCAATGGGATGACGCCGCCAAGCTGAGGAACGTTTTCTTCAGCTTGGAGGACGGTGCTCGTACGTGGTACGGAAACCGTGAGGACACTTTTTCATCATGGCCTGAGTTCCGACGTCAACTGTTCGCCGCGTATGTCAGTGCTGATCATCGGGAGCGAGCTGAACGAGCTCTGCAGTCCCGAATGCAAATGCCCAACGAAACTGTTACCATGTACGTCGAAGACATGACGCGGCTCTTCCGATGGGCTGACCCAGCCATGTCGGAAGCCAAAAAGCTGCGCCACCTAATGCGCGTTGTTAAAGAACAGCTTTTCGCTGCCCTCGTGCGCAGCCCCCCCCCCCCCCCCCCAGCACTGTTGCCGAGTTTCTAGCGGAGGCAGTCATGATGGAGCAGGTCCTCCGGCAGCGTTCCACCGCGTACGACCGGCCAGTCCTTGCTGCTTCTGTTACGGAGTCCCTCCCGGTTTTCAGCAGCAACACCGACTTTCTCCGCGACATGATCCGCGCTGTGGTCCGTGAGGAGCTAGAGAAGATTTGTGGTACGTCGCAGCCAGCGGCCAGCTCCCTTATGAGCGTTATCCGCGAAGAGGTGCAGCAAGCTATCAGGCCTCCGTTACTGCACGCCGAACCACAGCCTACCCAGACAGACTACTGCCGCCCGACATACGCTGAAGCTCTGCGAAGCCCCATCCCAAATCCACCGGCATTTCCACCGCCCAACCAGACTGACTACTGCCGCCCGACCTACGCTGACGCGCTGCGACGGCGTGCCCCGAATCCAGCGGCAGTTATTCCCAACGATCACGACGTCCTGCTACCCTCCGTGCAGCAAGGCAGCGCCGCATCCCGAGTGATCGAGAATCCCTGCGCAGAGCGGACGTCTGGCGTGGCCCTGACCGCCGGCGTTTGTGCTTCCACTGTGGGGAGCCCGGTAACCTGTTCCACCGGTACCCATATCGAGAGCATGGCCTGCAGAGTTTTCCCTCCGATGCGCCAAGGCCCCTGTTTGGCCAACGGCCCCGTGAAATTGAAGAGTACCTTACCCATCAACCTCAGTGGTCCATGGCGCGCCGTCAGTCCCGATCATCATCACCTCGCCGTCCATCGTTTTCACCGAATGTGCAGAACTCCTTGCGAGTGACGGCGGGCCGCTAGCCCAGCCCTCGCCGGGTAAACTGAGGACAGCGACCTCCGGGGGCGTGGTCGCTGGATGGATGGATGGATGGATGGATGGATGGATACGGCTGAACCCTTTACATCGGGCGGTGGCTCAAGCCACCTAGCCATGTCTTGTGAAATTTTACTCCTATCTTGCTTTTAGCCACCAATTAGATAACCTTCGCTTGGTTACTTCTAACCTCTTAAAATCCACTTTCCCTTCACTATCCCTAAACCCCAATGCCTTGGGTAAGTCAGCCCCGCTGCCTTCCACTGCAGGGTGAAGCCCTTTACAGAAAGTATCAAGTGTTCAGCTGTTTCCTCCTCCTCTCCGCACGCAATGCACAAAGTGTCTATCTCCTGGTACCTGACTCTATACGTCTTAGTCCGCAAAACTCCAGTCCTGGCCTCAAACAACAAAGAACTTCCCCTACAATTATCATAGATATTTTTTTTTGACAATTTCCTGTTTAAAGGTCCGGTATGTTTCTAGTGCCGATTTCGTCGTTTAGACGCCGTAAAGACCCCCTGACGATGCAGACGACACAGACATCCGATGATAGAGCTTTGACGACGTCGACAACAGCAGCTGAACTAAAGGACCGCTTCTCCCTCGACATACCCGTGTTCTCGATGGTCACAGCATTAGCGCGTTGGTGGACACCGGAGCGGAGTTTTCAATAATCAGTGGCAAATTGGCAGCGCTTCTAAAGAAAGTTACAATCCTTGTTCTGGCGTGCAGATCCGGACGACGGGGGGCCACATCATTACTCGGCATAGACAGTGCACGGCTAGGGTCCAGATCAGTGACTCGACGTTCATAGTTAGCTGCCTGGTGCTCCGCGACTGTTCTCGTGACCTGATTTTGGGCGTAGATTTTCTCCGTCAGAATGGTGCTGTTATTGACCTGCGGCACAGAACCGTTACGTTTTCGACAGCGGAAGCCGACGACGCCTCCGACGTTTGGCAACGCAGCTCCGCCCTTCGTACTTCCACTTAAAGTTTCTTGATCCCGCCGCGCTCCAATGTTTTTGCAAGCGTCGAATGCGATGATGGGCTACATGATGGACCTGCAGTCGCCGAGGGCAACCTTTCCTTGCTGCTGACACATGGCATTTGCGCTGCCCGAAGTGTCGTCCACCTCCGTGACGGTCGGTCGGAAATTCTGAATACTAATCTTATGAGCGAACCTCGTCACCTTTTCCGAGCTACTGCCGTCGCGTGGGCCGACCAATTGGCCGATGTTACGAGTGCTTTGCGTCCGAGGCCATGGACCGTCCGGACACGTCTCTGGATCACATCGATATTAGCTCCGGGCTCTCAGCGACTCAACAGCGCGACATCCGCGCCCTACTGCTCCAGTACAAAACCTGCTTCGCATCCTCCTCGAAAGTGCGGCAAACGACAATCATGAAGCAACGGATCATCACTTCCGATGACGCTCGCCCCCTAAGACAGCAGCCGTACCGCATTTCCCCGAAGGAACGCGACGCTATCGAAACGCAGGTGAAGGAGATGTTTACAGACGACATTATTCAGCCCTCTAAGAGCCCGTGGTCGTCGCCCGTCGTGCTTGTTAAGAAGGTGGGACACTGCGCTTTTGCGTGGATTACCGTAAGCTGAACGCCATAACGAAAAAGGACGTCTACCCGCTGCCCCGCATCGACGACTCGCTCGACAGACTTCGCCGCGCCAAGTATTTTTCGTCGATCAACCTAAACACCGGATATTGCCAGATTAAGGTGGATGAACGTGACCGCGAAAAAACGGCCTTCATCACACCCGACAGCCTATATGAATTTAAGGCGTTGCCCTTCGGCCTTTTCTCTGCGCCAGCGACGTTTCAGCGCATAATGCATACTGTCCTGGCTCGCCTCAAATGGCAAACCTGTTTAGTTTACCTTGATGACGTGGTGGTGTTCTCAGAAACCTTCGACCAACACCTTGAACGCCTGCGGACCGTGTTGGATGCCCTGCGGTTGGCCGACTTTACACTTAAACCCGAGAAATGCCACTTTGGATACAAAAAGCTCAAGTATCTCGGCCATGTTGTGAGCGCCAATGGCGTACGACCCGATCCCGAGAAAACTGCCGCCGTAGTCGAGTTTTCCCGTCCTACTACAAATAAAACGCTCAAGCGATTCTTGGGTTTGTGCGCCTACTACCGTCGTTTTATCGCCGACTTCTCCAAGATCGCTGAACCCCTCACCCGTTTAACACGTGACGATACACCGTTCGTCTGGACTCCCGAGCAACAGGCTGCTTTAACGGAGCTGCGCCAACGGTTGCACACTGCCCCTGTGCTGGCTCACTTCGATGAGGAGGCTGCTACCGAGATACACACCGACGCTAGCAACATCGGGCTTGGTGCCGTCCTTGTTCAACATCAAGAATGCGTGGAACGTGTGATCGCGTATGCGAGTTGCACACTCTCGCGCACCGAAATCAACTACTGAACCTCGGAGAAGAAGTGCCTCGTTGTCGTCTGGGCCACGATGAAATTTCGGCCTTATATCTAGGGCCGTCATTTTAAAGTGGTCACTGACCACCATTCCTTGTGCTGGCTCACCAATCTCCGGGACCCATCAGGCCGCCTAGCACGCTGGAGCCTTCGTCTTCAAGAATTTGATTACACAAGTGATTATAAGTTCAGACGTAAACACGAAGACGCCGACCGCTCTCACGCGCACCTGTCGAGCAAGCTGATGACAGCGCAGAGGATGACAATCGTTTCCTAGGTGTGATCAGCAGTTCGGACTTAGTGGCAAAGCAGCGTGCTGACGCTGACCTGCGGTCTGTCATGGATTACATGGAGGGCCATGCTTCCAACGTACCTCGACACTTTTCCCCGCTACTTGTCTCTTTTTGCATTCGCAATGGCGTACTGTTGAAGAAAAACTTCAGTAACGGTAACCGGCCCTACCTCCTAGTCGTGCCATCAGACCTATGCGACGACATCCTTTCGGCGTGTCATGATGATCCCACCTCTGGCCATTTGGGATTTACACGCACGCTCGCTCGAGTGCGTCAGGGCTATTATTGGTCTAAACTTGCAAAGACCATCCACCGCTACGTCAGAGGTTGCCGTGAGTGCCAGCGCCGTAAGTCACCATCGCACAAGCCCGCAGGTTTGCTCAACCAATTGCGCCACCTCGCACACCTTTTGACCAAGTCGGCATTGATCTCCTGAGCCCACTCCCTGTGTCGTCTTCTGGTAATAAGTGGATTATAGTTGCGACTGATTATTTGACGCGCTATGCGGAAACCCAGGCGGTGCCGCGCAGTACATCCTTTGAAATCACGCGCTTCTTCATACACCACATTGTTTTACGACATGGTGCCACGTCCTCCGTCTTCACCGATAGGGGCACCGCGTTTACAGCGCAGCTCATGCACGAGGTGTTCCAGCTGTCACACTAACCACCGCAAGACTACTGCATACCACCCGCAGTCAAACGGGCTCACGGAGCGCCTCAAGAAAACCTTAGCAGACATGTTCGCAGTGCACGTCGACGTACAGCTCAAGACTTGGGACGAGATCCTCCCATATGTGACGTTTGCCTACAACACGGCTATTCAGGAAACGACTCGAGTTACGCCGTTTCGCCTCGTCTACGGTCGCGATGTCCAAACGATGCTCGACGCCATGCTTCCATGCCCCCCTGACGACTTGGCAGCACTTTGGCAGCGGAAGCGGCGGCGTACAGGCAGCCCGTAAACACGCTCACCTATCTTTGCAGGCGCTGTGGACACGTGATCTGCCTGTGTTTTGGAACCATACCCGGGACGCATACGCCGCTTCATTGCTTTTCCAAACTTCGAGAAGACCCTAATTTCAAGCATCAACTTGATCGTCATCTGCTGCCATCTGTTTTCGCCGGCTGGAGATTCACTCCTGGCCTATCAGCTTCATCAAGGGGGCGGAATCCCTGTGCATTGCAGTCACTTTGGCAGCGGCAGCGGCGGCGTACAGACAGCCCGTAAATACGCTCGCCTATCTTTGCAGGCGTGGTGGACACGAGCACTGCCTGTGTCTTGGAACCATACCCGGGACGCATACGCGGCTTCATTGCTTTTCCAAGCTTCGAGAAGACCCTAATTTTCAAGCATCAACTGGATCGTCATCTGCTGCACTCTGTTTTCGCCGGCTGGAGACTCACTCCTGGCCTATCAGCTTCATCAAGGGGGCGGAATCCCTATGCATTGCAGTCACTTTGGCGGCGGTAGCGGCGGCGTACAGACGGCCCGTAAGCACGCTCACCTATCTTTGCAGGTTGGTGGTAATTTCGATACCTTTGGTAGAAATGTTACACTAAGTCGTCGCTGTTGCTGCCACGAGTGTGCTACTTTTGTCACTGTTCTTGGCGAAACGTCATAAACGTTCTGGACACGTTCACGCTCACTGCCCCTTGAGTTATGGGAAGCTCTGGTACTCTCAGTGACGTACTCACATAAATCGGCGAAAAACAGCCGAATAGCATCAAGAAAATTGACAAAGTGTTAAGCGAGGTGCTGGTAAAGATGGATGTGTTCACGACGGAAGAAAACACTGAATTTACAGCCATGCGCACATTTAATACTGAGATCCATTTTGAACTTGAGGGCATACGAGAGGCTATGGGTTTCATGAAAGTTTTGAAGCGTTTAAGAAGGATGTCAACGAGTTCAGGCGTGAGGTGAAGTTTCAGAATACTCAACGCCAGCAGGAAATACAGCAGATGCAGAAAGAGCTCGTGGAGGCTAGGAGGGAGATTATTGAGCTAAAACAATACGGCAGGAGTCAGAACAACGAGACTAAAGGCATTCCTGTGGTTAAAGAAGATTTGCGCGCGGCCGTTGGGAAAATAGCTGCCTCTGTGGGAGTCGATGTCTCAGACGATGCCATAGACGTTGTACACCGTGTCCATTCGAAGGACAATACTACGCCTAATGTTGTGGTGCGCTTTTCCTCTCGTGCTGTGCGGGATAAATTCTTCTCTGCGGCCAAAAGGACAAGGCTTGACACTGGTATTCTTTGCTTTGAAAAGAGCGAGCCGCTTTACATCAATGAGCATCTCTGCGTTGAGAAGATCAGAAGAGCAAGGTTCCGGGCTAGTTGGTAACGCATTTTGGGAAGAAACAGCGCAATGAAACACGGACACACGAAGAATGGACACACATGAGCGCTGACTCACAACTAAAATTTATTTTGAAGAAAAGATGCTTAAATAGGAGACCTGCGAGGGTGCTTAACAGGGCTGCGGCAGCGATAACCGCCAATCAGTGTGGTCGCGTCACAAGATTTCAAAAACAGCAACGAATGAAGAAAGTGATAAAAAACGGTGTAAAGGGCCGCAAAAAGGTGGTCAGGTGACAGCAACAATAACAAGACCAAAGGGGGGGGGGGGGGGCATTAAAACCATGAGGGACACAGATGTGAAAATACAGGTGAAATATAAAAATGAAAGACGTTCAAGCTTTAAAAGCGTGCCCAAAAAGGGGAGGGGGAGATAAAAGCGTTAAAATCTTAAGACGCAGCGAAGGATAAAACAAGATAAAGGCACTACCAACAAGGGATCACAGAATCATTAGGCTATAGGTTGCACAAGAAAACATAAGTGTTCATCAGGCCACCCAGAAAATTTAGCTCTTTTTCCGACAAGGAGAGGGATGCAGTGCTCACGCATTGTTCACCAGCTTGATGAATTTGGAGGGCTTCTAGGATTTCCCTCGTCAACCTATCTCGTCCTCGGCCGATAGTGGTGCAGCGATTAAAGTCAGGGGTGCAGATTCTTTCAGTGTTGTCTTCTGTGATTTTGCACTTCTTACAGTGCTTAGCCAGGTGCCCAGAAATTGCTATACTATTTACGTTGTTTTGATGTTCTTGTAGGCGGATATTGATGCACCTTCCCGTTTGACCGATGTACCTCTTCCCGCATGACACTGGGATGGAGTAAATTATTTCTAAATCACAGGGGACATATTGATCAGAGTGTGCCGCCCTACACCCTCGGGTTTCCGGCGGGTTATTCACTTTGGAACAGAGGGCGGAAAGCTTGTTGGGGGCCGTGAAGACGACATCCAGCCAGGAATCTTTCACTTCAGCGGTGTCGCAGGCCCTGTCCTTATTTGACCGATGCTTGCCTCTCCCTTTGACACATGAAACACCCAACGATCAGTCGATCAGATTTCTTGACCTTAACCTTCAATTTTCCGATAACCACACCTGCTGGTCTTACCAACCTAGAGGCAAAAAGCCACTCCTGCCCTTCACGTCAGCTCACACAAAACTTGTCAAGCGGGGCATAGTAAAGCTGGGTTTCCAAAACGCGCTGCAAAAATCATGTGAGCATGTATTCCTGGACAGCTTCAACAACCAGATCAATCGCCTTTTAACAGCAGGCTACCCTTTGCATCTGCTTGTATCAGTAGCCGGCTCCATGATCAAGAAGCCCCGGCCACACCTCGGACCTGCTGCTTCAAACGATAACCGCAGAAATTTTGTGGCAATGCCCTACCTCCACACCATCGGCCATCGTCTAAAGAAAGTCGCACAGCGCGCCGGCGTAGATGTCGTCTTCACGGCTCCCAACAAGCTTTCCGCCCTCTGTTCTAAAGTGAATAACCCGCCGGAAACCCGAGGGTGTAGGGTGGCACACTCTGATCAATATGTCCCCTGTGATTTAGAAATAATTTACTCCATCCCAGTGTCATGTGGGAAGAGGTACATCGGTCAAACGGGAAGGTGCATCAATATCCGCCCACAAGAACATCAAAACAACGTAAATAGTATAGGAATTTCTGGGCACCTGGCTAAGCACTGTAAGAAGTGCAAAATCACAGAAGACGACACTGAAAGAATCTGCACCCCTGACTTTAATCGCTGCACCACTATCGGCCGAGGACGAGATAGGTTGACGAGGGAAATCCTAGAAGCCCTCCAAATTCATCAAGCTGGTGAACAATGCGTGAGCACTGCATCCCTCTCCTTGTCGGAAAAAGAGCTATATTTTCTGGGTGGCCTGATGAACACTTAAGTTTTCTTGTGCAACCTATAGCCTAATGATTCTGTGATCCCTTGTTGGTAGTGCCTTTATCTTGTTTTATCCTTCGCTTCGTCTTAAGATTTTAACGCTTTTATCTCCCCCTCCCCTTTTTGGGCACGCTTTTAAAGCTTGTACGTCTTTCATTTTTATGTTTCACCTGTATTTTCACATCTGTGTCCCTCATGGTTTTAATGCCCCCCCCCCCCCCCCTTTGGTCTTGTTATTGTTACTGTCACCTGACCACCTTTTTGCGGCCCTTTACACCGTTTTTTATCGCTTACTTCATTCGTTGCTGTTTTTGAAATCTTGTGACGCGACCACACTGATTGGCGGTTATCGCTGCAGCAGCCCTGTTAAGCACCCTCGCATGTCTCCTATTTAAGCATCTTTTCTTCAAAATAAATTTCGGTTGTGAGTCAGCGCTCGTGTGTGTCCGTTCTTCGTGTGTCCGTGTTTCATTGCGCTGTTTCTCCCCAAAAAGTTGAGATGTTGTTGAGCAAAGCCCGTAAATTGCGTCTGGAGAAAAAATGAAAATTTGTCTGGGTGTCGCAGGGAAAGATTCTGATGAGAAAGACAGAAGCCTCTACAGTGTTAAGAATCGAGAGCGAGAATGAGCTGGCTGGTGTCGAGTAGTGTTAGTCATTGTTCATTTTTTCTTTTTGTGCTTGTGTTTCTTCACGGCTTTCAGGCTGAACGAAATAGATCAGTTAACGAAACAACAACATGTGTTATCGGTATTCCACTGCAATGTGCGCAGTATCAGAAAAAAAGCTAAACTTGATGATTGCTTATCTTTCCCGGCCCACTTTTCGATATGACATTATCGCTATCAGTGAAACGTGGCCTAAGGAGAAAGAATCACCTTTTGTATCTGGCTACAAACTTTCCTCTCTACCGCGGATTTCACGTGCACGTAGGGGTGGTGTTGCCTTCTTTGTAAAAGATATACCTTTTGAAGTCCTGCCCATTCTTACTATAAGCGACGATACAATTGAAGCGGTGTTTATAAAAATTGAGTGTGGTATAATTGTTGGAGTGGTCTACCGCCCTCCTGGTTCTGCTATTTCAGTTTTTCTTGAAAAACTCGGATCGGTTGTATAAATTTGGACCTCTAATAACAGTAACCGCATTGTAATTGTGAGAAACTTCAACATAGATATTTCGGGAGACTCAAACAACTACACCTTACTCTTAGGATCATATAGCGTGTCCAACCTTATAACAGAACCTACACGTGTAACTGGCAATTCTAGTACGTTAATAGATCATGCACTTTCCAATACTACTTATGACAGATGGGCCGGAACATATATAGATCCAATAGCTGATCACATACCCATATTTATCATAGTTAATATCCAAGGAAACATTAATCCTAAAATGACTGGTGGTGGGCGACAAAAAAATTTACTATCAAACATTTCGTGAGATCCTGCAGCAAACGGATTTCTCCGCTGGCTATGATAGTGAAATAAATAAGGAATGTAGAAATTTCATTGCAACTGTTCAGGCTGCCGTATTTCGCAGAGTTTCACAATAATTAAATCGGATAAATGTCCCTGTATGCCCATGGATAACTAACGACATATGCTAGACATACTGAAAAAGAAAGAAAAATGGCATCACAAATAGACACGGGCTAAAACTAATCATTATTTTTTAAGCGTGTTTAAGCCCTTTCGGAACCTGTCAGTATCTTTACTACGCAAAAAAACGTGAATATTACTCATCTCTCATTTTAAATGCTAATGGCAACATGAAAAAAATCTGGAACATTGTAACAGGTGCAATATGGCTTCGTTCAGACCAGAGTATATTACCTGATTTAATTGATCAAGAAACTGCAGATCAGTTTAGTGACTATTTTATAAATATTGGACCACACCTAGCAAATCAGCTACCTCCGGTGACTGGTCCTGTGCCCTCAATCAAATCAGTTGTGAATAGTTTTGTAATATATGATGTAAAGATAGATTAAATAATAACAGTATTTAAAGAGTTGAGAATAATTAAGGCAGCAGGCCTTGCTCAAATTTTTGTTAAAATAATTAAGGATAATGTTGATATATTAGCCAATCTTCTTCTTTGTCTATTTAATCACTCCCTATTAAGTGAAATATATCCTGCTGAATTAAAAATAGCAAAGGTCGTTCCAGTACTTAAGGACGGTGATCGCTCTCATCTATCAAGCTATAGACCAATATCAATTATCAGTGTTATCAATACAGTTTTCGAAAAGATACTCACTACATGTATAAACAAATTTATATTCCGAATACAATGTGCTTAGCACCCACCAGCACGGTTTCAGACCTCATAAATCTACTTCATCTGCGGTTCTCAACCTAACACAAATGCTAAATACAGCTCTCAATGAGAATAGAATTGCTATCGTTGTATATATTGATATAAAAAAGGCCTTTGACGCCGTTAACCACAAAATTTTACTCAACAAAGCTAGCAATTATGGATTCCGGGGTAAGTTCCTGAACTTACTCAAAAGCTGCCTTAGCGACCGCAAGCAGCATCTAGTAATTGAATAATATACATCTACTTCCCAAACCATATTAACTGGCGTGCCACAAGGATCGGTTCTTGGGTCCATGCTATTCTCACTGTACATAAATGATCTTCCTGCTATCCTTAAGTATTCCCAACCTTTAATGTCTGCTGACGATACCGCTCTTGTATTTATGGGAGAGAATTTGGATGGAATCCAGGATAAAATAAATGCAGAGCTGGACAATGTTTTTACTTGGTTCACGTCCAATCAATTAACCCTTAATCTCAGCAAGACTAAGTGTACAGTTTTGCATTCCAGAAAAAAGGAGATAAATACTTAGGAACGTCACATATCATTACGCTTCCAAAAAATAGAATAAGTTGGCTCGTACAATTATTTAGGTATTTTATTTGAATTAGACATGCACTGGAAATCACATATTAAACACCTTCGTTCGAAGCTCGCTTACGCTTGCTATGTTTTACTTAAAGCTCGTGAATGTTTTGCATACCCCATTATACGGATTCTTTACTTTTCCTTCTTTCATAGTCATCTCTCTTACTGCATTGATTCTTGGGGTGCCACTTTCACAACTTATCTAGAACCTGTAATCCGTCTGCAAAAACGTGAATTACGAATTATTACATTTTCGAGTCGTGGTCAATCCAGTAGATCTTTGTTTAATTTTGTCCATGTGCTGCCATTCAATGCATTGTACGAATTAAAAATTGCACGAACTATACATAGAATCTTAGAGACTAATGATCCTCTCCTCTTAACTTTGTTTAAACTCCCATTTCATTTATTGATCCCTTAAAGGCCCGAAGGCATTACATAAGGGGGGGCATATTGGTTTCCAACGGCGATGATGGGAACATGCATAACAATAAAAAGAACAAACATACAAACAAACATAAAAGGGGTTGTAGTCATATCAGGGTTTTCCAGCAAGTGATACATCATTTAACAAAGATATGTCAAGCAATACTCGCTACAAAAGAGCGCAGAAGTGATCAAGATTTATGTGAGGTGAATTTTTATTTTCTCGCGGAATGTTTTGTGATCAGTGCATGCAGCGATGTCGTTAGGCAGTGAATTCCATAGTGCTATTGCGTTGGGGAAAAATGAGTTGTTGTAAGCTGACGTGTGGCCACTGATGCGTGCTATCGGGTTACCGTGACTAAGCCGGGAGGACGTTCGTAGTGGGGCGGTTAATAGAGCGTGCCGTGATCTTGTGTTATGATAAAATGTATGAAGTAAGCATAGGCGGGAAACGACGCGGCGTGATTCCAGTGTTGAGAGACGGAGGGACTGCTTGAGGGCGGTGACACTGGCTTCTCTTGAGTAACATGAAGTGATGAACCGAGCTGCACGATTTTGAATTGATTCCAATTCGATGGTGAGATACGATTGCCATGGGTGCCAGATGGATGATGCATACTCTAATTTTGGCCGCACAAATGTTTCATACGCGAGTTGTTTTATGTTAGGGGATGCAGATTTCAGATTCCTTCTCAGGTAGCCAAGTGTGCGTGAAGTGTCGGAGCAAATGGTTCTAATGTGGGTGACCCAAGAAAGTGTTGATGTGAGATGTACACCTAGATATTTGTAAGATTTTGCAACGGTTATAGGGACTGATGAAATGCTGTAAGTGTGATTCGTCAAGGTGTGTTTGTGAGTGAAGGACAACGATTTGCACTTAGTAAGATTTAAAGGCATCTGCCACTTTTCACACCATGATGCAATAACGTCAAGGTCCAGTTGCAAAGTGAGGTTATCGGTTGGGTTACTTATTGCATTATAGATGACGCAATCGTCCGCAAAGAGTCGCAATTTGCATTGAATATTAGAGGGCAGGTCGTTGATGTATATTAAGAAGAGTAATGGTGATAACCCGGCCCCTTGAGGGACACCAGATGTTACATCTGTTAAGGGTGACTGGATGTTATTGGCGGATGTGAACTGCGAGCGTCCTTTTAGAAAATGTTCGAGCCAGCATATCAGATTAGCAGGAATTCCCAGGAACGAAAGTTTCGCAAGCAGATGGTTGTGAGGTACGCGATCAAATGCCTTCGAGAAGTCTAAGAAGATTGCATCTATTTGGAGGTTATCGTCTATGGCCTTAAGGATGTCTTGGGTGAACTCTGCCAGCTGGGTTTCGCATGAAAATGATTTCCTGAAGCCATACAAGAGCTGCAATTAATCATAACTTCATAATCAGTTCTAATCATAACCTTCCCCCATCTCATAATGTGCACGGGAAAAGGTTCATAGAATTTATCGGGGCCTTGATTTTCAGAACTGTACTAAAGAAATACCTTTTTGAAACCTATTGTAACGTTTAAATCAAATTGTAACACAATATTATTGCATTGCCTATGATGTGTGCGTCAAGAATAAATTTTGTATTTGTTAATTAGATTCCACCTCTGCTGTGTTGGTATTTGTATCGTATTTCATCACTGGACCCTTTACTAGCCAATGGCTATGGGTCTAGCAGCTGTTTTGTATTTTGAAAGAAAGGTAAATAAAATCCTTGAAATCCTTGAATCCTTGACCAGGCGCTCACGCCAGACTCCGAGCAATTTACCCGGCACGCAGAGGAAGCCCGTCAACTGGCCCGTATGCGCATCCGCCGGCAGCAGGCAACGGATGCAGAACGCTATAACCAACGACATTGCCACGTCGAGTACCACCCCGACGACAAAGTGTGGGTATGGACCCCGGTACGTCGCCCCGGCCTGTCGGAGAAGCTCCTGAGCCGCTACTTTGGACCCCAACCAGTGCTGCGCCGCATCACGGATGTGTGAAGTCCTCCCCGATGGCACTCTGCCCAGTTCGCGCCGTCGACCGCAGCCTGAGGTCGTGCATGTACTGCGTATGAAGCCGTACTTTACGCAGTAACGGGCACCTCGTTCGCTCCAAGTGCGCCCACGTATTTGCTTCCTTTTTTTTGGATGGGGAGGGGAATAATGCCGCCAGGTGTCCCCGGGCGGCGCCTTAAGGAGAAAGAAGTGAGTCGCGCGTGCTCTTTGCAGCTGGGACACTGCTTGATTCCTTGCGGCCTGTGCCTATCCTCTTGATTCTGCGGCCCATTTGTGACAATACACACACCAGGTAAAAGCCCACCAGGGGGAGTGGTCAAGACACGCGAACGAACTGGGACCCATACGATGCCCAGGGCAACAAAAGATAACAAGAATCACGCTATACGATGTGTTCTATGATGTGAAGCACGAATTACATGTGTAAAAAGACTAGAAAAACAGGGTTGAGTGAGTGCGAATGAGAAAAAAGTGCAAAAATAGGAAAACGGAGTTGAGGGCGAGAATTTTGCTAAAAAAACATGAGAAGGCGAAAAGAATGTAAAAAGATTAGCGAAACGAACGATGAGCGCCAACAAATAATACGGCTAGAATGAAAATGCAACATATGAAGTGTGCCTCTAAAACCAGGTAAAGTCAGACAAAAACCAGAAAGAAAAAGAAAGGTGATTTCCTTTTGAGATAATGAGATAGATGGGGTGCTTACACAACCTTCCTTAAGCCTTCATAAAGTTGAATGGCGCAAGGGAACGAACACAGGAAGACACAGAGACAGAAACACAGAGAAACAAAGAGAGCGGCGTGTAAGCACGCCGCTCTCTCTAAATCATGTGATCACTGTGTGCAGGCTGCCTTTGACAAGCAACTTCAGAGATTAAACAACGTTGTTATCCCTGCCTTGTCATAACCGCTTTTTGTGAAGCCTTGCTGCAGAAGACTAAGCTCTCTTTGAGCGGTGCTCTATCAAGCAAGCAGCGAGATAAGAGGCCTGTGGCGGTTATTCTGTATTTGCACAAAATCGCGCACAACGTCAAGAAGATAGGGGGTCGTTATGGTGTAAATGTGCTTTTACCACGTAAGCTTGGCAAAATATGCCCCATGATGGACAAACGACCCCCGAGGTGCGCTATCAAGCATAGGCAGCGTTATACGGATTGCAGGTCAAAAGTCATCTATGAGATACCGCTCGTGTGGGCGGGTCTACATTGGGCAGACCGGCCGTTGTTTTAATCAGAGAGCGATTGAGCACAAACGTACAATAAAGAACAATGAAAGGGGAAACCTTCCTGATCACTGCAGAGATTGCCAAGATAGCGGACCGATGCTGGAAGAGGCAAAGTTTATCGGCAGAGGCCGAGAGCAAGTTGAAAGAGGAGTTATAGAAACATTTCACATACAGAAAGGTAGGCCCACGTGCATGAGCACTTCGTCGGTCAAACTCAGCTGGCAGGAACTGGACTTTTTTAGATGGTAATGTGTAGATCTTGTCATTTAATCTTGCTATCATGTTCTTAAGTTTTTCATGCCTTGTTCTGTGAGTAGCAATTCTCTGGCTTTTATGCGTAAATGTAATCTTTTTCTGTACATATATTTTTTTCTTGTTAGCTTGTCCTGGCTATGATAATGCACTTGTGGTGATAATGCACTGGAGTATAAAGGCGGTGTTTTCCGAAATAAACTCAGTTGGTAGTAGGCGATCTTTCTGTCTCTGTGTCTTCCTGTGTTTGTTCCCTTGCGCCATTCAATATTATGATGAACCAACTAGCCCAACAGCAATTACTTCCTTAAGTCCTGAGCTATCTTTCAGCGCTCTCCGTTATCTTTCCCCTTCTTTCTGGTTTTCTGTTCGCGCTGATGATACATATACAAATCAAGGCAGTACGGCTGTCAAGGAGAATTTTCTCAATAATGCTCACATGTACTTACAGCAAGAAAGGAAACGCGAACAAAATAATTGAGCCACCAAAAGCAAGATAAGTACATTTTAGCCAGGGGAAGATCATTACTAGCTCAGGTTAACTGGAAGACGCAAAGACTCTTCAGAAGTTTTAATCACCGTCGATTGTAGCAGTCCGGTTGTGACCTCTCGACCCTCTCGGCGGCCCCGGCCCTCCCTGTGCCCACGGCCCTCTCGGCGGCCCCGGTCCTCCCGGTGCCCACGGCCCTCTCGGCGACCCCGGCCCTCCCGGTGCCCACGACCCTCTCGGCGGTCCCGGCCCTCCCGGTACCCACGGCACTCTCGGCGGCCCCGGCCATCCCGGTACCCACGGCACTCTCGGCGGCCCCGGCCCTACCGGCAGCCACGGCCCTCTCGGTGGTCCCGGCCCTACCGGCGGCCACGGCCCTCTCGGCGGTCCCGGCCCTCTCGGCGGCCCCGGCCCTCTCGGTGCCCACGGCCCTCTCGGCGGCCCCGGCCCTCTCGGCGGCCCCGGCTCTCCCGGTGCCTACGGACCCCTCGGCGGCCCCTGCCCTCCCGGTACCCACGGCACTCTCGGCGGCCCCGCCCCCCCCCCCCCGGTACCCACGGCACTCTCGGCGGCCCCGGCCCTACCGGCGCCCACGGCCCTCTCGGCGGCCCCAGCCCTACCGGCGCCCACGGCCCTCTCGGCGGCCCGGCCCTCCCGGCACCTCCGCCACTCCAAGTTCCGCCGATTGCCTCTACCTCGCCGCGACCTCCTACGTGCACGGGTCGGCGCCACTGGCAAGGGCGCCACTTGTGCGGCCGCCCGTCACGTTCAAGCCAATCGCTCCAAGGTTAGCTTTGAGCGTGTCTCAGCAGCCCCATGCTCTCCACCACAGCCAAAACTCTGCCTGGCATCTCGCTGCGCGTGCAGCCGGCCCTCCGGGTACCGAGCAGCTCGGCACGGCATCAGCTGCGCTAATCTCGCTACCCGCAACACACCTGGCGCCCTCTGCTGCACCACCCCTCATGCGCTGGCCATCAGCTGCTGCACCTCAACCACCGGCACTGGATCCACTTCGCAGTCTGACCCATCTTCTTCATCTGCCACTCCACGTCCCTCGCTGCACTCCGAAATCTCGGTCGCAGCGCCACAGCCAGAGTCGCCCACCTGAGCCGCGCCTTCGGACCCCGGACGCCCTGCGCGACTCTTGACACATTAGATTTTCACAAGCCCTCAGGGCTCTGCACTCCGCGGGGGAGGGGGAGGGGTGCTGTGGCGACACAATGAGCACATTTCCGCGCAGCCTCCACCTTGTAATCATCCGGCCCAACGTAGCACGGCCACACACTGGACCGCGTTACCGATAAAGCACAGCGCCACCGTTGCGTCACCCGAGGCATGCGTCACCAGCGGCGGCTACACAAACAGGCTGCACGGCTGGGAAGAGCGGCTGTTTTCCTTCCGCTACCGAGCCGAGCGTAGCGTGGGTACGCTCGTCGGCTGCCCTCGCTAAAAAACAGTTACGTTTTATGTTGGCATTCGTCCTTCGACAGAATGGCACCCCACAGAGCCCTTACGGGAAGCCCGCGGCCGCGGGTTGCGTAGGACAGCGACGGTGTCGCAAGGTTTGTTTGTGTTGGGTTTGATGGCGCATCAGCATCTAAGGCTATCATGCGCCAAGCTCACGGTGTGTGAAAATTGTTTTCTGCGGAATTCTACAAACGTGAAAAACTTAGTGGTGTACAGGCCTAAAAACATTAATTAGTTCGTACTTGTTGTTAATGAGAAAAAAACTTTAAAAATGGCTATTAGTGAAAGCTTTAAAGAGAGTCGGGTAACCTCAGCAACCATCCTTGCCGCGGCAAGGATCTCGAGGCTGCCAATCCATCAAAAATAAAAAACATCAGCGCTGTTTTCACAATGAGGTGGCTGAGGTGTATCACCATACGTAGCTAGGCGCAAGGTTAAAATTCAGAGCTTTTCGGGGATTCCTGCTTCCCTTAAAAAAGCTAAAAACACTTGAAATATCAATAAGTGCATCTTGACCTAAAATTAGTGTAGGGTGAAGAGGAATGTGTTTTTTGTAGCATAGAATACAATACTTTTTCCTCAGTGATTCAATTTCGTTGCATGAGAATAAGATGTGGTGTACTGTAATTTCATCTCCGCATTTTTCGCAAATAGGCTTGTCTTCTTTTGTTAGTAGGAAATTGTATTTAAGGTGTGTATGTCCAATACGGAGCCGTCATTATATTACATCTATAAAACGTTCCTGGTGACTACAGGTTTTCCATTCTCCCGGTACGGGCTTTACCAAATGCAGTTTATTATTTACTTCATGGTCCCAGGTTTCCTGCCCTTTAGCCTTGAGATTTCTGTGTATTAGTTACATGCAATCTCTATGAGGCATTCAGACTTTCTTGATTTCTTGAATGTCAGCTTGTGCAGCACATTGGTCGGCTCTTTCATTACCATATATTCCAACATGGCTCGGCACCCAGCAGAATTTTATTATATGTCCCTGTGGTTTTTATATGTTGTTTAATATGTTTCCCAGTAAAGGTTTGTCTGCATTTCTGCAATGTAATGCCGTGAGCACGCTAAGTGAATCTGTGTATTATGCTGTTTTGAATGCCATTATTTAGTATTCTGCCTACAGCTATAGAGACTGCATAACATTGGGCAGTAAAAATGGATGCGCAGTTAGGGAGCCTTACTATTTTTTGCCAGTTTCCTTGTACAACCGCGCTTCCGACGTATTCTGTTGTTTATGAGCCATCAGTGCAAAATTGTGTCCAGTTCGCATATTTTTCTTGCAGTGCCGGATATTCCTGTAATATGTGTTCATGTGCTGTTTGTTTTTTTGGAAGTGTGCTAACGTGAGGTCACACACATTGGGAAGGCTGTACCAGGGGGGCAGTGGGTCGTGTCTTGAGGCGACATCAAGAAGGCGGTTCAGTATTTCGAAGTTTTGGTAACTATCCTCGAAACGGAGAAGCAGCGGTCTTATTGATCGCGGTTTAGTGTTGAACAGGGTTCTGGAGGTGCACCTTGTAACAATTGGATAACAAATATGTTTCGGTAGAGATCGTATTTTCAGTACATAAGCGCCTGTGAGCATTTTTCTTCTGTCTGCTAGGGATGGTTCATTTGTTTCTGCATAGACTATTTATGGGAGATGTCCTGTATGCTCCGGTTCAAATACGAAGACCTAAGTTGTGAATTGGGTTCAGTCGTTTAAAGTATGACGGCCTGGCTGAACCATAAACCACTGATCCATAATCTAAACGGAAGCGCACTAGAGAGCGGTAAATCTGCAAAAGACAAGTTCTATCAGAGCCCCAGCGTTTTCGTGAAAATACTTTGAGTATGTATGTTCAGGGTTCGAGATGCTTTCTTCTTTATGTGAGGTATAAATGTGAGCTTTTTATCAAAGTTATACCCAAGAACTTGTTTTCCTGTTTTAGGCGTAACACAACGTCATTCAGGTATAGGGTAGGGTCGCTCTGTAATCCTCGTATGAGCGAGAAAAGCACAGTCACTGATTTTTGTGGGAAAAATTTGAATCCATTTCTATCTGCTCAATTAACCAGTTTATGTATAGTCATTTGTAACTGTCTCTCACATGTTGGTACGCTGGAAGATGTACCAGGGGTGGACAGAAGCGGAAAAGTGTAAGGAGAATAGTCACCACTGAATTTGCGGTCCTCATCCCAAAACTTCTTGGCCGGTAGCGAACTATTTATTTTAGATACATATTTCCGTCAGGACGTTTCTTCGGCATTGCTGCGAATACGACGTGCACTTGCCCGGGCCTTTTTAAATAATAGCAGGTTCTCTGTTGTGGGGTACCTCCGAAATATTCCCCATACTCTGTTTTATTCTTTTGTTGCCAGTCTGCACTCTTCTGTCCACCAAACCTTGAGATTTTTTTTCTGATTTGTCCTGATGTTTGCGGGATCGCTATTTTTGCGGCACAACTTATACAGGTGGTACATTTTTCATTTATTTCATCTATGCTAAGTCTATCATCGAACTCTTTATGTCATGTGGCATTTGCGGTAAACACCGACCAGTCAGCTGGATGGAGTTTCCAACGCTGAGGTCGTGCTGGAATGATTTGAATTGAGGATGATAATTTTAAAACTGTGGGCAAATGGTCACTTCCTCTGGGATCATTTAAAACATCCCCAAATAAAATCATTAAAAACTGATGGTGATACGAAACTCAAATCAAGGCAGCTCATTGTTCCCGAGCTGGGACAGCAATATCTGGTTTTTTTCGTGGGGGGGGGGGTGGTTTTGGGGTGGGTGGGGTATCAGGGTCTTCGATTATTTGGGCCTCTTGGTCTGTGTCCTGTGCGCTCACTACCCAAAAGGGAGGCGTGCACTTAAAATCCCCCAACTACTACATAGGTTCTGTAGTTGATGTAAGTTCTAGGCGTTTCCTAATCGTGGATAGTAACTGTGAGGTGTGGTAGTATATATACGGAGGATATTGGTTGTTTGTTTTTTAACTACACTGACTGCTACAGCCTCAAGTTTGTTTCAATAGTATTTCTCGCAGGGACGCCGCCTTTGCGTTATAATTGCGACACCTGAAGCCCTTCGCCTGTTCTCTATCTCGTCGAAAAATTAGAATTTTTGCAAGATGTTTTGTGTTTGGCCCTAGGTTCGTCCCTGACTAGACATAGAGCTATAGGTGACTTAGGCTTAGTAGCAGCGCAAAAAGACAAGAGATAGCATAGACACGAGAGAAACCCACACAGAGAAGAATAGACACCGAGAGACACGCACAGACGCAGCACTCTTTCTCTTAACGTTCATGCGCAACGTAGCCGATGTATTCCACTTTGATAGCTTGGAATATAATCAGTTGTGAGTGCAGCGTCTGTGCGTGTCTCTCGGTTTCTATTTTTCTCTTGTGTGTGTTTTTTTGCGCTGCTACTATATCTAAGACAAGTAACCAACTCGCCCAGAGCTCGATTTACAGAAGCTATAGGTCACGTTGATTTTAGTATGTCTGTAATGTCCGTATAGTTCATCATTCCTCTCCAGTTCTATTGAACCAAAAATGCCATATTTTAGAGTGTTGGGTGTAGGAGAAGATTAGCTTTCAGGAGGCTTTACTCTCGGCTTTCCTTTTCTCTCGAGAGAGTTACGCCACCCCTGCAACACAGAAGTGCTGGGACGGTATCCATCGCCTCCCTGGAGGCGCTGGGCTCCCGTGAAGTTACGGGTGTACGAGTGGTAGGCCTCTCCCGGGTCGCCCAAGAACGCAATTTCTTTCAACCCAAACACGCATTTCTGCCTGTTAAACGTCAAGCTCGCCTGTGCTGCCCGCGTTAGCACGGCATGGAGGCGCTCGTTATGCTGCTTCTCACTGTCACCCCACACTATAATATCATCAACGTATATGCGGACGCCTTCCAGTCCCTCGAAGATTTCAGTTAGCGTTTTCTGGAAAACTTCGCTCGCTGATGAAAGTCCAAAAGGAAGACGCAAAAATCGGTAACGCCCAAATGGTGTCGCAAAAGTACACACCCGCGATGTAGCTTCGTCTAATGGGATTTGATGGAAACCTGCATTTGCGTCTAGCCGGGAAAAAAACTTTGCACCCGACAGCTCTGCCTCAATCTCTTCCCTTGTTCACTGTAAGGACTGTCAACAAATCACCTGCGGGCCCATTCTTGAAATAACTGTAGTTTTAGGTAGAGGCCGGGATCGAGTGTCCCGTGAATTAAAAGAAGCGTTTTTAATTAGAAAAACGGGCCTCAGTGCCGTTAGCGATGCTTCTATATTCTTGTATAAAAGCGAAGAAGCCTTTTTTAGGAAAGTTTTCCTGATAGGAACACGTGTACAGGTGCTGTGGTTTTTCCAATGTAATCTGAAAGGTTGAGTGCACAAAGTATTTTAGATGGTTTCTTTGTCTCACGTGCTTTTTTCTGGATTTTTAGGGTTTTAATGCTTTTTGGTTGGTCGTAATTCTTTCAGATCCAAATCAGTCATGTTTCTTTGGCCCTTTACACCACGTGTCATGCCTGTTATTGTTCTTTCTCCGAACTTGTCGTTTTTAACTAAGTCATGTTTTTTTGAGTTTTTTTTCTTTTATCACTTTTATGACCCTACTCATCTTTCTGACGTTTGCTGCAGCTGATAGGTGGTGTGACGGTGGACCTATATATTATGTGTTTTCTTTCAATAAAAAATCAGTTGTCAGTAGCGCGTTGTCTTGTCCACCTTTCTTGTGATTGTCTCTTATTTTTTTCGCTAACATTTGTACATAGAACAATGCACCAACTAGCCCAGCAACAAGTGTTACTTACGTACAGGGCTTCCTTAATACGCGCACTATTCGCGTGATGGGGTGATGCCAGTGGCTACCATGCTCAGCTTGTTTTCTTTATTTTTGTATAGCTATGTTGTTTACCTGTGGAGGGGCTCTCTCTCAGCTCCGCCCCAGGGGTCGGTGCTGTCACCGTTCCTGTTCAATGTGGCGATGTTGGCAGTGGCGGGCTGCCAGCCCACAGGCAACCGGCACCGCGTGTACATCTCCATATGCGCGGACGACATCGCACTGTGGTGCCTGGGGCCTCCGAACGAGGCTTCTCGCGTGAGTGTCTTCAGAAGGCCCTTGACGCTGTGGGCGACCGCTTGCGGGGCGCTTTGTGCGGACAAGTCTGCAGCCATGGTCTGCGGCGCTCGCCGGTGCGCCCGCCTGGTGTCGCTGGGTTGCCGCTGCCGTGGAAAAGCTCCGTGCGGTACCTCGGCCTGGACATCGACCAGCGCCTCTCCTTCCGCCCTGCGGCGACCAGGGCCTGCCAGCAGATGAAGAGGACTTCCACCGCAGTGCACAAGCTCACCACCCAGGGCCAGAGGATTTCCCAGCAGGCTGCGCTGCGCTTCTACAACGCTGCAGCCTTAGGGGCAGTACTCTACGCGCTACTCCTCATCACAGTGCGCAAACCACCATGAATGTGCAGCATCGCAAAGCGCTGCGAACATGCCTCGGCCAACCTGGAAACTCGCAATGAGAGGCGACACTGGCCAAGGTGGATGCGTGCCCACTGCAGCTACAGGCAACGCAGCGCTCGCTGCATCACATCGACCGCCTTCACTGTGCCCCAGACGGCGGGGCACTCCTTCTACGCCTGCAGCGCAGCAGGTGCAGTGCAGGTACTACAAATATGAAGTACTGAGAGGTATTTGGAAACGAATAATGGTGCCGGGCCTTACTTTCGGGAATGCGGTTCTGTGCTTCTGGGCAGAAGTAAGTTCAGTCGAGGCAGTACAGGGGCAGTACAGGCAGTACAGAGGGAAGGCAGTACAAGGGGATATGGGCTGGGTATTGTTCGATGCCCGGGAAGCTCAGAGTAAAATTCAATATAAAGAACGCCTGAGGAATTTGTTCGATAACAGGCAGGCAGCTGAGGTATTTAAATACCTATACAGAAAGAGCGTTGACTCGTAATGGCGGGAAAGTTCTAGGAAGCTAACCAGTACGTATGCCAGACACGAGGACGAAGAGAGAAAGAGCATTAAACGACAGGTTAAAAACGCGGAAGGTAAAAATTGGGTAAATTCGATGGAAAAGAAGCATAGTGTAGAACTATATCGATTCTGGAAAAGGCAGATCAGGATGGAAGCGTTTGGTGATAACTAAAGAGGCAGTGCCCTACATTTTGAAGTTTGGTCAGGGTGTCAGAACGCGCAGCTACAAAAAGAAATATAACGAAGAAGATATCACATGTGCTGTGTGTGGTAAATCCGTAGAAACAATAGAACACCTCATACTCAAATGTGATGGTATCCATCCCGATGTCGATGCAGGCACAGTCACTCTTCCTGAGGCCTGAGGGTTTAGAGATAACTATGGTCATATAAATAATCTGCGGTGGAAATTAGCAAAAAGCGATTGGAAGATTGGTGGCACAAAAGCGGAGAGGTGACATAAGGTTAGAAGAGTATCAGTACGTATTTAAATAAAATGGCGAGTTTTAATAACTTACTGGACAGTTAAACAAAAACAAAGAAAAAAGCTCAGTTGGTAGCCACAGCCACCATCACGTTTCAAAGGGGATGCTCCTACCTTACTTCCATCCATCCATCCACCCAGCCTTCTGTTATACCTGCACTCAAGAGAGGGCCTGGCATTGCAGGACTATGACCAGCTGACTCGCGCTACGCCCCCCTATGGTCTCTGCTCCCCCTGGCCCCTCACGACGTAGGTACAGCGAGAGATCCTCGTCATCGCCGGAAAACGCAGTGCACCGCTATGTGCGGTGCAGCAGCTAGCCGGAGCCGTCATCTACACGAGCAACTGCGTGACCATCTGCTTGTATACACTGACGGCTCCGTGGCGAGTCAAAGCTGTTCGCTCGCCGCAGCGGCCACCATCCCCGCCCTGCAGCTGAACAGCTAGCGAAGACTGGCTTACTTGGGCTCTTGAACAACGGCGGAGCTAATGGGCCTTCGCCTTTCTTGGACCAGCTGCTCACCCTTACTCCACCGCCATCCAGGTGTGCTCCGCTGTGTGACTCCCGTGCCGCCCTTAGCCGCCTGCCGTCTCCCGGCCTTGGCTCCACGTTGCTGTGCGCTATACGCGAGGGCACTGAGCGTCTCGCGGAGCGTAGATGAAGTATTCGCGTGCAGTGGGTGCCCGGTCACTGCGGCACCCGCGGCAACGAGCAAGCCGACGTGCTTGCCACCGCCGCACGTCAGCTTCCTCCCAGCGATGAACCACTCACCCTGGAAGACGTGCGTGCGGTGACCTACGACCACCTCCGTCAGCAAAACCCGGACCCTCACATCGCGCGAGGAGAGCAAATTTACGTTGTCCGCGCGCGCTCGTCGTCGCGCCGGAGAATCCTACCGGTCATGCAACAATTCCGGAATCAAGGTATAGAAGAGCCTTATGTAAAAAGACTGGGGGGTATCTATACCGGCTGCACAGCTACAGTAGTCCTCCACAAAATCAGCAGTAAAATTCCAATAACGAAGGGTATCAGGCTGGGAGATGTGACCCGACAATGCTATTCAACGCTTGTTCACAGGAGGCGTTCAGTGTCCTGGATTGGGAACAGCTGGGGATAAGACTTAATGGAGAACAGCTTAGTAACCTGTGATTCACTGACGACATTGCCTTGCTGAGTCACTCAGGAGGTGAACTGCAAATCATGATCAATGATTTAGACACACTGAGCAGAAAATAGGTCCGATAATCAATTTCCCAGAAAAGCAGCGCTGAAAAGACGTGGACAAAGACGAGATGATAAGTACAGGCGCTGAAGTTACAACAGATTTTATTCTGAAAGAATTCACTCTTAGAAACATTCTGTACAGCCGTGGCTGTCGTTCACGCGTACGCAGGTAAGTCAGCTCTTTTTGGGAATTGGCGACAGAGGCGGTGCTGACACAGCCCTCTATCAGACTACATATCTTTTCAGATTCTGCGATTTCTCTAGTGATACGTTCTTTGCTATTTCCCATTACGGAGGAGTCATCAAGTGCAGGTTAACAATCCGTAATCAATGCATATGGCAGGTTCTCTCAGATCATGAATGGCAGTATACCATTATCCCTCAACAGAAAAGTATACAACTGTATCTTACCAATACTCACCTACGTACTGGGCAGCAACGTGGAGGCTAACCAAAAGGGTTCAGCTTAAGTTGAGGACAACGCAACCAGCCATTGAGAGAAAATTACAGGTGTAACGCTAAGAGACGGGAAGCGGGCAGAGTGAGTGATGGAACAAACGCGGCTTAATCACATCCGAGTCAAAATCAAGAGAAATAAATAGGCTTAGGCAGGGCATGTAATGCGAAGGCAAGGTAACTGCTGGTCGTTAAAGAGAATGGACTGAATTTCTAGAGAAAGCAGGCGTTGCTGAAGCGGAAAGAAAGTTAGGTAGGCGGATTAGATTGAGAAGATTGCAAGAATGAGCAGGGCGCTGCTCTCAGGGTAGAGGCTTAAGTGCAGAGATATGGAAGAGGCCTTTGTCCGTCAGTCCATGGGCATAGTCAGACTGCTGCTACTGATGACGAAGAGGTGTTCACCTGGCATCAACAAAGCACAATCAGCTATGTTCGAGGGAAGGATATTGATTCGCCAGATTCACGCCGGCCACTTCCCATCAACCTAACCTCACTCCGTGAAAATGTCATTTTGAGGCTGAGGTCGACCTCACGAGGTCGAAACCACATTAGATTGCCTACCTCTGGTCATGGTTTCTGCCTATAATATGAATATTTGTTAACTTTGATCGACCATTTCCGTATTTCTTGGAGTCTTTCGGCAGATGCAAGTTGGAACCGTTCTCTACTGACAGTTCATGTTCGCGCGCCCTATAGCTAACAAATCTGCCTGGAGATTTGTACTGAAAAATGTTTCCTTGCTGCCTTTACACGCAAGAACACGTCTTATTTTCTCATCAGTACAAATGCGTCAACAATGCCCTACGAGCATTAAAGCAGGCCACTCCTGAATATTTGCATGAGAAGCACGGACACCATCTGCATGTATACACGGATGGCTCCGTGAGCCCCTGCAGTTCCTCGGACTCCGTGGTCATCCCCGTAAGCACCAAAGTTAAGAAAGTGAAAACATCACAGCATGCTTCATCGACTGGTGCAGAATTTACCGCTATTCGTGTCGTCATATCAGTGAAGAAACATCCCAGAAATGGTCTCTTTTCACATATTTAAAAGCAGCCCTCCAAGCTTTACATTAAGAGGGTTTCAAATTGGGCTAGTTGGTAGTTAGCAGCGTCAAACATAATTGCGTTTAAGACTGACGTGCGAGAATACAGGGACGACACAAAAACTGGTGCGCAAACTATCAACTGAGGTGTATTGCGGTGTGCACACATATATAAGCTTAACATGTCGAAACATAAGAAACATATTTGCACCAGCAACTTTGCTATCGTATCGTCAAGCGTCAGAAAGACTTTGTCCCAGCAGATCGGTTTATGTTTGGTATCTCTTGTCCAAGAACTGCTTTTCCTCTTTGGTAATCAAAACTGAAGGGTCCCTAACAAACGTCCCTTTCTTTCCTGATTCCAAGCAGTAGGCTTCCCACAGCTCCCTGGTTGTCTTATCTCTGGATTTCAGCAAAACTGTAGTCTGCTGGAAGTGGGGTTTGCCTCTATCGCATCTGGGGCAATGTGCCACCAGATTTCCAGGTAGTTAATCTGCCGGCAGTTGCGGTCATGCTCTCTTAGCCTTTCATTTAAACATCTCCCTGTCTGGCCCACATATGCTCGGCCGCAAGAAAGCGGTATCTTGTAAACCACTCCTTCACAGCACTCGACGGACCTGTTCGTGTGCCTGACGCCACAAGACTCCTCTTCTCCAGGACAGGTTTCATCATTTACCTTCGCACACATTCTTTTTAGTTCTCTTGCTGCGGAAAAAATTACTTGCACTTCATGCCTTTCGGTAACTTTTTTTTCAAATTGTGAGAAAGTGCATAAATGTACTGTAGAACTACAGGCCTTTCGTTTTCTTGCTTTTTGCCTCGGTCCGTTGCTTTCAGAAATCTTTTAAGTACTTTTTCTGGTACTGATGCAAGCATTAGTTTAGGGTAACCGGCTTTTTCCAGTCTTGCTGCATGTTGTTCAGACTAATTCGCATCTTGTGTCTGCAGGACTTTTTATGGTCTGCTCGAAACAAGAGGTTTGATCCCGGCCGCGGCGGTCGAATTTCGATGGAGACGAAATTCTAGAGGCCCCGTGTACTGTGCGATGTCAGTGCATGTTAAAGAACCCTAGGTTGTCGAAATTCCCGGAGATCTCCACTACGGCGTTCCTCATAGCCTGAGTCTCTTTGGGACGTTTAACCCCCATAAACCATAAACCAGACCGAAACAAGACATGGCCATGTTTCGCTTGATCAGCTTTGAGTGGACCGAGTCATATGGCAGTGGGCCTTTTTCGCTGCGTGTTGAATACTCCCAGCACAAGTGGGTTTCCAGAGACAAGTTTAGCCCTGAAGGGGTAACTTGAATTGTTCCAGAGTTTTTCCTGCAAGGTTCAGTACGGCCAGAGTGTTGTTAGCGGAGACTAAAAAGTCATCGACGTAGCTAAAGCACTTTGTAACACCAAGCGGAGCCAAGCAGGAGATCACATAGAACGGGGGCTATGGTGGATCCAATTCATATCCCGTAATTTTGAGAGAAGACCTCTCCTTTCAGCACAGCACACAGTGACGTGAGATATGCCTTCAAAAGGGCGAGGAAATCTGTAGTCCTGATGCCACACTCGTTCCTAAACTTGACAGAATCAAATTCTTCTATATACAGATTTCAACGCATTCTAGTCTTGTGGCGTCAGGCACACAAACATGTTCGTCGAGTGCTGTAAAAGAGTGGTTTACAAGATACCGCTATCTTGCGGCCGAGCATATGTGGGCCAGACAGGCAGATGTTTAAATGAAAGACTCAGAGAGCATAACCACAAATGCCGACAGATTAACCCACCTGGAATCTGGTGGCACATTGCGCCAAATGCAATAGCTGCAAACCCCACTTCCAACAGACTATTCTGCTGAAATCCAGAGATAAGACAACCAGGGAGCTTTGGAAAGCCAACTGCTTGGAATCAGGAAAAGAAGGGACGTGTGTTAGTGACCAGTCAGTTTTGCTTACCAAACAGGAAAAGCAGTTCTTGGACAAGAGATACCAAACATAAACCGATCTGCTGGGACAAAGTCGTTCTGATGCTTTATGATACGATAGCAAAGTTGCTGGTTCAGATGTGTTTTTTATGTTTTGACATGTTATGCTTATATATGTGTGCACACCGCAATAAACCTTAGTTGATAGTTTGCGCACCAGTGTTTGTGTCGTCCCTGTGTTATCCCACGTCAGTCTAAAAGCGCAATTATGTTTGACCATGCTAACTACCAATAAGCCGAATTTGAAACCCTCTTAATGTTCATTTCGTGTACATCGGGCCTCAACATTCCGTCAATGCCTCCGCTAACAAGCATACGTTTTTTCATCGAACTCATCGCCGAAGCAAGATGTCGCACAAGGACCCTAACTTATGCAGTCTCGCATAGATTAACAACTCAAGTGATTTCAGCACTTTTCGGTTGGATGGCTCCGTCAGAAGGGACGTCTCGACGTCTTTGCAAGATACTACGAGCTGAGACATGGAGGCAGGTCAGGCTCTACCGTGACAATATCACGCTCATCTGCAGATCGACGCTAGGCCAAGGACAGGGTATGCACATGGTTCAAGACCTTATTGATTCGGCAGAAGCTTTAGCGGAACGTTCGTTGGTTAGCCTCATTTGGAATGTTGCCAAGTAAAAGGAAAAAGGTTAGTAGCCAAGAAGAATCTAAAGGCATCAATTTTTCAGGATGTAAAATCTCTGGTGCAATACTCCACACATTAAAAAAGGGCCCCAAATATGCCATGCAGCCAACGCTGAGGCCGTTAGACGTCTTAGGCATGATACGCTTTATCGCTGACAAAGTTGATTCAGAAGAAAAGAGTGCATGCATCAGAGAAGGCTTGAAATGCGTAAAAGAAGCAAGCAAGGAAAAGGACTGTAGAGTGGTTCCGAAGAAAACAGTTGATTTATTGCGTAACAATGGATTGTAGCTTCTGGTGTATGACAAGACAGGCTTGTCTGCCGTAATAGAAGCAGGCGACTATGACTCAAAAACACAAGAAACGGCCTCTAAAAATTTCACCAGGCAAGCAAACCTCACTTAAAGAAGACTTAAGGAGTACCGGAACAATGCCGCAAAGCTATGCGAAAAATCTGGGCTTGCAAAACTTGCAAAAGAAGTGAAGAAAAGCAAGAAGCTAACTCTTAGACCATTCTTCAAAATAAAAACACACTAACGAGGCACTCCATTTCGAACAATTGTAGAAGATAAGGAAACCTGGCAAATGAAGATTGCTGGATACCTACAGATCCATCTGAACCAGCTTCCTGTGAAAGATCCGTTCCTAATCAGAAATTCGAATGAGATCATCGAATACCTCAAGACAGAGCCCAGTGTGACATCTTGTCCACAGACGTCATGGACCTATTCTACAGCGTTCTCCGGGACCAAGTGCTAGAATGCGTTGAAATGTGTATAGAAGAATTTGACTCTGACAAGTTTACACGTCATTCTGTGATGAGCTGAAAGGAGAGGTCATCACTCAAAGTCAACGGTTATGTATTCTATCTATCATAGCCCCCGTTCTATGTAACCTCTTCCTTGCCAGAGGGGACAAGAGACTTGCAGAAGCCTTGGCTCCGCTTGGTGTTACAAAATGTTTTCGCTACGTCGATGACTTATTAGTTCAGAAGCGTGAATTGTTGGGCGAGTTGGTACCTGTTGACGTGAAAAAAAACAGCGAGAAAAGACGCAAGACCAGAGGAAGACGCACACAGACTGCCGCCGGACTTTCAACTGAATTTATTAAGGTTCCACCATATATTTATAGCCACTACTTGCGCAGGCGCACATACATACCACATTCAACAAAGTCCGGACGTCATTAGTAGCCAGAAAAAAATTCCATTCTTTGTCAGTGAGAATAACAGATGGGTCGCTGATACAAACACGCTCGTTCTTTTTATTAAAAACGCTTCTAACAGCTCGCGCTCGTGCCTGGACTTCCCGCGGCCGATAATGGTAGCATTGTTCAGCAAAGCTGAGCAATTTTGGCACTCCTTGACATGTATGGCCAGGTTGCTCCCTGTACCTAAGCGCAGCGTTCTGCCATGTTCCCTGAGTCGCTCGTTCAAACATTGCCCCGTCTGCCCAATGTAAATTTTCCCACAAGAAGTAGGGATAGAATATACTACCCCCCCCCCCCTCCAGCACACTTCGTGAACTTTCTTTGGTGCTTAGTTTTGCAGGCAGGTTCTGGCTTGGAGCCGGAGATACGGACGCAAAGGCTGGAAAGCTTTCGGGGGGCCGAAAACACCAAATTCACTCCAAATTTTTGGGAAACCTTTTTCAGTCCATGCGAAATTCCATGGTAGTAGGGAATCACCTCAAAGTTCCTTGTCCTCTCTGTTGGGTGCTCGGTTTTGGCAGCAGGCTTCTTCATTTTCTTGCCCAAGGTTTCAGCGACCGCCAACAGCAAAGAGGAAGGAAACCCAGAGGCCTCTAGTCGAACCACCTGCTCGGCAAGACTCTGCTGCATGGCATGCGGGAACCTTTTTCTCAGTGCATTTGAGAAACACAGGTTGGCAATGCCACGTTTTACCAGCTTCGAGTGAGCGGAAGCATAAGGAAAAAGCGCCTTTTAATACCGAGGGGCATACTTCCAGCAAACGTGTTCGTCAGCTAAAAACTTGAGTTCTAAATCTAGAAACCTAATGGTGTTGTCAGAGGGTAAATCTTTGCTGAAGACCATGTTCTTTGAACAGGCACTAAAACATTTAAAATCCACGTATTAGTCTGCGCTGACAACACACTGGCCATACCGAACATTGTAGGAAAAACTATGGAACGATTCAAGTCAGCCCACTCGGGGCTAACCTTCACTCATAAAGTCCCCACAAACGACAACCTGCACTTCCTTGATATGGCCTTGCCTCTCGAAACCCACTGGTGCTCGGAGTATGCAACACGCAGCGAAAAAGGCCTACTGCCACATGCCTCGGCCCACTCAGAGCTGATCAAGCGAAACATGGCCATGTCTTGTTTCGAGCAGGCCATAAAAGAGTCCTGCAGCCACAAGTTGCGAAGTAGTCTGAACAACCAGGCAGCAAGACTGGAAAAAGCCGGTTACCCTAAACCACTGCTTGCATCAGTAGCAGGAAAAGTACTTAAAAGATGTGTCAAAGCAACAGACCGAGGCAAAAAGCAAGAAAACAAAAGACCTGTGGTTCTACCGTACATTCATGCACTTTCTCACAATTTGAAAAAAGTTGCCGGAAGGCATGAAGTGCAAGTAGATTTTCCCGCAGCAAGAAAACTAAAAGGAATGTGTGCGAAGGTAAATGAAGAATCCGGTCTTGGAGAAGAGGAGTCTTGTAGCATCAGGCACAGAAACAGGTTCGTCGAGTGCTGTAAAAGAGTGGCTTACAAGATACCGCTATCTTGCGGCCGAGCATATGTGGGCCAGACAGGCAGATGTTCAAATGAAAGACTCGGAGAGCATGACCGCAACTGCCGGCAGATTAACTCACCTGGAAATCTGGCGGCACATTGCGCCAGTTGCGATAGATGCAAACCCCACTTCCAACAGACTACAGTTCTGCTGAAATCCAGAGATAAGACAACCAGGGAGCTGCGGGTAGCCTACTGCTTGTAATCAGGAAAAGAAGGGACGTGTATTAGTGACCCATCAGTTTTGCTTACCAAAGAGCTATTTTGAGAAAACGAAGCAGCACGAAAAAACGGGGACGAAAAAGACACACATACGACAGGACGGATGCTGCACTTCCAACTGATTTTTATTGAGAATCATCATCATCATCGTCAGCCTTACTACACCCACTGCAGGGCAAAGGCCTCTCCCATGTCTCTCCAATTAACCCTATCCATTGCCAGCTGCATCCACCCTTTGCCTGCATACTTTGTAATCTCATCCGCACACCTAACCTTATGTCGCCCCCTGCTACGCTTACTTTCTCTTGGAATCCACTCCGTTACCCTTAAGGACCAGCGGTTATCTTCCCTTCGCATTACATGCCCTGCCCAAGCCCATTTCTTTCTCTTGATTTCGACTAGGATGTCATTGACCCGTGTTTATTCCCTCACCCACTCTGCCCGCTTCCGATCTCTTAACGTTACACCTATCATTTTTCTTTCCATGGCTCGCTGCGTTGTCCTTAACTTAAGCTGAACTCTTTTCGTTAGCCTCCACGTTTCTGCCCCGTAGGTGAGTACCGGTAAGATTATGCTGTTGTACACTGTTACTTATTGAGAATACCAAATCTTAAGTACAGCGCTACTATCGCCTCGTGGCAATCAACCGCAATGATTCAAAAACGCCATTTCATTATCAAGAAGAGACAAGGAAGCGGTGCTAACACGCTGACCACCTGCTCTTCTGATGTGATATGCTCCAATAATCTCTCTTTCCATCCGATCTCTTCCACGCCCAAGAATTTTAGCTTTCCGAAATATGGGTTTACAATTACAATCCCGGCAGTGGATAGCAACATGACCACTCTTCCCTTCTTTCACCAGATTATAATGCTCCCTAGTTCTATCATTAAAACAGCGTCCCGTTTGACCAATGTACACTCTCTCACCCTCTCACCCACTCTGCCCGCTTCCAGTCTCTTAACGTTACACCTATCATTTTTCTTTCCATGGCTCGCTGCGTTGTTCTTAACTTAAGCTGAACTCTTCTCGTTAGCCTCCACGTTTCTGAAGGCAGCGATGGTGTAGAGGTAGAGCGTCCGCCGCGCGTGCAAGAGGACCGTGGCTCGAATCCTGGTGCCGCGTAATTCTCTACCGGGTTTTAAAAAAACCACGTGTCGATGGAATTGCTTAACGAGGCCTGGTGTGCGGCCTGATCTCGGTGGCCAGAACCAACAATGCACTCCCTCACCAGAGTACTTGTGTAGTACTTGGCCACAACCTTCTATGAAGAAACCAATATGTGTGCACACCGCAATAAACCTCGGTTGATAACTTGCGCACCAGTGTTTGTGTCGTACCTGTGTTCTCCCACGTCAGTCTAAAAGCGCAATTATGTTTGACCATACAAGCCTTACAATCTGCTTTTCGTCGTGGGTCCCATGAACTATAAGACGAAAAGCACGAAAAAAAACACGGACGCAAAGCAAGACGAAGGACAAGCGCTAACTTCCAACTGACGTTTATAATAAACATCGAAAGATATATAGGCACATGAAAGGGGGAAGACAGAAACTAACAATGATAGCAGCATACAAAAAGTCATGCCACTCATACCCGCTCAGATACATCATCTCCTTTTTTGAAAGGCCGATTGATGGCATGCTTACGCAACCACTGCCCATCCGATCAGTCTCTAGCGCCTCTAATATCTCCCTTGTGATTTGCGAAGGATGCCGGTCGATAATTACAGATTGTGGGAAGTCCGGAGCACAATGGCCGCCACCCTCATATTCACAGTCTCGGCAGTGAATTGCCAAAGCTTCCCGCATTTGTTCCACATTGTTGGCATGTTCTCGGAAACGCTCGTTCACGCATCGGCCACTCTGACCGACGTAAAAACGGCCACATGTCAGTGGTATCTTATAAACAATGCCTTCAGTACAATCAACATACCTGTTGGCATGTCGTATCCTGCAGCCTGAATCTTGTTCTCCCGATGGGCTTGTCAGCCTACAGAGCCTGCTTAATTTTTCGGGTGCTGAAAGCACCACGTTGATGTTCATTCTCCGGGCAATCTTCTTGAGATTGTGGGACAAAATGTGAATATACGGCAAGACAACGACACTCTTTTTGTCTGGTTTTTCTTTTTCAACTTTGCCACTGTCATCTTTTTGCTTCTTGAGGATGCCCTCCGCCACAGCACAAAGTAGATGTGTGGGGAGGGGGAGGGGATAGCCGCTCGCGGAGTGGACGAGATCAATATTAAATTTTTGCAAAATACGGTGAAATACAGTTCAATAATACAACAGTGCATTTTCTCACAATCGTACAACTCTGGCACTATACCTCTTGACTGGAAATCTGGAAAAGTAATCCCCATCCACAAGCCAGGTCCAACACATGATCCCCTCAACTACAGGCACATTTCCCTTACATCTGTACCATGTAAAATCATGGAGCATATTATATACACACATCTTGTTAACTTTCATGAAAATAACTTTTTCTCAAGTGCCCAGCATGGATTCCGTAAACATTTCTCTTGCGAAACTCAGCTTGTCTCCGTCACTAATGATTTGCACCTATCTAGACTCTGGTTTTTCAATTGACTGTATATTTCTTGATTTCTCTAAAGCTTTCGACAAGGTAAACCATGCGCTAGTTCTTCATAAACTAAGCGTCTTAAGCATTGACCCTGCAGTAATTGATTGGATTCGCGCTTTCCTCACGTCCCGCGTTAAGTTTGTAACTACTAATGAAGTTAACTCACCTTCGGCCCCAGCCCACTCCGGCGTTCCGCAAGGGTCGGTTCTGGGTCCTCTCTTATTCTTGATTTACATAAACGACTTGTCTTCTTGCGTTTCTTCCAAAATTTGCCTATTTGCTGATGACTGTTTTCTGTACCGTAAACTTCCGATGTCCTATAATTCCGATGTCCTATTAGTTCAGAATGGCCTTAATAATATTAACGAATGGCGCAGTACATGGTACATGCAATTAAATATTAACACATGTAAATCAATGAGGTTATCTCGCACTAACTTATCAGATCCCACGTATACGCTTAATAACGTCTTATTAGAGTCTGATATCATACCGCTACCTTGGTGTAACATTACAAATGATCTCTCTTGGAAATCACATGTCCGTTCCATCATCGCCAAAGCCAGTCGTACTCTTGGATACATTCGTCGTAATTTCTCTGTTGCACCATTATCCTTAAAATTATTAATGTATACAACCTACATTCGTCGACAACTCGAATACGCATCATCTGTTTGGGATCCCCGCCAAGTAACTCATACAGTCCCTTGAGGCAGTACAAAATCGCTCAGCCCGGTTCATCTTAAATAACTACCAAAGAACAGCCAGTGTTACTAAGATGAAAGCATACTTGCATTTTCCGCCCTTATCAACTCGAAGAAAGCTATCTCGTATCAAACTTTTTCATAAAATATACCACTATAACTCAACATTGCGCTCCTTGTGGATTCAACCCCCATCATACATTTCATATCGCCGTAACCACAGTCAAAAGGTCTACATTCCACACTCAAACTCGGTTGCCCATTCTAACTCGTTTCTTCCCGGGACGTGTAATGATTGGAATAACCTACCCGCATCACTAACAAGTATAACTGAAGAAGAAAACTTTAAATACGCGTTGCAAAGCTTCTTTCTTGCATAGTGTTAAACCATTTTTTCATTTGTCTATCTTCATTGTGTACTGTGTTCTTTGTTACATTTTTATTATATTTTTGACACCAATATCGCGTTAAAATTATATTTTGTGCCTTACTGTCCCATTTTCTTTTGTTTTATTTTTTTCTTCATGTGCAAACTTTACTTTGTATATGTATCCGCCCCTCCCCTCTGTAACGTGCATCTGTACCCTGCGGGTATCTTAAATAAATAAATAAATAAATAAATAAATAAATAAATAAATAAATAAATAAATAAATCTGCCTCCAGAAACTGTCTCCAACTAAGTGGATGCAGGACTTTCCTAGGGCATTAGACAGGCAGGTTTTCACAATGCCTCTTTTTACAAGCTTGGTGTGCGCCGAAGGAAAACGTAGCAGAACACATGCGAATCTGAACAAACAAGCCTGAGGTCCAAGAACCTAAGGGACGACCCATCGGGAACCTCGTAGGTTAAAACAAGCGGCTTAAGGCCAGCCTCAAAATGGCTAATGTGAGTGCTACTTCCCCTCCAAAGCCGGGATCGTTCACATTTAAAATTACTAAAAAGTCATCTACGTACCGAAAGGTTCGTAAGACTTTTGAGTCTGTAAGGGAGTCGGCCAAGGCCCTCTCAAGTTGCGCTAAAAATATATCACTCAAAATAGGAGCGATGCTCGGCACTATGCAAATTCCTTCTTTCTGTATGAAGACGTCATCGCAGCATGTTACAGCCGTGGACTGTAGATACATAGAAATCATTTCCAGGAACCCGCCTACACTCACACCAGCTGAGTTTTGAAATCTGAGAGGCCCAAACTTAACAATGCACTTCTCGACAGACTGCAGTAGGCCTTCGTGCGGTACAGAATAAGACACGTCTTTTATGTCAATAGGAAAAAATTTGTAGCACATCCCACAATGGCTATGTAAAAACTGAATGACACTTTCCGAATCCCTTATCAAAAAGAGATCGTCAACATTTAGCAGGTTCAGCCCCACCTGCAAAAAGGAGGCAATCGCCTTTTGACACGTCCCTCGCTCCGTGACACTAGCGCGGAAGGGCCAGTCAACTTTGTGTGTTTTTAAGGAGAAAAATAGTTCGAGGCTGTTGGCCTTGCTTTTCTCAATTTGTTTTGCGAGTCTCGTTAGCTCAAAATTATTACACAACCTTTTGCTTGGGCTTTTATCTTCGTATTCAGTCGCTTATTCAGAAGTCGCGTATTCAGAAACGGCTTGAAAGACGCCTGAATCGCATGCTTATCCTTTTCTTTTAACAGAACGGTAGGAATCACAGCGAATACCCCGTCCTTGTCGGCTGCGAGAACACACAGATCCTGTTGCTTTAAATACGACACGCTACAAAGGCAAACTGACCGATGGAAAATTGCCCCGCATTAGAACGTCCATGCCCTCCGAAATATATCGGTCACGTTCGTTGTCCGGCGCTAGCTTGGAAACTTGCCTCACCATGGAAAGGAGCTCTGGTCGAGACTTCTCAGGCTGCACAGCAAACTTTGGTCCTAGGGAAAGTGTCCGGCGTAGGAACTCCGGAAGGTGCACGCCTTCAACAGTGTGAACGTTGCTGGTTGTCGAAGTCCTCCCTTTTTCTTGTTGACTGGTACGGAGGTGGATGAGTATATTCCGCCAGAGGAACTCAGATGATTGGTCGACCAGGCGACTGCATTCCTGCCAACTCCTCATCGTCACCGAAGGAGCCGCCGCGGTGGCTGAGTGGTTATGGCGCTCGGCTGCCGGCCCGAAAGACGCGGGTTCGATCCCGGCCGCGGCGGTCGAATTTCGATGGACGCGAAATTCCAGAGGCCCGTGTGCTGTGCGATGTCAGTGCACGTTAAAGAACCCCAGGTGGTCGAAATTTCCGGAGCCCTTCACTACGGCGTCTCTCATAGCCTGAGTCGCTTTAGGACGTTAAACCCCCATAATCCAAACCAATCTTTACCGAAGGTCGAGAATCTTCCCGCTGAACTCGGTAGAAAAGGCATTCTCTGTAGAAGCGTACCTGCCGCAGCCATTCCGCTCGTAGCGTCTTGCAAATCCGAGTTCCGTGTCCCGTAGACTGTTCAAAGCCACCGAAAAGGTGAATCATCTCAGGCGGAATAGTCCTGGTGCGAATGCAGAACGAGTACGAGCGCGCACGACAAATGGCTATGCTGATCAAGCTGATGAGGTAGGATGGGAGAAGGTCAACACAAACAAAAGGGCCCGATGTACTACAAATGAAGCTTAGTAAGGTGTGGGTGCGGGCTAGTTGGTGATGCATTGTAAGACGAAAAGCTCAAAAAAAAAAACACAGACGCAAGGAAAGACGAAGGACAAGCGCTAACTTCCAACTGACGTTTATTAGAAACATCGAAAGATATATAGGCACATGAAAGGGGGGAAGACATTCAGGCCTTAGGATACGACATGCCAACAGGTATGTTGATTGTACTGAAGACTTGGTTTTAAGATACCACTGACATGCGGCCGTTTTTACGTCGGTCAGAGTGGACGATGCATGAACGAGCGTTTCCGAGAACATGCCAGCAATGTGAAACAAGTGCGGGAAACTGGCAATTCACTGCCGAGACTGTGATTATGAGAGTGGCGGCCATGGTGCTCCGGACTTCCCACAATCTGCAATTATCGACCGGCATCCTTCGCAAATCCCAAGGGAGATATTAGAGGCGCTAGTGATAGATAGGACGGGCAGTGGTTGCGTAAGCACGCCATCAATCGGCCTTTCAAAAAAGGAGATGATGTATCTGAACGGGTATGAGTGACATAACTTTTTGTATGCTGCTCTCATTGTTAGTTTCTGTCTTCCCCCTTTCATGTGCATATATATCTTTCGATGTTTCTATTAAACGACAGTTGGCAGTTAGCGCTTGTCCTTCGTCTTTTTTTACGTCCGTGTTTTTTTTCGCGTTTTTCGTCTTACAATGCATTACCAACTAGCCCGCACCCACACCTTACTAAGTCCGATAAACAACTTGTCGTGGAAATCTAAGAGCTCAACCACATCCCCATTAATAATGGGCACAATATTTTTTAATAATTACTGCCAGGACATGGCGGCATCGCAGGCAACCACGGTGTGGACGGGGTCGTGCGAACTGCTCACCGCGAGGGTGACTTTGTGTCATCCCCATCTCGAGAGCCGACGCCGCAGGTAGGCTTCGAACTCTGGCACGGGAGATCACGCTCGCCTTGTGGAATTCCGGTCAGTTTTCAAGTTCGCGCCTATTGTACCTGGATTCTGTACTGAAGATACTGCTTCCATACGGCTTACCACGACGTGAGGCAAGTTTACTATGTCGCCTGTGGCTTGGTGGCATATTAAGAAACCATTACTCTACCGTAATCGCTAAAGCTGATAACCTTGCATTTGACATCTGTGGCCGCGATGAGACCATTTCTCATATTCTTTGTGAATGCCCAGCGTAAAGTTCTGAAAGACATTCTCTACGCCGTGCGCTGGAACACACCGATTCACGCCCGCTAACGGAGTTCAAGATTATTGGACACTGGCCGCGGCGATCATCGGTGGTGAGGGCCAGCCATGCCCTCCGGCGGCGCTTCTTTGTGCGTCGGGCCTGCACGACAGGCTGCAGCTTTGCCGAAGCCTTTTCGCGTCTTGCTTTTTTTTATCTCCCCTTTTCTCCCTCACCTTTATATCCCCTCATCCCTTTCTCCAAGTGCACGGTGGAAAATCGGTTTCATATACTGGTTAACTTCCCCGCCTTTCCTTCTCCTCTTCCTCTACCAGTTTACCCGGCATAGGCCTTTCCTCATGAATGAGGTAGTTCGTCTTGGCAAGGCCTAACCGGACAGACTGGTAGTTGTGTTAATAATAGGGTGCCCGAACATGAACCATCAAGAACGGCGCCAACTTTTCTCTGCCGAAGCACTGCAAGAAATGTGGAAATTGTCACCCAAACTTAAAAGACATCAGGATTATAGCCAGAAGCCGAGACACGCTGGAACGTGAATTGCTTGAAGCTTTTTCATTAGAAAAAGGATGATAAGTGCATTACCGGCAAATCTGCGTGTTTCACAGGCAAAGAAGGATTGTTTCTGGATGCACGTGTGTGATGGTTTGATTGGGCGATAAGATACTTTCCAGGGTATATTATGTCGCGTGTTCCTTTCTAAAAAAGGGTTGCTGGTTAGCACCTGTCCCATCTCTTTGTGTTCGTGTGTTGAACTGTTGAGCTACAAAAGCCTCATGTTAAAAAGACGAGAATCATTGTGCTCAATAATCTGAGGATAAATGATGCAGTCACCTGCATAAAGACGAATTTGTGACGAGATATTTTTGGGGATGATCCCTGAGGAAGCAAAGATTCAACAACAGAAGGGGATGAAACAGCGTTCTCTTGTAGGGCAGCCGGTAGTCCGTGTTTTAGAAAATTCTGAACCAAACTTAAAATGTTCGTGTTTATATTAAACGTTCCAACATTACAAGCAGGCGGTGAACACCGCATAAATCTGGCCTAATAAGTTAATAGCCAAGGGAATATCATTGATCAGTTCGAAAAGCCACGTTTCACCGGATTTCCCACAACGAAAGTGACCCTGGTTTGGAAGAAGCAGAGTGTTATTTATTAACTGCTGCAGGATATTATTGTAGAGAATCGGCTCAAGGAATAAGTAAAGTAGATTCTTTAATCCCGCAGACTCCGAGGTGGCGGCAGGCACTTCCCTACAGACAGCAGGACCACAACGCGAGCACGGCGGGTGAGGGCGAAGAGCGTCACCGAAGTCGAGTGGTTCAACAGACCTTCGCACCTCAGAGTCGGCGACCACAGAGCCAGAAAGCGACCTCAGTAGTTTCACTCTAGGACAAACCGCGCTTTTGTGCAGGCGTCCGCAGCCATACAAAATCGCCGGGCAGGTAGCAGACATTGTTACGCCGGAGGTCGGAGTGCTGCTTAGAGCGGTCCTGCAAGGCAAGAATGCATGCATAGCCGGGCGAGCCTATGAGCTCTTTCAGGGGGTGCACGAAACAGAAGGCACAGTACCGAGAGAGGTGTCGAGAGAACTTCGAGGCGGACGGGCATACAGTAAAATATATCGGCCTACGCAGTTTTTATGCCGCAGCAGAAGGTGCAGCGCAAAGAAGACAGCACTGAAGCAGCGGACAGACACAGGCGCTGACTTAAGACTGACGGTTGCACTGCAATGCTGGCGCAATAACTAGGAGAACGTAAGCACAATCAACATGTGGCATTGCATCGCTTATATAAGGACGTTAACAAACAGAAAGAGGGAAAGAATTAATACCAGCTCTAGTCACTTAGCAGCTGATATATTCAATTTCTTTTTGAGTGAGCGCAAGAGATGTCATGCTCACGCCCTTTTCTTGCTCTTGATGAATCAGGAACGCTTAAATTACTTTCTTACTTGGCAGCGCAAAAAAAAAACGAAGACAAGCGAACGAGGAGAGACAACACAAGCGTAGACTATCAACTGAACTTTTATTCACAGAAAGGAAGCTTTATAGGCGAGATGAAACACAAAAACAACACAAGGAAACGCCACAACCGATGTACAAATAAATCAATGACGTTTCATTCCTGCGTGATAAGGAACACAACAGCAACACGAAAAACAAAATCAATCGGATCAGGCCAACTCCTCGTACTGTCTACTTGGCCTCAAGAAACTGCGCAGAAAATGAACTTCCTTATCCTGCAGGCTGACCGACGGTGATGCGGCACACGCTTCTCTCTCTTATTAATCAAGTAAGCTTCTGTCAATTCCCAGAATACCTTATCCCTGTGCCTGAACAAGGTACTTGTCCTGTCAAGGTGAGGAAAGCAATCTTTGCAATCCCTGCAGTGCAAAGCGAGGTTGGAGGACACAGCGCCTTTTAGTGATCTGCGCTGTTCCGCTAGACGCTCATTGATACATCGACCAGTCTGGCCGATGTAATTATTACCACATGAAAGTGGAACGCGATACACAACACATGTGTCGCAATCTGTGAGCCTCTTTCTGTGAGCTATCCTGCAATTATGCACTGCGCGGTCACCACCACGCTCAATCTTTTTGCGCACAGCACTGCACACACCACCGAGTTTGTTCTTCGCAGTGAAAACAACTTTCGCCCCGTACTTCGCCCCCACTTTTCTTAGGCGATGTGAAATGCCGTGCGCGTAGGGGACTCCTACCAATCGTTTTTCCGCACCGTTCTCTTTAACTATGACCGGGGGCCTACCTGGCCTGGCTAAGATCCTTTCAGTGTCCCTAGCCAGAGTCTGATCAGGAAAACCTGCTTCCTTTAACCTGCGCGTTTGTCCCAGGAAGCTTGTTCCAACCTTGTGTGAGCAAGATTTTGAGTGAGAAGCTTTTAGGCAAGAAGTAGCAATGCCGGCCTTTACTAATTTTGAATGACCAGAACTGTGATTGAGGAGGGGCTTTTCCGTTCGTGGGCGATACTCTCAGCACACACCACTCGCGTGGCAATCAATCCTCAGGTCTAGGAACTGGATGGAGCCTGACTGTGGTAATTCAAATGTGAACTTCAGACCGTCGCCCCTTTCCTTGAATATCTTGACGACGTCCGGGATAACCCTGGGGGAGATGTCCTTTAAAGAAATCGAAAAATCATCCACGTACCGGAAGACTCTCCCTGCAAAATCAGCAAGATCTTCCGCTAGTTTTACGTCTATCCTGCTTAGGAAAATGTCGCTCAGTACAGGTGCGACACGGGATCCAATGCAGACGCCGGACTTCTGGACATACACTTTTTCGCCCCACCCAACGAAGGCTGAGTCAAGGTAAAACGATCGGAGCTCTAGGAAGCTTTTCACTGAAACACCACAATCCGCCACAAACACGACCTCGTCATTATCCACGGTGATGCAGTCCTTCACATACTTCAAAAGCTGATCATGGGGTAAAGAGTAAAATAAACCTTCGACGTTTTTGCTGTTTATGTCCTCGTTTTTTTTTGCGCTGCCAAGTATGAATCCACACCAACTAGCCCAACTTTCTGTTCTTATAAACTACTTCCCGCGTGCGCTGGTCTCCATGCTTGTAGAAAATGGTTGTCCTGAACGCTGGGGTGCATTTGCATTTAAGCCAATGTTAAGCAAGATTAGATTTGGGGGGGGGGGGGGGGGGTGCCAAGGAGCGTTCATATTCTCTTAAGCGGTCATTCACACATCTCCCTGTTTGCCCGATGTAGCATAGTCCACAAGATAGCTAAATTCTGTACACATTTTTTCGCATGGAACATAACGGAATTCACGGCTCTCCCATTCGGCATATGACGGTCTTTCACAATTGACTTGTAGGCTTAACGCCTCAGGAGCGAAGGAAACGAGACCACTGCTACGAGCCGACACCAGAACAGAACTGCCAGCCGTGGCTGCACGATCCACGACCAGGTGCCGTCTTTATTCTCTTCGCAGGGTGGCGCGCGCTAGCCGGGTTGTCGGCGCCGCCCAAGAGAGGGTGCTACAGGGCCCCCCGCCTAGACTGGAAGTCGAAACGGACGGAGGGCCGGCGATGGCACTCGAGCACTAGGTCAGGCGGCGCTGGGAGTAGTTCCAGGGCGGTAAACGCCTCAGGAGCGAAGGAAACGAGACCACTGCTACGAGCCGACACCAGAACAGAACTGCCAGCCGTGGCTGCACGATCCACGACCAGGTGCCGTCTTTATTCTCTTCGCAGGGTGGCGCGCGCTAGCCGGGTTGTCGGCGCCGCCCAAGAGAGGGTGCTACAGGGCCCCCCGCCTAGACTGGAAGTCGAAACGGACGGAGGGCCGGCGATGGCACTCGAGCACTAGGTCAGGCGGCGCTGGGAGTAGTTCCAGGGCGGTCCCCATGTAAGCCGGTTTAAGGCGGTCTAGACTGACGGTCTCTTCGCGGCCGTTTTGGAGGATGGTGGCGGTTTTCGGGGTGCGACGGAGAACGCGGAAAGGTCCGTCGTAAGCCGGTGTGAGAGGAGCTCGGACAGCGTCGCGGCGCACAGAAACGTGGGTCGAAGTGACCAGGTCGGTGTGTACGAAAATGGTATGGTGGCGGGACGGACGTGGGGGAGTAGGCCGGAGGTCTTTAACGCAGTCCAGCAGGCGTTGGAGGAATTCTTGGGGCTGCGCTGGAAGCTGCTGGGATGTAAAGAAGTCGCCTGGAAGACGCAAAGCACTTCCATACACGAGCTCTGCAGCAGAGCACTGTAAGTCTTCTCGGATGACGGCCCTTAGACCAAGCAGCACAAGGGGCAAGGAGTCGACCCAGGAGGTGCAATTGAGGCGGGCAGCGAGGGCGGCCTTCAATTGGCGGTGAAGGCGTTCCACCATGCCGTTAGCACACGGGTGATATGCAGTGGTACGGCAATGCCTGGCGCCGAGAATATTATTAAGGGAAGCAAACAGGGAGGACTCAAACTGGCGTCCACGGTCGGTTGTCACAGTGCCAGGACAACCAAATCGAGATACCCACGCAGAAATGAAGGCGCGCGAAACAGTCTCTGCGGTGATGTCAGGAATGGGGACTGCCTCCGGCCAGCGAGTGAAGCGGTCGACTATGGTCAAGATATAGCGGTAGCCTCGAGAGATGGGTAGAGGGCCCACGATGTCGAGATGAACATGGTCGAAACGACGGCCAGGGGGTAGAAAGGCTTGGGAAGGTGTCTTGGTATGTCGACAGATCTTGGTCGACTGACAGGGTAGGCACCGGCGCGTCCAAGCACGCACATCAGCGTTGATTCCGGGCCAAACATAGCGCTGGGTGAGAAGGCGCTGAGTAGCCCGAATGCCTGGATGGCATATGTCATAGAGAGAATGGAAGATAGGGCGACGTAGTGAAGCCGGAACAAAAGGGCGAGGAAAGTCCGTTGAAACATCGCACCACAAGGGCTCAGGCGAGCAAGGATGGGGCACAAGCCGTAATCGGAGAGAACGAGGGTTCGCTCGAAAAGCGGCGAGCTCATCGTCATTCTGCTGGGCAAAAGAGAATGCGGCCCAGTCGACGGTGGAAGATGGAGCGTCTACCGCGACTATACGAGAGAGGGCGTCAGCGGCGGTGTTGGCTGCACCTTTCACATGCCGGATGTTGGTAGTAAACTCCGAGATATAAGCGAGCTGACGGAGTTCACATGACACGTACTTCGATGAGTTGGTCCGGAACACATATGCCAGCGGTTTATGATCGGTTGGCACGTGAAACTTGCATCCTCCTACAAAATGCCGAAAGTGCTGGATAGCGGAGTAGATGGCTAGGAGCTCTCGACCGAAGACGCTGTAGCGGGTCTCAGCAGGAAGTAGCTTCCGAGAGTAAAAAGACAAGGGTCTCCACTACTGCTGTAAGATGGCTCCGATGGCCACGCTGGAGGCATCCACCATCAATCTCGTAGAGGCGTCGTTGCGCGGATGGACTAGAAGCACGGCGTTAGGGACTGCTTGCTTCGCGGCAGTAAAGGCGGCCTGGGCTTCTGATGACCAAGAGATTGCGGGGGACGGGCCAGCGGTTGACCGGAGGAGGTCGGTGAGCGGGCGAAGTAGCTCTGCACAGTGCGGGATAAAGCGGCGGGAGAAATTCACCAGCCCCAGGAATTGTCGCAGGAGACGCAGGGTTGTGGGCAGGGGAAAATTCTCGATGGTCTGGAAGTGGGACGCGAGAGGGCGGATACCCACTGAGGATATGTGATGACTCAAAACCTCGAGCTCAGAAGCACCGAAAACACACTTGGAGGCATTCACCACCAGGCCGTAGTGCTGTAGACGCTTGAACAAAGCACGTAGGTCTTGCTCATGATCATGAGGTGTAGGGCTGGCGATGAGGACATCGTCAAGGTACGCGAATACACTCGGTAGGCCCCGCGTGACCTCAGCCATGAACCGCTGGAAGGTTTGAGCCGAATTGCGTAGTCCAAAAGGCATCCGGACGTACTCAAACAAACCAAAAGGCGTCGTGATGGTGGTCTTAGGTATGTCGGCGGGTTCAATGGGAATTTGGTGATACGCCTTAACCAGGTCAACTTTGCTAAATGGTGCAGCCGGCGAGGCGCGATGTAAAGTCCCAGATGTGGGGCAACGGATAGTTGTCGTGGACAGTGTTGGCATTCAACGCCTGATAGTCGCCGCAGTGACGCCAGTCACCGGGATCACGCTTGGGCACTAGATGCAGCGGAGATGCCCACGCGCTGGACGACGGGCGTATAATGCCGAGCTCCAGCATGTGGTCGAACTCACGTTTGGCGATAGCTAGACGGTCCCCAAACAAGCGGCGCGGTCGAGCAGCTGCGGGTGGAGCCCGGGTGACGATGTGGTGTGTCAAAGTATGTTTAGGCGCCTGAGTGAGGTTGCATGGCTTAATGAGCTCCGGGAAATCCGCCAACACTTTTTCGAACTGAGAGGAAGGTATCAGCGTGCGAATGCCCATGGAAGCAAGGTCGGACGAGACTCCCGAGATGGAGAGATGAGTCAGACCGTCGGTAAGGCGACGATGCCGCACGCTGACGTCTAAGTCGAAGTAAGAGAGGAAATCTGAGCCGATGATCGGGCGAACCACGTCTGCGATGACGAAGACCCATCGAAAAGTGCGGCGTAGGCCGAAGTCGAGGGTGAGAGATCGTAGCCCATACGTGGGTATAGACGAGGCGTTGGCAGCACGGAGCGACAGTCCTGATGGCTTAGAACGATCTGCCTTAGTCGGTGGAACCACGCTAATTTCCGCGCCCGTGTCGATAAGAAACCGGGTGCCGGAGAACTTGTCAGTGACCATGAACAGGCGGCTCGAATAACTGGGGGAACCACACGCCGCCGTTAGTGATCCCGGCGGGCGTTTCCCGGCCACGGAAAGGGCGGTGTACACTTTGCGGCCCGGTGGCGAAAACGCCTGTGGTACCGGCAGAGAGATGAAGGGCTGGGACTCCGAGCTTGACGTGAGCGCGAAAGAGCGCGATGATCAAAAGGAGACGGACCGGTCTCCCGAGGTCGGCTCCGGAGTGCGGCGACTGAGGCGGCAAGCTCCTCGAGACGGGCCTCAAGGCGCGAAATCGCTGGGTCTCTTGGTGGCAAAACAGCAGTGACGGACGGGGAGGTGGCCTCATGAACGTCACCGGCCGCCGCAAGGACGAGGTGGATGGGTTGGGGAAGGCGTTGGAGGAAAAGCTCTCGAAGCAACGCTGAGTGGTTGGGAATGTCGCGCTCCCCGAGAAGCTGTTGTATGCGGCGCAGAAGCTGGGAGGGGCGCCGGTCGCCAAGGTCTTCCCCGGTAAGGAGCTGCTGGAGGCGGGTGCAGTCCGACGGCATAAATCTCTCCAGCACCTTGGTTTTCAGGTGCTGATATGGTGTAGCACCCATGGGGGCGGAGAGAACGTCGGAGAGCTCACCGGCAACGTCAGGAGGCAGGCTTGAGGCAACATCGTAGTAGTGCGTCGTCTCCGACGTGATGCGGGCTAGGCAAAACTGCGCCTCAACCTGGTGGAACCAAACTTGCGGGTTCTGGAGCAAGAAAGGTGGAAGGCGAACGTGCAGCGACGAGCCGCCCTGCGGACGCGAATCCTGCTGCGTGGATGTTGCGGGATTTGTCATTGCTCGTCCTAGGTCACCAATGTAGGCTTAACGCCTCAGGAGCGAAGGAAATGAGCCGACACCAGAACAGAACTGCCAGCCGTGGCTGCACGAGCCACGACCAGGTGCCGTCTTTATTCTCTTCGCAGGGTGGCGCGCGCTAGCCGGGTTGTCGGCGCCGCCCAAGAGAGGGTGCTACAGACTCAAAGACGCTGCAGTTTGTAGCAGCGCAAAGGACGACTCGCACACAGGCTTTCCCGGCTATTCTTTCCATGTTTTGCGATACCTTATGTATGCATAAGGTATTACCGCAAAAACACGGCTCTACACATCATTACGGGAGGAACATTTTGTTCTTGGTTGGAAGTCGGCAAGCATCTTTTCCGCCATTGCACACGTGATGTGTTCCGGAAAACCGGCCCTTCCCAGCCTCATTATCTCGCTTTCAAAGCTGGCTTGCATTTTATGGCAGCATGATCAATATATGGCATTTTTCAAGGCGGCAGTCACGATGCCTCTTTTAACTATCTTGCAGTATGAGGATCAGTAAGGAAAAACCCATAATGCGCGCGGGCTGCGCCACGCCAGCACAGCTCTTCGTACCCGGGTCTTCAGTGGTATGTGTTTTTCGTTATGTTGACTACGTTCTGGCGATTTTAAATTCGACTACCGCGATGCAAATCAAGCCAAGGATAGTTTATCCCCGTTCAAGCCCAGTCTGCATCCGTTCCAACACTAGCGATGGAAGTTTCTGATCGAGATGAGATTCATTTCCTTGATCTATAGATACGAGCAACGAAAAGCTGCGCTGGCGTTGCGCAGCTCAAGTGCAAAAGTGGTTTTTGCCCTACTCATCCTGACATTGCAATCTTGTTAAAAGAGGCATCGTGACAGCCGCCTTGAAAAATGCCATATCTAGAGCATGCTGCCATCAAATGCAAGCCAGTTTTGAAAGCCACATAATGATGCTGCGAAGGGCCGGTTTTTCGGAACACATCAAGCGTGCAGTAGCGGAAAAGATGCTTGCCGACTTGCAACCAAGAACAAAAAGTACCTCATGTAAAGATGTGCAGAGCCGTATTTTTGCAGTGATACCTTATGTGTACATAAGTTGTCACATGACATGAAAAGAATAGCAGGGAAAGCCGGTGTGCGAGTCGTTTTTTCCGCTCCTAAAAAATTGCAGCGACTTTGCAAGATGGATGGATGGATGGATGGATGGATGGATGGATGGATGGATGGATGGATGGATGGATGGATGGACGGACGGACGGACGGACGGACGGACGGACGGACGGACGGACGGACGGACGGACGGACGGACGGACGGACGGACGGACGGACGGACGGACGGACGGACGGACGGACGGACGGACGGACGGACGGACGGACGGACGGACGGATGGATGGATGGATGGATGGATGGATGGATGGATGGATGGATGGATGGATGGATGGATGGATGGATGGATGGATGGATGGATGGATGGATGGATGGATGGATACGACTGAACTCTTTAAATCGGGCGGTGGCTCAAGCCACCTAGCCATGACTTATGAAATTTTACTGCTTTCTTGATTTTAGCCACCAATCAGATTACCTTCGCTTGGTTATTTCTACCCGCTTAAAATCTACTTTCCCTTCACTGTCCTTAAACATCAATGCCTTGGATAAATGAGCCCCACTGCTTTCCACTGTAGGGTGAAGCCCTTTACAGAAAAGTATCAAGTGTTCAGCCGTTTCCTCCTTCTCTCCGTGCGCAACGCACAACGTGTCTGTCTCATGGTCATCATCATCATCATCAGCCTTATTACACCCACTGCAGGGCAAAGGCCTCTCCCATGTCTCTCCAATTAACCGTCCTTTGCCAGCTGCATCCACCCTTTGCCTGCAAACTTCTTAATCTCATCCGCCCACCTAACCTTCTGCCGCCCCCTGCTACGCTTAGTTTCTCGTGGAATCCACTCCGTTACCCTTAAGGACCAGCGGTTATCTTGCCTTCGCATTACATGCCCTGCCCAAGCCCATTTCTTTCTCTTGATTTCGATTAGGATGTCATTAACCCGTGTTTGTTCCCTCACCCACTCTTCCCGCTTCCGATCTCTTAACGTTACACCTATCATTTTTCTTTCCATGGCTCGCTGCGTTGTCCTTAACTTAAGCTGAACTCTTTTCGTTAGCCTCCACGATTCTGCCCCGTAGGTAAGTACCGGTAGGATTATGCTGTTGTACACTTTCCTCTTGAGGGAAACTGGTAAACTGCCACTCATGATCTGCGAGAATTTTCCATATGCGCTCCACCCCATTCTTATCCTTCTAGTTATCTCCCTCTCATGATCCGGATCAGCTGTCACTACCTGCCCTAAGTAGGCGTATTCCGTCAAAACTTCCAGGCTCTCGCTGCGAATTGTGGACAGTTGTTCCCTTGTTAGGCTGTTGAACATTACCTTGGTTTTCTGCATGTTAATTTTTAGACCCATCGTTCTGCTCTGCCTGTCTAAATCATTGATCATGATTTGCAGTTCACCTCCTGAGTGATTCAGCAAGGCAATGTCATCAGCGAATCGTAGATAAATTAGGTATTCTCCATTTATTCATATTACCAACTGTTCCCAATTCAGGCCTCGGAATACCACCTGTAAACATGCGGTGAACAGCATTGGCGAGATCGTGTGTCCTTGCCTGACGCCCTTCCTTATTGGAATTTGATTGCTGATTTTATGGAGGACTATAGTATCTGTGCAGTTGCTATATATATCTTCCAGTATTTTGAGATAGGGCTCTTCTACTTCCTGATTACGCAATGCCTTTATGACTGCTGAGGTTTCCATTGGGTCGAATGTTTTATCGTAATCAATGAAAGCTATATATAGACGTTGGTTACATTCTGCGCATTTCTCTATCAGCTGATTGACAGTGTGAATATGATCTATTGTGGAATATCCTTTACGAAATTCTGCCTGATCATTCGGTTGATTAAAGTCTAACGTTGCCCTAACTCCATTAGAGATTACCTTAGTAAATACTTTGTAGGCAACGGTTAGTAAGCTGATCGGCCTGTAACTTTTCAAGTCCTTGGCGTCTCCCTTCTTATGAATTAAGATAATGTTTGCATTCTTCCAAGCTTCTCTTACAGTCGAGGTCATAAGGCATTGCGTATAGAGGGTGGCTAGTTTTTCTAGCACGATGTCCTCTCCATCCTTCAACAGATCTGCTGTTGCCTGATCCTCCCCAGCTGCTTTTCCCCTTTTCATTGCTTCTAAGGCTTTATTTACTTCATCTTTCGTTACTGGCGGGATGACGCATTGCTGTGCACTGCTGTCTTCCTCATTAATGCTCTGATTAAATTGGCTGCTGTACAGGTCTGTGTAGAACTCTTCGGCTACGTTGACTATCTTATCCATATCTTTAATGACATTGTCCTGCTTGTCTCTTACTGCATACATCTGGTTTTTACCTGTGCCTAGTTTCCTCCTCACTGCTTTTAGGCTACCTCCGTTCTTTAGAGCATGCTCGATTCTCTGCATATTAAACTTTCTTATGTCGGCTGCCTTGCGCCTATTTATTAACTTCGATAGCTCTGCTATTTCTATTCTGTCTTTAGGGTTAGACGCTCTCATGCTTTGGCATTTCTTAATCAGATCTTTCCTTTCCTGAGATGGCTTGTTGGTATCCTGTCAGACCGTCCTACCGCCTACTTCTACTGCGCACTCCGTAATTATTGATGTCAGATTATCGTGCATTGTATGAACATCAATCAAGATCGTCTTCCTTAGTTAAAGCCGAATATCTGTTTTGCAGCGCTATCTTAAACTCCTGTGCTTTCCCTCTTACGGCTAACTCGTTAATGGTCTTCCTCTTCACTAACTTATTCCGTTCCCTCTTCAAGTGTAAGCTAATTCGAGACCTTACCATTCTGTGGTCGCTACAACGCACCTTTCCGAGGACGGCCACATCCTGAATGATGCCAGGTTTAGCGCATTGTATGAGGTCGATTTCATTTTTAGTTTCACCATTGGGGCTCTTCCAGGTCCACTTCCTGTTTTCTCGTTTGCGGAAGAAGGTATTCATGATACGTAAATTATTTCTATCCGCGAATTCGACTAATAACTCTCCCCTGCTATTTCTAGACTCTAATCCATAGTCACCTACCTCATGCTTGTCAGCCTGCTTCTTGCCCACCTTCGCATTGAAGTCGCCCATGAGTACAGTGTACGGTGATTTTACTTTATTCATTGCCGATTCTACGTCCTCATAGAAACTTTGAACAGTCTGGTCATCATGGCTGGATGCGGGTGCGTAGGCATGCACCACTTTCTGCTTGTACCTCCTATCCAGCCTAATTACTATAGCTGCTACCCTCTCGTTAATAGGAAGACGAAGTGCTTCTCTTGCGGAACACATCTCACCCGTCTCTGTGTTTTTCTGGGCTTCTTACTGCACCTGTGGGGTCTACCGCCCCCTCCATCGCGGTGATGGATGTACAACACCCCGAGGATCCTCCCGGTTCCCGTTCACCCGCGGACATCGGTTCGCGGAAGCGAGGAAATACGTCGAGTGGTAGCGAGGACACAGAACTGTACTGCGCATCAGGTGACGAGTCCTCGGAAGACAGCTTTCGTCTTGTCCAGTACCGCAAGGCCAAACGAAGAATTAGCAACTCATCTTCGGCGTCCAGCTCGGACACTGTGAAAACAGCTCCTCAGCGATGGCCTCACTCCATCCTGTTTGTGCCACAGAACGCTACCGACAACCTGCGCGTCCTCAACAGGCAAGCACTCTCCGTGTATCTAGAAAACACCGTGCCAAATGAGATCAAGGATGTTAGGATAAAAACTAGGCGAAACATCCTGGCAATCGATGTCATGAACCCGAGCGCACTGACCATACTACAACATGTAACGCAGCTGGGAAACATCAAGGTCCGATCCATCGTGCCAACGAATGGTGCCACAATAACAGGAGTCATATATGACATTGACAATGAAATATCTAAAGCAGACCTACCAATTCTCATAAAACCAGCAAGCGAACACAACGGGATTGTGCATGTTGGTCGCCTCGGCAACTCACGTTGTGTGAGGATAACCTTCAAAGGCGACTGCCTTCCACCCTACGTGAAGGTTGGCCACTTTCGCCACTAGGTTCGACCATTTATTCCAAGACCTATGCAATGCTTCAATTGTCAGAAGATTGGACATGTGAAGGGTGTTTGCAGAAATTCGGCCGTGTGCCCTCGGTGTGCCGAACCCCATTCAGAAGACAACTGCAGCGCAACCACGTTGAAGTGTCCTAACTGTCAAGGTGATCACTGCGCATCTTCCAAAGACTGTCCCCAGATCAAGAAAGAGATCACCATTCTTAAACAAATGGTGAGAGACAACTCTACCCATAAAGAGGCCGCTGTGAAAGTACGGCGAAGACGACGTCACCGACGAAGGTCTTCACGGCGGAAAACATCAAGCTTTCAGGAAAAGACACCTCGTCAAGCATCATCATCAGCGGACGTTTCCAGAACTCCGAACACCGCTGTTGGAAGGGTGAAAACTGCCAGATCTCTTTCCACAAAAGAATGGCCGCCACTTCCGCGTACACGACCGCCAGAAGAGCCGCAGAAGAACCCGCCCCCAGTACAGCAAGGTGCTGTATCCGAGGAGTCGCGGAATACATATCAGCAAGTGATAGCACTTATTAGGCCTTTAATGAATGCCATTCGCGTGCTGCTAAGCAACATGCACACACCGTCTGCCAGAAGTGCGCTTCAAGTACTGGACGCTCTGAGTCCGGTGCTTGCAACCCTTGAGTAGATCATGGCTCCACAGCCTTGGTCTTTTAGGGAAGAGGTCCGACAAGCAGCTATTTTTCAGTGGAATGCCCGCGGACTCAAAGCGCGCCTTTCGGATTTCCGTCGCTTCGTGTACGCCAATATGTTTCCCATTATCGTCATTTGCGAGCCGAACTTATCGAACAAAATCAGGCTTTCTGGATATGAGTCATTTATGTCGTCAGCTGTTTATGAAAACAGTAAGGTTTTGGTGTTTATTCGCCGTGACCTCACCTACACTCATCAGCCTGTACCACCTAATGACAGTAATCAATATATATGCCCAAACGTAAGGAAAAATAATCTGGCCTTTACTTTTGTAGGCGCCTACCTATCTCCGTCAAGTCGATTTGATTACAAAATACTACAAGACATCCTTTCCTCGACTTCCAATCCCTGGGTCATCATTGGAGATTTCAACGCCCATCATACACTCTGGGGAAGTCGGATCAGCAACGCAAGAGGCAGAGCTCTGGTATCTTTCGCCTCCAGTAATGAACTTTGGCTGCTGAATGATGGAAGTCGTACGTTCTTACGTGGCTCCACGTACAGCAGCTGTCTTGACTTAGCCTTCGTCTCAAGAAGCCTAGTCAGACGTGCAGGGTGGTTTGCGGACATAGATACGCACGGAAGCGACCATATCCCCACGTACATCAAGATCAGAGGATTGACCGCTTCCAAAACACAGGATACGATCCAAAGAGTGTACTGGCCTATATTTCAGTCTATTATGGAAGCACACTGCGACGCCAATTCATCTTTCGACTTGGAAGAGGCAATCAAGAGCGTGGTGCAAGACACTATGTGTACTCTAACATGCTCCTCGAAACTTAATGATTTTGATGTGGAACTAGAACGACTACGAGCAATCCGACGACGTGCTGAACGAAGGTACCGACGTAAGAAAACAATGGACGATCTACGGACCGCCAGGCGCACGCAAAAGAAGATACAGCGCCGGTTAGACAAGCTCGAATCGCAACGTTGGGCTGCCTTCTGTGAGTCGCTAGATCCACGCAAGCCTTTATCGCAACTATGGAGAACAGTGCGCGGGCTGCGGACACTTCCCGTACAGCGATTCCCATTCAAGGCGCTTGCCCTCTCTCAAAAAAGGTCGGAGATAGACGTCGCAGAGGATTTCTGCGCCAGATTGTCCGGCCAACTCACAGCTAGCAACATTCCATCGCCTTCGAGCAGCTACCTGCCACCACGTGATTTCCGGTTGGATCTACCATTCTCGATCCTCGAACTTAAGGCAGCATTAGCTTTGTGTAGCCGCACATCAGCGCCAGGACCTGACGGAATTTCCTACCGAGCTCTGTGTCACCTGGGGGAGCGAGCGAGAGGAGTTCTTCTTGAGGTGTACAATGAATCTTGGAGAAATGGCACGCTACCAACAACCTGGAAGACAAGTCGCCTTGTTCCTCTGCTGAAGCCTGGCAAGTCGCCGTTGGAGCTCTCATCATATCGCCCGATCGCTTTGGCGAGCTGTGTGGGAAAAGTAATGGAGAGAATAGTCCTAGGACGCCTGCAGTGGTACTTGGAGTACCACAACACCTACCCAGATGCCATGGCGGGTTTCCGACGCGGTCGATCATCGATCGATAACGTCGTCGACCTGGTGACCTACATTCAACATGAGAAAAGCCGTAAGCGTCTCTGCGCATCCTTATTCCTCGACGTTAAAGGGGCGTATGACAACGTTACGCATGAAGCCATCCTCTCTGCTCTCGCAGAGGTAGGAGTGGGTGGTCGGATGTTTCATTGGATACGGAGCTATCTATCCATGCGATCCTTCTTTGTAAGCACTGAGGAAGGCCATACTTCTCTTCACTATAGCTACCGCGGCGTCCCCCAGGGCGGCGTACTTAGCCCCGTGTTATTTAATCTAACACTAATTGCTCTCCTTGAACACGTGCCAACCACAGTCAGGCTATCAATGTACGCGGATGACATCTGCATATGGACATCTGCAGTAACACGCCTACAGTTGCGAGCGAGAATTCAGAGAGCCGCCACACAAACTGTTATCTACCTCCATAATCGAGGCCTGGAAATTTCCTCCGAGAAATGCGCACTAGTGCCATTTACGCGCAAACCCATGGCAAACTACAGTGTAATGATAAATGGCCAAATAATACGATGGGTCCGATCGTACAAGTTTCTAAATGTCATAATCGACAGGGACTTGTCATGGAGCCTACACATATCATACGTGAAAAAACGGTTGACAGGCATCTGCCACCTGTTCAAGTTTTTCGCTGGCAAGACCTGGGGAATGTCGCCTAGTGCCATGTTACAACTGTACAGGGTGCTTTTTCTAGGATTTCTGCGATACAGCTTGCCAGCAATAAACAACACAGGCAAAACGAATCTACGCACAATACAAAGTCTCCAGGGTCAAGTGCTCCGGATCTGTCTAGGCCTGCCTCGGAGTGCTTCAACAGTGGCTACGATAGCAATCGCTAGAGACCACCTTGTCAAGACCCACATTGAAATTGAAGTACTCAGGACCCATATAAGGCATCTAGCCAGGAATCCTCGTCACCATTTAGCCTCTCTACCAGCGGACAGGCCACACACATCTTTCAGCCAAACGATAACTGCACATGAAGAATCATTGCCAGCTTGTTTCACTGCGGCTGCGAGACCTTCGATCCCTCCATGGTGCCTCGCTCAGCCAAAAATCAACCTCGCAATACCTGGTATCTCAAAAAAGGTTGTCTGTCATCACCAGCCCTTAAACAGCTCACGCTACTACATTTGTACGAGAACTACCGTGACTCAGCGCATATTTACACTGATGGATCTGTCCTTCCAAGCAGCTCCGCGGCGGCAATCGTCATTCCAGCGAAAGCTACAACAATCAAATTTAAGACAACCCACGCGACAACATCGACGGCAGCAGAGCTCGCAGCGCTCTTAACTGCCCTTCATCACATTGGTAATGAACGGCCACACAAATGGACAATATTCTGCGACTCGAAGCCGGCACTGCATTCTCTACTGTCACCTCTACGACGCGGACCGCACGAACAACTAATCTTCCATATTACAGAGACGTTACCCCATATAAGTGATGCCGGCCATGAAATAACGTTCCAGTGGCTTCCAAGTCACTGCAGGATTATCGGCAATGTACGGGCGGGTCACGCTGCCCGCTCAGCCCATACTGAGGAGCGCCACGTCCCAATTCCTCTTTCTAGAACTGACGCGGCACGGAAGCTCCGCCTACTTGCTCGGCAGTGCACCGAGTCGCAATTGAATGAGCCACATTTAAGAAATACGCGACTGTACTCAATTGATCCAACATTAAGTCTTCGAGCGCCATCACAGCTCCGCCGTAGAGACGCCACGCTTTTATATAGACTTTGGTTGGGTGTTGCCTTTACTAAAGCCTATGCCTTCCGCATAGGGATGATCGACACCCCAACCTGTGACCACTGCGGCCATGAAGAATCAATTGGCCATATATTGTGCTCCTGCCCACAGTACAGTCCACAGAGGGCATGTCTTAGCCACGAACTTGACCACCTGGACGACCAACCGCTATCCGAAAAAATTATTCTACAACATCGAAAGGACCTACCGTCGCAGAAGAAGGCCGTGCAAGCGCTTTTGCGCTTCTTACAATCTACCGGCCTGTGAAAGACTAACTGGAGCGCCTTGTGTGTGTGTGTCTCCATGTGTGCACGTTCCTTTTTTTTGCGTTTTCCTCTCGGTCATCTTTCTAACCCCTATCCCCCATCCCCAGTGTAGGGTAGCAAACCGGAGACTCACATCTGGTTAACCTCCCTGCGTTTCCTTCATTCTCTCTCTCTCGTTAATAGTATAGAGCTCCTCTACGTTGCCAGCTATATCCTTATTGATGAGGAATACCACACCTAGTTCTCGTCTATCCTCTAATCCGCGATAGCACAGTATGTGTCCGTCCTTTAGTACTGTATACGCCTCACCTGTCCTCCTAGCTTCGCTAGGCCCTATCACATCCCATTTAATTCCCGCTAGTTCATCGAACAGCACTGCTAGGCTAGCCTCACTAGATAAAATTCTAACGTTAAGCGCTGCCAGGTTCAGATTCCAATGGCGGCCTGTCCTGAGCCAGAGATTCTTAGCACCCTCCGCTGCGTCACAGGTCTGACCGCCGCCGTGGTGAATTGCTCCGCAGCCGCTGGGGACTGAGGGCCGAGGGTTAATTAATTTGATAATAGAAGGTTGTGGCCAAGTACTAACTACACCAGGGTAGCCATATCCTGCTCTGGTGAGAGAGTGCGTTGTCGGTTCTCGTTACCGAGATCAAGCCGCACTCCAGGCCTGGTTATGCAATTCCATCGACACGCCGATTTTTTTTTTTGAAACCCGGTGGAGAATTGCGCGGCACCAGGATTCGAACTCCGGTCCTCTTGCACGCGATGCGGAAGCTCTACCTCTACGCCATCGCTGCACTATCTCGTGGTACCTGACACTATATGTCTAAATCCGCAAAACTCCCGTCCTGGCCTCAAACAACAAACAACTTCTCCTACAATTATCACAGATATTTTCTTTGGCAATTTCCTGCTTAAAAATCCTGTATGTTCCCAGTTATGATTTCGTCAGCATCCCTGTTTTCGACAGAGCTCTCTCAGTTTCTATAACCTTTTTCTTAACCGATAATTGCTGATTTGCCGCCCCCCCCCCTACTGCTGTCCAGATATTTGCTTGTCAATTTTACAGCTCGCTTTCTCCATTATGTATCAACATTCCTTATATACAGGTATCTGAAAACTTTCCTAGCCCACTGCTTTTCCCCCATTTTTCTCAATCGCTCCTCAAATGCTATCGTACTGCTAGCTTCTCTGCCTTCGAACGACGCCCGTCCCATATCCCCCTGTACCCCCCGAATTGGTGAATTGCAATGTGCTCCCAAAGCTAGCCTCCCTACTCCCCGTTGTTTAATTTCTAACCTTGCTTGAACATCTGGTCTCACGCACAGGACCGCATAACCGAAAGTCAGGCTAGGAACCATCACCCCTTTCCAGATCCCTCTTACCACATCATGCGTATTCTAATTCCACAGTGCCCTATTTTTCATGACAGCTGCGTTCCTACTAGCTTTATTCATTACATATTTTTCATGCTCTCTCAGATAATCACCACCATTATTTATCCACACCCCAAGACACTTGTACTCATCCACTACTTCTAGCGTGAACTCCTGTATTCTATGCTCGCCGACCTCATCATTAAATATCATGACTGCAGATTTTTCCTTACTAAACTTGAAACCTAATCTATCTCCTTCTGTACCACTGATGTCTATCAACTTCTGTAAATCTTCCTTGTTGTCAGCCATTAGCACTATATCATCGGCGTATATTATTCCCGGTAATGACTGTTGAATCAATTATCCTTGATGAAAAAAGAAAGGCAGAAGCCTAGTCCGCTCCCCTCGAGCTTAGTCTCCAGCCCTTGCAGGTACAACATGAACAACAAAGGAGACAGAGGGCACCGTTGCCAAAGCCCCCGCTGTAGCTCTACAGGCTCTGATACATTTTTTCCATTTTATAAGCACTCTGGTACCTTTATATATATATATATATATATATATATATATATATATATATATATATATATATATATATATGAAGGGAGCCAACAGTCACCGAAACCAAGGTGCATAGGGGAACGTTAATTTTTTTTTTTAATGTGTTATGCTTATCAGTAGGGTAATAATTCTTAGATTAATAAATCGCTTAAAGAAAATTACTTATAAAACAGCAGAAAAAACAACCATGCCGCCGGTGGGATCCGAACCCACGACCTCCGAATATCGCGTCCGGTGCTCTTACCAACTGAGCTACGGCGACGGCTGTCCAATCTGCTGCTCTCGTGGGTATTTATGTTTACTGGGTGTAAGCGAGCCTTAAGAGTGTTCACCAGCGCCACCCTCGACCACAGCGGCGGACGTAGCACGTCCTGTAATACCGCGAGCGTGACGTAGAACGTCATCTAACGGCGAGGGCGGAAACTGTGCGAGAGCCCTCTTATACTACCTTTGGCACTAAGACTGCCAGAACCGAGACCCTCGTTAAGCTATCAGCAGACAAGTTAAAGGAAATGAGGGGCCCGTTTGACAAATTTATGAAGGGAGCCAACAGTCACCGAAACCAAGGTGCATAGGGGAACGTTAATTTTTTTTTTTTAATGTGTTATGCTTATCAGTAGGGTAATAATTCTTAGATTAATAAATCGCTTAAAGAAAATTACTTATAAAGCAGCAGAAAAAACAACCATGCCGCCGGTGGGATCCGAACCCACGACCTCCGAATATCGCGTCCGGTGCTCTTACCAACTGAGCTACGGCGACAGCTGTCCAATCTGCTGCTCTCGTGGGTATTTATGTTTACTGGGTGTAAGCGAGCCTTGAGAGTGTTCACCAGCGCCACCCTCGACCACAGCGGCGGACGTAGCACGTCCTGTAATACCGCGAGCGTGACGTTCTACGTCACGCTCGCGGTATTACTTGAGAGTGTTCACCAGCGCCACCCTCGACCACAGCGGCGGACGAGAGTGTTCACCAGCGCCACCCTCGACCACAGCGGCGGACGTAGCACGTCCTGTAATACCGCGAGCGTGACGTTTCTACGTCACGCTCGCGGTATTACAGGACGTGCTACGTCCGCCGCTGTGGTCGAGGGTGGCGCTGGTGAACACTCTCAAGGCTCGCTTACACCCAGTAAACATAAATACCCACGAGAGCAGCAGATTGGACAGCCGTCGCCGTAGCTCAGTTGGTAAGAGCACCGGACGCGATATTCGGAGGTCGTGGGTTCGGATCCCACCGGCGGCATGGTTGTTTTTTCTGCTGCTTTATAAGTAATTTTCTTTAAGCGATTTATTAATCTAAGAATTATTACCCTACTGATAAGCATAACACATTAAAAAAAAAAAAAATTAACGTTCCCCTATGCACCTTGGTTTCGGTGACTGTTGGCTCCCTTCATAAATTTGTCAAACGGGCCCCTCATTTCCTTTAACTTGTCTGCTGATATATATATATATATATATATATATATATATATATATATATATATATATATATATATATATATATACTAGATTGTGCGTTAGCAGCCCGTCGGTTTGCCTGCGTGACAGTGAAGTTTGTTTCCTCGATCCCACATAGCTACAGGTTTGTTTGCTATATATATATATATATATATATATATATATATATATATATATATATATATATATATATATATATATATATATATATATATATATATAGCAAACAAACCTGTAGCTATGTGGGATATATATATATATATATATATATATATATATATATATATATATATATATATATATATATATATATATATATATATATATAGCAAACAAACCTGTAGCTATGTGGGATCGAGGAAACAAACTTCACTGTCACGCAGGCAAACCGACGGGCTGCTAACGCACACTCTAGTTCTTTTTTTTTATGTAGAACGCCTCCATAATCTCTCTAGTTAACTGCGTTGGGCGATTGTACAAAACATTACTACGAAGTTCGTTTCCTCGATCCCACATAGCTACACGTTTGTTTGCTTTGCTATCTTGTTTGGTTGCGCTGTTTATATGCCTTGTTTCCTGTGAATAAACCTTCAGTTGTGAGTTAGCGGTGGTACTGTTGTTTTCTTCTCTTGTTCCCGTCTTTTGCGCTATTTTCCCTTAAGTCATCATCATCAGCAGCAGCAGCCTTACTACACCCACTGCAGGGCAAAGGCCTCTCCCATGTCTTTTGCCAGCTGCATCCGTCCTTTGCCAGCTGCATCCACCCTTTGCCTGCAAACTTCGTAATCTCATCCGCCCACCTAACCTTCTGCCGCGCCCTGCTACGCTTACTTTCTCTTGGAATCCACTCCGTTACCCTTAATGACCAGCGGTTATCTTGCCTTCGCAATACATGCCCTGCCCAAGCCCATTTCTTTCTCTTGATTTCGACTAGGATGTCATTAACCCGTGTTTGTTCCCTCACCCACTCTGCCCGCTTCCGGTCTCTTAACGTTACACCTATAATTTTTCTTTCCATAGCTCGCTGCGTTGTCCTTAACTTAAGCTGAACTCTTTTCGCTAGCCTCCACGTTTCTGCCCCGTAGGTGAGTACCGGTAAGATTAAGCTGTTGTACACTTTCCTCTTGAGGGAAATTGGTAAACTGCCACTCATGATCTGCGAGAATTTGTCATATGCGTTCAACCCCATTCTTATCCTTCTAGTTATCTCCCTCTCATGATCCGGATCAGCTGTCACTACCTGCCCTAAGTAGACGTATTCTGTCACAACTTCTAGGCTCTTGCTGCCAATTGTGAACTGTTGTATGTACCCCTTAAGTATGTGTTCCAAACTCGCCCGTGTTGCCATCGTGTTGGTTTCCTAGTATCGAAGTTATTACTTAACCAGCACCTCGGTATTGGCCAACGATCATCAGCAATGATACATTTTTCACATTTATCTCTCCCACAGCTTCTCATGAACGTAAATCGAGTTCGTGTTCGGTTAATGTTTTTGCTCGGCGGCCGATCTCGCGAAGACCGGGCCGGCAGACTGGTTTTGTCTCCGTCGCCGGTCTCAAACCATGTCACACTGCGAAGACATCTGGTCGCCGGTCGTGCTGGTGTCGCAGTCGGCTAGTGCGACAGATCGGTCTGCCACAAGCAAGTTCCACCGACCGTGTTGGCCGAACTGCAGTTTCTTCGTCGGGTTGGCCGGCGGCGTGTTGTACGTGCTAGTGTGACAGGCCTTTAACAGTAATGGACCCGGCGCAAGATATATTGACCCCGGGCGGACGAATAACACACTGCGAATGGCTCCGGAACTCGCGACAGAAAGAGGCGGCAGTGGTAAATTGAAACAATATGCGCTGTAAGGATTCTGGCGACAGCCCGTCTGGTTTAGCTGCGTAGTCGGTCCGGGACAGATGCAGCCGGTGTCCCTGCACGGCGATAGGCATCTTGGTTCCCATGGCCTGTCCCCGCTTGGGTTACTGGAATCGAGACGGAGGACTCTGCCGCCGTTTGTAAGCAACATTGTTCCCGGAAGATCAACCCGTGCGGTACGGAGGCAGCTAGCGACCGCCAACCCGAGCTGGGGTGGCTCACCTGCACTTCGCCCTTTTGGACTTCCCGGAAGACATGTCCGGCTTGACAGCGTGAGAAGACTCGTTCGGACGCGAAGACAACGCTCTCTCTGAGGGGGGGGGGCGAGGGTCCAGCGGCACCCTCTCTCTCTCCGGCGAGACATGTGACGGGGATGCGTCCCTATGTGAAGTGGTGTGTGTGTGTACGACAGCGCAAGTTAGGCCACGCCCAATCTGGCGAAGACCTCCTCGAACCTAGGGAATCCTAGGGACCGGATCTTTTTAAAACCGGACAACGAGTGCGGTGCGGATGGAATCCTCGATCATCCTCAGATCTCAGATCCTCCGACCTTCCCCCATCACCCTCCAATGGGTTCCTAAATCTTATAAATAATGTAAATAAACCCCCTGTACAGATTCCTTCATAACCAAGTCCGACAACGTCATTCGTAGAAGGGACCTGCGGAGCTGAAAGAGTCAGCTCACTCAAGGACCCCTCAACTCTAACTGGTTGGCAACAGCTGGGATGGACCGTGCGACATCGTGCTTTCGCAACCGGTAAGCGTTTCGGCATTTTGCTATAGGATTCGCCAGGCTACAGATTTTGGGAGAATAATCTAGTATCACTGGGAAGTGTATGTCAGATGAGAAAGAGTAATCTCACGACATTTTGAAGATAGCATTGCCAAAGCGGAGAAAGCGTTGTCATGGATCTTATGAAATTGTCAAAGCCGGACTTGCTGTTGTTATGCGAGGAACTCTCAATAGAACTACAAGGCAAAATTACAAAACGTGAAATATGCAAGACAATTCAAAAACACCTAGAGGACGATCAGCTGGTAGATACGTGGAATTTGGTACGGGAGGAAAAAGCACGTAAAGAGAAAGCCGATCAGGAGGAAAAAAGAAAAAGGGAAGCGGAATGTGATAGAGAGAAGGAACAAATACAACAACAACAACAAGAAAGAAATCTAAAGCGACTGCAGTTTGAAAATGAAAATCGGAAAAAAGGCGACAGTACGAGAGCCAAGCCTCCTGAAAGAGCAAGCGATGTACAATCATATAGAATGAACAGATTCATGCAGCGCTATAAAAGTGGAAGGGTCATAGGATTGTGCCTGGGAAACTTTGAGAGAACGTGCGAAAGGGAGAACTTTGCTCGCAGTACATTGCCGCTACGGCTTCTGACACTCTTGCCATGTGAAGTAGCTGAAGTCATAGCGATACTTATCACACAAGACGCAGCTGACTACGAAAAAGTGAAAGACAGCCTGCTAAAAAGGTACCGGCTGTAAGCCGAAGCTTTCCGACAGCGCTTCAGGAGCACAATGAAAAACGAAAGCGAGGGCTATCCGGATTTCACGTACGGCCTAAAGACAAATCTGCTAGAGTGGCTAAAAGTAGCCGAGGCTTACGAAAGCCCAGACAAAATCATCGAGTGTTTTTGCCTTGAGCAATTTTACCGAAGCATTCCCCAAGTGGTAAAACTGTGGGTTCAAGACACGGAAAAAGTCGACACAATTGAAAGGGCCGCTGAGCTAGCAGAGGAGTACGTTTCGCGCAAAAGGTTGAGAACCGAAGAGGGTGCGTCACATGCTCGAAAGCGATGCGAGATAAAGGGCCTAGCAAAAAGATGCGAAGTGCTAGAAGTTCGGAGCAATCGGAGGCAACGAAGGTAGCGCCAGAAAAGCGTGAAGAGCAGGCAAAAAGACAGGGAGCAGACAAAGTCGCGAAAACAGAGTTTGAGGCTAGTAGGCCATTTCGTTGCTACAACTGCAATGGTGCCGGGCACTTTTCAGCCAAGTGTACAAAGCAACGTTTGGTGTTCTCATGCGTCGAGGATAATGCCGAGAATTTAGAGCTCCTTAAGCCATACCTGCACGAGTTGCACGTTAACGGGAAACCGTGCAGAGTGCTTCGTGATAGCGCCGCGACGATGGACGTTGTCCATCCGTCTTACGTTTCTGCGGACGATTTTAGGGAGACGTCTCGTGGATACAACAGGCACTAGAAGAACACAGTGTATGCCTTCCCATTGCTAGAGTGAGAATTTGTGGACCGTTTGGAGAGCTAATCACTGAGGCCGCAGTTTCAAAGGCTGTGCCACTTCAATATCCTTACCTCTTCTCGAAATGATCCGAACAATTGCTACGCGAGAGAGGCCAGAAGCTCGGAAGCGGGGTGATACAAGCTTTGACAAGGTAGAAAACTCGCCAGCTCGCATCTAAACTAAGTCAGATTCCCGAACCTCAGGTAGCCAGAGACGCACCAGCCAGCATATCGATGCAAACAAATGAGGAGGGAAGGGAACCAACGAGGAATGAAAGCTGGACAGCTGACCCAGCAGATGAGCGACCAGGGAATTCAACCACTAAGTCGGTAGAGGAGGCAGCAAACAGTGAAGGATCCGTTTTATCTCCAGCATCGCGTAGTTTTGATCGCCTTGTCCAGGTGAAACGGGAGTGCCTAATAAGAGAACAGAAGCAGGACCCCACTTTGGAAAGACTGCACCTTATAGCTAAAGAGGGCATCGCGAGACGCAACATAACGATGCATGAGAAGGGAGGCTTACTATACCGACCATACCAGGACAAAAAAGGCAAAACATTTGATCAGCTGGTCGTGCCCGAAAAATACAGAGCGGACATTGAGTCTCTGCCAAGGAAATGGCTGGGCAGGACATCTGGGAATCAATAAAACAAAGAAGCGGCTATTAATGAAATATTATTGGCCGGGTTGTTTCAAGGGTGCAGAACGCTCCGTAAAATCATGCGATGCGTGCCAGCGCGTGGGCAAGCCGGGAGAGACATGGAAGGCTCCACTGAAAATTGTTCCATTGATCTCGGAAGCCTTCCGCCGGCTTGTAATAGACACAGTAGGCCCTTTGTCTAAAACGAAATCAGGCTATAAGCACTTGCTTACTATGCTATATCCCGCCACAAAATTTCCCGAAAAAATTCCGTTGAAGGACTTGAGCTCCACAGAAATAGTTGAAGCTCTTTTGACAGTGTTCGCTAGAATAGGATTTCCGGCCGAAATCCAAGCCGATCAGGCGACGGTCTTTACAAGCGCCTTGACGACCACGTTCCTAGAAAGATGCGGAATAAAACTGTTACACAGCTCGGTGTATCACGCGCATTCCAACAGTGTAGAGAAATGGCATTCGGTGCTGGAGCGGGTGCTACGCGCTCTTTGTTATGAGCATAAAGCAGACTGGGCGGATTGTCAGCCAGCCACACTTTTCGCTTTACGAACAGTCCCCCACGAAGCTACGGGGTTCACGCCAGCAGAACTCGTGTACGGAAGAGGCCTTCGCTCTCCCCTCCGAATGCTGAGAGATATGTGGGAAGGAACGGGAGAACCAGACAGTGGTTGAGTACGTGCTTCAGCTACTGGACTGCCTTAACAACATGGGGGAATTAGTAAACAGAAATATGAAAGCTGCCCAGAAGGCCGCCAAAGTCTATTATGACAAAAACGCGCGCCTTCGAGGTTTCACCGCGGGCGATCGCGTGATGATCCTCCGGCCATCGGGAAAAAACAAGCTGGAAGTTCACTGGGATGGTCCAGTGGAAGTGTTGCAAAAACTTTCGGAGACGAATTACGCGCTAAGGGTTCCAGGCAGGGGAAAGCAAATGAGAATCTGTCACTGCAATCTGATGAAGCCGTTCTTGGAACGCAGCGGGATCGTCAACCTGACTCTAAACGAACCAGAAGAGCTGGGCAGCGAGAGTCAGGGTTGGAAGGGAGGTGCGGTCGCTAGTGACAACGTGGAGAACATTCTGACTCTCTCCGTGAATGCTGATTTCCTAAGCGGGACCCAGGTCGACACGCTAAAGCAGTTGTAGAGAGAATTCGCTGACCTATTTAGCAGTCGCCCGGGAAATACACACCTCCTGACGCATGAAATCGAGCTCACATCGGATGAGCCGGTACGGTTGAAACCCTACAGTGTATAACCGCGGCAAAAAGAAATAATGGACGCGGAAATTCAGCGCATGTTGGAGTTAGGGGTTGTACAGCCAGCGGAAAGTGACTATGCCTCACCGCTAATTCTTGTTGTGGCCCCAGGGAAATATCCTCGTCTCTGCGTGGATTATAGAAAGCTGAATGCAATTACCAGGGATCAGCTATACCCGATTCCCAACATAGAGGAAAGGATAGAAAGGGTGAGCGGAGCGAAATTCATTTCCACCCTCGATCTCGTACGGGGATATTGGCAAGTTCCCCTCTCAGAAAGCGCGAGCAGGTGTGCCACTTTCATCTCCCCAGCGAGCCCCTTTCGTTCCTTAATGCTTAGTTTTGGGTTGAAGAATGCCCCCTACAGCTTCTCGAAACTCATGGACATCGTACTGAAGGACATGCAGTGCTTTGCACTCCCTTATTTAGACGATGTCGCTATTTTTCGGAAACCTGGTAAGGGCATCTAGAATATCTAAAGACCGTGTTATCTAGTTTACGACAGGCCGGACTGACATTGAAGGCAGAAAAGTGTAGATTTGGTTGCGCTCAGGTGACGTACTTGGGCCACGTTGTAGGCCAGGGAACTAGGAGCCCATCTGGGTTAAAGATTGCCCCGATCGCAGCATTTCCGCAACCACGGACGAAAACGGACATTCGCTCCTTTTGGGATTAGTTGGGTACTACCAGCGATATATTCCTAGCTACTCACAGCGGGCATGTCCCTTAACTGACGCCTTGCGAAAGGGAGCACCTACTAACGTAAGTTGGGATAACCAAAAAGAGAACGCCTTCAAAAGCCTGAAGGAAGAACTCGTGTCCCGATCCTTGCTCAGGACCCCTGACCATGGGAAAGAGTTCATAGTCCAGTGTGATGCCAGCGATAGAGGACTGGGTGCAGTATTAAGCCAAGTTGGCTCCGACCATGAAGAACACCCAATTCTGTACATCAGCCGCAAGCTGACCAGTAAGGAGGAAGCGTACAGCGCTTCCGAAAACGAGTGCGCGTGTTTAGTTTGGGCAGCGCAGAAGTTGTCGTGTTACCTGTACGGCGCAAAATTTGTATTTGAGACTGACCATTGCACTTTAACGTGGCTGCGACAGATGTCCCCCAAAAATGGTCGCCAGCTCAGATGGAGTCTGGCTCTCCAACAGTTCAACTCCACGGAACTGCTGATTGCTTGAGCAGACTTATGTAAGCGGGAGAAATTAGAGGAATCTTCTCCTGTGTGTGTTTTTTTAACTTTGTTCCAAGTAATCCGGCTGTGGGAATTTTAAAAGGCGATGATTCGCGCTCTGTCGCACAAAATTAACCCAAATTTAAACACAATTTTTTTAAGTGTCTTGTCAATGGAAGAAGCCTGGTGATTCTTTGGCGAATTTCGAGCGCTTGCGGGTGGGGCAGTGCTTTGCTGTTTGGAACGTCCCACCTTCGCTTTCTTTTGTTGGTGGTGCTTTGGGTTCTGCCTTGGGGGCGCTGATATTGCAATCCAGGGGACCAACATGGAGGCCATCTCATCTCTTCCTGCCCAGCGGTCGTCAACGCTGAACATTCGAGATTTTTCGGGCCACGGAGGAGCTGTAAGGATTCTGGCGACAGCCCGTCTGGTTTAGCTGCGTAGTCGGCCCGGGACACCTGCAGCCGGTGTCCCTGCACGGTGATAGGCATCTTGGTTCCCACGCCCTGTCCCCGCTTGGGTTCCTGGAATCGAGACGGAGGACTCTGCCGCCGTTTGTAAACAACATTGTTCCCGGAAGATCAACCCGTGCGGTACGGAGGCAGCTAGCGACCGCCATCCCGAGCAGGGGTGGCTCACCCATTCAACTGTGCTGTCTCACCGGCGCCTCACCCTTTTGAACTTCCCGGAAGACGTGTCCGGCTTGACAGCGTGAGAAGCCTCGTTCGGACGCGAAGACACGCTCTCTCTGAGGGGAGGGGGGAGAGGGTCCAGCGGCACCCTCTCTCTCTCTGGCGGGACATGTGACGGGGGCGTGTCCTTATGTGACGTGGTGTGCGTGTGTACGACAGCGCAAGTTAGGCCACGCCCAATCTGGCGAAGACCTCGAACCTAGGGAATCCTAGGGACCGGACCCTTTTAAAACCGGACGACGAGTGCCGTGAGGATAGAATCCTCGATCATCCTCAGATCTTTTCAGATCCTGCGACCTTCTTCCATCACCCTCCAATGGGTTCCTAAATCTTGTAAATAATGTAAATAAACCCCCTGTACAGATTCCTTCATAACCAAGTCCGACAACGTCATTCGTAGAAGGGACCTACGGCGCTGAAAGAGTCAGCTCACTCAAGGACCCCTCATCTCTAACAGCGCGAAGGCAAGCTTTCCCGAGGGGCTCGCGCGGCGGCACGAGCAGACGATTTTCACGGCTACCGGAAGTGTGCCCGTGAAGTCCTGGCTGCCGTGGCTTCAGCAAATGACTGCCCGTGGCGGCCTGCCGACGCAACTAAATAAGTGACGTCTATTTTCACGATTTTAGTTGCAAAATCGGCCACTACCAGAACACAAATCGGCCCGCGAATTAAAAAAAAACATGAATGTACGGATTACACTGTTGACCATGGTTATGTCGCACTCAAGTCCTTTAAGTAGGATACAGGAACGAGCCTTTAACCTGCCAAATGCATTTTTAAAAATGCGTCTAGATCTGCATAAGTGGTAATTGAACACACCAGTAGGTGAACCGGGCGGGCCTGGAATTGGAAACTGCTTCATGATGTGACACTGTAACGAGAACGCTTGATCGGCAAGCAAAAGCGGTTTCACTGTCACTCCTGCCACAACTTTTCCTTCAGCTTGGAACAGTGGACTGGCTAGTATATCGGGAAGGCTTGAGCTTTCAAGTACACCGGCGTCGTGGTTTTTCCCCGGAGAGCCCACATTTGTATACAGAAATCTGTAGATGTGGTCGGCGATAGCCAAAAGGATGGTACTGCACCATCCTTTGTAGTTAATATTGTCGCCGACAAACGTAGGGCGGCACGAAAAAAAAGGGCTTTTGTTAATCCGAAGGCCAGAAACCCAGCAGCGCGCGTTCGAACGGGAACGTCCTCTTCTTCGCTCCCACACGAGCCCAGTCATGCCGCTCGGCCGCATGGCGGCGCTCGCAGTGTGGCATTGCCCCCCTCCTTTCAAGAGGCATCGCCTCGATGCCTCCGGCAAGGGGGATAAAGAGTGTGGAGACACCGAAAGAGCGATGGCGTGTGGCGGCAGCACTGAATGTGAACTCCGGGAGGGGCTAACGGGCGTAATACGGTTTCATGCGGGACACGTGGACACTTCAGACTTGGGCGGGCGAGAAGACCGGACAACTCCTTGCGGGTACACTTCATAGTTCACATCGCTGAGTTGACGTAGCACCTCGTAGGGACCGAAGTAGCGCCGCAGAAGCTTTTCAGAGCGACCGCGCACACGTATAGGGCTCCATACCCAGACGTGCTCGCCGGGTTGGTAAATCACCTCCCTGTGGCGGAGGTTGTAACGCCGGGCGTCAGTTGTCTGCTGGTGGCGAATGCGTTGTCGAGCAAGGTGGCGAGCGGCTTCTGCATCGCGAACGAATTGGTCAGCGCCTGGGGCAGACGAGGGGGTACAATCCGGGAGCAGCATGGCGTCAAGCATGGTCAGGGCATCTCGGCCATACACCAAACGGAAGGGGGTGAAGCGCGTCGTTTCTTGGAGGGCGGTGTTGTACGCAAACGTGATGTAGGGAAGTATTTCGTCCCAGTTGCGATGGTCAGCGTCGACATACATAGACATCATATCTGTGATGGTCTTGTTCAGCCTCTCAGTAAGTCCATTCGTTTGAGGATGGTAAGCAGTGGTTTTTCTATGACTGGTGCCACTAAGACGGAGGACCTCGTGTGTAAGAGCCGACGTAAATGCGGTTCCCCGGTCAGTTAATACAACCACGGGGGCGCCGTGGCGAAGCACGATGTGGTGAACAAAGAACTGTGCAATTTCAGCCGCGGTGCCACGGGGAAGAGCCTTGGTTTCACAATAGCGGCTTAGGTAGTCCGTGGCAACAACAATATACCGGTTTCCCATGGAGGACACCGGGAATGGGCCCAGTAAGTCCATGCCGACTTGTTGGAATGGGATTTGCGGTGGATCAATTGGCTTCAGAAGGCCGGCCGGTTTTGTCGGTGGTACCTTCCGTCGTTGACACTCACGGCAGGTTCGAACGTAGCGTTGGACGACCGCAGCAAGCCGTGGCCAGTAGTACTTGTGGCGGAGGCGTCCCAATGTTCTGGAAAAACCGAGGTGGCCAGAAGAAATGTCGTCGTGGCATGCAGCGAGAACTTCCTGACGAAGTGCGGTTGGGACAACGAGGAGATACGCAGTTTCGGTCGGGCCGTAGTTTTTCTTGTAGAGGACTCCATCTATTAAGCAATACGACGAAAGTCCGCGAGAGAAGAGTCTGGGCGGAGACGGAGCGGTTCCTTCGAGGTACTCGATTAGAGGCAGCAGTTCGCAGTCGGCCCTCTGGTGGTGGGCAAGGTCGGATGTGGTGACAGCGCCGAGGAAAGCAGAATCGTCGTCGGACTCATCTGGTGGGCACGGAAGAGGAGCTCGGGAGAGACAGTCTGCATCGCTATGTTGCCGACCCGACTTATACATGATGGTGACGTCGAACTCTTGCAACCGAAGGCTCCACCGTGCAAGTCGCCCCGATGGATCTTTGAGGTTCGCAAGCCAGCACAAGGAGTGATGATCGCTGACGACTCGAAACGGGCGGCCGTACAGGTATGGGCGAAATTTTGTGATTGCCCACACAACAGCGAGACACTCCTTTTCCGTTGTGGAATAATTCACTTCGGAACGGGACAAAGTGCGACTTGCGTATGCGATCACGCGTTCCACACCGTCTTGCCACTGCACAATCCCCGCACCGAGGCCCACATTGCTGGCATCTGTGTGCAGTTCCGTGTCGGCCTGCTCGTCGAAGTGGGCAAGGATAGGCGTAGATTGGAGGCGGGCCTTAAGCTCTATGAAAGCTTTTTCCTGATCTTGGCCCCAGAAAAAGGGTTCAGAGTCTTTTGTCAGGCGAGTCAGCGGCTCTGCGAGCTTGGAGAAGTTTTGAACGAACCTCCGATAATAGGCGCAAAGCCCCAGGAAACGCCGCAAGCTTCGTTTATCTGTTGGCTGGGGAAATGCAGCAACGGCGGCGGTCTTTTCTGGGTCGGGGCTAACGCCCTGAGCGCTCACAATGTGGCCAAGAAACTTGAGCTCCCGAAATGCGAAGTGGCACTTTTCAGGCTTGAGAGACAGACCCGCAGAACGAATTGCTTCGAAGACGGCACGCAAACGTTTCAGGTGCTCCTCGAACGTGTCGGAGAAAATCACGACGTCGTCGAGATAGAAAAGGCAGGACTGCCACTTCAGGTCAGTTAATACGGTGTCCATCATACGTTGGAACGTCGCAGGGGCTGAACACAAGCCGAAAGGAAGCACCTTAAATTCGTACAGTCCGTCAGGAGTAACGAAGGCGGTCTTTTCTCGGTCACGTTCGTCGACCTCGGTTTGCCAATAACCGCTACGAAGGTCGAGTGACGAAAAGTAGGTAGCATGGCGGAGGCGGTCTAATGAGTCATCAATGCGCGGCAATGGATAGACATCTTTTTTGGTAACGTTATTGAGGCGTCTATAATCTACACAGAACCGTAGGCTGCCGTCCTTCTTTGCGACGAGGACAACAGGTGACGCCCAGGGGCTCGTCGATGGTTGTATGACGTCGTCGTGGAGCATTTCGGCAACTTGGCGGCGGATAGCATCGCGCTCCTTCGACAAAACACGATAAGGACGCTGACATAGCGGTCTCTGGTCACTGTCGACGATAATACGGTGCTTAGTTATTGGCGTCTGGCGAACCTTGGATGTTGATGCAAAACAGTCGCGGAAAGAGTCAATAAGGCTTTCCACGCGGCGTTTCTGATTGGTCAGAAGGTCAGGGTTCACGTCGGTCCTAATGGCTGTTGCAGTGTCCTGTTCGGCTATTTCGGGAGCCGTTGTTGATAAGGCACATTGGCCGGCATGTTCGCCAAGTTCTTCAAAATGGGCAATCACCGTGTTTTTCGTCAAATGTTGGGGTTCACAACTAAAGTTTGTCACTAAGAGCGTGGTACGCGCGTGAACAAGGTCGACAAGGGCGCGAGCAAGGCAAACTTGCCGAGACAGTAGCAGCGACATATTCGCTTCGGCAATGCCCCGAGTACAGGAGCTGGTATCACACTGGACTGTGACAAACTTGCTTGCTCTCGGCGGTATCGTTGTGTGGTCATCAGAGATGCGTAATGGTGCTCTGTGCGGCTCGGGGTCGGCATCAACGGCTCGCTGTGTCGAAAACGATACCAATTGCTCATGCAGGTTGATGACCGCCCCATACTCTTTAAGGAAGTCCATGCCGAGAATCAGTTCTTTAGAGCACTCTCGTAGCACGGCGAAGGAGCCTGTGAAAGTTGCACCGCGGATCTTTATACGGCTGGTGCAGACGCCAACCGGCGTTACCACATGGCAACCAGCTGTGCGTATCTGCGGCCCATGACAAGGTGTTAGAACCTTTCTGAGGGTTGCGGCTAGGTTACTACTCATGACAGAAAAGTCGGCTCCGGTATCGACGAGTGCAGATACGTCATAGCCATCGGCGGCAACAAGAATTTCGGCGGCGGAAACAATTGTTTGACAATTTGTCGGCGAGGTTTTTGGTGCCGTCGTCGATGGGGTCGTCGCTGAGGTTGTCGGTGAGGTCGGCGGTGGGATCGTCTTTAAGGTCGGCGGGTGGGGTCGTCGCATAAAATCGTCGGATGGAGGCTGTTCACTGTCTGCGGCAGCGGCGGTCCTACCCCCAGAGGACGCCGTCTTCAGTTTTCCCGGCGTGGGGACGTACCTCTGAACTGGCCAGAGGATGACGGGCGGCCGGGCGAAGAGAACCGCCTTGGGGATGGCGATCGGGACTGGCGTCGCTGCGAGGTCGTAGATTGCACGTTTTCAGCCAAGTACTGTTCGATATCCCGTGGTCTTTCACCGTAGCGTGGTCGAGGTGAGTCAGGTGAAAACCCCCTTAAACCCATCCTGCGGTAGGGGCAGTGGCGGAGGATATGGCCAGGCTCTCCGCAGTGGTAACAGAGCGGCCGATTGTTTGGCGTACGCCAAACGTGCGCTTTGACACGGGGGGCCTGAACTCCTGCCGCACGGAGGGTGCTGTTGCGATTGGCTCCTGCAGGTATTGCACAGGAGCGATGGGGGAAAAGGCTCGCATCGCTGGCCCGGGACTTCGTAGCGCCTCGCTGTACGTCATAACGGAGGGCGCCGGGTGTGGAGCTGGGGGTGGCTGCACAACTCGTCGGATTTCTTCGCGGACCACGTCCGTAATGGCAGCGACGCTGACCTGTGGAGCTTCAAAGCGAAGTTTCGCCAGTTCCTCGCGCACCAGGCTTCTTACAAGTTCCCGAAGGTCCTCGGCGGGCAGCGACGTAGGCGTGTACTGGGACTGGGAAGAGGCTGCTACAGTAGCCTGACGTCCGAAGTGGGCGCCCCGTTCCTGTAAAGAGCGCTCGATACCCATTGCCTCCTTGGTGAAGTCGGACACTGTTCGTGGCGGGTCACGGACCAGTCCGGCAAACAGCTGCTCTTTTACGCCACGCATTAAGTGTCGTACCTTCTGGGCTTCGGGCATAGCAGGGTCGGCCCGGTTGAACAGTTGCGTCATGTCCTCGATGAACATCGCGACGCCCTCGTTCGGCTGCTGTGATCTCGAGCGCAGGGCGATTTCCGCTTTCTCTTTTCTTTCGGTGCTGGTAAATGTCGCTAGCAGCTCTCGATGAAAAGCCTCCCAGGTGGTAAAGGAAGCTTCGTGGTTCTCAAACCACGTTTTGGCCGAGTCCTGCAGCGCAAAGTAGACGTTGCGCAGCTTGCGCTCGCCGTCCCACTCATTGAAACTCGCCACTCGGTCAAAGCTGGCCAACCAGTCTTCGACGTCCTCGAACCTGTCCCCGTGGAACGGTGGCGGCGATCGAGGTGCGTGAAGGACAAATGGCGGGGCACTCCCGGAGTGCTGACTTGTCTGGCTAGCCGCGGTGGATGTCATGGCCCTTACCGGCGCTGTCAGTTGGCCGAACTCGGGTTGTAGGCCTCGCAGGCGGCGGCTCGCTTTGTGGACGGGTGTTGTGTCCAAGCGTCGCTGATCAGCGTCAGAGTTGCCCCCGGGGTGAGCGTTCATGGAACGATACCTATCGGCTCCACCAAAATGTCGCCGACAAACGTAGGGCGGCACGAAAAAAAAGGGCTTTTGTTAATCCGAAGGCCAGAAACTCTGCAGCGCGCGTTCGAACGGGAACGTCCTCTTCTTCGCTCCCACACGAGCCCAGTCATGCCGCTCGGCCGCATGGCGGCGCTCGCAGTGTGGCAATATAATCCGCTGCGTGCTCTTCTGGCGGGCACACCTCAATATGACAGCCGTCGAGGGCGCCCACACCTTGCGGAAAGCCGGTCACAGCTGTGAACTGGCGTAGGTATTCTGCCAACTCACTTTGCTTGGGAAAGCTCACCAATTTTGTGCCCAGCTGACGTACAACAACGGCGCAAAACTCGCGACATACAGTGTTGACAGTGGACCGACCTAGGCAAAAGCGTTGGCGATTGTTCGTTCTTCGGCAGAGGACGCGAGACGATACAGGCTTACAGCCACGCGCTTGTCCAGGGGGATTGCTCTTCGCATGGTCGTGTATTGCCGCCTCATGCACTCACACAAACTCAGGAGGAACCGGAAAGTACCGCGGGTCACTCTGAAACGCGCCCTAAACTCACTGTCTGGCAAGTATGGCAGCGTAGTCTCGTACCAAGACTGCCCTCGCGGATAAGCCAACGACCGCCGTTCGTAAGAACAGAGCTATCGCCATGATGCGGCAACACATTCAGCGTGTTCACGCTCCTCTGCTGCTGCGTCGATTTCTTCCATGGTAGCGCAACTGCTCGATACGACGCTGATGAAGCGCCGCTTGCTGCATGGTGAACATAGCTATGAAATCGTCCTCATCATGTCCAGTTTCCGCATAACCACGCTATGCCATCGATTTTCACGCAGCTGCCCGCTGAGAGGTGCGGTCTCACCAACTTGGTAATCACCAGCGCGCTCTGTAATTCTCGCCGAAGCGCACTTCGCTAACTGTGCCAGTGACGCAGAACCACAAGGGTAATATCGCAAGTGGAACACATTGCCTCGAACCACCCGTTCGGCCTACCAAACCAACTAACTCCGGATACAGTCAACTAGATCTCGGGCTAGTAGCCGCTAAAAATATGACTACGGAGCCAACAACGACCACTTCAGTAAAACTTCTATTTGGGCTAGTTGGTGCATTTTTTAACCAAGGGAACGGAGCAGCGCAAAAACAAGCAATCACACAAGAAGGAAAAGACACGACACGAGCGCTGTGTCGTGTCTTGTGCTTCTTGTGTGATTGCTTGTTTTTGCGCTGCTCCGTTCCCTTGGTTAAAAAACGACCACTGTTGAAAGTCTGCTTTTATGTTTCTCGCTAAAGTTTCAAAAATCACATTTTGATATAATTCAGATTCAGACATAAGAAAGCTATTTATTGATACATTTATATTGAATCCCTTGCCGAATGCTCTTATTTTATGTTTACAAGTTTGTAAACTTGAGAAAAAACTGGGAATACGTCATGACCACGTGATTGTCCTTGCTGCTGTATTTGAGAGCGTGTAGCAGCGCCGCAGTTCCGTTTCCGGTAACGGTGGTTAATGCAGTTAGGCATAACTGCGGTTAAGGCTGCTCGTGTGACTAGGGTAGAAGACACATATGAGATAAAGATGGCGGACATCGCTTTAACGACGTATCTTCGGAGACATAACTCTTTCGGATCCCGAGGAGATTTCTGTATAAGGGTCGACAGAAGACTGGGGATTAATGATATTCCGCCACAATCGAGAGTGGAAAGCTAGACGAGTGGGTACATGATTGTAGAAATAAAACCAGCGCAAAGGATAGCGACAGAACCGGAACACAGGACGACGCTGGACTATCCACTGCTTACATTTCACTAATGGTCACATTTATACCCTTTAGTATCGAACCACGCTTGCGCACACATGACAATTTTACAAGAAATGATAGATTGCAGCATCACCAACAACCATAAGGGACCGCAATAATTGTGCAATACGGTTAGGTTAAGAAGTTCAAAAACATCATTTCTTTATCGAATAAGCTCACCGTCGCGTCACTTACGCATCGACCTGCTTGTTTAACGATATGGTAGGCCTCTAGAATTTCGCGTTGGCTCTGAGTTTTACCTTGTCCAAAGTCCAAAAATTGTGGTCTCCTGAAAGAGTGGAGTGCACTTGTCCTTTCTGTAATCTTTAGATAAATTCGCCCCGTCACCTGGAGAAAGCGACCTTTCATGTTCTCTGAGTCGGGTGTTAAGATAGCGCTGTAGTCTGCCCGATGTACATATTCCCGCAGGATAAACGTATGCAGTACACTACCTGGGTGGCACAGGTGACGTATTTGAACTCCTGTTTGATCGTGCACTGTGAAATGTTATTCTTCCTATCGTCAATTCTCCACAAACTGCCCAATTCTCGCGGGGCTGAGAAGGCTACATCGACACCGTGCCTACTCGCGATCTTCTTTACGTTGTGTGAAAGTGCGTGCAAGTAAGGCATGGCTTCACACTTTCTTTTGTTCTTCTTTTCTTCCATCATCTGAGGCTTGCCTTTATTTTTTGAGAAGCTTTTCCGAAACACGTTTTGTATCGTCCTCGAGCGGGACGACGAGAATGGACAGCCAGGGTGTCCGGAGAACAAAGAACGTACTTGTTTATTCAGTGCTGATATATATAGCCGAAGGTGGAAAGGACTTAATGCAAACAGAGGGCGAGGGATAAGCACGTGGTAAGGGAGCGTACAGAGATAGCTTGCGTGCTTTCATCTCATATGATACACCTTTGATAACATGCGTAAGAAAGCCTGCTTCTATTAGTATATTCTATTACTGTATTCTATTAACTCTATTCTATTCCAGCAAAACCTCAGCGAACCGAATTCATTTAATTCAACAGCCCTCTATGAAACCGATTCCTATCGTTACCTATGCCTCAGTATCAATTTATTTATTTATCCATTTATACAAGTACCTGCAGCCCCACAAGGGCATTATTGCAGGGGGGGGGGGGGGGGGGCGTTGGAGGAAAATGAACATGTGACGAAAACTTAAAACAGCTAAGCACAGGTGGTAAAACCAAGAAAGTAACAAATCACGTAACATCGATGAGTCATCTCGACGGCAAACGGCCTTCAGTGTACGGCGGTGCAAAATTGCAACACAAACGGTAGTAGTACGCAGTATCGCATGAAGCGCAATGGCAGCCAAAAGATATGAAGTAAACGGGTTGATATTGCCACACTGCTCACATTCTGCGAGCGCCGCCATGCGGCCGAACGGCATGGCTAGGCTCGTGTGGAAGCGAAGAAGACGACGTTCCCGCTCGGACGTGCGCTGCTGGTCTTCTAGGCCTTCGGATTAAAAGCCTTCTTTCGTGTCGGCCTACGTTTCTCGGCGACATTTTGGTGGAGGTGCTGGGTTCCGTCCCATGAACGCTGACCCGGAGGACAATTCTGACGATCATCAGCGCCGCTTGGACACAACACCCGTCCACAAAGCGAGCCGCCGCCTGCGAGGCCTGCAACCTGAGTGTCAGCCACTGACGAGGTCGGTGCGTACCATGACGTCTACTACTGGCAGCCAGACAGGTCAGCCTTCCGGCACTGTCCCACCGGTTGTAGTCCTCACACCTCGCTCGCCGCCAACATTCCACGGCGACAGGTCCGAGGATGTCGAGGACTGGTTGTCCGGCTTTGACCGTGTGGCCACTTTTAACCAGTGGACGACGACCGAAAACTACGAAACGTGGATTTCGCGTTCCAAGACAAGGCGAAGACATGGTTCGAGAACCATGAGGTATCCTTTACCAGCTGGGAAGCGTTCCGTCGTGAGATGTTCGCTACCTTCAGCACCAACGCAAGGAATAAAAACGCCGAAATCTCCCTTCGCTCCAGGTGACAGCAGTCGAACGAAAGCGTGACCATGTTTATCGAATATATGGCGCGTCTCTTCAGACGGGCTGACCGTGCCATGCCCGAGGCTACGAAGGTGCGCCACCTCATGCGTGGTGTGAAGGAGCAGCTCTTCGCTGGCCTCATACGTGTCCCTCCAAGAACCGTCGCTGACTTCGCCAAAGAAGCCACGGCCATGGAACGTTCCTTGTAGGAACACAGTGCGCAGTACGGTCGTCTGGGCAGTCTTGCGGCCACCAACTATTGTGCGTCACTGCCAGTCGCCGGAGACGAGGCGCTTCGAGAGCTTGTGCGGAGTGTGGTTCGAGAACTGCGCAACCTCTGCTTAGATGCTCCACCTGTCAGTGTTGCAGCTGTAGCCGATGCCTTCCGTGACGGAATTCGGCGAGTGGTCCAGCCACCACCGGCACCACAGCCGGAACCGTACATCATGAGCTACAGCGAAGCCCTGCGGAGACCTGCGCCAGTGCCACAGGCATTCCGCCCTGCTGCTGAACCAACGCAAGGATACCTTCCCCCCGTCGAGCTGCATGACCCGCGCCCTGTTAGAAAAGCGGACGTGTGGCGCACACCCAAGAACCGGCTACTATGCTACCACTGCGGGGAGCCTGGTCATGTCATCCGCAACTGCCCATACCGGCGGATGGGATTAAGAGGATTTCCACCGAGCGCACCTCGACCACGCTATGGTGAGAGACCGCGAGACATTGAGCAGTACCTGGCCGATCATGTGCTGCCTTCATCGCCTCCACGACGTCAGTCTAGGTCGCCGTCTCCAAGACGGGTTCCCAGTCACCCATCATCCGCTGGCCAATTCAGACGCACGTCCCCCCGCCGGGAAAACTGAAGACGGCGGCCTCCGGGGGTAGGACCGCTGCTGCCGCAGAGAGTGAACAGCCTCCATCCGACGGTTGTATGCGACGACCCGAACGCCGAAGACCCCAGCCACCGACAGCAACGACGATGCCACCGCCGACCCCACCGACGACCGCGTCGGCGACCGCACCGATGACCTCACCGACGACCCCATCGACGACGGCACCAAACATCTCACCGACGAGTTGTCAAATAATTGTTTCCGCCGCCGAAATTCTTTTTGCCGCCGATGGCTATGACGTGTGAGCACTCGTGGATACCGGAGCCGACTTTTCGGTCATGAGCAGCCACCTAGCCACGACCCTCAGAAAGGTTCTAACACCTTGGCATGGGCCACAGATACGCATAGCTGGTTGCCATGTGGTGACGCCGGTTGGCGTCTGCACCTGCCGTACAAAGATTCGAGGTGCAACTTTCATTGGCTCCTTCGCCGTGCTACGAGAGTGTTCCAAAGAACTGATTCTCGGCATGGACTTCCTTAAAAAGTATGGCGCGGTCGTCAACCTGCATGAGCAATTGGTATCGTTTTCGACACAGCGAGCCATTGCTACAGACCTCGAGCCGCACAGAGCAGCACTACGCATCTCTGACGACCACAAAACGATACCGTCGAGAGCAAGCATGTTTGTCATAGTCAAGTGTGATACCAGCTTCGGTACTCGGGGCATTGCCGAAGCGAACATGTCGCTGCTACTGTCTCGGCAAGTTTGCGTTGCTCGCGCCCTTGTCAACCTTGTTCACGCGCGTACCGAGCTCTTAGTGACCAACTTTAGTAGCGAACCACAACATTTGACGAGAAACACAGTGATTGCCCATTTTGAAGAACTTGGTGAGCATGCCGTCCAATGTTCCTTATCCACAACGGACCCCGGAACAGCGGAACAGGACACGGCACCGGGGATTACAATCGACGTGAACTCTGACCTTCTGCCTAATCAGAAACGCCGCGTGGAAAGCCTTATTGACTCTTTCCGCGACTGTTTTGCGTCATCCTCTAAGGTTCTTCAGACGCCAATAACTAAGCACCGTATTATCGTCGATAGTGACCAGAGACCACTATGTCAGCGTCCTTATCGTGTTTTGTCGAAGGAAAGGGATGCCACCCGCCGCCAAGTCGCCGAAATGCTCCGCGACGACGTCATTCAACCATCGACGAGTGCCTGGGCATCACCTGTTGTTCTCGTCGTAAAGAGAGATGGCAGCCTACGGTTCTGCGTGGATTATCGAGGTCTCAACAACGCTACCAAAAAGGATGTATATCCACTACCGCACATACATTGATGACTCATTAGATCGCCTCCGCCATGCTACCTACTTTTCGTCACTCGACCTGTGTAGCGGTTATTGGCAAGTCGAGGTCGATGAACGTGACCGAGAAAAGACCGCCTTCGTTACTTCTGACGGATTGTACGAATTTAAGGTGCTTCTTTTCGGGTTGTGTTCAGCCCCTGCAACGTTCCTTCGTATGATGGACACCGTATTAACTGACCTGAAGTGGCAGTCCTGCCTTGTGTATCTCGACGACGTCGTGATTTTCTCCGACACGTTCGAGGAGCACCTGAAACGTTTTCGTGCTGTATTCGAGGTCATTCGTTCCGCAGGTCTGTCTCTGAAGCCTGAAAAGTGCCAGTTCGCATTTAGGGAGCTCAAGTTTCTTGGCCATATTGTGAGTGCTCAGGGCGTCAGCCCTGACCCAGAAAAGACGGCCGCCGTTGCTGCATTTCCCCAGCCAACAGATAAACGAAGCTTGCGGCGTTTTCAGGGGCTTTGCGACTATTATAGGAGGTTCGTTGAAAACTTCTCCAAGCTCGCAGAGCCGCTGACTCACCTGACAAAAGACTCCGAACCCTTTTTCTGGGGCCAGGATCAGGAAACAGCTTTCACAGAACTTAAGGCCCGCCTCCAATCTGCGCCTATCCTTGGTCACTTCGACGAGAAAGCCGCCACGGAACTGCACACAGATGCCAGCAATGTTGGCCTCGATGCGGTGCTTCTGCAGTGGCAAGACGGTGTGGAACGCGTGATCGCATACGCACGTCGCACTTTGTCCCGTGCCGAAATGAATTATTCCACCACGGAAGAGGAGTGTCTCGCTGTTGTGTGGGAAATCACCAAATTTCGCCCCTACCTGTACGGCCACCCGTTTCGAGTCGTCAGCGATCATCACTCCTTGTGTTGGCTTGAGAACCTCAAAGATCCATAGGGGCGCCTTGCACGGTGGAGCCTTCGGTTGCAAGAGTTCGACGTCACTATCGTGTATAAGTAGGGCAGCAACATAGCGATGCATGATTTGGGCCAGCATGAACTTTGGGACACAAACGAAGAGACACGGGGAACACGGAACACACTGCTGACTAACAACATTAAAGTTGTTAGTCAGCAGTGTGTTCCGTGTTCCACGTGTCTGTCTTCGTTTGTGTCCCAAAGTTCATGCTGGCCCAAATCATGGATTCATACCAACTGGCCCAGAAAAATGCCATTTTGCAGTATAGCGACGCAGACTGTCTCTCCCGAGCTCCTCTTCAGTGCCCACCAGAAGAGCCCGACGACGATTCTGCTTCCCTCGGCGCTGTCACCACATCCGACGCTGCCCGCCACCAGAGGGTCGACTTCGAACTGTTGCCTCTAATCGAGTACCTCGAAGGAACCGCTCCGTCTCCACCCAGGCTCTTCTCTCGCGGACTTTCGTCATTTTGCTTAATAGATGGAGTCCTCTACAAGAAAAACTACGGCCCGACCGAAACTGCGTATCTCTTCGTTGTCCCAACCGCGCTTCGTCAGGAAGTTCTCGCTGCATGCCTCGACGACCTTTCTTCTGGCCACCTTGTTTTTTTCCAGAACGTTGGGACGCCTCCGCTACAGGTACTACTGGCGTCGGCTTGCTGCGGTCGTCCAACGCTACGTTAGAACCTGTCGTAAGTGTCAACGACGGAAGATACCGCCGACAAAATTGGCCGGCCTTCTGAAGTCAATTGATTCATCGCAAATTCGATTTCAGCAAGTCGGCATGGTCTTACTGGGCCCATTCCCAGTGTCCTCCATGGGTAACCGCTATATTGTTGCCACGGACTACCTCAGCCGCTACTGTGAAACCAAGGCTCTTCCCCGTGGCACCGCGGCTGAAATTGCACAGTTCTTTGTTCGCCTCGCCACATTGGGCTTCGCCACGGCGCCCCCGCGGTTGTATTAACTGACCGGGCAACCGCGTTTACCTCGGCTCTTACACATGATGTCCTGCGTCTAGTGGCACCAGTCATAGAAACACGGCTGCTTACCATCTTCAAACGAATGGTCTGACTGAGAGGCTGAACAGGACCATTGCAGATATGGTGTCTATGTATGTTGACGCTAACCATCGAAAATGGGACAAAATACTCCCTTACGTCACGTTTGCCTTCAACACCGCCCTCCAAGAAACGACGCGCTTCACTCCCTTCCGTTTGGTGTATGGCCGTGACGCCCTGACCATGCTGGACGCCCTGCTGCGTCCAGATTGTGCCCCTTCGTCTGCTACCGGCGCTGACCAGTTCGTTCGTGATGCAGAAGCCGCTCGCCACCTTGCTAGACAACGGATTCGACATCAGCAGAAAACTGACGCCCGGCATTACAACCTCCGCCACAGGGAGGTGATTTACCAACCCTTCGAGCACGTCTGGGTATGGAGCCCTATATGTTTGCGCGGGCGCTCTGAAAAGCTTCTGAGCCGTTACTTCGGCCCCTACGAAGTGCTACGTCAACTCAGCGAGGTCAACTATGAAGTGTTCCTTCAAGGAGTCGTCCGCTCTTCTCGACCGCCCAAGTCTGGAGTCGTCCACGTGGCCCGCATGAAACCGTATTACGCCTGTTAGCAATTGTCGGAGTTCACATTCAGTGCCGCCGCCACACGCACCTTCGCACTTTCTGTGCCTCAATTTTGTTTTTCCCCTTTGCCGGAGGCTACAAGGCGATGCCTCTTGAAAGGCGGGGGGCAATGCCACACTGTCCACATTCTGCGAGCGCCGCCATGCGGCCGAACGGCATGGCTGGGCTCGTGTGGAAGCGAAGAAGACGTTGCCGCTCGGAAGCGCGTTTATTCAACTACACCTTGGCCAATCCCCCCGCGTGGGTATGTGCCATATACCTGGGGTGAAGAAGAAGAAGAAGAAGAAGAAGACGCGCGCTGCTGGTCCTCTTGGCCTTCGGATTAAAAGCCCCCTTTCGTGTCACCCTACGTTTGTCGGCGACAATATTAATCTAATGCAGACTGCGTGACAAAAAAGACAGAAAATTTGAACACGTTTTACATTTACCAATGCTCTTGGGAAGCCTATTTCAGTGTGTGGAAGAATACGGAAAAATTAATTACGGTAGACACCAGTACGACAGCGCATCTCACGAATTTTCGCTCGTGATCACTACGTTTAGAGAAGTGGGTAGGGAAAATGTACAAGTTCTAATTTATTCCTGCGAGATCAGAGTAAATTCGGGAAAGAAGTTTTAATTTTGCAGTTAACCGGCGGTGTGCTAGTGTTTCCCAACCAAGGTTTCCTTTAACTAATGTATTACTGATACGGAACTTATAATTACCAGAAAAAATCTTGCAGCGCGGTTTTGCCCACATTCGAGCTTTTCTATAAGATTAGAACTTTGAGGGTCCCATACCGCACAAGCGTATTCGAATACCGGACAAACATTTGTTATGTAAATCAGTTCTTTTACTTTCTGGGAGGCTTTATAAATATCACGTCTAACGAGGTTTAGCATACGAGATGACTTTAAGGTTAAGTATTCAATATGTCTGTTTCATGTTAAATTTTCTGAAATATAGACCCCACGGTATTTCTAATGTTGGACCTTTTCAAGAAGTAGTCCGTCCAATTTATGCACTGATCTCACAGGAAAGCGTTTACGGGTGTCCCCTCGGTGTCGTTGTTTGTGAGCGCCTGGATTTATCATAATGGACAGGTAATCCGACGAAAAATTGCACAACTTTGCTTCTTAAACTATACTATCATTTTCCTCACCGGCCAAACTCTCTCTTACAGCCGCCACTACGAACTTATCGCAGCCATTTTAATTAAGTGAGTGTTCATGGTCACACTAACGCTTTTCACAGGCCCTTTTTCCCCGCCTAATTGCAGCATGGAATGAATTACTCGAATCAATAGCATCCGAGCGCAACACACTTAAGTTTAGAAATAAACTAGCTGTCCATGCCAACAAATAACTACAAGGATTTCCTTTTTGCGTAATTTTTTTTCTTTCTAGTTTATGTGATTGTGGCCCGTGCTGCATTTTTGATAATATTGCACTTATACTACTTATTCTTTATTTTATTAATTTTGAATTTTGCTTTGTTACATATTATGGCATCCTTGTATTGATATTGTATTATTGTATTGTAGTGCCTGTTCTCGTTTTTCTAATGCTGACCATTGATATATATGTTATCGATCGCCCCCCCCCCCCCTTATGCACTACCCCATTTGGGGCCTTTAAGGAATAAATGGCGCTGATGATGATGATGATGATCTTCGCTCTTACTGCAAAGAGCTTTCTTGCGCAGTATGGAAGCAGCTTTTCTCTAGTGCGTTACTGAGGCATAAGGTTGCCATACATCTTTCGATATGTTTGGAGTGGCAGGAGTTGTATGAAAGTAAGACTTTCTTGGTTTGTGAGGCGTAGGTCCAGCATAGGTGCAAATAAAAGGTAAAACAAGGTCTAAAAATGTAATAGCATTGTCGTCCGGTAATTCATGGGTAAAAGTCAATGCACTAGAGCTCGAACTAAAACAGCCTAAAACGTTATGTATGTTGATGATTTTTTAGTACTTATCAACGTTTTATTTAACGACAATCAGCAGTATGTGGTGGCTAGCGTTTTAGCCAGCATAAATGACATTCTCGAAAATCTAGAATGCAAAGTGAGGTTATATGCTGATGATTGTGCCATATAAAGTAATGTAGAAAGTGATTGTGAAGTTAGTAGTTTGCAGAATGATCTGAACAAAATTCATGCTTTGTGTACTAAGTGTGGCATGCCTCGGAACACTGCTAAATGTCAACTTGTGTCACTCACCCGTAAACGCTTTCCTGTGAGATCAGTGTATAAATTGGACGGACTACTTCTTGAAAAGGCCCAACGTTAGAAATAACGTGGGGTCAATTTTTCAGAAAATTTAACATAGAGCAGATATATTGAATACTTAACCTTAGTCATCTCGTATATTAAACCTCGTTAGACGTGATATTTATAAAGCCCCCAGAAAGTAAAAGAACTGCTTTACATAACAAATGTTCGTCCGGTAATCGAATACGCTTGCGCGTTATGGGATCCTCAAAGCTCTAATCTTGTAGAAAAGCTTGAACGCGGCTAACACCGCGCAGCAAGATTTGTTTCTCGTAATTATAACTTCCGTAGCAGTATTACATTAGTTAAAGAGAACCTTGGTTGAAAAACAGTAGCACACCGGCGGTTAACTGCAAAATTAGAACTTTTCCCCCGAATTTACTCTATCTCGAAAGAATAAATTACAAATTCTAATTTTCTCTCCCCACTTCTCTAAACGTAGTGATCACGAGCGAATGTTCTTGAGATGCGCTGTCGTACTGGTGTCTACCATAATTAATTTTTCCGCATTCTTCCGCACACAGAAATAGGCTTGCCAAGAGCATTGGTAAATGTAAAACGTTTCTGTCTTTATTGTCATGCAGTCTGCATTAGATTAATATAATTCCGCTTAATTCATATCTTTTGGCTGGCATTGCGCTTCATGCAATACTGCATACCCTTTCCGTTTTTGTTGCAATTTTGCACCGCCGTTCACTGAAGACCGTTTGCCGTCGAGATGACCCACTGATGTTACGTGATTTGTTGCTTTTTTGCTTTTACCACCTGTGCTTAACTGTTTTAAGTTTTCGTCACATGTTCATTTTCCTCCAACTGGCCCCCTGCTTTGTTTGCACTGCTTTGTTAGACGGTAAAACCTGATGAAGGACTTGGTCCATTTGTGAAAGATGTTACATAATAGCGGCGCAACGCACGATCCAATACAAATGCCCGCATTCTGCAAAGTTTTTAAAGTTTTAGATATGTGGACGATTTTTTTAATATTTTAATCAAGGACGCAAGCTTTAATGTTGCTGAAGCTGCACATGATGTTTTATCTCTGTTTAGACAACATAGAAAAGGCTTAGATTTTACATGCGAACTGCCTGTGGACCACTTTTTAGAGTTTTTAGATCCCAAGATTGAGTTCTGGAATGATCATGTGTGTTGGGCTTACGCCCCGCGAGCAAAAAAAGGACTTCTGCCATTTGACTCTGCGCATTCAAAGCTAGTAAAAAGAAGCATTGCTTCACTCTGTCTTGAGTCTGCACTAAAGAAGTCATGTGTTCACAAGATGCGACTAAGTTTCGACAACCAATTGGCCAGGCTGGCTTCTGCCGGATACCCTGGTTCGCTCGTGACAGGGGTCGCCGAAAGCCTGCTGCAGAAGATGAAGTCGAGGGCAGTGAGAGCTGGGGCAGAGGTCCCTCGAGAAGAGGTGAGACCTGTGGCGGTGCCGTATGTGCACAAGTTGGCCCACAACCTGAAAAAGGTGGCGAGCAGGCATGGTGTCCCGCTCGTTTTCGCAGCCCCCCTGAAGCTCGGAAGTGTTTGCCCTCGATTAGAAAAAAGAAGGCAAAAACAAAAAGAAACAGGCTGCGGAACCAAGCACGGGCGACAATTCATGAGGTGTACCGAAGGGGAAGTATACGAAATTCCCCTCTCGTGCGGTCGTTCCTATATAGGACAAACCGGGCGCTGTGTCAATGAGCGAATCAGGGAACATGAAAGAAACGTGGAACAAAATAAAGAGGGCCCAAATTTACCAAAACATATTAGATCCTGCCCTTCGCGCTCTTGTGAGCCATGTTTTTCAACGGTGCGGATTCTGGCCAGGAGTGACAATGTAAAAGCAAGAAAACTTATTGAAGCATTCTATATCAGCAAGAAAGGCAGTTTGTGCGCCAGTGAAACGTCATTATCTTTATACAAGGCGGAAAAACTGTTTTTTGAAAGATGTTTATCGTGTACTACTTGATGTATGAATATGCTCCTTGCGCAGGCGCCGGTTGACTGTATATATAGGCATGTATGTGGCTTCCCCAAATTAAACCAGTTGTGAGTGGCGCTCTGTCTCGTTTCCTTCTCTTGTGTGTGTGTGGTTTTGGCGCCTAAAAAGTACAATGTTCAAGTACCAACTTGCCCAACAAGAAGTCCTCTTAAGCTATATTTCTAATACAGTGGGCCCTTCTGTTTGTGTGTCGTCTCCAAGCTTTATTGGTGATTGGATTACACCTGTCGTCGCCAACACCTGTCGCGCAAGAAGCATCGCCTTCTGCATCAAGAATGGATTGGTTCCCGCAGAAGTCAGTGCCCTATTTCGCCCAGTGTTACCTTCATGGGGACACGTTTAACGAACAAGCAAGATTTTGAGGTCTGACCTGTGGCGCAAAATTCGCCTGCTCAACGACCTTCTACGCACTGCTTGTTCCACGCAATATCCTGCCTGGCTCGCTGGAAAGAACATTCGGTCTGTCAAGCGGTTGGCATCCCAGATGACAGAACAACTCTGGATGTGCATCCTCAAGAGTCTGCTCAAAGAAGCGGGAAAGGACGTGAAGAAAGCCGTGAGTGGTTTGGTAGTTGTTGGGGACATTGATTTGCCTGATGAGATGACGTCCGTACTTCAAAAAGGACCCAAGTTCGGCATTGAGCCAAAGGTGCCACCGCATGAACTGGTAGCCGTAAATCGACGCATCGCAAGTAAGGCTGATCCAGAAAAGCAAGAAATGTGCCTTCTGGAGGGCGTTGACTGTCTTCATAAATCTGGGTACCCGAGGCCTACGCGTCGCATGGAAATGTCGGTTGGAGCCATTGTGTCATACTTTAGCAATAATTCACTGACACTCCTTCAAATTGATAAAGAGGGCGGGTTAGTAGTTATGACTGATGATAACTTCTCGATAAGAGCTACTGAAGCGATTAAGAATTTTTCACTCATCCCTGTGAAGTCAACGAAAGTAAAAAGCCGCGCTGTGGAAATGTGTGAACGTCTGGGTTTGGTCAGCCTTGCTAAAGAAATTGCCAAAAGCAAAAGTAAAGCGCTGAGAGTGTTCTTTGCGGTTAAAACGCACAAGCCAGGCTTCCCATTCAGAACAATAGTAACGGAAAAGGGTTCATGGCAGAAGCAGATAAGTCTTTTCTTGTTAAAGCATTTGAGCAAACTACAAGTGGGAGATCCGTTTCTAACGAAAAGATCCAAAGAAGTTTGTGAATTTCTAAAATCTGAAGCTGAGGTTGGGTGTGCTTTTTCAGTGGATATTGTTGATTTATTTTATTCTGTACCCCACGCTGCCCTATTCACTACAGTCAGGGAATGTATTGAAAGAAATGATATTTCCTACCAGAACTCTGCAGGTATTTCTATTCGTGATTTTTTAACTGTTTTAAAGTTTTACTTGGAGTCCACTTTTATAACATTTGACCAGCGGTATTTTCTGCAGAATGCGGGCATTTGTATTGGATCGTGCGTTGCGCCAGTATTATGTAACATCTTTCTTTCACAAATGGACCAAGTCAATCATCAGGTTTTACCGTCTAACAAAGTTTATAAAGTTTATAGATATGTGGACGATTTTTTGATTATTTTAACCAAGGACGCAAGCTTGAATGTTGCTGAAGCTGCACACGATGTTTTATCTCTGTTTATACAACATGGAAAAGGCTTAGATTTTACATGTGAACTGCCTGTGGACCATTTTTTACAGTTTTTAGATCCCAAGATTGAGTTCTGGAAGGATCATGTGTGTTGGGCTTACGCCCCGCGAGCAAAAAAAGGACTTCTGCCATCTGACTCTGCGCATTCAAGGCTAGTAAAAAGAAGCACTGCTTCACTCTGTCTTGAGTCTGCACTGAAGAAGTCATGTGTTCACAAGATGCGACTAAGTTTCGACAACCAATTGGCCAGGCTGGCTTCAGCCGGATACCCTGGTTCGCTCGTGACAGGGGTCGCCGAAAGCCTGCTGCAGAAGATGAAGTCGAGGGCAGTGAGAGCTGGGGCAGAGGTCCCTCGAGAAGAGGCGAGACCTGTGGCGGTGCCGTATGTGCACAAGTTGGCCCACAACCTGAAAAGGGTGGCGAGCAGGCATGGTGTCCCGCTCGTTTTCACAGCCCCCCTGAAGCTCGGAAGTGTTTGCCCTCGATTAAAAAAAAAGAAAGCAAAAACAAAAAGAAACAGGCTGCGGAGCCAAGCACGGGCGACAATTCATGAGGTGTACCGAAGGGGAAGTATACGAAATTCCCCTCTCGTGCGGTCGTTCCTATATAGGACAAACCGGGCGCTGTGTCAATGAGCGAATCAGGGAACATGAAAGAAACGTGGAACAAAATAAAGAGGGCCCAAATTTACCAAAACATATTAGATCCTGCCCTTCGCGCTCTTGTGAGCCATGTTTTTCAACGGTGCGGATTCTGGCCAGGAGTGACAATGTAAAAGCAAGAAAACTTATTGAAGCATTCTATATCAGCAAGAAAGGCAGTTGTGCGTCAGTGAAACGTCATTATCTTTATACAAGGCGGAAAAACAGTTTTTTGAAAGATGTTTATCGTATACTACTTGATGTATGAATATGCTCCTTGCGCAGGCGCCGGTTGACTGTATATATAGGCATGTATGTGGCTTCCCCAAATTAAACCAGTTGTGAGTGGCGCTCTGTCTCGTTTCCTTCTCTTGTGTGTGTGTGTGTGGTTTTGGCGCCTAAAAAGTACAATGAGTGCGAAGAAGCTTTGAAATTCCTTTAGACGTCGCCTGCAAGCGCAGCCAAGGAGTCATTCGGCAAAAGATTTAACTTTATGTAAAAAAAATGATCACCATATCTGAAACCTTTCAAGGCTGCCCGCGACATCACTCTGCGCGTACAAAATATGCCTGAAGACTACAATAGAGTGAAGTCTGACTTTGGGACGTCCACAAGGCGAGTGGCTGGGGCACGCGTGCGAGATCAAACGAGAGATCGTAACGTGAAATGCTGTCAACGATGCGAAGCGTGGCATAGTCCCGACGCCAGCAAGTGTCAAACAGCCGTACGCAACTTTTTCTCCAGACAAGCGGATGCATGCATGCATGCATGCCAAGCCAAGCAGGAGCCTGTTAGAGGCTCCGGTCTTTCCTTCGGAATGCCCTGAGACACCGCTGTACACGCTGCATAAAGACTCTCCAGGCCGACTACTAGTGCAGGCGCCTACCTACAACACTAGTCGGCTATACGAAATGGGTTGAGGTAGAATACGTGTCGTAAGTGGCAAGCTTGTTTCAGACAACGTAAGGACGTTCATATCGTAAGATGTCAAAAATTTCTACATGCCTTACGGATTACAAATGATCAGTTTAAAAAATTCCCATTGCGCAACAAACGCACATGCTGACCGCTGGGCCGCTTGAGAATAAGCATTTCCCTTATGTTCAACGAACAGAGGCCTCAGAGCGCTAAAGCTACGCGGCGTCAGTCGCGCGGTAAGATCGCCTTAGCCAGTCCCACGCGAAGTTATTCTGCAGATGACCTGTGAACAAGAATTTTCCTGGCTAGTTCCTCCTTCCTTCTGGCGCTCAATTTTACGGCATTCGTAACATCATGAACACCGAGTGCATGCGGCCTGGAAACCCCATCGCTATCACAGAATTGTTTGTAGTAGAATACGAGCTGGGACCTAACGCGTGCGCTCCGCTGCTGCCTTTTGTGAGTACGCGCAGGAGGTGGTCATGTCCGTAACCCACAACTACGGCGCTGCATTCATTCCCTCCCTCCCCCTTCCCACATGGCGCCGCTGAGGGGCGCACCGAGAAGTGAAACAGTCATGGTGCCCTCACTTTCGTCATTCAGCCCAAGACGATGTTTGAATAGCCGTAGAAGCAGGCAAAATGATCAATGGTGTGGGAGGCACAGTCCGCTAGGTGACGTTTCGACAACAGGGCTTCTCTTTGTCTGGCCATTCTGTGCAGGTGTATTTCAACCAGGTCCTTCGGTGTAGGCAGGTACTCGCAGAACCGCCATTGCAAAAACTTGTTTCCCCATTCTTTCCTTGACCTCTTTCGGACAGGCATTGGAGAACCGCATCGGGTTCCATATAGACCGTGCAGACTACGCACCTGTGCCGGCGACCACGTGCAGTCCTGTGTCCCTGGCCACGCGGCGCATGAGTTCCACATTCCTGCCCATGCCACGGCACGTGTTGTCGACCAGAGCCCCGCCTCCACTGGCACGTAGAAATCGCATCTCCTGCATCACGGCCTCCTCCACGTCAGCCCCGTGAAAACGCAGGTTCTCCGGATGGCTGTACCTGCAGGGGTAGATTGTATCACACCAGGCCTAAACGAGCAACACTAATCATATTAAACTGTTGTTGCACGCAAGAAAGAATGAATGACTCTCACAAGAAGCTGTAGTAAAACTTTCTGACGGGCTAGTTGGTACATCTCTATTAAACAGCGTGCGCTAACAGGACGTACACAGGAAACTTGGAGACAGAGGAAAGAAGCTTCTTTGCGCTTCTTCCGCTTCTTTCCTCTGTCTCCATCTCCAAGTTTCCTGTGTACGTCCTGTTAGCACACACTGTTTAATATATTCACAAGAAGATAAGCCCCTCGAACACACATGTTCGAACTGCGCTGTTTCCTTGCTTGTTTCTTTTTTTTACAATGGCCTAAGTGTAGCCGACCGTAAACTGAAAAAAGACGTTCCTTCCATATGTGCTGAGTTGTTTTATTTGTCGAAGCACGCATGGCTATCATTTCTTCTGCCGGCATCAGAGAGGAAGCTAACTGCCAGCATTTCACATGACCAGACACTGTATGTCATATCAAATCAAGTTTCAGTTTAAAGAGCCTCTAATGCAGGTATACGAATGCGCAACGATAATTCAATCACCGCTGGCGCTTCTGGTTACTTTAACATGAAATACGCTTGCCAACAAATCGGCGGCTCTCCTAAGGCCTAGAAGCGGCGCAATTGCGTTACGGTGCAAAACATTCTGCGGGCACTTAAGTCTGCGTACGTGAAGGAATGCGAAAGCATGTCTTTGATCTAGATCTTTTTTTTTTCTGACTCGTAACGTGGAGTGTGAAATTTCGTCATTCCCTGTAACGACATACTGCACCAGCTCATCATTTCCGGTTACTATATATAACACCACTTCGTCATTTCCGGTTGCTTCCCAATTTCAATACGAAAATTCCTTCTTGAAGAAAGGAAAGGATGGTAAAAGTGGTTTTTGTTAAAATAATAGTAAAAAGGAAGGAAAAGATTTTTGCTAGCCCCGGCATCTGCCATCGATACTGAAGCACCTGAGCACCTGGGGCAGCGGAGATAAAGGATAGCCGGCAAAATGGAGAAATGAAATGAAAGAGGTGAGGGGACAGGAATAGAGGGGGAGAAGTATTATATACAAACTATGTACTCAATAAGATATGTGTCCAGGTTGTGCGCGTGATTATTTGATGTTGGAGGAATTAAAACACACGCGCATAGCTCTGTGTTGGCTACAAGTGGAGTGGGGCGTTCAGTTATTAATCGTTCAAGGTAGAACTCGCGGAGCGTTCGGTCACTGCGTGTGACTACCTGATGGAGAGCAGACGGGACGTCAAGGAAAGGGCGAAGTTGCTTTTACATCTCGACATCTCGGTCGACCCTTCAACCGCGCCTCAAGGGAAAGGCAGTCTCAGACAGCATACAGTTGGATTGGAGGTGAGTATGTTATCGGTTCATCGCAAGCTAGAAAACTTGACACAAACCTGTAAGCTGCATGCAAAAAGAAATACTATGACACCACCCGGAAGTGGGACGACGTCCTTAAGCTCAACGACGTCGTCTTTTACGTAACGCAAGTCGCCAAACTCTGGTACGGTAATCAGGAAGCCGACATAACGACTTGGGCCGCCTTTAAAGCCCGCTTTGCGGATGTCATTCGACGCCCTGTAATCCGCAAGCTTCGTGCCGAACATAATTTGCGGGGCCGGGTGCAGCAGGTCGGGCAAACTTTTACCAGCTACATCGAGGATGTTTTTTAAAGCAAAAAGCTCGGCTAGCTGGTGACCTTTAGATTCAAAACACTACCAAAAAGTCGTCCACATATCTAAAAATCTTTAAAATCTTGTTGTTTTCAAGGCACGTTTCAATGCGTCTGTCCAACCTGGCTACATAATATTGTCACGGACGCCGGTAGGACGTTCAATCCCTGGCAGAACAGTACCTGGCGAGCACACTGCGCAGAGCGTAGCCGGCAGGGCCTAGCACCGAGCAGAAGAGGACGAAGTCCGGCGCGCGACAAAGGTCGAAGACAGACCGCACGGGGGAGCCGGTAGCGTGATGGCTAAACTAAGTGCGGCATTGCCCCTCCCCTCTGGAAAGGCATCGACTCGATGCCTGACAGTGAGGGGGAGTCACGTGTTGGTGTTAACAGAATCCCAGGCACCGAACGTGGTGAGAGTTGTCCTAGCGGGCATGGTATGGCTTGAGTCTTGCGACGTGCACAATTTCGGATGTCGGCGGGCGTCTGGAAGAACGAACACTCCCTTGCGGGCGCACTTCATACGTAACGTCGCTGAGTTGGCGGAGTACCTCGTAGGGGCCGAAGTAACGGCGCAAAAGCTTCTCGGAGCGACCGCGCAGACGTATGGGGCTCCAAACCCACACTTGGTCGCCAGGCTGGAAAATGACTTCGCGGTGACGGAGGTTATAGCGGTGAGCATCGACTTCTTGCCGCACGCAGGTTCGTTGCCGAGCCAGCCGGCGGGCAGCCTCTGCATGGCGAACGAATGCATCAGCGTCGGCAACGGATGGGCGGGCAATATCGGGCAACAACATCGTGTCCAACATAGTCACGACTTCACGGCCGTGTACCAAACGAAATGGCGTGAACCCCGTCGTCTCTTGAAGGGCAGTATTGTAGGCAAACGTGACGTACGGAAGGATTTCGTCCCAGTTCTTATGGTCGTCGTCGACGTACATAGAAATCATATTAGCGATAGTCTTATTGAGGCGCTCCGTTAGGCCGTTGGTTTGAGGATGGTAAGCTGAGGTCTTACGATGCCTTGTGCCACTGAGCCGCATAACTTCCTGAGTAAGCGTGGACGTGAACGCTGTGCCTCGGTCAGTTAAAACAACATAAGGGGCGCCATGGCGGAGGACTATGCTGATGATGAAAAAGTCAGCAATTTCAGCAGCAGTGGCGCGGGGAAGGGCTTTCGTCTCACAATACCGGGTGAGGTAGTCGGTGGCAACCACAATATACCGGTTACCCAATGATGACGTGGGAAATGGGCCCAGTAAGTCCATGCCGACTTGGTGGAAAGGAATTCTCGGCGGAGCAATGGGTTGGAGCAAGCCACCCGGCTTGAAAGGTGGTTTCTTCCGACGTTGACACTCGTGGCAAGTACGTACATAACGCTTGACAGTCGCAGAAAGCCTGAGCCAGTAATAACGGTGACGAACTCGTGCCATCGTTCGAGAAAACCCGAGGTGACCGGAAGGAAGCTCGTCGTGGCATGCCTGCAAAACGTCAGTGCGGAGCGCCGTTGGAACCACGAGCAGGTAACCAGAGTCCGTCGGGGCGTAATTTCGTTTGTAGAGGACGCCATCTCGCAAGCAAAACGACGACAAGCCACGCGCGAATAGACGAGGCGGTAACGAGGCGGTACCCTCAAGATAATCGATGAGTGGCCGCAATTCCGTGTCGTCCCTCTGGTGTTGAGCGAGGTCGGACGTGGTCAGAGCACCAATAAAGAGGGGGTCATCTTCGAGGTCATCAGAGCTGGACGGGATAGGAGCACGGGACAAGCAGTCTGCATCGCTGTGTTTGTTTCCCGACTTGTAGACAACTGTTACATCAAATTCTTGCAAGCGAAGGCTCCAACGAGCTAGCCGGCCCGAGGGGTCTTTAAGATTCGCGAGCCAGCACAGTGAGTGGTGGTCACTCACGACCCGAAACGGGCGACCATACAAGTAGGGCCGGAACTTCGTTATCGCCCACACAACAGCTAGGCACTCCTTTTCAGTGGTTGAGTAACTGGCCTCGGACCGAGACAGCGTGCGGCTGCCATAAGCAATCACACGCTCAACACCATCTTGCCACTGGACGAGTACTGCACCGAGGCCAATGTTGCTGGCATCGGTGTGAAGTTCTGTATCCGCCTCCTCGTCAAAATGGGCAAGAATGGGCGTTGTTTGTAGGCGTTTGCGGAGCTTTTCGAAGGCGTCCTGCTGTTCCTGTGCCCAGACGAAAGGCTGATCGTCTTTTGTCAGCCGTGTGAGAGGCTCAGCCAGCCTGGAGAACTCTTGCACGAAGCGTCGGTAATATGCGCAGAGGCCAAGAAACCGGCGCACAGCTCGCTTATCAGTGGGAGTCGGGAACGCAGCTACAGCAGCCGTCTTGTCGGGGTCGGGGCTGACACCCTCAGGTGTCACAACATGGCCCAAAAACTTAAGCCGTTGGTACGCGAAGTGGCATTTTTCGGGTTTTAGAGATAGACCGGCTGATCGGATGGCCGTCAATACTGCACTCAAGCGTTTGAGATGTTCTTCGTAGGTCGCAGCGAAAATAACCACATCATCAAGATAGACGAGACACGACTGCCATTTGAGGCCAACCAGGACAGTGTCCATCATTCTTTGAAAGGTGGCAGGAGCGGTACACAGGCCAAAGGGGAGCGCCTTGAACTCGTACAAACCGTCAGGCGTTATGAACGCGGTCTTTTCACGGTCACGTTCATCGACTTCGATCTGCCAGTACCCACTGCGTAGATCAAGAGAGGAAAAGTATCGGGCATGACGCAGGCGATCGAACGAGTCATCAATTCGGGGCAACGGATAAACGTCCTTTTTAGTAATCTTGTTGAGGCGACGATAGTCGACGCAGAATCGGAGAGTGCCATCCTTCTTGGCGACCAGCACAACGGGCGAAGCCCACGGGTTTGTTGACGGCTGGATAACCTCGCCGCGGAGCATTTCCTCAACCTGCCTCCGAATCACCTCCCGTTCTTTCGCAGACACTCGATAGGGGTGGTGTTGTATAGACCTCTCGCCTTCATCCACTACAATGCGGTGTTTAGCGACCGATGTTTGTCGAACTTTAGAAGTGGTCGCAAGCAGTCACGAAAAGAGTCGAGGATCATGTGGAGGCGGTGTTTCTGATCGGCGGTTAGGTCGGGGTTCACGTCAGTCATAACGGGGGCGTCAGACGTCGATGCATGGGTATCGTTGAGGGAGCAGGCGCAGTGGGAGACTGAGTCACTAATTTCATCGAAATAGGCTATGGCGGTTGCTTGCGGCAAGTGGCGGTATTCGGCGCTAAAGTTCGTAACAAAAAGCTGCGTTCGCAGTCCGCGGAGGGAAGTAACACCCCGCGCAACGCAGACTTGTTGACTCAGCAGTAACGACAGGTTACCTTCCGCAACCCCGTGAGGAGTGCGTGGGTTGGAGCATTCCACCGTAATAAACAAACTGGAGTGTGGTGGTAGCGTGACATTGTCATCAAACACGCGAAAAACAGGCCTGTCGGGCTCGCTGCTGTCGGCTATGGCACAATGAGGTGAGAACGTCACGACAAGTTCGCGGAGGTTGATTATCGCACCGTGTTCCCGAAGAAAATCTAACCCGAGGATGAGGTCCTTCGAGCAATGAGCCAACACAGCGAAGCAGGCAGTGAAGGTGACACCACGAATCTCCATTCTAGCGGTGCAGACGCCAAGCGGTGTCACCAGATGGCCTCCAGCTGTCCGGATGTGTGTTCCAGGCTAAGGTGTCAGTACTTTCCTCAGGACAAGCGTCAGACCACGACTCATGACGGAGAAATCGGCGCCGGTATCTACGAGAGCAGTCACGCAGCGGCCATCAACGATGACCGAGATTTCAGCTGAAGCTTGGTCACCGTCAGAAAAACGCTGTGTGAGGGAGGTCGGACTAGGGGATCGTTCTCGCGGTCGGGTTGGGGCGTCAAGCGGAGGCGTCTCCGTTCGTCGAAAAGTCGTCGGACTTAAGGGTCGTTCAGATTGTCCAATTGAGGCGTCAAGCGAAGAAGGCGTCTCTGGTCGAGTCGGAGGTCGGGTCGCATGCTAACGTCAGTGAGCGGAGGATGTTCGTCATTATGTCCGGTGACGGCGGCCCTACCTCCGGGGGTCGCCGTCCTCAGTTTTCCCGGCGCGGGCTGGAGGACTGCCGGACGTAGGACTGGCGAACTGGTGAAGAAAACCGTCGAGGCGACGGTGACCTGGACTGACGTTGGGCAGTGGGTACAGGTGGGACGTTGGCCGCTAGGTACTGATCGATCTCGCGGGGTCGTTCACCATAGCGCGGCAGGGGTGCGTCGGGCGAAAAGCCACGCAGGCCAATCCGGCGGTACGGGCAGTGACGACGGATGTGGCCTGCTTCGCCGCAATGGAAGCACAGGGGCCTGTTGTTCGGCGTTCGCCACATGTTTGCCTTCGTGACGGGTGGGCGGTCGTCTGGCAGCGCTGTCGTATGCGGGAATCGGTGGGACGGCGCGGTAGGGGCAGGAGAGTAGAACGCCGGCGGTGGTGGCGCAGGACTTCGCAATGTCTCGCTGTATGTCATCACATAGGGCGCTGGCGGTGGCGGCGGTGGAGTGGGCTGCACCGTGCGGCGTATCTCGTCACGGACAGCCTCCGAGATGGCGGTGACACTAGGAGGCTGCTCCACAGAGCGAAGCGTCTGCAGCTCTTCGCGAACGATGCTCCTGATGAGCTCTCGGAGGGAGGTGTTCTCATCCCCGGGCCTCGGCATGTGGCACTCCACAGCAGTGATGTTTGAGGAACGGCCGTAGTGCGCAAACCGCTGCTGCAGGGCGCGCTCCATGCCTGCCGCCTCCTTTGGAAAATCGGCGACTGTAGCCGGAGGATCGCGCACGAGCCCAGCGAACAATTGCTCCTTGACGCCCCGCATCAAATGGCGCACCTTCTTGGCTTCCGACATCGAAGGATCAGCGCGGTTGAAAAGCCGGGTCATGTCCTCCACGAACATCGCCACGCTCTCGTTTGGCTGCTGCGCTCTCGATTGCAGGGCCAATTCAGCAAGCTCCCTCCGCTCGTTGCTGCTGAACGTATCCAGCAACTGGCGCCGGAAGTCTTGCCAGGTGTGGATGGCGGACTCGTGGTTTTCGAACCACGTCTTAGCGGCGTCCTGGAGGGCAAAGTAGACGTTCCGAAGCTTGCGGTCCTCGTCCCACAGATTAAATTCAGAGACCCTGTCATACCCGTTCAACCAGTCCTCCACATCTTCAAACTTGTCACCATGAAACGGCGCGGGCGTACGAGGCGAATGAAGAAGCAGCGGTGGCGAACTCACAGTTTGCTGGAAGGTCTGGCTGGCCACCGTAGAGGTCATCTTGCGGGATGGCGCGGCGAGGGGATTGTACTCGGGAGCTAAACCTCTCAAGCGGCGGCTTGACTTGTAAACAGGTGTCGTGTCCAGGGGGTGTGGCTGAGCGCTGGAGGTTCCTGGGACCTCTTCGTACATAGATCGTACCCAGCAGCTGCACGAAAAATGTCACGGAGCCGGTAGGACGTTCAATCCCAGTGCGCGAGCACACTGCGCAGAGCGTAACCGGCAGGGCCTAGCACCGAGCAGAAGAGGACGAAGTCCGGCGCGCGACAAAGGTCTGAGACAGACCGCACGGGGGAGCCGGTAGCGTGATGGCTAAACTAAGTGCGGCAATATTCACTTAGCGCGGGGGCGACACAAAAACCGATGTACAGGTGCGGCCAAAATATTACCGAGCATGCTTCGGCGTTTGAAATTTTTCTCACGTGTTGCGTAAAGAAGATATGAGTGTGTCTTTTGTTCACACGCGAACGCGCCAGTTACGTATGCTAAGAAGTGCCTCCTAATTTTCGTTAGGTAAGGTGCGGCGAGAGTTCTAATCACCGAAGCCTCCTCCGTAATCTGTCTTTAGAGCGGTAAATCATCGAAGCTTATTACATCAAGCAGAAGGGTCTTATCTGCATAAGCAAGCCATCTGTCTCGTTGTCAGAAGGGATTAGTTTTCTTAGTGGTTCATTAACAGCGACATAATCATTGCTTGGTCGTTTTGAAACGTGTGCTTTTATGTCACCACTAGTATATATCAACGCTTGTATTTGTTCTGCTTTTATCATTGCCTGCTAGTGTGGTTATTAACCTTTTTTTTCATGAATAAACTTATTTATTTTTATTTATTTATTTATTCGTTTATTTACATACCTACAGCGCCCTTGCAGGCATTAGTGTAGGGGGAAAGAAAAAAACAATATGAGTGCACAGATAATACATAATACAAATTCAGTTGCAATTTGAAAGGCAGGAAACCAGCAGTGAAAAATAAAACGACACGTATACACGTAGTTGCGTTGATATTTGTGTCACTTCATCACACTGTATTGTGGTAAGTGGGAAAACAGGCATGAGAAGTTAAAAGCAATGCTAAAACCCATTAAAAAGAATATTTTTAAGATCCTGGATAGAAGACGAAGGAGTCCCGGAAACAATTTCTTCAGGCAAACCATTCCACTCATGCCTTAGAGAATGGTCCGTTCGTGCAGATACATATGTTTATTTCTTTAGATATCCATATTTGTCGATGCCTGTTCTAGAGTAAAAGATGATATAAAATAGAGACAAGTGCAGGTATTTTCTTCTGGTTTCAAGCAGCGGCCACCCCAGGTTTTTGGAAAGATCGCGAGATCTTTTCGAAAAGTCAAACCGAGCAGCATGTGCCTGCACGCGGTCAAGTTTTGCAATGTTGCATTGGGTTGACGGATCCCAAGTACTGCAAGCGTACTCAAGAATGGGAAGTTGGCGCCAGTCCTGTCTTGTGTGTGGGCTGTCTCCGTCTTTTAGCGCCTCTACGCTTTTTGCGTAAACCATGTCATGCTATAACCAACTATCTCAAATCAAAGTCTTGAAGCAAGACAAGATTTTGCTCGGGGTATCGGTCTTGGGATTAGTGCTTTCGCACCAAAAAACGGGCAGAAATGCTTTCACAACCTGAGCGGAAGGCTCCCGGCCACAGCATACTAGTAGACATCAACTCAAAGCATCTGCGGTCACTTCGCGACTCTGTCAACAGAGCCTGTAACTCAGCCAAAACCAAACCGCAATCACCACCCTCTAATCCATGGCTGCGGTATTCAAAGCAAATGTAACAGTAGAAGTACAACGTGGAATAGCTAACGCTGATCATCCCTTTAATTCACGTGAGGCATGGAGATATCGGAGAACAAGCTTAAAATAACAGCTCCTCTTTAAGGCACTGTTCGGGTTTCAGTAAAAAAATATACGGCTACTAACATGTTCAGGAAAGGTGCACTCAAGCTCGTGTATTCAAATGCATGCTGTTAACAGTACAAATCAGTATCTACGGTGCTGCTGTACTAATTGGTTAAAAACAAACATACCAGGCGAGGAACACAATGTAAATGATTCATAACTGATCACGCGGCCATCATTATGTAACGTACTTACAAAATTTAAACCGCGGCAGTGCAAGAGGATCAGCATCACGGGAGACAAAAATGTACCCATAAGACGACGCGTTAAAGCTAAAAACAAAATGATGTGGCTAAACACAGCTGAGCCGTGTTATACTGAGCTGAAGGTACGCGCCGCTCTGTGTCATAAGGACCGCTAGAAGCAGCCCGGCGCCTCCAATGTTCTGTCGAAGAACTCGTCCCGGCGACCGGTTCTGGCTTCATGCCTGTGCGTTATCTAGGCTGTTGTTGCACGGGCTTCCAACTGGCTCTCGGTTGAGCCAATTCCGCTATGTCTTGCGGATAGAGGAGTTAGAGTATAGGGGAGCGAGGAGAGAGAGAGAGAGAAAAGGACAGAGAAAGGAGACGCGCCTCGCAACAGCCATCGCCTAGCCGGCGAAACGGCAAGGGCGACGGCGGCATAGACAACAGATATACCCGGCTGCAAGAGGACCCCTGCCGCAAGCGGCGCGGGCCCTTTGAGTTTCCAGCCCCGTCGGACCAGGAGCAGCAGACCTCCCCAGCTGTCCGTCTTGCGCTACCTAGGCTGCCTGTAAGGCCGCTGCGGCTAGCGCCGGGCGCCAGCCGCCGAAAGAGATGGTGTGGAACTCTCTGGAAGTCTCTCGTGTGCACGCACGCTCCCGATCGCATTCCAGCGCACGGTCCAGGTCCTCCTCTCTCGCGACCTTGACCTAGTGGCGCGCGGCTGGGCGATTCAAGAAGCTGCGAGCAGCGTCCCGAAGGTGTGCAGAGAGGGGAACAGCAGTGCCAGTGCCGCGGCGCCTACTTCGCCTAGAACCGGACACGTGGGTGTCGTTTTTGACGAAGACGCAGAGTTCGGGGAAGTAGAATACACAACCCGCGTACCACATGGTAAAAGCATTGCTCCGCTGATTCAGGAGCAACCAGCTCACTTAAGCGAGTAGCAGCGCGCGGGGGTAGGGACTGTCTTCGCCAAATACTCGGACCTGTTTCGCGAGATGCCGGGTATTGCAAAGGTCGGTCAGCATCGCATTGAACTAGAAGATGGGCACCAACCTAAACGGTCATTCCTGTATAGAGTCCCAGAGCTCCTAAAGACCGAAGTCAGCCGCCAAGTAAACGAACTCTTGGAAATGGGACTGATTTATCCAATCGGGAGCGAGTACGCACACCCCGTCGTATGCGTCGGGAAGAAAGACGGGTCAGTGCGCCTCTGCATAGAGCTTGTACTTTGAATGTGACTACACGCGCCGATGCATTTCCTATGGCACACCAGCAAGAGCTTGTACTGAAAGTCGGACGTGCTAAGTTCATACGTGTTGGGCACTGACAAGTACCAAAGGCCACAGAGAGTCGGCATTTGACTGCTTTTGTCACGCATGACGTTCAATATGCAGGCCCGAATTAAGAAAAATGGGGCCCTGGGCTAATGCGCATGCAGGCCCCCTTTCTCTATATTGACCTCCTCCCCCCTCCCCTGTCGCCTGCTACGCTACTGGAAATATGCCATGTTTCATTTTCATTCCACCAAATTAAAACGAACGAAGTGCGATCAACGGGATTATTATTATTTGTAACGAACCAGGACAGCCGCGCCTGATGCCGCATAGGCAGATCACTGACCAAGCGCCGGAGAAGACGAGGCGTCGATGAAAGACGAAGTGTCGTATTCTATCTCACGGACGTTGCGAATCTGTGGCACCGCAAGCACGAGGCTGACATCACATCGTGGTCCGCCTTCAAGCAGAATTTCGCCGACGTCTTCGGTCGGCCTGCGGTGAGCAAGTAGCGCGCCGAGCAACACCTACGTGCTCAGGCGCAGCTTCCTGGTGAAAATTTCACCAGCTACATTGAGGATGTGGTGGACCTGTGTAGGCGTGTGGATTCTTCGATGCCGGAGCGCGCCAAGTTCGATCACATCCTGAAGGGCATCGACGATGACGCGTTTCAGATGCTTCTGGCCAAAAATCCAGCAACCGTCGTCGACGTGCTTGCCCAGTGCGAGAGCTACGACGAACTACGCAAGCGCCGTCTTCTCACTGGGCCGCCACTCTCGCACCCGGAGCCTCTGGCGGCTTTGACGTCTGTCTCCGACCACTCGCAACTGTTAGCCCAGATAAAGCAGTTTGTCGACGAAGTTGCTCGTCCGCTCTCGTCCACCCGAGTCCTGATTTTTCCTCTCCTCTTGTGCCTTCACTAAAGCGCTTCATCAAAGAACAAGTCGTCGAGGCTCTTCCTACCATGCCTGAAGTTCCTTCTGTCCCTCCTTTGTCGTACACCGAAGCCGCGGCACGTTATAGCCCCTCCACTCCTGTGGCGGCGCCCTTGACGTACGCCGCCTTGGCTGCGCGGCCTCGGCTTGTGGCGTTTCCATCCAGTCAGCCTGTCCTGCGTCCGGCACCGGTCCCACCAGCGGCCCCGCTTCATCCCCCCTCTTCGCCACATTGCAACCCTTGGCGTACACCGGAAAATAGTCCTATATGCCTTTCGTGCGGTTTCCCCAGCCACGTGGCCCGCCTCTGTCGTCGCCTCATGGTCGCTCCTCCACCGTTTGCGCCTTCTGCCGGCTCACCTCAGCTGCTTCGGGCTGCTCCACCTCCGGAAGCGTACGCCTCCGACCAGCTCACCTCAGCTGCTTCGGGCTGCTCCACCTCCGGAAGCGTACGCCACCGACCAGCGTCCGTATACGACCCGTCGATCCCCGTCCACACGTCGCCGTACACTGTCGCCTATGCGCCGTCGCCCTACGTCCGCTTAAGAGGGAAACTAAGTTCCGCAGTTCCAGAGGCAAGAACTGCGTGATCTTCGAACAGTTCAAGGCCTCATCTACCTCCCACGAACATTCTAGTGGTGTCTGTCGACGGTCTGTCTGTGTCCGCGCTTGTCGACACGGGTGCTGCTGTGTTAGTGATTGATGAGAGACTGTGCCGTCGCATGCGGAAAGTGACGACGTCATTTTCTGGTCTGTCGCTTCGCCCTGCAACCGAAGAGAGGATCGCACCTTTGGCCACATGCAACAGCGCGGGTTGTCATTGCTGACATTTTTCACAGTGTAAAATTCTTGGTCTTGCCGTCTTGTTCCCCCGACGTGATTCTCGGGTAGGACTTCCTGTCAAAAAATAACGCCGTGATCGATTGCGCCCGCGCTGAGGCAGAATTTTCTGCATTGTGTGACGAAGTGGCCGACGAGCTCCATTCAAGAGTTTGACATCCGCGTCATCTACACTGTAAAAACCGTCATTTTGACGGCCACCTTTTTATCAATTTTGACGAGCCGCCGGCGTCAAACGGGAAAGTCGGGAAAGTTCGCCGTGAACGAGCGAGCGAGGAGAAAGAGACGGAGAGCGCAACACAAAAACGAGAAACTCTATTGGCTGGCACGTTGGGTACGTCATGTGAGACGTCGATCAACGCGCGCTTCCGGCCCCCGCGGCCGCTGTCAAGGAAGGAGTCCGGTTGTCGTGGTTCCCTCTCGCTTTTCTTTGTGCGCGCTGCTTCTGCCCGGGTGTGCGTCCTGCTTTTTGCGCCATTTTGCCTTTTTGTGTGTGGCGCGCTGGAAGGCCGCGAAGACGCAATCAAGGAACGTATGGGCTGCAGCCGAAAATCAACTGCAGCGGGCAGAGGTAAGTGTTCTGCTTATATGCTTCGTTCGTGCAGTACGCGTTCTGTGAGGCACATAGCTACGAGGAGCACGCAAGTTCTCACGCGTAATGTATACACGCACCGATGGCCGTGGGCCCGAGATTGCCGTTCAGAGACGTGCTTCTACGTAAAGCGTGAATCGCGGCCTCATGGTTCAGCCACGTGCAGCGATCTTCAGGGGCTGCGTGCGCCCACGTGTAAAAAAAAACTTCCGATGAGGAACACTGAAGCGTACCAAGAGCATTGGCGCACGTTAATTGAAGAAAGTCGAAGAAAGTCGTTTATAGTATCTCTATCATGCGGGCACATACAATCGCGATCGAGCCTGACTTTCGGGTACGATTACTGCTACGCGGGCCAAGGATCGAAATCGAGTTGGTCGAGCTCTAGCGCGCCATGCGCCTCTGTTTAAATGCAGAACACCTTATGAATGGGCTTAATGGGCGGTAAAAATAGTCGGAAAAACCATTTTTTACATTTTCAGTTGTAATTCAGGCCAAGACATGTGCTATGACTACCATGCTGGCCATCTGCAGCTCCCTTGAATACATGGTGTCGGCACTACTGTCGTTGGTTCGTAAAAGTATTCGTGAATAAAAATCAGACTACTTTTCGCGCACTGATCAGCTTTTTTCTGTTTTATCTCTTACGCTCTCTCTTTTTTGTTGTTCCTTGCTTCCTGGCACACCGAGCCCCATACGTCGGTGTCCGGTGGCGATGGGGCAGCTCAGTGTTTAGTTCGTGTACTGATAGTGTGCAGTTTCATTCTTGTATAGCATTAAGATATGGGCCTAATTATTTCAGCAATAGTTATTTCTAAATACTGTTCATTTTTATAGCTTACTCCCTATAAGCCTCAAACAAGGGCCAAAAATTTCTTTCGACTGGTGTATCCTTTAGCTGGGAATTATTGAATCAAGTAAATTTGTAGTCTTGTAATTTTATACCACATTTTCATCCATTTCTGCTGAAATGATACTGTACCCGAGGTGTAGAAAGTGCCTTGATGACAGCAGGATCGTTGGAAGTATGGTTATGATTTATTATTGAGATGCGTGTATCTGATCACTGATGTTTTCTCTGGAGTCTAATAACATGTGGCTTGTGAATTCCCAGCATGCAGGTGAAGGGGCGCTGGAAGGACTGCCAACAACACCGCACCTTGCTGCGATTGGTGTGTATTTGTCATTTATAGAACTTTGGCTCAAAACATGGCTTGTACAGTGTATTTTATTATTCTACGATGTAACCTGATTTTGTGTAACTTCACTCTACTTAGTAGGACATATTAAAAACTTAGGAATGAGGCTAGCCCTGGATGAAAGGCTTAATTGCTGCTTCATCTTATGTATGTGCAGTTTGTTTAATAATTAAACATGATAACAATGTGCAAGTTTGGCCAGTAGTTTTCCATTCTTATTAGAGTGTATAAAAAATTTGGAACTCAGTAGCAGTACTGTTGATAATTGGGGAGGGTGGGGCAATCTTCGCACTATAAGGTGATATGCCAGAGTTCATCGAGACTAATGTGCGGCCTTTTGACTTGCCAAAAGCATGACGTTTTGCTAGAAAGCATGAACGAAGCTGAGCTTGGGTTTTCTCATCAATGTCATGGCAGGCTAGGTACAAAATGGAGGGCCTTTGAAAAGTTGCCTCGGTGCTTGCCCAAGTTTCGTTACCTCATCACTATTCCCCATTATTTAAAAAAAAATGAAGTATTCTGTCGACAAAGTTAATTCTTTTTTGTCGTGCAATATTTGTAAAGCTTATTCCATAAACAAGTTCTATGTAGTATGTTTACATGAAACAAGCGTCTTCAACAGATATAATTAGTGGCGTGTAAAGCACTGATAAGGTAGGGCATGTTGCATGTGTCTGTCCACTGCCAGGGTACCATAAGGCCTAGCAACAAGACCCAGTATGGCTTTTTACGAGTACATTTGATTTCGGCTTCTCTCAGTGGACACATCGAATGCCATAGAGTTACTCTAATTATTAGATCACCCCTTTAGTGGGTAGCGTTTGCATGTGACTAACTTTTTTTCCTTGCAGGATCAAGCATGGGGGACATAAAGAAGATCATCGTTGCAGTGGATTCTGTAGAATTCATTTCTACAAGAAGTCTTGAGAAGGCCATGGGCCTCCTCCTTGGTGCCTTCTTTGTGTTCAACGTTGCGTACCCTCCCGACTGCCCCCTCACCATGGAGTTTTTGCAGAGATAAATGAGTGAATGTGGATGATGCGTTTGATAAGTAATCGGAATCTGAGACAATAGTGTGAGCAGCAGGCTTCTTTTTCCTGAAGAAAGGCACTCGCCCTCCTTAGCCAGTGCCTGCAAGTGATCAGTTCTGCCCTGTTCCCCTGAAGTTCTGATGTCGTCACATACATTCCTCTCGTGCATTTCTTCGTTCTCTGGCACAGCACCGTGTTGCTTTTTTGGCACAGCTGTATGGTGATTTGCCAGTCACAGGCGTCTTTAGAAAGTAGAATGGCAAGATTATTGACATAGTGCTGCTTGCCAGCAGTACATGCTAACAAGCCTTGCACATTGGCTAGCTCTGGCAATTGCGAGATGAAGGTCGGACTTTTGATTTTAAATTGCACCCAGTTCTGGTACTCTGACACTTGCAGAACTGCGGATTCGATCATTGTCATGTGATGAATGCACCAGCCTGGCAGTTTGCATTGCCTAAACTTGGTCACGTGTCCTGTGAGTGCATCTAGATAACACTTTTCGGTGTTTTGCTTATTTTTTTGGTTGGCTACTGCAAGAAAGGGGCTAGGACGAAGAACCAGATAGGACAGGCGCTACTGTCAATTATTGCTAAATGTAATGTGTGCAGCACTTTTATAAGTACCGACATCAGGAAAAATAGGAGCGAGGATTAAGTGTAAATGCAGTTCTTTTAAGTCGCTCTACTATGTATCGTGTCCTCTGGCTAATGTCCTAGTGCAATATTACAGTGTGTCTGACTATGGGTTGCGTCCACACATGTGGCACTAAGTTGCCGGATGCCTGTCTGCACTATTACAGGCCTCAGGTTCCCTTGTTACCATTGATGCAGTGCTCGCTCTAGCCTGTGTACAATCAGCCCCGAGAAAGTAGAGCTCTCTACCTCACCTTCTGGGCACTCAACAAACCTTTTGCAATGATGAATGTCAGTTTTTTCATTTTGCATTGAAATGGGAGACGTGAAACATAGGCAGGACAGCTTCACAGGTAATCTCACAACCATTACATGGCACTTTCCCCTTTCACCTGGTGATCTTTTAGGGGCTGGCAGGGTTATTAGCCCCTTTAAAAAAAATTATGCTGTGATCCCATATTTGTCCAGAATTGCTCAGTACTTGAAATGGACAGGTGAAAGAGCCATCGTAAAGTCTGCTATGTCGGCACCTGAGAAGTTGGCCACCCTTTGTGTCAACAGTTGCAGTGTAAAAGAAAAAAAAATTCAGACATTCATAATCGTGACAGGTTTGTTGATTGCTCAGAAGTTTTCAGGTGTGAAATTCCGCTTATTTGTTGCCAAGGGCACAGAAATTAGAATGAGCATTGTGCAAATGGTAAGATGATGAGGCATGATAATGAGGTTTGTAAATGTATGCATGGCTGCCACATGTGCAATTGCAGCCTATACGTGGACATCAGGGTGTTACATCAATACTGACCTATGTTTGCGGCTGACAGCAGAAAACACTGAAATGCAGCAAAATGCTCTTGCATAGTTATGGTTTCTAGACTCTGTGCACGGTCCCTGTACATGATGAGCACCTATTATTACTAGAAATACTATACGGTGTGTATGTGCAATTGTGGGCTGTTTTTACGAGTTATTATAATGGTTACATTTAGGTACATAATCTATTGTTAGTGCATGTATATGTAGCTATTTAAGCGCACTACTAATGTGCTCACATTTGTTGCTACCTGATTTTAATCTCGTCTTTTCATTTCGTAATACTGTGTGTTGCAGAAGGTAGTGCAGTTCACACATTCATGGCATTTCACGCGTGTAGGCAGAGTATGTGATTGGCACAGTTTATGGAGCATGGATTTATTCTATCCTCGTTTTGTTTCCAGGTACCTTGGGCAGATCAACCCAACGAAAGGGCGCGGCAAAAGCAGGGCCTGCGGAATCGCACCAAAGTTGCTGAGCCTGCTGCAGGCACTTTAATTTATGAATAAATGTGCAAATAGAAATGTAAATTTGTTTTTGTTGCATGGTTTATGAGGTACTGCCCACTGCAAATGACTGTCATGTGGTCAGGTTCACCACACTACATATTGACACAGAATTATGTTGAGACTTGTCGTGTTGGGCCATCATACTGACAACACAGTTGCATTTCATGTTGACAAGCCAAATTTTGGAATGGTTAAAAGCATAGTCATTTCTAAATTACAGCCTCTATTACCTTGATGGCCAAATGCTGTACTGACAGTTATAGATAATTTCAAATTTGCAAAAAGTCTTGAAGTCATAAAAACAGTTTTAAAATTGACAGCTTGCCATCGCAGACAATCAGTGGTATAATTACAGTTTGGCTATATTTTCAAATCGATAAAAAAGACATCGAAGTCAGGAAAAAACATTGTCATTTAGAAATGACAGCTTGCTGTAACTGTTACGGTCAAATGCAATCAAATTGACAGTTTGGCTGTATTTCACATTGACAAGAAAAACATTAAAATGATGAAAAAACTGTCATTTAGAAATGATGTTCTGCTGTCACTTTGATGGTCAAATGTCATCAAATTGACGGTTCAGTTGTATTTCAGATTGACAAGAAAGACGTCAAAATGATGGAAAAACTGTCATTTAGAAATGATGTTCTGCCGTCACTTTGATGGTCAAATGTCATCAAATTGACGGTTCGGTTGTATTTCAGATTGACAAGAAAAACATCAAAATGATGAAAAAACACCGTCATTTTAAAATGACTTGGTGCCGTCATTTTAACGGTCAAATGCTTGGAAATAGAGCTGCCAAGGTATTTCCCGTCATTTTGACGGATTTTTTTTTACAGTGTACTGTTCCGGCCGTAAGCACATTAGAAATTGGCAAAACGGCTCACTTCTGTGAGCGGCTCAGAACGGCTCCGCTCACTGAAGTGAGCCGGATCATTTGAACTGCTCACCCGCTCACTTTGTTTGATTTGAAGCAGCGCAAGGCCGAAAGCCAAAGAAGAGAGACGAGAAAGAAACGGACGACACAGCGCTGAACTAACAACTGACATTTATTTGGCACGCTGCACGTATAAATACATTCAGGCACCAAAAAGGGAAAACAAAGCAAAGAGCTCATTCATGCACTGGGATTCTGCAGGCCAACACAAGCTAAAATGTGCGATTCAGGAAGCGAAGTTTTTTGAGATAAAGACACTGATGGAGCGCTTACACATGTGTCACCATACGTCTTGATGTTCGAAGCCTCGATTATTTCGCGGCACAGCTTATCTCTGTTCCTATCCACAACTCTGCAAAATTCAAACTGTGGGGTGCACTCGCACTCACGACAGTGCATGCTGAGGTTACGGGACTCTTTATTATCTACATTGTTGCGGTGCTGCCTGAGCCTATCATTTAAGCACTGTCCTGTCTGGCGAATATAAAACCTATTACAAGTCAGTGGAATAGAATACACGACATTTTTTTGACACTTCCCGAATTTGCGCTCATGATTTTTCATGCAAACGGGGATAGTTTTCCCTGGATTGTTGACACGCATGCACAAACTTGATAACTTAATGAGAGCCGAAAAAACAACATCCACTCCGACTCTTTTACCAACACTTTTCAAATTATGTGATATCTTGTGGATGTAGGGAATAGCTGCTACTGGCTTACTTGTTTGACATTCAGGACTCGGGGAGCATTTCAGTTTCTTCAACAAAACATCGGCCACAGAAGAAAGAACATGAAGCGGATAGCCACAAGCAGTAAGCCTCCCTACTTGGTTGCTAAAGCTGCGTGCGGTTTTATGTCGACAGGATTTTGTAAGTGCACTCCTGAAGCTTGACATGACAATTCCTCTTTTAACAAGCTTCGAGTGCGCGGAACTATAAGGTAGCAACGGTTTATTAGCCCTAGGCTAGGCTCACTTGGGTCGCTCAGGAAAGAGCCGGGTCTTTTGAGGAACTCCTTTAAAGAACGAGTGAGCCGTGGTTCTTTCCTATCCACTGCCTCTCTCCACAAGTGCGGCGCAGGGACCATCACTTTTTTTTTCTTTTCCTTCCGCATGCTACCGGCCCCCTAAAGCGCGTCTCTAGCTCTTTATTTTTTTCCCTCCCTTGCTACCCCGCCTCAACCTCTCACTCTAACCCCCTCTCCCCTGCGACGTGGCGCGGGGCGAGCACTTCCTTCACCCCACAGTGGAAAGCAGCGGGGATGATTTATCCAAGGCATTGGGGTTTAAGAACAGCGCAGGGAAAGTAGATTTTAAACGTGTAGAGATAACCAAGCGTAGGTTAGCTGATTGGTGGCTAAAATCAAGACAGGAGTAAAATTTGATAAATCATAGATAGGTGGCTTGAACCACCGCCCGATTCAAAGGGTTCAGCCGTATCCATCCATCCATCCACCCATCCATCCATCCATCCATCCTCTAACTTCCCTTCCCTTCTGTCTCCCCCCCCCCCCCCCCCCAAACAGCGCAGCGACCATCCCCTCCCCTAGCAGTCGCAACCATTTCCTCGCGTTTGAGATGTCTTCTTGTGCCGCGCTTTCAAAAGAGCGAGTGAGCCGTGGCTCAGTAAAAGTGAGCGGCGGCTCTTTTGGAGAGTGGCTGTCTCGTTCAGTGAGCCGCGCTGAACCGTTCAGACAGAGCCGTTCTTAGAGAGCCAGTTTCTCTCGTTCAGTGAGCCGTGCCGAACCGTTCAGCCAGAGCCGGATATCCCCGCGGGTGCACGGCCGCTGGCGCCGCGTTTTTGGTTTCTTTTTATTGCGAAGCAATACTACTTTAGGTCGCACTTCAGCCCGTTCCGTGGCGAGGCGGTGGTAGGCACCATTGACCTTTAGCCTGACCTCGCTGCGTGACGTCACACCACGTGACCTAGAGTGACGTCACACCAGCTGTGTAAAAACGGGGCCCCATCTCACGCCGTCGCGAGGCGAGGCGCTAGCCACCAACGGCGGCCTAACTCCCGCTCCTCTCACCAGGGGCGCTACGGTCAGAGTGACGTCACACCAGCTGTATAAAACAGCTCCGCTCCTCTCGCCAAGGCAGTCATACAGTTAGATGTTACGATGCTGCCTACGATGAGTTTGCCCGACAGTGAGTCTCCTTCTAGTAGTTCAGAACGCTGGAACGCTACTAAACGGCAGAGGCGTGTCCAAGAAACCCCGGAACAGCGGCAGCAGCGGCTCGAGAAGGAACGTGCGTTTCGAGAGAAGGAAAACGAAAAGCGAAGAAAACAACGTGCAGAAGAAACACCCCAGCAGAGACAAGAGCGTTCGAAGAAAATTGCTTCGCAATCACCAGGCTTAACCAAGCTAAGCCACAGCCGTTTTTTTCTTTGTCCTGAAGTTTTGTAGTTTCGTTTTCTGACCGATGAGTGGTGGTCGGCGTGTGTGGACTCATGCTACTCGTACTCACCCGCTGTGTACGGTGTGTATGGCCGTCTCTTTGGTTTTGTATGCGTTTTATAGTGTGACACCCGATGCCACTGAAGGGAGAAAGAAATAAAGAAGCCTTAATAGGCAAAGGATGGCGCCGTTCTTTGCCTGCGCTGTTCGAACGACGTCTCACGCCAATCACCGGTCGTGCATCGTGCGCTGGTGCAACAACACTATTCGAAGACGAAGTCTTCCGTGTGTTTAAATACAATAGGTGAACGTGCGCTGGTGCAACAACACTATTCGAAGACGAAGTCTTCCGTGTGTTTAAATACAATAGGTGAACGCACATTTTACGTCCTGGTCTTCATTTGTTCTCATTAGTGTAGTCGTGAAAATGTCGCCCTTGTCATCCGCTTCTGTGCATTTTCTAAGCGTGTATCATCAGCACATCAATAAAACGAGGCCAGGCATCGGTTGTGCTGTAATAGGACGGGCGCATGACGGCATGGTCGCCAGTATCGCGTGCAAGCACAAGAAAAAAAAAGTACACGCGGCAGAGAAAAGAAGAAAGGGGGGGGGGGGGGGGGGGAGATTGAGTCGGCATAAAAAGAAAACGATCGAGACAGGGCGTAGGACCGTAGGCGCCCCGCGGCTGCCGTTCCGCACTTCGTTCGCTTGCTGCTGCTGCCGCTCTGACTCAATCCGGCGCTTTTACAGTCATTTTACGTGGTCATCGAGTAAGATGCGTTCATCTCTCCTTGTGCGCGGGGTGACACGATGCTTGTTAATGTAGTTCGAGTGCCTATGTTTTAAAACTAATATCCTTACTTTGTATAGGGGGTCATTCCACGCCAAACGTCTGGTACGTTTGGCGTGGAATCTCCAATTTGTTCAAAAAAATTCATGGAAACTTATCCCAATGTGCGTAATCAAAGCCGGAAATATTTTTGCCGAAAAAAATTTATTCGTGAGGTGAGGGCAGTTTGAACATTTAGGAAAGGCGAGAAACCAGGCACTGTTCAGTAATAATTAACAAGTTCAAATCTTTAGAAAACACTTCAAAATTTTTTTTCATTGATATTTGCACGGATAATGCCTTTCGATATAATTCGGGGCTTGCAGTTCTATAGGGCATATGTATTTTTTAAAAAATCGAAAAAAGTTTGAAAATGTACCATTCTTGCGTTTTTTGTTTTAAATATCAACTTGCTTTCGGAAATAAGTCGTATTGTTTTTCTAGATGTCCAGTACCTATGCCACAAAATTCAGTGCATATTATTAAAAAAAGTGCAGCGCGGAAACAATCGCAAACGCGCGCTGTAAAAAAAAAAGCAAAAACGCAGAAGGAACCCTGGAAAGTGCGTAGCTTTGCGTGTGCTGCTGCCCTTTCCACTTTGCTCGCCGGCGCGGCGCCAGCGAAGACATGGCCGTGCGCGCCGTCGATTGTTCCAGAAGGCCCCAGTGATTTCTACTCATTATCCACGGAGAGGGAGTAGCCTCGACCATGCTAAGTGACGCCCTCTCTCTTTCCCCCTCGCGTCGCCTACGGCGCAACCGACGAGAAAGACCTCGATGCTTCTGGAACCCGGGTCTCCGAGCTTGACCAATGGGGTCGCGCGCCCGGCGCGAGAAGGAGAAGGAGCTTGTGCAGTTGATACTGCGTGTATCTGCGCTCCTGCCTTGGCGCGAAGAACGAGCACACGCGGACCACGCCTATAAATGAGGGGCTTTAACCGCTGTCTGTCAGCCCGAGCCGCCTTTTAAGCTTCAGACAAGCGCGCCGTCTCGGCTCCCGGGAGAACACCATGCACTCGACCAGCCACGGACCAGGGAGGCAACGTGTGCCAGTCTGCGGATCGGCCCCGTCGTATCCCTCATGTCGTCGGACTGTGCCAGGTGAACAAATTGCGTTTTATTTGTCTTTCTCGGTGTTAGTGCAGTTTAGGTGCAAAGATTATGTTGTATTGTAATCTCTCTCAAGTGTTACTTCGCACGAGTTGCATTTGATTTGTAATTCACTTTGTATGTGCTCGTACGAGTGATTGTGAAATCCTCTGTATCGTCTCTTTTGCTGTGTAAACTTTGTTTTGTTGTCCAGGTAAAAATACAAGAACTAACGGAGTACACAGAACAATTTATTGTCTTTCATTTGTGAAATTTTTGTCGAGGTAATTTTTGTTCAAAACGAGATTAGAGCTTTTGAAGTTGAGCTCTCGCGCAGCAAGTTGCATTGCCTGTTAGCGCCTCTTCACCGCAGAACACGGCACCTGGCATAGCGCAACACTTACGGCCATGGCACTGTAAAAAAAAATCCGTCAAAATGACGGGAAATACCTTGGCAGCTCTATTTCCAAGCATTTGACCGTTAAAATGATGGCACCCCGTCATTTTAAAATGACGGTGCTTTTTCATCATTTTGATGTTTTTCTTGTCAATCTGAAATACAACTGAACCGTCAATTTGATTACATTTGACCATCAAAATGACGGCAGAACATCATTTCTAAATGACAGTTTTTCCACCATTTTGACGTCTTTCTTGTCAATCTGAAATACAACTGAACCGTCAATTTGATGACATTTGACTATCAAAGTGACCGCAGAACATCATTTCTAAATGACAGTTTTTCCATCATTTTGATGTTTTTCTTGTCAATGTGAAATACAGTCAAACTGTCAATTTGATAGCATTTTTGACCGTAGCAGTTACAGCAAGATGTCATTTCTAAATGACAATGTTTTTTCCTGACTTCGATGTCATTTTTATCGATTTGAAAATATAGCCAAACTGTAATTATACCACTGATTGTCTGCGATGGCAAGCTGTCAATTTCAAAACTGTTTTTATGACTTCAAGACTTTTTGCAAATTTGAAATTATCTATAACTGTCAGTACAGCATTTGGCCATCAAGGTAATAGCAGGCTGTAATTTCGAAATGACTATGCTTTTAACCATTCCAAAATTTGGCTTGTCAACATGAAATGCAACTGTGTTGTCAGTATGATGGCCCAACACGACAAGTCTCAACATAATTCTGTGTCAATATATAGTGTGGTGAACCTGACCACATGAAAGTCACTTGCAGTGGGCAGTACCTCATAAACCATGCAACAAAAACAAATTTACATTTCTACTTGCACATTTATTCATAAATTAAAGTGCCTGCAGCAGGCTCAGCAACTTTGGTGCGATTCCGCAGGCCCTGCCTTTGCCGCGCCCTTTCGTTGGGTTGCTCTGCCCAAGGTACCTGGAAACAAAACGAGGATAGAATAAATCCATGCTCCATAAACTGTGCCAATCACATACTCTGCCTACACGCGTGAAATGCCATGAATGTGTGAACTGCACTACCTTCTGCAACACACAGTATTACGAAATTGAAAGACGAGATTAAAATCAGGTAGCAACAAATGTGAGCACACTAGTAGTGCGCTTAAATAGCTACATATACATGCACTAACAATAGATGATGTACCTAAATGTAACCATTATTATAACTCGTAAAAACAGCCCACAATTGCACATACACACCGTATAGTATTTCTAGTAACAATAGGTGCTCATCATGTACAGGAACCATACACAGAGTCTAGAAACCATAACTATGCAAGAGCATTTTGCTGCATTTCAGTGTTTTCAGCTATCAGCCGCAAACATAGGTCAGTATTGATGTAACACTCTGATGTCCAGGTATAGGCTGCAATTGCACATGTGGCAACCATGCATACATTTAAAAACCTCATTATCATGCCTCATCATCTTACCATTTGCACAATGCTCATTCTAATTTTTGTGCCCTTGGCCACAAATAAGCGGAATTTCACACCTGAAATCTTCTGAGCAATCAACAAACCTGTCACGATGATGAATGTCTTAATTTTTTTTCTTTTACACTGCAACTGTTGACACAAAGGGCGGCCAACTTCTCAGGTGCCAACATAGCAGACTTTACGATGGCTCTTTCACCTGTCCATTTCAAGTACTAAGCAATTCTGGACAAATATGGGATCACAGCATAATTTTTTTTGAAAGGGGCTAATAACCCTGCCAGCCCCTAAAAGATCACCAGGTGAAAGGGGAAAGTGCCATGTAATGGTTGTGACAGTACCTGTGAAGCTGTCCTGCCTATGTGTCACGTCTCCCGTTTCAATGCAAAATGAAATCTGACATTCATCATTGCAAAAGGTTTGTTGAGTGCCCAGAAGGTGAGGTAGAGAGCTCTACTTTCTCGGGGCTGATTGTACACAGGCTACAGGGAGCACTGCATCAATGGTAACAAGGGAACCTGAGGCCTGTAAAAGTGCAGAGAGGCATCCGGCAACTTGCCACATGTGTGGACGCAACCCATAGTCAGACACACTGTAATGTTGCACTAGGACATTAGCCAGTGGACACGATACATAGTAGAGCGACTTAAAATAACTGCATTTACACTTAATCCTCGCTCCTATTTTTCCTGACGTCGGTACTTATAAAAGTGCTGCACACATTACATTTAGCAATAATTGACAGTCGCCCGTCCTATCTGGTTCTTCGTTCTAGCCCCTTTCTTGCAGTAGCCAACCAAAAAAATAAGCAAAACACTGAAAAGTGTTATCTAGATGCACTCACAGGACACGTGACCAAGTTTAGGCAATGCAAACTGCCAGGCTTGTGCATTCATCACATGACAATGATCAAATCTGCAGTTCTGCAAGTGTCAGAGTACCAGAACTGGGTGCAATTTAAAATCAAAAGTCTGACCTTCATCTCGCAATTGCCAGAGCTAGCCAATGTGCAAGGCTTGTTAGCATGTACTGCTGGCAAGCAGCACTATGTCAATAATCTTACCATTCTACTTTCTAAAGACGCCTGTGACTGGCAAATCAACATTCAGGTGTGCCAAAAAAGCAACACGGTGCTGTGCCAGAGAACGAAGAAATGCACGAGAGGAATGTATGTGACGACATCAGAATTTCAGGGGAACAGGGCAGAACTGATCATTTGCAGGCACTGGCTAAGGAGGGCGAGTGCCTTTCCTCAGGAAAAAGAAGCCTGCTGCTCACACTATTGCCTCGGATTCCGATTGCTTATCAAACGCATCATCCACATTCACTCATTTACCTCTGCAAAAGCTCCATGGTGAGGGGGCAGTCGGGAGGGTACGCAACGTTGAACACAAAGAAGGCACCAAGGAGGAGGCCCATGGCCTTCTCAAGACTTCTTGTAGAATCCACTGCAACGATGATCTTCTTTATGTCCCCCATGCTTGATCCTGCAAGGAAAAAAAATTAGTCACACGCAAACGCTACCCACTAAAGGGGTGATCTAATAATTCGAGTAACTCTATGGCCTTCGATGTGTCCACTGAGAGAAGCCGAATTTAAATGCACTCGTAAAAAGCCATACTGGGTCTTGTTGCTAGGCCTTATGGTACCCTGGCAGTGGACAGACACATGCAACATGCCCTCCCTTATCAGTGCTTTACACGCCACTAATTATATCTGTTGAAGATGCTTGCTTCATGTAAACATACTACATAGAACTTGTTTATGGAAAAAGCTTTACAAATATTGCACGACAAAAAAGAATTAACTTTGTCGACAGAATACTTCGTTTTTTTTTTAAATAATGGGGAATAGTGATGAGGTAACGAAACTTGGGCAGGCAAGCACCGAGGCAACTTTTCAAAGGCCCTCCATTTTGTACCTAGCCTACCATGACATTGATGAGAAAAGCCAAGCTCAGCTTCGTTCATGCTTTCTAGCAGAACGTCATGCTTTTGGGAAGTCAAAAGGCCGCACATTAGTCTCGATGAACTCTGGCATATCACCTTATAGTGCGGAGATTGCCCCACCCTCCCCAATTATCAACAGTACTGCTACTGAGTTCCAAATTTTTTGTACACTCTAATAAGAATGGAAAACTACTGGCCAAACTTGCACATTGTTATCATGTTTAATTATTAAACAAACTGTACATACATAAGATGAAGCAGCAATTAAGCCTTTCATCCAGGGCTAGCCTCATTCCTAAGTTTTTAATATGTCCTACTAAGTAGAGTGAAGTTACACAAAATCAGGTTACATCGTAGATTAATAAAATACACTGTACAAGCCATGTTTTGAGCCAAAGTTCTATAAATGACAAATACATACCAATCACAGCAAGGTGCGGAGTTGTTGGCAGTCCTTCCAGCCCCCCTTCAGCTGCATGCTGGGAATTCACAAGCCACATGTTATTAGACTCCAGAGAAAACATCAGTGATCAGATACATGCATCTCAATAATAAATCATAAACATACTTCCAACGATCCTGCTGTCATCAAGGCACTTTCTACACCTCAGGTACAGTATCATTTCAGCAGAAATGGATGAAAATGCGGTATAAAATTACAAGACTACAAATTTACTTGATTCAATAATTCCCAGCTAATGGATACGCCAGTCGAAAGAAATTTTTGGCCCTTGTTTGAGGCTTATAGGCAATAAGCTATAAAAATGAATAGAATTTATCTGGAAATAACTATTGCTGAAATAATTGGGCCCATATCTTAATGCTATACAAGAATGAAACTGCACACTATCAGTACACGAACTAAACACTGAGCTGCCCCATCGCCACCGGACACCGACGTATGGGGCTCGGTGTGCCAGGAAGCGAGGAACAACAAAAAAGAGAGAGCGTAAGAAATAAAACAGAAAAAAGCTGATCAGTGCACGAAAAGTAGTCTGCTTTTTATTGACGAATACTTTTACGAACCTACGACAGTAGTGCCGACACCATGAATTCAAGGGAGCTGCAGATGGCCAGCATGGTAGTCATAGCACATGTCTTGGCCTGAATTACAACTGAAAATGTAAAAAATGGTTTTTACGACAATTTTTACTGCCCATTAAGCCCATTCATAAGGTGTTCTGCATTTAAACAGAGGCGCATGGCGCGCTAGAGCTCGACCAACTCGATTTCGATCCTTGGCCCGCGTAGCAGTAATCGTAACCGAAAGTCAGGCTCGATCGCGATTGTATGTGCCCGCATGATAGAGATACTATAAACGACTTTCTTCGACTTTCTTCGACTTTCTTCAATTAACGTGCGCCAATGCTCTTCGTACGCTTCAGTGTTCCTCACAGGAAGTTTTTTTTTACACGTGGGCGCACGCAGCCCCTGAAAATCGCTGCACGTGGCTGAACCATGAGGCCGCGATTCACGCTTTACGTAGAAGCATGTCTCTGAACGGCAATCTCGGGCCCACGGCCATCGGTGCGTGTATACATTACGCGTGAGAACTTGCGTGCTCCTCGTAGCTATGTGCCTCACAGAACGCGTACTGCACGAACGAAGCATATAAGCAGAACACTTACCTCTACCCGCTGCAGTTGATTTTCGGCTGCAGCCCATACGTTCCTTGATTGCGTCTTCGCGGCCTTCCAACGCGTCGCACACAAAAAGGCAAAATGGCGCAAAAACAGAACGCAAACCCGGGCAGAAGCAGCGCGCACAAAGAAAAGCGAGAGGGAACCACGACAACCGGACTACAGTGTACTAGAATAGGGGCAGTGTGTTCAGGCGGCGGAGCGCGCCACGCACCGTCGTGAAGCCGGCAGCGTAGACAGGTCCCGGATGTATGTGGTGGCGCTGCAGTCGCACCGGCTGTACGGACGCGTTTTCCGTGTGTTGCGGCGGGTTGCAGCGTGCTTCTTGAGCTCCACCTTGCTTGTGAAGAAACGGGGTGTTTCGGCCGCACGGGCAGTGCTAGCAGTGTGATGTTTTGCTGCGGTGTTCGCGAGTGAGAGCCAATGCCTAATCGCCGACGGCAACGTCATTGCTTTGCGCCGGGGTGCGACACCGGCTACAAGTGGGCCCAAGGCGAGCAGCCTTCCCTCTTCGCCGTGCCGAAAGATGAAGGAAAAAGAAAGGTTTGGGAACGAAACCTGCATCGAAAAGATAAGGTCCTTGATGAAAGTTGCTCGGTCTGCGAGCGTCATTTCGATCCTTCTTGTATCCTACGGGATTACGTCCACATTATAGAGGGGAAAGAGGTACGCATTCCGCGAGGAAAGCCAGAGTTGCTGCCGGATGCCGTACCTACGCTCCTACCAAACACGCCGGGCTATTTATCGAAGAAGACGCCGACGCCTCGGGCGCCAAGAAAGCGGAAGAGCCCTACGGTGTGTTCTGCTGATCCCAAGAGGCCTTGTACTGAACAAAACAGTCACAATGACGCTGTAAAGGAACTCGCTTCACTTGACACGCCATATTTGCAAGGCGACGCACTTGAACCGCAGCTGTTTGAGGCAAATTGAGGTAGGGTGCAAATTGCATGCTGATGATTTCACATCAGCAGTTGTGCGCTTTTATGTCTTAACAAGGCTGCACTTTTACGGTAAAGGTCTTAATCAGTCAAGAGAAGCACGACGAAAAAGGAAATTGCACTTGAAAGTTAGCCGTTGTTCTTAGCAGGCTTGTGCAACACATATGCTGACGCTCCTTTGCGTTTTTTTTATCTAAATACACGGCTTTTTTTTGTGCATTCCAAAGCCAATTTTGTAAATATAATTCAAAAATGAATTAAGGAATTCATTTAAGCACATTAATTCCGCTGTAGGTCTCCGTTGTTTGGATTGGAATGTACTCGCTCTTTTTCTGTGTTTAATCCCTTTTACTTGGCCTCTTTCCTACCTGTTTTATTCCTTCATTCAAATGTGTGATGTTGGTGTGTCTCAGACTCGTACATGAGCCTGACGTTGGGGAGCTCTTCATGACGTAAATAAAAGTCACGAATAAACTGTGCAAATCCAGTCATTGCGGGTAATTCGCGAAACCGGAGGATAGAACGAGGGACAAATGTTTACCATGTTTACCGCGAAAGAAGGTAAATACCAAGCAGGGAAGGCCTTTGGCTTTGGGCCGTGTACAGTTTTGTGTTTTCTACAACAGCGGCTGCATTTTTATGAGTGCGAACTGCGCAAGAAAATGCACCTGGAATCCGAGTTGCTTCAACTCAATCGAAGCCCTTTACTACGGTGCTACTTGAAGCGCGAGTGTTGCTTGCGGATATTAAACCCATTATTCAATGTTTTTTTTACGTTCGAATAACTTCTGGTTACGTTGTCGCGTGGCTCAACAGATTTAACGGCTTTACCCCACTATTTCGGTGTCTCCAAACCCTTTGCTGTCAGGTTTGTTAATAAATCCGTCTAATGAGCGTTGTGATGCGCTAAAGTACACATATAATTAATCTCTTATGTGAACGTCAGTTCCAAGCATGCATCTCCACATCCTCCGAGCATTTGCACGTCTGTTCGAGGCGGAGGATGATTACAACACTTCTAAAAACGCGCAGCGCCAGCGCTGCGCCGTTGGTTCCGTACAGCCCATGCTCCTGTAGCGCCATCTCGTGCTTTCTGCATGAAGCGCCTCAGCGGCAAGCGCTCCTGAACACACTGCCCCTATTCTAGTACACTGTAACCGGACTCCTTCCTTGACAGCGGGGGCCGGAAGCGCGCGTTGAGCGACGTCTCACATGACGTACCACTACGCGCCAGCCAATAGAGTTTCTCGTTTTGTGTTGCGCTCTCCGTCTCTTTCTCCTCGCCCGCTCGTTCGCGGCGAAGTCTCCGTCTTTCCCGTTTGACGCCGGCGGCTCGTCAAAATAGATAAAAAGGTGGCCGTCAAAATGACGGTTTGTTTTTACAGTGCAGATAACCAGTGCAGTTTGCCATCGATCGGTATCGTGCATTTTAAGGGCTGGAGCTAAAGAAGATGTCTACATTTCGTCTGGCCACATTGTCGGCAGTGTCGTGCTCTGCGACAAATAGGTGTTAAAAGACGCCGCAACTTGCGGCGCGAGAGCTCAACGTCAAAAAATTTTTTCTCACTTTAAACAGAAGTTTCCTCGACGAAAATTTTAGAAATTAAAGACATTAAACTGGTCTATGTGCCCCGGTATTGCTGGTATTTTTACTTGGGCCACCTCAGGGTGAAATTAACGAGTGTTTCTGGCTAAAAACGCACTTTTCGAAACTTCAGTATTTTTTTTACTTCCATGTACGCAGTTTCATCAATTGTAACATTTTGTTATAGGTACTAGATATCTAAAAAACAAAACTGCTATTTCCGAATTTCCGAGAGCAATTTGATGCTTAAAACAAAAAAAAACGGCAAAAATGGTACATTTTCATACTTTTTTTCGATATTTCAAAAATATTCGCGCCTCATAAAGCTGCATGCCCCGAATTATATCGAAAGGCATTATCTGTGCAAATGTCAATGAAAAAAACTAATGAAGTGTTTTCTAAATATTTGATTTTTTTTTATAATGATTGAGCAGTGCATGGTTTTCCTCCTTTTCTAAATGTTCAAACTGCCCTCACCTCGCGAATAAATTTTTTCTGCAAAAATATTTGCGGCTTTGATTACGCACATCAGGATAAGTTTCCATGAATTTTTTTGAACAAGTTGGAAATGGTCAAGTGCAACGTCTGGGGCGTTTGGCGTGGAATGATCCATAGCTGTCCACTAATTTGCTATCGCAGTCGATTCCTCGCCCTTCGGGCGAAACAGCGATTTTTTTTAATACGGCTTTTCAACTCATGCATAATTTGGATGCGGCGTTCTCCCTTTCTTTTTCGTTCCTAGATCAATGATGTCATCAAATCGCACAAACAGCGATATTTGGTACCACTTCGCAAGATTGCCGGACGGCAAGGCGAAATGCAGATACTGTCAAGCTGCGCTCTCTATGTCATCTGGCTCGACTGGAAATCTTCGACGGCATTTGAAGAAGAAGCATATCACAGTGCCCTTTGCCCGAGTTGAACCCCGCCGCTCCCGATCACCTTCCTCAAGTAGCGAGAGCGTGGACGACCCTGCTGCTGGTTCCTCGGAGCCGTTGCCAAGCTCTTCAAGTTCATGGGGCCACAGCGAATTATCGGACAACTCGGATGCACCAGAAAGTGGTCTGCCGTCGCCAGCTTCGACTTCGACGGCTTCGTCAACCCCGTTCTCCATGCCTGGGCCTAGATCAAGCCAGTTCTCGCAGTCATCATTGACTCGATATGTCGATGCAGTTAGACCAATGTCAGCGCAGAAAAAAAGGTTGATTGATGTTCAATTACTGAAAATGATTTGCAAATAGTACCACCCGTTTTCACTGGTTGAAGATAAGGAATTTCGAGAATTCATTAATATTTTAAATACAAATTACAGCTTACCGAGCCGCAAGACTCTGACAAATAGTTTGTTGCCCTCGGTTCATAGCGAACTCCTAGACAAAATTAAATCGGCTCTGCTTGAAGCCCCAGCTGTTGGCCTGACGTGCGATGGATGGACAAATATTAATAATACTAGCTTTTATGCCATCACTGCTCATTACATTGATCAGGCTACGTGCTTACGATAGTGTCTGATTGAATGCTCGGAATTTTCTGACAGACACACGAGTCGCAATATAGCAGCCTGGATAAATGAAGCTCTAGAAAGGTATGCTATGAGAAACAAAATTTGTACAGTTGTCACTGACAATGCCGCTAACATGAAAGCAGCCGTCACAGAATTAAATCTGCGACATCTTGGTTGTTTTGCGCATAGTTTAAATTTGGTGGTCACAGATGTCATTTCGGCATCTATTGGGGAAAAACTTGAAAAATCCAAGTCCATAGTCCAGTACTTCAAGCAAAGCAGCTCGGCACTCGCGAAACTTCAAGATATGCAAGCTTCACTGAACAAAGATAAACTTACATTAAAGCAAGATGTTCCCACTCGGTGGAATTCCACCCTTGACATGTTAGAGAGGCTACTCAGAAACAAAGAGCCACTCGTTTCAACTCTGGCATTACTTAGTTACAAAGAGCAGCTAGATGAACAAGAATGGTCAGAACTGGCCCATGCTATTCAGGTCCTGTCAGCATTTAATGATGTAACAACAGAAATTTCTGCTGAAGCAAATGTGTCATTGTCTAAAACGACCGTTTTGTCCAGGATAATGACAAGAAAAGTAAAACATTATCTTGAGACTAATAGAGACGCTTCTGAGGCTATTGCAAAGCTTGCAAACGAACTCATACATGGTCTGACATGGCGATTTAGAAACAGAGAATCAAACGAGTTAATTTCTCAATCCATAATTTTGGACCCATGGTTTAAGTCTCAAGGCTTTGGGGAGGATGCGAAGTTTAAGGCGACTAAGAAAGCGCTTGTTTTGAGGGTAAAAGCGACTATCCAAAGTACACAGCCCGGACCAAGCATTGAGCCCGCAATGCCTGTTCAGACCTCCTCAGTATGGGATGAGTTTGACGCGAGTTTCAGCTCCTTCCAAGGAAACCAAGACCCTACAGCTCAGGCCGTCGTTGAGTTAGATAAGTACCTTAACAAGCCGTACTTGAACCGCATGAATGATCCGCTGAAGTGGTGGGAAAGTAGAAAATTCACCTACCCGAACTTGTATGCACTGGCTTTAAAAAGGCTTTGTATTCTCGCGACAAGTGAACCCTGTGAAAGAATATTTTCTAAAGCTGGCCAAATTTGTACAGAAAAGAGGAGTCGCCTCACTTCTGATAAAGTCAGCAAAAATATTGTTTATCAACCATAACCTGCATTGGATGTAGAACGTTTTTACTGTGGATAATTAGTTTTGTGGATTATGTACTTTGTTGAATGCATTTTGTATAGTACTATACGAAATTATTTCGACATTATATTTGTATGGGTTTACAGTTCACTCGTATTATAGTGAGCATGCGTATGTGAATAAAGTTTACACAAAATTTAGTCTTTGTTCTTATTTTGACAAAGTGGATTTTAAAGTACCACAAGAACAGAAAGCTCCTGCAATGACGATTAAGTTATTTTTTTTCTGGAAAAATACATCGCATTCTGTCTGTTAGAGTACCATTATCATTCTATCTCCAATATAAGAAAATAAAGGTTAATTACAATCCAAAAATTCGCGCTTTTAATATAGGTGAATAAGTAATTGATAAATGTTCTCAATACATAGTGAAAGTACCTATAACACGCGCAAGGCCGCGCTTCATCAACGTATTCTTTTTTCTTTTTTTTTTAGCGCGAGGTCACTGCGGGCTCCCGGTCTACGCCGAGAGTTCCCTGTAAAGCACCGAGCTCCCGAGTCCCCACCCGGTTGTCTCCCCACAAACATTGACAAAGGCGAGGAGTCACTGTCCGTTTGACAGCATCCCTGTGACGGCCCAAGGCTCCTAGCTTTGTTAAGCGCGCACATTCACACCCGCACAAAGAAAGCAAGCGTGGCGCACACAATGAGTACATGCGCCGCTCGTTTCGATGCTCCATTCTCACGGCAGGGGATCTCCATGCCGCTTATTCTGCGGAAATATGCGCACTGCCACGTGTTCCGCGAAGGACCCTTTCCTTTGCTGGCATTCTTGATGGCGCCGAGGCGTCGCGGGCCTCCGCTATCTGATATTTCTGGGACGAGCCAGTGGGTTAGTGGCACCGCCAGTTAGCTGAGAAAAAAAAGAAAGAAAACTTGTCATCCTTCGAGAGGCGACGCGCAGGTGGGGCGGGGAAGGAAAAGAGCATCACGCAATAAGGGTAAGGGCTCCCGTAATAATAGGTTTTTCGGAAATTTTCGTTATGTGTTTTTCTTTTATCCAAGCCCTGGGCTCGAGGTTGTGTCAAACTTCATGGCTGTACGTGACTACCTTCATTGGTTATCGAAACTTAGGACGGGCCTTGAAATACGGCCGCTCTAACTTCTTTGTTTATAAAACTTACAAAAACGCAAGCAAATGCATTACAAATCACAAGTCGGTATTGCCTAGTTTAGCTAGAGGCTCCGTGCAGTGGCTTGTAATTCTGCAAATATACCTTGGCTTTAACACGTGGGTCGATAAGTAAGGTCTTGTAGTGTATGTTCTCTGTGTGAGAATTACCTTTCTGTAGTTACAGTTAGTTCGGCCGTCTGTGTGAGATCTGCTTCTGTAAAGGAGCGCTCACTTTAGCGGGAAAACGCGCAACGCAGGGCGTTTTCCGCGTGCCGCTTCCCGCCCAAGCCGGTTTTTCTCCCGCGGACAGCCTGCTCTGCCGTCCCGCGGAGCGATGAGTTCGGTACCTATTTTTCCTGTGCCGCTGACGAGAACAGCCAATGGGCGCCGACCGTGAACCGTGACGTCGGCCCCAGTTCGGTGACCCCGTCGGCGGAGGCTGCGCGCGTCCGGCCGGCCGGCCGGCCGGGCACTCGGCGGCTGCTTTGCCAGGGCGACGGGAGGGGAGCTAGCAGAGGAACAAGACGATGACGCAAAAAAAAGGGTGCGCTTTCCAGTCTTCTCTGGTGTCACGTGACTATCCCCTTCTCTTTCTGCTCGTTCGGGTCCTCCCACAGCGCCTCCTCTCTCCACATTCCAAGACAACCGCAGCGAGAAAACGCGCGCAGTGTGAGCGTCATTCTGAGGAGCTGCGAGGCAGCGTCGATGTTGACGCTGTGCCGGTGCGGGAAGCTTCCCGCTAGTGTGAGCGCGCCTTAACTCAGTTTGCCTTTGTACATTTATGTAGATATATTTCCTCTCTTCATCATCTGCATTCGACAATCGTCCCCGTCTTCAAACACTGCCTGGAGAGGCCCTGTTCCTCTCTTAAGAAAAGGAAGAGACCATGCCTGAATTTACTACACGGCTATTTTACTGATGCATATATCGTTTTGTTTTCATGAAAGCCAAATAACTAGCAGGTTACAATGTAACCTCTGCTATAGAGTTTAGTGATTTGGCTTTAATAAAAACGATATGTGCATTAGTAAAATAACCGTGTTATAGGTATATGTTTACTAATACCTTCCAAATGTTGCACCCGCTCACGATGCACGATCGGTGTGAGTCGTGAGACATCGCTCGAACAACAGCTGTCAACGAACGGCGCCATCCTCTGCCAATGATTTGCCAGAAGACACGTTCTGAGCGAAACGGCGCTCGCAGACAACGGACGACAACAGGGAAGACACAGCACCGCAGGACAACACAAAGCGAGGACAAGCTCTGCGAGCGCTCTTTTGCTCGGAATGTATCTCAACCAACTCGCCCAGAAATACGCACTGTGCCAGACTACCCGGCTCTGATTGAACGGTTCTTCGAACGGCTCACTGAACGAGAGAGAAGCGGCGCTCCAAAACAGCCGCACGGCTCACTGAACGAGAGAGAAGCGGATCTCCAAAAGAGCCGCGCTCCAAAACAGCCGCACGGCTCACTGAACGAGAGAGAAGCGGATCTCCAAAAGAGCCGCACGGCTCACTGAACGAGAGAAGCGCCTCTCCAAAAGAGCCGCATGGCTCACTGCACGAGAGAAGCAGTTCACCAAAAGAGCGACTCTCCAAAGGAGCCAAACGGCTCACTGAACGAGAGAATCGGTTCACCAGAAGAGCGGCTCTCCAAAAAAGCCAAACGGCTCACTGAGCCAAAGACCCGGCTCTTCAAAAGATCCGGATCTCCAAAGAAGCCAAACGGCTCACTGAGCCAAAGACCCGGCTCTTCAAAAGATCCGGATCTCCAAAGGAGCCAAACGTCTCACTGAGCCAAAGACCCGGCTCTTAATATTGTGATTCTCGATTGGAGGAGGTACATCAGGATGGGGATGGGGGAAATATGGGAAAGCTCGGCCCGGTAATTGCCTCCTTGTAAAGGGGTCACCTCAACTGGGCTTCGCTGGGTAGGGGGATTGATAGGATAGGGGGAGTAAGGAGGCGGGTCTGGGGTGGAGAAGGGGCACTGGGGGGGGGGGGGGGGGGAGACAGGCCGGTATGCCGGCATGGCATATGGGCCTCCATATCAACACCTGGGCAGCGCGGCGCCCGCGCGCACCAGCGAGGAGCATCCCCAGTGCAGACGGCGGCGAAGTGTTCGGCTGGCTCCGAGGTCCAGACGAATCCGGAATGGGGGAACAGCCGTGGTTCCTGCCGTCCACAGTTGTCACGGGCGGCCGTGTCCCACCTCGGGAGCCGAGCAGCTAGAGCCGCACACAGGGAGCACACACAAAACGCACACGGGCACCAGAGTCACCGTCATGCGCGTCAGAACGGCCAAGGGGGTAGCCAGGTGTCTGTCAGGCCTGGCGAAGGGGTAGAAGCGGGCGCCGCTGAGTACGCATAGCGCATGTCGGGGCGCGCGCTGTATAACGCTGGAACCGCATGGCGCGTTTTCCGCGAGCGAAAAACGCGACGCGCGGTGGACGCCCGCGTTGCCGTCAACGCGCGAGCACCCGCACGAAAAAAGGGAAGCGGCGCCTTCGCGGCGCGTTTTCCGGGTTGCCAGACAACGTAACTCCCAACGACATGAATTGTCCCTGCTACCGCATATGTAATATGCACTTAAAGTTACACAACACTGCAATAGAAATAATCTTAGTGTAATTACATAACGACATTTTTTTCCGAAGTATATTTATCAAGCTTAATTTCAAGCAGGAAGAGTTTGTGCGAAACTGCGACTATGTACTTTCTGCATGCCAAGAGGCCGCTGCTTGTTTACAACTCGACATAGAAAATGGAGTGTCGGGCGCTTACTACAGAGCAGAAGAGGCGATTGCTACTGTTAAGAGGGATGCTGATTCTGAAGCAAGACTGCTTTCTCCATTTTCGAAGAACACGATGCGCGCACGAAACAGTAGCACGTGTTTTTCACGTGCGCGCCGGTTCTGCAGAGCGAGAAAAAAAATGCGCCGAAGAGGCTCCGTCGAGATGCGCAGAGAGTAGGGCCATCTAGTGGCAAAACCAAAAACCAAAAATGCCACGTGACCAAATACCACGTGACTTACTTGAAATCTGATTGGCGGACGCGCACCGGACGCGCCGCGCGAGGCGTTTTTTTCTACTCCGAGCAGCAGCACGCGGCGGCGCGATTTCGTGCTGGGCACGCGTCAAAACGACGCGCGCGTCCCAGTATCCGCGCGTCAACCGCGCCTGAATCGCGCCATGCCATTCAGGCGCGATTGACGCGCGGAAGGCGGAACCGCATGGCGCAATTCAGGCGCGATTGACGCGCGGAAGGCGGAACCGCAGACGGAGGAGCAGGACGTAGTCGGCTCGCGCGAACTTTCTAGTGTTGACCGTTTTGAAAGGTGCCGCCGAGGCCACTCGGTGGTCAGGGTGCAGGCGCGTCACGATGCGGCGCAGAGCCAGCCTAGCGCTGCCATGCGGGGTGACAATGCGCGACAGCGGGACAGTTGGATGCAGCGCAGCACGGGCCAGTTCGTCCGCCGCCTCGTTGCCCTCTATACCCATGTTGGAGGGGATCCACTGCATGGCGATGTTGCATCCGTGAGCCCAGAGCAGGTGAAGTTTGAGGGCTGCTATACGCAGCAGGCGAGAGCCTCTTTCGGGGTTGTGGAGTGCCTGCAGGGATGCCCGTGAATCGGTAAGTATGGCGGCTTTCGAGATGTCCGGGTTTTCTGCCAGGATGTCAGTCGCGAGGGAGATAGCCGCGAGTTCCGCTGTCAGGGATGACGCCGGCGTTTTTAGCCGCGTCTGTCGGATCGCTGGCAGAGTGGGGGCGATGCACGCCACTCCCGCGGCCTCCTCTCTCACGGACCCATCCGTGTATATGATGGTGTGGGCAGCGAAGTCCCGGTGGAGTTTTTCAGCAACCTCCTGGCGCAGGGCGCAACGTGGGGTGCTGCGTTTGGACATGACGCCCGGCAGCGTTGTGGCGATTAGGGGCGGCCGATACAGTTGCGGCGGCGGAAAGCGGGGCGGCGGGCCCAGCAGTTGGTGAAAGTGTTGGACCACCTTCCCCATGTGACTGAGGGGTTGTGCCTTCAGATGCGACAGCAGGTTTTGGCACGTGCCCGATCGGTGCATGCGCTCGGCGTGGTGGAGGGCGGTGAGCGTGTTTCCGCGTATGTGGCCGCAATTGGGGAGCTTCGCGGTAGGCCGTAGAATTGCCGGATGGCGTTGCGGTGTGCCATGTCCACTCTGTTCCACTGCGCTCTCGAGAGGCCGACGAGAGGAAGCGCGTACAGAGCCTTGGCCGTCGCCACCGCATCGTAGACGCGGAGGCAAAACGCGGGAGAGCAGCCGCTGCCCTTTGCCAGGAAGCGCCGTGCTAGGGAGGCGATCAGGGCTGACCTGCCGCGCAGATCTCTCAGGGCGGGTCCCCAGTTGAGCCTCGCATCAATAGTGAGCCCCAGGTAGCGGACGGGCTTGCGCCACGGGAGCGGGGTGCCATCCAGGAGGAGTGGGCGTGTCCAGCGTCGAGCCACGGTTCTCGGATGCACCATCAACGCCTCACTCTTTTGCGGCGACAAGGCGAGGCCGACTCCCCGAAGGTAGTCCGCGATGGCGCCGAGGGTCTCTTGAATCTGGATGCGGGCAGAACGGCCGTGGCAGGTGGGCGCCCGTGCGAATACCGCGATGTCGTCCGCGTAGATTGCAATGCGCACTCGGCCCCGCGCGCGAGGTGGAATGCACTTTGGGAGCTGCGCGAGCACAAGATTGAATATAAAAGGGCTCAGCACACTGCCCTGGGGCACGCCACACGGAACCGAGTGCCGGGAGCTGATGGTTTCTCCCACGCGGACACACATGTAGCGGTTCTGCAGGAAAGCCTTCAGAAAGCGGTGGAGGCGGCCGCGGACGCCCAGCGCCTCGAGGGCGTCGATGATGGCCCAGTGGGGCAGGCAGTCGAAAGCGCTCTTTATGTCGAGCAGCACGAGGAAGGCCACCTCTCCGAGGGCGCGAGCCTGTTCGAGTGTGGCCACCACATCGGAGAGGCAGTCCGCGGTGCTGCGCAGGTGGCGGAAACCGCTCTGCTGCGGGGGGAGCGCGTCGCAGGCAGCCGTAATCCAATTAAGCCGGCCCAGTGCCATTGCCTCCATGGTCTTCACCGCGGCGGAGGTGAGTGATATGGGGCGATACGATGTGAGCAGCCTCCTCTGCCTGCCCCGCTTGAGGACGGGGATGACGACCGCATTTCGCCAGGTGTCTGGGAGTGCGCCGCTCCTCCACACCTCGTTGAACGACTCCAGGAGAGTCTGGCGCTGCGGCACGTCCAGGTTGCGCAGCATTTGGTATGTTAAGCCGTCCTCCCCCGGTGCGCTGTTGCGTTTGCGCGTTGATAGGGCAGATTGTAGCTCTTGGGTGGTTAGAGCATCCTCGCATAGTGCGAGAATCTGCCCCTGAACTTGCTCGGAGATGACACGAGCAGGGGGAGGGGGCAGCGCAACATCTGGTCGTGCAGCTGTTGCAGCGGGGATGAACAGGAGCGCCAGGCGCTCAGCCAGCTCCTCTGTGCTGATGCCCAGGTGGATGGCTGCCGCAAGGACGGGGTGTCTAGGCAGCCCTGGATTGAGGAGAGCGCGCACTATACGCCAGGCCCTGGGTTGGCTGTGCGGGTCCTCGAAGGTGTAGCAAAGCGATGCCCAGCTCTGTCGGCGGCGGCGATGGGCGTGGCGACGGCAGACCGCGTCGATGCGGTTATAGGTAGTCTTGTCCGACGGGCGTCGCGTGCGAATCATGCGCCTCTGTGCGCGTCGGCGGGCGGCGCGCAGGTTGAGGAGCTTCACGTCAGGCACAGGCGCACCGATCGGCACAACGCACACGGTGGATGACGCCCTCGCGCACTGCACTATGCACGTGAGGAAGTCCGCACCCTCCGGTATTGTCGCGCACTGCTCACGAAACACCTCCCACCTGATCACAGTGTACGAACGCGTGCGGGGACGCGTGATGGCTGGTAGGACGGCGATGGGGTAATGGTCGGAGCCGTGCGTGTCTGGTGCGCACTGCCACACATAGTCTGACACACAGGCCTGCGAGGCGAATGTGACGTCGATGGCGGTGGGCGCTCGCAGTGCATTAAGGAAAGTTGCGTCTCCGCGATTGAGGGGAAATAGCCCGGCGGAGAGAGCAGCGTCATAAAGGTCCCGTCCGCGTCGATCACACCGCCGGGAGCCCCATGCTGTGTGATGAGCATTATAATCGCCGCACAGGATGCAGTCCCCGCCTAGGCGATGTGTGAGACGCGTCAGGAAAGCGGGGTCACTCGGTATGGCGGGCCGCGTGTACACGCTCGCCACCGAGGTGTCAGTGCCCCGGATGCGAACAGTCACCGCGACACACTCGGTGGGGCCACATGCGAGGTCCGCGACGTTGTGTACTGTATGAGGAAGGTCGGCGCGCACATACACAGCTGTACGGGGCTTGTCGACGGGGTGAGAGGGGTTGAGGCATGGGGCATCGAGGCAGGCCACTGCACCGCACTCCGTGGCACTGCTGTAGCCCACGAACCCGGGCAGAGATAACTGTTCGGCGCGGCAGTATGTTTCCTGCAGTGCCAGCACGTCGAATGGGTGTTGTGGCAGGCGCTCTGCCAGCTCAGCCTGTCGGCGGCGCAGGGAGTTACAGTTCCACTGCAGCACGCGCGGCCGGGACGAAGCTGAGCTAGCCATGGTTGGTGAGGGCACGCTGCGCGGCGAGCGCCACTGCACACAACTGTCGTGCTGGGGATGAAGCAGGCAGCTTCTCGATGAGGGCCTGTACGGCCGCCGTTAGCGCAGCAATCACAGTGTCGCGGGTGTCACGGGGGGCCTCGACGGTGGCTGAGGTCTGTCCCGTGAGTGCGTCCCGGAAGGATCGCTTGTCCCGGGTGGCGGCAGGGGCGCTGATCGGGGCGGATCGGGGGGCAGCGCTGTTGCTTGCTTGCGCCGTGTTGTTTTGAGCGGCGAGCGCGGCAGGGGTGGTCTCTTCAGCTGCAGTCTTTTTGGGGCCTGGGGCCGAGAGCTCTCTGGCGCGGACGAGGCGCCCGGCTTCGACGCGTGAGATGCGTGTGGCAGTGCTGGCGATGGTTGCCGCAACGCGCCGCTCGTGCTGCCAGCGAGGGCAACGGGGCTCGGTGGCGCCGTGCGTTCCCCCGCAGTTCACACAGCGCGGTTTGGCTGCGCTGCACTCGTTGCTGCTATGTGCGGCTCCACATCGCAGGCAGCGAGGTTGGGTGGTGCAGGTCGCTGTTGCGTGCCCAAGTATACCGCACTGTGTGCACTGCAGCGGGCGTGGCAGGCGCGCCCGGACCCTGCGGCGCAGTTTGAACAGCGACACTTCTTCGGGGGGGACGCAGGCCCGCGAAGCGGAGCACCTCGTTATCACGGTTGCGCCAGCAACCCACCACCGGAACTCGGCTTTCGATGCCGGCCAGGACATCAGCCTCGGACAGGCCCTTGTCCACGCCGAAGATGAGCCCCGTGGATGTTTTGGGGCCGAGCTCCTTGGCGCGCACCGGAACTCCCCGGATAGACTTCAGAGTCAGCAGCGCCGCCAGGTCTGATGAGGGGTGGGCGTCGCCAGCGCAGACATTGCGTCGTCTGTTTACTCGCACTGCCGTCACCCCGGGGAGCTCTGCCAGTTGCGCGGCTATCGCGTCTCGTGAGGCGGCCAGGAAGTTTCCCTTCTTGTCCGAGGGAAAGTAAAGGATGGTGCAGGGGCCTGAGTTGGTAGCATGCTGCCTTCCTGGCGCTGCGATGCGAGCGCTCGCCGCCGGCTTGGTCGCTGGGTCAACCGCGCTAGCAGACGACGCCCTAGCGGCAGTGGACACCGGTCGGCCGGCAGCAGCCCCGGGGAACGGCATCTAGCCAGCCCCTCCACTCCAGTGCGCCACCAGATGCCAAGGATGCTGTCATCAGGACTGATGCTTGGGCGAGTTGGTATGCCATGTTCAAGAAGAACAGCGCGAAAAGACAAGGACTTTGTGTATCTTCCTGTGGTCCTTGTCTTTTCGCGCTGTTCTTCTTGAACATGCTGTCATCGCTGCTCTAACGGCGGCTGTTCGCGCACTCGTGGACCACCTCCCGGCAGACACCATCGCCCGCCAGCTGTGCACTGCGGCCCTGGCGGCTCAAGAATCACTAGCTCAACATGGCTAATACCCCTGTCACACGGGCACTCTAAAGTCACTTTGAACTAATGCTCCTTTACGCTCCCAAAGGAGCACTACTTCAAGGGAGTTCGTCCGTGCTACACGGTCGCGGAACGACCTTCGCAAGAACTTTTTAGCGCCCTCATCGGCGAAAAGCGTTATTTAAATTGCAAACCTCACTGCACATATAAATACATAAATGTCACATTTTTTTAGTAAATTAGTTTTATAACCGTATTATGTTAAAGCTAGAGTCACTAAATAAAGACTTAGAGTACCGTCACTGCAGCACGGCGGTAAGCAGGGGCGGCCATTTTGTTGTTTATCACGGTTGCCAGATTGCCGCTTCGGCGACCTCGCCGCTAACTTTGGCCCGGCCATTTTGTAAACAACGCTGTTAGCCACCCTGCGCTGCGGCGGGGATCGTAGCCGTACGGCATGGAAAGCGGAAAGCGCATGAAGCGTTTTCCATCATTCTGCGAGTTGAAACAACGCAGCAAAACGGCATCCTCGTATGCTCTTGTGCAGCTGAAATGCTGCGAGGCGCGGAATCCCTGGTCACTGAGTCGGTCACCGGCAGCACTCGCAGCACTAGCACTACCACAGTTGCCCGACTGAAAACGCATAAGCCACAAAATGGCAGCCCCCATAAACCGTCGCAGTGTAAACAATTATCACGTGATGCAAACTGATCGTGGCGGCGGCACAGAACAATAGGAGAAAAGAGTGCCGGTACTCTAAGTCTTTATTTAGTGACTCTAGTTAAAGCTATGCAATTTTAACTGCAATAATGACATGATTTTCCAAGTACAGAGCATAACATCACAGTGCTGGCCACACTGAGCCCAAATGGCTCGTATATCTGGAACGAGAGTATGGCGTGGTGAGACTGCCACAAAACAAATGATCTTATATTTTATAACACCACTAATCTTATGAAGTGAATTTATAAAATGAAAATTGAACGTTTCTTTTCTCAATTTATTTATGCTGTTAACTCGCTGGGAGAGAGAGTACTCCCTTGAAGCCTCAAAGGACGAACTCGAGCTGCCTTGTATCGAAGCTCCTTTGAGCTAGGTGGCCTTTGGCGCGTCCGTGTGGCAGCGCGCGTTCGTCCTTAGAGTAATGGAGCATTAGTTCAAAGTACCTTTACAGTGTCCGTGTGACAGGGGTATTACACAACAACTCGAAGGCCGCGCATCCGGCAGTGGAACTGCCGCTCCCTGCGCCGCCGCCACGCAGAACTGGTTCAGCTCCTTCCGCGCCTCGAATGTGATGTCCTTGCCTTGCAGGAAACATACGTTCGCGCGGAGGAGCTGAAACTACCCGGATTCACCGGATACAGTGGTCCCACCAATTGTGCTAGTGATCCGTGTGTAGCTGTGCCATGCGCCGATCCAACGCATGAGCCTGGTCGACCCCGCACTGCCATCTATGTGCGCAACTCACTGCCCCACCTGCTTGTGAGTGTGTCTGACCTGTCGACGGAGGCGGCGGAGTGTTGTGCAGTGATTGTGCGCGTGCGCGACACAGACACGGCTGTCGCCAGTGTTTATGTGCGACCGCAGGTGGTGTGGGACGCCGCACAAATTGAAAAGCTGGCTGACCGCCTAAACTGTGACGCGGTGTTGTGTGGCGACTTCAATGCACACCACACCAGTTGGGGATGCCACAGCACCAACCGCCGAGGAAGGGAGCTCTTCTCGGCTGCCCAGCGAGCGAGGCTTCGCATCATAAATAGCGGAGCGGCCACGCACGTACAGCGGGTGGGGCAGCACAGCGCGACTGACATTACGCTGACCTCGTCCAACTGTGTATACAGGTGGGAGTGTGAGCCGGACACACAGGGGTCCGATCACTACCCAATAGTGCTCACCCCAGTGCACCGTGATCAAGCCACCACGCGTGTGTATAGTGTTGTGCGGTGGGGCGAGTTTCGCGAGCGCTGCAGCACCAGGTCCCCTAACGGAGTACATTTTTTCGGACATGTGGCCCAGTGCGCGCGCGTGGCAACTGTGAAGTGCTCTGTGACTGTGGGTGACCCAGTCCCGGGTATTAAACTGCTCAACGTGCGCGCTGCACGACGTGTAGCCCAGCGGCGAGCCATCCGCACTGGCAAACCAGAACACTGAACGCTGTACAATCGCCTGGACGCCGTCTGTCGCCGCCACGCCGCCCGCCGCCGCAGACGGAGTTGGGCTCGAATGTGTGGTGCACTGTGTGACTCCCGTCGCCCTGGCCGTCCCTGGAGGATACTGCGCGCGATGCTCTACCCTGCATGCTGTGCCTCGCTGCGCGGTCCTTACCATCGCCATCGCTCGCGGTATCAGCACGGCGCAGCTGACGGAAGCCCTGGCTGACCACTTCGCGCCGCCTCGCTCGGCGCCGCTGGGCATCACGCTGTCCAGCCCCCCGGCTCTACCAGCACGGCTGCAGACAGAGATAGCCGAGCTCTGCAACGCGGATATCACCCCCCACGAGCTTGGCAACGTACTCGAGCGTCGACGCGGCAGCCGCAGTGCTCCCGGAGCGGACGGTATTACGTATCAGATGCTCCTCAACATCGAGAGCCACCAGCGCCCTGCGCTCCTTGCCGCCTATAACCAAATCTGGGCCAGTGGGGACATCCCCGAAGATTGGAGAAGCGCCCTGGTTGTGCCCGTCCGGAAGCCCGGGAATCCGCAGAAAGCGCTTACTTCTTACAGGCCGGTTTCATTGACCTCGGCCGCCGGGAAGACGCTCGAGGCTGTCGCGCTGCTCCGCCTCGACTGGATCGCCACAGCGTGCAGGGCTCTGGCGCCCGAACAAAGCGGATTCCGGAGAGGCCGCTGCACGGCGGACTGCATTTCCCAGGTGGTCTCGGCTCTCGAGGATGCCAGGGGACGAAGAGAGGTGTCATACCTCATCTTGTTGTATGTACGCAGCGCGTTCGATCTGCTGCCGCACGCCGTCGTCCTCGCTGCCGTGCGCTCACTGGGCGTTAGTGGCAAGCTGCTGGCATATGTGCAGGCCTTCCTTAGCGGCAGAACATTCCGGGTGCGGGTGGGCAACTCCATCAGCTCGCCCCGCTCCATCCATTCCGGCGTCCCGCAGGGAAGCGTACTGAGCCCGTTCCTGTTTAACCTGGCGCTTGCACGGCTGCCCCACTGTCTCCCCGCTTCCCGGCACCACGTCCAAATGGCGGTCTACGCGGACGATGTGGCGATCCTTGCCTCCGGCCCAACCTACGAAGGCCCAGCTGTCCACGCGGCACTACAGAGTGCTCTGGATGCGGTCGTCAACCACCTGGGCAACATCGGCCTAAACATCTCGCCAGAGAAAACTCTGGCAATGATGGTGCACCCCCGGCCGAGCTACCGCAAAAACACACCACAGCTCCACCTCGTCGGAAGCCCACTCCCTTGGCAGACCAGCGTCAAGTACCTGGGTGTGACCATTGATCACGCGCTGCGGTGGAAAACGGCGGTGCAAGGACTCCGAGCTGGGAATCGCCGCATCACTGGGTATGTTGCCCGCCTCCTCGCAGGCGGCGAGGGAATCTCAATACCACTCGCGAGGCAACTATACGAAGGTATAGCCGTGGCGCGATCTCTCTATGCGCTCCCGCTGGTTGGTGTCCGCGCCTGGCAGTGGGAACAGCTGGATGCCGACCACAGAAAGGCCCTGCGTCGCTTTGCGGGACTCCCCAACACCTCGCAGGTGGGCCCCACCTACGCCGAGCTCGGGGCCTGGCCGGTTTCATTACGGGCAGAGCGGGCGGCTCTGAATCACATCGAGCGACTTCACCGTGCGCAGGGCACAGCAGAACTCATAACCAGGCTCCGCAATTCGCCGCACTCGCGCATGGGGCACGTTGCGCGCCTCTTTGACGAGTGGACGCCGCTAAACCGCTCCATCGCTCCACCTACCCTGCCGCCGCCACATCGAAATCGGCCGCTGAGCATACAGACGGAACTACCGCGAGTGCGTTCCAAGCGCAACACCCCCCGCTGTGCCATATTTCAGGAGGCGGCCGAGCGTCTATATGGCGACTATGCAGACCGAGTGGTCCTCTACACAGACGGCTCTGTGATGGATAATGGAGAGTCCGCCACAGCGTCCTGCGCCGTCCCGGCTCTTGGGATCGAGCGACAGTGTAGAGTGCCGCACTGCCCTTCTTCGACTGTGGCCGAGCTGGCTGGGCTCCACCTCGCCGCGGACATCATCGCTGGACAGTCTCGGATGACAGCTGTGGTGATTGCGAGTGACTCACGTGCCGCCCTGATGCAACTACGTCATCCCGACCGCGGCACCCCCTGTGTAGCGAATCTGTCTGCCAAACTATGTGCAGTGCGCGATCGCGGTTGTGACATCGTGCTGCAATGGGTTCCTTCGCACATTGGCCTGCCCGGTAACGAGGCAGCCGATCGGCTAGCGAAGAACGCGCATGGGGACAGTGCGATTCCCGAGAGCGACGCCGTGACGCCCTTAGACGTGGCCCGCAACACCATCCACCGTAGGCTGATGGCACGACACCCGGATCCCCGTGTTGCATCCGGGAACTCTCCACGCCTTATAAGCTTCGTGGACTTCGGCACCAGGGCTAGACGTCTCCTGCTGCGCATCAGAGTTGGCTGTGTGTGGACTGCCGAACGCCGCCAGCGCATCGGAGGCGTCGGAGACGGACTCTGTGCTGACTGCGGCGCGCTGGAAACAGTGGACCACCTACTATGTGAGTGCCCCGCTTTCTCGGGACCGCGAACCGCACTGCGCATAGAATATGGGGAGTTGGGGCTTCCCTCTGCTACCTCGAGCGAACTACTGTTCCCGGCCGCATCTGCCTGGGGAACGCGCAGGGCTTTACGCCACCTGATCCACTTTATTGACAGGGCGGCCATTACCGGCCGCTTTTAAACTGACCCCGAAGCCGCGCGCTTTCCTCTGTGTAGTGTGAGCGCACCGCCAACATCTCCTCGGGCGCCCCGACGAGCCCCCGCAGCGCAGGGACAGATCGGTATGCGCCGACTGCCCTCTCCCTTCCCTCCTCTCTTCCTGCCCTTTCCAACTAGACCCGCTTTCCTCTCTGCTCTCTCTTTTCTCCCCCTCCCCGCGCAGCCCAGTTGCGGTGTTCCCCTGCATAAAGGAGGGCAATTACCGTGCTGCGCCTCCCCCCTTCTCCCCCCCGTATGAAAGTTCCCAATAACCACTTTAGTAGCGCTTCCTCGAAGGGGCGGAAGGCCAGGCGCCGCCTGCGATTCGCTCTTTGGATTACAGGCGCGAAAACAGACAGACCACAAGGTAGATAAACGGGACGGAGCGCCACTCACAACTGATTTATTCAAAGGCACGACAAACATATATATACCAGCTGACACGCAAGGAATACCATCATGTTCCAATCTGATATGACAGCGAACGCGTGAAAAAATCGTTCTCTGCCCTATACAACGATATGGACGTGTCGCTGACACACATGCTTTTTTTCTTAGCAATAAAGAATGCTTCGATTAATTCCCTGGCTTTTGTGTCTTTACTTCTTGATAAAATTCGCACACCAGAAAAACATGGCTCACAAGAGCGTGACGGGCAAGCATGTGTGTCAGCGACACGTCCATATCGTTGTATAGGGCAGAGAACGATTTTTTCACGCGTTCGCTGTCATATCAGATTGGAACATGATGGTATTCCTTGCGTGTCAGCTGGTATATATATGTTTGTCGTGCCTTTGAATAAATCAGTTGTGAGTGGCGCTCCGTCCCGTTTATCTACCTTGTGGTCTGTCTGTTTTCGCGCCTGTAATCCAAAGATGTACCAACTTGCCCAGCAAGACGTTCTTTTATGCGATTCGCTCGCATGGGGGGCTGTAACGGCTTTGATTGGCCGGCTGGGCCGCCGCCGGTGGTGCCATCTCTTGACCGGTGGGGGAGTTGCGCGCCAGTCGGAGTAGTGGGGTGCTTGGGCAAGGGTGGCCAGTCGGCGAGGCTCGCGCTATCCTGGCTCGCGACAGCGTCAGGAACAGCACTTGTTGACGCGGCTTGGGCGCGGTCAGGGGATGCCACTGCGTCTGGAGTGACGACAGAGGCGGCGGTGCCTTGGTGGGACAGCGGTGCGGAGCGGGCTGTCGCCCTGTTGGTCTCGGACCATGGGTGCTCGGTGGCAGCATCGCTTGGCCCTACCCGTGGCGTTGAGTGGTGGGGGTGGTTGCCGCCTGGTTTAGGGCTTGGTGCGGGCGACCCAGCTCTCCGGTAGAGAAGGGTGCTCTCGTCCATGTGGGGTAGAGCCGGTGGACGTCTTTCGGTGGTGGCAGCGTCCTGTGCCTCGAAGAAGAGGACGCTGATCTGGGGCCCTGCCTCCACCAGTATAGTGGTGACCAGGCTGGTGCTCGTAGCCTGCTGTGGTAGGCCTGGTATCGGTGTGCGGGCATCGCCCTCCGCGCCCGGTGTCTGCGGCTCGGTGACGAGCGGCAAGGGGCTGACGGGGTGCAGTGTTGCAGTGATAAGGCGCTGGGCCTCCTCCTGCGAGGACAGGATGGCGTGTGCCTCGTCCAAAAGGCGCTGTACCATGCGCGGACAGCCGATGCTGCCGCCCCGTGGATGTCGGCCGGCGAGCCAGGAGCGTGTGTTTGGGGGGCTTTGTTTAGGCGCCTCCATCGTCTCTTTAAGACGGGGGTGGGGGAGAAAAAAAAGATAAGAGAAGAAAAAAGAAAGACTATGTGAAGGTAAGGGGAAGCAGCCCCATGGCGGGGCGGATTATTCGCGACTGTTGACGCGAGGGGTCGGAGAGTGGGCGAGAGGGACCGTTAACCAGCGGGGATGCCGACCGGAACCAACCGACCCGTACGAAATCCTAACGGGACTCGACCCCGCTCTTCAAAAGGTCCGGATCTTTTGAAGAGCCGGGTCTTCGGCTCTGTGAGCCGATTGGCTCCTTTGGAGATCCGGATCTCTCGTTCAGCGAGCGGGCGACCCGTTCACTCAACCAGCTTTCTCACACTGCTAATAGATGGCGCGCAAATCCCAGCGTGCGGAGAGGAGGAGGAAACGGCTGAACACTTGATACTTTTCTGTAAAGGGCTTCACCCTACAGTGGAAGGCAGCGGAGCTGACTTACCCAAGGCATTGGGGTTTAGGGATAGTGAAGGGAAAGTGGATTTTAAGAGGTTAGAAGTAACCAAGCGAAGGTTATCTGATTGGTGGCTAAAAGCAAGACAGGAGTAAAATTTCACAAGACATGGCTAGGTGGCTTGAGCCACCGCCCGATGTAAAGGGTTCAGCCGTATCCATCCATCCATCCATCCATCCATCTCTGACGGACGGTTCGACACGGCTAACTGAACGACAAACCAGCTTTCTCGCACTGCTAACAGATGGCGCGCAAATCGCACCCGGCAGAAGACCCAACGACCCAGCTCTGACGGAACAGACAGTTTGCCGTTCGGCACGGATCATTACGCGGGGCTACGGTCGTATGGATCATTGAGCCGGATCTCCAAAAGAACCGCCGCTCACTTTTACTGAGCCCCGGCTCACCCGCTCTTTTCAAAGAGCGGCTCAGAAGATCCGGCTCACTCCTGAGCGACCCATTTCTAGCACTGCCACATGGCCGCCGATGCTTTGTCTCAGTCGCCCATTCCCTGCGACGCTGCCTGCTCCTCGGCGACAAATCCCGTGCTTTCGTCTCTTACCATCGCTGATATGCCTGCGGAGCAGCAGAAAGACCCGTGGCTTGCTTCCATATAAGACGCCGTATCTTCGTCACAAAACGCTGCGCCTTCAAGACACTTACGGCGTCAAGCTCCGCACTTTGCCCTCCGGGACGGCCTTTTATACCGCCCCAACTACATGCCTGATGGTCAGCGGTGGCTTCTCGCGATTATCCACCATTTAGGATCTCAAATTTGCGCCTCTTACCACACCGACCGTTAGTGTGCGCACACTGGTGTGCTGAAAACATTAAAAAGACTTTCTCAGCGCTACTATTGGTGCGGCATGTACGCCTATGTTCGGAATTAGGTCCGATCTTGCATCGCCTGTCAGCGGCAAAGACATCCGCTCCTCGTGTGATCGGCCCATTGCAACCACTCATTTGCCCGGCACTTCCTTTCGATCACGTTGGCGTTGATCTTTACGGCCCGCTTCCCTGTACGGTCTTTGCAGACCCGTAACCGTTGGACCATCGTCGGCGTCGACCGCCTCACCCGGTACGCCGAGACAGCCGCCATTCCTGCTGCTACTGCCCGCGAAGTTACGGTGTTCCTGCTGCACCATTTTGTTCTTCGCCACGGCGCGCCGCGCGAGCTCCTAAGTGACAGAGGCCGCGTCTTCCTTTCCCACGTCATTGAAGCTCTGCTTACCAAATGTCGCATCGTACATCGGACCACCACTGCCTACCATCCCCAAACTAGCGGGCTGACCGAGCGATTGAATCGTACTCTCGGAGACATGTTCACGATGTACGTCGCAGCGGATCAGACCAATTGGGACGCTGTCCTTCCTTTCGTGACGTACGCGTACAACACCGTCACGCAGTCAACCACCGGTTTTACCCCTTTCTTCCTACTGTATGGGCGTGAGCCATCGTCCACGATGGATACCATCCGACCATATATTCCCGACGCCTCCGAGTGGAAGCCCCTCTCCGAAGTCGCAAAGCATGCGGAGGTATGCCGTCAGTTGGCGCGCTCTTTTACCTCGGCATCCCAAGGCCGCCAAAAGCATCGTCACGATAACGATCACAGGCAACACGTTTTTTCCGATAGGATCCCTAGTTTGGGTCTGGGTTCCAGGTACACCACCAAGATTGTAGTCAAAATTCCGTACAAAATAGCACGGCCCTAATAGCGCCGTCCAGCAAACGTCGCCTGTGAATTACATCGTGGAGCCGCTCAGCCCCTCTTCGGACTTGCACCATCGCGGCCGAGAAACCGTCCACGTCAGCCGCCTGAAGACCTACTACGACCCGCTTCTCTTGTCCTCGCCATAGGCCGCCAGGATGGCTCCTCTCCGTTCCCGGGGCAATTTTAGCGAACGATGACGGCCGAGCCTGATGCCGCATGGGCAGATCATTGACCAAGCGCCGATGAAAGACGAAGCGTCGCCCCGCTGCACGAGATCGCTTGATTTTTGGACTGGCCGTCGACGCTGCCCGCCGTCCTGCTCGCCGTTTTGTGTCGCCCTCCGTGAAGTCTGTCCCCTGATCTATTTGTGCACAAACCCCCTTTCATATTGTTATTATTATAAAAAAAAGAACAACACTTCCATGAAACGCGTGCTGTTGTACACTAACACATATGTTCACTTTTTGATTAATCTGCATTCTGTTTTCAGCAAAAGGTAGGCTTAAAGGAAAAGTTTTGTGCACTCAAGATGAACAAGAACGTAGAAAAGACAACACAGCTCAGATGTCGATCATTCTGAAGCTAGGCTTTGTTTGGATAACTAAGTTTAATCGAGTGAGGAGACGCATTGTTGTATCCAAAACACTTTTTATTAAAGTTCAAGCATACTTCAGTAATCGTTATAATATGCATCATATATATACAATACTTAAGGCAATACAAACACCATAAAAATGCACTAAAATACAGATGAAAATTACGAAATGTAATTACAAAAATTATTTGAAAATATTTTCGTTAAAGGTAAGGCAAGCAAGGACGACACCAAATAAACGTGGCACTATTAAAAACAACAAAAATACATTTCTTTAGAAGCACGCTAAACATCACAAGAAGAACAAACAAGAGACGAATGAAGATTTGCATATCTTGAATTACACTGCTCAGCGTTTCATTGGCAACGGGGAGGCTGCGAGCCGACACGACGAACTTATTGGAACTATTCATGTATAGCGCAAACAGTCATCTTTTAAAATGGCATCTTTCGTGCCTTCGCTTTGGCGAAATCACATATATTCTGTTCAAACGATATATCGCGGAGGAGGACACTTTCAATGGACATGATAGCAAATGAGTTCACCCTGTCCTCAAGCAGGTTCGAACGAAGGCGATTTTTTTATCAGCGACAACTTGGAAAACGATCGTTCGGTCTCACAGTTTGCCCCGGGTATGCTGAAGTATATTCGCAAAGCAATAGAAACGTTCGGAAACACACAAATAAGCTTTGTTTCGTGCAGCAACTTCATTATTCCCAGGGGACTCGTGTCCTGGCCCACAGAGTTGTGCAAAAAGTTCGAAAACTGAACGATTTCAGCGGAAAATGCAGGCTCCAAATCATTTTTGTAGGTTTTCACCAACTCTAAGCCTGCTGTGCCAAAGACCTAGGCCTCGCTCCCAACTTCTGTCCGCAATTTTAAGAATGCGAACCTTTCGCCGAGTGCAGTGTAGGCCGCATTTCGCACACGCAAAGCAGAGCCTAGACTGTCAAGTACAACATTGTAGGTCTCTACGATAAACTTTTGCCTACCTTGTAGCGCAATATCGCTTTTTCCGACCGGGTGCTTACTCAAACCGATGCGTTTACCTTCATCCTGATAACATTGATTGGTACTTAGCGTGCGTGCTCTCTCTTCGAAGGTATCAAAAAGAGAGGACGCAAAGAATTAACAAAGCCTTCTAGAGAGCTCAGGAGTTTCACTGCAGTTGAAATGTCCAGGCCTGGTTTCTGAAGAGCTCCGCTCGTTTTGTCAAAGCGCTCCAAGATTTCACTCCAGAAAATCGCCATGAATGCAGTCTCTAGTTTCGTCATTTTCTTGAAGAGAGAGTGCGCTTCGTTCTTAGTGTCGCCGTTTTCTTCCTCGTTCTTTGATATAGCTTCAAGGCAACACAAGAGAGCATAGAAATTTTTCAGAATGGCTTACATGATCCAGCGTGTGGTCCTTGTTCTCAGAGAGACTTTTCAAAACCAGCTGCTGGCCAGTTCCACCCATGCTGTCCAAAAGATACCTCCATCGCTTAGGTGAGGCACCAAAGAACACATACACTCTCTGAATCAGTGAAAAATTGACCGCCTCAAGGCAACTGTCAACGCTACACGCGCCAACTAAGTTCAGTGAATGGCCAGCACACGGGACGTAGACTGCCAATTCGTTTAGGTGTTTGATTTGAACTTGCAGTCCTTTGTATTTTCCTGCCATATTACTCGCATTATCATAAGCTTGGCCCCTACAATCATCAATTGAGAGGCCATTGGTGGTCAAGAGGGACCTCACGGTATCGAAATGATACAAGCTGGTATGCGATTCGATTGGAACAAATCCAAGAAAACGTTCGTGCACTTTCCCATTTAAATAGTATCATAAAACAACTGACACCTGATCAACGTGAGATAGGGTGTGGAGTCGAATCAACAATTCAAGAGAAGTATTTTGCGCGTTCCCCTTCGTCAACCGGACGTTCCTTGACAGACTTTGCCATATGCTCGATAAATTCATCACAAATGGTTTTTGACAGATACGATGGGTGATATTTTCCTTTCTTCCCCTAGCGTTTGATGTGCTCCTCAAGAAAGGATGAAACTTGGCAAAGGCCTCAAGCACTCCCATAAAATTGTCATTTCTCGGTGAACCAAAAATGTCCTCACTTCCCCTAAACGCTAGGTTGCGCAGCTAGAAGCTTAACTACAACGACTACGCCCTTCAACAGCTCTGTCCAGTAAGCGGTCTCAGTGACAAGATGCTTAACCAGCTCCTTGTCAATTGTGCTGCTCGATTTAGAGCGGGCGAGCCATGCTGCCACGCAGTCCGGGTGCTCGACGCTATTTTCATGAGCGCAAACCTTTTCTTCTGCTCTTTTCCAATCAGAAAAGCCGTGCGTGGTGAAAGCACTTGGGTTGCTTGAAATCGAAAATAGTTTGCACATGAAACAGTAGACGGGATCTTTGGACTCCGAGTACATAAACAAGTGTCGCTCGTACGCCTCCCCATTTACAGCCTTTCGCACGAAAAGATGAGGTGACATATAGCGTTTCTGAGTTTTGTATTGCCTTTCGGAAGACGGAAAATTTTCTGCCCGATTTATAAAATACAATGGCCCTTTCTCAAGGTATACACTCCGAAAGCTGTCAGTAATAACGTCCAGCCACTTAGCAGGGTTACTTCGGAGAATCTCGCAACGTATCACTTGCTGCGGAGGTGTCTGTACTTCTCTGTTGCCGAAACGAGAAGTCGTCTCATTCGCCCTCTCGAGACACGCTTTGTGGGTGGGAACATGATTATTTGAAGCCAAACTGACAGGAAACAAGTATGCCGGTTCATGGAGTGTTGTTTCCTGGCGCTCGTCAGTAGAAGGAGGCTCATCCGGGAGATTTGGAACCTGTTGATCAGCAGTAGTAGAAATCGGGCGTGGCGGACCGGACACCTGGAGCTCTGTGGCAGGGGCCCGGCCGAGTAGCATAGACGTTGCTGACTCAGGAACAGGACAGGGCTCGGTTAGCATCGGTTGCTCAGAAATATGGATGACCGAGGTTGGCACCGTTTTCACAGGATGTAGGCAGCCAAGATGAGTCATACTTTGCTTCTTTATAGGAAACCGTAGTGATGGAGTTGGCAAGTCTTCCACAGAAGCACAGTCGGTACTATTGGGAGTTTTACACGGACTCTGGGTTGAGCGATCATACTGCTCCGCGGAAGCTGCATTCAATAGGTACTTTGGCATCTTTGGTAGCTTCTTTTCACGCTCTTCTCTTTCTAACTTCGCATTTCGTTTAGACGCCCCACTTTGATGCTTCCCACCGAGCATTTTCGCATGAATGGATGCTGATTGTTCCCCGCACCGGGCACTTCGTCAGTCCGACGCGACCGCAAGTGTCCAACGGTGGCCATCCCGATGACTGGCGCACGCTGCCAGGATGGTCCGTGGCTGGCCGAGAGTGGTGCGTCCCACGGGAGCTCCTCAGCGGGGGGGGGGGGGGGGGGGCTTATGCAAGCTTAACCGTCGGCTCGGGGCTGAATCGCAGCCCGCGACAACTTTCTTTTATAGACGCGCGCCGTGTCTGTCTGTTACTAACGCCAAAGCAGGCGTTCACATACACATTTGAGTTCCTTGTACAAATTCCCTTCTCCGTACAAACTCACTCCATCTCCCGTTCCGGTCTCGTCTTCCTATTGGCTAAGAGCGATCGTCTTTTTTGGGAGGTTCTCGATTATTCTTTCGCCCCGTCGACACCGAGCGCGAGAAAGAAGGGGAAAGGGCGACTCCTAGCGCGGGCGAAGTTGCGCGCCCTCCGTCGCCTCTGAGTCATCTTTTTCTACGTCTTTCTGGAAAGTTCGGCGGCCAGTCTGACCTACTTTTTCCGTCTAGCGCGCACGAGGGTGCGCAGCCACTAGGCAGGAATGGGCCCCGGAGACAGGCCTTTGTGTCCGGCTCTCCAACTTCCCCCGTCGCTCTTCCACAACGCTAGCCCGAACAGTGAACATTCCATGCCCCACGGCACGCGGACAAAAGCACGTGTGACGTCTTCTTTCCCTTCCGGCGTACACTCTGCCTTGAGACTCATCATCATGTGCTATCGGACTCATCCTCCCCCGCCCAAATTACCATCACGGTAAAGAAAAGTCGAATGGGAGGCACTCTTGGGTACTGCAGCACATACTTTTAATGAGAAGGACAGCGGCGGAACTATTTGACAGGTGGAGGGCGGCGCGGTGGTGACAATGGGCAAGAGAGATTAGGTCCTCATCCCACATTACATGTTTTAGGCGTTTTCCCCTTGCCCCTCCTCTGCAGACAGCACTGGACAGACGGACTGACAGGAAACAACGAAAACTATTCCAAGCAATCGCACCTCGCTTCGTAAGAAAGAGGGCCCCGCCGTGATGGCGGGGATTACTGTTTTTGCAGCTCGACAAGCTGAAATCAAATGATAAAGCTAAACACATGCTGTTACATTAGGCGGTGTAAGGTTTCTGGCGGCAGCCGGTGGTCTGATTCAGCTGCGTATTCGGCCAGGACACCTGCAGCCGGGGTCCCTGTACGGCGATAGGCATCTGGGTTCCCACGCTCGGTCCTCGCGAGGTTTATTGGATTCGAAACGGAGGATTCCACTGCCGTTTGAAAACAACATTGTTCGCGGAAGATCGTGCGGCCCGGAGCACCCTTTCAACTATGCCTGCTCGCCGGTGCCTCGCCCATTCGGACTTCCCGGAAGACGTGTTCGGCTGGAGCGTGAGAACTGTCGTTCGGACGCGAAGACACCGCTCTCTCTGGTGGGGGCGATTGTCCAGCGGCACCCTCTTTCTCCGGCGAGGCATGTGACGGGGCGCGTCCCTATGTGAAGTGCTGTGTGTGTGAGTGTGTGTGTGTGTGTGAGTACGACAGCGCAAGTTAGGCCACGCCCAACCTGGCGAAGACATTCTCGGACCTGGGGAATCCTGGGGCCGGACCCTTTTTAAACCGGACGACGAGTGCCGTGAGAGAAGAATCCTCGATCATCCTCAGATCTTCTCAGATCCTCCGACCTTCCCCCATCACCCTCCAATGGGTTCCAAAATCTTGTAAATAATGTAAAATAAACCCCCTGTACAGTTTCCTTCATAACCAAGTCCGACAACGTCATTCGGAGAACGGACCTGCGGCGCTGAAAGAGTCAGCTCACTCAAGGACCCCTCGTCCCCAACAACTGGTTGGCAGCAGCTGCGATGGACCGTGCGACATCGTGATTTCTCAGCCGGTAAGCGTTTCGGCATTTTGCTATAGGATTCGCCAGGCTTCAGATTTTGAGAGAATAATCTAGAATCACTGGAAAGTGTATGTCAATTGAGAAAGGGTAATCTCACGACATTTTGAAGATAGCATTGCCAAAGCGGAGAAAGCATTGTCATGGACCTTATGAAATTGTCAAAGTCGGACTTGCTGTTGTTATGCGAGGAACTGTCAATAGAAGTACAGGGAAAAATTACAAAACTTGAAATATGCAAGACAATTCAAAAGCACGTAGATGACGATCAGCTGGTAGATACGTGGAATTTGGGACAGGAAGAAAAAAGAAAAAGGGAAGCGGAATGGAAAAAAGAGAAAGAACGGCAAAAGTGGGAAGCTGAAAAAGAAGAAAGAAATCTAAAGCGATTGCAGCTTGAAAGCGAAAATCGAAAAAAAGGCGACAGTTCGAGAGCCGGGTCTCCTGAAAGAGCAAGCGATGTACAATCATATAGAATGAACAGATTCATGCAGCCCTATGAAAGTGGAAGGGACATAGGATTGTACCTGGGAAACTTTGAGAGAACTTGCGGAAGGGAGAACTTTGCTCGCAGTACATGGCCGCAACGGCTTCTGACACTCTTGCCATGTGAAGTAGCTGAAGTCATAGCGAGACTTAGCACACAAGACGCAGCTGACTACGAAAAAGTCAAAGCCAGCCTGCTAAAAAGGTACCGGCTGTCAGCCGAAGCTTTCCGACAGCGCTTCAGGAACGCAATGAAAAGCGATAGCGAGGGCTATCCGGATTTCACGTATGGACTAAAGATGAATCTGCTAGAGTGGCTAAAAGGAGCCGAGGTTTATGAAAGCCGAGACAAAATCATTGAGTGTTTTTGCCTTGAGCAATTTTACCGAAGCATTCCCCAAGTGGTGAAACTGTGGGTTCAAGACAGGGAAAAAGTCGACACAGGTGAAAGGGCCGCTGAGCTAGCAGAGGAGTACGTTTCGCGCAAAAGGTTGAGCACTGAAGAAGGTGCGTCACACACTCGAAACGCGATGCGAGATAAAGGGCCTAGCAGAAAGACGCGAAGTGCTAGAAGTTCGGAGCAATCAGAGGCAACGAAGGTAGCGCCAGAAAAGCGTGAAGAACAGGCGAAGAGACAGGGAGCAGACAAAGCCGCGAAAAAAAGAGTTTGAGGCTAGTAGGCCATTTCGTTGCTACAACTGCAATGGTGTCGGGCACTTTGCAGCCAAGTGTACAAAGCAACGTTTGGTGTTATCGTGCGTCGAGGATAACGACGAGAATCTAGAGCTCCTTAAGCCATACCTGCACGAGCTGCACGTTAACGGGAAACCGTGCAGGGTGCTTCGCGATAGCGCCACGACGATGGACGTTGTCCACCCGTCTTACGTGTCAGTGGACGATTTTACGGGAGAAGTCTCGTGGATAAAACAGGCAGTAGAAGAACACAGTGTATGCCTTCCCATAGCTAGAGTGATAATTTGTGGACCGTTTGGAGAGCTAATCACTGAGGTCGCAGTTTCGAAGGCCGTGCCACTTCAATATCCTTACCTCTACTCGAATCGATCAGACCAATTGCTACACGAGAGAGGCCAGAAACTCGGAAGCGGGGTGATACAAGCTTTGACAAGATCGAAAACTCGTCAGCTCGCATCTCAACTAAGTCAGATTCCCGAACCTCAGGTAGCCAGAGACGCACCAGCCAGCATATCGATGCAATCAAATGAGGAGGGAAGTGAACCAACGAGGAATGAAAGCCAGACAGCTGACAGAGCAAATGAGCGACGAGGGACTTCAACCACTAAGTCGGTAGAGGAATCAGAAAACGCTGAAGGATCCGTTTTATCTCCAACATTGCGTAGTTTTGATCGCCTTCTGCAGGCGAACAGGGAGTCCCTAACAAAAGAACAGAAGCAGGATCCCACTTTGGAAAGACTGCACCTTACAGCTAAAGAGGGCATCGCGAGACGCAACATAACGACGCATGAGAAGGGAGGCTTACTATACCGACACTACCAGGACAGAAAAGGCAAAACATTTGATCAGCTGGTCGTGCCCGAAAAATACAGAGCGGACATTCTGAGTCTCTGCCACGGAAATGACTGGGCAGGACATCTGGGAATCAATAAAACAAAGGAGCGCCTATTAATGGAATATTATTGGCCGGGTTGTTTCAAAGATGCAGAACGCTACGTAAAATCATGCGATGCGTGCCAGCGCGTGGGCAAGCCGGGAGAGACATGGAAGGCTCCACTGAAAATTGTTCCATTGATTTCGGAACCTTTCCGCCGGCTTGTAATAGACACAGTAGGCCCTTTGCCTAACACGAAATCAGGCTATAAGTACTTGCTTACTATGCTATGTCCCGCCACAAAATTTCCCGAAGCAATTCCGTTGAAGGACTTGAGCTCCACAGAAATAGTTGAAGCTCTTTTGACAGTGTTCGCTAGAATAGGATTTCCGGCCGAAATCCAAGCCGATCAGGCGACGGTCTTTACAAGCGCCTTGACGACCACATTCCTAGAAAGATGCGGAATAAAACTGTTGCACAGCTCGGTGTATCATCCGCAGTCCAACAGTGTAGAGAAATGGCATTCGGTGCTGAAGCGGGTGCTACGCGCTCTTTGTTATGAGCATAAAGCAGACTGGGAGGATTGTCAGCCAGCCACACTTTTCGCTTTACGAACAGTCCCCCACGAAGCTACGGGGTTCACGCCAGCAGAACTCGTGTACGGAAGAGGCCTTCGCTCTCCCCTCCGAATGCTGAGAGAAATGTGGGAAGGGACAGGAGAGAACCAGACAGTGGTTGAGTACGTGCTTAAGCTACTGGACCGCCTTAACAACACGAGGGAATTAGTAAATCGAAATATGAAAGCTGCCCAGGAGGCCGCCAAGGTCTATTATGACAAAAACGCTCGCCTTCGAGGTTTCACCGCGGGCGATCGCGTGACGATCCTCCGGCCATCGAGAAAAAACAAGCTGGAAGTTCACTGGGATGGTCCAGTGGAAGTGTTGCAAAAACATTCGGAGACGAATTACGCGCTAAGGGTTCCAGGCAGGGGAAAACAGGTGAGAATCTATCATTGCAATCTGATGAAGCCGTTCGTGGAACGCAGCGGGATCGTCAATCTAACTCTAAATGAACCAGAAGAGCTGGACAGCGAGAGTCAGGGTTGGAAGGGAGGTGCGGACGCTAGTGATAACGTGGAAAACATTCTGGCTCACTCCGTGAATGCTGATTTCCTAAGCGGGACACAGGTCGACACGCTAAAGCAGTTGTTGAGCGAATTCGCTGACCTATTTAGCAGTCGCCCGGGAAAGACACACCTCCTGACACACGAAATCGAGCTCACCTCTGATGAGCCGGTACGGTCAAAACCCTACAGGATATCTCCGCGGCAAAAAGAAATAATGGACGCGGAAATTCAGCGCATGTTGGAGTTAGGGGTTGTAGAGCCAGCGGAAAGTGACTATACCTCACCGCTAATTCTTGTTGAGGCCCCAGGGAAAGATCCTCGTCCCTGCGTGGATTATAGAAAGCTTAATGCAATTTCCAGGGATCAGCTATACCCGATTCCCAACATAGAGGAAAGGATAGAAAGGGTGAGCGGCGCGAAATTCATTTCCACCCTCGATCTCGTACGGGGATATTGGCAAGCTCCCCTCTCAGAAAGCGCGAGCAGGTGTGCCGCTTTCATCTCCCGAGCGGGCACCTTTCGACCCTTAATGCTTAGTTTTGGGTTGAAGAATGCCCCCTACGGCTTCTCGAAACTCATGGACATCGTACTGAAGGACATGCAGTGCTTTGCACTCCCTTATTTAGACGATGTGGCAATTTTTTCGGAAACCTGGCAAGAACATCTAGAACACCTAAAGACCGTGTTTTCCAGTTTACGACAGGCTGGACTGACACTGAAGGCAGAAAAGTGTAGATTTGGTTGCGCACGGGTGACGTACTTGGGCCACGTCGTAGGCCAGGGAACTAGGAGCCCATCCGAGTTAAAGATTGCCTCGATCGCAGCATTTCCGCAACCACGGACGAAAACGGCAATTCGCTCATTTTTGTGATTAGTTGAGTAGTACCAGCGATATATTCCTAACTACTCACAGCGGGCTAGTCCCTTAACTGACGCCTTGCGAAAGGGAGCACCTACTAACGTAAGTTGGGATAACCAAAAAGAAAACGCCTTCAAAAGCCTGAAGGAAGCACTCGTGTCCCGACCCTTGCTCAGGACCCCTGACTATGGGAAAGAGTTCATAGTCCAGTGTGATGCCAGTGATAGAGGGCTGGGTGCTGTCTTAAGCCAAGTTGGCTACGACCATGAAGAACACCCAGTTCTGTACATCAGCCGCAAACTGACCAGTAGAGAGGAAGCGTACAGCGCTTCCGAAAAAGAGTGCGTGTGTTTAGTTTGGGCAGCGCAGAAGTTGTCGTGTTACCTGTACGGAGCAAAGTTTGTATTTGAGACTGACCATTGTCCTTTAACGTGGCTGCGACAGATGTCCCCCCAAAATGGTCGCGTGCTCAGATGGAGTCTGGCTCTCCAACAGTACAATTTCTCGGTGCGTTATAAGAAGGGGAACTGCACGGAAATGCTGATGGCTTGAGCAGACTGATGTAAGCGGGTGAACTAAGAGGAATCTCCTCCTGTGTGAGTGTTTTTTTTTACTTTGTTCCGAGTAATCCGGCTGTGGCAGTTTCAAAAGGAGATGTTTCGCGCTCAGTCGGCACAACATTAACCCAAATTTGAACACAATTTTTTTAAAAGTGTATTGTTGTCAATGGAAGAAGCCTGGTGATTCTTTGGCGAAGTCCGAGCGCTTGCGGGTGGGGCAGTGCTTTGCTGTTTGGAACGTCCCACCTGCGCTTTCCTTTGTTGGTGGTGCTTTGGGTTCTGCCTTGGGGGCGATGATATTGCAATCCAGGGGACCAACACGGACGCCATCTCATCTCTTCCTGCCCAGCGGTCGTCAACGCTGGACATTCGAGATTTTTCGGGCCGCGGAGGAGCTGTAAGGTTTCTGGCGACAGCCGGTGGTCTGATTCAGCTGCGTATTCGGCCAGGACACCTGCAGCCGGGGTCCCTGTACGGCGATAGGCATCTGGGTTCCCACGCTCGGTCCTCGCGAGGTTTATTGGATTCGAAACGGAGGATTCCACTGCCGGTTGAAAACAACATTGTTCGCGGAAGATCGTGCGGCCCGGAGCACCCCTTCAACTATACCTGCTCGCCGGTGCCTCGCCCATTCGGACTTCCCGGAAGACGTGTTCGGCTGGAGCGTGAGAACTGTCGTTCGGACGCGAAGACACCGCTCTCTCTGGTGGGGGCGATTGTCCAGCGGCACCCTCTTTCTCCGGCGAGGCATGTGACGGGGCGCGTCCCTATGTGAAGTGGTGTGTGTGTGTGTGTGTGAGTACGACAGCGCAAGTTAGGCCACGCCCAACCTGGCGAAGACATTCTCGGACCTGGGGAATCCTGGGAACCGGACCCTTTTTAAACCGGACGACGAGTGCCGTGAGAGAAGAATCCTCGATCATCCTCAGATCTTCTCAGATCCTCCGACCTTCCCCCATCACCCTCCAATGGGTTCCAAAATCTTGTAAATAATGTAAAATAAACCCCCTGTACAGTTTCCTTCATAACCAAGTCCGACAACGTCATTCGGAGAAGGGACCTGCGGCGCTGAAAGAGTCAGCTCACTCAAGGACCCCTCGTCCCCAACAGCGGGGTCCCCGTCTGCTCGTTCTGGTTTTCTCGCTTCATACATGTCGCTAGAAGTTCCGTTGCCCATGGTTACATACTAAGTAGGTTAGAATAAATGGGCCCCCTTCTCTTACTGTCCGAGGTGAAGCCCTGGGCTGCAGTCCCCTTAGCACCCCCTTCCCCTTAATCCAGCGCTGTCAAAATGCCTGGCGCATCATGCCATTAGGCTTGAAGAATGAGGCGACATCGTTTCAAAGGATCATGAACGCCGTGCTGGCAAAACACCAAGATTGCGCCACGGCATACCTAGACAATATAGCCATATTCTCCGCGACAAGGCACGACCATTTGAAATGCCTAGATGCAGTTCTCAGCTTATTACGCGAGGCAGGGTTTCGGGTGAGCGCGTAGAAATGCCAAATTGCGCGAAGTGACATTAAATACCTCGGCCATGTTGTAGGAGATATCATGCAACGAACCACCAAAAATCAGCTTCGCAGTCTCCTTGGGCTCTGCGGCTACTACCGCGAGCACGTAAAGAACTACGCAGAGGTAGCAGCGCCGTTACCATCCTTGACGAAGCGGCCGGTACCCAACTCGATTCCATGGTCGGCCGAGGCATAGCGAGCGCTGGAGCGCTTGAAAAATTCACTTTGCCGCGCGACGTCTCTGAGCACGCTAGACCTAGAACAGCCGTTCTGGGTTTCTACAGATGCCTCCGAAATAGCAGGTGGCGCTTGTCTCGCGCAGATGGGAAAAGATGGCCGGGAGAAGCCTATCGCATTTGCCAGCCACCGCTTCACCCCAACTACGGCACGTTGGTCCACAATAGAACGAGAAGCATTTGCAATTATTTGGTCACTATGAAAATTCGAGCACTGGGCATTCGCTGGCTGGGCAAAAAAGCCCAGCAATCTTCTTATGGTGGGGCGTGTAAGGCCGCTGCGGCTAGCGCCGGGCGCTTTCGGCGCGCTCTGCGCTCCGAGGACCAGACCAAGCAAGCCATCGCCACAGGCCGGGCTGCCAGCGTTATGAGCCTCCGGGACATGAACGTTTGAGTGCAGTGGGGCCGTGCGGGGGCCCAAGGACCTGCGCGTCCTAAACTCCCCTGTATGTAATAAAGTTTCCACCACCACCAACCACCCGCCGCCTGAAGAGAAAGTGTGGAACTCTCCGGAAGGTTCGTGTGCACGCGCGCTCCCGATCGCATTCCAGCGCACGGCCCAGGTCCTCCTCTCTCGCGACCTTGACCTAGAGGCGCGTGGCTGGCCGATTTAAGAAGCCGCGAGTAGCGTCCCGAAGGTGTGCAGAGAGGGGAACAATAGTGCCAGTGCCGCGGCGCCTACTTCCTTTTCTTGTGCCCTCGCTCATCTCTCGAACGTTCGGATGACGCTATAAGAGTGCGCGCTGCATGTTTTCATTCGGTTTTTGCGTTGGCCTTTGAGCGAGCGAAGTGGCAAGCCCCGGCTTCAATAAGCCGCGAGAAGAGAGCTTGGAGCTCATGTGTTCGTAGTGTCAAGTATGCTGCTTCAGTTTTGTTCTCTGTGTGTGTGTCTGTCCTGTGTTTAAACGTTTGATAAAGTTTAACTTCCCTGTACCTGCCTCGTCTTCCGTGTGGCCATCGTCTGCACTTCGCGCACACGTCACCCGCCAAATCAACTGCACCTCGGAGAAGAGAGGTGTAGGATATGAACCTTTGAAAACCGTACTCTGCCCATTTATCTAGCAAGAAAGAGTCACTTGGCGAACCACGTGACACCACTGGCAACGGTTGGCGCAGCGGCGGACGTGACTGCAAAGCGCACAGCTGTGGCGGCAGCGCGCTTCCTTTTCGAGGTCATATCAGAAACAGATTTGACCTTCAGCTTCGCATGCGAGGAGCGTAGCTTCGCTCCAAATTAAGAAAGGCGCCTCGCCTCACACCCAACGCTTTTCCTTGTCGGAACTAAGTCCTTTCTGCGAACGTTGTGCAGCCACTGCTTCCCCTGCAAGCCACCGCGCTTCCCTAGCAGGATCAAGAAAACGGCGAAGCCATCCTCGCCCCTCTTACTGCGGTTAAATGCACAGGAGCCCGCCATAACGCGAGCACACAGCGCAAAAAACAACGCTGCGCCCAGGCACGGAAAAAATAGCACGAACAAAAAAGAAATCGCAAGCAAGAACCCAAGCTGCGCTCGTTTCCATGGGCAACGGCAGGGGGACCAATCGGCGTGAAGCAAAGATTGGCAGTGGCTTAGCTCGGTTATGCCGGGATATACGTAGCGAAAGCAAGTGTGAAACTCCCCGGCTGACCTTGTTCACATCTTCCACAACGTATGAAGCACAGGCATAAACGTCCAGTATGACCTGTAGGTCCATGTTGGATTTCAGCACCGAGGCTATCCAAAGATTGAAGGGGTCGCGTCACCCTTACGCCTGTTCTCTAGGTGAACGGCGCGTTTTTATTCACTTTCTTGAGCATGTTGAAGTGCTCTTGGTCGAAATCCATCGTTCATCACGGGCCGTCTTCAGTGAAGCCGGACTCAGGTCTCTCCTCCAGGTTCTGCCGCTGCTGCTAGCCGTCGAGTCATCGGACATCGGCACATCACCTCTGCCAGGCAGGGCCACCAGCGAGCCCTCGACTAGGTGCAGTGCTTCCTGGCGTCCAGGAGCCTGGTGCTCTCTGCCACCAAGCCAGAGGCACTCTTCGTCCATCCGGGGGGTGCACGGGCCATGTCGCGAATCCGTACCCTGCGGACTGACGGCACCGACCTCCCCTGGAGGCAGCAAGTGAGGTACCTCGGTCTCACCATCGACCATCGCCTCGCTTGGATCCCAGCGGACAAGCCGCTCCTGCTCCACCTGGACCGCGTCGGCCGAGCAGCCGAACGCCTCCTGGCACGCGGGAACGGCTGTTCCTCTACCTGGGCCATTCGGCTGTTTGAGGCAGCTGGGACATCAGCGGTGCTCTACGCCCTTCTTCTGGTGACTCTATGGACCACCCGGATCCGCCGCCTCTGTGCGGAAATGGATCCGCCGTCTCCTGGGAGTCCCACAGAGCTCCCAGATCGCAGCCACCCTAGCCGAGGCGGGGTTGCTCCCACTAAATCTCCTCTTACAGAGAGGCCTCACACACACGGACCGCATTTACCATGCTCCTCACGGCAGAGCCCTCCGTGCACGCCTCTAGGGACGCACCCACTCCAGGGTGGGCATGCTCTCTGCTGCCTATATGGAGTGCCTGGGCCCTCCCGCCAGCCATCCTGCCCTCCCCCACCACCTACGCGTCTTCCCCTGCAGGTCTCCCTGGACTTCGGAGGCAGTTCCAAGCGCCACACACCAGCTGCGGCCCTCAATCGGACTGCTGCTGCCTTCCTGGATGAGATGAAGGGGTCCACCCTTCTCTTCACCGATGGCTCGGTGCTACCAGCCACAGGACAGGGCGCAGCGGCACTCGTGGCTCCGCAGCTGAACGCGACAAGGACGAGCAGGCTGCCCTTCCCAGGCAGTTCCACTGCGGCTGAGCTGGCCGGACTACACCTGGCAGCGGATCTGATTGCGACCATCCCACCTGGTCCAGTCGCGGTCCTCTGTGACTCCCGACCAGCCCTCCAGCTGCTGTCCAGGCCTCATGGTAATGTGGCCAATACCTTCCTGCTAAGGGCCCGCCTGCAGACCCTGGAGGATGCGGGCCACCAGATCTCCCTGCATTGGGTGCCGGGCCACTCCGCCATTGAAGGCAACGACCTGGCCGACGTCCTGGCCAAGTCTGCCCACACAAATGGGTCCCCGGTATCCTTTGCAGTGACTCAACATGACTTTGCCTGCCCCCTCATCATGCAGATGGTACGGGCCCTTCACCCCGACCGGAGAACTGCGGCCTACAAGCCCTTTCGCCGGCTCTCGGACCAGCTGCCCAGGCAGGACCGAGCCCTCCTCCTGCGCCTGCGCATCGGTTGCACGTGGACGCCCTCCAGGTTGTATGCCTGCGGCAGGGCTCACTCTCCTGCCTGCCCCTCCTGCGGAGACACGGGGACCCTCGGCCACTTCCTGCTGGCGTGCCCGACCCATGATCCCCCCAGGCGACGACTCGAGTCGGGATACCGAGCACTCGGTCTCTCGTATACCACGGAGCACGACCTCCTTTTCCCGGCTCGCAGCCAGCTCCTGTCGCATCGGGTCCTCCTCTCCTTCCTCGAGGAGACTGGCCTGAGCATCCTCCTCTAGACCTTCGCCCCGTCCAGCACGAGGCGATGGATCTGAGTGGACCGATGCTCATTCCCCCTGCCCGGTGCGTGCATACATTCCCAATGCACCGAGGCTACCCCCCCCCCCCCCACGTCAGGTGCTTGCACTTTCCCAGTGCACTGAAGCTGCCCTCATTCCGTCCTGGTGCTAGCACACACTCCCAGTGCACCGAGGCTCCCCTCCCCCCGCCCGGTGCTTGCACACACTCCCAGTGCACCGAGGCTCCCCTCCCTGTTGGGCGCTGACGTTGCTGCGGCGGTGTGACTCCTAAACGGCCAAGGACTTCCACGGATACGACGGCGGCGGCCTTCCCCCTCCCCTCCCCACATACATCGCCTACCCCCCTCCCCTGGTCCCCAAGAGTGATGCCCAAAGGGCCAACATACGTCGGGACCAGTGTCTCCCCCCCCCTCCCCTTTCATAGCAGCAACCACCACCACCAAATTCTAATAGTGGCGGTACTTTCAAGTTATCAAGGAACTCATGCCGCGCGTTCTTCCCAGCGCTGTGTAACAAAAGTAAAAACAGCGCTAATTATTAATCAGACCACACAGAAAGACGAGACAGGACTGTGCCCATCCTGTCTGGTCTTTCTGTGTGGTTTGTGTAAAAATTATCGCTGTTTTTATTTTTGTTAAACAATGTTACACCAACTAACCCAGCAAGAGGTTCTGTTAAACGATCTTCCTAGCGCTGTCCATCAACAGATAGAGACACTGCTGCAGCCACTCTAATAGAAGACGAGGCAAAACCAAGCCAATCGCACTGCGTCGGATCATCTCTATGACAACGACTAACGCTACTTCGTAAGGCTTAACACCTGAAAAATTGCCCCTCAATCTGAAAAAGCGATTTGTCACTTGAAACTTGATGCGAGGGTGAAAATGGGCAAAACGAAGACGAATACAACAGTTTAGAACACGATACCACGTAGAGGGATTAGCGCTGTTATCACTGTTAAGCGGGCGCCGCAGTGTACTCAATCCTACGTTCGCAAGCAACGCAAAGACCGCAACGTAAAAAAAAAATGGCTGTGGTTTAGCTTTGGTGAAATCTAGAGTGACGCGATAGCTACAGCTGGCTGAGTGGAACTCGCTCAGTCGAATTGCAAAATCAGTATTTCGCCACTGCGTTTCGCTGAACGTTCCTTCTTCACCTTCGTCCCTGGACGTGGATTCACTCCCCCCCCCCCCCCCCCCCCTCCCCCTCCTCGGCTTCGCCGGCGCGCCGCGCCGCCGGCAGCTGCCAAGGTGGCTACGGCGCTACCACGCCGAAGGCTCGAAATGCTAACTAAAGGGCGCTGTACGACCAAGCGGACGACTCCGGCGTTCTGATTGGCGCGCACGTCAGTGACGTCCGTGCGGCAGCACAGGCATCTGCCGTAGCAAAACACGAAAATATCTTGCCGTACGAATATACACACATTGAAATTGTGGCTCACCCGAGACATGTTTAGCTGTGAGATTTTTTGTAGCAGGTGAAACCCCGATCGGCTGTGATAGCCGTGGGTCTCGGCGCGGCCAATTCTTATGTCCGCGAACGAAGTCGCAACAATCTTTGCAACACCGCAGTCGAGGTTCTGAAACAGCGTCGTGGGAAACGATTATGTTTGCGCTATTTCCACTTCAGAAAGTGAAAAAAAGGCATCACACCGCGATCGTGACACAACTCGTTCGACCGCTAGTCGGCTATACTCCGCTGAAGACCGCCAGTATATGCACCGTTCTAACTACGATCTAAGATTTTTGTCCTCCTTATATTTGAAGAGTGCCCATATTGAAAGTTACGCTATAGCCTAATATGCAATAACGATTTCAGAACGACGACGCTATTCGTATCGCGAATTCTCGGAGCCATGGATACGAGACTAGAACAGGGTATAGGTTAGCAGTAAAGTCATATTCGATCATTTGTAAATATAATAGGGAAATTCACATAGCTGAGATCAGGCACAGGTTAAATCATCAGCTATTCAAACTAGCGCACAGCAGTCTTTTTACATATATTTGAATAGCATTTATGTTGTAGCTTTTTCATTAATCCATGCACACTTTAGTTATCATCTATAAACGTTGGTTGTTACTGTCAAGTAAACAAGCCTCCTTGCTGTCTCCCCACTTAACTGTTATTGCAAAAGACTTATCTGTTCATTGATATCAGAAGTGTGTGTCTGAACTGTGCATATATTAAATATTCCATAGTTTAGCACACTGCTGTCGATTGCGAACCCAAATACACGAGAAAATTATGACATTCCCAGTAAGTTGAAATATGTAAAATCAGTTGTAACTGCAGCACTTTTGCATTTCACAGAAGAGTGACCATGCAACAGTACTGCTTTCTTTCTGTAATGTTATTCAATCCGTTAGAAAAGACAAAATTGAGATAGCACAGTGTGGTGACAGTTAAAAAGGCCAAGCCATCTATCACTGCGCTAAAATGCAAAGCTTTGTTTTTTGCAGTGACAGCGGGCGACCAGTTTATTTTAGCAGTCATTCCTTAGCTCAAAACGGAAGAGAATTGCACAAGCTAGAATTCAGCGGTGCAAACAAGCCTGGAGAGTTGTGCTCAGAGCCAGTCAATTGTGACACATGCAGAAACAAGCTGGCATGTTGTCTGTACAACTCCAAAAATTGTGAAAGTGCCCATGTTAATGAAAACAAAGTTGTTTCTTAGTACTTAATAAAAGGCCATACATGCCTTTTACCTTCAGTGTAAACATAACATGATGTGTGAGTTGGCAAACTGGCTTACATCTGGACGGCTCCTGGTTGAGGCTGGGAAAGGATACTTGAAATATTTAGGGAAACAGGATGCACTGACCATGCATAGTGGTTATCTCAAGCAGAATTTGTAGAAATATGTTTACAAGGTGAAAGCTGTGTTGTTGCAGAATAAAATGAAATAAAAAATAAGCATACAATTGTGTGTAGGGCATACATGCATATGTCCTCTCATATAGCTTCATAGTAATGTTTGGCTTTTTTTCTTGAGTAGAAAAAAAAATGAGGGATCGTAACAGTGATTCTGGTTCCTAGAACAGCAGATATAAGTGAGCATTGGCTGCGCCACTTGTCATGTATAAAATTTTCGAAAGTGCTAGCTGTTGTTATTAGCAACATCTGCGAAGTAAAGCTTATTTCATTGCCAGTCTGGTTTTCAAACTGCCAAAGTTCTCTTTAGGCATAACTTATGTTAAAATGATTTAGTTGTTAACCTAACTGCTTGAAGATCTTTGACTCGGCTGTGCCTACTTTTCGGCTTCATACAGGGAGTGCATGAGAATTTAAACAGTCTTAGAAAGGCTGCATGTATTAGGCAAACAAATTTCTTCTCTTGTGGCCTCCTTTTTCCAAATAATTCCCAAAAATGATAACCCTCCTCAGGGCCTTATATGAAAACTCGTGTTCCTAATGTAAGGAAAACAGCAACTCTATAAGTAAATTAATATTGAGTAAAGGTTTCTGTCTTTCCAGGCGTTTCACTGCCGTCAATGTTAGAAAGTCACATTCACACACAAAATTCACAGCAACTGTAATCTGACTCCATTTATGACAACAGAACTATATGTGAATTTCAGATTTAATATAGAGGAGAAGGAGGCATCCTTTTATAAACACTGTAATTGCTGGCTCCATAACATACATTGTTTGCCATTTCAGATGAAGATAAGGATAAAATGACCGACGCACATAACAGTCACATGCGCAAACACACGCACCTAGCATTTTAACCACATGGCATAATGGAAGTCTCTGTGTTGCTTTCGCTTGAAACAGGGTAGGATAAAAACACAAAGGAAATACTGACAAATATCAGCTCGTAACGGAGACGGGGATGGCAGACAGCAAAAACTTTTAATGCAATCCTATTAACATTGCAAAATAGTCCATTCCCGAGCACAAAGACGGTTGTTCTGAAGTGTTGGAATGTTGATATTGATAGTGGGATGGCAGACCATAGAGCAATCAATGAAGACTAGTTAAATGAAACAGCGAAAGGAAGCAAGGCAGCAGTGTGGGCTAGTTGGTTGTACATTTGATGGGAATAACGCGCTACACACGGACAAACACTGACAACTGAAACGACGGACACAGGACAAGCGCACACTAACAACTAAAATTTATTGTGGTACGAGGGCACATAAATACATTTCATGCACATACTGAAACAATTAATTCATTGCCAACGGCTGTGTCGCACGCTCCTTTGTTTCTTGATAAGTTCTAACTCCCCACTTTATAACAACACCGAGGGTGTGCTTGCGCACTCGTCTTCACCGGCCTCCCATATCTCCAATACACTGTAGCGCACTAAAAGACGAGTCTCTCGTCTCTTGTGTCCTCGTCTGTTACTGCGCTACAGTGTATTGGAACTATGTACCAACAAGCCCCGCTACTCCCATATCTGAAAGGCTTCTTTTATTTTCTTTCTTGTGCCTTGCACGAGCTAACATTGTAGTCCGTTCAAAGTAAGGCGAACATTTGTGATTTGCACAACGGGGTGCTTGTCCTGTGTCCGTCGTTTCAATTGCCGGTTTTTGTCCGTGTGTAGCGCGTTATTCCCATCAAGCGAAAGGAAAGTCATTAATGAAGGTAAGAAAAAGGGAAGGGCCAAGTACAATACCTTTCGGTTTGTCCGGGATTCCAAATAGGGAAGGCAGGATGAGCAAGATCTAGCACGGGCCAACTGCTGTTAACTGGCTAATCACTTAAACCCCACTCAGAACAGTACGATGCAAAACATTATTTTATAAAAGATTTTATCGCATGCTTTCTCAAAGAGACTAAGGTTCAAGTGTACGTCACGAAGAACGAAAAGTTGGCTATCACAGGTATGCATTTCAAAAAGCGTACCAATTTAGAAGGAACAATTTAACGGGCCACAACCATTTAGCAGTGTGAGTGTACTTTTTTTCACGATTTGGAACCCATGCTAGTCATAGAAATTGTGCGATGATTTGGTGCTCGTGACATTATCAGAACAAAAAAAATTACCACATTCTGCTGTATGCAGCCATGCCTCGTTAATATCCACCCTGTAATATGATGGCTTGAATTATGGACAGATTTTCTGGGAATGAAACTTTATCAAAGCACGCATGCCTTAACATAGAAACTTGCTGTTTGGACAAATCACAGGGTTTAATTGCCCAAAGCCAATTGGGACCCACATATTTTTGTCATGTAATATGGAATGCAGTGCGAAAGTCTGGACTGCGGTAACTAGCCACTATAACATAGCGCAAGGACTGTTAGAAGTGTTTGGTGACCGATACAGACTGAATCATATAGCTGCTGCACCGCGGAATTGCCCTCATACCACTTCCAGCATAGCGTGCAGTTTTTGCTAAACATTGAACTGCCAGGCACTCCGACTCTCTCCGCTTGCACTTTCTGACTGACAAAGCACTTCTCTTTCTGGTGTCAAAATCATCGGCACTGAAAGGCTCGGCGACTCATTTCCTGGCGCACTTTGCTCACTGCATAAATTAATTAATTAAGCCGCTCGCTGCCTGTATAACTTTTTCTTATAATCTAACAGATGTTTACTTGCAACGCTAATTTAAGGTTTTTTTTTTAAACAGAGCACACGGCAAGAAGAAAAAAACACTCGAGTTAAAGCATGTAGGGCACGAGAAGGACTTGGCACAGGTGCAAAGCAGGGAATCTGCAAATACAATCCAAGCAGTAAGGAAATGTGTTGAAACGGCTCAACGTCAGCATTGGAGGGTCAACCACAGTGCAATAGCGCATAGCACATTTTCAAAAATCAAAATAAACCTTGTTTCTTTAGTTTTCACAATGTACAAAAATATGGGCCTGTCACGGCCATACGACAAATGTGAGCAGATGTGGGTCCACAGAAACCTACCGCTGAGCATTGTGGAAGGTGCAAACAAGCATCTACATTCAAGGAAACAAATTTAGAAATGCAGCAAATGCAAAGAAGGCGAATGAAATCTAGGAAGCATTCTAGATCTCTGACAAATACATTCTCATATGCCCACCATCGCCTTCATCCAGCAGGCAAATAATGTCCATTGCAGGCAGTCGCAGGTAAATGAACACAGCAGATGCATTGATGACATATGCTTCTAAATGCTGCGAGAATGTTTCATACTCGAGGTGCTGCTTACCTAGAAGCGCTAGTTAACAACTGTTCGGCAGCAATAAAGCCGAGTTGTTGAGCACCTCGGCGACAGCAGTGTAGTGAAAGCAACAATGAATATGGGATCAGGTGTTGATTTAAAGAGTGCAGTTTCTATACTGATTGTCATGTCTCCCGGGGCACTTCGAGATCGCTGCGTTTTACCAATAGCCATGGCAACCACGATAATGGACTCAGTATTGCAAGCATTTGTTAAATATCCACCTTTACTCCACTCTGCCAAGCAAAAAATAAATGGTAATCACAGCAGTTTACTGGAAATGCTTTCCATCTTTAGTCACGATTCGCTTTAAGGAAAACTATATGTACAGTTCTGATCCGGAACCGCGTTCATATTAATAAGGCCCCATTGTATATGGAGTGACTGTTTTCAGAAGCGTAAGCCTCTCCTGTAGTCTTTTTCTTTTTGGCATAAGATAAAATGAAATTCTCATGAACAAGCGCTGCACTAGTGGGCCCATATTAGAGACTTCCACACTGTGAAACACCGGTGAATGAGTTGCGACAATGGTTTTTGTTTGCACATAAACGTTCCTGATGTGGTGATATGTTACAATCCATACTTAACACTACTGGTTTGGCTCAGACCGTGATCACATGCAGAGGAAGTTGAATTCAATCTGTTACGGAAATATTTATTGCAGATATGGGCCCGCGCAGCCGGCAGGAAATAAAAAAAAAAGCCGCTCTAGATGTGAGATCTGCCATGCCCACCGATGTTTTCACACATATTTCACAGTGCCGCCGGCATACTATCGTAATCCGGCCACTCATAGTCGCAAATTGCACTTTATGGAGCACAGCGCCGGAGAATGCTGGCAGCGCTTCTGTAATCCCGGCAGAAAACAGCTCAGCAGCCGTGCAGCCGAAGTCGTTTCGCATACGCAAAACACATGTTTCAGAATAGTCTCGTCACACTCACGGCGGTTGTCTAACACAGTACAAACGAACTACTATCGATATCGGTGATGGCTACGCCGAAGCACAACGACTTGTGCTCGCGATCACTGCCGCTGCTCAACGAATGCGACTCGCTGCATAGCACGAAGTTAATTTCGTCACGTCGCACTCACGGCAGTTCTTTCTTTCTTTCTTTCTTTCTTTCTTTCTTTCTTTCTTTCTTTCTTTCTTTCTTTCTTTCTTTCTTTCTTTCTTTCTTTCTTTCTTTCTTTCTTTCTTTCTTTCTTTCTTTCTTTCTTTCTTTCTTTCTTTCTTTCTTTCTTTCTTTCTTTATTCAATACTGCAAACCTTGTATAGGTCCAAGCAGGATGGGTTAAATGACAACAAAACAATAGTCACAAAGATAATAAACATCAAAGTGTGGCGAAAGGCAATAAAGAACCATTCCAGACTGTTACAGTGCGAGGAAAAAATGAAAACTTGAATAAATCGGTTCGCGCAAATTAAAGCAGGGCGTCAGATTATTAGCAAGAGAAGAGTTTGGATGTATTTCGACGTTAATTGAAGTTATTTCTTGAAAAAGCACACAATCATCCGCAAACAACCTGATTTGGACATTCGGATCAAGTTCAGTTGTAAAATAATTAATATATAATAAGAACAATAATGGCCCCAGCACACTTCGTTCACTCAGTACACACGCGTGCACCCAAACCAGGATCTGCTGTAGCCTGTACAGTTCGAAGTCCATTTCAGCACTCGGAAAACAAGGCTTGCGTAGTAAGCTTTTCAAACGTAATTATACTTGCAGGCGACATCACTTACTGACGCAAAAGCACTCGTTCCGACTTTAATCACTTTCACTACACTTACGCTTGTCACTGCGCTGTGAAGTTCGCTGTACGCGCAGGAAATTCCCCCTGGGGAGCTGCTTCTCGCTGCTGTTCGCGAATGCCGTCGCGCGAACAAAGAACGCTTGACACTATCACAAACGGCTCCAAATAAACACATCGCGAAAACCGGCATTGTTACATCTCGCGTAGACAGCGTAGGCTTGTAGGCCGCTCGGTCAACACAGTGTAGACGACGAAAAAGCAACTTGGGGGAAACTGCCGCTTGCCGCTGTTGCACACGGTGAAGCTCGAGGTCGCTGTCAACACTCGTATTAGTCACATGCGGCCAATATGTGTTTTTCGGCACAGCTGCCAGCTACTAGGCCTGGTTTTTCACTCCGCTTCGCGGGCGGCCATCTTGCTGAGGAGGCGCGGCCCGGCACCGCTGCGTTGGCACGTCAGGGCACAGCAGCCAATAGCGTCATGCGGCCATCCGCTCGTGCGGAAAAAAGCTGAAGTTGAACCAACTTGTGCGCACAGGCAGATGCGTTGATGCGCTCCATTGTTCGGCCCTTGCGCACTGTCGCAACGACGCGTGCGCATGCGGAAAAAAAGTGATCGTACAGCGCGTATGTGTAGATCGTACAGGTATGTGCGGCGCACATACCTGCTGTATGCTCCGACCTCACTCCGCCCATGCGCACAACTGACGATGCGGGCGGCGTCTGCTCCGCAGTCGGCGCAGCTATATAGTGTTCTTGAAGGCTTTGTAGAGGCAAAAGCGGTGCTTTCCCCGTGACACTTTAGAAGCGGTTGCCGCGGCACAGTGCTGGCGTAGACTCCTGGAGCAGAAACTAGCGCGTCGTCGGGACGCGCGCTGCGCGGCTACGAGGGGCCGACAGGACAGTTGCGGTGTTTGTTATGGCGTACTTTATTCCTTATTACATGTTTACCCCGCTTAGCCCGAAGGCGCTACGGCAGAGAGGTAACAGTCATTAAAAAAAAAACACATCTTCATATGTACAGCACACTTGCTGACCTGAAAGACAATTCCATTCACTGATAGAACGTACAAAAAATGAATTTGCATACATATTAGTTCTGGTACGGTATTACAAAATCTTAAAGCAGTAATCGATACGGGAAGAGAGATAATGGGGCCTGTGTAAATATTTTTTTCCTTTTGAATGCCGGTTTTATCATGAAACATTTGATACAATAGTTTAAGGCGCAATTATCTTCTTCAAGCAGAAACACTTTCCCACCCTAATTCGGTTTTCATATATGCCTTCTTTTCCCAAATATTCTTAAGATACGCGCTGCCATCCACGGTTTGTTACGCTTTTTTACATTCACCGTGCTCAATGCTAGAAATGTAGGCATTGGCAAACTCTGAGTTTTTATTCCACAATTCCTGAACGTCACAATCATCAGAAAGGCATTCAAAAACTGGCAGCTGATCAAAAAGAATCGTTGATATGCTGGCATAATCCTCCCGCTCATATAGGTACACTTTTCTGTCTGGTTTCTTTTTTCCTTTGTCTGCTACTTTTTGCTTGAATACTTTCGACGACAGCATGATGGTCGCTTATTCCCGGAATGACACGTACAAAATTCACAAAACTTGGCGACTTACAAAAAAAGAAACAAATCTAATATGTTTGTTTCACGAGTTCCAACAGCTGTGTGCTCACAAGTGCCGTCGCGCCAATTTAGGTCAGGCAAGTTAAAGTCACCTGCCAGTAGAAAAAGTGTGAAAAGAGGCTTCGGAAACGATATCGTGAAACCTGAAGCGTGTCGACGGTCGAGTTTGGTGGCCGATAAACGCACCGGGTGCAAATGAAGAACTGTCTTGCAAGCTAATTTTGCACCATACTGACTTCACAGCGTCGTGACCTATATCTAGTTCACAGGAGTTTAAAGAGCGGCGAACTAGAAGAAAGACGCCGCGACCCACACGGTATCTGTCTTTCCGATACGCAATGAAGTCATCGGAAAACACTTGACTATCGCTAATGGTAAGGTCAAGCCACGATTCAGCCCCCCAAAATATATCGGCCTTCACAGAGTCGATAAGAGCACAAGGGTAGACGTGCGGGTGGTGGTTCATACTTGGTTTAAACAGCGCAAAAGACGCGTACGCAGAATGGACACACAAGACACACACAGCGCTGACTCTCAACTATGTTTACTCATGAAATTTACATGCATATATTGTTACGGTGTGGGATGCCACGGGGTGGCCACGGGCCCGCCCAGAGAAATATAGCAGCAGCACGGAGGAGAGCAGGCGAAGCACGACCGGCGGCGGCCAAGCTTTCTCGTTCTATCTCCCTCGTGCTAGAGCTGCGCGCTCGCCGCTCGCGCTCACTCTCCGCCTCTTCTTTTATTCACGTATCACCTTTCCACCGGGGGGGGGGGGGGGGGGGGGCGGAGAAGTCAGGCCGTGCTTTGATGCAGGGTTTCCTGGGGCGATGCAATGTGGGCTCGCAGATAGGAAACGGTCACACTCTTCGTTGAATTCGAAGTGTGTGAGCTGGGCGAAGGTGTCTGCAGTCGCCGAAGAAGGTCCCACACCGGTTAGGCTAACTTCAGGGAGTTTTATGCATATTGAGCGGCGATCCGTTTATGGGACTGCATTGCGTGGGGAAGGCATGGAGCCAGCAGGCGACGACGGCACTGATGAGGACCCGGTAGCTAAGTCGGAGTCACCGCAGGCGCCGTAGACCTATCGCTTCATGTTTGAAACATGCTCTGGGAAAATGTGGTGCACACCGCATGGTCGATGCTCTGGCAGGTCTTCGAGGCGGTATGTCACGGGGCCGAGTCGGGCAACGACACGGTAAGGGCCGCGGTATCGGGGCAAGAGCTTTGCGGCACGGCCCGTCGCACGGATGGTGCGGCGAACGAGGACCAAGTCACCGGGCCGGAAGGGGGGGATGTGGTGGTGCTGCCGCGTTGGCCGCTTGCACACGCGCGTGAGCCGTGAGGAGGTTGCGCTGGGCGTCGAGGCGGGCGGAATGAAGTCGTTGAGCAGATTCAGTTGGTGACGCAGTAGGATGGGGAAGGCCCAACTGCGCGTCGAGAGGGATGGAGGGCGTTCTGCCATAGACGACTGAGAACGGCGTCACATGCGTTGTTTCTTGCGCTGCAGTGTTGACTGCAAAAGCTGCAGCAGAAACAAAACGATCCCAGTTTGTGTGGGACGGAGCGACGTAGGATGCGAGTATATCCGTGAGGGTACGGTTAACACGCTCCACGATGCCATTGCACTGCGGATGATTGACGGATGTAGTGGAATGCGCAATGCCGAAGGAGCGGAGGGCTCGCTCGAATTCATGGGACATAAAGCAGCTCCCACGGTCCGTGATGAGGCGCCGGGGAACACCGTGCCGAAGAACGAGATGCTGTTCCACAAACGCGACGGCATGAGCGGACGACGTGTCTGGAACGGGCAGTGCTTCGACCCACTTGGAGAAGTAGTCGATCGCAACCAGAACATACCGGTTGCCGGCACGCGTCTTCGGAAACAGGCCCAAATGATCCAGTCCAACCAGCTCGAAAGGTGAACTTGGTGGCGAAAAAGCCTGCGGGGGTGGCTTGGTTACACCTGTGGACGGTTTTCTGTACTGGCATGTCTGGCAGGACGCCACGTGTTCCTTGACATCTCTGGACATATTAGGCCACCAAAACCGCTCCGACACTCGTGCGTAGGTCTTGCCGCGACCAAGGTGACCAGCCGTGGGAGCGTCGTGTAAGCCGCGCAAGATTTGCGACCGCAGTGTTGCCGGCACAACTGGCAACCAGACGGGTGGTCGACCACGGAGCCGCTTCACATGACACAAGAGGTCGTCCTTCATTCGATAGACCCGGCGTAGTTGGCGGAGGCCTGCGCCGGCGGCGGTGCCAAGGGAGTGGATTATGGCAGCAATGGCGGGATCTTGCGTTTGTGCAGTCCTCAGGTCCGTCAAAGCCGTCACGGAACAAGGGTGGCGAGAAAGGAAATCGGCATCTTGATGGGCAGAGCCGCGCCGATGCACTATTGTGAAATTGTACTCTTGAAGTTGCAGGGACCAGCGTGCAATCTTGGCATTCAAATGTTTGGCGGACTGCAGCCAAGTGAGAGCGCTATTGTCCGTGACTATGGTGAAGTGACGGCCGTACAGGTAGGGACGGAACTTCTCGACGGCCCAGACAACGGCGAGGCACTCGAGTTCTGAAGAGTGGCGGCGGCGCTCAACGTCGGAAAGCTGGCGGCTGGCATAAGCTAGGACTTTGTGGTCACCAGACTCGTCTTCTTGCAGGAGAACAGCGCCGAGCCCATCTTGGCTGGCATCCGTGTGGAGGACGATGGGGGCCGATTCGTCGTAATGGGCCAATGTAGGAGGCTCGAGGAGGGCGTGCTTGACGTCAAGAAACGCGAGCTGTTGGGCCTGCGTCCAACTCCACGGTGCATTCTTCTTCAGCAGGGCGGTCAATGGAGCGCTGCGCTTGGCAAAGTCCGGAATGAAACGACGGAAAAACGAAGCAAATCCAAGGAAACTTTTGAGCTCCTTGGCGGTGGTGGGAGCTTCGTAAGCTGTAAGCGCTTTTAGCTTTTCAGGGTCGGGACGGATGCCATGCCGGCTCACAACGTGACCCAAGTACGTCACCTCCGCGAAACCGAAGAAACATTTTTTTGGTTTTAAGCGAAGCCCAGCAGAGGTAAGGGCTTCGAGGACGAGTTTGAGGCGTCTCTGGTGTTCTTCAAATGTAGCCGCGTAGACAATTACGTCATCCAGGTAGACCAACGCCATAGTCCACTTCAAATGGCCTAAGACTCGGTCCATGAGACGCTGGAAGGTGGCTGGAGCGTTCGAGAGACCGAAGGGCATACGGTTGAACTGGTAAAGGCCGTCGGGAGTCACGAAAGCCGTCTTTTCCGCATCATCGGGGTGAACAGGCACCTGCCAGTAGCCCGAGAGCAGATCTAGCGTGGAAAAATAACGGGCCCCCTTCAGGCGGTCAAGCGCATCGTCGAGGCGAGGCAGCGGGTACACGTCGCAATTAGTAATAGCATTTAGCTTCCGATAGTCAACGCAGAAGCGGAGTGTTCCATCCTTCTTGCGCACAAGGACGACAGGGGAGGACCAAGGGCTACAAGAAGGGGCAATGATTCCCTGGTCAAGCATGTCGCACACGTGCTGCTGGATGACTCTCCGTTCGGCTGGCGCTCCACGGCGAGGTTGGTGATGAACGGGCCCGCGGTTTTCGGTGTTGATCCGGTGTTGAGCCCAGGAAGTGCACCCGAGTTCACCGGCGCTGAGAGCAAGGCAACTGCGATGCTCGAGCAGCAAGGTCTTCAGAGAGGCGAGCTCTGCGCAGGTCAGGCTGGGTCCAAAGTTAAATTCTTCCCATGATAGGATCGCCGGCGCTGGAGGGTGGCGAGGCGGGGCTTCAGGTTGCAGAGACGCCACTGGTGACCCGGGGTCCAAAACAGAGGCTGTACCCAATTGCGTGCCGGGAGTCAGCGCGAGAGGTACGCTGCTGATGTTGAGTATAAATACGTGGGCCTCTCCTTTGAGCACAGGCAGAAGGCTTCGAGGGGAGGTCATCTGACGGGCTGGAGCTGAACACCGGATGGGTTCGAACAGCACGTCTGCTGTGACCGGACTGTCAAGCTTGGCATACACCCACGTTGCCGCACCCGGTGGCAGGGTCACGGCGGACGCCACAGTCACGGTAGTGACGTCGAACGGCTTGACTCGACACGGCCACTTCGTCGCGAGGTCACGCAGAGATGCTGAGGCACGCTTGGTCGCCGACACCAGGGACTGCCACAGGGCGACACCGAGGCTGGAAACCCGGCTAAGCCAGCCCGGCCCACAGAGAGTTCGGCTCGCCCGTGGTTTGGTTCTAGTAAAATTAAGGACGACTCCGGCTTGCTGGCACCACCCGCACCCGAGGACCACTGGCCAAATAGGGCTGTCTGCGACAACAAACTCGGTGGAGATGGTATTTCCGAGTGCTGTCAGGTTGACGACGACACGTCCGACTTGCTCCACAGGGGTGCCGTTAAAAGCTAAGAGCCGGGTTTTGGCGGCTGGCAGAAGCAGGTGGGGCGCGTTAGCAACAAACGATTTGTGCAGTACATTGACAGCCGCTCCAGTGTCAACCAAGGCCTTTACGTGCCGGTCAAGCAGGGCGACGTCGACGAGCACGTAAGGAGCATCAGTGGTAATCGGAGCCGACGAAAGGAGGGGACGCGGAGAACGAAGGAGTGTGGGGACGGACGGGGGACGGGGCCCCCGGAGTTCCGCCAAATCGTTTCCCGACGTTGGAGGGCCGGCACAGTCCCTCGCGTAGTGTCCCCGCAGGCCGCAGCGGAAGCAGGTCATGCGAACGTCGTTACGCAGGCGTCGGATAGAGGCCGCAGTTGGGGCTGCGGACCGAGGAGCCTGCACCCGGACGCTGCGCTCGGCAGACGGTGGCGACCCCCGCGTGGCCAGCAAAGTCAATTCCGCCTCAATGGCGAGCGCCATGGCGGCGCGGACGGAATCAGGACGGCCAGAGCGGACCAAGCGCTGCACCTCGGGGAGTCGGATGGCGTCGACAAACGCCTCGGTGCCGACCAGGGCCACGGCGTTCTGAGGCGCTCCCGGCAGCGACTGCAGAGCCAGGCGCTCAATGGCGGCGGCGAGGTCCTGGTACGTCTCCCCGGGCTCTTGACGGCGGGCTCACAGGCGGTGGTACTGCACACGGGGTTGGCCTGAGGCACCATAGTGGTCGGCGAGGAGGCCCGCCAGAACAGTGTAAGAGCCCAGCTGGTCGGGCGGCACGTTCTGCAGCAGCTCGGTGGCGCGGCCCCTCAGTTTTGCAACGAGCATCCATGCCTTCATTTGCTCGTCCCAGCCTCTCGCCGCCGCAATACCGTCCAGCTGGATGCGGTAAGCATCCCACGAGATGGTGCCGTCAAATGTGGGCAATTCCACAACGTCCAACGAACACTGCGGCGAGGACGCACCCGCGCCGAGCACGCCATTGGCGGCCACGACCGCAGGCCCAGCGACGGCAGAGCCGTAAACAGCGGCGGCGGGGACGCCCAAAGGCACCTGACCTGTGCTCGGCTCGGCTGGCACCAGGCGACGGAGTTCGCGCCGGAGAGCTTCCATCTCCCCAGCCTGGGCAGTCAGACGGGCCTCCCATGCGTCCATCCGTTGGGTGACTGTATCCAGGAGGCGCTCAACACCGGCGTCCGGCTGCTGCGAAGAGCCGAGCCCCTCCGAGCGCCTAGGTCTAGCGGCGCCGGCCGCCGCGTCGTCGGCGCTATCGGCTGGTGGTGGACTCCTGTCGTCTGGCACGTCGGGTGCTCGATTCTGGGAGCGGGTGAGCGGCATGATCCCACCGCTGCCACCAAAATGTTACGGTGTGGGATGCCACGAGGTGGCCACGGGCCCGCCCAGAGAAATATAGCAGCAGTACGGAGGAGAGCCGGCGAAGCACGACCGGCGGCGGCCAAGCTTTCTCGTTCTATCTCCCTCGTGCTAGAGCCGCGCGCTCGCCGCTCGCGCTCGCTCTCCGCCTCTTCTTTTATTCCCGTATCAATATGCAGATGGCGTGATGCCCGACAGGTGCGAAACAAATACAGTGCGCAAAAGAGAAAGAAGAAATGAATGCTAATCGCGTTTCGCGCGCTTATCCAAGTACGCTCGTTCTTTTCCAGATATAGGGCAAGACAAGGAGTGCTAACGCAAAGGTCACCCAGAACTAAAATCCTTTGAGCGTCAATTATTTCCCTCGTGGTTCGGTCCTTGCTTCTTTTGAAGGTTCGGCACTTATCAAACATCGGCTTGCAGACTTTCTTATTTTCCTTTGTGCAATCGAAGCAGTGAAGCGCCAGGTTGCGGTCATTAGAGTTAGTCAAATCCCTTTTGTGTTCTCTTAATCTGTTATTCAGGCAACGCCCTGCCCTGTTTGTCCAAGTATATTTTGTCGCAAGATAGTGGAAGTTCATAGACGAGCCCTTTAATACAATCTACAAGCCTGCTCTGATGCTTTATCTTCCATGCATCCCTTGGCTTAGTCACATGACTGCTGGTGCGGCTAAGCATAAACAGCTTGCACGGAGAGGGAAAGGGTACACGAACATCTAAACGTTGCGCTCACTTCTTTAGGCTGCGGGAAAATGCATGCATGTAGGGGATTACTGCAGTCTTTTTCTGCTTCCTTGATGATTCACTCTCTCTTCAATGATCGCGTTTTTGTTCGTGCTTGAGCAAACCCTCTGCCACCGATACCTCTGTATGCTGTCGGGCATCAAGCCGTCTGTATATATACATGTAAATTTCATGAGTAAACATAGTAGAGAGTCAGCGCTGTGTGTGACATCCGCGTCCGCATCTTTCGCTCTCCTTCAACCAAGTACGATAGGAGCGGCAAGGATGTTAACTTTATTAACGACGCTTCTTCAATCAGATAAGTATCCTATTTTTTAATGCATCATCGCTTGGCTGCCGATGAAGATACACAAAATGAATGGATAATTATTTTTAACTTTTCAAAGGTAAACCAGTGGCTGTGTTTCAGTGACGGCTCCAACGGGACGCAAGGGATGGCGGCCGCTATCTCGAAAATTTGCTCCTTTCTGTCAATTGATTTTGTTCGCTCACAATTACCTAAGCGGCTTAAATCTTTGCATTGCGTTATGCGAAACCAAGATGTTGCTGTCTCATTGCCGCAATTTGTTCTTTTTATTTTGTCTTCAAGAGGAACATTGCCCAAAAATTAACTCCCCCTTCGACGTACGCCACCTCCGTACGATACCCCGGGCAGCACTAGGAATGATAAAACAATAATCTACAACTGTTGGCTGCAAGTTTGTTCTATTTGAGAAAACGCGACTGCCAATCCTGGTTTTTCCGGGGTTTTGTTTATTTTCTTTTCGCGAAGGTAAGGTGAAACATCTTCCAGAGGAAATAGGATAGCGCTTGAACGATGAGTCCGCAATTTCCTTCTACTGTTTCCCTCACTCATTGAGGTTCTGGCACCGGATCCTTGATTTTTTTTCGTATGCAATAAATCACCACCGTTCTGATTGTAGTTATGCTAGTGAAAATTTTATAATGCTATTGAAGTACCATGCGCTCAAGGTATTCTTATACGCTACTAGGAGATTTTATAGCCACCCTTCCATACTTGGACATTCCATGGCTGATGGAACGGGCGGATGTAGTATAAGCTGCATGGGAGTAACGCCTACTATTTTCAAAATGAAGGCCATTCATGTGTTCTTGCAAAACGCCTTGTAGTGCGCGATTTTCTACCGATGGTGTTAGTGCTTATTGCTTGTTCAGGTTCACTTAAATTGGTTGCGCCATTAATTATAATGGCCAACCAATACTGTTACTGGTTATTCTAATACTCGCTTCTCAAAGCGTTGGTTTTCACCACTAATTAATTAATGCAGACCTTATAACTGAGTTTCATGTCGGTTTTGCCTAGCTGGTCTTCGAAATGACAGTTTTTCGAATTTCAGTTTAACTTAACGTAATCACAAGCCAAATAAATGCAATTTTAGAACCATAAGATGCTAATTTTGATGCAGTTAACAACGCAACGAACTTCGGCTTTTAATAGCGCATTCTTTTTGGGCTCGCACGTGCATTCTCAGATGGGATGTATTCACTAATAAAATAACAGCTGTTATGTTAAAACACATACATTCAACCCGAAAATGCGCGTACGACCCGTTAATTCCACAGCAAAAAGGTTAAGGACTCCACATGTAAAACCAACGTGCTCCAGAACTCCTTTGTTCCCAGGACGACACGTAACTGGAATGCACTGGATTCCCAACCTGTTGAATGCTACACTCTTGATGCGTTCACAGACGCTCTCATGAGTAAAAAACAAAATGTATTGTAATCTGCTCTGAGCCTGTTCTTGTGCCCCGTATTCTCCTTTTACACCCTTGACACATTTTTTCCCGGTCACATACGAACTCTGTATAAAGAACCGTGCGAATTCCGACGCTAACGACCATATGTTATCTTGAAGTGCGCTTTCTTATCATCTGCATATATTCTGTATGGTCACTGCCACCCGCCTCTGCCCAGGGCCTTGCATAACGTCGGCAGTACCTGTAAAATAAATAAATAGATACATATATGAAGAAAACTGTCCCGTTCCCACTATGTACTGTTGCTCAAGCGATGGAAAAAGTGATTCAAAGGGGCCGTCGCGGACGCCTTAATGGGGTCACTGCAGGGCCTGCGGCTGCCTGCCAGTCTTTGAGAGCTGCTGAGTGATCCTGAATAGTTGGCGCCTTACCAAATAAATAACTGACACCGTCCAAATTACTTCTACCGCATCAGCGAGCCCTCTATGTTTCTCACAGAACGGGAATGTAGTTTCTGTCCGCGTCGACGGACGTAGGTCTAATCAGTTTGTGTTTTCCTTTTCCTGCTTAATGAGCACTTGCTTATTGTATTTTTTCTCTCTTCCCTTTTCTTTCGCCGACGTGATGACTGGTCAGTGGTTGTAGTGCGCATTCGGCTGCTGACCCGAAAGATTAGGGTTGGATCCCGGCCGCAGCGGTCGCATTTAGATGGAGGCGAAGTGCTATAAAGGCACGCGTGTACTGTGCGATGGCAGTGCATATTAAAGAACGTACCTCAGGGGTTGGCAGGGGTTCGAAATTATCCAAAGTGGCTACGGCGACCTTCGTTACTTGTCCCAATAGTGACTCAGGTTACGAGGTGGAACCCAAGGTTGGACCCCATAAAACCAATCCAAACGTTTCACTTCACCTTCTCCAGCACATCCGTTCATTCCTTTTACTCAACGTCCACACCCTTTAATTCTTGCTTTACCGCCGTTTTCCGCTCTTGTCGAGTGGTTTCAACTCCATTTCATTTCGCCCATCTTCTTTCACCCCCTCCTCGAGCTTCACTGCTCATCGCTTGTTCGTCAACTTTTCCCGCATTCACTGGCCGTCTACTTGTTCTGCAGCGCACTTTCCCTGCCCCAGATGGTTTTTTCTCTATGTGCCTTTGGTTGGCAATGCATCCTCAGGATGCCCCGCTCAGGAGAAATGTTCGCGGCCGGCTGGGTGTGGAGCGGTACCCGCGTGTTGTAGGCTTTTTGCATATGTTTATGTCTCCGAGGGACGCGCTTACCCACTTTTATTATCCCAACGAGCATAAAGTGCCACCCTTTCTCAACGACAACGCTCAAACTCGCTTAATGCAACGACGCAGCAACGCAGACGGCCGGCTTTTCCCCTCCAGTATTCGACAGCAGTGCCGCGCGCGGCCAACCGCTTTTTTTGCTTCCGCGCCTCCCCATCGAAACCCGCTTCGGTCTTGCCAATACAAAGCAATTCTAGAACACTGTACCGCAGCGGCGAGGCGCGCGGCGCGCACACAGCTCCGGTCTATGACATCACTCCGCGCATGCGCACAAGTGGCGGAGCGGTGGTACCACGGCGCAGCGCGCAGCCACGCTAACCTCTCGGAGTGGCTGACGTAGTGTAGCTATAGCTACGAAACCGAACCTACGCAGGTCCGTGAGACTTACGCGGAATCATTGCGTTCTGCGCATTCGCATTGTTCACCCGAACAATGAGCGTGAAACTACATACGTGAAACTAAATCTGTCGACTATCTGCTGCTTTTAATTGAGCAAAATAATCTGCGATGTGTGCATACGCTGCAGCATTCCAGACAACTACTCAGGCATAAACACCTTCCCATCAGTGCTTATCTCAAGGTAAGCCAGCCTCCCAGTCAGTGTTGAAGTCTGATCCTGCAGTGTGTGAGCCGAAACTACGGAATACGTTAGATCGAGCGGCGACTCGCTAGCCCCAGTTCTCTCTCGCCACCTTTCCGCACCGTACTAGCACCACGGTTGTGTATGCAACTTGAAGAACAGCACTTGGTGACCCTGACCACGGCACCCTGTGCTTTCCTAATGCAACAGTAAGTAGAACCACGTTTTTTAATGCTTGTATCAAACAAGCCAGAGGTACCAAAAATTTGAGCGTATAATTTCGTCTCATGATCAGCTTCTTGTTTAGGTAACTAAAAAGTCTTTAATAATGCTGCGAATATTTGCAATGTTTGTTCGTTTTTCAAATCTGCCGCCACACCACCTTATCGCTTTCTTTTCGACGCAAGACGCGACTAGATTTATCTCGATTGATCGCAGCCAGGCAGAGCTGATTCTACGTTGTTCCAGAATGTTCTAGTAACTTTACACGCTTTATCTCGAATGTTCGCTATCAGCTTTAAATTGAGCACGGCCGACAGCGGCGGGCATAATGTTCGACGACCGCCGAGCACGCTTGTCGCTTCGCCGCCGCCGAGTGATTCAGTCCATTTTGGGTGCAAGTCAGCCCAATAAACAGTTTTCTTTTAGAAGACCTTTTGTCCGTCTTCATCGCTGCTTCGACCGCCGTTACCACTACGTGACATCTGGTGGAGATGCGGGGTAGCCTTCCATGTTCCGGAAGCCCCCTTCAAGTCGTGAAGCCTGCCCTCAGCGCTTCGCACCCGAGGACGAGCCAGCAGCTCAGCGAGCCAGCCGACGTCTCCAGGATCCAGTGAGAGGAGCCTAAGTTCTGGAAACTGCCGGACTGCACCACACAGCGAAAAGACGCAGCTACGAGCACCGCCACCTCGCCGAAGATGTCGACACCGAACATACTACAGCAGCCGCGGGTGCCGCCAACTTTCAACGGATCCCTAGACGAAGACCCTGAAGAACTGTTGGATCAATTTGAGCGCTTGGTGTCATTCAACAAGTGCGATGATGCGGCGAAAATTGGACACGTGTTCTTCTCATTGGATGACTCCACACGCACGTGGTACGAAAACTACAAGTCGTCCCTTACGACATGGGAGTTATTCAAGAGAGAACTATTGAAGGTATTCACCAATGTCGTGAGGAAAGAAAAAGTCGAACGACTCCTCGAGTCCAGGATCCAGATTTCGAATGAGCACGTCCGCGGTTACGTCGAGGAGATGAAGCGCCTATTTCGCCGCACCGACCCCGGGATGACCGAGGAAAAGAAAGTTCAGTTTCTAATGCGCGGCGTAAAAGAACAACTCTTTGGCAGCCTCGTCCGCCAGCCACCAAAAACAGTCGAGGAATTCATACAAGGAGCCTGCACGATTGAGAAGACCCTCGACGTCCGAGCTCGGCAGCACACTCGCCCTTCCTCTGCCTGTGCAATCCGTTCGGACCCGCCTGCCACAACCAGCGACAGCTTGCGGGAAGTTATCCGCGAAATCGTCCGAGAGGAGCTACGGCGATTACTGCCATCCTCCCCACAGCCACAAGCAGCGACTCTGATGGATGTGGTAAGGGAAGAAGTGCAACAGACACTTGGCACCCCGACGGCCACAGAACCCCAGGCCATGACCTACGCCGCTGCAGTAAGGACTGCTCAGTGTGATAGCGTCAAGTGCATGACGCGTCACTTTGCCATGACGCGCACTGATAGCAGCAGCGGATAAGCAACCGCTGCGTATAAAAGAAGCGTCAGACAAATAAACGCTGATTCTTTGTCCTGCACCGGTCTTCGCTGGTTCTTTGGTGCGGCCGCGCGGCTGCCGCACGCTACAACATTACACTGGTGACGAGGATGGGATCGAGGTGGCTGGCTGCTTTCTTCGGTTGCTGCTGAAGACTACTGCCTGGCGGATGCTGCAATGGCGAAGGTGGGAAAAATTGATACTTTTGACGAAAGTAGCGACAGCTTCGAGTCCTACTTGGAAAGATTTGAGCTTTACGTCTTGGCAAATGATGTGGCTGAAGGCAAGAATCTAGCCGTATTCCTGACTGTAGTAGGACCTCGAGTGTATGAAGTATTGAAGAACCTGCTAGTTCCGAATTCCGCTGCCAGCAAAACGTATGACGAGGTCACGGCGCTACTGAAAACACACTACAGTCCCCGAAAGGCCGTGATTGCGGAAAGGTGCCGATTTAACCGAAGATTTCAACTTGAGCAAGAGACTGTAGCCGAATTCATTGTGCAGCTGAAGCACCTGGCCAGAACTTGCGAGTTTGGCAAGTTTCTCGACGAAGCGCTTAGAGACAGGCGAGTCGCCGGGCTACGCTGCGTCGACACTCAGCGTGAGCTGGTTGCCGCTGAAAAGCTGACGTTCAAAGAGGCGTGCAAAATTGCGTTAAATCGTGAACTAGCCACCACCCAGACTCAACAAGTAAAGCTAGAAGAGCTGAAAAGTATACCACAAAGGCGCTCAGGACTAGAAGTTGATGTTCTGAGTCAAGGCTACCGTGCTAAGGACCATTATCGAAGCAAGACTGAGCCCGTAGAGTGCTTCCGTTGCGGTAAATGCCATGCGGCCAATAATTGCCGATATCGCAAGTACAAGTGTCATAACTGCGGAGAGCAAGGTCACTTGAAATCAAAGTGCAGGCAGCGCACAGGCAAACCGAACGCGCTGAATGCGATCGATAACTCGGCCGATGAGTCTGACGAAGAGCAAGAAATATACAGTATGACAACAAATAAGTCTGCATACTATGTCACAGTTCTGGTGGAAGGACAGGCCTTAAGGATGCAAATTGACACAGGGGCGTCCGTCACCGTCATGCCGAAGTCAGTTTTTCTTCGTAAGTTTCCCCATCTGACAGTAACGACGGCTACGGTTCCTTTACGAACGTACACAGGAGAACTAGTGCCGGTCGTAGGGTCGGCTGATGTGCGTGTTGAGCACGCTAATCAAACTGACGTCCTACCTGTTCTGATAGTAGATGACGGTGGGAAAGTGTTGCCGTGTCTGCTCGGCCGCAACTGGCTGAGGAAGCTGAAATTAAACTGGCAGGAAGTCCATGCTATACAGCAAGACGACGCCGTGGAGGAACTTAAGAAGAAGTTTCAGGCTTTGTTTTCACCGCAGATGGGGCTGATAACGGGCTACAAAGCACAGGTCCTCTTGAAGCCAGACAGCAAGCCAGTATTTTGCAAGGCCCGTCCCGTGCCTTTTGCATTGAAGCAAGCTGTGTCCGAAGAGCTAGACGCCTTGGACCGGGCGGGGATACTGAAAAGGGTCACCAGAAGCGATTGGGCGACTCCGCTGGTAGTGGTACCGAAAGACGGAGGAGCAAAAGTGCGGTTGTGCGGTGACTACAAGGTCACGGTGAACCCTGTGCTGCTGACTGAGCACTACCCTCTTCCCTTGCCAGAAGATTTGTTCACAACATTGGCAGGCTCAAAAGTATTCTGCGTCCTAGACCTTGCTGCCGCTTACCAGCAAGTAGAACTTGCCGACGATGCAAAGGCGATTTTAACTATAAACACCCACCAAGGCCTTTACCAGTACCAGCGGCTCCCTTACGGCATTGCCAGTGCTCCTGCCATATTCCAGTCGCTCATGGACGGGCTTCTCAAGGGTATCCCTCAAGTAGGGTGTTATATTGATGATGTCATCATTGGAGGTTCAAGTGAGAATGAATGTCGGAAAGGGCTGGAAGAAGTTTTGACACGATTGCAGGAGCACAATGTGACGCTGCGCATGGAAGAATGCAAGCTCTTTTGCAGTGAAGTCCGCTATCTGGGCCACATAATTTCAGCGGATGGAATAAAGCCACTGGAATCGAAAACAAGGGCAATAGAGCGTGCACCGGAGCCTACAAATGGTACTGAACTGAAGTCTTTCCTGGGAATGGTAACATTCTACTCCAAGTTCCTGTCGAACTTGGCGACTGTGGCTGCGCCGCTCTACGAGCTCCTGAAGAAGGGCACGCGTTGGAAATGGACAAGCGAGTGTTCTCGCGCGTTTCGAAAAACAAAGAACTTGCTCACGACCAGTCCGGTACTTGCTTACTGCAATCCGAAGCAACCCTTGGCTCTAAGCTGTGATGCGTCGCAGTATGGGCTCGGCGCGGTTCTTTTTCACATACTTCCCAGTGGGCAAGAAAAGCCTGTCGCTTTTGCTTCCAGGACGTTATCGCAAGCTGAGCGCGGCTATGCCCAGATCGAGCGAGAAGCGCTGGCAATAATCTTTGCTCTCAAGAAGTTTCATCGTTACCTATATGGAAGGGCATTCACGTTGTTCACGGATCATCAACCATTACTAGGCATCTTAGGGCCGCGGAAGCAGGTCCCATCTTTGGCGGCTGCTCGAATGCAACGGTGGGCGTTAATCCTGGCTTCTTATCGCTACGACTTGAGATATCGGAAAGGATCTCAAATGGAAGTGGCGGACGCGCTGTCCAGACTGCCTGTTGCAACCGAAAACAGCGTTGATGAGACACATACGCTCGCTGTTTATGAAACTACGCCACTGACGGCTAAAGACGTTGCCAAAGCTAGCAAGTATGACGGCATTCTCAGCAAAGTCTACAGATATACGCTTGAAGGATGGCCAGCACAAATCAAAGATGCTCAACTTGTACCGTACTATAACAGACGTGCGGAGCTGTCGCTGGAAGCGGGATGCGTCACATGGGGCAGTCGTGTTGTTGTGCCAACAAAGATGAGAAATGCAGTGTTGAGTCTGTTGCACACGGAACACCCCGGTGCTTCACGCATGAAGATGCTCACACGTAGCTTGCTCTGGTGGCCAGGGCTAGACGCAGAGATAGAAAACACGGTAAAAACGTGTAGCATTTGCCAACAAATGCAAAATAGCACTCCCCGATTTCCACTCGAGCCATAGCCGGTTCCCGCCCGCTGCTGGCAGCGAGTGCATGTGGACTTTTTTGACTTTGATAAAACGACATTTCTTTTGTGCGTGGACTCGTTTTCAAAGTGGATCGAAGTGTTTCCTATGCGCTCTACTACAGCCGCGAAAACTATCGAGCGCTTGCGAAGTCTGTTTGCTGCTTACGGATACCCTGAACAACTGGTTTCTGATAACGGCCCCCAGTTTTCAGCGCAGGAGTTCCAGGACTTCCTCGATGCCTGTGGCATCCGACACACGTACAGCCCGCCATACCATCCGCAGTCCAACGGGGCTGCCGAAAGGTCGGTGCAAACTGTAAAAAGGAGTCTTCGTAATCATCTTCTGCACGACAACAAGGGAGGTAACAACAGATCGATGCGGGAGAGACTGGACGACTTCCTGCTGGCGTATAGGACAACCCCTAACACGGCAACTGGCAAGTGTCCGGCTGAACTGTTTCTGAAACGAACTCCACGCACTAAACGGTCATTACTAAGACCATCATTTCGGGATGACATGCAGAGTAGGCAAGAAGGGCTAAAGCAGCAGCATGACCAACGGAGATCAACTTTCCGTTCGTTTAAGGAAGGAGACTGGGTCTACGTGAAGACTTTCCGGCAAGAGAAGGTGTCATGGACGGAAGGGCGTATAGTGCGGCTAGTCAGCCCTGTGACCTATCTCGTAGAGACTCAGAACACAGTTCGGTACGTTCATGTTGATCATTTGCGATCGCGCAGCTCTTTCCAGTATGCAGGACTGGACACCGGGGCGGAAGCCCCGAGACGACCCGACACCGACGACCTTGAGCGTCATCAGGAGACGCTCCCCTCCCCACCACAAGAGGCGCAGCATGACGCGGACGCGGCAGTACCCCCTCTTCGCGATGATGCACCAACCCCGACCCCGCCACCACAAGACGGGCAAGAATTGCAGCTGCCAGCTGCTCACAACGCACAACCTGAGGCGCAAGCTGAAGCGCCTTCCGACTCTCCACCAACAACACTGCGCAGAAGCCAGCGCGCCCGGAAACCACCAGACCGATATACCTCCCACGATTTCCGCCACTGCAGCTAATGAGTGGAGGCGAAGATCTTGGAGGGAAGGAATGTGATAGCGTCAAGTGCATGACGCGTCACTTTGCCATGACGCGCACTGATAGCAGCAGCGGATAAGCAACCGCTGCGTATAAAAGAAGCGTCAGACAAATAAACGCTGATTCCTTGTCCTGCACCGGTCTTCGCTGGTTCTTTGGTGCGGCCGCTCGGCTGCCGCACGCTACAACATTACACTCAGCCCCAACGACAACCCCCACGTCCTGCCCGAGATGAGCCACTTGTTCAACAACGCCGCCTCCCAGCTCCCGCCCGCCCAGCCTATGACCGACGCTCAAGCCCCAGGAAATGCGACGCCTGGAGGACTCCCGAGAACCGGCCGTTGTGCTTCCATTGCGATGAGGCCGGCCATATTATTCGTCACTGCCCGTACCGAAGTATCGGTTTTAGAGGATTTGCCGTTAACACCCCACGACCACGCTTCGGACAACGTCCGCAGGAAATCGACGAGTACCTGCGTCGAGAAGAGTACACGCCGAACCGCTTTTCGCGCTCACCATCGCCGTAAGCCTCTCGCTTTGCGTCGCCACGCCGCAGCTACGCAGCCGCGGTACGAGGAAGGTCTCCCAGCCCTCGTAAGGGAAACTAAAGGCAGCAACCTCCGGAGGTGAGGTTGCTTAAGAGCGAAACGCCGAAGATCCTCCACCGACCACACCCTATAAAGACGTTGCACCCGCGACGCCGCATGAAGAACCGGCACTCGCTGCACCGACGCCGCACACAATGAGAACCCTGACCACGACGCAGGCTGCCTTGAAAACGACGCCATTAGCCCCGCCGCGGTGGCTCAGTGGTTAGGGCGCTCGACTACTGATCCGGAGTTCCCGGGTTCGAACCCGACCATGGCGGCTGCGTTTTTATGGAGGAAAAACGCTAAGGCGCCCGTGTGCTGTGCGATGTCAGGGCACGTTAAAGATCCCCAGGTGGTCGAAATTATTCCGGAGCCCTCCACTACGGCACCTCTCTATTCCTTTCTTCTTTCACTCCCTCCTTTACCCTTCCCTTACGGCGCGGTTCAGGTGTCCAACGATATATGAGACAGATACTGCGCCATTTCCTTTCCCCCCAAAACCAATTATTATTATTATTATCACCCAGAAGAGCTTCGACCACACGCCATACCTGCGACTCGCATACGCGACGAAGCCGTGACCCGACGCCTGGAGCAAATGCAATGCAAGAGCTAGGACCTCCAACTTAGAAGTGACTATCGACGGCGGAAAGTTACCGCTCTAGTCGACACAAGAGCCGATTACTCGGTGATGAATGGAACATTCGCTGCGCAGCTGAGAAAAAACACAACGGCTTGGGACGGCCCACAAATTCGCACCGCAGGGGGCTACCTCATTAAGCCATCAGGACGATGCACAGCGCAGGTGACTGTCAAAAGACATACCTATCCTGTGACCTTTGTTGTGCTACCGCAATGCTCCGTCGAAGTGATCTTGGGTATGCATTTCCTTAATGAGCATCAGGCGATCATCGACCTGCGATCCAAGCTGATCACGCTTTCGACGAAGGCATCGCTTCGATGAAAACTCGGGAAAATCACGTTTCCCTGAGTATCCTGGAGGAAGAAGTGAGCGTCCCACACCGTTCAAGCGTTAGAGACCGTAGGCGCCACGAAAGCCATTAAAGCTGGAGCCATCACAGAGGGCAACATGCAGTTGCTTATAGACAGAGGAATCAGTATCGCAAGAGGCATCGCACATTTCCGCAATGGCCAGGCCGAAGTACTGCTAACTTCAGCGAAGAATACCGATACATTAACAAAGGAACGACAATTGCTTTCTTCGACGAAATATCTGGCGTACGAGACTCCTCTGCCCTCTCCGACCCCTCCGCAGAAGATTCGCCAGACCAAGAGAACTCGCCCACACTCCACATCAACCCAGCCCTGCACCTGAACAGACAAGTCCAGATCCCCAATCTGCTTAAAAGCTACAGTGAGTGTTTTTCGACATCGCCGAAGGTGCGACAAACGCCATTTGCCAAGCATCGCATTATAACGGAACAACACGTCCGACCTCCCCGTCAAAGCCCCGACCGTGTGTAACCGCGAGAACGACAAGCCATCCGGGACCATGTCGAAGAAATGCTTCGCGACGACGTCATCGAGCCTTCAAAAGCTCATGGGCGGCACAGGTTGTTCTAGTGAGAAAGAAACACGACGCACTTCTATTCTGCGTGGATTACCGCCGCTTGAACAACATAACAAAGACGGAAATCTACCCCCTCCCTCGTATCGATGACACATTGGACCGCCTCTGCAACGCCAAATATTTCTCATCGATCTTCCTCAAGAACGGCTGCTGGCAAATTGAGGTCGACGAAAGAGATCGCGAGAAGACAGCATTCATAACTCCGGATGGGCTGTTTGAGTTCAAGGTGATGCCAATTGGTCTCTTTTCCGCACGAGCGACGTTTCAGCGAGTAAAGGATACAGTGCTGGCAGGCCTGAAGTGGCAAATTTGTCTGGTATATAAAGATGACGTCGTTGTCTTCGCCTGGAACTTTGAAGAGCACTTCAAAAGACTTCGAACAGTACTAGACGCAATCAAGTCGTCTGGCCTAAAGTTGAAAGCAGAGAAATGCCACTTTGCCTACGAAGAGCTGCTGTTTCTAGGCCACATCGTTAGCAAGGAAGGAGTACGCCCAGACCCGCAGAAAACAGCTGCTATTGAACAGTTTCCACCGCCGGCCGATAAGGAAGCAGTGCGCAGATTTCTCGGACTGTGCGCATATTACCGACGATTTGTGAAAAACTTTTCGCGCATCGCTGATCCCCTGATCCAATTGACGAAGACAGACGTGCCGTTTAAATGGGAAGCGCCGCAAGCAGAAGCCTTCAAGGAACTTCAGCGTTGTTTACAGTCGCCACCGATCCTTGCGCATTTTGATGAAAACGCCGATACTGAAGTTCAAACAAACGCAAGCAGAGCGGGACTAGGCGCCGTCCTCGTCCAAAAAAGTGACAGGCTGGAGAAAGTCATCGCATACGCTAGCCGTTCCCTTTCCAAGGCCGAGGCTAACTATTCGACAACTGAGAAGGAGTGCCTTGCCATCATCTGGGCTATGTCGAAATTCCGCCTCTACCTCTACTGACGGCCGTTCAAGGTAGTCAGCAACCACCACGCGCTCTGCTGGCTTGCCAATTTGAAGGATCCCTCTGGACGACTCGCTCGATCGAGTCTGCGTCTCCAGGAGTTTGACGTCACCGTCGTTTACAAGTCCGGACGCAAGCACTCTGACGCCGATTGCCTCTCACGAGCCTCAGTAGATGCACCGCCGCCGGACGACGATGAGGACGCCTTCATGGGACCCATCAGTCCCAGCTCATTTGCTCAGCAGCAACGCTCGGACCCCGACCTAAAAGGCCTCATCGAGTACCTGGAAGGCAAGGTTTCTTCACTCCCCGCTTCATTCAGGCGAGGACTGTCTTCCTTCTGTGTGCAGAATGAGGTCCTTGAGAAGAAGAACTTTACAGCGAACAAAACAGCCTACCTCCTTGTTGTACCTACTTGTATCCGGGAAGAAGTTCTACAGGCTTCACACGACGAGCCGACAGCTGGACATCTCGGGTTTACTCGCACCCTCCGCCGCATTCAAGATAAATATTACTGGCCCCGACTGTCTGCCGATGTCGCACACTACTTGAAAACCTGCCGAGATTGTCAGCGACGAAAGACTCCTCCCACACGACCAGCAGGATTTCTGAACCCCATTGATCCTCTTTCAAGGCCCTTTCAGCAGATTGGCATGGACTTGCTTGGCCCTTTTCCAACGTCAACATCTGGAATACAGTGCATCATCATAGCGACCGACTACCTGACCCGCTACGCCGAGGCAAAATCCCTACTGAACGGAACAGCAGCAGAAGTCGCCAAATATTTCGTGGAGTGCATTCTTCATCGACACGGCTCCCCCGATGTGCTCATCACGAACAGAGGAACAGCATTCACGGCGGAACTAACGCAAGCCATCCTGCGTTACAGCCAAACCAGCCACCGGAGGACAACTGCATACCATCCGCAGACCAACGGACTGACCGAGCGCTTGAGCAAAACCATCGCCGATATGCTCGCCATGTATGTCGATGCCGAACACAAAACGTGGGATGTCATCCTGCCTTACGTCGTCTTCGCCTACAACACCGCAGTGCAGGAGACCATCCAGATGACGCCTTTTAGACTCGTCCATGTTAGGGAGGTCACGACCACGCTAGACGCCATGCTGCCCAACGTTACAGAAGAAGGGAACGTCGACATTGCCGCCTACCTTCAACGCGCAGAAGAAGCTCGAAGGCTTGCCCGATTACGGATCAAAGATCAGCAGCGGTCCGACGCCAGACGCTACAACCTACGAAGACGCAACGCGGAACACAAGCCAGGAGACCAAGTCTGGGTGTGGACGCCCATTCGCCGCCGTGGATTGAGTGAAAAGCTTTTGCGCCACTATTTCGGCCCGTACAAGGTTCTTCGTCGGCTAGGTGAACTGGATTATGAAGTCATCCCTGACGCAATGACTGCATCCCAGCGACGCCGCGTACGACCAAAAGTTGTCCATGTAGTCCGTCTGAAGCCGTATTATGCGCGATAAAGGAAGCTGCATTTTCATGCTCTATTTTCGCAAGATCCGTTCTTTTTTCTCTCTTACTAGTCGCATTATTTGTTTTAATGCATCGGGTCGATGCTTCTTCTAGAAGGGAGTAATGCCGCGAATATTTGCAATGTTTGTTCGTTTTTCAAATATGCCGCCACACCACCTTATCGCTTTCTTTTCGACGCAAGACGCGACTAGATTTATCCCGATTGATCGCAGCCAGGTAGAGCTGATTCTACGTTGTTGCGGAATATTCTAGTAACTTTGCACGCTTTATCTCGAAGGTTCGCTATCAGCTTTAAATTGAGCACGGCCGACAGCGGCGGGTATTCTGTTTGACGACCGCCGAGCACGCTTGTCGCTTCGCCGCCGCCGAGTGATTCAGTCCATTTTGGGTGCAAGTCAGCCCAATAAAGTTTTCTTTTAGAAGACCTTTTGTCCGTCTTCATCGCTGCTTCGACCGCCGTTACCACCACGTGACAACAACGTTCTGTTTTTTGTCGGGGAGAGATTGTGTTGAGCTGTCCTGAATGCGGGCAGAGCTTTACTGCAGGTTTGATTGGTTTGGTTTATGGTTTATGGGGGTTTGACGTCCCAAAGTGACTCAGGCTATGAGGGACGCCGTAGTGAGAGGCTCCGGAAATTTCGACCACCTGGGGTTCTTTAACGTGCACTGACATCGCACAGTACACGGGCCTCTAGAATTTCGCCTCCATCGAAATTCGACCGCCGCGGCCGGGATCGAACCCGCGTCTTTCGGGGTAGCCGAGCGCCATAGCCACTCAGCCACCGCGGCGGCTGCAGGTTTGATGTGTATCCAATAATTGTAAACAATAGATTGTTTTTTTGCTCATGAAAATACAGTTAAAAATACGAATGGAGAGAGGGCTTGCGAGAGCCTATTGTGAACTGAAAATTATACGCCTAGAAAAATGCTTTTCTCTTCCCCTGCCATCTGAACAAGAGGTGAGAATCTGAATCAGATTGTCACTTTTTTTTCTCACCTACTCCATCAAATTATAGCGGATGGAACTAAACTTATTATAATTAGAGCTATCGAAATATGCGATAATACACAACGAAAAGAGCATTTTAAGCGAGCATATTAGGGCTTTCTTTTGTGCACACACCACAAGTTGTGCTCTCGGCCTGACCAGTCGAGCTGTTAACGCTCGGTCAGACGTGTGGATCATGAAGAAGGGTACGAGTCAGTGGCGCTGCTTACAAACATGGAATCCGGACCGAAGCCATCTGGACGGGTAGCGGAAGGCTTAAAGGGACTATGCAATAAATTAATTGAGGTTACGTAAAGGAGACGAGAGATAGGCATTCTATGACTCGTCCCTCCAGCGCAAGAATTTTTCAGCTACCATCAGTGACAACGAAGAAATAAACGATTAAAAATTACGCTCCTGCTTACCCCCTTCAAGTCGAACACGCGAGGCACCAGAAAAAAATTAATAAAACAGCTCTGGGACGGGGCCCCGCCTATGAACACGTCATCCGCTGACGTTCGGTTTGCAACTTCCGATTGTCGCATCCAGCGCCTCAGAACCATCGTCGGCAGCGTCTCTCCGATATCCCTCGCCTACCCTAATCCGGCTTTTGCCTTCAAGGAAATCATCCAGTATTACCAGTTCGGCCACGCAATCTTTCCTAAGCCCTGCAAGAGCCTCACGAAGGCGGAGGAACACTTACTCCTTCGCCTTTATGCTAAAACACTTCTTTGCCCGGCAGTAATCAAACATTTCGACCCTGCGTGCACAGTGAGTGCCCGCACTGCAAGGAAAAGTCTTCGGACATTTACCACATGGTGTGGGCATGCCAATCAACTCCGCATCTTCCCCATATCCCCAACCCTGCCCGGGAGGACTGGGAGGCGGCCCTGCTCGGCTGCTCTGACCTGGCGAGCCAAAAGGCCCTGGTCGGGCGCGCCCGAGCAGCAGCTACCGCCAATGGGCTGCTGTTATGAGCAGCCCACCTAGCATTTGTAAGGAACAGACCCTTAAGGACCGCTCCACTAGCTCCCTGTATATATTTTGAAAATAAAGTTTTTCAGTCAGTCTTCCTGGATTGCGGCGTGCGTCGGATTTCTCTGCTTGTCGTCTGTTATGCAGGGTAATTCTAGGGACCCTAGTTGCAGTTTTCAGGGCCTGTCACACTAGGCCAACAGTAATGCAGGCGACACGTGTGCGAAAACTTGGCCGGCGCGCTGCACCGGTCGCCGCTTGCCAACTGCAGCCCCACTGCAAGCATGGACACTCGGAGCGGCAAGCATCGATGTGCCGCTTGGCCCAAGCTCAAAGCTTTGCCACTGCGCAGCAGTCACGGACCACGCACCAGAAAAGACATAATAGCCATATTATTGGAAACACGGCCTGATATATACTCGAGCACCGACAACGCATGCCTGCCAAAGTACCGAGTTTTCGTTGCCAGCCGCCATGGTGTACGGCTCGCCTTTTCGGCACCGAGAAAGCTAGGTGGCCTTTGCTCCCGTACTGATAAAGAGAACAGCAAGGAACGAGACTGCGGAACAAAGCACAGGAGACCGTTCGTAAAATGTGCTGAAGGGGTGGTCTACGAAATCCCCCTGTCTTGCGGGCACTCCTACATAGGCCAGACTGGCAGGTTCCTGAATGAGCGAACGAGGGAACATGAGAGAAACGTAGAGCAGAAAAAGGAAGGCACACATCTAACTAAGCACCTTAGTAAGTGCCCGTCCCGCAATTGTGAGCCTTGCTTCACTGATGTGCGCATTCTGGGCAAAAGCTGGAATAATAATGCTAGGGAGTTGATAGAAGCGTTTTTTATCAAAAAGAAAGGCGACCTGTGCGTAAGCGACACATCGATAGTATTGTACAACTGTGAAAAGAAATTCCTGGAGCGCGCCTTATCAAGTCGTACTTGAGCTTTAGGTGACCTATCTGCACATGTGACGACAAGCAATTTAAGTACGTTTCACGCATGCAATAAAATCAGTTGGAAGTTGGCGCTTCGTCCTGTCTCCTACCCTATGTGTCTTGTCCTTTTTTGCGCCTAAAACTATTTAATTATGAACTTATTTTTCTTGTGTTTCAGCCAATTATTAAAGCCAAAATAGAAATAGCACTGTGTGGCTGCAAAGAGGCTTAGACATGCATCACTTGTCTATAGTGCACTAAACTATAGTTGCACTAAACTGGCGAACTTGTGATGCAAACGCCTGTTTGACTTTTGTCCAGTTATTTTTCTGATCTCTTTTTTTTCAATGTCTAATTTCCAGCAAAGCCCGGTCTGTACTTCGGAGCTTCCTTTTCTCTTACAAATCGCCTCAATGCTTAAACTTTGTTCATTTTAATCTGCGCTCAGGCAGAAGGAAGCAGGATGATATCGAGTGTTTTCTTGCTGAAGTGAAGCTGCCAATTCATATTGCGATGTGCTCAGAAACCTGGTTTTGCACAGATGACGATGGATTTAACATTCCAACATATAAGAGTTACTGCGTGAACCGTCAGGGTAAACGAGGGGGTGGCGTATCGCTGTTGGTCTTAGAAGATATGGAATGTGAACTGCTGGACGACTTTTGTTGTGTTAACGCCCATTACGAGGTACTTACGCTAAATTTCGGTCATATGTATTTACTGTGTGCTATCGTCCTCCCTCTTGCGATACGAGTGTGTTCCTTTCTTTCCTAGATTCTCTTCTTGAAGTTGTGAACCAACATAAGTACAATATTGTACTCGGTGGAGACCTAAATATTAATATCTTATCAAACAACATAGCGAAGCGAGAACTAGATACAATGATAAATGTTCACTGCTGTTTGAATGCTGTAATTGCGCCAACGAGAGTAACGGAAGAATCAGAAACATTATTAGATATTTTTATTAGAAATCGTGATCCAGACTACTTAACATCCTGTGTAATCTGGCTGCAGATTAGCGATCACCTACCTATTTTTCTATCAGTGAACCATATGCTTAATCTTAAAAGGTGGTCAAAACAATGTTCTTATAGGGACATTAATTATGATACGCTCTTTAACTTTCGTCGGCACATAGTAAGCGCGGATTGGAGTGAAGTTTTAAATGAAGCAAACCCTGAAGCAGCCTATGATAAATTTATTACAAAATTTCGGCAAATTTATTCTACGTGCTTTCCTTACATAGTACACAGCCGTCCACGGCAAGCTCACAAACCATTGCGAAATAGACTTTAGAGCGGTTTATTGGCACGATGGAAGCGCCGGCTACGAAGACCTTGGCACAGGCAATCTACGAGGCAGAGAGCCGAGAGACCAGACAGAAGCGGCAGTGTTCCATCAAGCACAAGCATCCAACCGGCGGCGCGAGCGCTTCGTCGTCGTTGACTTCGGGGCTGGTTCATCTTCATTCCAAGTGCCCCGGCGGAAAGAGGGAGCTATCCTGGCGACTCAAGGAGAGGAGACTACGAGGGGGCTATAATACGGCTTCAAGCGGCTGACGTGAACGACGTCGCGGCCACGGCGGCCATGGTCCGAAGAAGGTGTCACCGGTTCGATAATGTAGTTGACCGGTGACGTACGCTCCAAGATGCGGTAAGGGCCGATGTGCTTGGCCGAAAATTTGGACGTATTCGGAACAGAGAGCCAGACCAGTAAGCCAGTGGAGAAGTGAACCGCGGGCGTGTCTTGATCGGAAGCATGGGTACGGAGACCTTGACGTTCGGCGGTGAAGGAGCGAGCCAACTGGCGGCACTGCTCAGCATGGCGGGTGATGTCAGAGAGGGAAGCATATTCCGAGCTGTCGGGGTTGTAGGGAAGGATTGTATCCAACATACAAGAAGGTTCGCGTCCGAATAAAAGAAAGAATGGGGAAAAGTCGGTGGTTGCTTGAGAGGCGGTGTTATATGCATAGATGACGAACGGAAGAACCTGATCCCAATTGGAGCTGTCGGAGTGAATGTACATGGCGATCATGTCCCCAAGAGTACGGTTGAAGCGTTCGGTGAGCAGTGTCGAGAGCGCGGTCAATGCAGCGGTCGAAAATGTCCGATGACAAAGCTGGAGTAGCACCTTGTGGGGTGAGGGCAGCGACTTCGGCACTGGAGGAGGTTACATCAGTGTCGAAGGAAGAGATCAAAGCAGCGGTTTCAAAATGGCCGAGGCACTCGCCACGGAGCAGGGAGAGCGCGGAGAATGAGGTGTTAGAGACGAGGATGGCGGCAGCACCGTGGTGAATGTCTATGACGGCGAAGGGAAGACATAGGTGTCGGCGAGAGGCAAGTACAGTGGAAGGCATGAAGAGAACGGTAGCGTCAAAAACTGAGGCGGTGCAAACAGGGACAAGCACGGCACTGTCAGGGGGAATGTCAGTGTCCTCGGCGACAACAAGCTTAGCAGCACAACGAATCGGAGGCTCGTCGAGCAACGCATCGCAGAGTGGAGAGAAGACGACGTGCGCATGGGCACAGTCAATGACGGCACTGTGCAAAGAGAGAAAATCCCATCCAAGGATGACGTCATGGGAGCTGGCACGGAGGACTAAAAATTCGACAACATACAAAACATCGGCGATGACGACGCGTGCTGTGCAAGCGGCAGAGGGATGAACGGTATCGGCGCTGGCGGTACGGAGTGAGAGTCCAGAAGGTGGGGTTGTAACTTTGCGAAGCGAGCGGCAGAGGTTTTCGTGAATAACAGAAACGGTGGCCCCAGTGTCCACAAGCGCAAGTGTCTTGACTCCGTCGACAAAAACGTCAAGAAGGTTCGGCGGGGAAAGGCGAGGACTTAAGCAGGGCGATGAGTGCGCAGTTCGTGCCCCCGGAACTGCGGCGGCTAGTTTTCCGAATCGGCGCGGACGTTGCGACGCCTCATGGGCGACAATGAGCGGCGGCGAGGCGAAGGCGAGCGGTGGGAAAGGTAGGGCTTGCGACCGTGCTCGCGGTCAGGAGAGGTCTCCTGAGGTTGTGGTCCGAAACGTGGGCGAAAGGTACGGTCTGCATCAGGGTAGTCTGGCAGAGGGTGGACAGGCGCATGCAGAGTACGTCGACAGAGGCGCGCGACGTGGCCCGGAAGACCGCAGGCGTAGCATATCGGTCGATTGTCAGCCGTGCGCCAAGGGTTGTAGGTAGGGGGCGTGAAGCGGGTCCGTGGAGCAGCAGGCGCAGGCACCACTTGAGGAACGTACGTATAAGCCTGCGGTCGCGGTGGTCGCGCGACAGCCTCGGCATACGTGAGAGGCACGGGAGTGGGGGCAGGCGGCACTTCAACTGGAGGACCGTAGCTCAACGGAGCAGCAACAGGCGGTGGCGGGGTCGGGGGAAGGCCGACCTGGGGATCCAAGGGGGCTGGTTGTGGCAGAGGAGGGAGGGCGTCAGCGACCGCCTGCGTGATGGCGTGCCAGATCTCAGCGCTGAGGGGGGTCGGTGTCTGATGTTGGCGAGATAGGAGCGAGAGCTGCCGGCCGACCTCGTCCCGCACAAAGTCTTTGATGGTAGCAAGTAGATCTGGATCGATGGCCAGGCCGGAGATGGAGTCGGCAGGCGGAGGAGGCCGACGAGCGCAAAGACGTTGCTTGCGCAACTCGTCGAAACTCTGGCAAAGGGTATACACCGAGGTAACGGTGGTGGGACTCTTCGCTAACAACAGCTGAAAAGCATCGTCATCGATACCCTTCATGATGTGTTTGATCTTGTCAGCCTCGGATATAGCTGGATCAACACGCTTGCAGAGGTCTACTACGTCTTCAATGTAGCTGGTGAAAGTCTCATCCGTGTGCTGAGCTCGGACGCACAGGCTTTGCTCAGCGCGCAGTTTCCGCACTGCAGGACGGCCGAAAACCTCCGCAAGGGTGCTCTTTAGAACGGCCCAAGTGGGAATGTCGGCCTCGTGGTTGCGGAACCAGAGGTTCGCGACATCGCTGAGGTAGAAGATGACGTTGGTAAGCTTGACGCGGTCGTCCCAGTTGTTGTGGCGGCTCACCCGTTCGTATGATTACAGCCAATCTTCCACGTCCTGGTCGCTATGGCCGCTGAAGACAGCGGGGTCGCGCTGCCGGACGGCACCGGAGCAGATGACTGGCTGTGACGTGGCGGCGGGCTGTTGACTGGCCTTGGTAGTGGACATCGGGATGGTGCGGCTGCGAAGGTCCACGGTGATGGTGAAAAGGGGAACACAGAAACATCCACCAAATGTAGAGCGGTTTATTGGCACGATGGAAGGGCCATCCAGGATGGCTCCCTCTTTCCGCCGGGGCACTTGGAATGAAGAAGATGAACCAGCCCCGAAGCCAACGACGACGAAGCGCTCGCGCCGCCGGTTGGATGCTCGTGCTGGATAGAACACTGCCGCTTCTGTCTGTTCTCTCGGCTCTCTGCCTCGTAGATTGCCTGTGCCGAGGTCTTCGTAGCCGGCGCTTCCATCGTGCCAATAAACCGCTCTACAAGTCAATTACTTGGTTGCATAAAAAAGCGTGACCAAATGTTTAACCTCTTTTTGCAAACTAAAAGTCCGGAAGCGTTGAAAGCGTTCAAATCGTTGAGAAACAAAGTCACAAAGAAGCTTCGCGCGGCCAAAAAGTTGTACTTACAGAATCTTTTTGTCTCCTCCAGCAATAGTTAAGAGAAAACCTGGAAGAAACTAAACTCAGTCATAGGACGTATGCCGGAACCGATCAGCAAAATTAATCTTGATGGAATAGAACTTGAGGGACCTGAACTAGCTAACGAATTTAATGACTTTTTTATTTCTATAGTTGGATCTTCGTCTTCTTGCGATTACTTTCCTCTCAGTTTTTCTCGTAATAGCTCTACAATTTTCTTAAATCCTGTTACAGAAGACGAGGTGGTTGCTGCTTTCAACAACCTGAATAATAGCAAATCTGTAGAGAGCACGGGAGTTCAAATAAAGCCAATAAAATATCTTATTTATAATATATCCTATATTCTGAACCATATTTTTAACTTGTGTTTATTAGAAGGCCTATTTCCACGCCACAAGCAGTCTGCAAAGGACATAGTTTTAATTAAAAAAGGTGATAAAAATGACCTTTCAAACTATCGCCCAATTTCTATCTTACCTGCCTTCTCAAAAGGATTTGAAAAATTAATTTGAACGCGTCTTACATGCTTCATCGACCAGCACAATATTTTAAATTCCGCTCAATTTGGGTTCAGGAAAAACAGATCTGCGGAGCTTGTCCTTCTCACTCAAAAAGAACACATTTTCGATAATTTTCAGGAAAAGAAACTAGTCTTAGGAATATTTTTAGATTTCTCAAAAGCTTTCGACAGCATTAATCATAAAACATTACTCCATAAACTAGACCGATATGGCATAAGTGGTGCAGCCTACTCATTAATATCCTCTTACATAGCCAACCGAACGCAGTTTGTAGAAATTAATGGCGCTTCCTCCGCAGTCAAGCCCGTCACCTCGGGAGTTCCACAAGGTAGTCTCTTAGGTCCCCTTGTTTTCATTCTGTACATAAATGATATTTTCAGCTTAGATCCGTCCGCAGAATGAATTATTTATGCGGACGACAGCAGCCTGTTTTTCAGTGGTTACTCAGGCATTCAACTATCCAGCCGTGCTAACACAACGTTGGCCAGAATTGAACACTGGGCAAACAAAAACATTCTAAAACTAAATATAAATAAAACTAATGCCGTACACTCCCGGCCCAGAAATAAAACATTCGAGCTTCCTCATCTGGAGCTCAGCGACACTCGGATAGAGTCATTATATCTGTGAAAACCTTAGGCGTCTATTTTTCAGAGCACATGACGTGGGATGCTCATATTGAATATTTAGCAACCAAGCTATCACGCGTAATTGGTTCCATACGCCGATATTGTTCATTATTTCCAGATTCAGTAAATATTCTGCTTTACAATTCACTTTTTTCCTCTATTTTAAACTATTGCTCATTATTGTGGGGAACGACAAACGGAGAAAACCTCACAAAGTTATTTATGCTTCAAAAAAGAGCCATCAGACTAATTACTACAGCTTATTACCTCCACATACAGGACCATTATTTAGGCAGTTCAAAATCATTAACTTAACATCGTTGTATAACTATAGGCTTTCCGTACTTTATAAGCAAGGTATTATGAAAAAAGACAACACACTAATACTACTAGCAGCGCTTCAAGAAAATGTGCCTGCTTACAGCACCCGGAATCCCGGATGCTGGCACGTTACTGGCTGCCGTACTAACTATGGCCACCAGATGCTTCGCTTCAGACTTCCCATTCTACTAATCCAACACACATTCTATAGTGGTCAAGCTTTCTCGTTTTCCTTCAAAGCTATCCGCGAATTGTTTCTGTGAATATAAACGCATGTTTTCAGCGGTGCTTTTGCACCGGTTTTATACTTTCTAACTATTACAATCATAAATTACTACTCACACTACTCCACAAGAACAATAAATTCCTCCCAACCTTATTGATGATGCCTTAGATGCCGTATTATCAATGAAAATCTTCATTCCGTCCTATGAGAATTCCGGTCATGTGTACAAGGTTTTCTTTCTTATGTTTCTCTGTAGGATTGCCATGGATTTTGCCTGGACTATTTCGTTGCGTTTTATTTGCAGTTTGATTTCCAATTATTTTCATTGTTAACCTTTTTAGTTTATTCACTGTGTGCTGACTCGTGTCATGCTGCCAGCTGTTGTCAAATATGGGGGCAGTCGCCCCGTCAAGCTGCTCTTCGCAGCAGCTTTTTGCGGCTGCTCCTTTTCCTTGTACCGAGGGATAAATAAAGTCATTATTATTATTATTATTATTATTATTATTATTATTATTATTATTATTATTATTATTATTATTATTATTATTATTATTATTATTATTAATCTATCAGGGCAAGAGTACAAAATGTGTTTGATTATTTGCAGCACATGGCAATGGCATAAATAGGGCCATAGGTGCTGGGTGATGGTGGGTAAGAAACATAGAGGAGCCAAGCTATGATAAGGCAGGAAGCTATCTGCATAGTATGCACGAGATATGCGCACACCGTGCTTCCTGTCCTCTTGATGCTTGCTGCAAATTTCACAAAACTTGATACGAGTGTACTGTCAAGTGAACCGGCGGTAAGTTGGCATGCTGAAACTGCGCTAAGGGACGAGGGCATCAGAGCAAGAATTGCTACTCTGCGCAGTGGTGTTGTTTTCCTTCGTCTTTGTTCCTCACATACGTTTACCAGCTCCACAGGGCTAATTTTGCAGTCTGCTGTTTAAAGTGGTGTCAGGTAAAGCCAATCGCTCTTCTTGAACCAATAAACTGCCGTGCCATACAACACATCCTTCTAATCATCTTCAAAATTTGCAAGATAAATGTACTTCTTTAGTCCCATATTCAAAATCACACAGATTAATTGCTTGTGTCATCATCATAACTAAAAAAATTAACCATACTTTCACATATACAGCCATTCCTGATTAGCGCAGTCCTCGTTAATATGGACTCATATTATTAAGAGTGTTTCTGAGGAAAAAACTTTTTGCATGCACTTACGCTTTGCGAACATAGAAACTTGCTGATCAGAGTGGACAGAGTGAAAATGCGTACGGCCCATTGTCGCATGTGTTCTTGTCCAATTAATGTGCAGAGGGGAAAGGCTTAAATCTTTGGATTTGAGCAGATAAATCAAAGGCTGCCTGAATCATATACCATTCTTGCACACTGCAATGGCCATCACAATGTTTGCCACACTGTCTGTACAGAATGTTATGCTAACCTGTTGACTGCCAGGCACACTGACTTCTAACCGGCTCACACATTTTCTGGTTGCCAAAGCACTTCTCTTTCTAGTGTAAAAATCACTGTTGGGGCTCGGCGACTCCCATCATGGCATGGATTGCTCATTGCACAAAATGAAATAACCTGCTTAAAATAAAACAACAGAACCGCTTGCTTAAATTATAACCTCACATATGCCTACCCATAGCGTGCAATGCTAGGTTAGCACTTTTTATACAGAGTACACCTCAGAAGAAAAGAAAAATGCTACCCTCCTGATTCAGGCATGCGCAGCGGGCAAGAACAGAACTACGTGCTGCTGCGAAGCGGGGAATCTGCTAATGCAAGCAGCAACAGCCATTTCATTAAATCCGAGGAGTAAAGGAATGGGTTCAAATTAAATGTGGTCTCTGCTTGACAGGTCAACGGTTCTATTGATACTACAGGACTCTCAGAAACAGGGCAACGTCTGTATTGCGGAACCAACCACCATGCAACAACGCTTAGCACACTTCAATGAACTGAAATAAGCGCTGTTATTGTAGCTTTGAATGCGTGCAGGAATGGTACTTTTGTGACCACACAAATTTGAATGGATAAGTGGACCGGGATACCTAGCCGATCAGTGAGGAAGGTGCAAATATGCATCTTTATGTCAGCAAATAAATTTATAAATTTTTGTTAGCGTAAAATGTAAGGAGGATTAAGGAAATCTGGGAAGCGTTCTACACTGCCGACACACAGCTAATTGTGCTCACCATTGCCGTCCCTCAGCAGACAAGTAATCATGTCCCTAGCAAGTAGTCACAGGCAAATGAAGGTAACAGGATGCATGTGCATCCATGACATCTCCTTCTCAAGGCTTCGAAAATGTGTTGTTAAACAAACTGGCGCGCTGTCCTAGGGAGTGCTGCTGAATAACCACTAAACATTAGCAAAGTAGATTTCACGAGCTTCTCTGCAACAATAGCATTGTGCACACATCCACTTTCGTACCGCTGATCTCCCGATCGAAAGGGACCGTGAGCAAAATCAGCAACAAACAGTGCCACGGTTCATGAGGCGCCTCAAGATCACTGCATTTTTTTACTACAATGGAAACCAAGATCCCACTTCAGCTTCATATAGCCAAGCATTTGTCAAAGCCAAAAGAGAAAAAAAAAGCAATGGGAAGGATTTTTTAATATATATATATATATTTTCATCAAGACTCCTTATGCCCAACTTGTTCTGTGGAGAGTTTTGACCACATAAGCTGCTGCCACAGTTTTTTGTTTTGCGTAACATAGAGTGGAATGCTCGTTAAAAAGTAGACTCATGAGTTCACACATATTAGAGATTCTACATTGTGAACAAGCCGTGATTTAAATTCGGCAATGACTCTTGTTCGTAATCGCGTAATACCATGTTGTCACATCCTAAACCGAAATGGCTGGATGAATTGTTCAGTCACCCATTCGTGGCGCAAATATTTATTGCTGACAAATGCCCACCCAGCCGGCAGGAAATAAAAAGAAATGACGTTCCCGAAGATACATCTGCACTGCACACCGATGTTTTCACACAAGTCACAAAGTGCCGCCGGCCACTCGTAACCCGAGCCCCTATAATCACAACATGTACTGAACGGAGCACCAAGACGCAAACGGATGGCGGTTTGCTTTAGTCGCACAGAAAACAGTTCGGCGGCCATGCAGCCAAGATCGTGTCACGTCGCACACACGGCAGTACTCGAGCACAGTGCCCGCACGAATCGCTATCAAAATGGTAATGGATACGTAGCAGAAATTTCGTCGTGTGGTTGCGGTCACTGCAACCATCGCAACGTATGCGACTAGCTGCGCAACGCCACGATCATTTCAGCATTCGGAAAGCACGGCGCCCGTCGTGAGCTTTCGCAGGTGCACATTTCGCTGCCTTGACGTAAAACACTCGCTCCGATCGCAATCACGTTCACTACGCGGTGTTGTGCTCGCGCTTCCTTCCTGCGGTGGAGTTCGGCGAAGTTGGGCATGGGGAGGATTCCCTGAGGACCACCGCGAGGGTGGTGAGCCCTCTGGAGGAGACGTGGCTGCAGGAATGGTGGAAGCAGCGACGATAATAGCGTCCCCACGTGTTCGAACAGGAATTCCGGAAGCATCGACGACCATAGCGTCCCCACGTATTCGTTCAGGAATGCCGGAAGCAGCGACGACCATAGCGTCCCCGCGTATTCGTTCCGGTCCTCAGACGACGAATTGCGGGATCAGTGTGGTCCCCTTCGGTCATGCTGGGGTTGAACAATTGCCCGAGTGCCGCACCTTCGACAGAGGTTCCGCGTTCCGGTCATCAGTACAAAATCTTTCAGCCCCTGCTGGAGACAGCCTGCATTCCTGTGTCACGCAGGCGCATTCCGGGTCAACATGGGCGCGGTCCGGACACACGTGTGCGCGCCCACTTGGAGGCCGCGTGGACTACAACGTGACCGAGTCCTGTTCTCTTTCCCTCGACCGAGCTGCAAGGAAACATCAAGACCGCCCTGCCGTGGGTGTTACCAACAGTGCCATCGTGTGATTGGACACCTGTATTCCCCAGCTAGGGATCTGAGGAATACGAAGAGTATTTAAAGAGCTGCTGGTTTGGTACCAAAGGAGAGCCCCCTTCTGAGAGATACCAGAGACTCCCGACTGCTAAGCAGCTCTCTTTACTGAGAAGCACTCTCAGTTGCCCATACTTGTACATAATGTAAATAGTCCTTGTATAAAGTTTTCCAAGTTTTCTTCCTCCGATCGTCCTCGTCTCCTCTCCGGCCCTGACACGCTACCTGAATCCCGACAGCGGACACTTGTCATTGTGCTATGCAGCTCCTCCACGCACAAGAAATTCACCATGAGCAGCTGTTACTCGCCGCTGTCCGTGATGATCTTCGCAGGAATTAGGAACGCTTGCAACAAGCACAAACAGCTCCATATAAACACTTCGTGACACCGCGAACGCTTATGTTTTGCGTCGGTTTGAAGACGCGCTCTGTCAACTCCATCAGCGTAGATGATTCTAGAATTCAACTAGGGGAACTGTCGCTTGCCACTGCTGCACGCGGCTAAGTTCGCAGTCGCTCCGAACGCTCGTAACATCAACAGGTGGCCAATATGATACGCTTCGCGACAAAACTGCCCCTGCCCAGGCCTCGCTCCCTAGTTCAGTCGACGGACGGCCATCTTGACCCGGCAGAAGCGAGACGTCACTGACGTCACGGAAAAAGCAGCCAACAGCTGCAATCCGGTCGCCGGCCGTACCCGTTCGCCCGCTCGAAAGTTGAAGTTAACCAACTTTCCATCCCTTCGCCGGACGGGGCGGATCATCTCGACCGCTCGCCAGGTGGGCGTTGCGGAAGCCGCTTAAAAAAAATCGTACGACGGCCCTTAATGAGGTCACTGCAGTCTACTGTCCGCTGGACTCAGGGGATGTTCGGTCTTTAGGGAGGAGGAGCGTGGGAGTTTCCGAGTGTCGTACCCTTCCCTGGCCGGCCAGGCGCACCGTGGAGACACAGGAAAGCGGACGCTTTCCTCCTTCCCCACGGGCGAGTAGCCAGGTCTGCTCGAGAGCGCTGCGTTGCCTCCTTCCTCGACACCTGTCGCAAGCGCGCACCGCCGGGCGCCACCGGAGAGGTCGCTGATTGGCCGAATGTGATAACGGGAAAGTGCGCCGAGATCGGCAGTGACCGGCCGTGGCTGGATAGAGAGACTTCAGCGAGCCGCGACAGCGAGAAGACGTAAGGTAAATACATCCCATCTTACCTCTTTGTTGTCGCCATCTTGCCGCGTCAGCCGCATGACCAAGCCAGACGGCAAGGATCGCAGATCGTCCAGCAGCCGGCGATATTGGGAGAACCCAATAAACGTGTGGGCCAAGGGCAAAGCGTCCTGTTCCGTGTTGTTTTTATTTAGCAATTTCCGCTGCGCCGCCGTGAGGACGGCCGCGCGTGGTTTGCGATACCGGGAGCTCGGAGCCAGGTGTCTTCTCAGTGGCCTTCGTTCTTACAACGCAGACGGCTAATCTGAACACCATTAACAGACAGCGGCTAACCCAGTTTTTCGACCGGGTTGTTCCGGGACAAGTATGTGAAGTCAGAATTAATGCATGGAAGAATGTCCTGCCAGTAGATGTTACATCTCAGGCATCAGTAGGCAAGCTGAAAGAAACTAGCGTCCTCGGGGGCATGGCGGTCCGCTCCTACTTTGCTTACGGGAAGCGGACAACCACTGGAGTTATCACTGATGTTGACCCGGAGATAGCTGACAAGGACCTCTGGTCGCTGATTAAATCTACGGCCCGGATTGTTGACATTCATCGTTTCGGGCACTCCAAGTGTGTCAAACTAGTTTTTGAAACTGACGCTCTGCCATCCCACGTCAAGGTGGGCTGTGTGAGGCATGCTGTCCGCCTGTATTTTCCCAAACCTGTTCAGTGGCACAAGTGCAACAAGATAGGTCATGTGAGTGCTGTTTGCAAGAATGAGGTATCCTGCCGTCGATGCGGCGGGATGCACCAGCATGACACCTGCACGACGGAGACTATAAAGTGCGCCAACTGCTCGGGTGCCCATGAAGCCACAGCTAAGGACTGCCCTAAGCTGCAAAACGAAAGACTCATCCTGAAAAAGATGGTGAAGGACAATTCGACCCACCAAGAAGCGGCGGCGCGTATTCGTCGCCGCAAACATCGTTCCCGGCGGCGTCGTCCGGTTCCACACAATTCTAGTCCAGCTGCACCACAGTCGCAGGAAGTATCAGCTCAGCCGGCACAGCAGCATGAGCCTAACAACGATAACAAGGCGTCTGCGGCCGTGTCCAATGTTACCGCAGTAGCTCAGTCTGATGCGTTTGTGTTACCTTCTTCCTCTGATGCTGAATGGCCTGCTCTGCCATCCAAGGAGATCGCCATGGCAAGACCAAGACCGGTTGCCACTCCAGCTGACACTGATGGCAAGCCCGAAGGTCAGGATGTGAGCATAATGTTAAAAAAGCTTGTGTGTTCAATGCGCATGCTGCTTTCAGGCATTACCACGCCAACAGCAAAGATTGTTGTGCAGTTTTTGGATGCACTTGAGCCGCTCTTGGCGGCGTTGCAGTAATTCATTATGGCACAACCAAAACCCACCTCATCTGTTCTAATGCACGTGCGCCGTAGTGTAGTGGTGCAATGGAATGCCCGAGGCCTACGAGGTCGTGTGAGTGACTTCCGGCAACGCGTCCACAAGTACTGCTTCCCTGTGCTGGTTATATGTGAGCCAAACTTTCCGTCGCCTTTCCGCCTTTCTGGATCCGTGTTGCTGTGGTCTCGCACAGAAGACGAAACTAGCAAAGTGTTAGTTTGCATACGCCAAGACATTGCGCGCGTCCGCCAAGTTCTACAGCCACACAACACAAACCATTACATCTGTTTGACAGTCACGCTAAAAGGACGGGTCTTTTCGATAATCGGTGCCTACATTCCACCTAGAGATGCCATTGATACTTCGTACCTATATTCAGCCATCCAGAGTTGTCCAGCTCCTCATATCATAGTGGGCGATTTTAATGCTCATCACCCTCAGTGGGGCAGTGCTGTTATGAATAACCGAGGCAGGAACCTGTTTGACTTTATGCACTCCCAGAACTTCATCAATATCAACGATGGTTTACCTACGTTTCTGCGTAGCACGTCGTACAGCAGCTGCTTGGATCTGGCGTTTGTTTCAGCAAGTCTCCAGTTTTACGTCAGCTGGTGCAGTGACGTGGAAACACGTGGGAGTGACCACATTCCAACGTATGTTTGCGTCAAGTGGTACGCACCTACTACTCCGTCTCGCGTGCGATATACAGACTGGCCTGCCTTTAGGTCGTCCGCGGAGATTTCCTGTGTGGACCTCTCAACACCATCTAAAATAGAAGGCCTGATTACGTCCTCTCTCAGTGAGACCACGCGGTATATATGTGCGCCTACGCCAGGGTCTACTATTAACGTGGAATTCGAAAGACTACGCGCAGTCCGTTGGCGCGCCGAAAGGAAATACAGAAGAATCAAATCCACGTATGATCTTGCCCTTTGTCGCCGAGCTCAACGACAAATAAACCGCCACCTAGCGAGACTAGGGAGACAACGTTGGAGGCAGTTCTGTTCATCGCTGGACCCTCGCAAACCACTGTTGCGTATTTGGCATGTAGCCAGGAGCTTGCGTTCAACCCCGCAGGAACGCTATCCTTTCCATGCCCTGTCTATTTACCAACGCCGTAATAATGTAGAGGTAGCAGAAGAATTCTGCAAAATGGTTGTGGGCACAACTATGGTACCATCAACCAATTTGGAGGCTTTTGTACCACCTTCACCAGATGACCACTACGACATGCTATTCACGATGCATGAACTAGAAGCTGCTCTTTCCTCGTGTAGGCGTCCATCTGCACCTGGTCCTGACGGGATTTCGTACGCGTCCCTCTCTCACCTTGGCATGGAAGGCCGAACTGTGCTGCTCAGTTACTACAATGATACATGGGCTTCCGGATTCGTTCCAGAACACTGGAAAATCAGCCGCGTGGTTGCACTTTTGAAGCCTGGCAAACCTCTTTATGAGCTTACCTCCTACCGGCCAGTTGCACTAGCAAGCTGCGTCGGCAAAGTTATGGAGCGAATGGTGCTGGCGCGGCTCGAATGGTTTTTAGAGCAGAATGCTCTCTATCCGGATATGATGACCGGGTTCCGGTGGGGACGTTCTTCGATTGACAGCGTAATCGGCCTCATATCGACAGTGGAACATGAAAAACGTAGTCGCCGACTCGTCGCTGCTGTCTTCTTAGACATCAAAGGGGCCTACGATAATGTACTTCATGACGCCATCCTTGATGCCCTTGGCGACATTGGCGTTGGCGGCCGGATGTATTCGTGGATTGGGAGCTACCTCAACGGCCGGTCTGTTTACATGTCTACGCCTGATGGGGAGACTACCCGTCATCAGGTTTGCCGTGGAGTTCCTCAGGGAGGAGTTCTTAGCCCAACCCTATTTAACGTGGCATTGATTGGACTGGTGAATGAACTTCCCTCTAACATTCACATCAGTGCCTATGCTGATGATATCTGCATCTGGGCGTCGGGTTAGACACGTCCGCAAATGCGTGCGAGATTACAACGTGCCGTGTCATCTACTTCAAGGTACCTACGGCGTCAGGGTTTGCACTTGGCAGCTGAACAATGTGCTGTGGTCGCATGCACGCGCAAGTCTGTCTGCCACTACCCGGTAACTCTTCAAGTGGTCGCAATACCATACGTCTCCCACCACAGATTTTTGTGCATTATCATTGACCGCGATCTGTCATGGTCGAGGCATATAAACATGCTAAAGAAAAGATTCACTCTTTTTTGCCATGTGCTTCGCTATGTGGCAGGCATTAAATGGGGCCCAACGGAGCGCTCCTTGCTTCGACTTTACTATACCCTCTTTATTGGCTACATTCGTTACAGCCTTCCTGTACTCTCTAACATGAGTATTTCCTGCTTGCGGACATTAGAGAGTGTCCAAGCACAGGCGCTCAAGATATGCCTCGGATTACCACGTTGTGCCTCGAACAAAGGCACGATTGAGGAATCTCGTGTGTGCCCAATATCGGTCTACCTGTCACACGAACCACTTCGTGTATATTTACGTGCGCTTAAAGTCGAGAGTTGGACGAAAACTCGTCTGGTCGGGGACGATCATAATAAAACTTAAAAGGAGGACGCCGACCAAAAGTAAAAAACAAAAAAAAAACAAAATGACGTTTCGGCTCCCATACGGGAGCCTTGTTCACAATGAGAAGGATTAGAAAGTGCATCAGGATTAAATACGTTTGAAAAGAGGGCGCAGGGAGCGTGCGTATACAGGAGTTAGATTTCCAGTGTTGCGATTGAGGGTGCGATTAGTCGTTTGAATGAATAATGATTCGAGGTGAAGGCGGCGGTACAGATTTTTTTCAGTTGCCAGCACGTGTGCCCTACCCCAGTCAATATCGTGGCCAGTTGATACGGAGTGTTCGGCGATAGCATTAGAGTTCACTTTTTTGTTTTTAACGTCATTACAATGTTCTTTTAGGCGTCTATTAAAATCACCAGTCTCGCCGATGTAGACGCTGTCACAATCAGAGCAGGGGACGCTGTAAACAACGCCAGGGTACTTTTCTTTGGGGAGAACGTCTTTGACGTTAACCAGCGCATGCCGAAGTTTCCTTGTGGGGACATGGGCAACGTGAACTTGGAATGTGCGCAGAATACGCGCCAAGGCTTCGCTTATTCCAGGTGTGTAGGGAACAGCGGCACGTTTCAGAGGGGACAACACGGGAGTTTCACGTGTCGGGCAAGATAACTGCTTTTCAGCGGATGCCACAAAAGCAGCTGGGTACTCGTTTCGCGCGAGTTCTTGCCGTACAGTACCAAAGTCCACTGCCCGATCTTCAGGAAAACTGCGTGTGTTCTGCTGCCCTTGTAGCTGACAATTGTTTGCCACAAAGGACCCCCATTGACATTCCAAATCTCCGCAGGCTCTTACAGTTCTGCCTGGACAACACTTATTTCGTCTTCCAAGGCTCTTTTTACCGACAACTTCAGGGCACACCAATGGGCGCCTCTATCTCAGTGACTGTCGCGAATCTGACTATGGAATTTGTTGAGCGTCGTGCCCTTGAAACATCCCCATCACCGCCAAGAATCTTTCTTAGATATGTAGATGACTGCTTCTGCCTCATTCGGAAAGATGATTTGCTGGCCTTTTCGTCCCATTTAAATTCCATTGAAGAAGCGATTGATTTCATCGTCGAAGAAGAAATTAATGGCGCGTTGCCCTTCCTGGACGTATTGGTAAAACGAAACAGTGGAAAGCTATCATTCGGCGTCTACAGGAAACCCACCCACACCGGAAGATAACTTAACTTCAAATCTGTGCACCCGGCTAATCAAAAGAAATCTGTTGCCACAACCTTGCTCAAACGCGCGGAACGCATATGCAGTTTTCCTGAAGATCGGGCAGTGGACTTTGGTACTGTACGGCAAGAACTCGCGCGAAACGAGTACCCAGCTGCTTTTTTGGCATCCGCTGAAAAGCAGTTATCTTGCCCGACACGTGAAACTCCCGTGTTGTCCCCTCTGAAACGTGCCGCTGTTCCCTACACACCTGGAATAAGCGAAGCTTTGGCGCGTATTCTGCGCACATTCCAAGTTCACGTTGCCCATGTCCCCACAAGGAAACTTCGGCATGCGCTGGTTAACGTCAAAGACGTTCTCCCCAAAGAAAAGTACCCTGGCGTTGTTTACAGCGTCCCCTGCTCTGATTGTGACAGCGTCTACATCGGCGAGACTGGTGATTTTAATAGACGCCTAAAAGAACATTGTAATGACGTTGAAAACAAAAAAGTGAACTCTAATGCTATCGCCGAACACTCCGTATCAACTGGCCACGATATTGACTGGGGTAGGGCACACGTGCTGGCAACTGAAAAGAATCTGTACCGCCGCCTTCACCTCGAATCATTATTCATTCAAACGACTAATCGCACCCTCAATCGCAACACTGGAAATCTAACTGCTGTATACGCACGCTCCCTGCGCCCTCTTTTCAAACGTATTTAATCCTGATGCACTTTCTAATCCTTCTCATTGTGAACAAGGCTCCCGTACGGGAGCCGAAACGTCATTTTGTTGATTTTTTTTTGTTTTTTACTTTTGGTCGGCGTCCTCCTTTTAAGTTTTATTACGTGCGCTTACACGGCACCGCTGTCACCCGCTGACGAATATTTTTGATGAGCGACCGGACAGCAGTTTTGCACGCGCACTGCGCTTCCATCGCTCCGAATTGCCATCAGACTATGCCCTGCCGCATCATTACTTGCAGCCCCCCTGGGTAATGGCTCAGCCTTCAGTCTGCCTGCATGTCCCTGGCATAATCAAGAAGTCTGCGATGCCGGTTAGCGGACTGAAGTAACTCAAACTTGCCTACATCTGGTCAGAATACCACAAATGTGTGCACGTCTACACGGATGGATCTGCGTCTCCAAATGCATCAACAGCAGCTTTCGCAATCCCTGCACAACAGACGACCCGCAGATTCATTTTGGGACACAAGTCTACTTCAACCGCTGCAGAGTTTGTGGGCCTTCGGGAATCGATTCGCCACATCTGCGGAGAACCGCCTCAGGAGTGGTGCATTTTCACCGACTGTAAACCTGCGCTACACATTTTAGGATGCTTCCTACGCCACGCAGCCTACCAAGCTCTGGCTCTTGATATCATTAGTCTCGTATCATTTGCTCAGGGAAACGGCCACCGTATAGTGTTTCAGTGGATCCCCGGACACTGCGGACTCGATGGAAATGAGACCGCCGACGCTGAAGCAAGGAGCGCCTTCAGCAGTGGCCTGCGTACAGCTGTACCGTTCTCTATAGTGGACACTTGTCTCCTTTCGGAATTGATGAGGAGGGCGACGGCTAGGTACTGGACCCTGCCAGACACCCGCCACATCCGCCTTAAACGGCTAGATCCGACGATGACCTTTTCAGTTCCTCGCGGAATACCTCGCCCTATTGCATGCGTTATCCGTAGACTACGTTTAAACGTGGTATTCACGCGCAAATACTTGCACTTAATAGGACAAGCGGACTCCCCGGAATGTACCACATGTGGCGTGCTAGAGACTATAGATTATGTTTTAGTGGCGTGTTCAGCGTATGCACGTGAAAGGCTCGTACTCGCATCTGATCTGAAGCCTATGGGCACATCGCTCCTCTCTGAGGATTTGATCCTCTGCGCTTGGCCAGATAGTTTTAGAACTGTAAAGGCAACGCGAGCGCTCTCACGCTTTTTGAGCGACACGAACCTTGTCTCGCGTTTGTGATGTCAGAAAGTGTGCCTTGTTTTTTTAATTTTTTTAAAGTAGTTTTTCATCTGCCTCCTCCCATCATCATCATCGTCCCCCATCGTGACCTCCTTTTATCTCCTCTTCCCTTCCCCCAGAGCAGAGTAGCAGGTCAGATATTTATTTTTCAGGCCAACCTCTCTGCCTTCCCTATCAATAAACCCTCTCTCTCTCTCTCTCGGAGTTCACGGCCTATACCTCAAAGGAGGCTCAACGGAATAGTAACAACCCCCACAACCTCTCCGCCCATCTTAGCCCATTTTGACCCCGGATATGGGATATGGGATCGGCGCCGTGCAAGCCCAACGTCAACAGGGTCAAGATCGCCTCATCGCTTATGCGGTAGTACAACTTTCTGGCGGGCTAGTTGGTACATTTGAATTGAATAGCGTGCGTTAACAGGACGAACACAGGAAACGTGGAGAAGACGAAAGAAGCGCAACTTTCAACTTTAATAACAGGTAAAAGATGCCAGGCGCTCTTTTATGGCAGCTGGAGTGTGAGGGTGTACGATATGATTAACAGAGGCAAACAGCTTCAGCAGAAGAAAGCGCGTGGTGTGGCATGGCTCATCATGCAGTCCACAAGCGGGATGTAACAACACATGACCAAAGACTGATAACGGCTTGATATGCTTGGGTATCGGGACCGAGGTCTTCACCGCATAACGATGAACTCTGCAGACGACGGAGGGAAGCCTTCAGGAGGGTTGGTAAACTTGAAGGTTTATTTACATATTTACAAGAGAAGCAGGGAGACCAAAAGTCAGAGATGAAGTGCCGTGCAACCAGCCAAATCGCGGCTTAAATACAGTGGATATTCCCTAGGCACCTAGCTAGGGAAACCGGTGGCTGATCAAGCGTCCAATGGGCAGACACACTCTTCATAGTCTCTTCCCTAAGCCCGTGACCGCTCCGCCCTCACAAACACGTGCACAGGCGATAAGGAATCCTGGCGCCTTGAGGTCCTGGAATGCTGTTTCCGACCGGTTGACCAGGTGCATAAGGTCGTTGGCTTAGCAGGCGGTGATCCCCTCCGTGGGAAAGAGGCGTCCTGGAATGTGGTTTCCAACGGGTTGACCATGTGCATAAGGTCGTTGGCTTTGTAGGCGGTGATCCCCTCCGTGGAAAGATGCGTCCTGACGGCCCCGGGCATTCCAGAGGGTGAGGTGAATCAGCCGTGTCCGCCCCCGCTTTGTCTGGCCGCGAAAGTGCAAGCGAGCGAGGCGGGTCCGGCGCCTTTGTTCGGGGCTGTTCTTGGCCCCGACTGAAACAGCTGAGGTTTTCTCTTCCATCAATAACTTGAAGAATAGTAAAACGCTGGACGTAAATGGCTTCCAGATATTGCCCGTAAAATATGTACTTGACATACTGTGCTCGATTATTACCTATATTTATAATTTGATTCTCTCTACTGGGGTTTTCCCTACAGGAATGCAAATTGCTCGAGTGATACCCATTTTTAAAAAAGGTGATAAGAACCTATTCACAAACTACCGACCGATTTCTATACTGCCTGTGTTTTCCAAAGGCATCGAGAAAATTATACATCACAGAGTGACTTCTTATTTTGACGAAAATCAGTTATTTCTAGATTTTCAACATGGATTCAGGAAGAAAAGATCTACAGAGACAGCACTTCTAACTCAAAAAGAAATTATAATTAAGGCATTCAGTGGAAACAAGCTCACCATGGGTATTTACATCGATTTTACTAAGGCCTTTGACCTCATAAATCATGATATTCTTCTTTTTAAATTGGAAAGGTATGGTGTGCGGGGCCTAGCGCTAACCATATTACAATCTTACTTATCTCACAGAACCCAATATGTAGACATAAACACAGCATCCTCTCCTACCCTCCATATAACATGCGGAGTGCCCCAAGGAAGCAATCTTGGGCCTTTGCTATTTTTAGTTTATATAAATGACATCGTCTACAGCGCTAGTAATGTTCAGGTTGTGTCATTTGCAGATGACACAACTTTTTTTGTCACAGGTATTTCCGAGGCCGAGGTTGAAAGCAAAACAAGCGAAGCCCTTAATAAACTGCACTCATGGGCAGATGCAAACTCCTTGCGCATAAATCCGTCAAAAACACAAATTCTGTTATACCTCCCTAAGGGAAAGAAAATATCTAGGCCTCTCAAAATAGCCTTAAACAGCCAACCAATAGAGCTTGTGACTTCTGTAAAAACACTGGGCGTTATCTGTTATCTTTTCTCACAACCTAACTTGGAATGCGCACATAGAACACATTTGTTCGAAAGTTTCCTCAGCTCTAGGTATACTTGGTCGCTTTAGACATATTTTTCCAGTAAGGGTAAAGATGTTGCTCTACAACGCGTTAGTACTAAGTCATATCCAATACTGCAGCTTGGTTTGGGGAACAACAGGGGTAACAAATCTTCATAGATTGCATTTGCTGCAGAAAAAAGCCGTCCGGTCCATAGCAAATGTGCCATTCCTTTTCCCCACAAGAAATATCTTTATAAAGTATGACATCCTTCCAATCTTCGCGTTATACTTTTATAGGCTTCTATTATGCTATAAATACTCTTCACAACAACGTGACAATCCCTTTATTGTACTTGGACAACTGAGAGAAAATAACAGCTGCCGTAACACTAGATACAAAGAAACTTGGATCACTCCAACACCAAGAACTTACTCTATGAACCAGTCCTTAAGTTACAACCTTCCCCTCTTGCTAAACTAATCCATGACAATTTTGATATTACCAGAAATTCAAAACACAATATCCGTGACTACTGCCGAGACAATTTCAATCTGTGAAAGAAGCAGACATGATTTTAGTGATGTAAAACATTTGCTTTGAGTACATGTGTGTATTGCGACTTTCGTTTTGCATGTGTGTTCGCGCTTCGCGTAAATGTGGATTTGCATCGGATACCCATGACATTACTAATTGATGTAAATGATGTGACCCTCGCCTTCCTTCTGTACTGCCACTGTCTCAAGGAGTCGGGACCTCCAGTCAAGCTGTTACCACAGCTTTTAGTCCCGGCTCCTCCTTTGTAAGAAAGGAAAATAAACTTGAACTTGAACTTGGGTCTTTCTGCCGGTTCACGTGAGGGCGCAGTTCGGGAGAAATGCCGCATTCCATACTCCGGACGATGGGATGAGAGGCCTTTCGTCACAGCTCAACGTCACCTGGAGCCGTTCCTAATCCTCTTCTCAGGACGACAGCACCTTTGGTCAAACATAGTTCGATGGCGCCTGCCGGGCTCGTCTGTTCCCGCTGTCGGGGCCTCCGATCACAACAGGTTGATATGCCAGCCGCCTACTTTCCGCCGCAGAGCAAAATTACTCCATTACAGAGCGCGAGAGTCTCGCCTTTGTCAGGGCTGTAGCTAAATTCCGACCGCAACAATATGTCTGCAAACGGGAAAGGTTATTTTTGTCTATGAATCAAGCAGCAGTCTTACCCTTGAATTATCTCAATAGCAAGTGTGCCCATTTTCCACTCACAAATCATAAATTGCTTTTTTCGAAGTCAACTACTTCATGCATAACAACCAACTAGCGCTGTTCCTTCACGACTTGCACACTAACCTTGACCTTAGCATGTTGACTGTCGCCACCTGCCCAGATTTTGCGAGAGTTTCGCAAATCTCCCTCCCGCCATCTGTTACGGAAATTTGCGCACCTGAACCTACATCCTAAGATCCTCAACGAATTCAAGAACTTTACCAATCGTTCCCATTCTGTCTCCGAATGTTCGAATATACACTGTAATAATAAACTGCACATCTCCAACCAAAAATTTTAACTTTAACCCAATGTTTCGAAGCCGACTCGGCTCCTTCATCAGGGGTGACTGAGGGCAGTAGCTAGCGTCTTTTAAGTATGGAAGGGGGGGGGGGGGGGTCAAAGGAACGACAGCCGTGACGTGAAAGGCGCGGGGGATGGGGAGGGGGGTTTAGGCTGTTAGTCACGCTGGCGCACTGCAGCGAGGTGGTGAATGGCGACTTTTTTTCGTTGAGTTGAAGAGCGAAGTCCCTGGGCGTATACTGGGGCTGGTTTCCTTTTGTGCGGTTGATATTGTTCGGGATGGTTTGGATATGCCAGGATTCCAGGAGGAGCCTTTTGTGGTAATTTGTTTCGGTTCCGAGGATGCGGGTTTCGTCGAAGTTGATTCTACGGTCGTAAGTTGATTCTACGGAGTGACGGTACTGTGAACGCATCGCACCCTTGCTTACGTCGCACCCTGTCTGCTTGCAGCACATCTGTATCTTTGCCTACCACCTCTACCGACGCCCGTGCAGCTGCCGCGAAGCCTAGTTGCCTAGAGCTGACAAAGCAGACTGCGCCAGATACCGACTACGCCCCCAATCTGCGCCTGTGCCCTGGTTTCCTTCACCAGCGCCTCTACCGGCTTCTTGGCTGTATAAAAATACCCTCCCCGTTCGGCCCCTCTCCTTGGCAGCAGTGACGGCACTGTGAACGCATCGCTCCCTTGCTTACGTCGCACCCTGTCTACTTGCAGGTTAGGTTTATCGCATTCTTGTTACGCATTCTTGTTTTGTTTTTTGCCGTCACTGCTGCCACTTTGACTGCTGCCACTTTGACGCCGCACTGTGTTTTTTTTTTGTGCCACTACTTGTGCCAGTTCTAGTGCCTTTTTTGACATGCCTACTGAAATTGAAAAACTTCGAGACAAGTTGAGGGAAAAATTTAGGAAAGAGATGACAGCTATGCGGAATTCGCTAGAACGCGACTTGCGCAACGACTCAAGAGAATTAAATAAAAGTGTTGAACACTGCAGCAAAGGGTTTGATGATATGTTCGCTAGCGTTTCATCATTGGAAGAGGAAACTAAGACATTGAAATCTGAAAATGCTGCAATGTAAGCTGAATGTGAGGAACTGAAGAGGCGATGTTCTGACCTAGAGCAACGACTCATTGGTCTGGAACAGTATTCCCGAAATAAAAACCTTGAAATAAGGGGGTTCCAGCACAAGAAAATGAAAGCCTACCAGACATGTTGCAAAAAATTGGCGAAATGATTGGAGAGCCAAAACTGGAGAGTGATGTTGATATCTGCCACCGTGTACAAACAAAGAATAAGGCTAGCTCGAATGTGGTTGTCCAGTTCAAAACGCGAGGAAAGCGCGACACTGTGCTGGCAAAAGCTAACGAGACAAAGCTCGTAGCTGAAGACCTCGGTTACAATGGTTCGGATACTTTTGTATGTTAATGAACACTTGTGTCCCCTGCTCAAGAAATTGCTGGGTATGGCAGTAGCGCGGAAGAAGGAGCAGAAGTGGAAATTACTTTGGACACAGAACGGCCACATTCTTGCTAGGAAAACAGAGTCGTCGACGATTGTGCGTATCGCCCGTGAGCGAGACCTGGATAAGATAGCATAGACGCCACGCTTTTTCTGATACCTAACAGTGCAACGACCCCCAAGATGTACACATTCGTTCTGCCTTCTGACCTTTGTGCTATATCTGCACAGAAAAAGAATGCTGTGTCCTTCTTTCATCTGAATGCACAATCTTTGCGAAACAAGGGCGATGAATTGGAAGCATTTTTTTGCACACTGAGCTTCCGTTTCAATGTAATAATGATTACAGAAACTTGGTATGAAAGTAGTAATGAAGCTTTGCACCTGCCCGGCTACAACACGCATGTGCAAAACCGTACTGGTAAACGAGGCAGTGGTGTCCTGATATCAACGGAAAAAACTTTCAAATACACCATTTATTTATTTATTTATTTATTTGAAAATACTGCAGCCCCATTCCAGGGGCTATAGCAGGAGTGGTTACATATATCATGCGGTACAGTTGCGCGCATAAAGGGGTACATGGCAAAATGTGAAACAAACGCTGCATACAACATCATATATTGCTACGTCTCAATTTCGGACGCAAAATCAGACACAGAAAAGGCACGTATTAAAGAGTTCCAACTCTCCACGGTACGCGGAAAAAAACTGTATTTGAAAGCGTTAGTACGGGCAAAAAAGGGTTGGATATTAAGATCGTGATGGCTCCTGGTGAGAGATGGTTTTGAAAACGTGATATGCTTACTCTTTGAGAGGCAATTAGCAGAATGCACTATTGAGTGAAGAAGTTTTAAGGACTCAGTTTTCCGGCGGGATGCGAGCGGACTTAAGTTTAAGGAAGATATCGCAGATGAGGGTGAAAAATGAAAGTCGTAGCGGCGAAAAATAAATCTTACAGCTTTTCGTTGTACAGATTCTATTTGATCAATTTCACATTGCTTATATGGATTCCAAACATTGGAAGCGTATTCAAGAATACGGCGAATTAGAGTTTTATACATGACCAGTTTCGTCTCTTTAGGAGCATCCCGTACTGTGCGCCTCAAGTAACCTACCTTTTTAAGAGCTTTAGCTGTGATATGATCGATGTGTTTTGACCATGACATATTGTGTGAAAAAACAACGCCAAGATATTTATATTCATGTACCCTTTGCAGGGATGAATAATCGTAATTAGAAGGGCATGAATAATTGTAATTAGAAGGGCATAGGCGGTTGGTGAAAGACATGACAACTGTTTTGCTGAAGTTGATTTTCATCTGCCACGTATTGCACCAATCACAGAATATACCAAAAGACTCATTCAGAAGGAAGTGATCACTGACAGAGTTAATAGTGTGGTACAATACACAATCATCGGCGTATAGACGGATCTTTGAGGTTATACTGTCAGGCAAATCATTAATATAAAGTAAAAACAACAAAGGGCCAAGGACAGATCCTTGGGGAACACCTGAGGTTACGTCAGCTTTCGAAGAATCGACAGAATTGAAGCGAACAGACTGGGAGCGGTGCGAGAGGAAATCGGCAATCCAGTCAACGAGTTGAGAGTTATTGAGAATGACTTTTAGTTTGCATAACAGTTTAGAGTGAAGAACCGTATCAAAAGCTTTTGAGAAATCGATGAATATGGCATCGATTTGGTTACCGGCATCTATGCTGATAAAAATGTCATGCGCAAATTCTGTTAACTGAGTCACTGTACTAAATCCCTTGCGAAACCCGTGTTGAGCCCTTGACAGAAGTTTAGTTGCTTCAAGAAATTCCATGATGTGTTTATAAATAATGTGCTCTAGGATCTTACATGAATGTGCAGTTAAAGAAATCGGCCTTTAGTTAGAAAGAAGTTGTTTGTTGCCGGATTTATAGAGCGGGAGTACATTGGCAAGTTTCCATGAGGAAGGGACAATGCCAGTAGAAAGAGATTGTTGAAATATAATTGAGAGATATCGACACGACCAAAGAGAATAACGTGCAAGGAAGGTATTTGGGATACTGTCCGGTCCAGCGCATTTTTTTGAGTCAAGGTGCAAGATAAGATTTAACACGCCCTGAGTGCTATCCGTGATATCAGAGATAGAACGGTCATGATTAGGAAGACAGAAAGAATATACTATAACCCACGAGGACTACGAAATACTGTCGTTGCAAAGCGGTAGTAGTGTCTTCACCGTTATATACCGGCCTCCTAAAGGCAGCATTTCTAATTTCATCGGCTTTCTTGATGAATATCTGCAATGGATCACCGTAAACAACCTTAATCTAGTTTTAGGCGGTGATATCAACATAGACTTTCTATCTCAATCTACAAATGAACGTGAGGTCAACTGCGTATTGCAAGCAACGGATTTACTAATGTCATAATTAACCCCACACGGCCGCAGGCAGCGACGGCAATTGACGTCTTCATTAGTAGCTATCCAGTTGACTGTCTTCATTCAGGAGTCATTAATGCCCGGATAAGTGACCACCTACCCCTATTCATGTTTGTAGACTCTTTTACATCCCCAAAACAACTTAAGTTTCCCGCGGTACAATATCGGCGTATAAACCAGGCCACATTAAATTCCTTTCGCGCAGCACTTGCAGGCGTGGACTGGCATCTCGTGCTCAGCAATAATGATCCAGAGGACGCATATGGTGCCTTCATTACTACATTTAAGTCCGTCTATGACCAAAATTTTCCACTTGTGACTTATAAAAAACCCCGCAAGGCCCTCAAGCCCTGGATAACAAAAGAATGCCTTGAAATGGTAAAACAAAAAATGAATCTTTACAACTGCGTTATTAAAAGCCGATCCCTCGATGACCTAGCACGTTTTAAGGCGTATAGAAACCAAGTCACTTCTTTTCTACGCCAAACAAAGCAAAAGTATATGAAAAAACTATTTAATCCAGACGTAATTAAAAGGAGTGACCTTGTATGGAAAACAATAAATCAAGTTTTAAACCCACGTGGACATGCAAGCGGAATCCTTGAGGTCTTGGTTGATAACACACCAGTAAGTGGGAAACCTTTGGCAGAGAAATTTAACGATTTCTTCGCGTCACTGGTACATGGCAATCACGGACCCCAGGATATCAAATGCCTCGACTCGCGGGTTTCTTCCACTGCATTCTTGAAGCCAACGGACGCCAATGAAATCAAAACTTGCCTACTCACTCTCCATAACAGCAGGTAACGAGACAGACGATCTTAAACTCCAACCAATAAAATATGTAGCCGATGTAATTAGCCCAGTTTTAGAGCACATTTTTAATTGCTGCCTCGAATATGCGGTGTTTCCCCGACGATTGCAGATTGCCAAAGTAACCGTTGTTCATAAGGGTGGAGACAAAAATGACCTGTCCAATTATCGGCCAATTTCTATCCTCCCCATTTTCTCGAAGTGTTTTGAAAAACATCTTATACAAGCGAATGTCCAGTTTCTGCGAGAAATGTAACATATTAACGCCTAGCCAGCATGGCTTCAGGAAAAACTTTTCTACAGAAACTGCGATTCTAACCTAAAAAGAACTAATTCTAGAGTCCTTTGAACAAAAACCTTTCACTCTCGGCATCTTTATTGATTTTTCGAAAGCGTTCGATCGCATCAATCACAGCATAATGTTGGCGAAACTCGAACACTATGGTTTTCGCGGAAAATTTCATCAAATAATTACCTCATACCTTAGTTGCCGTGTCCAACAAGTAACAGTAGACAACGAGTCATCAAATTTTATACATCTGTCTTCTGGTGTGCCGCAAGGCAGTATATTGGGACCGCTGCTTTTCCTTCTTTATGTAAACGACATAGTCTGTATAAGTAAACTTCCAACTTTTGTCATATATGCAGATGACACCACTCTATTTTTCCGATCAGCACATGTGCGAGATCTTGAACAGCAAGCTACAGATTGTTTGCAGAAACTTCACGAATGGTCTGAGTCCAATTCACTGATCATAAACACTGGAAAAAGCAAAGCTGTACTTTTTAGACCTCGTAATAAGGATCCTGCTGTCTCACAAGTTCATCTAAAAATGGGTTCCTCAGTCATTCAAATTGTTCCTACGGTCGAAAGCCTAGGAGTGCTTTTTAATGAAAATTTATCATGGGATGAACACGTTGAAAAAGTCAGGGACAAGTTGTCCAAGGCTGCTAGTATGGTGTCCCGCCTGCGATACCTCTTTCCAAAAAATATTAAGCTGCTGCTTTACAACGCACTGTTTTCCTCGGTTGCTAACTATTGTATTTTGGTCTGGGGAACAACATCATTTATGAATATCAAATGGTTGCATTTGCTTCGAAAGGAAATTGTTCGAAATATTGTTAACGCTTCACGTTTTGAACATACGGAACCGATATTTGCATCGCTTCGCATCACCCCCTTCCCCAAGTCTTTGAATCTATACTACTGAGGCGGTATAAAACAAATATTAGAAAAAATAATCTATTTATGGTGCACCTGTCTAACTTAAAATGTAAAGAACTGATGTATGCCACCCGTACTGGTTTCACATGTTTCGTGCCAAAAACTCCTACGAATTATGGTCGCCAAATGCTTTCACACACTCTTCCGTCCTCATTAAATAAGGCATCTAAATTTGTGTGCACTTAGGTACCGTGCGAGTTGTACTTATTACCAACTGAGAGTTGTACTTATTATTTGTACTTTCTTTCCTGTATGCTTACTTGCCGTTTTATTTTATTTTCATATTCATGTAATCATCCTGTTATTAACATATATGACACTCTGTATCCTGATGCTGCTGTCAAGTCATTGTAGGGTGCGTCGACCCCTGTCAAGCCTTCTCTCTGGCTTTTTGTCGACGCACCCAACATCGTCAAGATGTTGAAATTGAAATTGAAATTGAATGTTCGGCTACTGGATTGCATTCTCTTGCGAATTTGTGGACGTCGTTCTTATGTTGCCGAATTCTTTCTCTGAAATTTTTGGTTTCGCCGATATAGCTTGCGTCGCCGTCGGCGCATGGAATTTTGTAGACAATGCCTTGGGCTCTCTCTCGGCAGCCGGTCTTTGGGAACAGGTAGGCAAAGCGCAACAGTGTTTGTGGGCTTGTGCGCAACCTGGAGACCCGACCTTTTCAGGATTCGGGCGATGGTCTCGCTGACACCTCCGACATAAGGTAACGTGACGTATTTTGGTGGTGGCGTTGGTCTTTGTACGTTGATTTCTTGACGAATGTTGTGTTTTTGACGTCGGATGGTTTTTTGAATAAAATCTTTTGGGTAGCCGTTTTATGATGAGTTCTTTGATGATCGTGCGTTGTTCTTTTCTTCTGTCAAGTTCTGTGCTGCAGTGTGTCTCAACTCTTCTGAACAGCGTCTTCACCACTGATGCTTTATGGACTGCCGGGTGGTGCGAACAGAAGTGGAGATACCGGCCTGAGTAGGTTGGTTTGCGGTATACGGAGAATTGAAGGGTGTTGTGGTTCCGGGACACGAGGACGTCCAAAAACGGCAGGGAGTTTTCTTGTTCCACTTGTAACGTGAACTGAATGTCAGGTTCTACGGAGTTTACATGACGAAGGAAATTTTGAGTGTCAGATCTTTTGATGACGGCGAAGCAGTCGTCGACATACCTGAGGAAAATCTTTGGTTTCGGTTTCCATGCGCCGACTGCGAAGCAAGCTACATCGGCGAAACCAAATATTTCAAAGAAAGAATTCGGCAACATAAAAACGACGTTCGCAAATTCGCAAGAGAACGCAATCCAGTAGCCGAACATTCCGAGGACTCGGACCAAAGGATCAACTTCGAAGAAACGCGCATCCTCGGAACCGAAACAAATTACCACAAGAGGCTCCTTCTGGAATCCTGGCACATCCAAACCACCCCGAACAATATCAACCGCACAAAAGGAAACCTGCCCCCAGGGGCTTCGCTCCTCAACTCAAGGAAAAAAAGTCGCCATTCACCACCTCGCTGCGGTGCTGCGCCAGCGTGACTAACAGCCTAAACCCCCCTCCCCCTTCCCCGCGCCTTTCGCGTCACAGATGTCGTTTCTTTGACCCCCTCCACCCCTCCCTTCTTTACTTAAAAGACGCTAGCTACTGCCCTCAGACACCCCTGATGAAGGAGCCGAGTCGGCTTCGAAACGTTGGGCTTCGTCGGCTTCGAAAGTTAAAATTTTTGGTTGGAGATGTGCAGTTTATTATAAGTCTTCAAACCCAACCAGACAGGCAAATCTGTCAAAAAGTTTTGTTTTCGAATATACACTGATAACTGTGTTGTAGTTGAGCATGTGACGGAATCCCGTCTGGCCGGGAGCGTACATTTGAAATAAGAGACGCCGACCAGTGAAAAAAGGTTCGTTCTTTACGTTTCGGCTTCCACACGGAAGCCTGGTTCACAATCTGTGAACAATCTGTGAAGATTGTGAACAAAGCTTCCGTGTGCAAGCTTAAACGTCAAGAACGAACCTTTTTTCACTGGTTGGCGTCTCTTATTTCTTCAACTGATAACTGTGTTATGTACCGTACGATTGGTGACTGCCGTGATGAATTCACTCGCCACGTGTATCTTAAAAAAGCGCACTAAATTCGTGTACTGGCTGGTTAATGTCCCTCGAGCCACTAAATATAAACTTGTGTCCTTCGCTCCTCGTCGCAGTCTCTGTTATTTTTGTGATTAAATTGTTCAACTCAGCTGAACAAGTACCATCCCATTCCTAGAGTTAGTACCATCAGATATCCTCCTCTGATGACTGCAATAAAAATACGTGGCATCTGGTGGAGGTGCTAACGGTACTTTGTCCCTGTCGCCCCCATCCTCTGATAGCCGCCAAAGCAGCCCGATTCGTCTCGTAGAAGCAGATCACGAGAAAGTCGCAGAAGCAGTCCCAACCGAAGATGAAGTGCGAAGCAGCCGTCGTCTCCAGAGGCGCTCGCCTTAATACGGACTACTAACGGACCGCACGCGAGCAAAGAAAGACGCCTCAACGCCGACGTCAACCGTGACTACGACACCGGCCCCCTTTATTTTGTACCAGCCCCGACTGCCGCCCACGTTCACCGGGCGAGGATCCTGAAGAATGGCTGGAACAGTTTGATCGTGTCAACGTATTCAGCAGTTGGGGTGACCAGACTAAAGTGAGCCGCGTTTTCTTCGCCCTAGAAAGGCCAGCCGAAACTTGGTTCGGAAACCACAAAGCTTCTCTAGCGACGCGGGAATCATTCAAGCAAAAATTTCTGAAGGCACTCGCAAGCATAGTCAGGACTGAAAGAGCTCAGCTGCTTCTACTGCAGTCACGCTTCAAGCATTCGAATGTGACAGCGACCGCATACGTAGAATACATGAAACGCCTTTTTCGACGTGTCGATCCTGACATGATGGAAGATAAGGTTCAGCTTTTGATGCGTGGTGCTAAAGGGGCACTTTTCGGTGGTATGGCCCGCAAGCCGCCGAAGACCGTCGCTGAATTCACCAGCGAAGCAGCGACCATTGAGAAAACATTGGAAGCACGAGCCCGCCATATCCCTCGACAGCTCCTAGTGACCTCAACAACCCTCTCAGATGGCACAGCATTCGGAGGCAACATGCGGGATGTCATCTGAGAAATTGTACGAAAGAGCTGCGTTGCCTGTTGCGCTCTTCCAACCAACATTGAGGAAATCGTCCGCGAAGAAGTGCAGCATGCGCTTGACTCCCCGTCATCGACGCCTCCCGTTGAAGGCCCAGCCTTGACGTACGCCGTTGCAGTGCTCAACCTCAGCCACAACGACATAACGTAAGTCCGCCTCTTGGACGTGAACCAGCTGTTCCCGAATGCCGACAACCTACCCCCTCCCGCCCAGCCAACAAACGACGCTCAAGCCTTAGGAAATGCGACACCTGGAGGACTTCAGACAACTGCCCGATATGCTTCCATTGAGGTGAAGACGGCCATATTCTTTGTCACTGCCACTACAGACGTATCGGTATTGGTGTCTTTGCCGTTGTCGCACCACGACCACGCTTCGGCAAACGTCCGCAAGGAATCGACGACTACCTGCGCCGAGGGGAGCATGCGCCGAACCACCTTTCGCGCTCACCATCGCCGTCAACCTCGCGTTTTGCGTCGCCACGCCGCAGCTACGCAGCCTCGGTAGTAGGAAGGCCTCCCAGCCCCCGCAGAGGAATTTAAGGACAGCAACCTCTGGAGATGAGCTTGCTAACGAGCGAAATGGCGAAGATGCTCCAACGACCGCGCTGCATGAAGACGCGGCGTCGTCGACGCAGCATACAATGACAACCTCGAGCACGACGCTAAATGCCTTCAAAGCGAGCCGCTACCCAGAAAAGCTTTGAAGACACGCCCTACCCGCGATAAACATATCTGACGTAGCCGTGACCAGACGCTGAGGACAACGTGCAACGCAAGAGCAAGGAAATCCGAATTAAAAGTGGTATCAACGGCCGGGAAGTTACCCCTCAAGTCGACGCGGGAGCTTAATCATCGGTGATGAATGGAACATTCGCTGCGCAGTTGAGGAGAGTCACGACCGCCTGGGACGGCCCGCAAACTCGAAGCGCAGCCGGCCACCTCATTACGCCATCAGGACGATGCACCGTGCGAGTGACTGTCAAAGAACATACCTACCCTGTGACCTTCGCATTGATAGAGCAATGCGATATGTCACATTGGGCTTGAATTTTCTAAATGAACATTAGGCAATCATCGACCCTCGATCAAAGCTCATCACGCTTTTGACGGACAAAGCCATCCCTTCCATGACGGCGATGCAGCAGCGTGTTTCCTTGAGTGTCCTCGATGAACGAGTGTGCGTCCCACCCCGATCAAACGTCATGGTCACCGTAGGTGCCACGGATGCCAAGAACATGGAAGATCTCTTTGAGTAGAATACAGCGTTGCTTTGAGAGCAAGGAATTGGCATCACAAGAGGCATTGCACATTTCCGCAATGCACAAGCTGAAGTGCTGCTGACGAAGTTCAGCGAAGGATACCGGATAACTAACAAAAGAACGACGATTGTTTTCCACGACCAACCATCTGACGTTCGCGACGCCATCGCTCTCCCAGATTGAATCCCAGAAGATTCACCTAAGGGATATTGCAAGCACGTTTTCGACATAAACCCAGCCCTGCCCCGCAAGAGACATGAGCAGATTCCCAATCTGCTTCGAAGCTACAGCAAGTGATTCTCGTCATCGCCGAAGGTCCGACAAACGACGATTGCCAAGCATTGCATTATAACCGATCAGCACGCCCGATCTCTTACCCAGAGCCCCTACCGTGTGGTGGCGCGAGAAAGACAAGCCATCTGGGACAAAGTGGAAGAAATGCTCCGTGACGATGTTAAGGCGCGCTCACACTAGCGGGAAGCTTCCCGCGCCGGCACAGCGTCAACGTCGACGCTGCCTCGCAGCTCCTCGGAATGACGCTCACACTACGCGCGTTTTCTCGCTGCGGTTGTCTTGGAATGTGGAGAGAGGAGGCGCTGAGGGAGGACCCGAACGAGCAGAAAGAGAAGGGGATAGTCACGTGACACTAGAGAAGACTGGAAAGCGCAACCTGCTAGCTCCCCTCCCGTCGCCCTGGCAAAGCAGCCGCCGAGTGCCCCGGCCGGCCGGGGCCGGCCGGCCGGACGCGCGCAGCCTCCGCCTCCGCCGACGGGGTCACTGAACTGGGACCGACGTCACGGTTCACGGTCGGCGCCCATTGGCTGTTCTGTCACCGGCACGGGAAAAATAGGTACCGAACCCATCGCTCCGCGGGACGGGAGAGCAGGCTGTCCGCGGGAGAAAAACCGGCTTGGGCGGGAAGCGGCACGCGGGAAACGCCCGGCGTTGCGCGTTTTCCCGCTAATGTGAGCGCCCCTTTACTCAGCGATCGAAGAGTCCCTGGGCGGCACCGGTTGTTTTATCGAAGAAGACGGCGGACTTAGATTCGGGCGTCGATTACCACCGCTTAAACAACATAACGAAGAAGGAAGTCTACCCCCTCTGCCACATCGAAGATACACTGGACCGGATCTGCAACGCCAAGTATTTCTAATCGATGGACCTCAAGAGCGGCTACTGGCAAATTGAGGTCGATGAAAGAGATCGCGAGAAGACGGCATTCATCACTCCGGATGGGCTCTTCGAGTTCAAGGTGATGCCATTTGGTCCCTGTTCCGTACGAGCGACGTTTCAGTGAGTAATGAATATAGTGCTGGCAGGCCTGAAGTGGCAAGTTTGTCTCGTATATTTAGATGACGTTGTTGTTTTCGCCTGGTACTTTGGTACTTTGAAGACCACCTAAAGAGGCTTCGAAAGGCTATAGGCAATCCAGTCATCTGGCCTAAGCTTGAAAGCATAGAAATGCCACTTTGCCTATGAACAGCTGCAGATTCTAGGCCACATCGTTGCAAGGAGGGAGTACGCCCAGACGAACGAAAAACAGCTGCTATCTCACTGTTTCCACCGCTGGCCGATAAGAAAGCTATGAGCACAATCTTAACACTGCGCATATTGTCGATAATTTGTCAAGAACATTTCGTGCATCGCCGAGCCTCTGACTCAAATGACAAATGCAGACATGCGGTTTAAACGAGAAACACTGCAAGCAGAAGCCTTGAATGAACTTGAGCGTCGTTTAGAGTGCCCGCCGATCCATGCGCACTTTAATGAAAACGGCGAGACTGAAGTTCATGTCGACGGAAGCAGCGTCGGCCTACACGCCGTCCTCGTTCAGAAAACTGACGGACTGGAGAAAGTAATCGCATGCGCTAACCGTTGCCCGTCCAAGGCCGAGGCTAACTATTCGACAACTGACAAGAAGTGCCTTGCCATCATCTCGGCTGCGTCGAAATTCCGTCCCTACTTGTACTGACGACCGTTCAAGGTGGTCAGCAATGACTACGCACTGTGCTGACTTGCCAGTATGAAGGACCCCTCCGGCCGCCTTGCTCGACGAACCCTATACGCCTGGAAAAGTTTGACGTCATCGCCGTTTACAAGTCCGGACGCAAGCATTCTGGCGCTGATTGCCTGTCATGAGCTTCTGCATAGATGTACCGCAACCGGACGACGATAAGGACGCCTTCCTGGGACCAATAGCTCCAGCTCTTTTGCACAGCAGCAATGCTTGGATACCGACCTAAATACGTCATCGAGTGCTTGGAAGTCAAGGTTTCTTCTCCCCTCGCCTCATTCCAGCGAGCATTGCCTTGCTTGTATGCCCAGAATAATGTCGTCGTGAAGAACTTCGGACCAAACTAAACAGCCTAACTGCTTGCTGTACCTGGAAGTCCCTGCGAAGAATTTTAACACGTTTCACAAGATGAGAAGACAGCTGGACATCTGAGGTTTTCTCGCAGCCTCTGCAGCATTCAAGACAAGTATTACTGGCCCCGACTGTGAGCCGATCTCGCACATTACGTGAAAATCTGCCGAGATTGTCAGCGACGAAAGATCCCTCCCACCGAGCAGCAGGATTTCTTAACCCTACTGAACCCCCTCAAGGCCCTTTCAGCCGATTGACATGGACCTACTTGGCCGTTTCCCTAATTCATCATCTGGGAATATGTCGATAATCATTGCGACCGACTACCTCACCCGCTGCGCCGAGGCGAAATCCCTACCGAACGGAACAGCAGCACAAGTTGCCAAATTTTTCGCGGACGGCATTCTTTTGCTGCACGGCGTCCCGCTGCTCATGACGGACAGAGAAACAGCGTTCACGGCGGGACTTACGCAAGTCTTGATGCGCTACAGCCAAACAAGCCACCGGAGGACAACTGCACTCCTTTCCCAATAAATAATTTACTTTTACAAACATTTCTCGCTGTCTTCCTTACTGCTTGGACACCTGTCACCACTACGGCGCAATATAAATAATTTGGGTCCTCTTATTGCTGACATGCTCGCCGTGTATGTCGATTCCGAACGCAAGACCTGGGACGTCATCCTGCCATACATCAACTTCACCTACAACACCGTAGTGCAGGAGACCAACGTCGACGTCGCCGCCTAGCTTCTGCGCGCAGAAGCCCGAAAAGGCCCAATTACGGAGTAAAAACCCGTAGCGGACCGGCGCCAGACGCTACAACCTACGAAGACGCAACGCGGTGTACGAGACCGAGTCTGGGTTTGGACGCCCATTCGCCACCGCGGATTGAGTGAAAAGTTTTTGCGCCGCTATTTCGGCCGGTACAAGGTTCTTCGTCGGCTAGCTGAATTGGACTATGAAGTCGTCCCTGAGGAAATGACTACATCCCAGCGACGCCACATGCGACCAGAGGTTGTCCACGTCGACCGTCTAAAGCCCTATTATGTGCGCTAAAGGACGCTGTGTCTGTTTTATTTGTTTCTACTCCAGTTATTTGTTTTAAAGCATCAGCTCGATGCTTCTTTCAGAGGGGAGTAATGCCGTGATTCTTTGTACAGTTTGTTCATTCTTTAAAGGTGCCGACACACAACTTAAATCTCTTTGTTTGTGATGCAAGCCGCGAACAGATTTATCGCGATTGATCGCATCCAGGTGGAGCCGATTCTAGGTTGTTCCAGACGTTTATTGTTACTTTGCACGCGGTATCTCAAAAGTTCGCTATCAGCTTTAAAGTGAGCACGGCCGAGAGCCATTATGTTCGACGACTGCCAAGCACGCTTGTTTCTCCGCCGCCGCCTGATTGTGTCCATTGTGGGCGCAGGTTAGCCCCAATCAAAATGTTACTTTAAGAAAGACTTTTCTCTGTCTTCCTTACTACCTTGATTCCCATTACCGCTAAGCGGCAATACAAATATCTTGGGTGCTCTTATGATTTATAATGGCGTGGTGTCATAATTAAGCATTAATCAAGGCATTAGTGTTTCTTAAGTTCTACCTGCATATAGCTACATCATGCGTAAAATTATTCGCGTATAAACTAATTTTATACCCGGATTACAACACCCATCCGCCGTCAAGAGCTCACATCACGCGTATTTAATCACTGAACTGGAAGCTGTTGAAAATCGTGCCGCTGGATTTATTCATTCCTCATACCCACACGACACCAGCATTTTATATTTGTGAGCGAAAGCCGGACCGTCTGTTTTCGTCGCTGCACTGAGCGCGTCGGCTCTCGTCACAAGTTTTATTTTATTATTGTTCAGTCACGAACCGTATACGACAGTGGCAGCACGCATGTTTCACAGCACAGGTCATCCTCATCAGTTGGCCGGCCGCCATTGCGAACTTGTGCTTCGTTGTTTTTTTCGTGTACCTACATACAAGAACAGCCTACTTCATGACTATCTGCTTTTTGAGAACGCGTGCAAAACCATCATCGCTAGCTGCTTGTTTTTTTTCCTTAGTGAAGTGAAATCACACACCTTATGGAATTCCCCGCAATATGAAACCTGAACTCAACAGGGCTTTTGTCTTCGTGCCAGCAAAGCGAGCAGCGTTTATAAGGAGTTCATTTACTTCTGCAGTAAAACAAAGTAAGGATCCTGCAGTGCTTGCAGGAGCTGTCACCAGTGTCCTTCTTTGTATGCGTAGAAAGTAAGATTTAAAAATATTTGCATCACATCTGGGAAGTAATTCAAATGTGAATAGTGTTCCATGCTTAGGAAAGTAGCTCTATATGTATATACTTTTCGAAAGTACTTACGGGAACTGGCGTATCCACCAGAGGTTCTCCATGGACAGCGGACAGTGGCGCATGTCGGCGTGGTGCAGCTGCGGCGCTCCGCTGACAAACACCCGCTCGTCCAGTGTGTCGGAGAGGTGCTCATGCGTGAGCACCGCGCCCAGCTGGGACGGCTCCACGGGCCCCAGCACTGCACGTTGATCGCGCGATCACTATGGTCTACGGCTACTCCATCTGGCTGGAGTGATGTTAGGCCGGCAGCACACGGTTGCTTCTTAGTAATACACGCTAACTGGTGCATTGTTTCTCAAGTGAAAAAGAGCGGTCTGCCTTTCTTGCGCTTCGTCTTTTTACGAAAATATAAGATTCCTCCCGCCACTAGCTGTACTTGAACTCGCGATGGCAGCCAAGCTTATCACGTATAGCGTGCTGGCAAAAGCGCCAGAAATGGGTCTGCGACCCGTCACATGCAGGACGTATTATATAACGATGGATTACTCAAAAAATATTTTGGCAAGAGATTGACTGAAATAAGATGGCACTGAACAAAAATACACAATTTTTAAAAAATATAACCGCGGTACGCTCACATTACATAAACAACAATACATTAGTGGCAGAGAATGCAAACCGTGCGTTTATGTTGCCGCGAATACTTGCAGTGTTTGTTCGTTTTTCAAATCTGCCGCCACACCACTTCATCGCTTTGTTCGCGACGCAAGACGCGACTAGATTTATCTCGATTGATCGCAGCCAGGTAGAGCTGATTCTACGTTGTCCCGGAATGTTCTAGTAACATTGCACGCTTTATCACGAAATTTCGCTCTCAGCTTTAAACTGAGCACGGCCGACAGCGGCGGGCATTCTGTTCGACGACCGCCGAACACGCTTGTCGCTTCGCCGCCGCCGAGTGATTCAGTCCATTTTGGGTGCAAGTCAGCCCAATAAACAGTTTTCTTTTAGAAGCCTCTTTGGTCCGTCTTCATCGCAGCGTCGACTGCAGTCACCACTACGTGGCATCTGGTGGAGGTGCGGGGTAGCCTTAAATGTTCCGGATGCCCTCTTCAAGTCGTGAAGCCAGCCCTTAGCGCTTCGCACACGAGGACGAGCCAGCTGCTCAGAAGGCCAGCCGGCATATCCAGGGAGAAGAGCCTGAGTTCGGGAAACTGCCGGACCGCACCAGACAGCGAAAAAACGCTGCTACGAGCACGCAACCTCGCCGAAGATGTCGACACCGATCATACTGCAGCAGCCGCGGGCGCCGCCAACGTTAAATGGATCCCTAGGCGAAGACCCTGAAGAATGGTTGGACCAATCTGAGCGCATAGCGTCATTCAACAACTGGGATGATGCGGCAAAAATTGGACACGTGTTCTTCTCATTGGACGGCTCCGCACGCACGTGGTACGAAAACTACGAGTCGTCCCTTACGACATGGGAGATATTCAAGAGAGAACTATTGAAGTTATTCACCAGTATCGTGAGGAAAGAAAGAGCCGAATGAGCCCGTCCGTGGTTACGTCGAAGAGATGAAGTGCCTATTTCGCCGTGCCAACCGCGAGATGACCGAGGAGAAGAAAGTTCAGTTTTTAATGCGCGGCGTAAAAGAACAACTCTTTGGCAGCCTCGTCCGCCAGCCGCCAAAAACAGTAGAGGCATTCATGCAAGAAGCCTGCACGATTGAGAAGACCCTCGACGTCCGAGCTCGGCAGCACACTCGCCCTTCCTCTGCCTGTGCAATCCGTTCGGACCCGCCTGCCACAACCAGCGACAGCTTGCGGGAAGTTATCCGCGAAATCGTCCGAGAGGAGCTAGGGTGATTACTGCCATCCTCCCCACAGCCACAAGCAGCGACTATGATGGATGTGGTAAGGGAAGAAGTGCAACAGACACTTGGCACCCCGACGGCCACTGAACCCCAGGCCATGACCTACGCCGCTGCTGTAAGGACTGCTCAGCCCCAATGACAACCCCCACGTCCTGCCCGAGATGAGCCACTTGTTCAACAACGCCGCCTCCCAGCTCCCGCCCGCCCAGCCTATGACCGACGCTCAAGCCCCAGGAAATGCGACGCCTGGAGGACTTCCGAGAACCGGCCGTTGTGCTTCCATTGCGATGAGGGCGGCCATATTATTCGTCACTGCCCGTACCGACGTATCGGTTTTAGAGGATTTGCCGTTAACACCCAACGACCACGCTTCGGACAACGTCCGCAGGAAATCGACGAGTACCTGCGTCGAGAAGAGTACACGCCGAACCGCTTTTCGCGCTCACCATCGCCGTAAGCCTCTCGCTTTGCGTCGCCACGCCGCAGCTACGCAGCCGCGGTACGAGGAAGGTCTGCCAGCCCTCGTAAGGGAAACTAAAGGCAGCAACCTCTAGAGGTGAGGTTGCCAACGAGCGAAACGCCGAAGATCCTCCACCGACCACGCCCCATGAAGACGCTGCACCCGCGACGCCGCATGAAGAACCGACACTCGCTGCACCGACGCCGCACACAATGAGAACCCCGACCACGATGCAAACTGCCTTGAAAATGACGCCGCCACCCAGAAGAGCTTCGATCACACTCCCCACCTGCGACTCGCATACGCGACGGAGCCGTGACTCGACGCCGAGAGCGATATGCAATGCAAGAGCCAGGACCTCCAACTTAGAAGTGACTGTCGACGGCCGGAAAGTTACCGCTCTAGTCGACACAGGAGCCGATTACTCGGTGATGAATGGAACATTCGCTGCGCAGCTGAGAAAAGTCACAACGGCTTGGGACGGCCCGCAAATTCGCACCGCAGGGGGCCACCTCATTACGCCATCCGGACGATGCACAGCGCAGGTGACTGTCAAAGGACATACCTATCCTGCGACCTTTGTTGTGCTACCGCAATGCTCCGTCGAAGTGATCTTGGGTATGGATTTCCTTAATGAGCGTCAGGCGATCATCGACCTGCGATCCAAGCTGATCACGCTTTCGACGAAGGCATCGCTTCGATGAAAACTCCGGAAAATCACGTTTCCCCGAGTATCCTGGAGGAAGAAGTGAGCGTCCCACACCGTTCAAGCGTTAGTGACCGTAGGCGCCACGAAAGCCATTAACGCTGGAGCCATCATCGAGGGCAACATGCAGTTGCTTCTAGACCTAGGAATCAGTATCGCAAGAGGCATCGCACATTTCCGCAATGGCCAGGCCGAAGTACTGCTGACTAACTTCAGCGAAGAATACCGACACATTAACAAAGGAACGACTATTGCTTTCTTCGACGAAATATCCGGCGTACGAGACTCCTCTGCCCTCTTCGACCCCTCCGCAGAAGATTCGCCTGACCAAGAGAACTCGCCCACACTCCACATCAACCCAGCCCTGCACCTGAACAGGCAGGACCAGATCCCCAATCTGCTTAAAAGCTACAGTGAGTGTTTTTCGACATCGCCGAAGGTGCGACAAACGCCATTTGCCAAGCATCGCATTATAACGGACCAACTCGTCCGACCTCCCCGTCAAAGCCCCTACCGTGTGTAACCGCGAGAACGACAAGCCATCCTGGACCAAGTCGAAGAAATGCATCGCGACGACGTCATCCAGCCTTCAAAAGCTCATGGGCGGCACAGGTTGTTCTAGTGAGAAAGAAACACGACGCACTTCTATTCTGCGTGGATTACCGCCGCTTGAACAACATAACAAAGACGGAAATCTACCCCTCCCCCGTATCGATGACACATTGGACCGCCTCTGCAACGCCAAATATTTCTCATCGATCGACCTCAAGAGCGGCTACTGGCAAATTGAGGTCGACGAAAGAGATCGCGAGAAGACAGCATTCATCAATCCGGATGGGCTGTTTGAATTCAAGGTGATGCCATTTGGTCTCTGTTCCGCACCAGCGACGTTTCAGCGAGTAATGGATACAGTGCTAGCAGGCCTGAAGTGGCAAATTTGTCTGGTATATTTAGATGCGTCGTTGTCTTCGCCTCGAACTTTGAAGAGCGCCTCAAAAGACTTCGAAGAGTACTAGACGCAATCAAGTAGTCTGGCCTAACCTTGAAAGACGAGAAATGACACTTTGCCTACGAAGAGCTGCTGTTTCTAGGCCGGATCGTTAGCAAGGAGGGAGTATGCCCAGAGACGCAGAAAACTGCTGCTGTTGAACAGTTTCCACCGCCGGCCGATAAGAAAGCAGTGCGCAGATTTCTCGGACTGTGCGCATATTACCGACGATTTGTGAAAAACTTTTCGCGCATCGCCGAGCCCCTGACCCAACTGACGAAGGCAGACGTGCCGTTTAAATGGGAAGCGCCGCAAGCAGAAGCTTTCAAGGAAATTCAGCGTCGTTTACAGTCCCCACCGATAATCGTGCATTTTGATGAAAACGCCGATACTGAAGTTCATACCGACGCAAGCAGCGTGGACCTAGGCGCCGTCCTCGTTCAAAAAAGCGACAGGCTGGAGAAAATCATCGCATACGCTAGCCGTTCCCTTTCCATGGCCGAGGCTAACTATGCGACATCTGAGAAGGATTGCCTTACCATCATCTGGGCTACGTCGAAAGTCCGCCCCTACCTCTACGGACGACCGTTCAAGGTGGTCAGCGACCACCACCACGCGCTGTGCTGGCTAGCCAATTTGAAGGACCCCTCTGGCCGACTCGCTCGATGGGGTCTGCGTCTCCAGGAGTTTGACGTCACCGTCGTTTACAAGTCCCGACGCATGCACTCTGACGCCGATTGCCTCTCACGAGCGCCTGTAGATACACCGCCGCCGGATGACGATGAGGACGCCTTCCTGGGACCCACCTTCCCGAGCTCTTTTGCTCAGCAGCAACGCTCGGACCCCGACCTAAAAGGCCTCATTGAGTACCTGGAAGGCAAGGCTTCTTCACCCCCCGATTCATTCAAGCGAGGACTGTTCCTTCTGTGTGCAGAATGAGGTCCTTGCGAAGAAGTTTACAGCGTGCAAAACAGCCTACATCCTTGTTGTACCTGCTTGTCTCCGCGAAGTTCTGCAGGCTTCACACGACGAGCCGACAGCTGGACATCTCGGGTTTACTCTCTCCCTCCGCCGCATTCAAGACAAGTATTACTGGCCCCGACTGTCTGCCGATGTTGCACACTATGTGAAATCCTGCCGAGATTGTCAGCGACGAAAGACCCCTCCCACACGACCAGCAGGATTTCTGAACCCCATTGAACCTCCCTCAAGGCACTTTCAGCAGATCGGCATGGAATTGCTTGGCCCTTTTCTATCGTCAAAATCTGGAAATAAGTGGATCATCATAGCGACCGACTACCTGACCCGCTACGCCTAGGCGAAAGCCCTACCCAACGGAATAGCAGCAGAAGTCCCAAATTTTTCGTGGAATGCATTCTTCTTCAACACGGCGCCCCCGATGTGCTCATCACGGACAGAGGAACAGCATTCACGGCGGAACTAACGCAAGCCATCCTGTGTTACAGCCAAACCAGCCACCGGAGGACAACTGCATACCACCCGAAGACCAACGGACTGACCGAGCGCCTGAACAAAACCATCGCCGATATGCTCGCCATGTATGTCGATGCCGAACACAAAACCTGGGATGTCGTCCTGCCTTACGTCGTCTTCGCCTACTGCACCGCAGTAGAGGAGCTCACTCAGATGACGCCTTTTAGGCTCGTCCATGGCAGGGAGGACACGACCACGCTAGACGCCATGCTGCCCAACGTTACAGAAGAAGAGAAAGTCGACGTTGCCGCCTACCTTCAACGCGCAGAAGAAGCTCGAAGGCTTGCCTGACTACGGATCAAAGATCAGCAGCGGTCCGACGCCAGACGCTACAACCTACGAAGACGCAACGCTGAATACAAGCCAGGAGACCAAGTCTGGGTGTGGACGCCCATTCGCCGCCGTGGATTGAGCGAAAAGCTTTTGTGTCGCTATTTCGGCCCGTACAAGGTTCTTCGTCGGCTAGGTAAACTGGATTATGAAGTCATCCCTGACGCAATGACTGCATCCAAGCGACGCCGCGTACCACCAGAAGTTGCCCATGTAGTCCGTCTGAAGGCGTATTATGCGCGCTAAAGGCCGCTGCATTTTCATGCTCTATTTTCGCAAGATCCGTTTTTTTTCTCTTACTGGTCGCATTATTTGTTTTAATGCATCGGGTCGATGCTTCCTTGAGTGGGGAGTAATGCCGCGAATATTTGCAGTGTTTTTTCGTTTTTCAAATCTGCCGCCAAACCACTTTATCGCTTTATTCGCGACGCAAGACGCGACTAGATTTATCTCGATTGATCGCAGCCAGGCAGAGCTGATTCTACGTTGTTCCGGAATGTTCTAGTGACTTTGCACGCTTTATCTCGAAAGTTCGCTCTCAGCTTTAAATTGAGCACGGGCGACAGCCGCGGGCATTCTGTTTGACGACCGCCGAGCACGCTTGTCGCTTCGCCGCCGCCGAGTGATTCAGTCCATTTTGGGTGCAAGTCAGCCCAATAAACAGTTTTCTTTTAGAAGACTCTTTTGTCCGTCTTCATCGCTGCTTCGACTGCCGTCACTACTGCGTGACAATATTTAGCAAAAGCATTACAAATATATCACGAAATGAAACACAACTCCAAATAAACTTACAAATGCGTGAACACATGCAACCAGGCGCAATCACACTTTGTAAATGACTAGTATTTAGTGCAGTTTTTAAACAATAACGTAACACTTCTTTTCGTAGCACACACCTATTTTTGCTTTCAGTGGCCTGGAATTTTATTCACCAAGTGGAATTTCAAATTTCACAAAGTTTTTCTACCTGATGCTCAGGACTTACTTGAAAGGGGCCTTGAAGCCCATTTAAATTTGGAAAGCAGCTATTGGACCATCCACTAAGGAGACAACTCTAAGACTCATATCTCGTATGTGATTCCTTCTCTAGTGGAAGCTGTCAATTTTACCTTTCTTTTCGTGCCCGTCTGCTGGCGGTAGCTGGCCTACTAGCCAAAATAGATTGTTTTTTGATTTACTTACTGTTTCTCTTTGTTAATGTGGGCCCTTGTGGTTCGTCATCATCATCAGCCTGACTACAACTACTGCAGGCCTCTCTCATGTCTCTCAAAATAACCCTGTCCTTTGCCAGCAGCGCCCACCCTATGCTTGCAAACTTTCTTATCTCATCCACCCACCTAACCTTCTGCCGCCCCCTGCTACGCTTGCTTTCTCTTGTAATTCACTCCGTTACCCTTAAGGACCAGCGGTTATCCTGCCTTCGCATTAAATGCTCTGCCCAAGTCCATTTCTTGTGGTTCATGACGCTAGCGAAATACCTGCGGATGACTGTCGTGAGGTGATAGAAAACATTGGCAGCGAGCCCAGTTTCAGAAAATTGGTTTGAAAGATGCCCAGCAAGTGTTAAGCTAAATTCGGAGCAAGTCGGCTGTGAAACAAGCTGCATTTACGTCTGGCCAAAATCACCCAAATCAGTGAAATATGAATGCTGTATGTACCATAAAAGACTTCGCAGAAATTTTGATTTCTGTTGCCTACGCCAGTCTGAAACCATTGCTCTGAAATTGAGCTCCGTGCCATTATTATTTGTCACCCCCGAAAAACTCTCAGCAGGCTTTCTTTCAGCGTCATGAATAAAGTGCAGATGGGAACTAATCGACAGAGTTAGGTAAAGCCAACTCGTGGGCAGGTGAAAAAAGCAACGTAAAAGTGTGATAGTGGGGTAGAGCATTTGGTAGCTTTCAGTACAGCAGAAATCACAAACGATGGATGAGGTCTCAAAGACAATGAGGAGAAATGCACGAGATAATTTCACACTAATATCAGAGTCTAACCTCTTGCCTAACGCGATTCCGCTCATGGTACTAATTTATATTAACAGATTTTCCATCATTGACGAGAGGTGCCGATTATGTTGGTTTTGTTTTTTTGTTGCTGTTCACCTCTTCACCAAAGATGCAAGAAGCATGCAGTCAATGTATCCATGTGAACACGTGACGAGGGAGAAAAGATCGCGCGAATCTCGCCTAGTCTCCAAGTCGGCTAGTCCTAGAGCGCGCAGGGCAGTCCTGTAACACTCTCGGGGAGCAGTAAGCAGACCGCACGCCCCATGGCATTCCTCAGGAAAAATTGTCTGCAAATTTCCTATTTCTTGGGAAGAGGTGGGACAGGTCCAGTTCAATACAGCGGAAGCATACTCAAGTATCGGCAGGACAAGGCTTCGATACAAAGCATTATGACATGCAGTACTCTGTAGGACCCAGCCTACAGGGGTTACCATGCCAAGCACGCGCAGACTTCTGCTTTTGACTTCCAGAACTTCAGGATAAAAACGCAACTTAGCATCTAAGTGGACACCTAAGTCGCGAACAACAACGCTCGGAATGGCATGATTAATTAGAACTCAACGATATTGTGACAGTATTTTTTGCGTTCAACTTATTTGACAAAAAACACGTGCACGTAGTTCACGCCATTTTGAATTAAGCTGCAATCACGAGGGCAGCGAATTATGTGGAATATCTTTAGGTCGTCAGCATACTGGAACATCTGAGCGTGAGGAACATCTTCGTAAAGGTTTATGATGAAATTTTAAAGCAGACGACACAAGTTGGGTCCCTAGGGAACTACAGAGTCACACTAAAGGGACGAGACTTTTGCTCACCGTAGCTCACGCCGCTTTAACTACATTTTAGACACCTAGCAAGCCGACTGGAATAGAGATTACAAAGACCATAGTCTGACAGCTTTTGCAGAAGGATGCAATAGTCTACTGTATCAAAGGTCTTGCTGCAAGAAAATAAACAGCTTACTTCCGGAGAAACACCACTAAAAAAAGTGACAGGGAAACAGAACGACATCTTCGAAATCCATGCTGATAGTCGTTTAGGTTGCTTGAGTGAATGACTATCTCAGGCACCTCAGCAAATAGAAGGGTGATAGGCCTGTAGTTGCTGGACGCAGTCCGGCCTTAAAGAGTGGTGCAACGAGAGCTTCCTCCCAAGCAGCGGGAAGAGTTTACGTGCTCTCTGAAAATACCGAAATACTTCCTGTGGTGCCAGGACGCCACAACAACCTTTAACAATGAAGGGAGGGATGTCATCAGCGCCACAGGAACTTTTAGATAGTAGACGACGTCAGTAACATCTAACTCTGGGCGACATTACGGAGTACGCGCTGTCGCTTTCCAGAGCAGGGCGCTATGCCATTCCCTGTAAACACAGAGGAAAAGTGTGATGCAAACAGCGCGCAGATATCTGAAACGTCATTACTATAGCCGGCGTTCGATGGACTTTCTTGCGGGCTACTTTCGTTCATAGCTCAAGAAATGTCGAAATTGCGTAAAAGCAAAAGGAGGACACAGGCAACGAGGAACGCCGGGGGCGCAGACTGCCAACTGTTTATTCCCAAGACATGTTAAAATTGCGCGAAAGACAAGGAGGACACAGGCAACGAGGAACAATGAGGGCGAGGACTGCCGACAGTTTATTCACCAGAAATGTTTTTTTCTCCTGGGCACGGTGGCACTGCTAGCATGCGGCACGCTGACAACCCGTTTGTTCTCATCGTGCAGCTGTCCTTTGGCCTCCTGCTTCATGCCGGCGATGGAGACACTGCGCAAGCCGGGGTGACCAGGACGGCGCAGGGGCTCATCGCAACTCAATGCCACGCGCTGGATTCACCGCCGTATTCATCGTGGGAACTGCATTGTCAACACCGGAAGGAAGCATGCTCGGAGCTCTTGGCACGTGTTCTGCGTTCAGCGCCACTGCTCTCCACCGTTATAAAGAGCCTGTCCTGGATGAAGTTGGCCACTGGGCACGGTGGCATCGCTAGCATGCGGCACGCTGACAACCCGTTTGTTCTCATCGTGCAGCTGTCCTTTGGCCTCCTGCTTCATGCCAGCGATGGAGACACTGCGCAAGCCGGGGTGACCAGGACGGCGCAGGGATCCATCGCAACTCAATGCCATGTGGTGGATTCGCCGCCGTATTCATTGTAGGAACTGCATCGTCAACACCGGAAGGAAGCATGCTCGGAGCTCTTGGCACGTGATATGCGTTCAGCGCCACTGCTCTCCACAGCTTTAAAGAGCCGGTCCTGGATGAAGTTGGCCACTGGGCACGGTGGCACCGCTAGCATGCGGCATGCTGACAACCCGTTTGTTCTCATCGTGCTGGTGAGAAAACATTTCGGATATTGCATACGCTCAAGTGACCCTTTTCTGGTACTGCTGCCGCGCCCACTGTTTTGTATCCTGGTTCTTGATGTCGCCTTGGCATTAAGAAAATTGTTGCTATTAGGTGGTGATATTGAAGCTACCCCGGGTCCTGATGTATCCGAAATTTCAAAACAGCTGAAGGATATTGCAGTCGATATCAAAGATATTAAAGAAAAACGCTTGGTAGACATAGCACATAGAACAAGCTTGACCTCCTCACAGTCCTAGAAGCAATGTTCAATCCTGTCAACAAGAAATAACTTGCAAGAACGAAGTCATAGACACACTTCAACAAAATATTGACGACCTAGAAAACAGCAGTAGGCGATCCAACCGAATTATCTATGGCCTACCAGAAAAAGATGAAACTAGCGAGTCGTTAGAGCAAACTGTGAACAAAGTCATTATTGAAGGCACTCTAGAGCGAGAAAAGGTTGCTATCGAGTGTATACATACGTTGGGGAAACCCGCTGCAGACAAAACTCGACCGGCAATAGCGAAGTTACTAGACTACAGACAAAGAGTTGCAATCCTAAGTCAAGCTTTCAAACTCAAAACAACAGACTATTCAATTGGTGAAGACTTCTCTAAAAGAATACGAAACATACATAATAAACTTTGGGATTGTGCAAAATCAAATCGGGAAGAAAGGAGAATGTATCCCTTCGTTATGATAAGCTGTACATCAACAAACGCGCATATATTTGGGATGAAGAAAAGAACGAGAAGGTACCGATGCAAAAAACGACCCAGAAACAAGCCGCCGAATAACACGTCAAACCGCACAATGCTGCACTATCAAAAAATTCTGATTGATAAATGTAACCGCCCGCAGTGTTCTAAATAAAACGGAAGACTTAGAAAGCCTTCTAGTCGACTACGATCCCGATATTGTGGTCATCAGGGAAACATGGCTATCACCTTCTATATTCGATCCCGAGATTGCCCCGCCAAACTGCACAACCATCCGGAAAGACCGGCCTTCACAAGGAGGAGGCGTGGCCTTACTGATAAAAAATTCTCTTCACTTTGTCCTTTTTCCGAGGTGGACAACGCTGAAGCAGTTTTCTGCAAACTATTGTGCGATGGGATGTCGATTATAACTGGTTGCGTTTATCGAAGCCCTTCCTCTGACAGTGCATGTCTTTCAGAAATTCAACAATATATGTAGCGTCATGTTCATCAATCCAGGATTATTCTTTCGGGAGACTTTAACCTTGCCGATATAGACTGGCCCACAATGCACTACACATCAGAAGCTTCAGAAGTGGTAATAGATATAATGCTAAATTTTAACCTTCATCAACTTGTCAAGAAGGGTTTTGAGGCGGGCTAGTTGGTGGATTTCGTTCATGATTGAACTGCGCGAAAGAAACGAAGACCAAGAAGAAACACGTACACACACACAGCGCAGACTTCCAACTTTTAATTCGAAAAACGCCTCGAGCATTCCTTTTATGCGCACCTAATCACCACTCACCACATGACACAGCCAGGAACCAAAACAGCAGATAAGTTTAACAATTCGAAAAACGCCTCGAGCATTCGTTTCATGCACACCTAATCCCCACATGACACAGCCAGGAACCAACACAGCAGATAAGTTTAACAATTGCGTAGATCCGAACTAGGGAACCAATCTAAAAAACAATTTGTAAGCGTGTGCATGCATGCCTAAACACACTTGTTACCTAGATAAAAGGAGAGAGGAGGAGGCAAGTGAACACCTGACACTGAAACTAAATGACACACGGCCGAACCATATAATACGAGCAAAAGAAAAAAGTTAGCAAAAAGCGATGTGACATGGGACCAACAGTAACAACAGTAAACGATGAAGGTGCAAACACTAAAAAATAATCGAAAGGGCATAAAAGCGAAACCATATGAATGATGCCAAAACAAAATACCAACGAGGTTAAAACCGAGAGTGAAAATGGAAATAACAAAAAACAAAGGTAAAAGCGACGCGATGATGAATAAAAAGCTAAAACCGGGCTAAAACGTAAAAAGGAAGGAAACAACAAGTAACAAGAGTAAAGGTGCAGCGTTACAAAGGACAGTCCAAAGTTTTACCTTCTAAAAACGAGATTTCTTCATTTGAAAGCAGAATGGATATAGTGCTCGCGCAATTGTTCGTATTCTTTGCGATTAAGAAGGACTCAATTATCTCCCTTTCTGTCTTTGTTCTAGATGTAGCGAGGAACTTAGTACTTTCTAGAAACGGGTGGCAATCACTTTTTTTGAACTTCTTGCAATGTAAGGCTAAATCTCCTCCTGAATTGGTAGACAGGTTGCGAACGTGTTCAGCCACCCTCTCGTTAAAACATCGCCCAGTTTGGTCGATGTACGTATTCCCACACGATAAAGGAACCTGATAGATAACTGCTGTGGTACAGTCTGTGTACTTAAGGCTGTGATTTAAGGTGCACTTTCGCTTTCTATTGTCCCTGTTCATGATAGCACAGACTTTAGCGAGCTTACACGGCGCCGCAAACACAAGCTGGACACCGTACCTTCCTGCCACTTTTTTAAAATTGTGTGACACTCGGTGCACGTGAGGCATGACACACACACGTTTTTGTTGTTCGGTCACATGGCGGTTCGTACTCTTTATCCTCTGTAGCAAGCTTTCACAAACACAGGTTATCAGTTGCCATGGATACCCAGCATCATACATTCTGTCAATCTGGAGCTTAAGACTTGAACTCATTTTATGCTTACATGACGTTTCTAGGGCGGAACGGCAGGCAAGGTGAACGATCGCTCTTTTTACCATTGTGTCAGGTGTACAAAAGCTTCTGGCGCACAAAACATTTGTGAGAACTATTTTAGAATACGCTAACACAGTTTGGTTTCCTTACACAGCAACTAAAATAGCTAAACTTGAAGGCGTACAAAGAAAATCCGTAAGGTTCGTTCAAAGTAAATACGTCCTACTGACTCACCCTCGCGTCTCTTAGCCTGTTCAAACCTTAACACACTATCGACAAGAGCAAACAAGCTCGACTTAAGTTCCTTTTTCAAATTCTGCATCGTCAGCATAAAATGGATACCACACAGTACATTTCACATTCGCAAGCCAGAAAAACACAGCATCAACACGAGCATACGCAAACGCAAACTGAGTATTCTTTCTCTAACGACACATTCAGGAAATCATTTTTTCCTCGCGTGATCAGAGAAGGGAATGAACTTAGTTCATCATTCACAACGACAAATTCATAAGCCAGGTTTGTTTCACAGTTAGAGTAAATCACAAAATATTTTTAAGACCTTCTAATGTTTGTTCCCGATTATATTTTAGGTAGCACTCTCAATAAGTAGAAATTGAAATGCCGCTGCTTCTTTAAAATTTCCCGTTTTTGCTTATGACTATGACTTGCACCGCTGTTGTCATTACATGGTACGCTATTTTATACTGTGTTTCTATTACATTGTCGCAAGAATTTTGATGAATCATGTCGTTTCTCCTTGATCTGTGTCACTGACACGTATACTTGTACGCGTACAAGAAATCATTGTTCATGCCCTTCTGCTAGGCTCCCGGCTGACAGCGGCAGTATTGTAAAATAAAATTCCGCAAAAAAAAAACGTGGACAAAAGCAACGAGGAACATCGCGGGCGCAGACTGCCAGCTGTTTACTCTCCATAAATGTTAAAATTGCGCAAAAGAAAAGGAGTACACAGGCAACGAAGAACGCTGCGGGCGCAGACTACCAGCTGATTATTCTCAAGAAATGTTAAAATTGCGCAAGAGAAAAGGAGGACACACACATTGAGAAACACCGCGGCACAGACTGCAGTTTGTTCTGAAGAAATGTAAAAATTGCACAAAAGAATACGAGGACAAATTACATGAGGAAAACCGTGGGTGCAGACTGCCAACTGGTTATTCTCAAGAAATGTTAAAATTGCGCAAAAGAAAAGGAGGACATAGGCAACGAGAAACACCGCGGACGCAGACTGCCACCTGTTTCTTTTCAAGTGTTAAAATTGCCCAAAAGAGAAGGAGGACAAATGCAGCTAGGAACACCGCGGGCGCAGACTGCAAACTGTTTATTTTCAAGAAATATTAAAATTGCCCAAAATAAAAGGACAAATGCAGCTAGGAACACCGCGGGTGCAGACTGCCAGCTGATTATTCTCAAGAAATGTTAATATTGCGCAAGAGAAAAGGAGGACACAGGCATCGAGAAACACCGCGGGAAAGACTGCCAACTATTTGTTCTCAAGAAATGTTAAAATTGCACAAAAGAATAAGAGGACAAAGGACATGAGGAACACCGTGGGTGCAGACTGCCAACTGTTTATTCTCAAGAAATGCTAAAACTGCGCAAAAGAAAAGGAGGACACAGGCAACGAGAAACACCGCGGGCGCAGACAGCCAACTTTTTACTCTCAAGAAATATTAAAATTGAGCAAAAGACAAGGAGGACACAGGCAGCGAGGAACACCGCGGACGCAGACTGCCGCCTGTTTATTTTCAATAAATGTTAAAACTGAGCAAAACAAAAGGAGGAGAAATGGAGCGAGGAACACCGTGGGCGGAGACTGCCAACTGTTTATTCTCAAGAAATGTTAAAATTGCGCAAGAGAAAAGGAGGACACAGGCATCGAGAAACACCGCGGGTGCAGACTGCACAACTGTTTATTCTCAAGAAATGTTAAAATTGCGCAAGAGAAAAGGAGGACACAAGCAACGAGGAACACCGCGGGCGCAGACTGCCAGCTGATTATTCTCAAGAAATGTTAAAATTGAGCAAAATGAAAGGAGGACACAGGAAACGAGAAACACCGCGGGCGCAGACAGCCAACTGTTTATTCTCAAGAAATGTTAAAATTGCGCAAAATGAAAGGAGGACACAGGAAACGAGAAACACCGCGGGCGCAGACAGCCAACTTTTTACTCCCAAGAAATGTTAAAATTGAGCAAAAGAAAAGGAGGACACAGGAAACGAGGAACACCGTGGGCGCAGAATGCCAACTGTTTATTATCAAGAAATGTTAAAATTGCGCAAAAGAAAAGGAGGACACAGGCAACGAGGTACACCGTGGGCGGGGACTGCCAACTGTTTATTCTCAAGAAATGTTAAAATTGCGCAAGAGAAAAGGAGGACACAGGCATCGAGAAACACCGCTGGTGCAGACTGCCAACTGTTTATTCTCAAGAAATGTTAAAATTGCGCAAGAGAAAAGGAGGACACAAGCAACGAGGAACACCGCGGGCGCAGACTGCCAGCTGATTATTCTCAAGAAATGTTAAAATTGCGCAAAATGAAAGGAGGACACAGGAAACGAGAAACACCGCGGGCGCAGACAGCCAACTGTTTATTCTCAAGAAATGTTAAAATTGCGCAAAATGAACGGAGGACACAGCCAAAAAGGAAGACCGCGGGCGCAGACTGCCAACTGTTTATTCTCAAGAGATGTTAAAATTGCGCAAAACAAAAGGAGGACACAGGTAATGTGGAACACCGCGGGCGCAGACTGCCACCTGTTGATTTTCAAGAAATGTTAAAACTGAGCAAAACAAAAGGAGGAGAAATGGAGCGAGGAACACCGCGGGCGCAGAATGCCAACTGTTTATTATCAAGAAATGTTAAAATTGCGCAAAAGAAAAGGAGGACACAGGCAACCAGGAACACCGTGGGCGGAGACTGCCAACTGTTTATTCTCAAGAAATGTTAAAATTGCGCAAGAGAAAAGGAGGACACAGGCATCGAGAAACACCGTGGGCGGAGACTGCCAACTGTTTATTCTCAAGAAATGTTAAAATTGCGCAAGAGAAAAGGAGGACACAAGCAACGAGGAACACCGCGGGCGCAGACTGCCAGCTGATTATTCTCAAGAAATGTTAAAATTGCGCAAGAGAAAAGGAGGACACAGGCATCGAGAAACACCGCGGGTGCAGACTGCCAACTGTTTATTATCAAGAAATGTTAAAATTGCGCAAAATGAAAGGAGGACACAGGAAACGAGAAACACCGCGGGCGCAGACAGCCAACTTTTTACTCCCAAGAAATGTTAAAATTGAGCAAAAGACAAGGAGGACACAGGCAGCGAGGAACACCGCGGACGCAGACTGCCGCCTGTTTGTTTTCAAGAAATATTAAAATTGCCCAAAATAAAAGGACAAATGCAGCTAGGAACACCGCGGGCGCAGACTGCCAGCTGATTATTCTCAAGAAATGTTAAAATTGCGCAAGAGAAAAAGAGGACACAGGCATCGAGAAACACCGCGGGACAGACTGCCAACTATTTGTTCTCAAGAAATGTTAAAATTGCACAAAAGAATACGAGTACAAAGGACATGAGGAATACCGCGGGTGCAGACTGCCAACTGTTTATTCTCAAGAAATGCTTAAATTGCGCAAAAGAAAAGGAGGACACAGGCAACGAGAAACACCGCGGGACAGACTGCCAACTATTTGTTCTCAAGAAATGTTAAAATTGCACAAAAGAATACGAGGACAAAGGACATGAGGAACACCGTGGGTGCAGACTGCCAACTGTTTATTCTCAAGAAATGCTAAAACTGCGCAAAAGAAAAGGAGGACACAGGCAACGAGAAACACCGCGGGACAGACTGCCAACTATTTGTTCTCAAGAAATGTTAAAATTGCACAAAAGAATACGAGGACAAAGGACATGAGGAACACCGCGGGTGCAGACTGCCAACTGTTTATTCTCAAGAAATGCTAAAATTGCGCAAAAGGAAAGGAGATAACAGGCAACGAGAAACACCGCGGGCGCAGACAGCCAACTTTTTACTCTCAAGAAATGTTAAAATTTAGCAAAAGACAAGGAGGACACAGGCAGCGAGGAACACCGCGGACGCAGACTGTCGCCTGTTTATTTTCAAGAAATATTAAAATTGCCCAAAAGAAAAGGACAAATGCAGCTAGGAACACCGCGGGCGCAGACTGCCAAATGTTTATTCTCAAGAAATGTTAAAATTGCGCAAAATGAACGGAGGACACAGCCAACAAGGAAGACCGCCGGCGCAGAGTGCCAACTGTTTATTCTCAAGAGATGTTAAAATTGCGCAAAACAAAAGGAGGACACAGGCAACGAGGAACACCGTGGGCGGAGACTGCCAACTGTTTATTCTGAAGAAACGTTAAAATTGCGCAAAATGAAAGGAGGTTACAGGCAACGAGGAACACCGCGGGCGCAGACTGCAACCTGTTTATTCTGAAGAGATGTTAAAATTGGGCAAAATGGAAGGAGGACACAGGCAACGGGGAACACCGCGGGTGCAGACTGCAACCTGTTTATTCTGAAGAAATGTTAAAAATTGGGCAAAATGAAAGGAGGACACAGGCAACGAGGAACACCGCGGGCGCTGACTGCAACCTGTTTATTCTGAAGGAATGTTAAAATTGCGCAAAAGAGAAGGAGGACAAATGCAGCTAGGAACACCGCGGGCGCAGACTGCAAACTGTTTATTTTCAAGAAATATTAAAATTGCCCAAAATAAAAGGACAAATGCAGCTAGGAACACCGCGGGCGCAGACTGCCAGCTGATTATTCTCAAGAAATGTTAATATTGCGCAAGAGAAAAGGAGGACACAGGCATCGAGAAACACCGCGGGAAAGACTGCCAACTATTTGTTCTCAAGAAATGTTAAAATTTCACAAAAGAATAAGAGGACAAAGGACATGAGGAACACCGTGGGTGCAGACTGCCAACTGTTTATTCTCAAGAAATGCTAAAACTGCGCAAAAGAAAAGGAGGACACAGGCAACGAGAAACACCGCGGGCGCAGACAGCCAACTTTTTACTCTCAAGAAATATTAAAATTGAGCAAAAGACAAGGAGGACACAGGCAGCGAGGAACACCGCGGACGCAGACTGCCGCCTGTTTATTTTCAATAAATGTAAAACTGAGCAAAACAAAAGGAGGAGAAATGGAGCGAGGAACACCGCGGGCGCAGAATGCCAACTGTTTATTCTCAAGAAATGTTAAAATTGCGCAAGAGAAAAGGAGGACTCAGGCATCGAGAAACACCGCGGGTGCAGACTGCCAACTGTTTATTCTCAAGAAATGTTAAAATTGCGCAAGAGAAAAGGAGGACACAAGCAACGAGGAACACCGCGGGCGCAGACTGCCAGCTGATTATTCTCAAGAAATGTTAAAATTGCGCAAAATGAAAGGAGGACACAGGAAACGATAAACACCGCGGGCGCAATCAGCCAACTGTTTATTCTCAAGAAATGTTAAAATTGCGCAAAATGAAAGGAGGACACAGGAAACGAGAAACACCGCGGGCGCAGACAGCCAACTTTTTACTCCCAAGAAATGTTAAAATTGAGCAAAAGAAAAGGAGGACACAGGCAACGAGGAACACCGTGGGCGCAGAATGCCAACTGTTTATTATCAAGAAATGTTAAAATTGCGCAAGAGAAAAGGAGGACACAGGCATCGAGAAACACCGCGGGTGCAGACTGCCAACTGTTTATTCTCAAGAAATGTTAAAATTGCGCAAGAGAAAAGGAGGACACAGGCATCGAGAAACACCGCGGGTGCAGACTGCCAACTGTTTATTATCAAGAAATGTTAGAATTGCGCAAGAGAAAAGGAGGACACAGGCATCGAGAAACACCGCGGGTGCAGACTGCCAACTGTTTATTCTCAAGAAATGTTAAAATTGCGCAAGAGAAAAGGAGGACACAGGCATCGAGAAACACCGCGGGTGCAGACTGCCAACTGTTTATTATCAAGAAATGTTAAAATTGCGCAAGAGAAAAGGAGGACACAGGCATCGAGAAACACCGCGGGTGCAGACTGCCAACTGTTTATTATCAAGAAATGTTAAAATTGCGCAAGAGAAAAGGAGGACACAGGCATCGAGAAACACCGCGGGTGCAGACTACCAACTGTTTATTATCAAGAAATGTTAAAATTGCGCAAGAGAAAAGGAGGACACAGGCATCGAGAAACACCGCGGGTGCAGACTGCCAACTGTTTATTATCAAGAAATGTTAAAATTGCGCAAGAGAAAAGGAGGACACAGGCATCGAGAAACACCGCGGGTGCAGACTGCCAACTGTTTATTCTCAAGAAATGTTAAAATTGCGCAAGAGAAAAGGAGGACACAGGCATCGAGAAACACCGCGGGTGCAGACTGCCAACTGTTTATTATCAAGAAATGTTAAAATTGCGCAAGAGAAAAGGAGGACACAGGCATCGAGAAACACCGCGGGTGCAGACTGCCAACTGTTTATTATCAAGAAATGTTAAAATTGCGCAAGAGAAAAGGAGGACACAGGCATCGAGAAACACCGCGGGTGCAGACTGCCAACTGTTTATTATCAAGAAATGTTAAAATTGCGCAAGAGAAAAGGAGGACACAGGCATCGAGAAACACCGCGGGTGCAGACTGCCAACTGTTTATTATCAAGAAATGTTAAAATTGCGCAAGAGAAAAGGAGGACACAGGCATCGAGAAACACCGCGGGTGCAGACTGCCAACTGTTTATTCTCAAGAAATGTTAAAATTGCGCAAGAGAAAAGGAGGACACAGGCATCGAGAAACACCGCGGGTGCAGACTGCCAACTGTTTATTCTCAAGAAATGTTAAAATTGCGCAAGAGAAAAGGAGGACACAGGCATCGAGAAACACCGCGGGTGCAGACTGCCAACTGTTTATTATCAAGAAATGTTAAAATTGCGCAAGAGAAAAGGAGGACACAGGTATCGAGAAACACCGCGGGTGCAGACTGCCAACTGTTTATTCTCAAGAAATGTTAAAATTGCGCAAGAGAAAAGGAGGACACAGGCATCGAGAAACACCGCGGGTGCAGACTGCACAACTGTTTATTCTCAAGAAATGTTAAAATTGCGCAAGAGAAAAGGAGGACACAAGCAACGAGGAACACCGCGGGCGCAGACTGCCAGCTGATTATTCTCAAGAAATGTTAAAATTGAGCAAAATGAAAGGAGGACACAGGAAACGAGAAACACCGCGGGCGCAGACAGCCAACTGTTTATTCTCAAGAAATGTTAAAATTGCGCAAAATGAAAGGAGGACACAGGAAACGAGAAACACCGCGGGCGCAGACAGCCAACTTTTTACTCCCAAGAAATGTTAAAATTGAGCAAAAGAAAAGGAGGACACAGGAAACGAGGAACACCGTGGGCGCAGAATGCCAACTGTTTATTATCAAGAAATGTTAAAATTGCGCAAAAGAAAAGGAGGACACAGGCAACGAGGTACACCGTGGGCGGAGACTGCCAACTGTTTATTCTCAAGAAATGTTAAAATTGCGCAAGAGAAAAGGAGGACACAGGCATCGAGAAACACCGCGGGTGCAGACTGCCAACTGTTTATTCTCAAGAAATGTTAAAATTGCGCAAGAGAAAAGGAGGACACAAGCAACGAGGAACACCGCGGGCGCAGACTGCCAGCTGATTATTCTCAAGAAATGTTAAAATTGCGCAAAATGAAAGGAGGACACAGGAAACGAGAAACACCGCGGGCGCAGACAGCCAACTGTTTATTCTCAAGAAATGTTAAAATTGCGCAAAATGAACGGAGGACACAGCCAAAAAGGAAGACCGCGGGCGCAGACTGCCAACTGTTTATTCTCAAGAGATGTTAAAATTGCGCAAAACAAAAGGAGGACACAGGTAATGTGGAACACCGCGGGCGCAGACTGCCACCTGTTGATTTTCAAGAAATGTTAAAACTGAGCAAAACAAAAGGAGGAGAAATGGAGCGAGGAACACCGCGGGCGCAGAATGCCAACTGTTTATTATCAAGAAATGTTAAAATTGCGCAAAAGAAAAGGAGGACACAGGCAACCAGGAACACCGTGGGCGGAGACTGCCAACTGTTTATTCTCAAGAAATGTTAAAATTGCGCAAGAGAAAAGGAGGACACAGGCATCGAGAAACACCGTGGGCGGAGACTGCCAACTGTTTATTCTCAAGAAATGTTAAAATTGCGCAAGAGAAAAGGAGGACACAAGCAACGAGAAACACCGCGGGCGCAGACAGCCAACTTTTTACTCCCAAGAAATGTTAAAATTGAGCAAAAGAAAAGGAGGACACAGGAAACGAGGAACACCGTGGGCGCAGAATGCCAACTGTTTATTATCAAGAAATGTTAAAATTGCGCAAAAGAAAAGGAGGACACAGGCAACGAGGTACACCGTGGGCGGAGACTGCCAACTGCTTATTCTCAAGAAATGTTAAAATTGCGCAAGAGAAAAGGAGGACACAGGCATCGAGAAACACCGCGGGTGCAGACTGCCAACTGTTTATTCTCAAGAAATGTTAAAATTGCGCAAGAGAAAAGGAGGACACAAGCAACGAGGAACACCGCGGGCGCAGACTGCCAGCTGATTATTCTCAAGAAATGTTAAAATTGCGCAAAATGAAAGGAGGACACAGGAAACGAGAAACACCGCGGGCGCAGACAGCCAACTGTTTATTCTCAAGAAATGTTAAAATTGCGCAAAATGAACGGAGGACACAGCCAAAAAGGAAGACCGCGGGCGCAGACTGCCAACTGTTTATTCTCAAGAGATGTTAAAATTGCGCAAAACAAAAGGAGGACACAGGTAATGTGGAACACCGCGGGCGCAGACTGCCACCTGTTGATTTTCAAGAAATGTTAAAACTGAGCAAAACAAAAGGAGGAGAAATGGAGCGAGGAACACCGCGGGCGCAGAATGCCAACTGTTTATTATCAAGAAATGTTAAAATTGCGCAAAAGAAAAGGAGGACACAGGCAACCAGGAACACCGTGGGCGGAGACTGCCAACTGTTTATTCTCAAGAAATGTTAAAATTGCGCAAGAGAAAAGGAGGACACAGGCATCGAGAAACACCGTGGGCGGAGACTGCCAGCTGATTATTCTCAAGAAATGTTAAAATTGCGCAAGAGAAAAGGAGGACACAGGCATCGAGAAACACCGCGGGCGCAGACAGCCAACTTTTTACTCTCAAGAAATATTAAAATTGAGCAAAAGACAAGGAGGACACAGGTAGCGAGGAACACCGCGGACGCAGACTGCCGCCTGTTTATTTTCAATAAATGTTAAAACTGAGCAAAACAAAAGGAGGAGAAATGGAGCGAGGAACACCGCGGGCGCAGAATGCCAACTGTTTATTCTCAAGAAATGTTAAAATTGCGCAAGAGAAAAGGAGGACTCAGGCATCGAGAAACACCGCGGGTGCAGACTTCCAACTGTTTATTCTCAAGAAATGTTAAAATTGCGCAAGAGAAAAGGAGGACACAAGCAACGAGGAACACCGCGGGCGCAGACTGCCAGCTGATTATTCTCAAGAAATGTTAAAATTGCGCAAAATGAAAGGAGGACACAGGAAACGAGAAACACCGCGGGCGCAATCAGCCAACTGTTTATTCTCAAGAAATGTTAAAATTGCGCAAAATGAAAGGAGGACACAGGAAACGAGAAACACCGCGGTCGCAGACAGCCAACTTTTTACTCCCAAGAAATGTTAAAATTGAGCAAAAGAAAAGGAGGACACAGGCAACGAGGAACACCGTGGGCGCAGAATGCCAACTGTTTATTATCAAGAAATGTTAAAATTGCGCAAGAGAAAAGGAGGACACAGGCATCGAGAAACACCGCGGGTGCAGACTGCCAACTGTTTATTCTCAAGAAATGTTAAAATTGCGCAAGAGAAAAGGAGGACACAGGCATCGAGAAACACCGCGGGTACAGACTGCCAACTGTTTATTATCAAGAAATGTTAAAATTGCGCAAGAGAAAAGGAGGACACAGGCATCGAGAAACACCGCGGGTGCAGACTGCCAACTGTTTATTCTCAAGAAATGTTAAAATTGCGCAAGAGAAAAGGAGGACACAGGCATCGAGAAACACCGCGGGTGCAGACTGCCAACTGTTTATTATCAAGAAATGTTAAAATTGCGCAAGAGAAAAGGAGGACACAGGCATCGAGAAACACCGCGGGTGCAGACTGCCAACTGTTTATTATCAAGAAATGTTAAAATTGCGCAAGAGAAAAGGAGGACACAGGCATCGAGAAACACCGCGGGTGCAGACTGCCAACTGTTTATTATCAAGAAATGTTAAAATTGCGCAAGAGAAAAGGAGGACACAGGCATCGAGAAACACCGCGGGTGCAGACTGCCAACTGTTTATTATCAAGAAATGTTAAAATTGCGCAAGAGAAAAGGAGGACACAGGCATCGAGAAACACCGCGGGTGCAGACTGCCAACTGTTTATTCTCAAGAAATGTTAAAATTGCGCAAGAGAAAAGGAGGACACAGGCATCGAGAAACACCGCGGGTGCAGACTGCCAACTGTTTATTATCAAGAAATGTTAAAATTGCGCAAGAGAAAAGGAGGACACAGGCATCGAGAAACACCGCGGGTGCAGACTGCCAACTGTTTATTATCAAGAAATGTTAAAATTGCGCAAGAGAAAAGGAGGACACAGGCATCGAGAAACACCGCGGGTGCAGACTGCCAACTGTTTATTATCAAGAAATGTTAAAATTGCGCAAGAGAAAAGGAGGACACAGGCAACGAGAAACACCGCGGGCGCAGACAGCCAACTTTTTACTCTCAAGAAATGTTAAAATTTAGCAAAAGACAAGGAGGACACAGGCAGCGAGGAACACCGCGGACGCAGACTGTCGCCTGTTTATTTTCAAGAAATATTAAAATTGCCCAAAAGAAAAGGACAAATGCAGCTAGGAACACCGCGGGCGCAGACTGCCAAATGTTTATTCTCAAGAAATGTTAAAATTGCGCAAAATGAACGGAGGACACAGCCAACAAGGAAGACCGCCGGCGCAGAGTGCCAACTGTTTATTCTCAAGAGATGTTAAAATTGCGCAAAACAAAAGGAGGACACAGGCAACGAGGAACACCGTGGGCGGAGACTGCCAACTGTTTATTCTGAAGAAACGTTAAAATTGCGCAAAATGAAAGGAGGTTACAGGCAACGAGGAACACCGCGGGCGCAGACTGCAACCTGTTTATTCTGAAGAGATGTTAAAATTGGGCAAAATGGAAGGAGGACACAGGCAACGGGGAACACCGCGGGTGCAGACTGCAACCTGTTTATTCTGAAGAAATGTTAAAAATTGGGCAAAATGAAAGGAGGACACAGGCAACGAGGAACACCGCGGGCGCTGACTGCAACCTGTTTATTCTGAAGGAATGTTAAAATTGCGCAAAAGAGAAGGAGGACAAATGCAGCTAGGAACACCGCGGGCGCAGACTGCAAACTGTTTATTTTCAAGAAATATTAAAATTGCCCAAAATAAAAGGACAAATGCAGCTAGGAACACCGCGGGCGCAGACTGCCAGCTGATTATTCTCAAGAAATGTTAATATTGCGCAAGAGAAAAGGAGGACACAGGCATCGAGAAACACCGCGGGAAAGACTGCCAACTATTTGTTCTCAAGAAATGTTAAAATTTCACAAAAGAATAAGAGGACAAAGGACATGAGGAACACCGTGGGTGCAGACTGCCAACTGTTTATTCTCAAGAAATGCTAAAACTGCGCAAAAGAAAAGGAGGACACAGGCAACGAGAAACACCGCGGGCGCAGACAGCCAACTTTTTACTCTCAAGAAATATTAAAATTGAGCAAAAGACAAGGAGGACACAGGCAGCGAGGAACACCGCGGACGCAGACTGCCGCCTGTTTATTTTCAATAAATGTAAAACTGAGCAAAACAAAAGGAGGAGAAATGGAGCGAGGAACACCGCGGGCGCAGAATGCCAACTGTTTATTCTCAAGAAATGTTAAAATTGCGCAAGAGAAAAGGAGGACTCAGGCATCGAGAAACACCGCGGGTGCAGACTGCCAACTGTTTATTCTCAAGAAATGTTAAAATTGCGCAAGAGAAAAGGAGGACACAAGCAACGAGGAACACCGCGGGCGCAGACTGCCAGCTGATTATTCTCAAGAAATGTTAAAATTGCGCAAAATGAAAGGAGGACACAGGAAACGATAAACACCGCGGGCGCAATCAGCCAACTGTTTATTCTCAAGAAATGTTAAAATTGCGCAAAATGAAAGGAGGACACAGGAAACGAGAAACACCGCGGGCGCAGACAGCCAACTTTTTACTCCCAAGAAATGTTAAAATTGAGCAAAAGAAAAGGAGGACACAGGCAACGAGGAACACCGTGGGCGCAGAATGCCAACTGTTTATTATCAAGAAATGTTAAAATTGCGCAAGAGAAAAGGAGGACACAGGCATCGAGAAACACCGCGGGTGCAGACTGCCAACTGTTTATTCTCAAGAAATGTTAAAATTGCGCAAGAGAAAAGGAGGACACAGGCATCGAGAAACACCGCGGGTGCAGACTGCCAACTGTTTATTATCAAGAAATGTTAGAATTGCGCAAGAGAAAAGGAGGACACAGGCATCGAGAAACACCGCGGGTGCAGACTGCCAACTGTTTATTCTCAAGAAATGTTAAAATTGCGCAAGAGAAAAGGAGGACACAGGCATCGAGAAACACCGCGGGTGCAGACTGCCAACTGTTTATTATCAAGAAATGTTAAAATTGCGCAAGAGAAAAGGAGGACACAGGCATCGAGAAACACCGCGGGTGCAGACTGCCAACTGTTTATTATCAAGAAATGTTAAAATTGCGCAAGAGAAAAGGAGGACACAGGCATCGAGAAACACCGCGGGTGCAGACTACCAACTGTTTATTATCAAGAAATGTTAAAATTGCGCAAGAGAAAAGGAGGACACAGGCATCGAGAAACACCGCGGGTGCAGACTGCCAACTGTTTATTATCAAGAAATGTTAAAATTGCGCAAGAGAAAAGGAGGACACAGGCATCGAGAAACACCGCGGGTGCAGACTGCCAACTGTTTATTCTCAAGAAATGTTAAAATTGCGCAAGAGAAAAGGAGGACACAGGCATCGAGAAACACCGCGGGTGCAGACTGCCAACTGTTTATTATCAAGAAATGTTAAAATTGCGCAAGAGAAAAGGAGGACACAGGCATCGAGAAACACCGCGGGTGCAGACTGCCAACTGTTTATTATCAAGAAATGTTAAAATTGCGCAAGAGAAAAGGAGGACACAGGCATCGAGAAACACCGCGGGTGCAGACTGCCAACTGTTTATTATCAAGAAATGTTAAAATTGCGCAAGAGAAAAGGAGGACACAGGCATCGAGAAACACCGCGGGTGCAGACTGCCAACTGTTTATTATCAAGAAATGTTAAAATTGCGCAAGAGAAAAGGAGGACACAGGCATCGAGAAACACCGCGGGTGCAGACTGCCAACTGTTTATTCTCAAGAAATGTTAAAATTGCGCAAGAGAAAAGGAGGACACAGGCATCGAGAAACACCGCGGGTGCAGACTGCCAACTGTTTATTCTCAAGAAATGTTAAAATTGCGCAAGAGAAAAGGAGGACACAGGCATCGAGAAACACCGCGGGTGCAGACTGCCAACTGTTTATTATCAAGAAATGTTAAAATTGCGCAAGAGAAAAGGAGGACACAGGTATCGAGAAACACCGCGGGTGCAGACTGCCAACTGTTTATTCTCAAGAAATGTTAAAATTGCGCAAGAGAAAAGGAGGACACAGGCATCGAGAAACACCGCGGGTGCAGACTGCACAACTGTTTATTCTCAAGAAATGTTAAAATTGCGCAAGAGAAAAGGAGGACACAAGCAACGAGGAACACCGCGGGCGCAGACTGCCAGCTGATTATTCTCAAGAAATGTTAAAATTGAGCAAAATGAAAGGAGGACACAGGAAACGAGAAACACCGCGGGCGCAGACAGCCAACTGTTTATTCTCAAGAAATGTTAAAATTGCGCAAAATGAAAGGAGGACACAGGAAACGAGAAACACCGCGGGCGCAGACAGCCAACTTTTTACTCCCAAGAAATGTTAAAATTGAGCAAAAGAAAAGGAGGACACAGGAAACGAGGAACACCGTGGGCGCAGAATGCCAACTGTTTATTATCAAGAAATGTTAAAATTGCGCAAAAGAAAAGGAGGACACAGGCAACGAGGTACACCGTGGGCGGAGACTGCCAACTGTTTATTCTCAAGAAATGTTAAAATTGCGCAAGAGAAAAGGAGGACACAGGCATCGAGAAACACCGCGGGTGCAGACTGCCAACTGTTTATTCTCAAGAAATGTTAAAATTGCGCAAGAGAAAAGGAGGACACAAGCAACGAGGAACACCGCGGGCGCAGACTGCCAGCTGATTATTCTCAAGAAATGTTAAAATTGCGCAAAATGAAAGGAGGACACAGGAAACGAGAAACACCGCGGGCGCAGACAGCCAACTGTTTATTCTCAAGAAATGTTAAAATTGCGCAAAATGAACGGAGGACACAGCCAAAAAGGAAGACCGCGGGCGCAGACTGCCAACTGTTTATTCTCAAGAGATGTTAAAATTGCGCAAAACAAAAGGAGGACACAGGTAATGTGGAACACCGCGGGCGCAGACTGCCACCTGTTGATTTTCAAGAAATGTTAAAACTGAGCAAAACAAAAGGAGGAGAAATGGAGCGAGGAACACCGCGGGCGCAGAATGCCAACTGTTTATTATCAAGAAATGTTAAAATTGCGCAAAAGAAAAGGAGGACACAGGCAACCAGGAACACCGTGGGCGGAGACTGCCAACTGTTTATTCTCAAGAAATGTTAAAATTGCGCAAGAGAAAAGGAGGACACAGGCATCGAGAAACACCGTGGGCGGAGACTGCCAACTGTTTATTCTCAAGAAATGTTAAAATTGCGCAAGAGAAAAGGAGGACACAAGCAACGAGAAACACCGCGGGCGCAGACAGCCAACTTTTTACTCCCAAGAAATGTTAAAATTGAGCAAAAGAAAAGGAGGACACAGGAAACGAGGAACACCGTGGGCGCAGAATGCCAACTGTTTATTATCAAGAAATGTTAAAATTGCGCAAAAGAAAAGGAGGACACAGGCAACGAGGTACACCGTGGGCGGAGACTGCCAACTGCTTATTCTCAAGAAATGTTAAAATTGCGCAAGAGAAAAGGAGGACACAGGCATCGAGAAACACCGCGGGTGCAGACTGCCAACTGTTTATTCTCAAGAAATGTTAAAATTGCGCAAGAGAAAAGGAGGACACAAGCAACGAGGAACACCGCGGGCGCAGACTGCCAGCTGATTATTCTCAAGAAATGTTAAAATTGCGCAAAATGAAAGGAGGACACAGGAAACGAGAAACACCGCGGGCGCAGACAGCCAACTGTTTATTCTCAAGAAATGTTAAAATTGCGCAAAATGAACGGAGGACACAGCCAAAAAGGAAGACCGCGGGCGCAGACTGCCAACTGTTTATTCTCAAGAGATGTTAAAATTGCGCAAAACAAAAGGAGGACACAGGTAATGTGGAACACCGCGGGCGCAGACTGCCACCTGTTGATTTTCAAGAAATGTTAAAACTGAGCAAAACAAAAGGAGGAGAAATGGAGCGAGGAACACCGCGGGCGCAGAATGCCAACTGTTTATTATCAAGAAATGTTAAAATTGCGCAAAAGAAAAGGAGGACACAGGCAACCAGGAACACCGTGGGCGGAGACTGCCAACTGTTTATTCTCAAGAAATGTTAAAATTGCGCAAGAGAAAAGGAGGACACAGGCATCGAGAAACACCGTGGGCGGAGACTGCCAGCTGATTATTCTCAAGAAATGTTAAAATTGCGCAAGAGAAAAGGAGGACACAGGCATCGAGAAACACCGCGGGCGCAGACAGCCAACTTTTTACTCTCAAGAAATATTAAAATTGAGCAAAAGACAAGGAGGACACAGGTAGCGAGGAACACCGCGGACGCAGACTGCCGCCTGTTTATTTTCAATAAATGTTAAAACTGAGCAAAACAAAAGGAGGAGAAATGGAGCGAGGAACACCGCGGGCGCAGAATGCCAACTGTTTATTCTCAAGAAATGTTAAAATTGCGCAAGAGAAAAGGAGGACTCAGGCATCGAGAAACACCGCGGGTGCAGACTTCCAACTGTTTATTCTCAAGAAATGTTAAAATTGCGCAAGAGAAAAGGAGGACACAAGCAACGAGGAACACCGCGGGCGCAGACTGCCAGCTGATTATTCTCAAGAAATGTTAAAATTGCGCAAAATGAAAGGAGGACACAGGAAACGAGAAACACCGCGGGCGCAATCAGCCAACTGTTTATTCTCAAGAAATGTTAAAATTGCGCAAAATGAAAGGAGGACACAGGAAACGAGAAACACCGCGGTCGCAGACAGCCAACTTTTTACTCCCAAGAAATGTTAAAATTGAGCAAAAGAAAAGGAGGACACAGGCAACGAGGAACACCGTGGGCGCAGAATGCCAACTGTTTATTATCAAGAAATGTTAAAATTGCGCAAGAGAAAAGGAGGACACAGGCATCGAGAAACACCGCGGGTGCAGACTGCCAACTGTTTATTCTCAAGAAATGTTAAAATTGCGCAAGAGAAAAGGAGGACACAGGCATCGAGAAACACCGCGGGTACAGACTGCCAACTGTTTATTATCAAGAAATGTTAAAATTGCGCAAGAGAAAAGGAGGACACAGGCATCGAGAAACACCGCGGGTGCAGACTGCCAACTGTTTATTCTCAAGAAATGTTAAAATTGCGCAAGAGAAAAGGAGGACACAGGCATCGAGAAACACCGCGGGTGCAGACTGCCAACTGTTTATTATCAAGAAATGTTAAAATTGCGCAAGAGAAAAGGAGGACACAGGCATCGAGAAACACCGCGGGTGCAGACTGCCAACTGTTTATTATCAAGAAATGTTAAAATTGCGCAAGAGAAAAGGAGGACACAGGCATCGAGAAACACCGCGGGTGCAGACTGCCAACTGTTTATTATCAAGAAATGTTAAAATTGCGCAAGAGAAAAGGAGGACACAGGCATCGAGAAACACCGCGGGTGCAGACTGCCAACTGTTTATTATCAAGAAATGTTAAAATTGCGCAAGAGAAAAGGAGGACACAGGCATCGAGAAACACCGCGGGTGCAGACTGCCAACTGTTTATTCTCAAGAAATGTTAAAATTGCGCAAGAGAAAAGGAGGACACAGGCATCGAGAAACACCGCGGGTGCAGACTGCCAACTGTTTATTATCAAGAAATGTTAAAATTGCGCAAGAGAAAAGGAGGACACAGGCATCGAGAAACACCGCGGGTGCAGACTGCCAACTGTTTATTATCAAGAAATGTTAAAATTGCGCAAGAGAAAAGGAGGACACAGGCATCGAGAAACACCGCGGGTGCAGACTGCCAACTGTTTATTATCAAGAAATGTTAAAATTGCGCAAGAGAAAAGGAGGACACAGGCATCGAGAAACACCGCGGGTGCAGACTGCCAACTGTTTATTCTCAAGAAATGTTAAAATTGCGCAAGAGAAAAGGAGGACACAGGCATTGAGAAACACCGCGGGTGCAGACTGCCATTTGTTTATTCTCAAGAAATGTTAAAATTGCGCAAGAGAAAAGGAGGACACAGGCATCGAGAAACACCGCGGGTGCAGACTGCCAACTGTTTATTATCAAGAAATGTTAAAATTGCGCAAGAGAAAAGGAGGACACAGGTATCGAGAAACACCGCGGGTGCAGACTGCCAACTGTTTATTCTCAAGAAATGTTAAAATTGCGCAAGAGAAAAGGAGGACACAGGCATCGAGAAACACCGCGGGTGCAGACTGCACAACTGTTTATTCTCAAGAAATGTTAAAATTGCGCAAGAGAAAAGGAGGACACAAGCAACGAGGAACACCGCGGGCGCAGACTGCCAGCTGATTATTCTCAAGAAATGTTAAAATTGAGCAAAATGAAAGGAGGACACAGGAAACGAGAAACACCGCGGGCGCAGACAGCCAACTGTTTATTCTCAAGAAATGTTAAAATTGCGCAAAATGAAAGGAGGACACAGGAAACGAGAAACACCGCGGGCGCAAACAGCCAACTTTTTACTCCCAAGAAATGTTAAAATTGAGCAAAAGAAAAGGAGGACACAGGAAACGAGGAACACCGCGGGTGCAGAATGCCAACTGTTTATTATCAAGAAATGTTAAAATTGCGCAAAAGAAAAGGAGGACACAGGCAACGAGGTACACCGTGGGCGGAGACTGCCAACTGTTTATTCTCAAGAAATGTTAAAATTGCGCAAGAGAAAAGGAGGACACAGGCATCGAGAAACACCGCGGGTGGAGACTGCCAACTGTTTATTCTCAAGAAATGTTAAAATTGCGCAAGAGAAAAGGAGGACACAAGCAACGAGGAACACCGCGGGCGCAGACTGCCAGCTGATTATTCTCAAGAAATGTTAAAATTGCGCAAGAGAAAAGGAGGACACAGGCATCGAGAAACACCGCGGGTGCAGACAGCCAACTGTTTATTCTCAAGAAATGTTAAAATTGCGCAAAATGAACTGAGGACACAGCCAAAAAGGAAGACCGCGGGCGCAGACTGCCAACTGTTTATTCTCAAGAGATGTTAAAATTGCGCAAAACAAAAGGAGGACACAGGTAATGTGGAACACCGCGGGCGCAGACTGCCACCTGTTGATTTTCAAGAAATGTTAAAACTGAGCAAAACAAAAGGAGGAGAAATGGAGCGAGGAACACCGCGGGCGCAGAATGCCAACTGTTTATTATCAAGAAATGTTAAAATTGCGCAAAAGAAAAGGAGGACACAGGCAACCAGGAACACCGTGGGCGGAGACTGCCAACTGTTTATTCTCAAGAAATGTTAAAATTGCGCAAGAGAAAAGGAGGACACAGGCATCGAGAAACACCGTGGGCGGAGACTGCCAACTGTTTATTCTCAAGAAATGTTAAAATTGCGCAAGAGAAAAGGAGGACACAAGCAACGAGGAACACCGCGGGCGCAGACTGCCAGCTGATTATTCTCAAGAAATGTTAAAATTGCGCAAGAGAAAAGGAGGACACAGGCATCGAGAAACACCGCGGGTGCAGACTGCCAACTGTTTATTATCAAGAAATGTTAAAATTGCGCAAAATGAAAGGAGGCGAGAAACACCGCGGGCGCAGACAGCCAACTTTTTACTCCCAAGAAATGTTAAAATTGAGCAAAAGACAAGGAGGACACAGGCAGCGAGGAACACCGCGGACGCAGACTGCCGACTGTTTGTTTTCAAGATATGTTAAAATTGCCCAAAATAAAAGGACAAATGCAGCTAGGAACACCGCGGGCGCAGACTGCCAGCTGATTATTCTCAAGAAATGTTAAAATTGCGCAAGAGAAAAAGAGGACACAGGCATCGAGAAACACCGCGGGACAGACTGCCAACTATTTGTTCTCAAGAAATGTTAAAATTGCACAAAAGAATAAGAGTACAAAGGACATGAGGAATACCGCGGGTGCAGACTGCCAACTGTTTATTCTCAAGAAATGCTTAAATTGCGCAAAAGAAAAGGAGGACACAGGCAACGAGAAACACCGCGGGACAGACTGCCAACTATTTGTTCTCAAGAAATGTTAAAATTGCACAAAAGAATACGAGGACAAAGGACATGAGGAACACCGCGGGTGCAGACTGCCAACTGTTTATTCTCAAGATATGCTAAAATTGCGCAAAAGAAAAGGAGATAACAGGCAACGAGAAACACCGCGGGCGCAGACAGCCAACTTTTTACTCTCAAGAAATGTTAAAATTTAGCAAAAGACAAGGAGGACACAGGCAGCGAGGAACACCGCGGACGCAGACTGTCGCCTGTTTATTTTCAAGAAATATTAAAATTGCCCAAAAGAAAAGGACAAATGCAGCTAGGAACACCGCGGGCGCAGACTGCCAAATGTTTATTCTCAAGAAATGTTAAAATTGCGCAAAATGAACGGAGGACACAGCCAACAAGGAAGACCGTGGGCGGAGACTGCCAACTGTTTATTCTGAAGAAACGTTAAAATTGCGCAAAATGAAAGGAGGTTACAGGCAACGAGGAACACCGCGGGCGCAGACTGCAACCTGTTTATTCTGAAGAGATGTTAAAATTGGGCAAAATGGAAGGAGGAGACAGGCAACGGGGAACACCGCGGGTGCAGACTGCAACCTGTTTATTCTGAAGAAATGTTAAAAATTGGGCAAAATGAAAGGAGGACACAGGCAACGAGGAACACCGCGGGCGCTGACTGCAACCTGTTTATTCTGAAGAAATGTTAAAATTGCGCAAAAGAGAAGGAGGACAAATGCAGCTAGGAACACCGCGGGCGCAGACTGCAAACTGTTTATTTTCAAGAAATATTAAAATTGCCCAAAATAAAAGGACAAATGCAGCTAGGAACACCGCGGGCGCAGACTGCCAGCTGATTATTCTCAAGAAATGTTAATATTGCGCAAGAGAAAAGGAGGACACAGGCATCGAGAAACACCGCGGGAAAGACTGCCAACTATTTGTTCTCAAGAAATGTTAAAATTTCACAAAAGAATAAGAGGACAAAGGACATGAGGAACACCGTGGGTGCAGACTGCCAACTGTTTATTCTCAAGAAATGCTAAAACTGCGCAAAAGACAAGGAGGACACAGGCAGCGAGGAACACCGCGGACGCAGACTGCCGCCTGTTTATTTTCAATAAATGTTAAAACTGAGCAAAACAAAAGGAGGAGAAATGGAGCGAGGAACACCGCGGGCGCAGAATGCCAACTGTTTATTCTCAAGAAATGTTAAAATTGCGCAAGAGAAAAGGAGGACTCAGGCATCGAGAAACACCGCGGGTGCAGACTGCCAACTGTTTATTCTCAAGAAATGTTAAAATTGCGCAAGAGAAAAGGAGGACACAAGCAACGAGGAACACCGCGGGCGCAGACTGCCAGCTGATTATTCTCAAGAAATGTTAAAATTGCGCAAAATGAAAGGAGGACACAGGAAACGAGAAACACCGCGGGCGCAATCAGCCAACTGTTTATTCTCAAGAAATGTTAAAATTGCGCAAAATGAAAGGAGGACACAGGAAACGAGAAACACCGCGGGCGCAGACAGCCAACTTTTTACTCCCAAGAAATGTTAAAATTGAGCAAAAGAAAAGGAGGACACAGGCAACGAGGAACACCGTGGGCGCAGAATGCCAACTGTTTATTATCAAGAAATGTTAAAATTGCGCAAGAGAAAAGGAGGACACAGGCATCGAGAAACACCGCGGGTGCAGACTGCCAACTGTTTATTCTCAAGAAATGTTAAAATTGCGCAAGAGAAAAGGAGGACACAGGCATCGAGAAACACCGCGGGTGCAGACTGCCAACTGTTTATTATCAAGAAATGTTAAAATTGCGCAAGAGAAAAGGAGGACACAGGCATCGAGAAACACCGCGGGTGCAGACTGCCAACTGTTTATTCTCAAGAAATGTTAAAATTGCGCAAGAGAAAAGGAGGACACAGGCATCGAGAAACACCGCGGGTGCAGACTGCCAACTGTTTATTCTCAAGAAATGTTAAAATTGCGCAAGAGAAAAGGAGGACACAGGCATCGAGAAACACCGCGGGTGCAGACTGCCAACTGTTTATTATCAAGAAATGTTAAAATTGCGCAAGAGAAAAGGAGGACACAGGCATCGAGAAACACCGCGGGTGCAGACTGCCAACTGTTTATTATCAAGAAATGTTAAAATTGCGCAAGAGAAAAGGAGGACACAGGCATCGAGAAACACCGCGGGTGCAGACTGCCAACTGTTTATTATCAAGAAATGTTAAAATTGCGCAAGAGAAAAGGAGGACACAGGCATCGAGAAACACCGCGGGTGCAGACTGCCAACTGTTTATTATCAAGAAATGTTAAAATTGCGCAAGAGAAAAGGAGGACACAGGCATCGAGAAACACCGCGGGTGCAGACTGCCAACTGTTTATTCTGAAGAAACGTTAAAATTGCGCAAAATGAAAGGAGGACACAGGCAACGAGGAACACCGCGGGTGCAGACTGCAACCTGTTTATTCTGAAGAAATGTTAAAAATTGGGCAAAATGAAAGGAGGACACAGGCAACGAGGAACACCGCGGGTGCAGACTGCAACCTAATTATTCTGAAGAGATGTTAAAATTGGGCAAAATGGAAGGAGGACACAGGCAACGGGGAACACCGCGGGTGCAGACTGCAACCTGTTTATTCTGAAGAAATGTTAAAAATTGGGCAAAATGAAAGGAGGACACAGGCAACGAGGAACACCGCGGGTGCAGACTGCAACCTGTTTATTCTGAAGAAATGTTAAAAATTGGGCAAAATGGAAGGAGGACACAGGCAACGGGGAACACCGCGGGTGCAGACTGCAACCTGTTTATTCGGAAGAAATGTTAAAAATTGGGCAAAATGAAAGGAGGACACAGGCAACGAGGAACACCGCGGGTGCAGACTGCAAACTGTTTATTCTGAAGAAATGTTAAAATTGGGCAAAATGGAAGGAGGACACAGGCAACGAGGAACACCGCGGGTGCAGACTGCAACCTGTTTATTCTGAAGAAATGTTAAAAATTGGGCAAAATGGAAGGAGGACACAGGACACGAGGAACACCGCGGGTGCAGACTGCAACCTGTTTATTCTGAAGAAATGTTAAAAATTGGGCAAAATGGAAGGAGGACACAGGCAACGAGGAACACCGCGGGTGCAGACTGCAACCTGTTTATTCTGAAGAAATGTTAAAAATTGGGCAAAATGAAAGGAGGACACAGGCAACGAGGAACACCGCGGGTGCAGACTGCAACCTGTTTATTCTGAAGAAATGTTAAAAATTGGGCAAAATGGAAGGAGGACACAGGCAACGGGGAACACCGCGGGTGCAGACTGCAACCTGTTTATTCTGAAGAAATGTTAAAAATTGGGCAAAATGAAAGGAGGACACAGGCAACGAGGAACACCGCGGGCGCTGACTGCAACCTGTTTATTCTGAAGAAATGTTAAAATTGCGCAAAAGAGAAGGAGGACAAATGCAGCTAGGAACACCGCGGGCGCAGACTGCAAACTGTTTATTTTCAAGAAATATTAAAATTGCCCAAAATAAAAGGACAAATGCAGCTAGGAACACCGCGGGCGCAGACTGCCAGCTGATTATTCTCAAGAAATGTTAATATTGCGCAAGAGAAAAGGAGGACACAGGCATCGAGAAACACCGCGGGAAAGACTGCCAACTATTTGTTCTCAAGAAATGTTAAAATTGCACAAAAGAATAAGAGGACAAAGGACATGAGGAACACCGTGGGTGCAGACTGCCAACTGTTTATTCTCAAGAAATGCTAAAACTGCGCAAAAGAAAAGGAGGACACAGGCAACGAGAAACACCGCGGGCGCAGACAGCCAACTTTTTACTCTCAAGAAATATTAAAATTGAGCAAAATACAAGGAGGACACAGGCAGCGAGGAACACCGCGGACGCAGACTGCCGCCTGTTTATTTTCAATAAATGTTAAAACTGAGCAAAACAAAAGGAGGAGAAATGGAGCGAGGAACACCGCGGGCGCAGAATGCCAACTGTTTATTCTCAAGAAATGTTAAAATTGCGCAAGAGAAAAGGAGGACACAGGCATCGAGAAACACCGCGGGTGCAGACTGCCAACTGTTTATTCTCAAGAAATGTTAAAATTGCGCAAGAGAAAAGGAGGACACAAGCAACGAGGAACACCGCGGGCGCAGACTGCCAGCTGATTATTCTCAAGAAATGTTAAAATTGCGCAAAATGAAAGGAGGACACAGGAAACGAGAAACACCGCGGGCGGAATCAGCCAACTGTTTATTCTCAAGAAATGTTAAAATTGCGCAAAATGAAAGGAGGACACAGGAAACGAGAAACACCGCGGGCGCAGACAGCCAAATTTTTACTCCCAAGAAATGTTAAAATTGAGCAAAAGAAAAGGAGGACAGAGGCAACGAGGAACACCGTGGGCGCAGAATGCCAACTGTTTATTATCAAGAAATGTTAAAATTGCGCAAAAGAAAAGGACACAGGCAACGAGGAACACCGTGGGCGGAGACTGCCAACTGTTTATACTCAAGAAATGTTAAAATTGCGCAAGCGAAAAGGAGGACACAGGCATCGAGAAAGACCGCGGGTGCAGACTGCCAACTGTTTATTCTCAAGAAATGTTAAAATTGCGCAAGAGAAAAGGAGGACACAAGCAACGAGGAACACCGCGGGCGCAGACTGCCAGCTGATTATTCTCAAGAAATGTTAAAATTGCGCAAAATGAAAGGAGGACACAGGAAACGAGAAACACCGCGGGCGCAGACAGCCAACTGTTTATTCTCAAGAAATGTTAAAATTGCGCAAAATGAACGGAGGACACAGCCAAAAAGGAAGACCGCGGGCGCAGACTGCCAACTGTTTATTCTCAAGAGATGTTAAAATTGCGCAAAACAAAAGGAGGACACAGGTAATGTGGAACACCGCGGGCGCAGACTGCCACCTGTTGATTTTCAAGAAATGTTAAAACTGAGCAAAACAAAAGGAGGAGAAATGGAGCGAGGAACACCGCGGGCGCAGAATGCCAACTGTTTATTATCAAGAAATGTTAAAATTGCGCAAAAGAAAAGGAGGACACAGGCAACGAGGAACACCGTGGGCGGAGACTGCCAACTGTTTATTCTCAAGAAATGTTAAAATTGCGCAAGAGAAAAGGAGGACACAGGCATCGAGAAACACCGTGGGCGGAGACTGCCAACTGTTTATTCTCAAGAAATGTTAAAATTGCGCAAGAGAAAAGGAGGACACAAGCAACGAGGAACACCGCGGGCGCAGACTGCCAGCTGATTATTCTCAAGAAATGTTAAATTTGCGCAAGAGAAAAAGAGGACACAGGCATCGAGAAACACCGCGGGACAGACTGCCAACTATTTGTTCTCAAGAAATGTTAAAATTGCACAAAAGAATACGAGGACAAACGAGATGAGGAACACCGCGGGTGCAGACTGCCAACTGTTTATTCTCCAGAAATGCTAAAATTGCGCAAAAGAAAAGGAGGACACAGGCAACGAGAAACACCGCGGGACAGACTGCCAACTATTTGTTCTCAAGAAATGTTAAAATTGCACAAAAGAATACGAGGACAAAGTTCATGAGGAACACCGTGGGTGCAGACTGCCAACTGTTTATTCTCAAGAAATGCTAAAACTGCGCAAAAGAAAAGGAGGACACAGGCAACGAGAAACACCGCGGGCGCAGACAGCCAACTTTTTACTCTCAAGAAATGTTAAAATTTAGCAAAAGACAAGGAGGACACAGGCAGCGAGGAACACCGCGGACGCAGACTGTCGCCTGTTTATTTTCAAGAAATATTAAAATTGCCCAAAAGAAAAGGACAAACGCAGCTAGGAACACCGCGGGCGCAGACTGCCAAATGTTTATTCTCAAGAAATGTTAAAATTGCGCAAAATGAACGGAGGACACAGCCAACAAGGAAGACCGCGGGTGCAGACTGCCAACTGTTTATTCTCAAGAAATGCTAAAACTGCGCAAAAGAAAAGGAGGACACAGGCATCGAGAAACACCGCGGGTGCAGACTGCCAACTGTTTATTCTCAAGAAATGCTAAAACTGCGCAAAAGAATAAGAGGACAAAGGACATGAGGAACAGCGTGGGTGCAGACTGCCAACTGTTTATTCTCAAGAAATGCTAAAACTGCGCAAAAGAAAAGGAGGACACAGGCAACGAGAAACACCGCGGGCGCAGACAGCCAACTTTTTACTCTCAAGAAATATTAAAATTGAGCAAAAGACAAGGAGGACACAGGCAGCGAGGAACACCGCGGACGCAGACTGCCGCCTGTTTATTTTCAATAAATGTTAAAACTGAGCGAAACAAAAGGAGGAGAAATGGAGCGAGGAACACCGCGGGCGCAGAATGCCAACTGTTTATTCTCAAGAAATGTTAAAATTGCGCAAGAGAAAAGGAGGACACAGGCAACGAGAAACACCGCGGGCGCAGACAGCCAACTTTTTACTCTCAAGAAATATTAAAATTGAGCAAAAGACAAGGAGGACACAGGCAGCGAGGAACACCGCGGACGCAGACTGCCGCCTGTTTATTTTCAATAAATGTTAAAACTGAGCGAAACAAAAGGAGGAGAAATGGAGCGAGGAACACCGCGGGCGAAGAATGCCAACTGTTTATTCTCAAGAAATGCTAAAACTGCGCAAAAGAAAAGGAGGACACAGGCAACGAGAAACACCGCGGGCGCAGACAGCCAACTTTTTACTCTCAAGAAATATTAAAATTGAGCAAAATGAAAGGAGGACACAGGAAACGAGAAACACCGCGGACGCAGACTGCCGCCTGTTTATTTTCAATAAATGTTAAAACTGAGCGAAACAAAAGGAGGAGAAATGGAGCGAGAACACCGCGGGCGCAGAATGCCAACTGTTTATTCTCAAGAAATGTTAAAATTGCGCAAGAGAAAAGGAGGACACAGGCAACGAGAAACACCGCGGGTGCAGACTGCCAACTGTTTATTCTCAAGAAATGTTAAAATTGCGCAAGAGAAAAGGAGGACACAGGCAACGAGAAACACCGCGGGCGCAGACAGCCAACTTTTTACTCTCAAGAAATATTAAAATTGAGCAAAAGACAAGGAGGACACAGGCAGCGAGGAACACCGCGGACGCAGACTGTCGCCTGTTTATTTTCAAGAAATATTAAAATTGCCCAAAAGAAAAGGACAAACGCAGCTAGGAACACCGCGGGCGCAGACTGCCAAATGTTTATTCTCAAGAAATGTTAAAATTGCGCAAAATGAACGGAGGACACAGCCAACAAGGAAGACCGCGGGTGCAGACTGCCAACTGTTTATTCTCAAGAAATGCTAAAACTGCGCAAAAGAAAAGGAGGACACAGGCATCGAGAAACACCGCGGGTGCAGACTGCCAACTGTTTATTCTCAAGAAATGCTAAAACTGCGCAAAAGAATAAGAGGACAAAGGACATGAGGAACAGCGTGGGTGCAGACTGCCAACTGTTTATTCTCAAGAAATGCTAAAACTGCGCAAAAGAAAAGGAGGACACAGGCAACGAGAAACACCGCGGGCGCAGACAGCCAACTTTTTACTCTCAAGAAATATTAAAATTGAGCAAAAGACAAGGAGGACACAGGCAGCGAGGAACACCGCGGACGCAGACTGCCGCCTGTTTATTTTCAATAAATGTTAAAACTGAGCGAAACAAAAGGAGGAGAAATGGAGCGAGGAACACCGCGGGCGCAGAATGCCAACTGTTTATTCTCAAGAAATGTTAAAATTGCGCAAGAGAAAAGGAGGACACAGGCAACGAGAAACACCGCGGGCGCAGACAGCCAACTTTTTACTCTCAAGAAATATTAAAATTGAGCAAAAGACAAGGAGGACACAGGCAGCGAGGAACACCGCGGACGCAGACTGCCGCCTGTTTATTTTCAATAAATGTTAAAACTGAGCGAAACAAAAGGAGGAGAAATGGAGCGAGGAACACCGCGGGCGAAGAATGCCAACTGTTTATTCTCAAGAAATGCTAAAACTGCGCAAAAGAAAAGGAGGACACAGGCAACGAGAAACACCGCGGGCGCAGACAGCCAACTTTTTACTCTCAAGAAATATTAAAATTGAGCAAAATGAAAGGAGGACACAGGAAACGAGAAACACCGCGGACGCAGACTGCCGCCTGTTTATTTTCAATAAATGTTAAAACTGAGCGAAACAAAAGGAGGAGAAATGGAGCGAGAACACCGCGGGCGCAGAATGCCAACTGTTTATTCTCAAGAAATGTTAAAATTGCGCAAGAGAAAAGGAGGACACAGGCAACGAGAAACACCGCGGGTGCAGACTGCCAACTGTTTATTCTCAAGAAATGTTAAAATTGCGCAAGAGAAAAGGAGGACACAGGCAACGAGAAACACCGCGGGCGCAGACAGCCAACTTTTTACTCTCAAGAAATATTAAAATTGAGCAAAAGACAAGGAGGACACAGGCAGCGAGGAACACCGCGGACGCAGACTGCCGCCTGTTTATTTTCAATAAATGTTAAAACTGAGCGAAACAAAAGGAGGAGAAATGGAGCGAGGAACACCGCGGGCGCAGAATGCCAACTGTTTATTCTCAAGAAATGTTAAAATTGCGCAAGAGAAAAGGAGGACACAGGCAACGAGAAACACCGCGGGTGCAGACTGCCAACTGTTTATTCTCAAGAAATGTTAAAATTGCGCAAGAGAAAAGGAGGACACAGGCAACGAGAAACACCGCGGGCGCAGACAGCCAACTTTTTACTCTCAAGAAATATTAAAATTGAGCAAAAGACAAGGAGGACACAGGCAGCGAGGAACACCGCGGACGCAGACTGCCGCCTGTTTATTTTCAATAAATGTTAAAACTGAGCGAAACAAAAGGAGGAGAAATGGAGCGAGGAACACCGCGGGCGCAGAATGACAACTGTTTATTCTCAAGAAATGTTAAAATTGCGCAAAAGAATACGAGGACAAAGGACATGAGGAACACCGTGGGTGCAGACTGCCAACTGTTTATTCTCAAGAAATGCTAAAACTGCGCAAAAGAAAAGGAGGACACAGGCAACGAGAAACACCGCGGGTGCAGACTGCCAACTGTTTATTCTCAAGAAATGTTAAAATTGCGCAAAAGAATACGAGGACAAAGGACATGAGGAACACCGTGGGTGCAGACTGCCAACTGTTTATTCTCAAGAAATGCTAAAACTGCGCAAAAGAAAAGGAGGACACAGGCAACGAGAAACACCACGGGTGCAGACTGCCAACTGTTTATTCTCAAGAAATGTTAAAATTGCGCAAAAGAATACGAGGACAAAGGACATGAGGAACACCGTGGGTGCAGACTGCCAACTGTTTATTCTCAAGAAATGCTAAAACTGCGCAAAAGAAAAGGAGGACACAGGCATCGAGAAACACCGCGGGTGCAGACTGCCAACTGTTTATTTTCAAGAAATGTTAAAATTGCGCAAAAGAATACGAGGACAAAGGACATGAGGAACACCGTGGGTGCAGACTGCCAACTGTTTATTCTCAAGAAATGCTAAAACTGCGCAAAAGAAAAGGAGGACACAGGCAACGAGAAACACCGCGGGCGCACACAGCCAACTTTTTACTCTCAAGAAATATTAAAATTGAGCAAAAGACAAGGAGGACACAGGCAGCGAGGAACACCGCGGACGCAGACTGCCGCCTGTTTATTTTCAATAAATGTTAAAACTGAGCAAAACAAAAGGAGGAGAAATGGAGTGAGGAACACCGCGGGCGCAGAATGCCAACTGTTTATTCTCAAGAAATGTTAAAATTGCGCGAGAGAAAAGGAGGACACAAGCAACGAGGAACACCGCGGGCGCAGACTGCCAGCTGATTATTCTCAAGAAATGTTAAAATTGGCAAAATGAAAGGAGGACACAGGAAACGAGAAACACCGCGGGCGCAATCAGCCAACTGTTTATTCTCAAGAAATGTTAAAATTGCGCAAAATGAAAGGAGGACACAGGAAACGAGAAACACCGCGGGCGCAGGCAGCCAACTTTTTACTCCCAAGAAATGTTAAAATTGAGCAAAAGAAAAGAAGGACACAGGCAACGAGGAACACCGTGGGCGCAGAATGCCAACTGTTTATTATCAAGAAATGTTAAAATTGCGCAAAAGAAAAGGAGGACACAGGCAACGAGGAACACCGTGGGCGGAGACTGCCAACTGTTTATTCTCAAGAAATGTTAAAATTGCGCAAGAGAAAAGGAGGACACAAGCAACGAGGAACACCGCGGGCGCAGACTGCCAGCTGATTATTCTCAAGAAATGTTAAAATTGCGCAAAATGAAAGGAGGACACAGGAAACGAGAAACACCGCGGGCGCAGACAGCCAACTGTTTATTCTCAAGAAATGTTAAAATTGCGCAAAATGAACGGAGGACACAGCCAAAAAGGAAGACCGCGGGCGCAGACTGCCAACTGTTTATTCTCAAGAGATGATAAAATTGCGCAAAACAAAAGGAGGACACAGGTAATGTGGAAAACCGCGGGCGCAGACTGCCACCTGTTGATTTTCAAGAAATGTTAAAACTGAGCAAAACAAAAGGAGGAGAAATGGAGCGAGGAACACCGCGGGCGCAGAATGCCAACTGTTTATTATCAAGAAATGTTAAAATTGCGCAAGAGAAAAGGAGGACACAGGCATCGAGAAACACCGCGGGTGCAGACTGCCAACTGTTTATTCTCAAGAAATGCTAAAACTGCGCAAAAGAATAAGAGGACAAAAGACATGAGGAACACCGTGGGTGCAGACTGCCAACTGTTTATTCTCAAGAAATGCTAAAACTGCGCAAAAGAAAAGGAGGACACAGGCAACGAGAAACACCGCGGGCGCACACAGCCAACTTTTTACTCTCAAGAAATATTAAAATTGAGCAAAAGACAAGGAGGACACAGGCAGCGAGGAACACCGCGGACGCAGACTGCCGCCTGTTTATTTTCAATAAATGTTAAAACTGAGCAAAACAAAAGGAGGAGAAATGGAGCGAGGAACACCGCGGGCGCAGAATGCCAACTGTTTATTCTCAAGAAATGTTAAAATTGCGCGAGAGAAAAGGAGGACACAAGCAACGAGGAACACCGCGGGCGCAGACTGCCAGCTGATTATTCTCAAGAAATGTTAAAATTGCGCAAAATGAAAGGAGGACACAGGAAACGAGAAACACCGCGGGCGCAATCAGCCAACTGTTTATTCTCAAGAAATGTTAAAATTGCGCAAAATGAAAGGAGGACACAGGAAACGAGAAACACCGCGGGCGCAGGCAGCCAACTTTTTACTCCCAAGAAATGTTAAAATTGAGCAAAAGAAAAGGAGGACACAGGCAACGAGGAACACCGTGGGCGCAGAATGCCAACTGTTTATTATCAAGAAATGTTAAAATTGCGCAAAAGAAAAGGAGGACACAGGCAACGAGGAACACCGTGGGCGGAGACTGCCAACTGTTTATTCTCAAGAAATGTTAAAATTGCGCAAGAGAAAAGGAGGACACAAGCAACGAGGAACACCGCGGGCGCAGACTGCCAGCTGATTATTCTCAAGAAATGTTAAAATTGCGCAAAATGAAAGGAGGACACAGGAAACGAGAAACACCGCGGGCGCAGACAGCCAACTGTTTATTCTCAAGAAATGTTAAAATTGCGCAAAATGAACGGAGGACACAGCCAAAAAGGAAGACCGCGGGCGCAGACTGCCAACTGTTTATTCTCAAGAGATGATAAAATTGCGCAAAACAAAAGGAGGACACAGGTAATGTGGAACACCGCGGGCGCAGACTGCCACCTGTTGATTTTCAAGAAATGTTAAAACTGAGCAAAACAAAAGGAGGAGAAATGGAGCGAGGAACACCGCGGGCGCAGAATGCCAACTGTTTATTATCAAGAAATGTTAAAATTGCGCAAGAGAAAAGGAGGACACAGGCATCGAGAAACACCGCGGGTGCAGACTGCCAACTGTTTATTCTCAAGAAATGCTAAAACTGCGCAAAAGAATAAGAGGACAAAGGACATGAGGAACACCGTGGGTGCAGACTGCCAACTGTTTATTCTCAAGAAATGCTAAAACTGCGCAAAAGAAAAGGAGGACACAGGCAACGAGAAACACCGCGGGCGCAGACAGCCAACTTTTTACTCTCAAGAAATATTAAAATTGAGCAAAAGACAAGGAGGACACAGGCAGCGAGGAACACCGCGGACGCAGACTGCCGCCTGTTTATTTTCAATAAATGTTAAAACTGAGCAAAACAAAAGGAGGAGAAATGGAGCGAGGAACACCGTGGGCGCCGAATGCCAACTGTTTATTCTCAAGAAATGTTAAAATTGCGCAAGAGAAAAGGAGGACACAGGCAACGAGGAACACCGTGGGCGGAGACTGCCAACTGTTTATTCTCAAGAAATGTTAAAATTGCGCAAAATGAAAGGAGGACACAGGCAACGAGGAACACCGTGGGCGGAGACTGCCAACTGTTTATTCTCAAGAAATGTTAAAATTGCGCAAGAGAAAAGGAGGACACAGGCAACGAGGAACACCGTGGGCGGAGACTGCCAACTGTTTATTCTCAAGAAATGTTAAAATTGCGCAAAATGAAAGGAGGACACAGGAAACGAGAAACACCGCGGGCGCAATCAGCCAACTGTTTATTCTCAAGAAATGTTAAAATTGCGCAAAATGAAAGGAGGACACAGGAAACGAGAAACACCGCGGGCGCAGGCAGCCAACTTTTTACTCCCAAGAAATGTTAAAATTGAGCAAAAGAAAAGGAGGACACAGGCAACGAGGAACACCGTGGGCGCAGAATGCCAACTGTTTATTATCAAGAAATGTTAAAATTGCGCAAGAGAAAAGGAGGACACAGGCAACGAGCAACACCGTGGGCGGAGACTGCCAACTGTTTATTCTCAAGAAATGTTAAAATTGCGCAAAATGAAAGGAGGACACAGGCAACGAGGAACACCGTGGGCGCAGAATGCCAACTGTTTATTCTCAAGAAATGTTAAAATTGCGCAAGAGAAAAGGAGGACACAGGCAACGAGGAACACCGTGGGCGGAGACTGCCAACTGTTTATTCTCAAGAAATGTTAAAATTGCGCAAAATGAAAGGAGGACACAGGAAACGAGAAACACCGCGGGCGCAATCAGCCAACTGTTTATTCTCAAGAAATGTTAAAATTGCGCAAAATGAAAGGAGGACACAGGAAACGAGAAACACCGCGGGCGCAGGCAGCCAACTTTTTACTCCCAAGAAATGTTAAAATTGAGCAAAAGAAAAGGAGGACACAGGCAACGAGGAACACCGTGGGCGCAGAATGCCAACTGTTTATTATCAAGAAATGTTAAAATTGCGCAAAAGAAAAGGAGGACACAGGCAACGAGGAACACCGTGGGCGGAGACTGCCAACTGTTTATTCTCAAAAAATGTTAAAATTGCGCAAGAGAAAAGGAGGACACAGGCAACGAGGAACACCGTGGGCGGAGACTGCCAACTGTTTATTCTCAAGAAATGTTAAAATTGCGCAAGAGAAAAGGAGGACACAGGCAACGAGGAACACCGTGGGCGGAGACTGCCAACTGTTTATTCTCAAGAAATGTTAAAATTGCGCAAAATGAAAGGAGGACACAGGCAACGAGGAACACCGTGGGCGCAGAATGCCAACTGTTTATTCTCAAGAAATGTTAAAATTGCGCAAGAGAAAAGGAGGACACAGGCAACGAGGAACACCGTGGGCGGAGACTGCCAACTGTTTATTCTCAAGAAATGTTAAAATTGCGCAAAATGAAAGGAGGACACAGGAAACGAGAAACACCGCGGGCGCAATCAGCCAACTGTTTATTCTCAAGAAATGTTAAAATTGCGCAAAATGAAAGGAGGACACAGGAAACGAGAAACACCGCGGGCGCAGGCAGCCAACTTTTTACTCCCAAGAAATGTTAAAATTGAGCAAAAGAAAAGGAGGACACAGGCAACGAGGAACACCGTGGGCGCAGAATGCCAACTGTTTATTATCAAGAAATGTTAAAATTGCGCAAAAGAAAAGGAGGACACAGGCAACGAGGAACACCGTGGGGGAGACTGCCAACTGTTTATTCTCAAAAAATGTTAAAATTGCGCAAGAGAAAAGGAGGACACATGCATCGAGAAACACCGCGGGTGCAGACTGCCAACTGTTTATTCTCAACAAATGTTAAAATTGCGCAAGAGAAAAGGAGGACACAAGCAACGAGGAACACCGCGGGCGCAGACTGCCAGCTGATTATTCTCAAGAAATGTTAAAATTGCGCAAAATGAAAGGAGGACACAGGAAACGAGAAACACCGCGGGCGCAGACAGCCAACTGTTTATTCTCAAGAAATGTTAAAATTGCGCAAAATGAACGGAGGACACAGCCAAAAAGGAAGACCGCGGGCGCAGACTGCCAACTGTTTATTCTCAAGAGATGATAAAATTGCGCAAAACAAAAGGAGGACACAGGTAATGTGGAACACCGCGGGCGCAGACTGCCACCTGTTGATTTTCAAGAAATGTTAAAACTGAGCAAAACAAAAGGAGGAGAAATGGAGCGAGGAACACCGCGGGCGCAGAATGCCAACTGTTTATTATCAAGAAATGTTAAAATTGCGCAAGAGAAAAGGAGGACACAGGCATCGAGAAACACCGCGGGTGCAGACTGCCAACTGTTTATTCTCAAGAAATGTTAAAATTGCGCAAAAGAATACGAGGACAAAGGACATGAGGAACACCGTGGGTGCAGACTGCCAACTGTTTATTCTCAAGAAATGCTAAAACTGCGCAAAAGAAAAGGAGGACACAGGCAACGAGAAACACCGCGGGCGCAGACAGCCAACTTTTTACTCTCAAGAAATATTAAAATTGAGCAAAAGACAAGGAGGACACAGGCAGCGAGGAACACCGCGGACGCAGACTGCCGCCTGTTTATTTTCAATAAATGTTAAAACTGAGCGAAACAAAAGGAGGAGAAATGGAGCGAGGAACACCGCGGGCGCAGAATGCCAACTGTTTATTCTCAAGAAATGTTAAAATTTCGCAAGAGAAAAGGAGGACACAGGCAACGAGAAACACCGCGGGCGCAGACAGCCAACTTTTTACTCTCAAGAAATATTAAAATTGAGCAAAAGACAAGGAGGACACAGGCAGCGAGGAACACCGCGGACGCAGACTGCCGCCTGTTTATTTTCAATAAATGTTAAAACTGAGCGAAACAAAAGGAGGAGAAATGGAGCGAGGAACACCGCGGGCGCAGAATGCCAACTGTTTATTCTCAAGAAATGTTAAAATTGCGCAAGAGAAAAGGAGGACACAGGCAACGAGAAACACCGCGGGCGCAGACAGCCAACTTTTTACTCTCAAGAAATATTAAAATTGAGCAAAAGACAAGGAGGACACAGGCAGCGAGGAACACCGCGGACGCAGACTGCCGCCTGTTTATTTTCAATAAATGTTAAAACTGAGCGAAACAAAAGGAGGAGAAATGGAGCGAGGAACACCGCGGGCGCAGAATGCCAACTGTTTATTCTCAAGAAATGTTAAAATTGCGCAAGAGAAAAGGAGGACACAGGCAACGAGAAACACCGCGGGCGCAGACAGCCAACTTTTTACTCTCAAGAAATATTAAAATTGAGCAAAAGACAAGGAGGACACAGGCAGCGAGGAACACCGCGGACGCAGACTGCCGCCTGTTTATTTTCAATAAATGTTAAAACTGAGCGAAACAAAAGGAGGAGAAATGGAGCGAGGAACACCGCGGGCGCAGAATGCCAACTGTTTATTCTCAAGAAATGTTAAAATTGCGCAAGAGAAAAGGAGGACACAGGCAACGAGAAACACCGCGGGCGCAGACAGCCAACTTTTTACTCTCAAGAAATATTAAAATTGAGCAAAAGACAAGGAGGACACAGGCAGCGAGGAACACCGCGGACGCAGACTGCCGCCTGTTTATTTTCAATAAATGTTAAAACTGAGCGAAACAAAAGGAGGAGAAATGGAGCGAGGAACACCGCGGGCGCCGAATGCCAACTGTTTATTCTCAAGAAATGTTAAAATTGCGCAAGAGAAAAGGAGGACACAGGCAACGAGAAACACCGCGGGCGCAGACAGCCAACTTTTTACTCTCAAGAAATATTAAAATTGAGCAAAAGACAAGGAGGTCACAGGCAGCGAGGAACACCGCGGACGCAGACTGCCGCCTGTTTATTTTCAATAAATGTTAAAACTGAGCGAAACAAAAGGAGGAGAAATGGAGCGAGGAACACCGCGGGCGCAGAATGCCAACTGTTTATTCTCAAGAAATGTTAAAATTGCGCAAGAGAAAAGGAGGACACAGGCAACGAGAAACACCGCGGGCGCAGACAGCCAACTTTTTACTCTCAAGAAATATTAAAATTGAGCAAAAGACAAGGAGGACACAGGCAGCGAGGAACACCGCGGAAGCAGACTGCCGCCTGTTTATTTTCAATAAATGTTAAAACTGAGCGAAACAAAAGGAGGAGAAATGGAGCGAGGAACACCGCGGGCGCAGAATGCCAACTGTTTATTCTCAAGAAATGTTAAAATTGCGCAAGAGAAAAGGAGGACACAGGCAACGAGAAACACCGCGGGCGCAGACAGCCAACTTTTTACTCTCAAGAAATGTTAAAATTGCGCAAGAGAAAAGGAGGACACAGGCATCGAGAAACACCGCGGGCGCAGACTGCCAGCTGATTATTCTCAAGAAATGTTAAAATTGCGCAAAATGAAAGGAGGACACAGGAAACGAGAAACACCGCGGGCGCAATCAGCCAACTGTTTATTCTCAAGAAATGTTAAAATTGCGCAAAATGAAAGGAGGACAGAGGAAACGAGAAACACCGCGGGCGCAGACAGCCAACTTTTTACTCCCAAGAAATGTTAAAATTGAGCAAAAGAAAAGGAGGACACAGGCAACGAGGAACACCGTGGGCGCAGAATGCCAACTGTTTATTATCAAGAAATGTTAAAATTGCGCAAAAGAAAAGGAGGACACAGGCAACGAGGAACACCGTGGGCGGAGACTGCCAACTGTTTATTCTCAAGAAATGTTAAAATTGCGCAAGAGAAAAGGAGGACACAGGCATCGAGAAACACCGCGGGTGCAGACTGCCAACTGTTTATTCTCAAGAAATGTTAAAATTGCGCAAGAGAAAAGGAGGACACAAGCAACGAGGAACACCGCGGGCGCAGACTGATAGCTGATTATTCTCAAGAAATGTTAAAATTGCGCAAAATGAAAGGAGGACACAGGAAACGAGAAAGACCGCGGGCGCAGACAGCCAACTGTTTATTCTCAAGAAATGTTAAAATTGCGCAAAATGAACGGAGGACACAGCCAAAAAGGAAGACCGCGGGCGCAGACTGCCAACTGTTTACTCTCAAGAGATGTTAAAATTGCGCAAAACAAAAGGAGGACACAGGTAATGTGGAACACCGCGGGCGCAGACTGCCACCTGTTGATTTTCAAGAAATGTTAAAACTGAGCAAAACAAAAGGAGGAGAAATGGAGCGAGGAACACCGCGGGCGCAGAATGCCAACTGTTTATTATCAAGAAATGTTAAAATTGCGCAAAAGAAAAGGAGGACACAGGCAACGAGGAACACCGTGGGCGGAGACTGCCAACTGTTTATTCTCAAGAAATGTTAAAATTGCGCAAGAGAAAAGGAGGACACAGGCAACGAGGAACACCGTGGGCGGAGACTGCAAACTGTTTATTCTCAAAAAATGTTAAAATTGCGCAAGAGAAAAGGAGGACACAGGCAGCGAGGAACACCGCGGACGCAGACTGCCGCCTGTTTGTTTTCAAGAAATATTAAAATTGCCCAAAATAAAAGGACAAATGCAGCTAGGAACACCGCGGGCGCAGACTGCCAGCTGATTATTCTCAAGAAATGTTAAAATTGCGCTAAAGAAAAGGAGGACACAGGCAACGAGAAACACCGCGGGACAGACTGCCAACTATTTGTTCTCAAGAAATGTTAAAATTGCACAAAAGAATACGAGGACAAAGGACATGAGGAACACCGTGGGTGCAGACTGCCAACTGTTTCTTCTCAAGAAATGCTAGAACTGCGCAAAAGAAAAGGAGGACACAGGCAACGAGAAACACCCCGGGACAGACTGCCAACTATTTGTTCTCAAGAAATGTTAAAATTGCACAAAAGAATACGAGGACAAAGGACATGAGGAACACCGTGGGCGCAGAATGCCAACTGTTTATTATCAAGAAATGTTAAAATTGCGCAAAAGAAAAGGAGGACACAGGCAACGAGGAACACCGTGGGCGGAGACTGCCAACTGTTTATTCTCAAGAAATGTTAAAATTGCGCAAGAGAAAAGGAGGACACAGGAAACGAGAAACACCGCGGGCGCAGACAGCCAACTGTTTATTCTCAAGAAATGTTAAAATTGCGCAAAATGAACGGAGGACACAGCCAAAAAGGAAGACCGCGGGCGCAGACTTCCAACTGTTTATTCTCAAGAGATGATAAAATTGCGCAAAACAAAAGGAGGACACAGGTAATGTGGAACACCGCGGGCGCAGACTGCCACCTGTTGATTTTCAAGAAATGTTAAAACTGAGCAAAACAAAAGGAGGAGAAATGGAGCGAGGAACACCGCGGGCGCAGAATGCCAACTGTTTATTATCAAGAAATGTTAAAATTGCGCAAGAGAAAAGGAGGACACAGGCATCGAGAAACACCGCGGGTGCAGACTGCCAACTGTTTATTCTCAAGAAATGTTAAAATTGCGCAAAAGAATACGAGGACAAAGGACATGAGGAACACCGTGGGTGCAGACTGCCAACTGTTTATTCTCAAGAAATGCTAAAACTGCGCAAAAGAAAAGGAGGACACAGGCAACGAGAAACACCGCGGGCGCACACAGCCAACTTTTTACTCTCAAGAAATATTAAAATTGAGCAAAAGACAAGGAGGACACAGGCAGCGAGGAACACCGCGGACGCAGACTGCCGCCTGTTTATTTTCAATAAATGTTAAAACTGAGCAAAACAAAAGGAGGAGAAATGGAGCGAGGAACACCGCGGGCGCAGAATGCCAACTGTTTATTCTCAAGAAATGTTAAAATTGCGCGAGAGAAAAGGAGGACACAAGCAACGAGGAACACCGCGGGCGCAGACTGCCAGCTGATTATTCTCAAGAAATGTTAAAATTGCGCAAAATGAAAGGAGGACACAGGAAACGAGAAACACCGCGGGCGCAATCAGCCAACTGTTTATTCTCAAGAAATGTTAAAATTGCGCAAAATGAAAGGAGGACACAGGAAACGAGAAACACCGCGGGCGCAGGCAGCCAACTTTTTACTCCCAAGAAATGTTAAAATTGAGCAAAAGAAAAGGAGGACACAGGCAACGAGGAACACCGTGGGCGCAGAATGCCAACTGTTTATTATCAAGAAATGTTAAAATTGCGCAAAAGAAAAGGAGGACACAGGCAACGAGGAACACCGTGGGCGGAGACTGCCAACTGTTTATTCTCAAGAAATGTTAAAATTGCGCAAGAGAAAAGGAGGACACAAGCAACGAGGAACACCGCGGGCGCAGACTGCCAGCTGATTATTCTCAAGAAATGTTAAAATTGCGCAAAATGAAAGGAGGACACAGGAAACGAGAAACACCGCGGGCGCAGACAGCCAACTGTTTATTCTCAAGAAATGTTAAAATTGCGCAAAATGAACGGAGGACACAGCCAAAAAGGAAGACCGCGGGCGCAGACTGCCAACTGTTTATTCTCAAGAGATGATAAAATTGCGCAAAACAAAAGGAGGACACAGGTAATGTGGAACACCGCGGGCGCAGACTGCCACCTGTTGATTTTCAAGAAATGTTAAAACTGAGCAAAACAAAAGGAGGAGAAATGGAGCGAGGAACACCGCGGGCGCAGAATGCCAACTGTTTATTATCAAGAAATGTTAAAATTGCGCAAGAGAAAAGGAGGACACAGGCATCGAGAAACACCGCGGGTGCAGACTGCCAACTGTTTATTCTCAAGAAATGTTAAAATTGCGCAAAAGAATACGAGGACAAAGGACATGAGGAACACCGTGGGTGCAGACTGCCAACTGTTTATTCTCAAGAAATGCTAAAACTGCGCAAAAGAAAAGGAGGACACAGGCAACGAGAAACACCGCGGGCGCACACAGCCAACTTTTTACTCTCAAGAAATATTAAAATTGAGCAAAAGACAAGGAGGACACAGGCAGCGAGGAACACCGCGGACGCATACTGCCGCCTGTTTATTTTCAATAAATGTTAAAACTGAGCAAAACAAAAGGAGGAGAAATGGAGCGAGGAACACCGCGGGCGCAGAATGCCAACTGTTTATTCTCAAGAAATGTTAAAATTGCGCAAGAGAAAAGGAGGACACAGGCAACGAGGAACACCGTGGGCGGAGACTGCCAACTGTTTATTCTCAAGAAATGTTAAAATTGCGCAAAATGAAAGGAGGACACAGGAAACGAGAAACACCGCGGGCGCAATCAGCCAACTGTTTATTCTCAAGAAATGTTAAAATTGCGCAAAATGAAAGGAGGACACAGGAAACGAGAAACACCGCGGGCGCAGGCAGCCAACTTTTTACTCCCAAGAAATGTTAAAATTGAGCAAAAGAAAAGGAGGACACAGGCAACGAGGAACACCGTGGGCGCAGAATGCCAACTGTTTATTATCAAGAAATGTTAAAATTGCGCAAAAGAAAAGGAGGACACAGGCAACGAGGAACACCGTGGGCGGAGACTGCCAACTGTTTATTCTCAAGAAATGTTAAAATTGCGCAAGAGAAAAGGAGGACACAGGCATCGAGAAACACCGCGGGTGCAGACTGCCAACTGTTTATTCTCAAGAAATGTTAAAATTGCGCAAGAGAAAAGGAGGACACAAGCAACGAGGAACACCGCGGGCGCAGACTGCCAGCTGATTATTCTCAAGAAATGTTAAAATTGCGCAAAATGAAAGGAGGACACAGGAAACGAGAAACACCGCGGGCGCAGACAGCCAACTGTTTATTCTCAAGAAATGTTAAAATTGCGCAAAATGAACGGAGGACACAGCCAAAAAGGAAGACCGCGGGCGCAGACTGCCAACTGTTTATTCTCAAGAGATGATAAAATTGCGCAAAACAAAAGGAGGACACAGGTAATGTGGAACACCGCGGGCGCAGACTGCCACCTGTTGATTTTCAAGAAATGTTAAAACTGAGCAAAACAAAAGGAGGAGAAATGGAGCGAGGAACACCGCGGGCGCAGAATGCCAACTGTTTATTATCAAGAAATGTTAAAATTGCGCAAGAGAAACGGAGGACACAGGCATCGAGAAACACCGCGGGTGCAGACTGCCAACTGTTTATTCTCAAGAAATGCTAAAACTGCGCAAAAGAATAAGAGGACAAAGGACATGAGGAACACCGTGGGTGCAGACTGCCAACTGTTTATTCTCAAGAAATGCTAAAACTGCGCAAAAGAAAAGGAGGACACAGGCAACGAGAAACACCGCGGGCGCAGACAGCCAACTTTTTACTCTCAAGAAATATTAAAATTGAGCAAAAGACAAGGAGGACACAGGCAGCGAGGAACACCGCGGACGCAGACTGCCGCCTGTTTATTTTCAATAAATGTTAAAACTGAGCGAAACAAAAGGAGGAGAAATGGAGCGAGGAACACCGCGGGCGCAGAATGCAAACTGTTTATTCTCAAGAAATGTTAAAATTGCGCAAGAGAAAAGGAGGACACAGGCAACGAGAAACACCGCGGGCGCAGACAGCCAACTTTTTACTCTCAAGAAATATTAAAATTGAGCAAAAGACAAGGAGGACACAGGCAGCGAGGAACACCGCGGACGCAGACTGCCGCCTGTTTATTTTCAATAAATGTTAAAACTGAGCGAAACAAAAGGAGGAGAAATGGAGCGAGGAACACCGCGGGCGCAGAATGCCAACTGTTTATTCTCAAGAAATGTTAAAATTGCGCAAGAGAAAAGGAGGACACAGGCAACGAGAAACACCGCGGGCGCAGACAGCCAACTTTTTACTCTCAAGAAATATTAAAATTGAGCAAAAGACAAGGAGGACACAGGCAGCGAGGAACTCCGCGGACGCAGACTGCCGCCTGTTTATTTTCAATAAATGTTAAAACTGAGCAAAACAAAAGGAGGAGAAATGGAGCGAGGAACACCGCGGGCGGAGAATGCCAACTGTTTATTCTCAAGAAATGTTAAAATTGCGCAAGAGAAAAGGAGGACACAGGCATCGAGAAACACCGCGGGCGCAGACTGCCAGCTGATTATTCTCAAGAAATGTTAAAATTGCGCAAAATGAAAGGAGGACACAGGAAACGAGAAACACCGCGGGCGCAATCAGCCAACAGTTTATTCTCAAGAAATGTTAAAATTGCGCAAAATGAAAGGAGGACACAGGAAACGAGGAACACCGTGGGCGCAGAATGCCAACTGTTTATTATCAAGAAATGTTAAAATTGCGCAAAAGAAAAGGAGGACACAGGCAACGAGGAACACCGTGGGCGGAGACTGCCAACTGTTTATTCTCAAGAAATGTTAAAATTGGGCAAGAGAAAAGGAGGACACAGGCATCGAGAAACACCGCGGGTGCAGACTGCCAACTGTTTATTCTCAAGAAATGTTAAAATTGCGCAAGAGAAAAGGAGGACACAAGCAACGAGGAACACCGCGGGCGCAGACTGATAGCTGATTATTCTCAAGAAATGTTAAAATTGCGCAAAATGAAAGGAGGACACAGGAAACGAGAAAGACCGCGGGCGCAGACTGCCAACTGTTTATTCTCAAGAAATGTTAAAATTGCGCAAAATGAACGGAGGACACAGCCAAAAAGGAAGACCGCGGGCGCAGACTGCCAACTGTTTACTCTCAAGAGATGTTAAAATTGCGCAAAACAAAAGGAGGACTAGGTAATGTGGAACACCGCGGGCGCAGACTGCCACCTGTTGATTTTCAAGAAATGTTAAAACTGAGCAAAACAAAAGGAGGAGAAATGGAGCGAGGAACACCGCGGGCGCAGAATGCCAACTGTTTATTATCAAGAAATGTTAAAATTGCGCAAAAGAAAAGGAGGACACAGGCAACGAGGAACACCGTGGGCGGAGACTGCCAACTGTTTATTCTCAAGAAATGTTAAAATTGCGCAAGAGAAAAGGAGGACACAGGCAACGAGGAACACCGTGGGCGGAGACTGCAAACTGTTTATTCTCAAAAAATGTTAAAATTGCGCAAGAGAAAAGGAGGACACAGGCAGCGAGGAACACCGCGGACGCAGACTGCCGCCTGTTTGTTTTCAAGAAATATTAAAATTGCCCAAAATAAAAGGACAAATGCAGCTAGGAACACCGCGGGCGCAGACTGCCAGCTGATTATTCTCAAGAAATGTTAAAATTGCGCTAAAGAAAAGGAGGACACAGGCAACGAGAAACACCGCGGGACAGACTGCCAACTATTTGTTCTCAAGAAATGTTAAAATTGCACAAAAGAATACGAGGACAAAGGACATGAGGAACACCGTGGGTGCAGACTGCCAACTGTTTATTCTCAAGAAATGCTAAAACTGCGCAAAAGAAAAGGAGGACACAGGCAACGAGAAACACCCCGGGACAGACTGCCAACTATTTGTTCTCAAGAAATGTTAAAATTGCACAAAAGAATACGAGGACAAAGGACATGAGGAACACCGCGGGTGCAGACTGCCAACTGTTTATTCTCAAGAAATGCTAAAATTGCGCAAAAGAAAAGGAGATAACAGGCAACGAGAAACACCGAGGGCGCAGACAGCCAACTTTTTACTCTCAAGAAATGTTAAAATTTAGCAAAAGACAAGGAGGACACAGGCAGCGAGGAACACCGCGGACGCAGACTGCCGCCTGTTTATTTTCAAGAAATATTAAAATTGCCCAAAAGAAAATGACAAATGCAGCTAGGAAGACCGCGGGCGCAGACTGCCAACTGTTTATTCTCTAGAGATGTTAAAATTGCGCAAAACAAAAGGAGGACACAGGCAACGAGGAACACCGCGGGTGCAGACTGCAACCTGTTTATTCTGAAGAGATGTTAAAATTGGGCAAAATGGAAGGAGGACACAGGCAACGGGGAACACCGCGGGTGCAGACTGCAACCTGTTTATTCTGAAGAAATGTTAAAAATTGGGCAAAATGAAAGGAGGACACAGGCAACGAGGAACACCGCGGGCGCTGACTGCAACCTGTTTATTCTGAAGAAATGTTAAAATTGCGCAAAATGAAAGACGGACACAAGCAACGAGGAACACCGCGGGTGCAGACTGCAACCTGTTTATTCTGAAGAAATGTTAAAATTGCGCGAAGTGAAAGGAGGACACAGGCAACGAGGAACACCGCGGGCGCCGACTGCAACCTGTTTATTCTCAAGAAATATTTAAATTGCGTGAAATGAAAGGAGGACACTGGCAACGAGGAACACCGCGGGCGCAGACTGCAACCTGTTTATTCTGAAGAAATGTTAAAATTGCGCAAAATGAAAGGAGGAACACCGCGGGCGCAGACTGCAACCTGTTTATTCTCAAGAAATATTTAAATTGCGTGAAATGAAAGGAGGACACAGGCAACGAGGAACACCGCGGGCGCAGACTGCAACCTGTTCATTCTCAAGAAATGTTAAAATTGTGTGAAATGAAAGGAGGACACAGGCAACGAGGAACAACGCGGGCGAAGACTGCAACCTGTTTATTCTGAAGAAATTTTAAAATTGCGGAAAATGAAAGGAGGAACACCGCGGGCGCAGACTGCCGCCTGTTTATTTTCAAGAAATATTAAAATTGCCCAAAAGAAAAGGGCAAATGCTGCTAGGAACACCGCGGGCGCAGACTGCCAGCTGATTATTCTCTTGAACAAACAGCGCGAACAAAGACGAGCACAAAAGACAAGAAAGCGAACGACACGGCGCTGAGAAGAAATGTTAAAATTGCGCAAGAGAAAAGGAGGACACAGGCATCGAGAAACACCGCGGGACAGACTGCCAACTATTTGTTCTCAAGAAATGTTAAAATTGCACAAAAGAATAAGAGGACAAAGGACATGAGGAACACCGTGGGTGCAGACAGCCAACTGTTTATTATCAAGAAATGCTAAAACTGCGCAAAAGAAAAGGAGGACCCAGGAAACGAGAAACACCGCGGGCGCAGACAGCCAACTTTTTACTCTCAAGAAATATTAAAATTGAGCAAAAGGTAAGGAGGACACAGGCAGCGAGGAACACCGCGGACGCAGACTGCCGCCTGTTTATTTTCAAGAAATATTAAAATTGCCGAAAAGAAAAGGACAAATGCAGCTAGGAACACCGCGGGCGCAGACTGCCAGCTGATTATTCTCAAGAAATGTTAAAGTTGCGCAAGAGAAAAAGAGGACACAGGCATCGAGAAACACCGCGGGACAGACTGCCAACTATTTGTTCTCAAGAAATGTTAAAATTGCACAAAAGAATACGAGGACAAAGGACATGAGGAACACCGTGGGTGCAGACAGCCAACTGTTTATTATCAAGAAATGCTAAAACTGCGCAAAAGAAAAGGAGGACACAGGCAACGAGAAACACCGCGGGCGCAGACAGCCAACTTTTTACTCTCAAGAAATGTTAAAATTGAGCAAAAGAAAAGGACAAATGCAGCTAGGAACACCGCGGGCTCAGACTGCCAAATGTTTATTCTGAAGAAACGTTAAAATTGCGCAAAATGAAAGGAGGACACAGGCAACGAGGAACACCGCGGGTGCAGACTGCAACCTGTTTATTCTGAAGAAATGTTAAAATTGCGCAAAATGAAAGGAGGACACAGGCAACGAAGAACACCGCGGGCGCTGACTGCAACCTGTTTATTCTGAAGAAATGTTAAAATTGGGCAAAATGAAAGGAGGACACAGGCAACGAGGAACACCGCGGGTGCAGACTGCAACCTGTTTATTCTGAAGAAATGTTAAAATTGCGCAAAATGAAAGGACACAGGCAACGAGGAACACCGCGGGCGCTGACTGCAACCTGTTTATTCAGAAGAAATGTTAAAATTGCGCAAAATGAAAGACGGACACAAGCAACGAGGAACACCGCGGGTGCAGACTGCAACCTGTTTATTCTGAAGAAATGTTAAAATTGCGCAAAATGAAAGGTGGACACAGGCAACGAAGAACACCGCGGGCGCTGACTGCAACCTGTTTATTCTGAAGAAATGTTAAAATTGGGCAAAATGAAAGGAGGACACAGGCAACGAGGAACACCGCGGGTGCAGACTGCAACCTGTTTATTCTTAAGAAATGTTAAAATTGGGCAAAATGAAAGGAGGACACAGGCAACGAGGAACACCGCGGGTGCAGACTGCAACCTGTTTATTCTGAAGAAATGTTAAAATTGGGCAAAATGAAAGGACACAGGCAACGAGGAACACCGCGGGTGCAGACTGCAACCTGTTTATTCTGAAGAAATGTTAAAATTGCGCAAAATGAAAGGACACAGGCAACGAGGAACACCGCGGGTGCAGACTGCAACCTGTTTATTCTGAAGAAATGTTAAAATTGGGCAAAATGAAAGGAGGACACAGGCAACGAGGAACACCGCGGGTGCAGACTGCAACCTGTTTATTCTGAAGAAATGTTAAAATTGGGCAAAATGAAAGGAGGACACAGGCAACGAAGAACACCGCGGGCGCTGACTGCAACCTGTTTATTCTGAAGAAATGTTAAAATTGGGCAAAATGAAAGGTGGACACAGGCAACGAAGAACACCGCGGGCGCTGACTGCAACCTGTTTATTCTGAAGAAATGTTAAAATTGGGCAAAATGAAAGGAGGACACAGGCAACGAGGAACACCGCGGGTGCAGACTGCAACCTGTTTATTCTTAAGAAATGTTAAAATTGGGCAAAATGAAAGGAGGACACAGGCAACGAGGAACACCGCGGGTGCAGACTGCAACCTGTTTATTCTGAAGAAATGTTAAAATTGGGCAAAATGAAAGGACACAGGCAACGAGGAACACCGCGGGTGCAGACTGCAACCTGTTTATTCTGAAGAAATGTTAAAATTGCGCAAAATGAAAGGACACAGGCAACGAGGAACACCGCGGGTGCAGACTGCAACCTGTTTATTCTGAAGAAATGTTAAAATTGGGCAAAATGAAAGGAGGACACAGGCAACGAGGAACACCGCGGGTGCAGACTGCAACCTGTTTATTCTGAAGAAATGTTAAAATTGCGCGAAGTGAAAGGAGGACACAGGCAACGAGGAACACCGCGGGCGCAGACTGCAACCTGTTTATTCTCAAGAAATATTTAAATTGCGTGAAATGAAAGGAGGACACTGGCAACGAGGAACACCGCGGGCGCAGACTGCAACCTGTTTATTCTGAAGAAATGTTAAAATTGCGCAAAATGAAAGGAGGACACAGGCAACGAGGAACACCGCGGGTGCAGACTGCAACCTGTTTATTCTGAAGAAATGTTAAAATTGCGCAAAATGAAAAGCGGACACAATCAACGAGGAACACCGCGGGCGCAGACTGCAACCTGTTCATTCTCAAGAAATGTTAAAATTGTGTGAAATGAAAGGAGGACACAGGCAACGAGGAACACCGCGGGCGTAGACTGCAACCTGTTTATATTGAAGAAATTTTAAAATTGCGGAAAATGAAAGGAGGAACACCGCGGGCGCAGAGTGCCAACTGTTTATTTTCAAGAAATGTTAAAATTGCGCAAAATGAAAGAAGCACAAAGGCAGCGAGGAACACCGCGGGCGCAGGCTGCCACCTGTTGATTCTGAAGAAATGTAAAAATTGCGCGAAGTGAAAGGAGGACACAGGCAACGAGAAACACCGCGGGCGGAGACTGCAACTTGTTTATTCTGAAGAAATGTTAAAATTGCGCGAAGTGAAAGGAGGACACAGGCAACGAGGAACACCGCGGGCGCAGACTGCAACCTGTTTATTCTCAAGAAATATTTTAATTGCGTGAAATGAAAGGAGGACACTGGCAACGAGGAACACCGCGGGCGCAGACTGCAACCTGTTTATTCTGAAGAAATGTTAAAATTGCGCAAAATGAAAGGAGGACACAGGCAACGAGGAACACCGCGGGTGCAGACTGCAACCTGTTTATTCTGAAGAAATGTTAAAATTGCGCAAAATGAAAAGCGGACACAACCAACGAGGAACACCGCGGGCGCAGACTGCAACCTGTTCATTCTCAAGAAATGTTAAAATTGTATGAAATGAAAGGAGGACACAGGACACGAGGAACACCGCGGGCGTAGACTGCTACCTGTTTATTCTGAAGAAATTTTAAAATTGCGGAAAATGAAAGGAGGAACACCGCGGGCGCAGACTGCCGCCTGTTTATTTTCAAGAAATAATAAAATTGCCCAAAAGAAAAGGACAAATGCTGCTAGGAACACCGCGGGCGCAGACTGCCAGCTGATTATTCTCAAGAAATGTTAAAATTGCGCAAGAGAAAAGGAGGACACAGGCATCGAGAAACACCGCGGGACAGACTGCCAACTATTTGTTCTCAAGAAATGTTAAAATTGCACAAAAGAATAAGAGGACAAAGGACATGAGGAACACCGTGAGTGCAGACTGCCAACTGTTTATTCTCAAGAAATGCTAAAACTGCGCAAAAGAAAAGGAGGACACAGGCAACGAGAAACACCGCGGGCGCAGACAGCCAACTTTTTACTCTCAAGAAATATTAAAATTGAGCAAAAGACAAGGAGGACACAGGCAGCGAGGAACACCGCGGACGCAGACTGCCGCCTGTTTATTTTCAAGAAATATTAAAATTGCCCAAAATAAAAGGACAAATGAAGCTAGGAACACCGCGGGCGCAGACTGCTAGCTGATTATTCTCAAGAAATGTTAAAGTTGCGCAAGAGAAAACGAGGACACAGGCATCGAGAAACACCGCGGCACAGACTGCCAACTATCTGTTCTCAAGAGATGTTAAAATTGCAGAAAAGAATACGAGGACAAAGGACATGAGGAACACCGTGGGTGCAGACAGCCAACTGTTTATTCACAAGAAATGCTAAAACTGCGCAAAAGAAAAGGAGGACCCAGGCAACGAGAAACACCGCGGACGCAGACAGCCAACTTTTTACTCTCAAGAAATGTTAAAATTGAGCAAAAGACAAGGAGGACAGAGGCAGCGAGGAACACCGCGGACGCAGACTGCCGCCTGTTTATTTTCAAGAAATAATAAAATTGCCCAAAATAAAAGGACAAATGCAGCTAGGAACACCGCGGGCGCAGACTGCCAGCTGATTATTCTCAAGAAATGTTAAAGTTGCGCAAGAGAAAAAGAGGACACAGGCATCGAGAAACACCGCGGGACAGACTGCCAACTATTTGTTCTCAAGAAATGTTAAAATTGCACAAAAGAATACGAGGACAAAGGACATGAGGAACACCGTGGGTGCAGACAGCCAACTGTTTATTCTCAAGAAATGCTAAAACTGCGCAAAAGAAAAGGAGGACCCAGGCAACGAGAAACACCGCGGGCGCAGACAGCCAACTTTTTACTCTCAAGAAATGTTAAAATTGAGCAAAAGACAAGGAGGACACAGGCAGCGAGGAACACCGCGGACGAAGACTGCCGCCTGTTTATTTTCAAGAAATATTAAAATTGCCCAAAAGAAAAGGACAAATGCAGCTAGGAACACCGCGGGCTCAGACTGCCAAATGTTTATTCTGAAGAAACGTTAAAATTGCGCAAAATGAAAGGAGGACACAGGCAACGAGGAACACCGCGGGTGCAGACTGCAACCTGTTTATTCTGAAGAAATGTTAAAATTGGGCAAAATGAAAGGAGGACACAGGCAACGAGGAACACCGCGGGTGCAGACTGCAACCTGTTTATTCTGAAGAAATGTTAAAATTGCGCAAAATGAAAGGAGGACACAGGAAACGAGGAACACCGCGGGTGCAGACTGCAACCTGTTTATTCTGAAGAAATGTTAAAATTGCGCAAAATGAAAGGAGGACACAGGAAACGAGGAACACCGCGGGTGCAGACTGCAACCTGTTTATTCTGAAGAAATGTTAAAATTGCGCAAAATGAAAGGAGGACACAGGAAACGAGGAACACCGCGGGTGCAGACTGCAACCTGTTTATTCTGAAGAAATGTTAAAATTGCGCAAAATGAAAGGAGGACACAGGAAACGAGGAACATCGCAGGCGCTGACTGCAACCTGTTTATTCTGAAGAAACGTTAAAATTGCGCAAAATGAAAGGAGGACACAGGCAACGAGGAACACCGCGGGTGCAGACTGCAACCTGTTTATTCTGAAGAAATGTTAAAATTGCGCAAAATGAAAGGAGGACACAGGAAACGAGGAACATCGCAGGCGCTGACTGCAACCTGTTTATTCTGAAGAAATGTTAAAATTGCGCAAAATGAAAGGACACAGGAAACGAGGAACATCGCGGGCGCTGACTGCAACCTGTTTATTCTGAAGAAATGTTAAAATTGCGCCAAATGAAAGGAGGACACAGGCAACGAAGAACACCGCGGGCGCTGACTGCAACCTGCTTATTCTGAAGAAATGTTTAAATTGCGCAAATTGAAAGGCGGACACAAGCAACGAGGAACACCGCGGGTGCAGACTGGAACCTGTTCATTCTGAGGAAACGTTAAAATTGCGCAAAATGAAAGGAGGACACAGGCAACGAGGAACACCGCTGTTGCAGACTGCAACCTGTTTCTTCAGAAGTGTTCAAATTGCGCAAAATGAAAGGAGGACACAGGCAACGAGGAACGCCGCGGGCGCTGACTGCAACCTGTTTATTCTGAAGAAATGTTAAAATTGCGCAAAATGAAACGCGGTCACAAGCAACGAGGAACACCGCGGGCGCAGACTGCAACCTGTTCATTCTGAAGAAATGTTAAAATTGCGCGAAATGAAAGGAGGACACAGGCAACGAGGAACACCGGGGGCGTAGACTGCAACCTGTTTATTCTGAAGAAATTTTAAAATTGCGGAAAATGAAAGGAGGACACAGGCAACGAGGAACTCCGCGGGCGAATACTGGAACCTGTTCATTCTAAAGAAATGTTAAAATTGCGTAAAATGAAAGGCGGACACAAGCAACGAGGAACACCGCGGGGTAAGCCTTCAACCTGTTTATTTTGAAGAAATGTTAAAATTGGGCAAAATGAAAGGAGGACACATGCACCGAGGAACCCCGCGGGCGCTGACTGCAACCTGTTTATTCTGAAGAAATGTTAAAATTACGCAAAATGAAAGGCGGACACAAGCAACGAGGAACACCGCGGGCGCAGACTGCAGCCTGTTCATTCTGAAGAAATGTTAAAATTGCGCGAAATCGAAGGAGGACACAGGCAACGAGGAACTACGCGGGCGCAGACTGCAACCTGTTTATTCTGAAGAAATGTTAAAATTGGGCAAAATGAAAGGAGGACACAGGCAACGAGGAACACCGCGGATGCAGACTGCAACCTGTTTATTCTGAAGAAACGTTAAAATTGCGCAAAAAGAAAGGAGGACACAGTCAACGAGGAGCTCCGCGGGCGAATACTGCAACCTGTTCATTCTAAAGAAATGTTAAAATTGCGCAAAATGAAAGGAGGACCCAGGCAACGAGGAACACCGCGGGCGCGGACTGCAACCTGTTCATTCTGTAGAAATGTTAAAGTTGTGCGAAATGAAAGGAGGACACAAGCAACGAGGAACACCGCGGGCGTTGACTGCAGCCTGTTCATTCTGAAGAAATGTTAAAATTGCGCGAAATGAAAGGACACAGGCAACGAGGAACACCGCGGGTGCAGACTGACACCTGTTTATTCTCATGAAATGTTAAAATTGCGTGAAATGAAAGGAGGGCAAAGGCAACGAGGAACACCGCGGGCGCAGACTGCAACCTGTTTATTCTGAAGAAATGTTAAAATTGCGCCAAATGAACGGAGGACACAAGCAAAGAAGAACACCGCGGGCGCGGACTGCAACCTGTTCATTCTGAAGAAATGTTAAAGTTGTGCGAAATGAAAGGAGGACACAAGCAACGAGGAACACCGCGGGCGCGGACTGCAACCTGTTCATTCTGTAGAAATGTTAAAGTTGTGCGAAATGAAAGGAGGACACAAGCAACGAGGAACACCGCGGGCGTTGACTGCAGCCTGTTCATTCTGAAGAAATGTTAAAATTGCGCGAAATGAAAGGACACAGGCAACGAGGAACACCGCGGGTGCAGACTGACACCTGTTTATTCTCATGAAATGTTAAAATTGCGTGAAATGAAAGGAGGGCAAAGGCAACGAGGAACACCGCGGGCGCAGACTGCAACCTGTTTATTCTGAAGAAATGTTAAAATTGCGCCAAATGAACGGAGGACACAAGCAAAGAAGAACACCGCGGGCGCGGACTGCAACCTGTTCATTCTGAAGAAATGTTAAAATTGCGCCAAATGAACGGAGGACACAAGCAAAGAAGAACACCGCGGGCGCGGACTGCAACCTGTTCATTCTGTAGAAATGTTAAAGTTGTGCGAAATGAAAGGAGGACACAAGCAACGAGGAACACCGCGGGCGTTGACTGCAGCCTGTTCATTCTGAAGAAATGTTAAAATTGCGCGAAATGAAAGGACACAGGCAACGAGGAACACCGCGGGTGCAGACTGACACCTGTTTATTCTCATGAAATGTTAAAATTGCGTGAAATGAAAGGAGGGCAAAGGCAACGAGGAACACCGCGGGCGCAGACTGCAACCTGTTTATTCTGAAGAAATGTTAAAATTGCGCCAAATGAACGGAGGACACAAGCAAAGAAGAACACCGCGGGCGCGGACTGCAGCCTGTTCATTCTGAAGAAATGTTAAAATTGCGCGAAATGAAAGGACACAGGCAACGAGGAACACCGCGGGTGCAGACTGACACCTGTTTATTCTCATGAAATGTTAAAATTGCGTGAAATGAAAGGAGGGCAAAGGCAACGAGGAACACCGCGGGCGCAGAGTGCAACCTGTTTATTCTGAAGAAATGTTAAAATTGCGCCAAATGAACGGAGGACACAAGCAACGAAGAACACCGCGGGCGCGGACTGCAACCTGTTCATTCTGAAGAAATGTTAAAGTTGTGCGAAATGAAAGGAGGACACAAGCAACGAGGAACACCGCGGGCGTTGACTGCAGCCTGTTCATTCTGAAGAAATGTTAAAATTGCGTGAAATGAAAGGACACAGGCAACGAGGAACACCGCGGGTGCAGACTGACACCTGTTTATTCTCATGAAATGTTAAAATTGCGTGAAATGAACGGAGGGCAAAGGCAACGAGGAACACCGCGGGCGCAGACTGCAACCTGTTTATTCTGAAGAAATGTTAAAATTGCGCAAAATGAAAGGAGGACACAGGTAACGAGGAACACCGCGTGTGCAGACTGCAACCTGTTTATTCTGAAGAAATGTTAAAATTGCGCAAAATGAAAGGACACAGGCAACGAGGAACACCGCGGGTAAAGACTGCAACCTGTTTATTCTGAATGAATGTTAAAATTGCTCAAAATGAAGGAGGACAGAGGCAACGAGGAACACCGCGGGCGCTGACTGCAACCTGTTTATTCTTAAGAAATGTTAAAACTGCGCAAAATTAAAGGCGGACACAAGCAACGAGGAGCATCGCAGGCGCAGACTGCAACCTGTTTATTCTGAAGAAATGTTAAAATTGGGCAAAATGAAAGGAGGACACAGGCAACGAGGAACACCGCGGGTACAGACTGCAACCTGTTTATTCTGAATGAATGTTAAAATTGCTCAAAATGAAGGAGGACAGAGGCAACGAGGAACACCGCGGGCGCTGACTGCAACCTGTTTATTCTTAAGAAATGTTAAAACTGCGCAAAATTAAAGGCGGACACAAGCAACGAGGAGCATAGCAGGCGCAGACTGCAACCTGTTTATTCTGAAGAAATGTTAAAATTGGGCAAAATGAAAGGAGGACACAGGCAACGAGGAACACCGCGGGTACAGACTGCAACCTGTTTATTCTGAATGAATGTTAAAATTGCTCAAAATGAAGGAGGACAGAGGCAACGAGGAACACCGCGGGCGCTGACTGCGACCTGTTTATTCTTAAGAAATATTAAAACTGCGCAAAATTAAAGGCGGACACAAGCAACGAGGAGCATCGCAGGCGCAGACTGCAACCTGTTTATTCTGAAGAAATGTTAAAATTGGGCAAAATGAAAGGAGGACACAGGCAACGAGGAACACCGCGGGTACAGACTGCAACCTGTTTATTCTGAATGAATGTTAAAATTGCTCAAAATGAAGGAGGACAGAGGCAACGAGGAACACCGCGGGCGCTGACTGCAACCTGTTTATTCTTAAGAAATGTTAAAACTGCGCAAAATTAAAGGCGGACACAAGCAACGAGGAGCATCGCAGGCGCAGACTGCAACCTGTTTATTCTGAAGAAATGTTAAAATTGGGCAAAATGAAAGGAGGACACAGGCAACGAGGAACACCGCGGGTGCAGACTGCAACCTGTTTATTCTGAATGAATGTTAAAATTGTTCAAAATGAAGGAGGACAGAGGCAACGAGGAACACCGCGGGCGCTGACTGCAACCTGTTTATTCTTAAGAAATGTTAAAACTGCGCAAAATTAAAGGCGGACACAAGCAACGAGGAGCATCGCAGGCGCAGACTGCAACCTGTTTATTCTGAAGAAATGTTAAAATTGGGCAAAATGAAAGGAGGACACAGGCAACGAGGAACACCGCGGGTGCAGACTGCAACCTGTTTATTCTGAATGAATGTTAAAATTGTTCAAAATGAAGGAGGACAGAGGCAACGAGGAACACCGCGGGCGCTGACTGCAACCTGTTTATTCTTAAGAAATGTTAAAACTGCGCAAAATTAAAGGCGGACACAAGCAACGAGGAGCATCGCAGGCGCAGACTGCAACCTGTTTATTCTGAAGAAATGTTAAAATTGGGCAAAATGAAAGGAGGACACAGGCAACGAGGAACACCGCGGGTACAGACTGCAACCTGTTTATTCTGAATGAATGTTAAAATTGCTCAAAATGAAGGAGGACAGAGGCAACGAGGAACACCGCGGGCGCTGACTGCAACCTGTTTATTCTTAAGAAATGTTAAAACTGCGCAAAATTAAAGGCGGACACAAGCAACGAGGAGCATCGCAGGCGCAGACTGCAACCTGTTTATTCTGAAGAAATGTTAAAATTGCTCAAAATGAAGGAGGACACAGGCAACGAGGAACACCGCGGGTACAGACTGCAACCTGTTTATTCTGAATGAATGTTAAAATTGCTCAAAATGAAGGAGGACACAGGCAACGAGGAACACCGCGGGTACAGACTGCAACCTGTTTATTCTGAATGAATGTTAAAATTGCTCAAAATGACGGAGGACACAGGCAACGAGGAACACCGCGGGTACAGACTGCAACCTGTTTATTCTGAATGAATGTTAAAATTGCTCAAAATGAAGGAGGACACAGGCAACGAGGAACACCGCGGGTACAGACTGCAACCTGTTTATTCTGAATGAATGTTAAAATTGCTCAAAATGAAGGAGGACACAGGCAACGAGGAACACCGCGGGTACAGACTGCAACCTGTTTATTCTGAATGAATGTTAAAATTGCTCAAAATGAAGGAGGACACAGGCAACGAGGAACACCGCGGGTACAGACTGCAACCTGTTTATTCTGAATGAATGTTAAAATTGCTCAAAATGAAGGAGGACAGAGGCAACGAGTAACACCGCGGGCGCTGACTGCAACCTGTTTATTCTTAAGAAATGTTAAAACTGCGCAAAATTAAAGGCGGACAGAAGCAACGAGGAGCATCGCAGGCGCAGACTGCAACCTGTTTATTCTGAAGAAATGTTAAAATTGGGCAAAATGAAAGGAGGACACAGGCAACGAGGAACACCGCGGGTACAGACTGCAACCTGTTTATTCTGAATGAATGTTAAAATTGCTCAAAATGAAGGAGGACAGAGGCAACGAGGAACACCGCGGGCGCTGACTGCAACCTGTTTATTCTTAAGAAATGTTAAAACTGCGCAAAATTAAAGGCGGACACAAGCAACGAGGAGCATAGCAGGCGCAGACTGCAACCTGTTTATTCTGAAGAAATGTTAAAATTGGGCAAAATGAAAGGAGGACACAGGCAACGAGGAACACCGCGGGTACAGACTGCAACCTGTTTATTCTGAATGAATGTTAAAATTGCTCAAAATGAAGGAGGACAGAGGCAACGAGGAACACCGCGGGCGCTGACTGCGACCTGTTTATTCTTAAGAAATATTAAAACTGCGCAAAATTAAAGGCGGACACAAGCAACGATGAGCATCGCAGGCGCAGACTGCAACCTGTTTATTCTGAAGAAATGTTAAAATTGGGCAAAATGAAAGGAGGACACAGGCAACGAGGAACACCGCGGGTACAGACTGCAACCTGTTTATTCTGAATGAATGTTAAAATTGCTCAAAATGAAGGAGGACAGAGGCAACGAGGAACACCGCGGGCGCTGACTGCAACCTGTTTATTCTTAAGAAATGTTAAAACTGCGCAAAATTAAAGGCGGACACAAGCAACGAGGAGCATCGCAGGCGCAGACTGCAACCTGTTTATTCTGAAGAAATGTTAAAATTGGGCAAAATGAAAGGAGGACACAGGCAACGAGGAACACCGCGGGTGCAGACTGCAACCTGTTTATTCTGAATGAATGTTAAAATTGTTCAAAATGAAGGAGGACAGAGGCAACGAGGAACACCGCGGGCGCTGACTGCAACCTGTTTATTCTTAAGAAATGTTAAAACTGCGCAAAATTAAAGGCGGACACAAGCAACGAGGAGCATCGCAGGCGCAGACTGCAACCTGTTTATTCTGAAGAAATGTTAAAATTGGGCAAAATGAAAGGAGGACACAGGCAACGAGGAACACCGCGGGTGCAGACTGCAACCTGTTTATTCTGAATGAATGTTAAAATTGTTCAAAATGAAGGAGGACAGAGGCAACGAGGAACACCGCGGGCGCTGACTGCAACCTGTTTATTCTTAAGAAATGTTAAAACTGCGCAAAATTAAAGGCGGACACAAGCAACGAGGAGCATCGCAGGCGCAGACTGCAACCTGTTTATTCTGAAGAAATGTTAAAATTGGGCAAAATGAAAGGAGGACACAGGCAACGAGGAACACCGCGGGTACAGACTGCAACCTGTTTATTCTGAATGAATGTTAAAATTGCTCAAAATGAAGGAGGACAGAGGCAACGAGGAACACCGCGGGCGCTGACTGCAACCTGTTTATTCTTAAGAAATGTTAAAACTGCGCAAAATTAAAGGCGGACACAAGCAACGAGGAGCATCGCAGGCGCAGACTGCAACCTGTTTATTCTGAAGAAATGTTAAAATTGCTCAAAATGAAGGAGGACACAGGCAACGAGGAACACCGCGGGTACAGACTGCAACCTGTTTATTCTGAATGAATGTTAAAATTGCTCAAAATGAAGGAGGACACAGGCAACGAGGAACACCGCGGGTACAGACTGCAACCTGTTTATTCTGAATGAATGTTAAAATTGCTCAAAATGACGGAGGACACAGGCAACGAGGAACACCGCGGGTACAGACTGCAACCTGTTTATTCTGAATGAATGTTAAAATTGCTCAAAATGAAGGAGGACACAGGCAACGAGGAACACCGCGGGTACAGACTGCAACCTGTTTATTCTGAATGAATGTTAAAATTGCTCAAAATGAAGGAGGACACAGGCAACGAGGAACACCGCGGGTACAGACTGCAACCTGTTTATTCTGAATGAATGTTAAAATTGCTCAAAATGAAGGAGGACACAGGCAACGAGGAACACCGCGGGTACAGACTGCAACCTGTTTATTCTGAATGAATGTTAAAATTGCTCAAAATGAAGGAGGACAGAGGCAACGAGTAACACCGCGGGCGCTGACTGCAACCTGTTTATTCTTAAGAAATGTTAAAACTGCGCAAAATTAAAGGCGGACAGAAGCAACGAGGAGCATCGCAGGCGCAGACTGCAACCTGTTTATTCTGAAGAAATGTTAAAATTGGGCAAAATGAAAGGAGGACACAGGCAACGAGGAACACCGCGGGTGCAGACTGCAACCTGTTTATTCTGAAGAAATGTTAAAATTGCGCAAAATGAAGGAGGACACAGGTAACGAGGAACACCGCGGGTACAGACTGCAACCTGTTTATTCTGAATGAATGTTAAAATTGCTCAAAATGAAGGAGGACACAGGCAACGAGGAACACCGCGGATGCAGACTGCAACCTGTTTATTCAGAATGAATGTTAAAATTGCTCAAAATGAAGGAGGACAGAGGCCACGAGGAACACCGCGGGCGCTGACTGCAACCTGTTTATTCTTAAGAAATGTTAAAACTGCGCAAAATTAAAGGCGGACACAAGCAACGAGGAGCATCGCAGGCGCAGACTGCAACCTGTTTATTCTGAAGAAATGTTAAAATTGGCCAAAATGAAAGGAGGACACAGGCAACGAGGAACACCGCGGGTACAGACTGCAACCTGTTTATTCTGAAGAAATGTTAAAATTGCTCAAAATGAAGGAGGACACAGGCAACGAGGAACACCGCGGGCGCTGACTGCAACCTGTTTATTCTTAAGAAATGTTAAAACTGCGCAAAATTAAAGGCGGACACAAGCAACGAGGAGCATCGCAGGCGCAGACTGCAACCTGTTTATTCTGAAGAAATGTTAAAATTGGGCAAAATGAAAGGAGGACACAGGCAACGAGGAACACCGCGGGTACAGACTGCAACCTGTTTATTCTGAATGAATGTTAAAATTGCTCAAAATGAAGGAGGACACAGGCAACGAGGAACACCGCGGGCGCTGACTGCAACCTGTTTATTCTTAAGAAATGTTAAAACTGCGCAAAATTAAAAGCGGACACAAGCAACGAGGAGCATCGCAGGCGCAGACTGCAACCTGTTTATTCTGAAGAAATGTTAAAATTGGGCAAAATGAAAGGAGGACACAGGCATCGAGGAACACCGCGGGTACAGACTGCAACCTGTTTATTCTGAATGAATGTTAAAATTGCTCAAAATGAAGGAGGACACAGGCAACGAGGAACACCGCGGGCGCTGACTGCAACCTGTTTATTCTTAAGAAATGTTAAAACTGCGCAAAATTAAAGGCGGACACAAGAAACGAGGAGCATCGCAGGCGCAGACTGCAACCTGTTTATTCTGAAGAAATGTTAAAATTGGGCAAAATGAAAGGAGGACACAGGCAACGAGGAACACCGCGGGTACAGACTGCAACCTGTTTATTCTGAATGAATGTTAAAATTGCTCAAAATGAAGGAGGACACAGGCAACGAGGAACACCGCGGGTGCAGACTGCAACCTGTTTATTCTGAAGAAATGTTAAAATTGCTCAAAATTAAAGGCGGACACAAGCAACGAGGAGCATCGCAGGCGCAGACTGCAACCTGTTTATTCTGAAGAAATGTTAAAATTGGGCAAAATGAAAGGAGGACACAGGCAACGAGGAACACCGCGGGTGCAGACTGCAACCTGTTTATTCTGAAGAAATGTTAAAATTGCTCAAAATGAAGGAGGACACAGGCAACGAGGAACACCGCGGGCGCTGACTGCAACCTGTTTATTCTTAAGAAATGTTAAAACTGCGCAAAATTAAAGGCGGACACAAGCAACGAGGAGCATCGCAGGCGCAGACTGCAACCTGTTTATTCTGAAGAAATGTTAAAATTGCTCAAAATGAAGGAGGACACAGGCAACGAGGAACACCGCGGGTACAGACTGCAACCTGTTTATTCTGAAGAAATGTTAAAATTGGGCAAAATGAAAGGAGGACACAGGCAACGAGGAACACCGCGGGTACAGACTGCAACCTGTTTATTCTGAATGAATGTTAAAATTGCTCAAAATGAAGGAGGACACAGGCAACGAGGAACACCGCGGGCGCTGACTGCAACCTGTTTATTCTTAAGAAATGTTAAAACTGCGCAAAATTAAAGGCGGACACAAGCAACGAGGAGCATCGCAGGCGCAGACTGCAACCTGTTTATTCTGAAGAAATGTTAAAATTGGGCAAAATGAAAGGAGGACACAGGCATCGAGGAACACCGCGGGTACAGACTGCAACCTGTTTATTCTGAATGAATGTTAAAATTGCTCAAAATGAAGGAGGACACAGGCAACGAGGAACACCGCGGGCGCTGACTGCAACCTGTTTATTCTTAAGAAATGTTAAAACTGCGCAAAATTAAAGGCGGACACAAGAAACGAGGAGCATCGCAGGCGCAGACTGCAACCTGTTTATTCTGAAGAAATGTTAAAATTGGGCAAAATGAAAGGAGGACACAGGCAACGAGGAACACCGCGGGTACAGACTGCAACCTGTTTATTCTGAATGAATGTTAAAATTGCTCAAAATGAAGGAGGACACAGGCAACGAGGAACACCGCGGGTGCAGACTGCAACCTGTTTATTCTGAAGAAATGTTAAAATTGCTCAAAATGAAGGAGGACACAGGCAACGAGGAACACCGCGGGCGCTGACTGCAACCTGTTTATTCTTAAGAAATGTTAAAACTGCGCAAAATTAAAGGCGGACACAAGCAACGAGGAGCATCGCAGGCGCAGACTGCAACCTGTTTATTCTGAAGAAACGTTAAAATTGGGCAAAATGAAAGGAGGACACAGGCAACGAGGAACACCGCGGGTACAGACTGCAACCTGTTTATTCTGAATGAATGTTAAAATTGCTCAAAATGAAGGAGGACACAGGCAACGAGGAACACCGCGGGTGCAGACTGCAACCTGTTTATTCTGAAGAAATGTTAAAATTGCTCAAAATTAAAGGTGGACACAAGCAACGAGGAGCATCGCAGGCGCAGACTGCAACCTGTTTATTCTGAAGAAATGTTAAAATTGGGCAAAATGAAAGGAGGACACAGGCAACGAGGAACACCGCGGGTGCAGACTGCAACCTGTTTATTCTGAAGAAATGTTAAAATTGCTCAAAATGAAGGAGGACACAGGCAACGAGGAACACCGCGGGCGCTGACTGCAACCTGTTTATTCTTAAGAAATGTTAAAACTGCGCAAAATTAAAGGCGGACACAAGCAACGAGGAGCATCGCAGGCGCAGACTGCAACCTGTTTATTCTGAAGAAATGTTAAAATTGCTCAAAATGAAGGAGGACACAGGCAACGAGGAACACCGCGGGTGCAGACTGCAACCTGTTTATTCTGAAGAAATGTTAAAATTGCTCAAAATGAAGGAGGACACAGGCAACGAGGAACACCGCGGGCGCTGACTGCAACCTGTTTATTCTTAAGAAATGTTAAAACTGCGCAAAATTAAAGGCGGACACAAGCAACGAGGAGCATCGCAGGCGCAGACTGCAACCTGTTTATTCTGAAGAAATGTTAAAATTGCTCAAAATGAAGGAGGACACAGGCAACGAGGAACACCGCGGGTACAGACTGCAACCTGTTTATTCTGAAGAAATGTTAAAATTGGGCAAAATGAAAGGAGGACACAGGCAACGAGGAACACCGCGGGTGCAGACTGCAACCTGTTTATTCTGAATGAATGTTAAAATTGCTCAAAATGAAGGAGGACACAGGCAACGAGGAACACCGCGGGTGCAGACTGCAACCTGTTTATTCTGAAGAAATGTTAAAATTGCTCAAAATGAAGGAGGACACAGGCAACGAGGAACACCGCGGGCGCTGACTGCAACCTGTTTATTCTTAAGAAATGTTAAAACTGCGCAAAATTAAAGGCGGACACAAGCAACGAGGAGCATCGCAGGCGCAGACTGCAACCTGTTTATTCTGAAGAAACGTTAAAATTGGGCAAAATGAAAGGAGGACACAGGCAACGAGGAACACCGCGGGTACAGACTGCAACCTGTTTATTCTGAATGAATGTTAAAATTGCTCAAAATGAAGGAGGACACAGGCAACGAGGAACACCGCGGGTGCAGACTGCAACCTGTTTATTCTGAAGAAATGTTAAAATTGCTGAAAATTAAAGGCGGACACAAGCAACGAGGAGCATCGCAGGCGCAGACTGCAACCTGTTTATTCTGAAGAAATGTTAAAATTGGGCAAAATGAAAGGAGGACACAGGCAACGAGGAACACCGCGGGTGCAGACTGCAACCTGTTTATTCTGAAGAAATGTTAAAATTGCTCAAAATGAAGGAGGACACAGGCAACGAGGAACACCGCGGGCGCTGACTGCAACCTGTTTATTCTTAAGAAATGTTAAAACTGCGCAAAATTAAAGGCGGACACAAGCAACGAGGAGCATCGCAGGCGCAGACTGCAACCTGTTTATTCTGAAGAAATGTTAAAATTGCTCAAAATGAAGGAGGACACAGGCAACGAGGAACACCGCGGGTACAGACTGCAACCTGTTTATTCTGAAGAAATGTTAAAATTGGGCAAAACGAAAGGAGGACACAGGCAACGAGGAACACCGCGGGCGCTGACTGCAACCTGTTTATTCTTAAGAAATGTTAAAACTGCGCAAAATGAAAGGAGGACACAGGCAACGAGGAACACCGCGGGTGCAGACTGCAACCTGTTTATTCTTAAGAAATGTTAAAATTGGGCAAAATGAAAGGAGGACACAGGCAACGAGGAACACCGCGGGTGCAGACTGCAACCTGTTTATTCTGAAGAAATGTTAAAATTGCTCAAAATGAAGGAGGACACAGGCAACGAGGAACACCGCGGGCGCTGACTGCAACCTGTTTATTCTTAAGAAATGTTAAAACTGCGCAAAATTAAAGGCGGACACAAGCAACGAGGAGCATCGCAGGCGCAGACTGCAACCTGTTTATTCTGAAGAAATGTTAAAATTGCTCAAAATGAAGGAGGACACAGGCAACGAGGAACACCGCGGGTACAGACTGCAACCTGTTTATTCTGAAGAAATGTTAAAATTGGGCAAAATGAAAGGAGGACACAGGCAACGAGGAACACCGCGGGTACAGACTGCAACCTGTTTATTCTGAATGAATGTTAAAATTGCTCAAAATGAAGGAGGACACAGGCAACGAGGAACACCGCGGGTGCAGACTGCAACCTGTTTATTCTGAAGAAATGTTAAAATTGCTCAAAATGAAGGAGGACACAGGCAACGAGGAACACCGCGGGCGCTGACTGCAACCTGTTTATTCTTAAGAAATGTTAAAACTGCGCAAAATTAAAGGCGGACACAAGCAACGAGGAGCATCGCAGGCGCAGACTGCAACCTGTTTATTCTGAAGAAACATTAAAATTGGGCAAAATGAAAGGAGGACACAGGCAACGAGGAACACCGCGGGTACAGACTGCAACCTGTTTATTCTGAATGAATGTTAAAATTGCTCAAAATGAAGGAGGACACAGGCAACGAGGAACACCGCGGGTGCAGACTGCAACCTGTTTATTCTGAAGAAATGTTAAAATTGCTCAAAATTAAAGGCGGACACAAGCAACGAGGAGCATCGCAGGCGCAGACTGCAACCTGTTTATTCTGAAGAAATGTTAAAATTGGGCAAAATGAAAGGAGGACACAGGCAACGAGGAACACCGCGGGTGCAGACTGCAACCTGTTTATTCTGAAGAAATGTTAAAATTGCTCAAAATGAAGGAGGACACAGGCAACGAGGAACACCGCGGGCGCTGACTGCAACCTGTTTATTCTTAAGAAATGTTATAACTGCGCAAAATTAAAGGCGGACACAAGCAACGAGGAGCATCGCAGGCGCAGACTGCAACCTGTTTATTCTGAAGAAATGTTAAAATTGCTCAAAATGAAGGAGGACACAGGCAACGAGGAACACCGCGGGTACAGACTGCAACCTGTTTATTCTGAAGAAATGTTAAAATTGGGCAAAACGAAAGGAGGACACAGGCAACGAGGAACACCGCGGGCGCTGACTGCAACCTGTTTATTCTTAAGAAATGTTAAAACTGCGCAAAATGAAAGGAGGACACAGGCAACGAGGAACACCGCGGGTGCAGACTGCAACCTGTTTATTCTGAAGAAATGTTAAAATTGCTCAAAATGAAGGAGGACACAGGCAACGAGGAACACCGCGGGCGCTGACTGCAACCTGTTTATTCTTAAGAAATGTTAAAACTGCGCAAAATTAAAGGCGGACACAAGCAACGAGGAGCATCGCAGGCGCAGACTGCAACCTGTTTATTCTGAAGAAATGTTAAAATTGCTCAAAATGAAGGAGGACACAGGCAACGAGGAACACCGCGGGTACAGACTGCAACCTGTTTATTCTGAATGAATGTTAAAATTGCTCAAAATGAAGGAAAACACAGGCAACGAGGAACACCGCGGGCGCTGACTGCAACCTGTTTATTCTTAAGAAATGTTAAAACTGCGCAAAATTAAAGGCGGACACAAGCAACGAGGAGCATCGCAGGCGCAGACTGCAACCTGTTTATTCTGAAGAAATGTTAAAATTGGACAAAATGAAAGGAGGACACAGGCAACGAGGAACACCGCGGGCGCTGACTGCAACCTGTTTATTCTTAAGAAATGTTAAAACTGCGCAAAATTAAAGGCGGACACAAGCAACGAGGAGCATCGCAGGCGCAGACTGCAACCTGTTTATTCTGAAGAAATGTTAAAATTGGGCAAAATGAAGGAGGACACAGGCAACGAGGAACACCGCGGGCGCTGACTGCAACCTGTTTATTCTTAAGAAATGTTAAAACTGCGCAAAATTAAAGGCGGACACAAGCAACGAGGAGCATCGCAGGCGCAGACTGCAACCTGTTTATTCTGAAGAAATGTTAAAATTGGGCAAAATGAAAGGAGGACACAGGCAACGAGGAACACCGCGGGTACAGACTGCAACCTGTTTATTCTGAATGAATGTTAAAATTGCTCAAAATGAAGGAGGACACAGGCAACGAGGAACACCGCGGGCGCTGACTGCAACCTGTTTATTCTTAAGAAATGTTAAAACTGCGCAAAATTAAAGGCGGACACAAGCAACGAGGAGCATCGCAGGCGCAGACTGCAACCTGTTTATTCTGAAGAAATGTTAAAATTGGGCAAAATGAAAGGAGGACACAGGCATCGAGGAACACCGCGGGTACAGACTGCAACCTGTTTATTCTGAATGAATGTTAAAATTGCTCAAAATGAAGGAGGACACAGGCAACGAGGAACACCGCGGGCGCTGACTGCAACCTGTTTATTCTTAAGAAATGTTAAAACTGCGCAAAATTAAAGGCGGACACAAGAAACGAGGAGCATCGCAGGCGCAGACTGCAACCTGTTTATTCTGAAGAAACGTTAAAATTGGGCAAAATGAAAGGAGGACACAGGCAACGAGGAACACCGCGGGTACAGACTGCAACCTGTTTATTCTGAAAGAATGTTAAAATTGCTCAAAATGAAGGAGGACACAGGCAACGAGGAACACCGCGGGTGCAGACTGCAACCTGTTTATTCTGAAGAAATGTTAAAATTGCTCAAAATGAAGGAGGACACAGGCAACGAGGAACACCGCGGGCGCTGACTGCAACCTGTTTATTCTTAAGAAATGTTAAAACTGCGCAAAATTAAAGGCGGACACAAGCAACGAGGAGCATCGCAGGCGCAGACTGCAACCTGTTTATTCTGAAGAAATGTTAAAATTGGGCCAAATGAAAGGAGGACACAGGCAACGAGGAACACCGCGGGTACAGACTGCAACCTGTTTATTCTGAATGAATGTTAAAATTGCTCAAAATGAAGGAGGACACAGGCAACGAGGAACACCATGGGTGCAGACTGCAACCTGTTTATTCTGAAGAAATGTTAAAATTGCTCAAAATTAAAGGCGGACACAAGCAACGAGGAGCATCGCAGGCGCAGACTGCAACCTGTTTATTCTGAAGAAATGTTAAAATTGGGCAAAATGAAAGGAGGACACAGGCAACGAGGAACACCGCGGGAGCAGACTGCAACCTGTTTATTCTGAAGAAATGTTAAAATTGCTCAAAATGAAGGAGGACACAGGCAACGAGGAACACCGCGGGCGCTGACTGCAACCTGTTTATTCTTAAGAAATGTTAAAACTGCGCAAAATTAAAGGCGGACACAAGCAACGAGGAGCATCGCAGGCGCAGACTGCAACCTGTTTATTCTGAAGAAATGTTAAAATTGCTCAAAATGAAGGAGGACACAGGCAACGAGGAACACCGCGGGTACAGACTGCAACCTGTTTATTCTGAAGAAATGTTAAAATTGGGCAAAATGAAAGGAGGACACAGGCAACGAGGAACACCGCGGGTACAGACTGCAACCTGTTTATTCTGAATGAATGTTAAAATTGCTCAAAATGAAGGAGGACACAGGCAACGAGGAACACCGCGGGCGCTGACTGCAACCTGTTTATTCTTAAGAAATGTTAAAACTGCGCAAAATTAAAGGCGGACACAAGCAACGAGGAGCATCGCAGGCGCAGACTGCAACCTGTTTATTCTGAAGAAATGTTAAAATTGGGCAAAATGAAAGGAGGACACAGGCAACGAGGAACACCGCGGGCGCTGACTGCAACCTGTTTATTCTTAAGAAATGTTAAAACTGCGCAAAATTAAAGGCGGACACAAGCAACGAGGAGCATCGCAGGCGCAGACTGCAACCTGTTTATTCTGAAGAAATGTTAAAATTGGGCAAAATGAAAGGAGGACACAGGCAACGAGGAACACCGCGGGTACAGACTGCAACCTGTTTATTCTGAATGAATGTTAAAATTGCTCAAAATGAAGGAGGACACAGGCAACGAGGAACACCGCGGGCGCTGACTGCAACCTGTTTATTCTTAAGAAATGTTAAAACTGCGCAAAATTAAAGGCGGACACAAGCAACGAGGAGCATCGCAGGCGCAGACTGCAACCTGTTTATTCTGAAGAAATGTTAAAATTGGGCAAAATGAAAGGAGGACACAGGCAACGAGGAACACCGCGGGTGCAGCCTGCAACCTGTTTATTCTGAAGAAATGTTAAAATTGCTCAAAATGAAGGAGGACACAGGCAACGAGGAACACCGCGGGCGCTGACTGCAACCTGTTTATTCTTAAGAAATGTTAAAACTGCGCAAAATTAAAGGCGGACACAAGCAACGAGGAGCATCGCAGGCGCAGACTGCAACCTGTTTATTCTGAAGAAATGTTAAAATTGGGCAAAATGAAAGGAGGACACAGGCAACGAGGAACACCGCGGGTACAGACTGCAACCTGTTTATTCTGAATGAATGTTAAAATTGCTCAAAATGAAGGAGGACACAGGCAACGAGGAACACCGCGGGTGCAGACTGCAACCTGTTTATTGTGAAGAAATGTTAAAATTGCTCAAAATGAAGGAGGACACAGGCAACGAGGAACACCGCGGGCGCTGACTGCAACCTGTTTATTCTTAAGAAATGTTAAAACTGCGCAAAATTAAAGGCGGACACAAGCAACGAGGAGCATCGCAGGCGCAGACTGCAACCTGTTTATTCTGAAGAAATGTTAAAATTGGGCAAAATGAAAGGAGGACACAGGCAACGAGGAACACCGCGGGTGCAGCCTGCAACCTGTTTATTCTGAAGAAATGTTAAAATTGCTCAAAATGAAGGAGGACACAGGCAACGAGGAACACCGCGGGCGCTGACTGCAACCTGTTTATTCTTAAGAAATGTTAAAACTGCGCAAAATTAAAGGCGGACACAAGCAATGAGGAGCATCGCAGGCGCAGACTGCAACCTGTTTATTCTGAAGAAATGTTAAAATTGGGCAAAATGAAAGGAGGACACAGGCAACGAGGAACACCGCGGGTGCAGACTGCAACCTGTTTATTCTGAAGAAATGTTAAAATTGGGCAAAATGAAAGGAGGACACAGGCAACGAGGAACACCGCGGGTGCAGACTGCAACCTGTTTATTCTGAAGAAATGTTAAAATTGGGCAAAATGAAAGGAGGACACAGGCAACGAGGAGCATCGCAGGCGCAGACTGCAACCTGTTTATTCTGAAGAAATGTTAAAATTGGGCAAAATGAAAGGAGGACACAGGCAACGAGGAGCATCGCAGGCGCAGACTGCAACCTGTTTATTCTGAGGAAATGTTAAAATTGGGCAAAATGAAAGGAGGACACAGGCAACGAGGAACACCGCGGGTGCAGACTGCAACCTGTTTATTCTGAAGAAATGTTAAAATTGCTCAAAATGAAGGAGGACACAGGCAACGAGGAACACCGCGGGCGCTGACTGCAACCTGTTTATTCTTAAGAAATGTTAAAACTGCGCTAAATTAAAGGCGGACACAAGCAACGAGGAGCATCGCAGGCGCAGACTGCAACCTGTTTATTCTGAAGAAATGTTAAAATTGGGCAAAATGAAAGGAGGACACAGGCAACGAGGAGCATCGCAGGCGCAGACTGCAACCTGTTTATTCTGAGGAAATGTTAAAATTGGGCAAAATGAAAGGAGGACACAGGCAACGAGGAACACCGCGGGTGCAGACTGCAACCTGTTTATTCTGAAGAAATGTTAAAATTGGGCAAAATGAAAGGAGGACACAGGCAACGAGGAGCATCGCAGGCGCAGACTGCAACCTGTTTATTCTGAAGAAATGTTAAAATTGGGCAAAATGAAAGGAGGAAACAGGCAACGAGGAGCATCGCAGGCGCAGACTGCAACCTGTTTATTCTGAGGAAATGTTAAAATTGGGCAAAATGAAAGGAGGACACAGGCAACGAGGAACACCGCGGGTGCAGACTGCAACCTGTTTATTCTGAAGAAATGTTAAAATTGGGCAAAATGAAAGGAGGACACAGGCAACGAGGAGCATCGCAGGCGCAGACTGCAACCTGTTTATTCTGAGGAAATGTTAAAATTGGGCAAAATGAAAGGAGGACACAGGCAACGAGGAACACCGCGGGAGCAGACTGCAACCTGTTTATTCTGAAGAAATGTTAAAATTGCTCAAAATGAAGGAGGACACAGGCAACGAGGAACACCGCGGGCGCTGACTGCAACCTGTTTATTCTTAAGAAATGTTAAAACTGCGCAAAATTAAAGGCGGACACAAGCAACGAGGAGCATCGCAGGCGCAGACTGCAACCTGTTTATTCTGAAGAAATGTTAAAATTGCTCAAAATGAAGGAGGACACAGGCAACGAGGAACACCGCGGGTACAGACTGCAACCTGTTTATTCTGAAGAAATGTTAAAATTGGGCAAAATGAAAGGAGGACACAGGCAACGAGGAACACCGCGGGTACAGACTGCAACCTGTTTATTCTGAATGAATGTTAAAATTGCTCAAAATGAAGGAGGACACAGGCAACGAGGAACACCGCGGGCGCTGACTGCAACCTGTTTATTCTTAAGAAATGTTAAAACTGCGCAAAATTAAAGGCGGACACAAGCAACGAGGAGCATCGCAGGCGCAGACTGCAACCTGTTTATTCTGAAGAAATGTTAAAATTGGGCAAAATGAAAGGAGGACACAGGCAACGAGGAACACCGCGGGCGCTGACTGCAACCTGTTTATTCTTAAGAAATGTTAAAACTGCGCAAAATTAAAGGCGGACACAAGCAACGAGGAGCATCGCAGGCGCAGACTGCAACCTGTTTATTCTGAAGAAATGTTAAAATTGGGCAAAATGAAAGGAGGACACAGGCAACGAGGAACACCGCGGGTACAGACTGCAACCTGTTTATTCTGAATGAATGTTAAAATTGCTCAAAATGAAGGAGGACACAGGCAACGAGGAACACCGCGGGCGCTGACTGCAACCTGTTTATTCTTAAGAAATGTTAAAACTGCGCAAAATTAAAGGCGGACACAAGCAACGAGGAGCATCGCAGGCGCAGACTGCAACCTGTTTATTCTGAAGAAATGTTAAAATTGGGCAAAATGAAAGGAGGACACAGGCAACGAGGAACACCGCGGGTGCAGCCTGCAACCTGTTTATTCTGAAGAAATGTTAAAATTGCTCAAAATGAAGGAGGACACAGGCAACGAGGAACACCGCGGGCGCTGACTGCAACCTGTTTATCCTTAAGAAATGTTAAAACTGCGCAAAATTAAAGGCGGACACAAGCAACGAGGAGCATCGCAGGCGCAGACTGCAACCTGTTTATTCTGAAGAAATGTTAAAATTGGGCAAAATGAAAGGAGGACACAGGCAACGAGGAACACCGCGGGTACAGACTGCAACCTGTTTATTCTGAATGAATGTTAAAATTGCTCAAAATGAAGGAGGACACAGGCAACGAGGAATACCGCGGGTGCAGACTGCAACCTGTTTATTCTGAAGAAATGTTAAAATTGCTCAAAATGAAGGAGGACACAGGCAACGAGGAACACCGCGGGCGCTGACTGCAACCTGTTTATTCTTAAGAAATGTTAAAACTGCGCAAAAAAAAGGCGGACACAAGCAACGAGGAGCATCGCAGGCGCAGACTGCAACCTGTTTATTCTGAAGAAATGTTAAAATTGGGCAAAATGAAAGGAGGACACAGGCAACGAGGAACACCGCGGGTGCAGCCTGCAACCTGTTTATTCTGAAGAAATGTTAAAATTGCTCAAAATGAAGGAGGACACAGGCAACGAGGAACACCGCGGGCGCTGACTGCAACCTGTTTATTCTTAAGAAATGTTAAAACTGCGCAAAATTAAAGGCGGACACAAGCAATGAGGAGCATCGCAGGCGCAGACTGCAACCTGTTTATTCTGAAGAAATGTTAAAATTGGGCAAAATGAAAGGAGGACACAGGCAACGAGGAACACCGCGGGTGCAGACTGCAACCTGTTTATTCTGAAGAAATGTTAAAATTGGGCAAAATGAAAGGAGGACACAGGCAACGAGGAACACCGCGGGTGCAGACTGCAACCTGTTTATTCTGAAGAAATGTTAAAATTGGGCAAAATGAAAGGAGGACACAGGCAACGAGGAGCATCGCAGGCGCAGACTGCAACCTGTTTATTCTGAAGAAATGTTAAAATTGGGCAAAATGAAAGGAGGACACAGGCAACGAGGAGCATCGCAGGCGCAGACTGCAACCTGTTTATTCTGAGGAAATGTTAAAATTGGGCAAAATGAAAGGAGGACACAGGCAACGAGGAACACCGCGGGTGCAGACTGCAACCTGTTTATTCTGAAGAAATGTTAAAATTGCTCAAAATGAAGGAGGACACAGGCAACGAGGAACACCGCGGGCGCTGACTGCAACCTGTTTATTCTTAAGAAATGTTAAAACTGCGCAAAATTAAAGGCGGACACAAGCAACGAGGAGCATCGCAGGCGCAGACTGCAACCTGTTTATTCTGAAGAAATGTTAAAATTGGGCAAAATGAAAGGAGGACACAGGCAACGAGGAGCATCGCAGGCGCAGACTGCAACCTGTTTATTCTGAGGAAATGTTAAAATTGGGCAAAATGAAAGGAGGACACAGGCAACGAGGAACACCGCGGGTGCAGACTGCAACCTGTTTATTCTGAAGAAATGTTAAAATTGGGCAAAATGAAAGGAGGACACAGGCAACGAGGAGCATCGCAGGCGCAGACTGCAACCTGTTTATTCTGAAGAAATGTTAAAATTGGGCAAAATGAAAGGAGGAAACAGGCAACGAGGAGCATCGCAGGCGCAGACTGCAACCTGTTTATTCTGAGGAAATGTTAAAATTGGGCAAAATGAAAGGAGGACACAGGCAACGAGGAACACCGCGGGTGCAGACTGCAACCTGTTTATTCTGAAGAAATGTTAAAATTGGGCAAAATGAAAGGAGGACACAGGCAACGAGGAGCATCGCAGGCGCAGACTGCAACCTGTTTATTCTGAAGAAATGTTAAAATTGGGCAAAATGAAAGGAGGACACAGGCAACGAGGAGCATCGCAGGCGCAGACTGCAACCTGTTTATTCTGAGGAAATGTTAAAATTGGGCAAAATGAAAGGAGGACACAGGCAACGAGGAACACCGCGGGTGCAGACTGCAACCTGTTTATTCTGAAGAAATGTTAAAATTGGGCAAAATGAAAGGAGGACACAGGCAACGAGGAGCATCGCTGGCGCAGACTGCAACCTGTTTATTCTGAAGAAATGTTAAAATTGGGCAAAATGAAAGGAGGACACAGGCAACGAGGAGCATCGCAGGCGCAGACTGCAACCTGTTTATTCTGAGGAAATGTTAAAATTGGGCAAAATGAAAGGAGGACACAGGCAACGAGGAACACCGCGGGTACAGACTGCAACCTGTTTATTCTGAATGAATGTTGAAATTGCTCAAAATGAAGGAGGGCACAGGCAACGAGGAACACCGCGGGTACAGACTGCAACCTGTTTATTCTGAATGAATGTTAAAATTGCTCAAAATGAAGGAGGGCACAGGCAACGAGGAACACCGCGGGTACAGACTGCAACCTGTTTATTCTGAATGAATGTTGAAATTGCTCAAAATGAAGGAGGGCACAGGCAACGACGAACACCGCGGGTACAGACTGCAACCTGTTTATTCTGAATGAATGTTAAAATTGCTCAAAATGAAGGAGGGCACAGGCAACGAGGAACACCGCGGGTGCAGACTGCAACCTGTTTATTCTGAAGAAATGTTAAAATTGGGCAAAATGAAAGGAGGACACAGGCAACGAGGAACACCGCGGGTACAGACTGCAACCTGTTTATTCTGAATGAATGTTGAAATTGCTCAAAATGAAGGAGGGCACAGGCAACGAGGAACACCGCGGGTACAGACTGCAACCTGTTTATTCTGAAGAAATGTTAAAATTGCTCAAAATTAAAGGCGGACACAAGCAACGAGGAGCATCGCAGGCGCAGAATGCAACCTGTTTATTCTGAAGAAATGTTAAAATTGGGCAAAATGAAAGGAGGACACAGGCAACGAGGAACACCGCGGGTGCAGACTGCAGCCTGTTTATTCTGAAGAAATGTTAAAATTGCTCAAAATGAAGGAGGACACAGGCAACGAGGAACACCGCGGGTGCAGACTGCAACCTGTTTATTCTGAATGAATGTTGAAATTGCTCAAAATGAAGGAGGGCACAGGCAACGAGGAACACCGCGGGTGCAGACTGCAACCTGTTTATTCTGAATGAATGTTAAAATTGCTCAAAATGAAGGAGGGCACAGGCAACGAGGAACACCGCGGGTGCAGACTGCAACCTGTTTATTCTGAAGAAATGTTAAAATTGGGCAAAATGAAAGGAGGACACAGGCAACGAGGAACACCGCGGGTACAGACTGCAACCTGTTTATTCTGAATGAATGTTGAAATTGCTCAAAATGAAGGAGGGCACAGGCAACGAGGAACACCGCGGGTACAGACTGCAACCTGTTTATTCTGAAGAAATGTTAAAATTGCTCAAAATGAAAGGCGGACACAAGCAACGAGGAGCATCGCAGGCGCAGACTGCAACCTGTTTATTCTGAAGAAATGTTAAAATTGGGCAAAATGAAAGGAGGACACAGGCAACGAGGAACACCGCGGGTGCAGACTGCAGCCTGTTTATTCTGAAGAAATGTTAAAATTGGGCAAAATGAAAGGAGGACACAGGCAACGAGGAACACCGCGGGTGCAGACTGCAACCTGTTTATTCTGAATGAATGTTGAAATTGCTCAAAATGAAGGAGGACACAGGCAACGAGGAACACCGCGGGTGCAGACTGCAGCCTGTTTATTCTGAAGAAATGTTAAAATTGCTCAAAAATAAAGGCGGACACAAGCAACGAGGAGCATCGCAGGCGCAGACTGCAACCTGTTTATTCTGAAGAAATGTTAAAATTGGGCAAAATGAAAGGAGGACACAGGCAACGAGGAACACCGCGGGTGCAGACTGCAACCTGTTTATTCTGAAGAAATGTTAAAATTGCTCAAAATGAAGGAGGACACAGGCAACGAGGAACACCGCGGGCGCTGACTGCAACCTGTTTATTCTTAAGAAATGTTAAAACTGCGCAAAATTAAAGGCGGACACAAGCAACGAGGAGCATCGCAGGCGCAGACTGCAACCTGTTTATTCTGAAGAAATGTTAAAATTGCTCAAAATGAAGGAGGACACAGGCAACGAGGAACACCGCGGGTACAGACTGCAACCTGTTTATTCTGAAGAAATGTTAAAATTGGGCAAAACGAAAGGAGGACACAGGCAACGAGGAACACCGCGGGTACAGACTGCAACCTGTTTATTCTCAAGAAATGATAAAATTGCGCAAAAGAAAAGGAGGAACACTGAGGGCGCAGACTTCCAACTGTTTATTCTCAAGAAATGTTAAAATTGCGTGAAATGAAAGGAGGACAAATGCAGCGAGAAACACCGCGGGCGCTGACTGCAAACTGTTTATTCTCAAGAGATGTTAAAATTGGGCAAAATAAAAGAAGGACACAGGCAACGAGGAACACTGCGGGCGCTGACTGCAACCAGTTTATTCTGAAGAAAAGTTAAAATTGCGCCAAATGAAAGGACACAGGCAACGAGGAACACCGCGGGTGCAGACTGCAACCTGTTTATTCTGAATGAATGTTGAAATTGCTCAAAATGAAGGAGGGCACAGGCAACGAGGAACACCGCGGGTACAGACTGCAACCTGTTTATTCTGAATGAATGTTAAAATTGCTCAAAATGAAGGAGGGCACAGGCAACGAGGAACACCGCGGGTACAGACTGCAACCTGTTTATTCTGAATGAATGTTGAAATTGCTCAAAATGAAGGAGGGCACAGGCAACGAGGAACACCGCGGGTACAGACTGCAACCTGTTTATTCTGAATGAATGTTAAAATTGCTCAAAATGAAGGAGGGCACAGGCAACGAGGAACACCGCGGGTGCAGACTGCAACCTGTTTATTCTGAAGAAATGTTAAAATTGGGCAAAATGAAAGGAGGACACAGGCAACGAGGAACACCGCGGGTACAGACTGCAACCTGTTTATTCTGAATGAATGTTGAAATTGCTCAAAATGAAGGAGGGCACAGGCAACGAGGAACACCGCGGGTACAGACTGCAACCTGTTTATTCTGAAGAAATGTTAAAATTGCCCAAAATTAAAGGCGGACACAAGCAACGAGGAGCATCGCAGGCGCAGACTGCAACCTGTTTATTCTGAAGAAATGTTAAAATTGGGCAAAATGAAAGGAGGACACAGGCAACGAGGAACACCGCGGGTGCAGACTGCAGCCTGTTTATTCTGAAGAAATGTTAAAATTGCTCAAAATGAAGGAGGACACAGGCAACGAGGAACACCGCGGGTGCAGACTGCAACCTGTTTATTCTGAATGAATGTTGAAATTGCTCAAAATGAAGGAGGGCACAGGCAACGAGGAACACCGCGGGTGCAGACTGCAACCTGTTTATTCTGAATGAATGTTAAAATTGCTCAAAATGAAGGAGGGCACAGGCAACGAGGAACACCGCGGGTGCAGACTGCAACCTGTTTATTCTGAAGAAATGTTAAAATTGGGCAAAATGAAAGGAGGACACAGGCAACGAGGAACACCGCGGGTACAGACTGCAACCTGTTTATTCTGAATGAATGTTGAAATTGCTCAAAATGAAGGAGGGCACAGGCAACGAGGAACACCGCGGGTACAGACTGCAACCTGTTTATTCTGAAGAAATGTTAAAATTGCTCAAAATGAAAGGCGGACACAAGCAACGAGGAGCATCGCAGGCGCAGACTGCAACCTGTTTATTCTGAAAAAATGTTAAAATTGGGCAAAATGAAAGGAGGACACAGGCAACGAGGAACACCGCGGGTGCAGACTGCAGCCTGTTTATTCTGAAGAAATGTTAAAATTGGGCAAAATGAAAGGAGGACACAGGCAACGAGGAACACCGCGGGTGCAGACTGCAACCTGTTTATTCTGAATGAATGTTGAAATTGCTCAAAATGAAGGAGGACACAGGCAACGAGGAACACCGCGGGTGCAGACTGCAGCCTGTTTATTCTGAAGAAATGTTAAAATTGCTCAAAAATAAAGGCGGACACAAGCAACGAGGAGCATCGCAGGCGCAGACTGCAACCTGTTTATTCTGAAGAAATGTTAAAATTGGGCAAAATGAAAGGAGGACACAGGCAACGAGGAACACCGCGGGTGCAGACTGCAACCTGTTTATTCTGAAGAAATGTTAAAATTGCTCAAAATGAAGGAGGACACAGGCAACGAGGAACACCGCGGGCGCTGACTGCAACCTGTTTATTCTTAAGAAATGTTAAAACTGCGCAAAATTAAAGGCGGACACAAGCAACGAGGAGCATCGCAGGCGCAGACTGCAACCTGTTTATTCTGAAGAAATGTTAAAATTGCTCAAAATGAAGGAGGACACAGGCAACGAGGAACACCGCGGGTACAGACTGCAACCTGTTTATTCTGAAGAAATGTTAAAATTGGGCAAAATGAAAGGAGGACACAGGCAACGAGGAACACCGCGGGTACAGACTGCAACCTGTTTATTCTGAATGAATGTTAAAATTGCTCAAAATGAAGGAGGACACCGGACACGAGGAACACCGCGGGCGCTGACTGCAACCTGTTTATTCTTAAGAAATGTTAAAACTGCGCAAAATTAAAGGCGGACACAAGCAACGAGGAGCATCGCAGGCGCAGACTGCAACCTGTTTATTCTGAAGAAATGTTAAAATTGGGCAAAATGAAAGGAGGACACAGGCAACGAGGAACACCGCGGGCGCTGACTGCAACCTGTTTATTCTTAAGAAATGTTAAAACCGCGCAAAATTAAAGGCGGACACAAGCAACGAGGAGCATCGCAGGCGCAGACTGCAACCTGTTTATTCTGAAGAAATGTTAAAATTGGGCAAAATGAAAGGAGGACACAGGCAACGAGGAACACCGCGGGTACAGACTGCAACCTGTTTATTCTGAATGAATGTTAAAATTGCTCAAAATGAAGGAGGACACAGGCAACGAGGAACACCGCGGGTGCAGACTGCAACCTGTTTATTCTGAAGAAATGTTAAAATTGCTCAAAATGAAGGAGGACACAGGCAACGAGGAACACCGCGGGCGCTGACTGCAACCTGTTTATTCTTAAGAAATGTTAAAACTGCGCAAAATTAAAGGCGGACACAAGCAACGAGGAGCATCGCAGGCGCAGACTGCAACCTGTTTATTCTGAAGAAATGTTAAAATTGGGCAAAATGAAAGGAGGACACAGGCAACGAGGAACACCGCGGGTGCAGACTGCAACCTGTTTATTCTGAAGAAATGTTAAAATTGGGCAAAATGAAAGGAGGACACAGGCAACGAGGAACACCGCGGGTGCAGACTGCAACCTGTTTATTCTGAAAAAATGTTAAAATTGGGCAAAATGAAAGGAGGACACAGGCAACGAGGAGCATCGCAGGCGCAGACTGCAACCTGTTTATTCTGAAGAAATGTTAAAATTGGGCAAAATGAAAGGAGGACACAGGCAACGAGGAGCATTGAAGGCGCAGACTGCAACCTGTTTATTCTGAGGAAATGTTAAAATTGGGCAAAATGAAAGGAGGACACAGGCAACGAGGAACACCGCGGGTGCAGACTGCAACCTGTTTATTCTGAAGAAATGTTAAAATTGCTCAAAATGAAGGAGGACACAGGCAACGAGGAACACCGCGGGCGCTGACTGCAACCTGTTTATTCTTAAGAAATGTTAAAACAGCGCAAAATTAAAGGCGGACACAAGCAACGAGGAGCATCGCAGGCGCAGACTGCAACCTGTTTATTCTGAAGAAATGTTAAAATTGGGCAAAATGAAAGGAGGACACAGGCAACGAGGAGCATCGCAGGCGCAGACTGCAACCTGTTTATTCTGAAGAAATGTTAAAATTGGGCAAAATGAAAGGAGGACACAGGCAACGAGGAACACCGCGGGTGCAGACTGCAACCTGTTTATTCTGAAGAAATGTTAAAATTGCTCAAAATGAAGGAGGACACAGGCAACGAGGAACACCGCGGGCGCTGACTGCAACCTGTTTATTCTTAAGAAATGTTAAAACTGCGCAAAATTAAAGGCGGACACAAGCAACGAGGAGCATCGCAGGCGCAGACTGCAACCTGTTTATTCTGAAGAAATGTTAAAATTGGGCAAAATGAAAGGAGGACACAGGCAACGAGGAACACCGCGGGTGCAGACTGCAACCTGTTTATTCTGAAGAAATGTTAAAATTGGGCAAAATGAAAGGAGGACACAGGGAACGAGGAACACCGCGGGTGCAGACTGCAACCTGTTTATTCTGAAGAAATGTTAAAATTGGGCAAAATGAAAGGAGGACACAGGCAACGAGGAACACCGCGGGTACAGACTGCAACCTGTTTATTCTGAATCAATTTTAAAATTGCTCAAAATGAAGGAGGACAGAGGCCACGAGGAACACCGCGGGCGCTGACTGCAACCTGTTTATTCTTAAGAAATGTTAAAACTGCGCAAAATTAAAGGCGGACACAAGCAACGAGGAGCATCGCAGGCGCAGACTGCAACCTGTTTATTCTGAAGAAATGTTAAAATTGGGCAAAATGAAAGGAGGACACAGGCAACGAGGAACACCGCAGGTGCAGACTGCAACCTGTTTATTCTGAATGAATGTTAAAATTGCTCAAAATGAAGGAGGACACAGGCAACGAGGAACACCGCGGGCGCTGACTGCAACCTGTTTATTCTTAAGAAATGTTAAAACTGCGCAAAATTAAAGGCGGACACAAGCAACGAGGAGCATCGCAGGCGCAGACTGCAACCTGTTTATTCTGAAGAAATGTTAAAATTGGGCAAAATGAAAGGAGGACACAGGCAACGAGGAACACCGCGGGTACAGACTGCAACCTGTTTATTCTGAATCAATTTTAAAATTGCTCAAAATGAAGGAGGACAGAGGCCACGAGGAACACCGCGGGCGCTGACTGCAACCTGTTTATTCTTAAGAAATGTTAAAACTGCGCAAAATTAAAGGCGGACACAAGCAACGAGGAGCATCGCAGGCGCAGACTGCAACCTGTTTATTCTGAAGAAATGTTAAAATTGGGCAAAATGAAAGGAGGACACAGGCAACGAGGAACACCGCGGGTGCAGACTGCAACCTGTTTATTCTGAATGAATGTTAAAATTGCTCAAAATGAAGGAGGACAGAGGCAACGAGGAACACCGCGGGCGCTGACTGCAACCTGTTTATTCTTAAGAAATGTTAAAACTGCGCAAAATAAAGGCGGACACAAGCAACGAGGAGCATCGCAGGCGCAGACTGCAACCTGTTTATTCTGAAGAAATGTTAAAATTGGGCAAAATGAAAGGAGGACACAGGCAACGAGGAACACCGCGGGTACAGACTGCAACCTGTTTATTCTGAATGAATGTTAAAATTGCTCAAAATGAAGGAGGACACAGGCAACGAGGAACACCGCGGGTGCAGACTGCAACCTGTTTATTCTTAAGAAATGTTAAAACTGCGCAAAATTAAAGGCGGACACAAGCAACGAGGAGCATCGCAGGCGCAGACTGCAACCTGTTTATTCTGAAGAAATGTTAAAATTGGGCAAAATGAAAGGAGGACACAGGCAACGAGGAACACCGCGGGTGCAGACTGCAACCTGTTTATTCTGAAGAAATGTTAAAATTGGGCAAAATGAAAGGAGGACACAGGCAACGAGGAACACCGCGGGTACAGACTGCAACCTGTTTATTCTGAATGAATGTTAAAATTGCTCAAAATGAAGGAGGACAGAGGCAACGAGGAACACCGCGGGTGCAGACTGCAACCTGTTTATTCTGAAGAAATGTTAAAATTGGGCAAAATGAAGGAGGACACAGGCAACGAGGAACACCGCGGGTACAGACTGCAACCTGTTTATTCTGAATGAATGTTAAAATTGCTCAAAATGAAGGAGGACAGAGGCAACGAGGAACACCGCGGGCGCTGACTGCAACCTGTTTATTCTTAAGAAATGTTAAAACTGCGCAAAATTAAAGGCGGACACAAGCAACGAGGAGCATCGCAGGCGCAGACTGCAACCTGTTTATTCTGAAGAAATGTTAAAATTGGGCAAAATGAAAGGAGGACACAGGCAACGAGGAACACCGCGGGTGCAGACTGCAACCTGTTTATTCTGAAGAAATGTTAAAATTGGGCAAAATGAAGGAGGACACAGGCAACGAGGAACACCGCGGGCGCTGACTGCAACCTGTTTATTCTTAAGAAATGTTAAAACTGCGCAAAATTAAAGGCGGACACAAGCAACGAGGAGCATCGCAGGCGCAGACTGCAACCTGTTTATTCTGAAGAAATGTTAAAATTGGGCAAAATGAAAGGACACAGGCAACGAGGAACACCGCGGGTACAGACGGCAACCTGTTTATTCTGAATCAATTTTAAAATTGCTCAAAATGAAGGAGGACAGAGGCCACGAGGAACACCGCGGGCGCTGACTGCAACCTGTTTATTCTTAAGAAATGTTAAAACTGCGCAAAATTAAAGGCGGACACAAGCAACGAGGAGCATCGCAGGCGCAGACTGCAACCTGTTTATTCTGAAGAAATGTTAAAATTGGGCAAAATGAAAGGAGGACACAGGCAACGAGGAACACCGCGGGTGCAGACTGCAACCTGTTTATTCTGAATGAATGTTAAAATTGCTCAAAATGAAGGAGGACAGAGGCAACGAGGAACACCGCGGGCGCTGACTGCAACCTGTTTATTCTTAAGAAATGTTAAAACTGCGCAAAATTAAAGGCGGACACAAGCAACGAGGAGCATCGCAGGCGCAGACTGCAACCTGTTTATTCTGAAGAAATGTTAAAATTGGGCAAAATGAAAGGAGGACACAGGCAACGAGGAACACCGCGGGTACAGACTGCAACCTGTTTATTCTGAATGAATGTTAAAATTGCTCAAAATGAAGGAGGACACAGGCAACGAGGAACACCGCGGGCGCTGACTGCAACCTGTTTATTCTTAAGAAATGTTAAAACTGCGCAAAATTAAAGGCGGACACAAGCAACGAGGAGCATCGCAGGCGCAGACTGCAACCTGTTTATTCTGAAGAAATGTTAAAATTGGGCAAAATGAAAGGAGGACACAGGCAACGAGGAACACCGCGGGTACAGACTGCAACCTGTTTATTCTGAATCAATTTTAAAATTGCTCAAAATGAAGGAGGACAGAGGCCACGAGGAACATCGCGGGCGCTGACTGCAACCTGTTTATTCTGAAGAAATGTTAAAATTGGGCAAAATGAAAGGAGGACACAGGCAACGAGGAACACCGCGGGTGCAGACTGCAACCTGTTTATTCTGAATGAATGTTAAAATTGCTCAAAATGAAGGAGGACAGAGGCAACGAGGAACACCGCGGGCGCTGACTGCAACCTGTTTATTCTTTAAAAATGTTAAAACTGCGCAAAATTAAAGGCGGACACAAGCAACGAGGAGCATCGCAGGCGCAGACTGCAACCTGTTTATTCTGAAGAAATGTTAAAATTGGGCAAAATGAAAGGAGGACACAGGCAACGAGGAACACCGCGGGTACAGACTGCAACCTGTTTATTCTGAATGAATGTTAAAATAGCTCAAAATGAAGGAGGACACAGGCAACGAGGAACACCGCGGGTGCAGACTGCAACCTGTTTATTCTTAAGAAATGTTAAAACTGCGCAAAATTAAAGGCGGACACAAGCAACGAGGAGCATTGCAGGCGCAGACTGCAACCTGTTTATTCTGAAGAAATGTTAAAATTGGGCAAAATGAAAGGAGGACACAGGCAACGAGGAACACCGCGGGTGCAGACTGCAACCTGTTTATTCTGAAGAAATGTTAAAATTGGGCAAAATGAAAGGAGGACACAGGCAACGTGGAACACCGCGGGTACAGACTGCAACCTGTTTATTCTGAATGAATGTTAAAATTGCTCAAAATGAAGGAGGACAGAGGCAACGAGGAACACCGCGGGTGCAGACTGCAACCTGTTTATTCTGAATGAATGTTAAAATTGCTCAAAATGAAGGAGGACAGAGGCAACGAGGAACACCGCGGGCGCTGACTGCAACCTGTTTATTCTTAAGAAATGTTAAAACTGCGCAAAATTAAAGGCGGACACAAGCAACGAGGAGCATCGCAGGAGCAGACTGCAACCTGTTTATTCTGAAGAAATGTTAAAATTGGGCAAAATGAAAGGAGGACACAGGCAACGAGGAACACCGCGGGTACAGACTGCAACCTGTTTATTCTGAATGAATGTTAAAATAGCTCAAAATGAAGGAGGACACAGGCAACGAGGAACACCGCGGGTGCAGACTGCAACCTGTTTATTCTTAAGAAATGTTAAAACTGCGCAAAATTAAAGGCGGACACAAGCAACGAGGAGCATTGCAGGCGCAGACTGCAACCTGTTTATTCTGAAGAAATGTTAAAATTGGGCAAAATGAAAGGAGGACACAGGCAACGAGGAACACCGCGGGTGCAGACTGCAACCTGTTTATTCTGAAGAAATGTTAAAATTGGGCAAAATGAAAGGAGGACACAGGCAACGAGGAACACCGCGGGTACAGACTGCAACCTGTTTATTCTGAATGAATGTTAAAATTGCTCAAAATGAAGGAGGACAGAGGCAACGAGGAACACCGCGGGTGCAGACTGCAACCTGTTTATTCTGAAGAAATGTTAAAATTGGGCAAAATGAAAGCAGGACACAGGCAACGAGGAACACCGCGGGTACAGACTGCAACCTGTTTATTCTGAATGAATGTTAAAATTGCTCAAAATGAAGGAGGACAGAGGCAACGAGGAACACCGCGGGCGCTGACTGCAACCTGTTTATTCTTAAGAAATGTTAAAACTGCGCAAAATTAAAGGCGGACACAAGCAACGAGGAGCATCGCAGGCGCAGACTGCAACCTGTTTATTCTGAAGAAATGTTAAAATTGGGCAAAATGAAAGGAGGACACAGGCAACGAGGAACACCGCGGGTGCAGACTGCAACCTGTTTATTCTGAAGAAATGTTAAAATTGGGCAAAATGAAGGAGGACACAGGCAACGAGGAACACCGCGGGCGCTGACTGCAACCTGTTTATTCTTAAGAAATGTTAAAACTGCGCAAAATTAAAGGCGGACACAAGCAACGAGGAGCATCGCAGGCGCAGACTGCAACCTGTTTATTCTGAAGAAATGTTAAAATTGGGCAAAATGAAAGGACACAGGCAACGAGGAACACCGCGGGTACAGACTGCAACCTGTTTATTCTGAATCAATTTTAAAATTGCTCAAAATGAAGGAGGACAGAGGCCACGAGGAACACCGCGGGCGCTGACTGCAACCTGTTTATTCTTAAGAAATGTTAAAACTGCGCAAAATTAAAGGCGGACACAAGCAACGAGGAGCATCGCAGGCGCAGACTGCAACCTGTTTATTCTGAAGAAATGTTAAAATTGGGCAAAATGAAAGGAGGACACAGGCAACGAGGAACACCGCGGGTGCAGACTGCAACCTGTTTATTCTGAATGAATGTTAAAATTGCTCAAAATGAAGGAGGACAGAGGCAACGAGGAACACCGCGGGCGCTGACTGCAACCTGTTTATTCTTAAGAAATGTTAAAACTGCGCAAAATTAAAGGCGGACACAAGCAACGAGGAGCATCGCAGGCGCAGACTGCAACCTGTTTATTCTGAAGAAATGTTAAAATTGGGCAAAATGAAAGGAGGACACAGGCAACGAGGAACACCGCGGGTACAGACTGCAACCTGTTTATTCTGAATGAATGTTAAAATTGCTCAAAATGAAGGAGGACACAGGCAACGAGGAACACCGCGGGCGCTGACTGCAACCTGTTTATTCTTAAGAAATGTTAAAACTGCGCAAAATTAAAGGCGGACACAAGCAACGAGGAGCATCGCAGGCGCAGACTGCAACCTGTTTATTCTGAAGAAATGTTAAAATTGGGCAAAATGAAAGGAGGACACAGGCAACGAGGAACACCGCGGGTACAGACTGCAACCTGTTTATTCTGAATCAATTTTAAAATTGCTCAAAATGAAGGAGGACAGAGGCCACGAGGAACACCGCGGGCGCTGACTGCAACCTGTTTATTTTGAAGAAATGTTAAAACTGCGCAAAATTAAAGGCGGACACAAGCAACGAGAAGCATCGCAGGCGCAGACTGCAACCTGTTTATTCTGAAGAAATGTTAAAATTGGGCAAAATGAAAGGAGGACACAGGCAACGAGGATCACCGCGGGTGCAGACTGCAACCTGTTTATTCTGAAGAAATGTTAAAATTGGGCAAAATGAAAGGAGGACACAGGCAACGAGGAACACCGCGGGTGCAGACTGCAACCTGTTTATTCTGAATGAATGTTAAAATTGCTCAAAATGAAGGAGGACAGAGGCAACGAGGAACACCGCGGGCGCTGACTGCAACCTGTTTATTCTTAAGAAATGTTAAAACTGCGCAAAATTAAAGGCGGACACAAGCAACGAGAAGCATCGCAGGCGCAGACTGCAACCTGTTTATTCTGAAGAAATGTTAAAATTGGGCAAAATGAAAGGAGGACACAGGCAACGAGGATCACCGCGGGTGCAGACTGCAACCTGTTTATTCTGAAGAAATGTTAAAATTGGGCAAAATGAAAGGAGGACACAGGCAACGAGGAACACCGCGGGTACAGACTGCAACCTGTTTATTCTGAATGAATGTTAAAATTGCTCAAAATGAAGGAGGACACAGGCAACGAGGAACGCCGCGGGTACAGACTGCAACCTGTTTATTCTGAATGAATGTTAAAATTGCTCAAAATGAAGGAGGACACAGGCAACGAGGAACACCGCGGGTACAGACTGCAACCTGTTTATTCTGAATGAATGTTAAAATTGCTCAAAATGAAGGAGGACACAGGCAACGAGGAACACCGCGGGTACAGACTGCAACCTGTTTATTCTGAAGAAATGTTAAAATTGGGCAAAATGAAAGGAGGACACAGGCAACGAGGATCACCGCGGGTGCAGACTGCAACCTGTTTATTCTTAAGAAATGTTAAAATCGGGCAAAATGAAAGGAGGACACAGGCAACGAGGAACACCGCGGGTACAGACTGCAACCTGTTTATTCTGAATGAATGTTAAAATTGCTCAAAATGAAGGAGGACACAGGCAACGAGGAACACCGCGGGTACAGACTGCAACCTGTTTATTCTGAATGAATGTTAAAATTGGGCAAAATGAAAGGAGGACACAGGCAACGAGGATCACCGCGGGTGCAGACTGCAACCTGTTTATTCTGAAGAAATGTTAAAATTGGGCAAAATGAAAGGAGGACACAGGCAACGAGGAACACCGCGGGTACAGACTGCAACCTGTTTATTCTGAATGAATGTTAAAATTGCTCAAAATGAAGGAGGACACAGGCAACGAGGAACACCGCGGGTACAGACTGCAACCTGTTTATTCTGAATGAATGTTAAAATTGCTCAAAATGAAGGAGGACACAGGCAACGAGGAACGCCGCGGGTACAGACTGCAACCTGTTTATTCTGAATGAATGTTAAAATTGCTCAAAATGAAGGAGGACATAGGCAACGAGGAACACCGCGGGCGCTGACTGCAACCTGTTTATTCTTAAGAAATGTTAAAACTGCGCAAAATTAAAGGCGGACACAAGCAACGAGAAGCATCGCAGGCGCAGACTGCAACCTGTTTATTCTGAAGAAATGTTAAAATTGGGCAAAATGAAAGGAGGACACAGGCAACGAGGATCACCGCGGGTGCAGACTGCAACCTGTTTATTCTGAAGAAATGTTAAAATTGGGCAAAATGAAAGGAGGACACAGGCAACGAGGAACACCGCGGGTACAGACTGCAACCTGTTTATTCTGAATGAATGTTAAAATTGCTCAAAATGAAGGAGGACACAGGCAACGAGGAACGCCGCGGGTACAGACTGCAACCTGTTTATTCTGAATGAATGTTAAAATTGCTCAAAATGAAGGAGGACAGAGGCAACGAAGAACACCGCGGGCGCTGACTGCAACCTGTTTATTCTTAAGAAATGTTAAAACTGCGCAAAATTAAAGGCGGACACAAGCAACGAGAAGCATCGCAGGCGCAGACTGCAACCTGTTTATTCTGAAGAAATGTTAAAATTGGGCAAAATGAAAGGAGGACACAGGCAACGAGGAACACCGCGGGTACAGACTGCAACCTGTTTATTCTGAATGAATGTTAAAATTGCTCAAAATGAAGGAGGACACAGGCAACGAGGAACACCGCGGGTGCAGACTGCAACCTGTTTATTCTTAAGAAATGTTAAAATTGGGCAAAATGAAAGGAGGACACAGGCAACGAGGAACACCGCGGGTACAGACTGCAACCTGTTTATTCTGAATGAATGTTAAAATTGCTCAAAATGAAGGAGGACACAGGCAACGAGGAACACCGCGGGTGCAGACTGCAACCTGTTTATTCTTAAGAAATGTTAAAACTGCGCAAAATTAAAGGCGGACACAAGCAACGAGGAGCATCGCAGGCGCAGACTGCAACCTGTTTATTCTGAAGAAATGTTAAAATTGGGCAAAATGAAAGGAGGACACAGGCAACGAGGAACACCGCGGGTGCAGACTGCAACCTGTTTATTCTGAAGAAATGTTAAAATTGGGCAAAATGAAGGAGGACACAGGCAACGAGGAACACCGCGGGCGCTGACTGCAACCTGTTTATTCTTAAGAAATGTTAAAACTGCGCAAAATTAAAGGCGGACACAAGCAACGAGGAGCATCGCAGGCGCAGACTGCAACCTGTTTATTCTGAAGAAATGTTAAAATTGGGCAAAATGAAAGGAGGACACAGGCAACGAGGAACACCGCGGGTACAGACTGCAACCTGTTTATTCTGAATGAATGTTAAAATTGCTCAAAATGAAGGAGGATACAGGCAACGAGGAACACCGCGGGCGCTGACTGCAACCTGTTTATTCTTAAGAAATGTTAAAACTGCGCAAAATTAAAGGCGGACACAAGCAACGAGGAGCATCGCAGGCGCAGACTGCAACCTGTTTATTCTGAAGAAATGTTAAAATTGGGCAAAATGAAAGGAGGACACAGTCAACGAGAACACCGCGGGCGCTGACTGCAACCTGTTTATTCTTAAGAAATGTTAAAACTGCGCAAAATTAAAGGCGGACACAAGCAACGAGGAGCATCGCAGGCGCAGACTGCAACCTGTTTATTCTGAAGAAATGTTAAAATTGGGCAAAATGAAAGGAGGACACAGGCAACGAGGAACACCGCGGGTACAGACTGCAACCTGTTTATTCTGAATGAATGTTAAAATTGCTCAAAATGAAGGAGGACACAGGCAACGAGGAACACCGCGGGTGCAGACTGCAACCTGTTTATTCTGAAGAAATGTTAAAATTGCTCAAAATGAAGGAGGACACAGGCAACGAGGAACACCGCGGGCGCTGACTGCAACCTGTTTATTCTTAAGAAATGTTAAAACTGCGCAAAATTAAAGGCGGACACAAGCAACGAGGAGCATCGCAGGCGCAGACTGCAACCTGTTTATTCTGAAGAAATGTTAAAATTGGGCAAAATGAAAGGAGGACACAGGCAACGAGGAACACCGCGGGTGCAGACTGCAACCTGTTTATTCTGAAGAAATGTTAAAATTGGGCAAAATGAAAGGAGGACACAGGCAACGAGGAACACCGCGGGTACAGACTGCAACCTGTTTATTCTGAAGAAATGTTAAAATTGGGCAAAATGAAAGGAGGACACAGGCAACGAGGAACACCGCGGGTACAGACTGCAACCTGTTTATTCTGAATGAATGTTAAAATTGTTCAAAATGAAGGAGGACAGAGGCAACGAGGAACACCGCGGGCGCTGACTGCAACCTGTTTATTCTTAAGAAATGTTAAAACTGCGCAAAATTAAAGGGGGACACAAGCAACGAGGAGCATCGCAGGCGCAGACTGCAACCTGTTTATTCTGAAAAAATGTTAAAATTGGGCAAAATGAAAGGAGGACACAGGCAACGAGGAACACCGCGGGTGCAGACTGCAACCTGTTTATTCTGAAGAAATGTTAAAATTGGGCAAAATGAAAGGAGGACACAGGGAACGAGGAACACCGCGGGTGCAGACTGCAACCTGTTTATTCTGAAGAAATGTTAAAATTGGGCAAAATGAAAGGAGGACACAGGCAACGAGGAACACCGCGGGTACAGACTGCAACCTGTTTATTCTGAATGAATTTTAAAATTGCTCAAAATGAAGGAGGACAGAGGCCACGAGGAACACCGCGGGCGCTGACTGCAACCTGTTTATTCTTAAGAAATGTTAAAACTGCGCAAAATTAAAGGCGGACACAAGCAACGAGGAGCATCGCAGGCGCAGACTGCAACCTGTTTATTCTGAAGAAATGTTAAAATTGGGCAAAATGAAAGGAGGACACAGGCAACGAGGAACACCGCGGGTACAGACTGCAACCTGTTTATTCTGAATGAATGTTAAAATTGCTCAAAATGAAGGAGGACACAGGCAACGAGGAACACCGCGGGTGCAGACTGCAACCTGTTTATTCTTAAGAAATGTTAAAACTGCGCAAAATTAAAGGCGGACACAAGCAACGAGGAGCATCGCAGGCGCAGACTGCAACCTGTTTATTCTGAAGAAATGTTAAAATTGGGCAAAATGAAAGGAGGACACAGGCAACGAGGAACACCGCGGGTGCAGACTGCAACCTGTTTATTCTGAAGAAATGTTAAAATTGCTCAAAATGAAAGGAGGACACAGGCAACGAGGAACACCGCGGGTACAGACTGCAACCTGTTTATTCTGAATGAATGTTAAAATTGCTCAAATTGAAGGAGGACAGAGGCAACGAGGAACACCGCGGGCGCTGACTGCAACCTGTTTATTCTTAAGAAATGTTAAAACTGCGCAAAATTAAAGGCGGACACAAGCAACGAGGAGCATCGCAGGCGCAGACTGCAACCTGTTTATTCTGAAGAAATGTTAAAATTGGGCAAAATGAAAGGAGGACACAGGCAACGAGGAACACCGCGGGTGCAGACTGCAACCTGTTTATTCTGAAGAAATGTTAAAATTGGGCAAAATGAAAGGAGGACACAGGCAACGAGGAACACCGCGGGTACAGACTGCAACCTGTTTATTCTGAATGAATGTTAAAATTGTTCAAAATGAAGGAGGACAGAGGCAACGAGGAACACCGCGGGTACAGACTGCAACCTGTTTATTCTGAATGAATGTTAAAATTGCTCAAAATGAAGGAGGACACAGGCAACGAGGAACACCGCTGGTACAGACTGCAACCTGTTTATTCTGAATGAATGTTAAAATTGCTCAAAATGAAGGAGGACAGAGGCAACGAGGAACACCGCGGGCGCTGACTGCAACCTGTTTATTCTTAAGAAATGTTAAAACTGCGCAAAATTAAAGGCGGACACAAGCAACGAGGAGCATCGCAGGCGCAGACTGCAACCTGTTTATTCTGAAGAAATGTTAAAATAGGGCAAAATGAAAGGAGGACACAGGCAACGAGGAACACCGCGGGTGCAGACTGCAACCTGTTTATTCTGAAGAAATGTTAAAATTGCGCAAAATGAAAGGAGGACACAGGTAACGAGGAACACCGCGGGTACAGACTGCAACCTGTTTATTCTGAATGAATGTTAAAATTGCTCAAAATGAAGGAGGACACAGGCAACGAGGAACACCGCGGGTGCAGACTGCAACCTGTTTATTCTGAATGAATGTTAAAATTGCTCAAAATGAAGGAGGACACAGGCAACGAGGAACACCGCGGGCGCTGACTGCAACCTGTTTATTCTTAAGAAATGTTAAAACTGCGCAAAATTAAAGGCGGACACAAGCAACGAGGAGCATCGCAGGCGCAGACTGCAACCTGTTTATTCTGAAGAAATGTTAAAATTGGGCAAAATGAAAGGAGGACACAGGCAACGAGGAACACCGCGGGTGCAGACTGCAACCTGTTTATTCTGAAGAAATGTTAAAATTGCGCAAAATGATAGGAGGACACAGGTAACGAGGAACACCGCGGGTACAGACTGCAACCTGTTTATTCTGAATGAATGTTAAAATTGCTCAAACTGAAGGAGGACACAGGCAACGAGGAACACCGCGGGCGCTGACTGCAACCTGTTTATTCTTAAGAAATGTTGAAACTGCGCAAAATTAAAGGCGGATACAAGCAACGAGGAGCATCGCAGGCGCAGACTGCAACCTGTTTATTCTGAAGAAATGTTAAAATTGGGCAAAATGAAAGGAGGACACAGGCAACGAGGAACACCGCGGGTACAGACTGCAACCTGTTTATTCTGAATGAATGTTAAAATTGCTCAAAATGAAGGAGGACACAGGCAACGAGGAACACCGCGGGTACAGACTGCAACCTGTTTATTCTGAATGAATGTTAAAATTGCTCAAAATGAAGGAGGACAGAGGCAACGAGGAACACCGCGGGCGCTGACTGCAACCTGTTTATTCTTAAGAAATGTTAAAACTGCGCAAAATTAAAGGCGGACACAAGCAACGAGGAGCATCGCAGGCGCAGACTGCAACCTGTTTATTCTGAAGAAATGTTAAAATTGGGCAAAATGAAAGGAGGACACAGGTAACGAGGAACACCGCGTGTGCAGACTGCAATCTGTTTATTCTGAAGAAATGTTAAAATTGCGCAAAATGAAAGGACACAGGCAACGAGGAACACCGCGGGTACAGACTGCAACCTGTTTATTCTGAATGAATGTTAAAATTGCTCAAAATGAAGGAGGACAGAGGCAACGAGGAACACCGCGTGTGTAGACTGCAACCAGTTTATTCTGAAGAAATGTTAAAATTGGGCAAAATGAAAGGAGGACACAGGCAACGAGGAACACCGCGGGTGCAGACTGCAACCTGTTTATTCTGAAGAAATGTTAAAATTGCGCAAAATGAAAGGAGGACACAGGTAACGAGGAACACCGCGTGTGCAGACTGCAACCTGTTTATTCTGAAGAAATGGTAAAATTGCGCAAAATGAAAGGACACAGGCAACGAGGAACACCGCGGGTACAGACTGCAACCTGTTTATTCAGAATGAATGTTAAAATTGCTCAAAATGAAGGAGGACAGAGGCAACGAGGAACACCGCGGGCGCAGACTGCAACCTGTTTATTTTGAAGAAATGTTAAAATTGCGCAAAATGAAAGAGGACACAGGCACCGAGGAACACCGCGGGCGCTGACTGCAACCTGTTTATTTTGAAGAAATGTTAAAATTGCGCAAAATGAAAGAGGACACAGGCACCGAGGAACACCGCGGGCGCTGACTGCAACCTGTTTATTTTGAAGAAATGTTAAAATTGCGCAAAATGAAAGAGGACACAGGCACCGAGGAACACCGCGGGCGCTGACTGCAACCTGTTTATTTTGAAGAAATGTTAAAATTGCGCAAAATGAAAGGCGGACACAAGCAACGAGGAGCATCGCAGGCGCAGACTGCAACCTGTTCATTCTGATGAAATGTTAAAATTGCGCGAAATGAAAGGAGGACACAGGCAAGGAGGAACACCGCGGGCGCAGACTGCCAACTGTTTATTCTCAAGAAATGTTAAAATTGCGTGAAATGAAAGGAGGGCAAAGGCAACGAGGAACACTGCGGGCGCTGACGGTAACCTGTTTATTCTGAAGAAATGTTAAAATTGCGCAAAATGAAAGGAGGACACAGGCAACGAGGAACACCGCGGGCGCTGACTGCAACCAGTTTATTCTGAAGAAATGTTAAAATTGCGCAAAATGAAAGGAGGACACAGGCACCGAGGAACACCGCGGGCGCTGACTGCAACCTGTTTATTTTGAAGAAATGTTAAAATTGCGCAAAATGAAAGAGGACACAGGCACCGAGGAACACCGCGGGCGCTGACTGCAACCTGTTTATTTTGAAGAAATGTTAAAATTGCGCAAAATGAAAGGCGGACACAAGCAACGAGGAGTATCGCAGGCGCAGACTGCAACCTGTTCATTCTGATGAAATGTTAAAATTGCGCGAAATGAAAGGAGGACACAGGCAAGGAGGAACACCGCGGGCGCAGACTGCCAACTGTTTATTCTCAAGAAATGTTAAAATTGCGTGAAATGAAAGGAGGGCAAAGGCAACGAGGAACACTGCGGGCGCTGACGGTAACCTGTTTATTCTGAAGAAATGTTAAAATTGCGCAAAATGAAAGGAGGACACAGGCAACGAGGAACACCGCGGGCGCTGACTGCAACCAGTTTATTCTGAAGAAAAGTTAAAATTGCGCGAAATGAAAGGACACAGGCAACGAGGAACACCGCGGGTGCCGACTGCAACCTGTTTATTCTGAAGAAATGTTAAAATTACGCGAAATGAAAGGAGGACACAGGCAACGAGGAAAACCGCGGGCGCAGACTGCAACCTGTTTATTCTGAAGAAATCTTAAAATTGGGCAAAATGAAAGGAGGACACAGGCACCGAGGAACACCGCGGGCGCAGACTGCAACCTGTTTATTCTGAAGAAATGTTAAAATTGGGCAAAATGAAAGGAGGACACAAGCAACGAGGAACACCGCGGGCGCAGACTGCAACCTGTTTATTCTGAAGAAATGTTAAAATTGGGCAAAATGAAAGGAGGACACAGGCAACGAGGAACACCGCGGGTGCAGACTACAACCTGTTTATTCTGAAGAAATGTTAAAATTGGGCAAAATGAAAGGAGGACACAAGCAACGAGGAACACCGCGGGCGCAGACTGCTACCTGTTTATTCTGAAGAAATGTTAAAATTACGCGAAATGAAAGGAGGACACAGGCAACGAGGAACACCGCGGGTGCAGACTACAACCTGTTTATTCTGAAGAAATGTTAAAATTGGGCAAAATGAAAGGAGGACACAAGCAACGAGGAACACCGCGGGTGCCGACTGCAACCTGTTTATTCTGAAGAAATGTTAAATTACGCGAAATGAAAGGAGGACACAGGCAACGAGGAAAACCGCGGGCGCAGACTGCAACCTGTTTATTCTGAAGAAATGTTAAATTGCGCAAAATGAAAGGAGGACACAGGCACCGAGGAACACCGCGGGCGCTGACTGCAACCTGTTTATTCTGAAGAAATGTTAAAATTGGGCCAAATGAAAGGAGGACACAAGCAACGAGGAACACCGCGGGCGCAGACTGCAACCTGTTTATTCTGAAGAAATGTTAAAATTGGGCAAAATGAAAGGAGGACACAGGCAACGAGGAACACCGCGGGTGCAGACTACAACCTGTTTGTTCTGAAGAAACGTTAAAATTGCGCAAAATGAAAGGAGGACACAGTCAACGTGGAACTCCGCGGGCGAATACTGCAACCTGTTTATCATGAAGAAATGTTAAAATTGGGCAAAATGAAAGGAGGACACAGGCAACGAGGAACACCGCGGGTGCAGACTACAACCTGTTTATTCTGAAGAAATGTTAAAATTGCGCAAAATGAAAGGCGGACACAAGCAACGAGGAATACCGCGGGTGCAGACTACAACCTGTTTATTCTGAAGAAATGTTAAAATTGCGCAAAGTGAAAGGAGGACCCAGGCAACGAGGAACACCGCGGGCGCAGAGTGCAACCTGTTTATTCTGAAGAAATGTTAAAATTGCGACAAATGAAAGGCGGACACAAGCAACGAGGAACACCGCGGGTGCAGACTTCAACATGTTTATTCAAAAGAAATGTTAAAATTGCGCAAAATGAAAGGGGGGCTCAGGCAACGAGGAACACCGCAGGCGCAGACTGCAATCTATTTATTCTGAAGAAATGTTAAAATTGCGCAATACGAAAGGAGGGCACAGGCAACCAGGAATACCGCGGGTGCAGACTGCAACCTGTTTATTCAAAAGAAATATTAAATTTGCGCAAAATGAAAGGACGCAGGCAACGAGGAACACCACGGGGTAAAGACTGCAACCTGTTCATTCTGAAGAAATGTTAAAATTGCGCGAAATGAAAGGAGGACACAGGCAACGAGGAACACCGCGGGCGCTGACTGCAACCTGTTTATTCTGAAGAAATGTTAAAATTGCGCGAAATGAAAGGACACAGGCAACGAGGAACACCGCGGGCGCTGACGGCAACCTGTTTATTCTGAAGAAATGTTAAAATTGCGCAAAATGAAAGGAGGACACAGGCAACGAGGAACACCGCGGGCGCTGACTGCAACCTGTTTATTCTGAAGAAATGTTAAAATTGCGCGAAATGAAAGGACACAGGCAACGAGGAACACCGCGGGTTCAGACTGCAACCTGTTTATTCTGAAGAAATGTGAAAATTGAGCGAAATGAAAGGAGGACACAGGCAACGAGGAACACCGCGGGCGCTGACGGCAACCTGTTTATTCTGAAGAAATGTTAAAATTGCGCAAAATGAAAGGAGGCCACAGGCAACGAGGAACACCGCGGGCGCTGACTGCAACCTGTTTATTCTGAAGAAATGTTAAAATTGCGCGAAATGAAAGGACACAGGCAACGAGGAACACCGCGGGTGCAGACTGCAACCTGTTTATTCTGAAGAAATGTTAAAATTGCGCAAAATGAAAGGCGGACACAAGCAATGAGGAACACCGCGGGCGCAGACTGCAACCTGTTCATTCTGAAGAGATGTTAAAATTGCGCAAAATGAATGGACACAGGCAACGAGGAACACCGCGGGCGCAGACTGCAACCTGTTTATTCTGAAGAAATGTTAAAATTGCGCAAAATGAAAGGACGACACAGGCACCGAGGAACACCGTGGGCGCTGACTGCAACCTGTTTTTTCTGAAGAAATGTTAAAATTGCGCTAAATGAAAGGCGGACACAAGCAACGAGGAACACCGCAGGCGCAGACTGCAACCTGTTCATTCTGATGAAATGTTAAAATTGCGCGAAATGAAAGGAGGACACAGGCAAAGAGGAACACCGCGGGCGCAGACTGCAACCTGTTTATTCTCAAGAAATGATAAAATTGCGCAAAAGAAAAGGAGGAACACTGAGGGCGCAGACTTCCAACTGTTTATTCTCAAGAAATGTTAAAATTGCGTGAAATGAAAGGAGGACAAATGCAGCGAGAAACACCGCGGGCGCTGACTGCAAACTGTTTATTCTCAAGAGATGTTAAAATTGGGCAAAATAAAAGAAGGACACAGGCAACGAGGAACACTGCGGGCGCTGACTGCAACCAGTTTATTCTGAAGAAAAGTTAAAATTGCGCCAAATGAAAGGACACAGGCAACGAGGAACACCGCGGGTGCAGACTGCAACCTGTTTATTCTGAAGAAATGTTAAAATTACGCGAAATGAAAGGAGGACACAGGCAACGAGGAAAACCGCGGGCGCAGACTGCAACCTGTTTATTCTGAAGAAATGTTAAAATTGCGCAAAATGAAAGGCGGACACAAGCAACGAGGAACACCGCGGGCGCAGACGGCAGCCTGTTCAATCTGAATAAATGTTAAAATTGCGCCAAAAGAAAGGAGGACACAGGCAACGAGGAACACCGCGGGTGCAGACTGCAATCTGTTTATTCTGAAGAAAAGTTAAAATTGCGCGAAATGAAAGGACACAGGCAACGAGGAACACCGCGGGTGCAGACTGCAACCTGTTTATTCTGAAGAAATGTTAAAATTGCGCAAAATGAAAGGCGGACACAAGCTACGAGGAACACCTCGGGTGCAGACTGCAACCTGTTTATTCTGAAGAAATGTTAAAATTGCGCAAAATGAAAGGCGGACACAAGCAACGAGGAACACCGCGGGCGCAGACTGCCACCTGTTCATTCTGAAGAGATGTTAAAATTGCGCAAAATGAATGGACACAGGCAACGAGGAACACCGCGGGCGCAGACTGCAACCTGTTTATTCTGAAGAAATGTTAAAATTGCGCAAAATGAAAGGACGACACAGGCACCGAGGAACACCGTGGGCGCTGACTGCAACCTGTTTTTTCTGAAGAAATGTTAAAATTGCGCTAAATGAAAGGCGGACACAAGCAACGAGGAACACCGCAGGCGCAGACTGCAACCTGTTCATTCTGATGAAATGTTAAAATTGCGCGAAATGAAAGGAGGACACAGGCAAAGAGGAACACCGCGGGCGCAGACTGCAACCTGTTTATTCTCAAGAAATGATAAAATTGCGCAAAAGAAAAGGAGGAACACTGAGGGCGCAGACTTCCAACTGTTTATTCTCAAGAAATGTTAAAATTGCGTGAAATGAAAGGAGGGCAAATGCAGCGAGAAACACCGCGGGCGCTGACTGCAAACTGTTTATTCTCAAGAGATGTTAAAATTGGGCAAAATAAAAGAAGGACACAGGCAACGAGGAACACCGCGGGTGCAGACTGCAACCTGTTTATTCTGAAGAAATGTTAAAATTACGCGAAATGAAAGGAGGACACAGGCAACGAGGAAAACCGCGGGCGCAGACTGCAACCTGTTTATTCTGAAGAAATGTTAAAATTGCGCAAAATGAAAGGCGGACACAAGCAACGAGGAACACCGCGGGCGCAGACGGCAGCCTGTTCAATCTGAATAAATGTTAAAATTGCGCGAAAAGAAAGGAGGACACAGGCAACGAGGAACACCGCGGGTGCAGACTGCAATCTGTTTATTCTGAAGAAAAGTTAAAATTGCGCGAAATGAAAGGACACAGGCAACGAGGAACACCGCGGGTGCAGACTGCAACCTGTTTATTCTGAAGAAATGTTAAAATTGCGCAAAATGAAAGGCGGACACAAGCTACGAGGAACACCTCGGGTGCAGACTGCAACCTGTTTATTCTGAAGAAATGTTAAAATTGCGCAAAATGAAAGGCGGACACAAGCAACGAGGAACACCGCGGGCGCAGACTGCAACCTGTTCATTCTGAAGAGATGTTAAAATTGCGCAAAATGAATGGACACAGGCAACGAGGAACACCGCGGGCGCAGACTGCAACCTGTTTATTCTGAAGAAATGTTAAAATTGCGCAAAATGAAAGGACGACACAGGCACCGAGGAACACCGTGGGCGCTGACTGCAACCTGTTTTTTCTGAAGAAATGTTAAAATTGCGCTAAATGAAAGGCGGACACAAGCAACGAGGAACACCGCAGGCGCAGACTGCAACCTGTTCATTCTGATGAAATGTTAAAATTGCGCGAAATGAAAGGAGGACACAGGCAAAGAGGAACACCGCGGGCGCAGACTGCAACCTGTTTATTCTCAAGAAATGATAAAATTGCGCAAAAGAAAAGGAGGAACACTGAGGGCGCAGACTTCCAACTGTTTATTCTCAAGAAATGTTAAAATTGCGTGAAATGAAAGGAGGACACAGGCAACGAGGAACACCGCGGGCGTAGACTGCAACCTATTTATTCTGAAGAAATGTTAAAATTGGGCAAAATGAAAGGAGGACACAGGCAACGAGGAACACCGCGGGCGCTGACTGCAACCAGTTTATTCTGAAGAAAAGTTAAAATTGCGCGAAATGAAAGGACACAGGCAACGAGGAACACCGCGGGTGCAGACTGCAACCTGTTTATTCTGAAGAAATGTTAAAATTACGCGAAATGAAAGGAGGACACAGGCACCGAGGAACACCGCGGACGCTGAGTGCAACCTGTTTATTCTGAAGAAATGTTAAAATTGCGCAAAATGAAAGGCGGACACAAGCAACGAGGAACACCGCGGGCGCAGACGGCAGCCTGTTCAATCTGAATAAATGTTAAAATTGCGCGAAATGAAAGGAGGACACAGGCAACGAGGAACACCGCGGGCGTAGACTGCAACCTATTTATTCTGAAGAAATGTTAAAATTGGGCAAAATGAAAGGAGGACACAGGCAACGAGGAACACCGCGGGTGCAGACTGCAACCTGTTTATTCTGAAGAAACGTTAAAATTGCGCAAAATGAAAGGAGGACACAGTCAACGTGGAACTCCGCGGGCGAATACTGCAACCTGTTCATTCTGAAGAAATGTTAAAATTGCGCAAAATGAAAGGAGGACCCAGGCAACGAGGAACACCGCGGGCGCAGGGTGCAACCTGTTTATTCTGAAGAAATGTTAAAATTGCGCAATACGAAAGGAGGGCACAGGCAACCAGGAATACCGCGGGTGCAGACTGCAACCTGTTTATTCTGAAGAAATGTTAAATTTGCGCAAAATGAAAGGACGCAGGCAACGAGGAACACCACGGGGTAAAGACTGCAACCTGTTCATTCTGAAGAAATGTTAAAATTGCGCGAAATGAAAGGAGGACACAGGCAATGAGGAACACCGCGGGCGCTGACGGCAACCTGTTTATTCTGAAGAAATGTTAAAATTGCGCAAAATGAAAGGAGGACACAGGCAACGAGGAACACCGCGGGCGCTGACTGCAACCTGTTTATTCTGATGAAATATTAAAATTGCGCAAAATGAAAGGCGGACACAAGCAACGAGGAACACCGCGAGCGCCGACTGCAGCCTGTTTATTCTGAAGAAATGTTAAAATTGCGCAAAATGAAAGGCGGACACAAGCAAGGAGGAACACAGCGGGCGCAGACTGCAACCTGTTTATTCTGAAGAAATGTTAAAATTGCGCGAAATGAAAGGACACAGGCAACGAGGAACACCGCGGGTTCAGACTGCAACCTGTTTATTCTGAAGAAATGTGAAAATTGCGCGAAATGAAGGAGGACACAGGCAACGAGGAAAACCACGGGCGCAGACTGCAACCTGTGTATTCTGAAGAAATGTTAAAATTGCGCAAAATGAAAGGAGGACACAGGCACCGAGGAACACCGCGGGCGCTGACTGCAACCTGTTTATTCTGATGAAATATTAAAATTGCGCAAAATGAAAGGCGGACACAAGCAACGAGGAACACCGCGAGCGCAGACTGCAGCCTGTTTATTCTGAAGAAATGTTAAAATTGCGCAAAATGAAAGGCGGACACAAGCAACGAGGAACACCGCGAGCGCAGACTGCAACCTGTTTATTCTGAAGAAATGTTAAAATTGCGCGAAATGAAAGGACACAGGCAACGAGGAACACCGCGGGTTCAGACTGCAACCTGTTTATTCTGAAGAAATGTGAAAATTGCGCGAAATGAAAGGAGGACACAGACAACGAGGAAAACCACGGGCGCAGACTGCAACCTGTTTATTCTGAAGAAATGTTAAAATTGCGCAAAATGAAAGGAGGACACAGGCACCGAGGAACACCGCGGGCGCTGACTGCAACCTGTTTATTCTGATGAAATATTAAAATTGCGCAAAATGAAAGGCGGACACAAGCAACGAGGAACACCGCGAGCGCAGACTGCAGCCTGTTTATTCTGAAGAAATGTTAAAATTGCGCAAAATGAAAGGCGGACACAAGCAAGGAGGAACACAGCGGGCGCAGACTGCAACCTGTTTATTCTGAAGAAATGTTAAAATTGCGCGAAATGAAAGGACACAGGCAACGAGGAACACCGCGGGTGCAGACTGCAACCTGTTTATTTTGAAGAAATGTTAAAATTGCGCGAAATGAAAGGAGGACACAGGCAACGAGGAAAATCGCGGGCGCAGACTGCAACCTGTTCATTCTGAAGAGATGTTAAAATTGCGCAAAATGAAAGGACACAGGCAACGAGGAACACCGCGGGTGCAGATTGCAACCTGTTTATGTTTATTCTGAAGAAATGTTAAAATTGCGCAAAATGAAAGCAGGACACAAGCACCGAGGAACACCGCGGGCGCTGACTGCAACCTGTTTATTCTGAAGAAATGTTAAAATTGCGCAAAATGAATGGCGGACACAAGCAACGAGAACACCGCGGGCGCAGACTGCAGCCTGTTCATTCTGAAATGTTAAAATTGCGCGAAATGAAAGGAGGACACAGGCAACGAGGAACACCGCGGGCGCAGACTGCAACCTGCTTATTCTGAAGAAGTGTTAGAATTGGCCAAAATGAAAGGAGGACACAGGCAACGAGGAACACCGCGGGTGCAGATTGCGACCTGTTTATGTTTATTCTGAAGAAATGTTAAAATTGCGCAAAATGAAAGCAGGACACAAGCACCGAGGAACGCCGCGGGCGCTGACTGCAACCTGTTTATTCTGAAGAAATGTTAAAATTGCGCAAAATGAAAGGCGGACACAAGCAACGAGGAACACCGCGGGCGCAGTCTGCAACCTGTTCATTCTGAAGAGATGTTAAAATTGCGCAAAATGAAAGGACACAGGCAACGAGGAACACCGCGGTCGCAGACTGCAACCTGTTCATTCCGAAGAAATGTTAAAATTGCGCAAAATGAAAGAAGGACACAGGCAACGAGGAACAGCGCGGGTGCAGACTGCAACCTGTTCATTCTAAAGAAATATTAAAATTGCGCAAAATGAAATGAAGAACAGGCAACGAGGAACACCGCGGGTGCAGACTGCAACCTGTTTATTCTGAAGAAATGTTAAAATTGCGCAAAATGAAAGGACGACACAGGCACCGAGGAACACCGTGGGCGCTGACTGCAACCTGTTTTTTCTGAAGAAATGTTAAAATTGCGCTAACTGAAAGGCGGACACAGGCACCGAGGAACACCGCGGACGCTGAGTGCAACCTGTTTATTCTGAAGAAATGTTAAAATTGCGCAAAATGAAAGGCGGACACAAGCAACGAGGAACACCGCGGGCGCAGACGGCAGCCTGTTCAATCTGAATAAATGTTAAAATTGCGCGAAATGAAAGGAGGACACAGGCAACGAGGAACACCGCGGGCGTAGACTGCAACCTATTTATTCTGAAGAAATGTTAAAATTGGGCAAAATGAAAGGAGGACACAGGCAACGAGGAACACCGCGGGTGCAGACTGCAACCTGTTTATTCTGAAGAAACGTTAAAATTGCGCAAAATGAAAGGAGGACACAGTCAACGTGGAACTCCGCGGGCGAATACTGCAACCTGTTCATTCTGAAGAAATGTTAAAATTGCGCAAAATGAAAGGAGGACCCAGGCAACGAGGAACACCGCGGGCGCAGGGTGCAACCTGTTTATTCTGAAGAAATGTTAAAATTGCGCAATACGAAAGGAGGGCACAGGCAACCAGGAATACCGCGGGTGCAGACTGCAACCTGTTTATTCTGAAGAAATGTTAAATTTGCGCAAAATGAAAGGACGCAGGCAACGAGGAACACCACGGGGTAAAGACTGCAACCTGTTCATTCTGAAGAAATGTTAAAATTGCGCGAAATGAAAGGAGGACACAGGCAATGAGGAACACCGCGGGCGCTGACGGCAACCTGTTTATTCTGAAGAAATGTTAAAATTGCGCAAAATGAAAGGAGGACACAGGCAACGAGGAACACCGCGGGCGCTGACTGCAACCTGTTTATTCTGATGAAATATTAAAATTGCGCAAAATGAAAGGCGGACACAAGCAACGAGGAACACCGCGAGCGCCGACTGCAGCCTGTTTATTCTGAAGAAATGTTAAAATTGCGCAAAATGAAAGGCGGACACAAGCAAGGAGGAACACAGCGGGCGCAGACTGCAACCTGTTTATTCTGAAGAAATGTTAAAATTGCGCGAAATGAAAGGACACAGGCAACGAGGAACACCGCGGGTTCAGACTGCAACCTGTTTATTCTGAAGAAATGTGAAAATTGCGCGAAATGAAGGAGGACACAGGCAACGAGGAAAACCACGGGCGCAGACTGCAACCTGTTTATTCTGAAGAAATGTTAAAATTGCGCAAAATGAAAGGAGGACACAGGCACCGAGGAACACCGCGGGCGCTGACTGCAACCTGTTTATTCTGATGAAATATTAAAATTGCGCAAAATGAAAGGCGGACACAAGCAACGAGGAACACCGCGAGCGCAGACTGCAGCCTGTTTATTCTGAAGAAATGTTAAAATTGCGCAAAATGAAAGGCGGACACAAGCAACGAGGAACACCGCGAGCGCAGACTGCAACCTGTTTATTCTGAAGAAATGTTAAAATTGCGCGAAATGAAAGGACACAGGCAACGAGGAACACCGCGGGTTCAGACTGCAACCTGTTTATTCTGAAGAAATGTGAAAATTGCGCGAAATGAAAGGAGGACACAGGCAACGAGGAAAACCACGGGCGCAGACTGCAACCTGTTTATTCTGAAGAAATGTTAAAATTGCGCAAAATGAAAGGAGGACACAGGCACCGAGGAACACCGCGGGCGCTGACTGCAACCTGTTTATTCTGATGAAATATTAAAATTGCGCAAAATGAAAGGCGGACACAAGCAACGAGGAACACCGCGAGCGCAGACTGCAGCCTGTTTATTCTGAAGAAATGTTAAAATTGCGCAAAATGAAAGGCGGACACAAGCAAGGAGGAACACAGCGGGCGCAGACTGCAACCTGTTTATTCTGAAGAAATGTTAAAATTGCGCGAAATGAAAGGACACAGGCAACGAGGAACACCGCGGGTGCAGACTGCAACCTGTTTATTTTGAAGAAATGTTAAAATTGCGCGAAATGAAAGGAGGACACAGGCAACGAGGAAAATCGCGGGCGCAGACTGCAACCTGTTCATTCTGAAGAGATGTTAAAATTGCGCAAAATGAAAGGACACAGGCAACGAGGAACACCGCGGGTGCAGATTGCAACCTGTTTATGTTTATTCTGAAGAAATGTTAAAATTGCGCAAAATGAAAGCAGGACACAAGCACCGAGGAACACCGCGGGCGCTGACTGCAACCTGTTTATTCTGAAGAAATGTTAAAATTGCGCAAAATGAATGGCGGACACAAGCAACGAGAACACCGCGGGCGCAGACTGCAGCCTGTTCATTCTGAAATGTTAAAATTGCGCGAAATGAAAGGAGGACACAGGCAACGAGGAACACCGCGGGCGCAGACTGCAACCTGCTTATTCTGAAGAAGTGTTAGAATTGGCCAAAATGAAAGGAGGACACAGGCAACGAGGAACACCGCGGGTGCAGATTGCGACCTGTTTATGTTTATTCTGAAGAAATGTTAAAATTGCGCAAAATGAAAGCAGGACACAAGCACCGAGGAACGCCGCGGGCGCTGACTGCAACCTGTTTATTCTGAAGAAATGTTAAAATTGCGCAAAATGAAAGGCGGACACAAGCAACGAGGAACACCGCGGGCGCAGTCTGCAACCTGTTCATTCTGAAGAGATGTTAAAATTGCGCAAAATGAAAGGACACAGGCAACGAGGAACACCGCGGTCGCAGACTGCAACCTGTTCATTCCGAAGAAATGTTAAAATTGCGCAAAATGAAAGAAGGACACAGGCAACGAGGAACAGCGCGGGTGCAGACTGCAACCTGTTCATTCTAAAGAAATATTAAAATTGCGCAAAATGAAATGAAGAACAGGCAACGAGGAACACCGCGGGTGCAGACTGCAACCTGTTTATTCTGAAGAAATGTTAAAATTGCGCAAAATGAAAGGACGACACAGGCACCGAGGAACACCGTGGGCGCTGACTGCAACCTGTTTTTTCTGAAGAAATGTTAAAATTGCGCTAACTGAAAGGCGGACACAAGCAACGAGGAACACCGCGGGCGCAGACTGCAACCTGTTTATTCTGAAGAAATGTTAAAATTGCGCAAAATGAAAGGACGACACAGGCACCGAGGAACACCGTGGGCGCTGACTGCAACCTGTTTTTTCTGAAGAAATGTTAAAATTGCGCTAAATGAAAGGCGGACACAAGCAACGAGGAACACCGCAGGCGCAGACTGCAACCTGTTCATTCTGATGAAATGTTAAAATTGCGCGAAATGAAAGGAGGACACAGGCAAAGAGGAACACCGCGGGCGCAGACTGCAACCTGTTTATTCTCAAGAAATGATAAAATTGCGCAAAAGAAAAGGAGGAACACTGAGGGCGCAGACTTCCAACTGTTTATTCTCAAGAAATGTTAAAATTGCGTGAAATGAAAGGAGGACAAATGCAGCGAGAAACACCGCGGGCGCTGACTGCAAACTGTTTATTCTCAAGAGATGTTAAAATTGGGCAAAATAAAAGAAGGACACAGGCAACGAGGAACACCGCGGGTGCAGACTGCAACCTGTTTATTCTGAAGAAATGTTAAAATTACGCGAAATGAAAGGAGGACACAGGCAACGAGGAAAACCGCGGGCGCAGACTGCAACCTGTTTATTCTGAAGAAATGTTAAAATTGCGCAAAATGAAAGGCGGACACAAGCAACGAGGAACACCGCGGGCGCAGACGGCAGCCTGTTCAATCTGAATAAATGTTAAAATTGCGCGAAAAGAAAGGAGGACACAGGCAACGAGGAACACCGCGGGTGCAGACTGCAATCTGTTTATTCTGAAGAAAAGTTAAAATTGCGCGAAATGAAAGGACACAGGCAACGAGGAACACCGCGGGTGCAGACTGCAACCTGTTTATTCTGAAGAAATGTTAAAATTGCGCAAAATGAAAGGCGGACACAAGCTACGAGGAACACCTCGGGTGCAGACTGCAACCTGTTTATTCTGAAGAAATGTTAAAATTGCGCAAAATGAAAGGCGGACACAAGCAACGAGGAACACCGCGGGCGCAGACTGCAACCTGTTCATTCTGAAGAGATGTTAAAATTGCGCAAAATGAATGGACACAGGCAACGAGGAACACCGCGGGCGCAGACTGCAACCTGTTTATTCTGAAGAAATGTTAAAATTGCGCAAAATGAAAGGACGACACAGGCACCGAGGAACACCGTGGGCGCTGACTGCAACCTGTTTTTTCTGAAGAAATGTTAAAATTGCGCTAAATGAAAGGCGGACACAAGCAACGAGGAACACCGCAGGCGCAGACTGCAACCTGTTCATTCTGATGAAATGTTAAAATTGCGCGAAATGAAAGGAGGACACAGGCAAAGAGGAACACCGCGGGCGCAGACTGCCACCTGTTTATTCTCAAGAAATGATAAAATTGCGCAAAAGAAAAGGAGGAACACTGAGGGCGCAGACTTCCAACTGTTTATTCTCAAGAAATGTTAAAATTGCGTGAAATGAAAGGAGGACAAATGCAGCGAGAAACACCGCGGGCGCTGACTGCAAACTGTTTATTCTCAAGAGATGTTAAAATTGGGCAAAATAAAAGAAGGACACAGGCAACGAGGAACACTGCGGGCGCTGACTGCAACCAGTTTATTCTGAAGAAAAGTTAAAATTGCGCCAAATGAAAGGACACAGGCAACGAGGAACACCGCGGGTGCAGACTGCAACCTGTTTATTCTGAAGAAATGTTAAAATTACGCGAAATGAAAGGAGGACACAGGCAACGAGGAAAACCGCGGGCGCAGACTGCAACCTGTTTATTCTGAAGAAATGTTAAAATTGCGCAAAATGAAAGGCGGACACAAGCAACGAGGAACACCGCGGGCGCAGACGGCAGCCTGTTCAATCTGAATAAATGTTAAAATTGCGCGAAAAGAAAGGAGGACACAGGCAACGAGGAACACCGCGGGTGCAGACTGCAATCTGTTTATTCTGAAGAAAAGTTAAAATTGCGCGAAATGAAAGGACACAGGCAACGAGGAACACCGCGGGTGCAGACTGCAACCTGTTTATTCTGAAGAAATGTTAAAATTACGCGAAATGAAAGGAGGACACAGGCACCGAGGAACACCGCGGACGCTGACTGCAACCTGTTTATTCTGAAGAAATGTTAAAATTGCGCAAAATGAAAGGCGGACACAAGCAACGAGGAACACCGCGGGCGCAGACGGCAGCCTGTTCAATCTGAATAAATGTTAAAATTGCGCGAAATGAAAGGAGGACACAGGCAACGAGGAACACCGCGGGCGTAGATTGCAACCTATTTATTCTGAAGAAATGTTAAAATTGGGCAAAATGAAAGGAGGACACAGGCAACGAGGAACACCGCGGGCGCAGACGGCAGCCTGTTCAATCTGAATAAATGTTAAAATTGCGCGAAATGAAAGGAGGACACAGGCAACGAGGAACACCGCGGGCGTAGACTGCAACCTATTTATTCTGAAGAAATGTTAAAATTGGGCAAAATGAAAGGAGGACACAGGCAACGAGGAACACCGCGGGCGCTGACTGCAACCAGTTTATTCTGAAGAAAAGTTAAAATTGCGCGAAATGAAAGGACACAGGCAACGAGGAACACCGCGGGTGCAGACTGCAACCTGTTTATTCTGAAGAAATGTTAAAATTACGCGAAATGAAAGGAGGACACAGGCACCGAGGAACACCGCGGACGCTGAGTGCAACCTGTTTATTCTGAAGAAATGTTAAAATTGCGCAAAATGAAAGGCGGACACAAGCAACGAGGAACACCGCGGGCGCAGACGGCAGCCTGTTCAATCTGAATAAATGTTAAAATTGCGCGAAATGAAAGGAGGACACAGGCAACGAGGAAAACCGCGGGCGTAGACTGCAACCTATTTATTCTGAAGAAATGTTAAAATTGGGCAAAATGAAAGGAGGACACAGGCAACGAGGAACACCGCGGGTGCAGACTGCAACCTGTTTATTCTGAAGAAACGTTAAAATTGCGCAAAATGAAAGGAGGACACAGTCAACGTGGAACTCCGCGGGCGAATACTGCAACCTGTTCATTCTGAAGAAATGTTAAAATTGCGCAAAATGAAAGGAGGACCCAGGCAACGAGGAACACCGCGGGCGCAGGGTGCAACCTGTTTATTCTGAAGAAATGTTAAAATTGCGCAATACGAAAGGAGGGCACAGGCAACCAGGAATACCGCGGGTGCAGACTGCAACCTGTTTATTCTGAAGAAATGTTAAATTTGCGCAAAATGAAAGGACGCAGGCAACGAGGAACACCACGGGGTAAAGACTGCAACCTGTTCATTCTGAAGAAATGTTAAAATTGCCCGAAATGAAAGGAGGACACAGGCAACGAGGAACACCGCGGGCGCTGACGGCAACCTGTTTATTCTGAAGAAATGTTAAAATTGCGCAAAATGAAAGGAGGACACAGGCAACGAGGAACACCGCGGGCGCTGACTGCAACCTGTTTATTCTGATGAAATATTAAAATTGCGCAAAATGAAAGGCGGACACAAGCAACGAGGAACACCGCGAGCGCAGACTGCAGCCTGTTTATTCTGAAGAAATGTTAAAATTGCGCAAAATGAAAGGCGGACACAAGCAAGGAGGAACACAGCGGGCGCAGACTGCAACCTGTTTATTCTGAAGAAATGTTAAAATTGCGCGAAATGAAAGGACACAGGCAACGAGGAACACCGCGGGTTCAGACTGCAACCTGTTTATTCTGAAGAAATGTGAAAATTGCGCGAAATGAAGGAGGACACAGGCAACGAGGAAAACCACGGGCGCAGACTGCAACCTGTTTATTCTGAAGAAATGTTAAAATTGCGCAAAATGAAAGGAGGACACAGGCACCGAGGAACACCGCGGGCGCTGACTGCAACCTGTTTATTCTGATGAAATATTAAAATTGCGCAAAATGAAAGGCGGACACAAGCAACGAGGAACACCGCGAGCGCAGACTGCAGCCTGTTTATTCTGAAGAAATGTTAAAATTGCGCAAAATGAAAGGCGGACACAAGCAACGAGGAACACCGCGAGCGCAGACTGCAACCTGTTTATTCTGAAGAAATGTTAAAATTGCGCGAAATGAAAGGACACAGGCAACGAGGAACACCGCGGGTGCAGACTGCAACCTGTTTATTTTGAAGAAATGTTAAAATTGCGCGAAATGAAAGGAGGACACAGGCAACGAGGAACACCGCGGGCGCAGACTGCAACCTGTTTATTTTGAAGAAATGTTAAAATTGCGCGAAATGAAAGGACACAGGCAACGAGGAACACCGCGGGTGCAGACTGCAACCTGTTTATTTTGAAGAAATGTTAAAATTGCGCGAAATGAAAGGAGGACACAGGCAACGAGGAACACCGCGGGCGCAGACTGCAACCTGTTTATTCTGAAGAAATGTTAAAATTGCGCGAAATGAAAGGACACAGGCAACGAGGAACACCGCGGGTGCAGACTGCAACCTGTTTATTTTGAAGAAATGTTAAAATTGCGCGAAATGAAAGGAGGACACAGGCACCGAGGAACACCGCGGGCGCTGACTGCAACCTGTTTATTCTGATGAAATATTAAAATTGCGCAAAATGAAAGGCGGACACAAGCAACGAGGAACACCGCGAGCGCAGACTGCAGCCTGTTTATTCTGAAGAAATGTTAAAATTGCGCAAAATGAAAGGCGGACACAAGCAAGGAGGAACACAGCGGGCGCAGACTGCAACCTGTTTATTCTGAAGAAATGTTAAAATTGCGCGAAATGAAAGGACACAGGCAACGAGGAACACCGCGGGTGCAGACTGCAACCTGTTTATTTTGAAGAAATGTTAAAATTGCGCGAAATGAAAGGAGGACACAGGCAACGAGGAAAATCGCGGGCGCAGACTGCAACCTGTTCATTCTGAAGAGATGTTAAAATTGCGCAAAATGAAAGGACACAGGCAACGAGGAACACCGCGGGTGCAGATTGCAACCTGTTTATGTTTATTCTGAAGAAATGTTAAAATTGCGCAAAATGAAAGCAGGACACAAGCACCGAGGAACACCGCGGGCGCTGACTGCAACCTGTTTATTCTGAAGAAATGTTAAAATTGCGCAAAATGAATGGCGGACACAAGCAACGAGAACACCGCGGGCGCAGACTGCAGCCTGTTCATTCTGAAATGTTAAAATTGCGCGAAATGAAAGGAGGACACAGGCAACGAGGAACACCGCGGGCGCAGACTGCAACCTGCTTATTCTGAAGAAATGTTAGAATTGGCCAAAATGAAAGGAGGACACAGGCAACGAGGAACACCGCGGGTGCAGATTGCGACCTGTTTATGTTTATTCTGAAGAAATGTTAAAATTGCGCAAAATGAAAGCAGGACACAAGCACCGAGGAACGCCGCGGGCGCTGACTGCAACCTGTTTATTCTGAAGAAATGTTAAAATTGCGCAAAATGAAAGGCGGACACAAGCAACGAGGAACACCGCGGGCGCAGTCTGCAACCTGTTCATTCTGAAGAGATGTTAAAATTGCGCAAAATGAAAGGACACAGGCAACGAGGAACACCGCGGTCGCAGACTGCAACCTGTTCATTCCGAAGAAATGTTAAAATTGCGCAAAATGAAAGAAGGACACAGGCAACGAGGAACAGCGCGGGTGCAGACTGCAACCTGTTCATTCTAAAGAAATATTAAAATTGCGCAAAATGAAATGAAGAACAGGCAACGAGGAACACCGCGGGTGCAGACTGCAACCTGTTTATTCTGAAGAAATGTTAAAATTGCGCGAAATGAAAGGAAGAACAGGCAACGAGGAACACCGCGGGTGAAGACTGCAACCTGTTTATTCTGAAGAAATGTTAAAATTGCGCGAAATGAAAGGACACAGGCAACGAAGACCACCGCGACCGCAGACTGCAACCTGTTTATTCTCAAGAAATGTTAAAATTGCGCAAAATTAAAGGAGGACACAGGCACCGAGGAACACCGCGGGCGCTGATTGCAACCTGTTTATTCTGAAGAAATGTTAAAATTGGGCAAAAGGAAAGGAGGACACAGGCAACGAGGAACACCGCGGGTGCAGACTGCAACCTGTTTATCCTGAAGAAAGGTTAAAATTGCGCAAAAAGAAAGGAGGACACAGTCAACGAGGAACACCGCGGGTGAAGACTGCAACCTGTTTATTCTGAAGAAATGTTAAAATTGCGCGAAATGAAAGGAAGAACAGGCAACGAGGAACACCGCGGGTGAAGACTGCAACCTGTTTATTCTGAAGAAATGTTAAAATTGCGCGAAATGAAAGGACACAGGCAACGAAGACCACCGCGGGTGAAGACTGCAACCTGTTTATTCTCAAGAAATGTTAAAATTGCGCAAAATTAAAGGAGGACACAGGCACCGAGGAACACCGCGGGCGCTGATTGCAACCTGTTTATTCTGAAGAAATGTTAAAATTGGGCAAAAGGAAAGGAGGACACAGGCAACGAGGAACACCGCGGGTGCAGACTGCAACCTGATTATCCTGAAGAAAGGTTAAAATTGCGCAAAAAGAAAGGAGGACACAGTCAACGAGGAACACCGCGGGTGAAGACTGCAACCTGTTTATTCTGAAGAAATGTTAAAATTGCGCGAAATGAAAGGAAGAACAGGCAACGAGGAACACCGCGGGTGAAGACTGCAACCTGTTTATTCTGAAGAAATGTTAAAATTGCGCGAAATGAAAGGACACAGGCAACGAAGACCACCGCGGGTGAAGACTGCAACCTGTTTATTCTGAAGAAATGTTAAAATTGCGCGAAATGAAAGGAAGAACAGGCAACGAGGAACACCGCGGGTGAAGACTGCAACCTGTTTATTCTGAAGAAATGTTAAAATTGCGCGAAATGAAAGGACACAGGCAACGAAGACCACCGCGGCCGCAGACTGCAACCTGTTTATTCTCAAGAAATGTTAAAATTGCGCAAAATTAAAGGAGGACACAGGCACCGAGGAACACCGCGGGCGCTGATTGCAACCTGTTTATTCTGAAGAAATGTTAAAATTGCGCAAAATGAATGGCGGACACAAGCAACGAGAACACCGCGGGCGCAGACTGCAGCCTGTTCATTCTGAAATGTTAAAATTGCGCGAAATGAAAGGAGGACACAGGCAACGAGGAACACCGCGGGCGCAGACTGCAACCTGCTTATTCTGAAGAAATGTTAGAATTGGCCAAAATGAAAGGAGGACACAGGCAACGAGGAACACCGCGGGTGCAGATTGCGACCTGTTTATGTTTATTCTGAAGAAATGTTAAAATTGCGCAAAATGAAAGCAGGACACAAGCACCGAGGAACGCCGCGGGCGCTGACTGCAACCTGTTTATTCTGAAGAAATGTTAAAATTGCGCAAAATGAAAGGCGGACACAAGCAACGAGGAAGACCGCGGGCGCAGTCTGCAACCTGTTCATTCTGAAGAGATGTTAAAATTGCGCAAAATGAAAGGACACAGGCAACGAGGAACACCGCGGTCGCAGACTGCAACCTGTTCATTCCGAAGAAATGTTAAAATTGCGCAAAATGAAAGAAGGACACAGGCAACGAGGAACAGCGCGGGTGCAGACTGCAACCTGTTCATTCTAAAGAAATTAAAATTGCGCAAAATGAAATGAAGAACAGGCAACGAGGAACACCGCGGGTGCAGACTGCAACCTGTTTATTCTGAAGAAATGTTAAAATTGCGCGAAATGAAAGGAAGAACAGGCAACGAGGAACACCGCGGGTGAAGACTGCAACCTGTTTATTCTGAAGAAATGTTAAAATTGCGCGAAATGAAAGGACACAGGCAACGAAGACCACCGCGGCCGCAGACTGCAACCTGTTTATTCTCAAGAAATGTTAAAATTGCGCAAAATTAAAGGAGGACACAGGCACCGAGGAACACCGCGGGCGCTGATTGCAACCTGTTTATTCTGAAGAAATGTTAAAATTGGGCAAAAGGAAAGGAGGACACAGGCAACGAGGAACACCGCGGGTGCAGACTGCAACCTGTTTATCCTGAAGAAAGGTTAAAATTGCGCAAAAAGAAAGGAGGACACAGTCAACGAGGAACACCGCGGGTGAAGACTGCAACCTGTTTATTCTGAAGAAATGTTAAAATTGCGCGAAATGAAAGGACACAGGCAACGAAGACCACCGCGGCCGCAGACTGCAACCTGTTTATTCTCAAGAAATGTTAAAATTGCGCAAAATGAAAGCAGGACACAAGCACCGAGGAACACCGCGGGCGCTGACTGCAACCTGTTTATTCTGAAGAAATGTTAAAATTGCGCAAAATGAATGGCGGACACAAGCAACGAGAACACCGCGGGCGCAGACTGCAGCCTGTTCATTCTGAAATGTTAAAATTGCGCGAAATGAAAGGAGGACACAGGCAACGAGGAACACCGCGGGCGCAGACTGCAACCTGCTTATTCTGAAGAAATGTTAGAATTGGCCAAAATGAAAGGAGGACACAGGCAACGAGGAACACCGCGGGTGCAGATTGCGACCTGTTTATGTTTATTCTGAAGAAATGTTAAAATTGCGCAAAATGAAAGCAGGACACAAGCACCGAGGAACGCCGCGGGCGCTGACTGCAACCTGTTTATTCTGAAGAAATGTTAAAATTGCGCAAAATGAAAGGCGGACACAAGCAACGAGGAACACCGCGGGCGCAGTCTGCAACCTGTTCATTCTGAAGAGATGTTAAAATTGCGCAAAATGAAAGGACACAGGCAACGAGGAACACCGCGGTCGCAGACTGCAACCTGTTCATTCCGAAGAAATGTTAAAATTGCGCAAAATGAAATGAAGAACAGGCAACGAGGAACACCGCGGGTGCAGACTGCAACCTGTTTATTCTGAAGAAATGTTAAAATTGCGCGAAATGAAAGGAAGAACAGGCAACGAGGAACACCGCGGGTGAAGACTGCAACCTGTTTATTCTGAAGAAATGTTAAAATTGCGCGAAATGAAAGGACACAGGCAACGAAGACCACCGCGGCCGCAGACTGCAACCTGTTTATTCTCAAGAAATGTTAAAATTGCGCAAAATTAAAGGAGGACACAGGCACCGAGGAACACCGCGGGCGCTGATTGCAACCTGTTTATTCTGAAGAAATGTTAAAATTGGGCAAAAGGAAAGGAGGACACAGGCAACGAGGAACACCGCGGGTGCAGACTGCAACCTGTTTATTCTGAAGAAATGTTAAAATTGCGCAAAATGAAAGGAAGAACAGGCAACGAGGAACACCGCGGGTGAAGACTGCAACCTGTTTATTCTGAAGAAATGTTAAAATTGCGCGAAATGAAAGGACACAGGCAACGAAGACCACCGCGGCCGCAGACTGCAACCTGTTTATTCTCAAGAAATGTTAAAATTGCGCAAAATTAAAGGAGGACACAGGCACCGAGGAACACCGCGGGCGCTGATTGCAACCTGTTTATTCTGAAGAAATGTTAAAATTGGGCAAAAGGAAAGGAGGACACAGGCAACGAGGAACACCGCGGGTGCAGACTGCAACCTGTTTATCCTGAAGAAAGGTTAAAATTGCGCAAAAAGAAAGGAGGACACAGTCAACGAGGAACTCCGCGGGCGAATACTGCAACCTGTTCATTCTAAAGAAATGTTAAAATTGCGCAAAATGAAAGGAGGGCCCAGGCAACGAGGAACACCGCGGGCGCAGAGTGCAACCTGTTTATTCTGAAGAAACGTTAAAATTGCGCCAAATGAACGGAGGACACAGGCAACGAAGAACACCGAGGGCGCGGACTGCAACCTGATCATTCTTAAAAAATGTTAAAATGGCGCAGAATGAAAGGAGGGCACAGGCGACGAGGAACACCGCGAGCGCAGACTGCAGCCTGTTTACCCTGAAGAAAGGTTAAAATTGCTCAAAATGAAAGGAGGACACAGGCAATGAAGAACACCGCGGGTGCAGAGTGCAACCTGTTTATTCTGAAGAAACGTTAAAATTGCGCCAAATGAACGGAGGGCACAGGCGACGAGGAACACCGCGAGCGCAGACTGCAGCCTGTTTACCCTGAAGAAAGGTTAAAATTGCTCAAAATGAAAGGAGGACACAGGCAATGAAGAACACCGCGGGTGCAGACTGCAACCTGATCATTCTTAAAAAATGTTAAAATGGCGCAGAATGAAAGGAGGGCACAGGCGACGAGGAACACCGCGAGCGCAGACTGCAGCCTGTTTATTCTGAAGAAATGTTAAAATTGCGCAAAATGAAAGGCGGACACAAGCAAGGAGGAACACAGCGGGCGCAGACTGCAACCTGTTTATTCTGAAGAAATGTTAAAATTGCGCGAAATGAAAGGACACAGGCAACGAGGAACACCGCGGGTGCAGACTGCAACCTGTTTATTTTGAAGAAATGTTAAAATTGCGCGAAATGAAAGGAGGACACAGGCAACGAGGAAAATCGCGGGCGCAGACTGCAACCTGTTCATTCTGAAGAGATGTTAAAATTGCGCAAAATGAAAGGACACAGGCAACGAGGAACACCGCGGGTGCAGATTGCAACCTGTTTATGTTTATTCTGAAGAAATGTTAAAATTGCGCAAAATGAAAGCAGGACACAAGCACCGAGGAACACCGCGGGCGCTGACTGCAACCTGTTTATTCTGAAGAAATGTTAAAATTGCGCAAAATGAATGGCGGACACAAGCAACGAGAACACCGCGGGCGCAGACTGCAGCCTGTTCATTCTGAAATGTTAAAATTGCGCGAAATGAAAGGAGGACACAGGCAACGAGGAACACCGCGGGCGCAGACTGCAACCTGCTTATTCTGAAGAAGTGTTAGAATTGGCCAAAATGAAAGGAGGACACAGGCAACGAGGAACACCGCGGGTGCAGATTGCGACCTGTTTATGTTTATTCTGAAGAAATGTTAAAATTGCGCAAAATGAAAGCAGGACACAAGCACCGAGGAACGCCGCGGGCGCTGACTGCAACCTGTTTATTCTGAAGAAATGTTAAAATTGCGCAAAATGAAAGGCGGACACAAGCAACGAGGAACACCGCGGGCGCAGTCTGCAACCTGTTCATTCTGAAGAGATGTTAAAATTGCGCAAAATGAAAGGACACAGGCAACGAGGAACACCGCGGTCGCAGACTGCAACCTGTTCATTCCGAAGAAATGTTAAAATTGCGCAAAATGAAAGAAGGACACAGGCAACGAGGAACAGCGCGGGTGCAGACTGCAACCTGTTCATTCTAAAGAAATATTAAAATTGCGCAAAATGAAATGAAGAACAGGCAACGAGGAACACCGCGGGTGCAGACTGCAACCTGTTTATTCTGAAGAAATGTTAAAATTGCGCAAAATGAAAGGACGACACAGGCACCGAGGAACACCGTGGGCGCTGACTGCAACCTGTTTTTTCTGAAGAAATGTTAAAATTGCGCTAACTGAAAGGCGGACACAAGCAACGAGGAACACCGCGGGCGCAGACTGCAACCTGTTTATTCTGAAGAAATGTTAAAATTGCGCAAAATGAAAGGACGACACAGGCACCGAGGAACACCGTGGGCGCTGACTGCAACCTGTTTTTTCTGAAGAAATGTTAAAATTGCGCTAAATGAAAGGCGGACACAAGCAACGAGGAACACCGCAGGCGCAGACTGCAACCTGTTCATTCTGATGAAATGTTAAAATTGCGCGAAATGAAAGGAGGACACAGGCAAAGAGGAACACCGCGGGCGCAGACTGCAACCTGTTTATTCTCAAGAAATGATAAAATTGCGCAAAAGAAAAGGAGGAACACTGAGGGCGCAGACTTCCAACTGTTTATTCTCAAGAAATGTTAAAATTGCGTGAAATGAAAGGAGGACAAATGCAGCGAGAAACACCGCGGGCGCTGACTGCAAACTGTTTATTCTCAAGAGATGTTAAAATTGGGCAAAATAAAAGAAGGACACAGGCAACGAGGAACACCGCGGGTGCAGACTGCAACCTGTTTATTCTGAAGAAATGTTAAAATTACGCGAAATGAAAGGAGGACACAGGCAACGAGGAAAACCGCGGGCGCAGACTGCAACCTGTTTATTCTGAAGAAATGTTAAAATTGCGCAAAATGAAAGGCGGACACAAGCAACGAGGAACACCGCGGGCGCAGACGGCAGCCTGTTCAATCTGAATAAATGTTAAAATTGCGCGAAAAGAAAGGAGGACACAGGCAACGAGGAACACCGCGGGTGCAGACTGCAATCTGTTTATTCTGAAGAAAAGTTAAAATTGCGCGAAATGAAAGGACACAGGCAACGAGGAACACCGCGGGTGCAGACTGCAACCTGTTTATTCTGAAGAAATGTTAAAATTGCGCAAAATGAAAGGCGGACACAAGCTACGAGGAACACCTCGGGTGCAGACTGCAACCTGTTTATTCTGAAGAAATGTTAAAATTGCGCAAAATGAAAGGCGGACACAAGCAACGAGGAACACCGCGGGCGCAGACTGCAACCTGTTCATTCTGAAGAGATGTTAAAATTGCGCAAAATGAATGGACACAGGCAACGAGGAACACCGCGGGCGCAGACTGCAACCTGTTTATTCTGAAGAAATGTTAAAATTGCGCAAAATGAAAGGACGACACAGGCACCGAGGAACACCGTGGGCGCTGACTGCAACCTGTTTTTTCTGAAGAAATGTTAAAATTGCGCTAAATGAAAGGCGGACACAAGCAACGAGGAACACCGCAGGCGCAGACTGCAACCTGTTCATTCTGATGAAATGTTAAAATTGCGCGAAATGAAAGGAGGACACAGGCAAAGAGGAACACCGCGGGCGCAGACTGCCACCTGTTTATTCTCAAGAAATGATAAAATTGCGCAAAAGAAAAGGAGGAACACTGAGGGCGCAGACTTCCAACTGTTTATTCTCAAGAAATGTTAAAATTGCGTGAAATGAAAGGAGGACAAATGCAGCGAGAAACACCGCGGGCGCTGACTGCAAACTGTTTATTCTCAAGAGATGTTAAAATTGGGCAAAATAAAAGAAGGACACAGGCAACGAGGAACACTGCGGGCGCTGACTGCAACCAGTTTATTCTGAAGAAAAGTTAAAATTGCGCCAAATGAAAGGACACAGGCAACGAGGAACACCGCGGGTGCAGACTGCAACCTGTTTATTCTGAAGAAATGTTAAAATTACGCGAAATGAAAGGAGGACACAGGCAACGAGGAAAACCGCGGGCGCAGACTGCAACCTGTTTATTCTGAAGAAATGTTAAAATTGCGCAAAATGAAAGGCGGACACAAGCAACGAGGAACACCGCGGGCGCAGACGGCAGCCTGTTCAATCTGAATAAATGTTAAAATTGCGCGAAAAGAAAGGAGGACACAGGCAACGAGGAACACCGCGGGTGCAGACTGCAATCTGTTTATTCTGAAGAAAAGTTAAAATTGCGCGAAATGAAAGGACACAGGCAACGAGGAACACCGCGGGTGCAGACTGCAACCTGTTTATTCTGAAGAAATGTTAAAATTACGCGAAATGAAAGGAGGACACAGGCACCGAGGAACACCGCGGACGCTGACTGCAACCTGTTTATTCTGAAGAAATGTTAAAATTGCGCAAAATGAAAGGCGGACACAAGCAACGAGGAACACCGCGGGCGCAGACGGCAGCCTGTTCAATCTGAATAAATGTTAAAATTGCGCGAAATGAAAGGAGGACACAGGCAACGAGGAACACCGCGGGCGTAGATTGCAACCTATTTATTCTGAAGAAATGTTAAAATTGGGCAAAATGAAAGGAGGACACAGGCAACGAGGAACACCGCGGGCGCAGACGGCAGCCTGTTCAATCTGAATAAATGTTAAAATTGCGCGAAATGAAAGGAGGACACAGGCAACGAGGAACACCGCGGGCGTAGACTGCAACCTATTTATTCTGAAGAAATGTTAAAATTGGGCAAAATGAAAGGAGGACACAGGCAACGAGGAACACCGCGGGCGCTGACTGCAACCAGTTTATTCTGAAGAAAAGTTAAAATTGCGCGAAATGAAAGGACACAGGCAACGAGGAACACCGCGGGTGCAGACTGCAACCTGTTTATTCTGAAGAAATGTTAAAATTACGCGAAATGAAAGGAGGACACAGGCACCGAGGAACACCGCGGACGCTGAGTGCAACCTGTTTATTCTGAAGAAATGTTAAAATTGCGCAAAATGAAAGGCGGACACAAGCAACGAGGAACACCGCGGGCGCAGACGGCAGCCTGTTCAATCTGAATAAATGTTAAAATTGCGCGAAATGAAAGGAGGACACAGGCAACGAGGAAAACCGCGGGCGTAGACTGCAACCTATTTATTCTGAAGAAATGTTAAAATTGGGCAAAATGAAAGGAGGACACAGGCAACGAGGAACACCGCGGGTGCAGACTGCAACCTGTTTATTCTGAAGAAACGTTAAAATTGCGCAAAATGAAAGGAGGACACAGTCAACGTGGAACTCCGCGGGCGAATACTGCAACCTGTTCATTCTGAAGAAATGTTAAAATTGCGCAAAATGAAAGGAGGACCCAGGCAACGAGGAACACCGCGGGCGCAGGGTGCAACCTGTTTATTCTGAAGAAATGTTAAAATTGCGCAATACGAAAGGAGGGCACAGGCAACCAGGAATACCGCGGGTGCAGACTGCAACCTGTTTATTCTGAAGAAATGTTAAATTTGCGCAAAATGAAAGGACGCAGGCAACGAGGAACACCACGGGTAAAGACTGCAACCTGTTCATTCTGAAGAAATGTTAAAATTGCCCGAAATGAAAGGAGGACACAGGCAACGAGGAACACCGCGGGCGCTGACGGCAACCTGTTTATTCTGAAGAAATGTTAAAATTGCGCAAAATGAAAGGAGGACACAGGCAACGAGGAACACCGCGGGCGCTGACTGCAACCTGTTTATTCTGATGAAATATTAAAATTGCGCAAAATGAAAGGCGGACACAAGCAACGAGGAACACCGCGAGCGCAGACTGCAGCCTGTTTATTCTGAAGAAATGTTAAAATTGCGCAAAATGAAAGGCGGACACAAGCAAGGAGGAACACAGCGGGCGCAGACTGCAACCTGTTTATTCTGAAGAAATGTTAAAATTGCGCGAAATGAAAGGACACAGGCAACGAGGAACACCGCGGGTTCAGACTGCAACCTGTTTATTCTGAAGAAATGTGAAAATTGCGCGAAATGAAGGAGGACACAGGCAACGAGGAAAACCACGGGCGCAGACTGCAACCTGTTTATTCTGAAGAAATGTTAAAATTGCGCAAAATGAAAGGAGGACACAGGCACCGAGGAACACCGCGGGCGCTGACTGCAACCTGTTTATTCTGATGAAATATTAAAATTGCGCAAAATGAAAGGCGGACACAAGCAACGAGGAACACCGCGAGCGCAGACTGCAGCCTGTTTATTCTGAAGAAATGTTAAAATTGCGCAAAATGAAAGGCGGACACAAGCAACGAGGAACACCGCGAGCGCAGACTGCAACCTGTTTATTCTGAAGAAATGTTAAAATTGCGCGAAATGAAAGGACACAGGCAACGAGGAACACCGCGGGTGCAGACTGCAACCTGTTTATTTTGAAGAAATGTTAAAATTGCGCGAAATGAAAGGAGGACACAGGCAACGAGGAACACCGCGGGCGCAGACTGCAACCTGTTTATTTTGAAGAAATGTTAAAATTGCGCGAAATGAAAGGACACAGGCAACGAGGAACACCGCGGGTGCAGACTGCAACCTGTTTATTTTGAAGAAATGTTAAAATTGCGCGAAATGAAAGGAGGACACAGGCAACGAGGAACACCGCGGGCGCAGACTGCAACCTGTTTATTCTGAAGAAATGTTAAAATTGCGCGAAATGAAAGGACACAGGCAACGAGGAACACCGCGGGTGCAGACTGCAACCTGTTTATTTTGAAGAAATGTTAAAATTGCGCGAAATGAAAGGAGGACACAGGCACCGAGGAACACCGCGGGCGCTGACTGCAACCTGTTTATTCTGATGAAATATTAAAATTGCGCAAAATGAAAGGCGGACACAAGCAACGAGGAACACCGCGAGCGCAGACTGCAGCCTGTTTATTCTGAAGAAATGTTAAAATTGCGCAAAATGAAAGGCGGACACAAGCAAGGAGGAACACAGCGGGCGCAGACTGCAACCTGTTTATTCTGAAGAAATGTTAAAATTGCGCGAAATGAAAGGACACAGGCAACGAGGAACACCGCGGGTGCAGACTGCAACCTGTTTATTTTGAAGAAATGTTAAAATTGCGCGAAATGAAAGGAGGACACAGGCAACGAGGAAAATCGCGGGCGCAGACTGCAACCTGTTCATTCTGAAGAGATGTTAAAATTGCGCAAAATGAAAGGACACAGGCAACGAGGAACACCGCGGGTGCAGATTGCAACCTGTTTATGTTTATTCTGAAGAAATGTTAAAATTGCGCAAAATGAAAGCAGGACACAAGCACCGAGGAACACCGCGGGCGCTGACTGCAACCTGTTTATTCTGAAGAAATGTTAAAATTGCGCAAAATGAATGGCGGACACAAGCAACGAGAACACCGCGGGCGCAGACTGCAGCCTGTTCATTCTGAAATGTTAAAATTGCGCGAAATGAAAGGAGGACACAGGCAACGAGGAACACCGCGGGCGCAGACTGCAACCTGCTTATTCTGAAGAAATGTTAGAATTGGCCAAAATGAAAGGAGGACACAGGCAACGAGGAACACCGCGGGTGCAGATTGCGACCTGTTTATGTTTATTCTGAAGAAATGTTAAAATTGCGCAAAATGAAAGCAGGACACAAGCACCGAGGAACGCCGCGGGCGCTGACTGCAACCTGTTTATTCTGAAGAAATGTTAAAATTGCGCAAAATGAAAGGCGGACACAAGCAACGAGGAACACCGCGGGCGCAGTCTGCAACCTGTTCATTCTGAAGAGATGTTAAAATTGCGCAAAATGAAAGGACACAGGCAACGAGGAACACCGCGGTCGCAGACTGCAACCTGTTCATTCCGAAGAAATGTTAAAATTGCGCAAAATGAAAGAAGGACACAGGCAACGAGGAACAGCGCGGGTGCAGACTGCAACCTGTTCATTCTAAAGAAATATTAAAATTGCGCAAAATGAAATGAAGAACAGGCAACGAGGAACACCGCGGGTGCAGACTGCAACCTGTTTATTCTGAAGAAATGTTAAAATTGCGCGAAATGAAAGGAAGAACAGGCAACGAGGAACACCGCGGGTGAAGACTGCAACCTGTTTATTCTGAAGAAATGTTAAAATTGCGCGAAATGAAAGGACACAGGCAACGAAGACCACCGCGACCGCAGACTGCAACCTGTTTATTCTCAAGAAATGTTAAAATTGCGCAAAATTAAAGGAGGACACAGGCACCGAGGAACACCGCGGGCGCTGATTGCAACCTGTTTATTCTGAAGAAATGTTAAAATTGGGCAAAAGGAAAGGAGGACACAGGCAACGAGGAACACCGCGGGTGCAGACTGCAACCTGTTTATCCTGAAGAAAGGTTAAAATTGCGCAAAAAGAAAGGAGGACACAGTCAACGAGGAACACCGCGGGTGAAGACTGCAACCTGTTTATTCTGAAGAAATGTTAAAATTGCGCGAAATGAAAGGAAGAACAGGCAACGAGGAACACCGCGGGTGAAGACTGCAACCTGTTTATTCTGAAGAAATGTTAAAATTGCGCGAAATGAAAGGACACAGGCAACGAAGACCACCGCGGGTGAAGACTGCAACCTGTTTATTCTCAAGAAATGTTAAAATTGCGCAAAATTAAAGGAGGACACAGGCACCGAGGAACACCGCGGGCGCTGATTGCAACCTGTTTATTCTGAAGAAATGTTAAAATTGGGCAAAAGGAAAGGAGGACACAGGCAACGAGGAACACCGCGGGTGCAGACTGCAACCTGATTATCCTGAAGAAAGGTTAAAATTGCGCAAAAAGAAAGGAGGACACAGTCAACGAGGAACACCGCGGGTGAAGACTGCAACCTGTTTATTCTGAAGAAATGTTAAAATTGCGCGAAATGAAAGGAAGAACAGGCAACGAGGAACACCGCGGGTGAAGACTGCAACCTGTTTATTCTGAAGAAATGTTAAAATTGCGCGAAATGAAAGGACACAGGCAACGAAGACCACCGCGGGTGAAGACTGCAACCTGTTTATTCTGAAGAAATGTTAAAATTGCGCGAAATGAAAGGAAGAACAGGCAACGAGGAACACCGCGGGTGAAGACTGCAACCTGTTTATTCTGAAGAAATGTTAAAATTGCGCGAAATGAAAGGACACAGGCAACGAAGACCACCGCGGCCGCAGACTGCAACCTGTTTATTCTCAAGAAATGTTAAAATTGCGCAAAATTAAAGGAGGACACAGGCACCGAGGAACACCGCGGGCGCTGATTGCAACCTGTTTATTCTGAAGAAATGTTAAAATTGCGCAAAATGAATGGCGGACACAAGCAACGAGAACACCGCGGGCGCAGACTGCAGCCTGTTCATTCTGAAATGTTAAAATTGCGCGAAATGAAAGGAGGACACAGGCAACGAGGAACACCGCGGGTGCAGATTGCGACCTGTTTATGTTTATTCTGAAGAAATGTTAAAATTGCGCAAAATGAAAGCAGGACACAAGCACCGAGGAACGCCGCGGGCGCTGACTGCAACCTGTTTATTCTGAAGAAATGTTAAAATTGCGCAAAATGAAAGGCGGACACAAGCAACGAGGAAGACCGCGGGCGCAGTCTGCAACCTGTTCATTCTGAAGAGATGTTAAAATTGCGCAAAATGAAAGGACACAGGCAACGAGGAACACCGCGGTCGCAGACTGCAACCTGTTCATTCCGAAGAAATGTTAAAATTGCGCAAAATGAAAGAAGGACACAGGCAACGAGGAACAGCGCGGGTGCAGACTGCAACCTGTTCATTCTAAAGAAATTAAAATTGCGCAAAATGAAATGAAGAACAGGCAACGAGGAACACCGCGGGTGCAGACTGCAACCTGTTTATTCTGAAGAAATGTTAAAATTGCGCGAAATGAAAGGAAGAACAGGCAACGAGGAACACCGCGGGTGAAGACTGCAACCTGTTTATTCTGAAGAAATGTTAAAATTGCGCAAAATTAAAGGAGGACACAGGCACCGAGGAACACCGCGGGCGCTGATTGCAACCTGTTTATTCTGAAGAAATGTTAAAATTGGGCAAAAGGAAAGGAGGACACAGGCAACGAGGAACACCGCGGGTGCAGACTGCAACCTGTTTATTCTGAAGAAATGTTAAAATTGCGCAAAATGAAAGGAAGAACAGGCAACGAGGAACACCGCGGGTGAAGACTGCAACCTGTTTATTCTGAAGAAATGTTAAAATTGCGCGAAATGAAAGGACACAGGCAACGAAGACCACCGCGGCCGCAGACTGCAACCTGTTTATTCTCAAGAAATGTTAAAATTGCGCAAAATTAAAGGAGGACACAGGCACCGAGGAACACCGCGGGCGCTGATTGCAACCTGTTTATTCTGAAGAAATGTTAAAATTGGGCAAAAGGAAAGGAGGACACAGGCAACGAGGAACACCGCGGGTGCAGACTGCAACCTGTTTATCCTGAAGAAAGGTTAAAATTGCGCAAAAAGAAAGGAGGACACAGTCAACGAGGAACTCCGCGGGCGAATACTGCAACCTGTTCATTCTAAAGAAATGTTAAAATTGCGCAAAATGAAAGGAGGGCCCAGGCAACGAGGAACACCGCGGGCGAAGAGTGCAACCTGTTTATTCTGAAGAAACGTTAAAATTGCGCCAAATGAACGGAGGACACAGGCAATGAAGAACACCGCGGGTGCAGACTGCAACCTGATCATTCTTAAAAAATGTTAAAATGGCGCAGAATGAAAGGAGGGCACAGGCGACGAGGAACACCGCGGGTGCAGACTGCAACCTGTTTATTCTGAAGAAATGTTAAAATTGCGCAAAATGAAAGGAGGACTCAGGCAAGGAGGAACACCACAGGCGAAGACTGCAATCTATTTATTCTGAAGAAATGTTAAAATTGCGCAATACGAAAGGAGGACACAGGCAACGAGGAACACCGCGAGCGCTGACGGTAACCTGTTTATTCCGAAGAAATGTTAAAATTGCGCAAAATGAAAGGAGCACACAGGCAACGAGGAACACCGCGGGTGCTGACTGCAACCTGTTTATTCTGAAGAAATGTTAAAACTGCGCGAAATGAAAGGACACAGGCAACGAGGAACACCGCGGGTGCAGACTGCAACCTGTTTATTCTGAAGAATGTTAAAATTGCGCGAAATGAAAGGAGGACACAGGCAACGAGGAAAATCGCGGGCGATGACTGCAACCTGCTTATTCTGAAGAAATGTTAAAATTGCTCAAAATGAAAGGAGGACACGGGCAACGAGGAACACCGCGGGTGCTGACTGCAACCTGTTTATTCTGAAGAAATGTTAAAACTGCGCGAAATGAAAGGACACAGGGAACGAGGAACACCGCAGGTGCAGATTGCAACCTGTTTATGTTTATTCTGAAGAAATGTTAAAATAGCGCAAAATGAAAGCAGTACACAGGCACCGAGGAACACCGCGGGCGCTGACTGCAACCTGTTTATTCTGAAGAAATGTTAAAATTGCGCAAAATGAAAGGCGGACACAAGCAACGAGGAACACCGCGGGCGCAGACTGCAGCCTGTTCAATCTGAAGAAATGTTAAAATTGCGCGAAATGAAAGGAGGACACAGGCAACGAGGAACACCGCGGGCGCAGACTGCAACCTGCTTATTCTGATGAAATGTTAAAATTGCGCAATACGAAAGGAGGACACAGGCAACCAGGAATACCGCGGGTGCAGACTGCAACCTGTTTATTCTGAAGAAATGTTAAATTTGCGCAAAATGAAAGGACACAGGCAACGAGGAACACCGCGGGTGCAGACTGCAACCTGTTCATTCTGAAGAAATGTTAAAATTGCGCGAAATGAAAGGAGGACACAAGCAACGAGGAACACTGCGAGCGCTGACGGCAAGCTGTTTGTTCCGAAGAAATGTTAAAATTGCGCAAAATGAATGGAGGACACAGGCAACGAGGAACACCGCGGGTGCAGACTGCAACCTGTTTATACTGAAGAAATGTTAAAACTGCGCGAAATGAAAGGACACAGGCAACGAGGAACACCGCAGGTGCAGATTGCAACCTGTTTATGTTTATTCTGAAGAAATGTTAAAATAGCGCAAAATGAAAGCAGGACACAGGCACCGAGGAACACCGCGGGCGCAGACTGCAACCTGTTTATTCTTAAGAAATGTTAAAATTGCGCAAAATGAAAGGCGGACACAAGCAACGAGGAACACCGCGGGCGCAGACTGCAGCCTGTTCAATCTGAAGAAATGCTAAAATTGCGCGAAATGAAAGGAGGACACAGGCAACGAGGAACACCGCGGGCGCAGACTGCAGCCTGCTTATTCTGAAGAAATGTTAAAATTGCGCAATACGAAAGGAGGACACAGGCAACCAGGAATACCGCGGGTGCAGACTGCAACCTGTTTATTCTGAAGAAATGTTAAATTTGCGCAAAATGAAAGGAGGACACAAGCAACGAGGAACACCGCGAGCGCTGACGGCAACCTGTTTATTCCGAAGAAATGTTAAAATTGCGCAAAATGAAAGGAGAACACAGGCAACGAGGAACACCGCGGGTGCTGACTGCAACCTGTTTATTCTGAAGAAATGTTAAAATTGCGCGAAATGAAAGGACACAGGCAACGAGGAACACCGCGGGTGCAGACTGCAACCTGTTTATTCTGAAGAAATGTTAAAATTGCGCGAAATGAAAGGAGGACACAGGCAACGAGGAAAATCGCGGGCGATGACTGCAACCTGCTTATTCTGAAGAAATGTTAAAATTGGCCAAAATGAAAGGAGGACACAGGCAACGATGAACACCGCGGGCGCAGACTGCAACTTGTTTATTCTGAAGAAATGTTCAAATTGCGCGAAATGAAAGGAGGACACAGGCAACGAGGAAAATCGCGGGCGATGACTGCAACCTGCTTATTCTGAAGAAATGTTAAAATTGGCCAAAATGAAAGGAGGACACAGGCAACGAGGAACACCGCGGGCGCAGACTGCAACCTGTTTATACTCAAGAAATGTTAAAATTGCGCAAAATTAAAGGAGGACACAGGCACCGAGGAACACCGCGGGCGCTGACTGCAACCTGTTTATTCTGAAGAAATGTTAAAATTGGCCAAAATGAAAGGAGGACACAGGCAACGAGGAACACCGCGGGCGCAGACTGCAACCTGTTTATTCTGAAGAAATGTTAAAATTGCGCGAAATGAAAGCAGGACACAGGCAACGAGGAACACCGCGGGTGCTGACTGCAACCTGTTTATTCTGAAGAAATGTTAAAATTGGGCAAAATGAAAGGAGGACACAGGCAACGAGGAACACCGCGGGTGCAGACTGCAACCTGTTTATTCTGAAGAAATGTTAAAATTGCGCGAAATGAAAGGAGGACACAGGCAACGAGGAACACCGCGGGCGCTGACTGCAACCTGTTTATTCTGAAGAAATGTTAAAATTGGCCAAAATTAAAGGAGGACACAGGCACCGAGGAACACCGCGGGTGCAGACTGCAACCTGTTATTCTGAAGAAATGTTAAAATTGCGCGAAATGAAAGGAGGACACAGGCAACGAGGAAAATCGCGGGCGATGACTGCAACCTGCTTATTCTGAAGAAATGTTAAAATTGGCCAAAATGAAAGGAGGACACAGGCAACGAGGAACACCGCGGGCGCAGACTGCAACCTGTTTATTCTGAAGAAATGTTAAAATTGCGCGAAATGAAAGGAGGTCACAGGCAACGAGGAAAATCGCGGGCGCAGACTGCAGCCTGTTTATTCTCAAGAAATGTTAAAATTGCGCAAAATTAAAGGAGGACACAGGCACCGAGGAACACCGCGGGCGCTGACTTCAACCTGTTTATTCTGAAGAAATGTTAAAATTGCGCAAAATGAAAGGCGGACACAAGCAACGAGGAACACCGCGGGCGCAGACTGCAGCCTGTTCATTCTGAAGAAATGTTAAAATCGCGCGAAATGAAAGGAGGACACAGGCAACGAGGAACACCGCGGGTGCAGACTGCAACCTGTTTATTCTGAAGAAATGTTAAAATTGGGCAAAATGAAAGGAGGACACAGGCAACGAGGAACACCGCGGGTGCAGACTGCAACCTGTTTATTCTGAAGAAACGTTAAAATTGCGCAAAATGAAAGGAGAACACAGTCAACGAGGAACTCCGCGGGCGAATACTGCAACCTGTTTATCCTGAAGAAATGTTAAAATTGCGCGAAATGAAAGGATGACACAGGCAACGAGGAAAATCGCGGGCGATGACTGCAACCTGCTTATTCTGAAGAAATGTTAAAATTGGCCAAAATCAAAGGAGGACACAGGCAACGAGGAACACCGCGGGCGCAGACTGCAACCTGTTTATTCTGAAGAAATGTTAAAATTGCGCAAAATGAAAGGAGAACACAGTCAACGAGGACAATCGCAGGCGATGACTGCAACCTGCTTATTCTGAAGAAATGTTAAAATTGGCCAAAATCAAAGGAGGACACAGGCAACGAGGAACACCGCGGGTGCAGACTGCAACCTGTTTATTCTGAAGAAACGTTAAAATTGCGCAAAATGAAAGGAGAACACAGTCAACGAGGAACTCCGCGGGCGAATACTGCAACCTGTTTATCCTGAAGAAATGTTAAAATTGCGCGAAATGAAAGGAGGACACAGGCAACGAGGAAAATCGCGGGCGATGACTGCAACCTGCTTATTCTGAAGAAATGTTAAAATTGGGCAAAATCAAAGGAGGACACAGGCAACGAGGAACACCGCGGGCGCAGACTGCAACCTGTTTATTCTGAAGAAATGTTAAAATTGCGCAAAATGAAAGGAGAACACAGTCAACGAGGACAATCGCAGGCGATGACTGCAACCTGCTTATTCTGAAGAAATGTTAAAATTGGCCAAAATCAAAGGAGGACACAGGCAACGAGGAACACCGCGGGCGCAGACTGCAACCTGTTTATTCTGAAGAAATGTTAAAATTGCGCAAAATGAAAGGAGAACACAGTCAACGAGGAACTCCGCGGGCGAATACTGCAACCTGTTTATCCTGAAGAAATGTTAAAATTGCGCGAAATGAAAGGAGGACACAGGCAACGAGGAAAATCGCGGGCGATGACTGCAACCTGCTTATTCTGAAGAAATGTTAAAATTGGCCAAAATCAAAGGAGGACACAGGCAACGAGGAACACCGCGGGCGCAGACTGCAACCTGTTTATTCTGAAGAAATGTTAAAATTGCGCGAAATGAAAGGAGGACACAGGCAACGAGGACAATCGCAGGCGATGACTGCAACCTGCTTATTCTGAAGAAATGTTAAAATTGGCCAAAATCAAAGGAGGACACAGGCAACGAGGAACACCGCGGGTGCAGACTGCAACCTGTTTATTCTGAATAAACGTTAAAATTGCGCAAAATGAAAGGAGAACACAGTCAACGAGGAACTCCGCGGGCGAATACTGCAACCTGTTTATCCTGAAGAAATGTTAAAATCGCGCGAAATGAAAGGAGGACACAGGCAACGAGGAAAATCGCGGGCGATGACTGCAACCTGCTTATTCTGAAGAAATGTTAAAATTGGCCAAAATCAAAGGAGGACACAGGCAACGAGGAACACCGCGGGCGCAGACTGCAACCTGTTTATTCTGAAGAAATGTTAAAATTGCGCGAAATGAAAGGAGGACACAGGCAACGAGGACAATCGCAGGCGATGACTGCAACCTGCTTATTCTGAAGAAATGTTAAAATTGGCCAAAATGAAAGGAGGACACAGGCAACGAGGAACACCGCGGGCGCAGACTGCAACCTGTTTATTCTCAAGAAATGTTAAAATTGCGCAAAATTAAAGGAGGACACAGGCACCGAGGAACACCGCGGGCGCTGACTGCAGCCTGTTCATTCTGAAGAAATGTTAAAATCGCGCGAAATGAAAGGAGGACACAGGCAACGAGGAACACCGCGGGCGCAGACTGCAAGCTGTTTATTCTGAAGAAATGTTAAAATTGGGCAAAATGAAAGGAGGACACAGGCAACGAGGAACACCGCGGGTGCAGACTGCAACCTGTTTATTCAGAAGAAACGTTAAAATTGCGCAAAATGAAAGGAGGACACAGTCAACGAGGAACTCCGCGGGCGAATACTGCAACCTGTTTATCATGAAGAAAGGTTGAAATCGCGCAAAATGAAAGGCGGACACAAGCTACGAGGAACACCTCGGGTGCAGACTTCAACCTGTTAAGTTTGAACAAATATTAAAATTAGGCAAAATGAAAGGAGGACACAGGCAACGAGGAACACCGCGGGTGCAGACTGCAACCTGATCATACTTAAAAAGTTTTAAAATTGCGCAGAATGAAAGGAGGACTCAGGCAAGGAGGAACACCGCAGGCGGAGACTGCAATCTATTTATTCTGAAGAAATGTTAAAATTGCGCGAAATGAAAGGACACAGGCAACGAGGAACACCGCGGGTGCAGATTGCAACCTGTTTATGTTTATTCTGAAGAAATGTTAAAATAGCGCAAAATGAAAGCAGGACACAGGCACCGAAGAACACCGCGGGCGCAGACTGCAACCTGTTTATTCTTAAGAAATGTTAAAATTGCGCAAAATGAAAGGCGGACACAAGCAACGAGGAACACCGCGGGCGCAGACTGCAGCCTGTTCAATCTGAAGAAATTCTAAAATTGCGCGAATTGAAAGGAGGACACAGGCAACGAGGAACACCGCGGGCGCAGACTGCAGCCTGCTTATTCTGAAGAAATGTTAAAATTGCGCAATACGAAAGGAGGACACAGGCAACCAGGAATACCGCGGGTGCAGACTGCAACCTGTTTATTCTGAAGAAATGTTAAATTTGCGCAAAATGAAAGGAGGACACAAGCAACGAGGAACACCGCGGGTGCAGACTGCAACCTGTTTATTCCGAAGAAATGTTAAAATTGCGCGAAATGAAAGGAGGACACAAGCAACGAGGAACACCGCGGGTGCAGACTGCAACCTGTTTATTCCGAAGAAATGTTAAATTTGCGCAAAATGAAAGGAGGACACAAGCAACGAGGAACACCGCGGGTGCAGACTGCAACCTGTTTATTCCGAAGAAATGTTAAATTTGCGCAAAATGAAAGGAGGACACAAGCAACGAGGAATACCGCGGGTGCAGACTGCAACCTGTTTATTCTGAAGAAATGTTAAAATTGCGCGAAATGAAAGGAGGACACAAGCAACGAGGAACACCGCGAGCGCTGACGGCAACCTGTTTATTCCGAAGAAATGTTAAAATTGCGCAAAATGAAAGGAGAACACAGGCAACGAGGAACACCGCGGGTGCTGACTGCAACCTGTTTATTCTGAAGAAATGTTAAAATTGCGCGAAATGAAAGGACACAGGCAACGAGGAACACCGCGGGTGCAGACTGCAACCTGTTTATTCTGAAGAAATGTTAAAATTGCGCGAAATGAAAGGAGGACACAGGCAACGAGGAAAATCGCGGGCGATGACTGCAACCTGCTTATTCTGAAGAAATGTTAGAATTGCGCGAAATGAAAGGAGGACACAGGCAACGAGGAAAATCGCGGGCGATGACTGCAACCTGCTTATTCTGAAGAAATGTTAAAATTGGCCAAAATTAAAGGAGGACACAGGCAACGAGGAACACCGCGGGTGCAGACTGCAACCTGTTTATTCTGAAGAAATGTTAAAATTGCGCGAAATGAAAGGAGGACACAGGCAACGAGGAAAGTCGCGGGCGATGACTGCAACCTGCTTATTCTGAAGAAATGTTAAAATTGGCCAAAATTAAAGGAGGACACAGGCAACGAGGAACACCGCGGGCGATGACTGCAACCTGCTTATTCTGAAGAAATGTTAAAATTGCGCGAAATGAAAGCAGGACACAGGCAACGAGGAAAATCGCGGGCGATGACTGCAACCTGCTTATTCTGAAGAAATGTTAAAATTGGCCAAAATGAAAGGAGGACACAGGCAACGAGGAACACCGCGGGCGATGACTGCAACCTGCTTATTCTGAAAAAATGTTAAAATTGCGCGAAATGAAAGGAGGACACGGGCAACGAGGAAAATCGCGGGCGATGACAGCAACCTGCTTATTCTGAAGAAATGTGTAAATTGGCCAAAATGAAAGGAGGACACAGGCAACGAGGAACACCGCGGGCGATGACTGCAACCTGCTTATTCTGAAGAAATGTTAAAATTGCGCGAAATGAAAGGAGGACACAGGCAACGAGGAAAATCGCGGGCGATGAATGCAACCTGCTTATTCTGAAGAAATGTTAAAATTGGCCAAAATTAAAGGAGGACACAGGCAACGAGGAACACCGCGGGCGATGACTGCAACCTGCTTATTCTGAAGAAATGTTAAAATTGCGCGAAATGAAAGGAGGACACAGGCAACGAGAAAAATCGCGGGCGATGACTGCAACCTGCTTATTCTAAAGAAATGTTAAAATTGGCCAAAATTAAAGGAGGACACAGCCAACGAGGAACACCGCGGGTGCAGACTGCAACCTGTTTATTCTGAAGAAATGTTAAAATTGCGCGAAATGAAAGGAGGACACGGGCAACGAGGAAAATCGCGGGCGATGACAGCAACCTGCTTATTCTGAAGAAATGTGTAAATTGGCCAAAATGAAAGGAGGACACAGGCAACGAGGAACACCGCGGGGGATGACTGCAACCTGCTTATTCTGAAGAAATGTTAAAATTGCGCGAAATGAAAGGAGGACACAGGCAACGAGGAAAATCGCGGGCGATGACTGCAACCTGCTTATTCTGAAGAAATGTTAAAATTGGCCAAAATGAAAGGAGGACACAGGCAACGAGGAACACCGCGGGTGCAGTCTGCAACCTGTTTATTCTGAAGAAATGTTAAAATTGCGCGAAATGAAAGGAGGACACAGGCAACGAGGAAAATCGCGGGCGATGACTGCAACCTGCTTATTCTGAAGAAATGTTAAAATTGGCCAAAATGAAAGGAGGACACAGGCAACGAGGAACACCGCGGGCGATGACTGCATCCTGCTTATTCTGAAAAAATGTTAAAATTGCGCGAAATGAAAGGAGGACACAGGCAACGAGGAAAATCGCGGGCGATGACTGCAACCTGCTTATTCTGAAGAAATGTTAAAATTGGCCAAAATTAAAGGAGGACACAGGCAACGAGGGACACCGCGGGTGCAGACTGCAACCTGTTTATTCTGAAGAAATGTTAAAATTGCGCGAAATGAAAGGAGGACACAGGCAACGAGGAAAATCGCGGGCGATGACTGCAACCTGCTTATTCTGAAGAAATGTTAAAATTGGCCAAATCGAAAGGAGGACACAGGCAACGAGGAACACCGCGGGTGCAGACTGCAACCTGTTTATTCTCAAGAAATGTTAAAATTGCGCGAAATGAAAGGAGGACACAGGCAACGAGGAAAATCGCGGGCGATGACTGCAACCTGCTTATTCTGAGAAATGTTAAAATTGGCCAAAATGAAAGGAGGACACAGGCAACGAGGAACACCGCGGGGTGCAGACTGCAACCTGTTTATTCTGAAGAAATGTTAAAATTGCGCGAAATGAAAGGAGGACACAGGCAACGAGGAAAATCGCGGGCGATGACTGCAACCTGCTTATTGTGAAGAAATGTAAAATTGGCCAAAATTAAAGGAGGGACACAGGCAACAAGGAACACCGCGGTGCAGACTGCAACCTGTTTATTCTGAAGAAATGTTAAAATTGCGCGAAATGAAAGGAGGACACAGGCAACGAGGAAAATCGCGGGCGATGACTGCAACCTGCTTATTCTGAAGAAATGTTAAAATTGGCCAAATGAAAGGAGGACACAGGCAACGAGGAACACCGCGGGCGATGACTGCAACCTGCTTATTCTGAAGAAATGTTAAAATTGCGCGAAATGAAAGGAGGACACAGGCAACGAGGAAAATCGCGGGCGATGACTGCAACCTGCTTATTCTGAAGAAATGTTAAAATTGGCCAAAATTAAAGGAGGACACAGGCAACGAGGAACACCGCGGGTGCAGACTGCAACCTGTTTATTCTGAAGAAATGTTAAAATTGCGCGAAATGAAAGGACACAGGCAACGAGGAAAATCGCGGGCGATGACTGCAACCTGCTTATTCTGAAGAAATGTTAAAATTGGCCAAAATGAAAGGAGGACACAGGCAACGAGGAACACCGCGGGCGCAGACTGCAACCTGTTTATTCTGAAGAAATGTTAAAATTGCGCGAAATGAAAGGAGGACACAGGCACCGAGGAAAATCGCGGGCGATGACTGCAACCTCTTTATTCTGAAGAAATGTTAAAATTGGCCAAAATGAAAGGAGGACACAGGCAACGAGGAACACCGCGGGCGCAGACTGCAACCTGTTTATTCTCAAGAAATGTTAAAATTGCGCAAAATTAAAGGAGGACACAGGCACCGAGGAACACCGCGGGCGCTGACTGCAACCTGTTTATTCTGAAGAAATGTTAAAATTGCGCAAAATGAAAGGCGGACACAAGCAACGAGGAACACCGCGGGCGCAGACTGCAGCCTGTTCATTCTGAAGAAATGTTAAAATCGCGCGAAATGAAAGGAGGACACAGGCAACGAGGAACACCGCGGGTGCAGAGTGCAACCTGTTTATTCTGAAGAAATGTTAAAATTGGGCAAAATGAAAGGAGGACACAGGCAACGAGGAACACCGCGGGTGCAGACTGCAACCTGTTTATTCTGAAGAAACGTTAAAATTGCGCAAAATGAAAGGAGAACACAGTCAACGAGGAACTCCGCGGGCGAATACTGCAACCTGTTCATTCTGAAGAAATGTTAAAATTGCGCCAAATGAACGGAGGACACAGGCAACGAAGAACACCGAGGGCGTGGACTGCAACCTGTTTATCCTGAAGAAAGGTTAAAATTGCTCAAAATGAAAGGAGGACACAGGCAACGAAGAAACACCGAGGGCGCGGACTGCAACCTGTTTATCCTGAAGAAAGGTTAAAATTGCTCAAAATGAAAGGAGGACACAGGCAACGAAGAACACCGAGGGCGTGGACTGCAACCTGTTTATCCTGAAGAAAGGTTAAAATTGCTCAAAATGAAAGGAGGACACAGGCAACGAAGAACACCGAGGGCGTGGACTGCAACCTGTTTATCCTGAAGAAAGGTTAAAATTGCTCAAAATGAAAGGAGGACACAGGCAACGAAGAACACCGAGGGCGTGGACTGCAACCTGTTTATCCTGAAGAAAGGTTAAAATTGCTCAAAATGAAAGGAGGACACAGGCAACGAAGAACACCGAGGGCGTGGACTGCAACCTGTTTATCCTGAAGAAAGGTTAAAATTGCTCAAAATGAAAGGAGGACACAGGCAACGAAGAACACCGAGGGGCGTGGACTGCAACCTGTTTATCCTGAAGAAAGGTTAAAATTGCTCAAAATGAAAGGAGGACACAGGCAACGAAGAACACCGAGGGCGTGGACTGCAACCTGTTTATCCTGAAGAAAGGTTAAAATTGCTCAAAATGAAAGGAGGACACAGGCAACGAAGAACACCGAGGGCGTGGACTGCAACCTGTTTATCCTGAAGAAAGGTTAAAATTGCTCAAAATGAAAGGAGGACACAGGCAACGAAGAACACCGAGGGCGTGGACTGCAACCTGTTTATCCTGAAGAAAGGTTAAAATTGCTCAAAATGAAAGGCGGACACAAGCAACGAGGAACACCGCGGGTGCAGACTTCAACCTGTTTAGTTTGAAGAAATGTTAAAATTGGGCAAAATGAAAGGAGGACACAGGCAACGAAGAACACCGCGGGTGCAGACTGCAACCTGATCATTCTTAAAAAATGTTAAAATTGCGCAGAATGAAAGGAGGGCACAGGCAACGAGGAACACCGCGGGTGCAGACTGCAACCTGTTTATTCTGAAGAAATGTTAAAATTGCGCGAAATGAAAGGAGGACACAGGCAACGAGGAAAATCGCGGGCGATGACTGCAACCTGCTTATTCTGAAGAAATGTTAAAATTGGCGAAAATGAAAGGAGGACACAGGCAACGAGGAACACCGCGGGTGCAGACTGCAACCTGTTTATTCTCAAGAAATGTTAAAATTGCGCGAAATGAAAGGAGGACACAGGCAACGAGGAAAATCGCGGGCGATGACTGCAACCTGCTTATTCTGAAGAAATGTTAAAATTGGCCAAAATGAAAGGAGGACACAGGCAACGAGGAACACCGCGGGTGCAGACTGCAACCTGTTTATTCTGAAGAAATGTTAAAATTGCGCGAAATGAAAGGAGGACACAGGCAACGAGGAAAATCGCGGGCGATGACTGCAACCTGCTTATTCTGAAGAAATGTTAAAATTGGCCAAAATTAAAGGAGGACACAGGCAACGAGGAACACCGCGGGCGATGACTGCAACCTGCTTATTCTGAAGAAATGTTAAAATTGCGCGAAATGAAAGGAGGACACAGGCAACGAGGAAAATCGCGGGCGATGACTGCAACCTGCTTATTCTGAAGAAATGTTAAAATTGGCCAAAATTAAAGGAGGACACAGGCAACGAGGAACACCGCGGGTGCAGACTGCAACCTGTTTATTCTGAAGAAATGTTAAAATTGCGCGAAATGAAAGGAGGACACAGGACACGAGGAAAATCGCGGGCGATGACTGCAACCTGCTTATTCTGAAGAAATGTTAAAATAGGCCAAAATTAAAGGAGGACACAGGCAACGAGGAACACCGCGGGCGATGACTGCAACCTGCTTATTCTGAAGAAATGTTAAAATTGCGCGAAATGAAAGGAGGACACAGGCAACGAGGAAAATCGCGGGCGATGACTGCAACCTGCTTATTCTGAAGAAATGTTAAAATTGGCCAAAATGAAAGGAGGACACAGGCAACGAGGAACACCGCGGGCGATGACTGCAACCTGCTTATTCTGAAGAAATGTTAAAATTGCGCGAAATGAAAGGAGGACACAGGCAACGAGGAAAATCGCGGGCGATGAATGCAACCTGCTTATTTTGAAGAAATGTTAAAATTGGCCAAAATTAAAGGAGGACCCAGCCAACGAGGAACACCGCGGGTGCAGACTGCAACCTGTTTATTCTGAAGAAATGTTAAAATTGCGCGAAATGAAAGGAGGACACGGGCAACGAGGAAAATCGCGGGCGATGACTGCAACCTGCTTATTCTGAAGAAATGTTAAAATTGGCCAAAATGAAAGGAGGACACAGGCAACGAGGAACACCGCGGGCGATGACTGCAACCTGCTTGTTCTGAAGAAATGTTAAAATTGCGCGAAATGAAAGGAGGACACAGGCAACGAGGAAAATCGCGGGCGATGACTGCAACCTGCTTATTCTGAAGAAATGTTAAAATTGGCCAAAATGAAAGGAGGACACAGGCAACGAGGAACACCGCGGGTGCAGACTGCAACCTGTTTATTCTGAAGAAATGTTAAAATTGCGCGAAATGAAAGGAGGACACAGGCAACGAGGAAAATCGCGGGCGATGACTGCAACCTGCTTATTCTGAAGAAATGTTAAAATTGGCCAAAATGAAAGGAGGACACAGGCAACGAGGAACACCGCGGGCGATGACTGCATCCTGCTTATTCTGAAAAAATGTTAAAATTGCGCGAAATGAAAGGAGGACACAGGCAACGAGGAAAATCGCGGGCGATGACTGCAACCTGCTTATTCTGAAGAAATGTTAAAATTGGCCAAAATGAAAGGAGGACACAGGCAACGAGGAACACCGCGGGTGCAGACTGCAACCTGTTTATTCTGAAGAAATGTTAAAATTGCGCGAAATGAAAGGAGGACACAGGCAACGAGGAAAATCGCGGGCGATGACTGCAACCTGCTTATTCTGAAGAAATGTTAAAATTGGCCAAAATGAAAGGAGGACACAGGCAACGAGGAACACCGCGGGCGCAGACTGCAACCTGTTTATTCTCAAGAAATGTTAAAATTGCGCAAAATTAAAGGAGGACACAGGCACCGAGGAACACCGCGGGCGCTGACTGCAACCTGTTTATTCTGAAGAAATGTTAAAATTGCGCAAAATGAAAGGCGGACACAAGCAACGAGGAACACCGCGGGCGCAGACTGCAGCCTGTTCATTCTGAAGAAATGTTAAAATCGCGCGAAATGAAAGGAGGACACAGGCAACGAGGAACACCGCGGGTGCAGACTGCAACCTGTTTATTCTGAAGAAATGTTAAAATTGGGGCAAAATGAAAGGAGGACACAGGCAACGAGGAACACCGCGGGGTGCAGACTGCAACCTGTTTATTCTGAAGAAATGTTAAAATTGCGCAAAATGAAAGGAGGACACAGGCAACGAAGAACACCGCGGGCGCTGAGTGCAACCTGTTTATTCTGAAGAAATGTTAAAATTGCTCAAAATGAAAGGAGGACACAGGCAACGAAGAACACCGAGGGCGCGGACTGCAACCTGTTTATCCTGAAGAAAGGTTAAAATTGCTCAAAATGAAAGGAGGACACAGGCAACGAAGAACACCGAGGGCGTGGACTGCAACCTGTTTATCCTGAAGAAAGGTTAAAATTGCTCAAAATGAAAGGAGGACACAGGCAACGAAGAACACCGAGGGCGTGGACTGCAACCTGTTTATCCTGAAGAAAGGTAAAAATTGCTCAAAATGAAAGGAGGACACAGGCAACGAAGAACACCGAGGGCGTGGACTGCAACCTGTTTATCCTGAAGAAAGGTTAAAATTGCTCAAAATGAAAGGAGGACACAGGCAACGAAGAACACCGAGGGCGTGGACTGCAACCTGTTTATCCTGAAGAAAGGTTAAAATTGCTCAAAATGAAAGGAGGACACAGGCAACGAAGAACACCGAGGGCGTGGACTGCAACCTGTTTATCCTGAAGAAAGGTTAAAATTGCTCAAAATGAAAGGAGGACACAGGCAACGAAGAACACCGAGGGCGCGGACTGCAACCTGTTTATCCTGAAGAAAGGTTAAAATTGCTCAAAATGAAAGGAGGACACAGGCAACGAAGAACACCGAGGGCGTGGACTGCAACCTGTTTATCCTGAAGAAAGGTAAAAATTGCTCAAAATGAAAGGAGGACACAGGCAACGAAGAACACCGAGGGCGTGGACTGCAACCTGTTTATCCTGAAGAAAGGTTAAAATTGCTCAAAATGAAAGGAGGACACAGGCAACGAAGAACACCGAGGGCGTGGACTGCAACCTGTTTATCCTGAAGAAAGGTAAAAATTGCTCAAAATGAAAGGAGGACACAGGCAACGAAGAACACCGAGGGCGTGGACTGCAACCTGTTTATCCTGAAGAAAGGTAAAAATTGCTCAAAATGAAAGGAGGACACAGGCAACGAAGAACACCGAGGGCGTGGACTGCAACCTGTTTATCCTGAAGAAAGGTAAAAATTGCTCAAAATGAAAGGAGGACACAGGCAACGAAGAACACCGAGGGCGTGGGACTGCAACCTGTTTATCCTGAAGAAAGGTTAAAATTGCTCAAAATGAAAGGAGGACACAGGCAACGAAGAACACCGAGGGCGTGGACTGCAACCTGTTTATCCTGAAGAAAGGTTAAAATTGCTCAAAATGAAAGGAGGACACAGGCAACGAAGAACACCGAGGGCGTGGACTGCAACCTGTTTATCCTGAAGAAAGGTAAAAATTGCTCAAAATGAAAGGAGGACACAGGCAACGAAGAACACCGAGGGCGTGGACTGCAACCTGTTTATCCTGAAGAAAGGTAAAAATTGCTCAAAATGAAAGGAGGACACAGGCAACGAAGAACACCGAGGGCGTGGACTGCAACCTGTTTATCCTGAAGAAAGGTAAAAATTGCTCAAAATGAAAGGAGGACACAGGCAACGAAGAACACCGAGGGCGTGGACTGCAACCTGTTTATCCTGAAGAAAGGTAAAAATTGCTCAAAATGAAAGGAGGACACAGGCAACGAAGAACACCGAGGGCGTGGACTGCAACCTGTTTATCCTGAAGAAAGGTTAAAATTGCTCAAAATGAAAGGAGGACACAGGCAACGAAGAACACCGAGGGCGTGGACTGCAACCTGTTTATCCTGAAGAAAGGTTAAAATTGCTCAAAATGAAAGGAGGACACAGGCAACGAAGAACACCGAGGGCGCGGACTGCAACCTGTTTATCCTGAAGAAAGGTTAAAATTGCTCAAAATGAAAGGAGGACACAGGCAACGAAGAACACCGAGGGCGTGGACTGCAACCTGTTTATCCTGAAGAAAGGTTAAAATTGCTCAAAATGAAAGGAGGACACAGGCAACGAAGAACACCGAGGGCGCGGACTGCAACCTGTTTATCCTGAAGAAAGGTTAAAATTGCTCAAAATGAAAGGACACAGGCAACGAAGAACACCGAGGGCGTGGACTGCAACCTGTTTATCCTGAAGAAAGGTAAAAATTGCTCAAAATGAAAGGAGGACACAGGCAACGAAGAACACCGAGGGCGTGGACTGCAACCTGTTTTATCCTGAAGAAAGGTTAAAATTGCTCAAATGAAAGGAGGACACAGGCAACGAAGAACACCGAGGGCGTGGACTGCAACCTGTTTATCCTGAAGAAAGGTTAAAATTGCTCAAAATGAAAGGAGGACACAGGCAACGAAGAACACCGAGGGCGTGGACTGCAACCTGTTTATCCTGAAGAAAGGTTAAAATTGCTCAAAATGAAAGGAGGACACAGGCAACGAAGAACACCGAGGGCGCGGACTGCAACCTGTTTATCCTGAAGAAAGGTTAAAATTGCTCAAAATGAAAGGAGGACACAGGCAACGAAGAACACCGAGGGCGTGGACTGCAACCTGTTTATCCTGAAGAAAGGTAAAAATTGCTCAAAATGAAAGGAGGACACAGGCAACGAAGAACACCGACGGCGTGGACTGCAACCTGTTTATCCTGAAGAAAGGTTAAAATTGCTCAAAATGAAAGGAGGACACAGGCAACGAAGAACACCGAGGGCGCGGACTGCAACCTGTTTATCCTGAAGAAAGGTTAAAATTGCTCAAAATGAAAGGAGGACACAGGCAACGAAGAACACCGAGGGCGTGGACTGCAACCTGTTTATCCTGAAGAAAGGTTAAAATTGCTCAAAATGAAAGGCGGACACAAGCAACGAGGAACACCGCGGGTGCAGACTTCAACCTGTTTAGTTTGAAGAAATGTTAAAATTGGGCAAAATGAAAGGAGGACACAGGCAACGAAGAACACCGCGGGTGCAGACTGCAACCTGTTTATTCTAAAGAAATGTTAAAATTGCGCAAAATGAAAGGAGGACACAGGCAACGAGGAACACCGCAGGCGAAGACTGCAATATATTTATTCTGAAGAAATGTTAAAATTGCGCAATACGAAAGGAGGACACAGGCAACGAGGAACACCACGAGCGCTGACGGCAACCTGTTTATTCCGAAGAAATGTTAAAATTGCGCAAAATGAAAGGAGGACACAGGCAACGAGGAACACCGCGGGTGCTGACTGCAACCTGTTTATTCTGAAGAAATGTCAAAAATGCGCGAAATGAAAGGACACAGGCAACGAGGAACACCGCGGGTGCATACTGCAACCTGTTTATTCTGAAGAAATGTTAAAATTGCGCGAAATGAAAGGAGGACACAGGCAACGAGGAAAATCGCGGGCGGATGACTGCAACCTGCTTATTCTGAAGAAATGTTAAAATTGGCCAAAATGAAAGGAAGACACAGGCAACGAGGAACACCGCAGGTGCAGATTGCAACCTGTTTATGTTTATTCTGAAGAAATGTTAAAATAGCGCAAAATGAAAGGAGGACACAGGCACCGAGGAACACCGGGGGCGCAGACTGCAACCTGTTTATTCTGAAGAAATGTTAAAATAGCGCAAAATGAAAGGCGGACACAAGCAACGAGGAACACCGCGGGCGCAGACTGCAGCCTGTTCAATCTGAAGAAATGTTAAAATTGCGCGAAATGAAAGGAGGACACAGGCAACGAGGAACACCGCGGGCGCAGACTGCAACCTGCTCATTCTGAAGAAATGTTAAAATTGCGCAAAATGAAAGAAGGACAAAGGCAGCGAGGAACAGCGCGGTCGCAGACTGCCAACTGTTTATTCTCAAGAGATGTTAAAATTGCGCAAAACAAAAGGAGGACACAGGCAATGCGGAACACCGCGGGCGCAGGCTACCACCTGTTGATTTTCAAGAAATGTTGACATTCAGCAAAACAAAAGGAGGAGAAATGCAGCGAGGAACACCGCGGGCGCAGACTGCGAACTGTTTATTCTCAAGAGATGTTAAAATTGCGCAAAACAAAAGGAGGACACGGGCAACGTGGAACACCGCGGGCGCAGGCTCCCACCTGTTGATTTTCAAGAAATGTTGAAATTCAGCAAAACAAAAGGAGAAATGCAGCGACGAACACCGCGGGCGCACAATTCCAACTGTTTATTCTCAAGAAATGTTAAAATTGCGCAAAATGAAAGGAGGACACAGGCTACGAGCAAGACCGCGGGTGCAGACTGCCACCTGTTTATTCTGAAGAAATGTTAAAATTGCGCAAAAGAAACGGAGGACACACGCAAAGAGGAACACCACGGGCGCAGACTGCAACCTGTTTATTCTCAAGAAATGTTAAAATTGCGCAAAATGAAAGGAGGACACAGGCAACGAGGAACACCGCGGGTGCAGATTGCAACCTGTTTATGTTTATTCTGAAGAAATGCTAAAATTGCGCAAAATGAAAGCAGGACACAGGCACCGAAGAACACCGCGGGCGCTGACTGCAACCTGTTTATTCTGAAGAAATGTTAAAATTGCGCAAAATGAAAGGCGGACTCAAGCAAGGAGGAACACCGCGGGCGCAGACTGCAACCTGTTCATTCTGAAGAAATGTTAAAATTGCGCAAAACAAAAGGAGGACACAGGCAATGCGGAACACCGCGGGCGCAGGCTACCACCTGTTGATTTTCATGAAATGTTGACATTCAGCAAAACAAAAGGAGGAGAAATGCAGTGAGGAACACCGCGGGCGCAGACTGCCACCTGTTTATTCTCAAGAAATGTTACTATTGCCAAAAGAAAAGGAGGACATAGGCAACGAGGAACACCGCGGGCGCAGACTTCCACCTGTTTATTCTCAAGAATTGTTACAATTGCGCAAAAGAAAAGGAGGAACACTGCGGGCGCAGACTGCCAACTGTTCATTGTCAAGAAATGTTAAAATTGCGCAAAATGAAAGAAGGTCAAAGGCAGCGAGGAACACAGCGGGCGCAGACTGCCAACTGTTTATTCTCAAGAGATGTTAAATTGCGCAAAACAAAAGGAGGACACAGGCAATGCGGAACACCGCGGGCGCAGGCTACCACCTGTTGATTTTCAAGAAATGTTGACATTCAGCAAAACAAAAGGAGGAGAAATGCAGCGAGGAACACCGTGGGCGCAGACTGCCACCTGTTTATTCTCAAGAAATGTTACAATTGCGCAAAAGAAAAGGAGGAACACTGCGGGCGCAGATTGCCAACTGTTTATTGTCAAGAAATGTTAAAATTGCGCAAAATGAAAGAAGGTCAAAGGCAGCGAGGAACACAGCGGGCGCAGACTGCCAACTGTTTATTCTCAAGAGATGTTAAATTGCGCAAAACAAAAGGAGGACACAGGCAATGCGGAACACCGCGGGCGCAGGCTACCACCTGTTGATTTTCAAGAAATGTTGACATTCAGCAAAACAAAAGGAGGAGAAATGCAGCGAGGAACACCGCGGGCGCAGACTGCCACCTGTTTATTCTCAAGAAATGTTACAATTGCGCAAAAGAAAAGGAGGAACACTGCGGGCGCAGATTGCCAACTGTTTATTGTCAAGAAATGTAAAAATTGCGCAAAATGAAAGAAGGTCAAAGGTAGCGAGGAACACCGCGGGCGCAGACTGCAAACTGTTTATTCTCAAGAGATGTTAAAATTGCGCAAAACAAAAGGAGGACACAGGCAACGTGGAACACCGCGGGCGCAGGCTCCCACCTGTTGATTTTCAAGAAATGTTGAAATTCAGCAAAACAAAAGGAGAAATGCAGCGACGAACACCGCGGGCGCACAATTCCAACTGTTTATTCTCAAGAAATGTTAAAATTGCGCAAAATGAAAGGAGGACACAGGCTACGAGCAAGACCGCGGGTGCAGACTGCCACCTGTTTATTCTGAAGAAATGTTAAAATTGCGCAAAAGAAACGGAGGACACACGCAAAGAGGAACACCACGGGCGCAGACTGCAACCTGTTTATTCTCAAGAAATGTTAAAATTGCGCAAAATGAAAGGAGGACGCAGGCAACGAGGAACACCGCGGGTGCAGATTGCAACCTGTTTATGTTTATTCTGAAGAAATGTTAAAATTGCGCAAAATGAAAGCAGGGCACAGGCACCGAAGAACACCGCGGGCGCTGACTGCAACCTGTTTATTCTGAAGAAATGTTAAAAGTGCGCAAAATGAAAGGCGGACACAAGCAAGGAGGAACACCGCGGGCGCAGACTGCAACCTGTTCATTCTGAAGAAATGTTAAAATTGCGCAAAACAAAAGGAGGACACAGGCAATGCGGAACACCGCGGGCGCAGGCTACCACCTGTTGATTTTCATGAAATGTTGACATTCAGCAAAACAAAAGGAGGAGAAATGCAGTGAGGAACACCGCGGGCGCAGACTGCCACCTGTTTATTCTCAAGAATTGTTACAATTGCGCAAAAGAAAAGGAGGAACACTGCGGGCGCAGACTGCCAACTGTTTATTGTCAAGAAATGTTAAAATTGCGCAAAATGAAAGAAGGTCAAAGGCAGCGAGGAACACCGCGGGCGCAGACTGCCAACTGTTTATTCTCAAGAGATGTTAAAATTGCGCAAAACAAAAGGAGGACACAGGCAACGTGGAACACCGCGGGCGCAGGCTCCCACCTGTTGATTTTCAAGAAATGTTGAAATTCAGCAAAACAAAAGGAGAAATGCAGCGACGAACACCGCGGGCGCACAATTCCAACTGTTTATTCTCAAGAAATGTTAAAATTGCGCAAAAGAAACGGAGGACACACGCAAAGAGGAACACCACGGGCGCAGACTGCAACCTGTTTATTCTCAAGAAATGTTAAAATTGCGCAAAATGAAAGGCGGACACAAGCAAGGAGGAACACCGCGGGCGCAGACTGCCACCTGTTTATTCTCAAGAGATGTTAAAATGGCGCAAAACAAAAGGAGGACACAGGCAACGTGGAACACCGCGGGCGCAGACTCCCACCTGTTGATTTTCAAGAAATGTTGAAATTCAGCAAAAAAAAAGGAGAAATGCAGCGACGAACACCGCGGGCGCACAATTCCAACTGTTTATTCTCAAGAAATGTTAAAATTGCGCAAAATGAAAGGAGGACACAGGCTACGAGCAAGACCGCGGGTGCAGACTGCCACCTGTTTATTCTGAAGAAATGTTAAAATTGCGCAAAAGAAACGGAGGACACACGCAAAGAGGAACACCACGGGCGCAGACTGCAACCTGTTTATTCTCAAGAAATGTTAAAATTGCGCAAAATGAAAGGAGGACACAGGCTACGAGCAAGACCGCGGGTGCAGACTGCCACCTGTTTATTCTGAAGAAATGTTAAAATGGCGCAAAAGAAACGGAGGACACACGCAAAGAGGAACACCACGGGCGCAGACTGCAACCTGTTTATTCTCAAGAAATGTTAAAATTGCGCAAAACAAAAGGAGGACACAGGCAATGCGGAACACCGCGGGCGCAGGCTACCACCTGTTGATTTTCATGAAATGTTGACATTCAGCAAAACAAAAGGAGGAGAAATGCAACGAGGAACACCGCGGGCGCAGACTGCCACCTGTTTATTCTCAAGAAATGTTACTATTGCCAAAAGAAAAGGAGGACATAGGCAACGAGGAACACCGCGGGCGCAGACTTCCACCTGTTTATTCTCAAGAATTGTTACAATTGCGCAAAAGAAAAGGAGGAACACTGCGGGCGCAGACTGCCAACTGTTTATTGTCAAGAAATGTTAAAATTGCGCAAAATGAAAGAAGGTCAAAGGCAGCGAGGAACAGCGCGGTCGCAGACTGCCAACTGTTTATTCTCAAGAGATGTTAAAATTGCGCAAAACGAAAGGACACAGGCAATGCGGAACACCGCGGGCGCAGGCTACCACCTGTTGATTTTCAAGAAATGTTGACATTCAGCAAAACAAAAGGAGGAGAAATGCAGCGAGGAACACCGCGGGCGCAGACTGCCACCTGTTTATTCTCAAGAAATGTTACTATTGCCAAAAGAAAAGGAGGACACAGGCAACGAGGAACACCGCGCGAGCAGGCTTCCACCTGTTTATTCTCAAGAATTGTTACAATTGCGCAAAAGAAAAGGAGGAACACTGCGGGCGCAGATTGCCAACTGTTTATTGTCAAGAAATGTTAAAATTGCGCAAAATGAAAGAAGGTCAAAGGCAGCGAGGAACACCGCGGGCGCAGACTGCCAACTGTTTATTCTCAAGAGATGGTAAAATTGCGCAAAACAAAAGGAGGACACAGGCAACGTGGAACACCGCGGGCGCAGGCTACCACCTGTTGATTTTCAAGAAATGTTGACATTCAGCAAAACAAAAGGAGGAGAAATGCAGCGAGGAACACCGCGGGCGCAGACTGCCACCTGTTTATTCTCAAGAAATGTTACTATTGCCAAAAGAAAAGGAGGACACAGGCAACGAGCAAGACCGCGGGTGCAGACTGCCACCTGTTTATTCTGAAGAAATGTTAAAATTGCGCAAAAGAAACGGAGGACACACGCAAAGAGGAACACCACGGGCGCAGACTGCAACCTGTTTATTCTCAAGAAATGTTAAAATTGCGCAAAATGAAAGGAGGACGCAGGCAACGAGGAACACCGCGGGTGCAGATTGCAACCTGTTTATGTTTATTCTGAAGAAATGTTAAAATTGCGCAAAATGAAAGCAGGGCACAGGCACCGAAGAACACCGCGGGCGCTGACTGCAACCTGTTTATTCTGAAGAAATGTTAAAAGTGCGCAAAATGAAAGGCGGACACAAGCAAGGAGGAACACCGCGGGCGCAGACTGCAACCTGTTCATTCTGAAGAAATGTTAAAATTGCGCAAAACAAAAGGAGGACACAGGCAATGCGGAACACCGCGGGCGCATCCTACCACCTGTTGATTTTCATGAAATGTTGACATTCAGCAAAACAAAAGGAGGAGAAATGCAGTGAGGAACACCGCGGGCGCAGACTGCCACCTGTTTATTCTCAAGAATTGTTACAATTGCGCAAAAGAAAAGGAGGAACACTGCGGGCGCAGACTGCCAACTGTTTATTGTCAAGAAATGTTAAAATTGCGCAAAATGAAAGAAGGTCAAAGGCAGCGAGGAACACCGCGGGCGCAGACTGCCAACTGTTTATTCTCAAGAGATGTTAAAATTGCGCAAAACAAAAGGAGGACACAGGCAACGTGGAACACCGCGGGCGCAGGCTCCCACCTGTTGATTTTCAAGAAATGTTGAAATTCAGCAAAACAAAAGGAGAAATGCAGCGACGAACACCGCGGGCGCACAATTCCAACTGTTTATTCTCAAGAAATGTTAAAATTGCGCAAAAGAAACGGAGGACACACGCAAAGAGGAACACCACGGGCGCAGACTGCAACCTGTTTATTCTCAAGAAATGTTAAAATTGCGCAAAATGAAAGGCGGACACAAGCAAGGAGGAACACCGCGGGCGCAGACTGCCACCTGTTTATTCTCAAGAGATGTTAAAATGGCGCAAAACAAAAGGAGGACACAGGCAACGTGGAACACCGCGGGCGCAGGCTCCCACCTGTTGATTTTCAAGAAATGTTGAAATTCAGCAAAAAAAAAGGAGAAATGCAGCGACGAACACCGCGGGCGCACAATTCCAACTGTTTATTCTCAAGAAATGTTAAAATTGCGCAAAATGAAAGGAGGACACAGGCTACGAGCAAGACCGCGGGTGCAGACTGCCACCTGTTTATTCTGAAGAAATGTTAAAATTGCGCAAAAGAAACGGAGGACACACGCAAAGAGGAACACCACGGGCGCAGACTGCAACCTGTTTATTCTCAAGAAATGTTAAAATTGCGCAAAATGAAAGGAGGACACAGGCTACGAGCAAGACCGCGGGTGCAGACTGCCACCTGTTTATTCTGAAGAAATGTTAAAATGGCGCAAAAGAAACGGAGGACACACGCAAAGAGGAACACCACGGGCGCAGACTGCAACCTGTTTATTCTCAAGAAATGTTAAAATTGCGCAAAACAAAAGGAGGACACAGGCAATGCGGAACACCGCGGGCGCAGGCTACCACCTGTTGATTTTCATGAAATGTTGACATTCAGCAAAACAAAAGGAGGAGAAATGCAACGAGGAACACCGCGGGCGCAGACTGCCACCTGTTTATTCTCAAGAAATGTTACTATTGCCAAAAGAAAAGGAGGACATAGGCAACGAGGAACACCGCGGGCGCAGACTTCCACCTGTTTATTCTCAAGAATTGTTACAATTGCGCAAAAGAAAAGGAGGAACACTGCGGGCGCAGACTGCCAACTGTTTATTGTCAAGAAATGTTAAAATTGCGCAAAATGAAAGAAGGTCAAAGGCAGCGAGGAACAGCGCGGTCGCAGACTGCCAACTGTTTATTCTCAAGAGATGTTAAAATTGCGCAAAACGAAAGGACACAGGCAATGCGGAACACCGCGGGCGCAGGCTACCACCTGTTGATTTTCAAGAAATGTTGACATTCAGCAAAACAAAAGGAGGAGAAATGCAGCGAGGAACACCGCGGGCGCAGACTGCCACCTGTTTATTCTCAAGAAATGTTACTATTGCCAAAAGAAAAGGAGGACACAGGCAACGAGGAACACCGCGCGAGCAGGCTTCCACCTGTTTATTCTCAAGAATTGTTACAATTGCGCAAAAAAAAAGGAGGAACACTGCGGGCGCAGATTGCCAACTGTTTATTGTCAAGAAATGTAAAAATTGCGCAAAATGAAAGAAGGTCAAAGGCAGCGAGGAACACCGCGGGCGCAGACTGCCAACTGTTTATTCTCAAGAGATGTTAAAATTGCGCAAAACAAAAGGAGGACACAGGCAACGTGGAACACCGCGGGCGCAGGCTCCCACCTGTTGATTTTCAAGAAAAGTTGAAATTCAGCAAAAAAAAAGGAGAAATGCAGCGACGAACACCGCGGGCGCACAATTCCAACTGTTTATTCTCAAGAAATGTTAAAATTGCGCAAAATGAAAGGAGGACACAGGCTACGAGCAAGACCGCGGGTGCAGACTGCCACCTGTTTATTCTGAAGAAATGTTAAAATTGCGCAAAAGAAACGGAGGACACACGCAAAGAGGAACACCACGGGCGCAGACTGCAACCTGTTTATTCTCAAGAAATGTTAAAATTGCGCAAAATGAAAGGCGGACACAAGCAAGGAGGAACACCGCGGGCGCAGACTGCAACCTGTTCATTCTGAAGAAATGTTAAAATTGCGCAAAACAAAAGGAGGACACAGGCAATGCGGAACACCGCGGGCGCAGGCTACCACCTGTTGATTTTCATGAAATGTTGACATTCAGCAAAACAAAAGGAGGAGAAATGCAGCGAGGAACACCGCGGGCGCAGACTGCCACCTGTTTATTCTCAAGAAATGTTACTATTGCCAAAAGAAAAGGAGGACATAGGCAACGAGGAACACCGCGGGCGCAGACTTCCACCTGTTTATTCTCAAGAATTGTTACAATTGCGCAAAAGAAAAGGAGGAACACTGCGGGCGCAGACTGCCAACTGTTTATTGTCAAGAAATGTCAAAATTGCGCAAAATGAAAGAAGGTGAAAGGCAGCGAGGAACACCGCGGGCGCAGACTGCCAACTGTTTATTCTCAAGAGATGTTAAAATTGCGCAAAACAAAAGGAGGACACAGGCAACGTGGAACACCGCGGGCGCAGACTTCCACCTGTTTATTCTCAAGAATTGTTACAATTGCGCAAAAGAAAAGGAGGAACACTGAGGGCGCAGACTGCCAACTGTTTATTCTCAAGAAATGTTAAAATTGTGCAAAATGAAAGAAGGACAAAGGCAGCGAGGAACACCGCGGGCGCAGACAGCCAACTGTTTATTCTCAAGAGATGTTAAAATTGCGCAAAACAAAAGGACACAGGCAATGTGGAACACCGCGGGCGCAGGCTGCCACCTGTTGATTTTCAAGAAATGTTAAAATTTAGCGAAACAAAAGGAGGAGAAATGCAGCGAGGAACACCGCGGGCGCACAATTCCAACTGTTTATTCTCAAGAAATGTTAAAATTGCGCAAAATGAAAGGAGGACACAGGCTACGAGCAAGACCGCGGGTGCAGACTGCCACCTGTTTATTCTGAAGAAATGTTAAAATTGCGCAAAAGAAACGGAGGACACACGCAAAGAGGAACACCACGGGCGCAGACTGCAACCTGTTTATTCTCAAGAAATGTTAAAATTGCGCAAAATGAAAGGAGGACACAGGCAACGAGGAACACCGCGGGCGCAGTCTGCAACCTGTTTATACCGATGAAATGTTAAAATTGCGCAAAATTAAAGGAGGACACAGGCAACGAGGAACACCGCGGGTGCAGACTGCAACCTGTTTATTCTGAAGAAATGTTAAAATTGCGCAAAATGAAAGGAGGACACAGGCAACGAGGAACACCGCGGGCACAGACTGCGACCTGTTTATTCTGATGAAAAGTTAAAATTGCGCAAAATGAAAGGACACAGGCAACGAGGAACACCGCGGGCACAGACTGCAACCTGTTTATTCTGAAGAAATGTTAAAATTGCGCAAAATGAAATTAGGACACAGGCAAGGAGGAACACCGCAGGTGTAAACTGCAACATGTTTATTCTGAAGAAATGTTAAAATTGCGCAAGATGAAAGGAGGACACAGGCAACGAGGAAAAGCGCGGGCGCAGACTGCAACCTGTTTATTCTGAAGAAATGTTAAAATTGCGCAAAATGAAAGGGGGACCCAGACAACGAGGAACACCGCGGGTGCAGACTGCAACCTGTTTATTCTGAAGAAATGTTAAAATTGTGCAAAATGAAAGGACACAGGCAACGAGGAACACCGCGGGCGCAGATTGCAACCTGTTCATTCTGAAGGAATGTTAAAATTGCGCAAAATGAAAGGAGGACATAGGCAACGAAGAACACCGCGGGCGCAGACTGCAACCTGTTTATTCTGATGAAATGTTAAAATTGCGCAAAATGAAAGGAGGACACAGGCAACGAGGAACACAGCGGGCACAAACTGCAACCTATTTATTCTGATGAAATGTTAAAATTGCGCAAAATAAAATTAGGACACAGGCAAGGAGGAACACCGCAGGTGTAAACTGCAACATGTTTATTCTGAAGAAATGTTAAAATTGCGCAAGATGAAAGGAGGACACAGGCAACGAGGAAAAGCGCGGGCGCAGACTGCAACCTGTTTATTCTGAAGAAATGTTAAAATTGCGCAAAATGAAAGGACACAGGCAACGAGGAACACCGCGGGCGCAGACTGCAACCTGTTCATTCTGAAGGAATGTTAAAATTGCGCAAAATGAAAGGAGGACATAGGCAACGAAGAACACCGCGGGCGCAGACTGCAACCTGTTTATTCTGATGAAATGTTAAAATTGCGCAAAATGAAAGGAGGACACAGGCAACGAGGAACACCGCGGGCGCAGACTGCAACCTGTTCATTCTGAAGGAATGTTAAAATTGCGCAAAATGAAAGGAGGACATAGGCAACGAAGAACACCGCTGGCGCAGACTGCAACCTGTTTATTATGAAGAAATGTTAAAATTGCGCAAAATGAAAGGGGGACCCAGACAACGAGGAACACCGCGGGCGCAGACTGCAACCTGTTTATTCTGAAGAAATGTTAAAATTGTGCAAAATGAAAGGACACAGGCAACGAGGAACACCGCGGGCGCAGACTGCAACCTGTTCATTTTGAAGGAATGTTAAAATTGGGCAAAATGAAAGGAGGACATAGGCAACGAAGAACACCGCGGGCGCAGACTGCAACCTGTTTATTCTGATGAAATGTTAAAATTGCGCAAAATGAAAGGAGGACACAGGCAACGAGGAACACAGCGGGCACAGACTGCAACCTATTTATTCTGATGAAATGTTAAAATTGCGCAAAATAAAATTAGGACACAGGCAAGGAGGAACACCGCAGGTGTAAACTGCAACCTGTTTATTCTGAAGAAATGTTAAAATTGCGCAAGATGAAAGGAGGACACAGGCAACGAGGAAAAGCGCGGGCGCAGACTGCAACCTGTTTATTCTGAAGAAATGTTAAAATTGCGCAAAATGAAATTAGGACACAGGCAAGGAGGAACACCGCAGGTGTAAACTGCAACATGTTTATTCTGAAGAAATGTTAAAATTGCGCAAGATGAAAGGAGGACACAGGCAACGAGGAAAAGCGCGGGCGCAGACTGCAACCTGTTTATTCTGAAGAAATGTTAAAATTGCGCAAGATGAAAGGAGGACACAGGCAACGAGGAAAAGCGCGGGCGCAGACTGCAACCTGTTTATTCTGAAGAAATGTTAAAATTGCGCAAAATGAAATTAGGACACAGGCAAGGAGGAACACCGCAGGTGTAAACTGCAACATGTTTATTCTGAAGAAATGTTAAAATTGCGCAAGATGAAAGGAGGACACAGGCAACGAGGAAAAGCGCGGGCGCAGACTGCAACCTGTTTTCTGAAGAAATGTTAAAATTGCGCAAAATGAAAGGGGGACCCAGGCAACGAGGAACACCGCGGGTGCAGACTGCAACCTGTTTATTCTGAAGAAATGTTAAAATTGTGCAAAATGAAAGGACACAGGACACGAGGAACACCGCGGGCGCAGACTGCAACCTGTTCATTCTGAAGGAATGTTAAAATTGCGCAAAATGAAAGGAGGACATAGGCAACGAAGAACACTGCGGGCGCAGACTGCAACCTGTTTATTTTCAAGAAGTGTTAAAATTGAGCAAAAAAAAAGGAGGACAAATGCAGCGAGTAACACCGCGGGCGCAGACTGCGAACTGTTTATTCGCAAGAAATGTTAAAATTGCGCAAAAGAAATGGAGGACACAGGCAACGAGGAACGCTGCGGGCGCAGACTGCGAAGTGTTTATTGTCAAGAAATGTTAAAATTGCGCAAAAAAAAGGACAAAGGCAGCGATGAACACTGCGGGCGCAGACTGCTAACTCTTTATTCTCAAGAAATGATAAAATTCCGCAAAATGAAAGGAGGACACAGGCAACGAGGAACAAAGCGGGCGCAGACTGCCAACTGTTTATTCTATACATTGAAAGCATGTCCGCAAGCGTCTTGTTTAGACGTTCCGTGAGTCTGTTAGTTTGGGGATGATAAGAAGTCGTCCTGCAGTGACTGGTATGACTGAGGAGTAGAAGATGTTTCAACAGGACTTGTCGGGCTAGTTGGTTGATCATAATGCAAAAAAGACGAACTGCGCAACAAGAACACGGACGAAAGGGAGGCAGACACACACTAACGCAGCTTGTTCTTGTTGCGCAGTTCGTCTTTTTTGCAGTACAAGATGGTGCAGGAGCTAAGAGGAAAAGGCAGCCCCTCTGTCAGTAATCAAAACTTGTGGAGCACCATGACGTGTGACGATTTGATGAATAAAGAACTAGGCTACTTCGATGGCGGTGCTACTTTAAGAAATGCTGTCTCCGCATAACGTGTGAGATAATCAGTGGCTACTGTTATACACCTTTTCTGGAGCCTGATGTAGGAAAGGGCCCCGCAAGTTCATGCCGACTTATTGAAACGCTAGCGAGGGCGACTCAATGGGCTTGACGAATCCGGCTGGCTTCACGGACGGAAGTTTGCGGGGCTGGCAATCCCTGCAAGTGCGGATGTAATGCGCAACGTCAGGACCCAGGCGAGGCCAGTATTACTTGTCTTGAATTCTGGCTTGTGTTCTATTAGCACCAAATTGCCAGGCGTGAAGAATTTCGTTGCGTAGATTCACAGGGACGACCAGCAAGTATTGCCTACTGTTGGCGGCGAAATTCGTCTTGAACAGCACACCGTTTCGTATGCAGAGAGACGACAAAGTTCGCCTGAAGGCTTTAGGAACTCTCCTGCTGGCACCAAGATAACGAATGATGTCGCGGAGGTCGGGGTCGACGGGTTGATGCTCGGCGAAATCGTTGGCATGTAGTGCATTCAAGGAGACTTCATCGTCGTCAGCAGCGTCGTCCGGAGCTGCTTGCACGGGAGCACGAGATAAGCAGTCGGCGTCAGCGTGATTTGTAAATGACGGTGATATCGAACTGTTGGAGACCATTGTGCGATGCACCCGGAGGGAACCTTGATGCCGGTTAACCGGCGTAGTGCCTGATGATCAGTCACTACTGTGAAAGAGCGGCCATAAAGGTATGGTCTGAACTTCGAAACTGCCCACACGATGGCGAGGCATTCTTTTTTCAGAGGCTCCTGTCTTCGATAGTGCGCGGCTCGCATAGGCGATGACACGCGGTTGGTCCCGCCGAACTAGGACAGTGCGGACAGTGTGGACGCTTGTGTATGCAAGCTCCTCAACGTGCGCCAGCACAGGGGGTGACTGCGGGCGGCGTTGAAGCTCTTTAAACACCATTTGCTGCATGCCCAGCTTTCCGGGACATCAACTACTTGCGCCATCTACCGGCAGTGGCGGCGACAGGGCGCGTAACTGAATGGGATAAGGTACAAAAAAATAGTAGAACGTTAACAAACGCACCTACAGAAAACGCTTCCGGGATTTGTATAACATGCACTTAGCTGAGAATTGTGCCTTAGTTTCAGTTCTGTAATATTAATACGCGAGCTTCCCAGCGGTTTGAATATTATACTATGCTGCCTACGGGAGGGGGCCAAATTTTGCCATTTTTTCCAGACTTTGAAACTGTATAGCGTTATAACACGGATAGATATCGAAAATGCTTCCCGGTTTTAGGTACCTTAGAATATGCTGTTTAAAATGGTGTGCCACGATCTTGTATAGCTTTGATCAAGAAGCTTCCTGAGGCCTCTTAATGTGACACGTGATATTGCCTAAAATATGGAACATGGCGCCCGGTGCGCAGCTACGCTGCAGAAATGGTTCGGACTGATGATGTTGCGTCCATATTGATGCTTACTTTTTTATCGGGTGACTTGTGCCTTGTAGACAAGAACACATGTCAGAGCTCGAACCCAGTGTCTCGACCGGTGTTTTAAAACAGGTTGTTACGATGGCCATGCATTAACGCAGCTACATACAGTACTCGCGGCTGTTCATACATATGCTTGTCGTGGATAACTTTGCAAATTGCCAGCCCTGTGCTATTCCTCAAAAAGTTTATTTGCGCGTGTGATCATATTATATTAGGGTATGAGAGCTAGCTCATCCGAATTTTAGCTATTCTTGTCACTTTGAAAGAGCGTAGCGGCATTCAAACGGCCGGCATCAAAAAGTATTCGCGGATATAAGTGTCTTAGTTTATTATTTTAAAACTTATGTAAGAAAATTTGATATAGCTTTGCTCAGAAACATTCTGAATCTGTTCAGCTGTCGTCGCACATAACATAGAATTTGGAGTCTAAAAGCAGATAGCTTCTAGATAGACGTTCAGGCTGTCACTATCTCGTTCAGTTGTAATGCTTTCAATTTAGTGACTCTAGCGTTGTCCGAATATGGTGACTGCAGTTTGCCCCTAGGGTTCTAACCTGGGTTCAGGACCTTTTGTTTTTGTCGACTGATTTTAATAAAAGTGCTCGTTTCAATACAAAATATTTTAGTATGAATGTGTGAATAAAAAATTTAACACATGATCACTATTCATACTGTTATTGCTACAGCTATTGGCGACTTTTTTTGCTGTACTTTCATTCAGACTTCTGTAATATGCATGTATGATGTATTGCCGGCATCCTATCTGTGGAACACGACTGTAAAAATTAGGCTTCGCTTTTGAGGTACGAAACTTCGCTTTTAAATATACCACAAGATACCACCAACTTTTTTCTATTTTTGCAAATAAATTAGTGAATTTAATTTTGTCCACTTCTGTCCTACGAAAAAGCGCTTTTACATGCACGTCATCAAGGATGCAGTTCATAAAAATATATATAAATGGTAAATAAGGTGGCTGTCGCATTTTGCGACGCTGCCAGTCGCTACGCTGTCAGTCGCTGCTACGCTGCTGCTTCGGGTGATTGTCATGATATCGCAGTTAATTCTCCCGCACCTCCCAGAGTAGCCTCGCAAAGGGCCGCCAGGTGCAGGAGGATTAACTACGGACTAACAGGGTTAGCCGCAATGTCATATCAATCGGCTGACGCCACTGGCTTGAGTGCCTTCTTTGAGGAACGTTTGCATCTGTCTTGTGAGGCTAAGCTGTAATCATTTTAGGGAATAAATTTTTCTATGTTAGCAGTATAATAGACGAGTTGCGTTATCGCAAGAAGCTTGCTTTTAAGTTTCATCTCATTCTTCGAAATCCTATGAAAACGTGTAAAAAATTGATCTCCAGAAGCAAGATCAAAGGATGTTAAGGGATATAAATTAGAGGGGGAAGAAAAATGAACAACTAAGTGTCCTGCCCACGCCAGTACAAATACTACATTGATACCTTTAAAAGAATGAAAACTAGAAGTGCTCCCCGTTAGGTTGGGCAATAAAAATCAAAGAGAAACTCCCCCACAAATAAAGTCAAAGAGAGAGAGGGCGGAACACATGAAGACACAGAGACAGAAGGAGCGCCTTTAGGCGCTCTTTCTGTCTCTGTGTCTTCTTGTGTTCGTTCCCTTGCGCCATACAACTTTATAATGAACCAACTAGCCCAACAGCAAGTACTTCTGTTACTAAGGACGGAAGTTGGAACTTCGAAGAATGTGATGGTGTGCTCGAAGAATGTGTGCTCGATGCTTTATCCTTATTTGGACAACATGGAAAGGGCTTACGTATTACTTGTGAAGTACCTGAAGGTAAAGCTTTACAGTTTTTAGATCTTAGTATTGAGTTTTGTGAGGAACAGGTTTGTTGGGCGTATGCTACGCGCGTAATAAAGAAGGTTCTGCCATATGACTCTGCTCATTCCAATCTAAACAAAAGGGGGATTGCTTCACTTTGTCTCGAATCCGCCCTCAGAAAATCATGCTCTCACTAGATGCCACTAAGATTTCAAACCCAATTGGCCAGGCTGTCTTCAGCTGGGTTCCCTGGTTCGCTCGTAACGGCGGTAGCTGAAAGCATGCTACAGAAGATGAAGAGAAAGGATGTGAGAGCTGAGGAAGATGTCCCTCGAGAAGAGCTGGTGCGACCTGTGGTAGTGCCCTACGTGCACAAGTTAGCCCACAACTTGAAAAAAGTCGCGAGTAGGCATGGTGTGCCGCTTGTTTTTTTTTTTTTTTCAGCCCCGGAAAAGCGAGGAAGCCTTTGCTTTCGTATTGAAAGAGACCAAAAAGAAGAGAGAGGGTGTGGCACCAAACATGGGCGATCGTTCATGGTGCGCCGAAGGTGTTGTCTACGAAATTCCAATCTCGTGCGGCCGCTACTATATAGGGCAAACTGGGTGCTGCGTTAACAAGCGAATCAGGGAACACTAAATAAACGTTGATCAAGATAAAGATGGCACAAATATGCCTAAGCATATAAGGTGCTGGCCGTCAAGCACTTGTGAGCCACGTTTTTTCGGTGCTCGAATTCTATCAAAAAGCAAAGATACAAAATCCAAAGTATTAACAGAAGCATTTTACATTGCAAAGAAAGGAAGCATGTGCGTCATCGACACGTCCATATATTTTGAAAAATTCATAGCGCATGAAGGCAGGACAGTGCAGAGACAACACAGGACGAGCGCTAACTGACAAGTGCAGGTTTATTTGAAATCCACACTCGACGAAACTGGGACTGGAAGGGACAAGTGTATTAGAGAAACCTTCCCTTGCTCTCTTGCATAAAGAATTTTGTTTCCTCAATTCGAAGTAATATTTTTCTTCGTGCTGAAAGTTAAAGATCAAAGGGGCGTTTGTTGTTACCTTTTGTCTGGAGCTCTGAATTTTTGTACATGTGATGTTTTCATGATAACTGCATCGGCGTCCTAATCTTTCCGTTTGCTGCTGCGTGGCTCAACATGCGCACTGGTTTCCTCGAGTGTGGATTTCAAATAAACCTGCAGTTGTCAGTTAGCGCACATCCTGTGTTGTCTCTGCACTGTCCTGTCTTCATGCGCTATGTCTTTTTCAAAAGTTGTGCACCAACAAGCCCAAAGTTCTACCTTATTAAGGTCCATATCTTTTTATAAGGATGATAACTGTTTCACTCGTTCGCTATCATATCAATTTTGAAGATGATAGTATTCCATGCGTGTAAGATGATATACATTTGTCCGTGGTGCCTTCAAATAAATCAGTTGTGAGTGGCGCTCCGTCCCGTCTTTCTGCCTTGTGTTGTGTCTGTTTCCGCGCCTGTAACCGAAGACGTCTGAGGACTTGCACACAATGTCCCTGCGGCCTAATGGACGCATTTCAGAGATCAGCTGTCAATGATCTTAGCTCCTGTTGAATTAGTTTTGGAGTTTTCATTTCGATCGCACCGTCACCGATTGGGACGAGGGCCACGGGAATAGCATCAATGACACTTTTTTAAAGGACTCATGCGGCAGGCTTTGGGCTGGCAAGCTTAGCAAACCAAGCTTCCAACCCTCCACCTGGGGAGGTCAATGACATCTCTCAGCAAAACTAACCCTGAGGTTCAGATGAACTGCGTCTTATCCCACGTCTTGGCCAAAACCCCCCAACGTAGTAAGGCATCACCAATGATGATCAAGCCGTAACCACCTGGAGAGGCAGTGAACAGCAGCAGCCAGCAAGGACACCTCACCTTCGGCAGTTCTTCGCACGTTGCGTTCCTTGTCTTCCAATTCTTCCAAGCGACGGTTCTTCTTTTCTCTGGTGGGCAGCAGAGCCAGGTCGAGCTCCGAGCTACATCTTCGTGGGCGCCGCTGACGATTCCAGCGCCGCTACAGGTTCTCCCCCACTAGAGCGATAAAAGAAAAAGATAAAAACGGTATCTACAAGTTTCCTCATGCAAGTGAAGTTCGGGTGTCAGAGTTCGTGAAGGTCGTCGGGCGGGAGAAAGGAGCTCAGGCGGCCGAGTCTGGCTGCTTCGCAAAGGGCGAGGGGAGCCAAAGGATGATGATGATGGCGGAAGTAACAGGCGGGAAAAGTCATCGAGGAATTGGAGGCGAGCTAGGTGTGCATCTCTCGCCCGGTAGTTGGCTTGAAATTGGCCGGAAAATGCCAATACACAAAAATGCAGCCGCGTGGAGATGCACGCAAGATATGCGATGTGCGCTGGCTCAGTCGGTGCGGACGAAGGCACGGCGTGGGGAAACCGCAGCCATAAAAATGAAGGCGATGCCTCGGCCGCTCGCGATGGCGGACGGCACTGATCTCGAGGTCCGCTGCGGCACGGGCTGCCTTGTTAGGAAGTAGTCGAAGCGGGCGACGGGGTGGACCGGCTGTCTGCAAAAACGAGCTCACTGTGGCGTTGGCGCCACTTACAGGGAACAGAGAGCACAGGTCCGGGACGTAGAGGTGAGAATGGGAAGGAAGCATAGTGCTGAGTCCATTGGCGGTGTTGGATGGAGCAGCCTGTATGCGCCGCAAGCATGCCGCCACCTGCGGTGGATGTCTCATCTGTCGCGGAGGCACAGTCACTTGTGAAGGCGCCAGGTGGGCAGGGATCCATGGCAGGCGGCTCGGGTGGCGCGCGATGCCCGACAAGGCTATGGTGTGGCTTGCATGCACGCCCCGCACACATGAAGGACAGATGGGCTCAATGTTATTCGGCTTGAGGTAGCAGGCGAACATGTGACTAGAAGCGAGTTGGGGCCCGGGTCGAGAGAGACCTCTTCTGGTGATGGTTCAAGGGCAGGAGACACAGTTGGCAAGCAGGGCTGGGCAGGAGGATGGCCGTCCGTAGGGGCCGGTGGAGCAAACTTGGGAGAGTGGGGAGTGGCTCCGGCGTAGCAGCTGGCAGAGGGAAAACCGAGGGGAATTCTGCCAGTGGTCGTGAGTTGAGTGGCGGCGCAGCTTCTGAACAACATAACTTCGTTGTACAAAAGCGAGGCATCTGTATTGGCTCCTGTCTAGCGCAAGTTTTTTTGCGACATATTTTTAGCGAAGTTTGACTCAATGGTGCTGAGCTCACTTCAGGACACACGTGTGGTCAGGGTCTTTAGATATGCCGATGACTTTTTATTATTTTTAAATTTAACAGAAGCTGACCAGCTCACCCTTGAGCCGGACGAGATTTTAATCGCTTTTAGCACCTGTTCTAAGACCTTCGTTTTACCAAAAATGTTCCGATTCACAAGACCATTACGTTCCTAGATTTAGAATTGACTTTCTTACCTGATCGACACGTGTGTTGGAAATATGCGCCTAGGTCTAAAAAGGCGTTTTTGCCGTTCGAATCAGTGCATTCGAAGGTGGTAAAGCGAAGCATCGCGAACTTGTGCTTTTTAAATGCTGTAAAGAAAAGCTTCCCGCATGTGATGCAACAAAGCCTGCCGGAGCAGGTTGACCGTTTGAAGACCTCGGGGTTTGCCTCTTCGCTTTTGCTGGCGGTGCGCGAATCCTTGGGGCAAACAATGGAAGCGTTCCGAAAAGCCCGCATGCCCCAGTAGAAGAGGATGAGCTCCCCTACTTTCACAACACGTCACACGGGCTGAAAAAAGTGGCTCAAAAATTTAGCATCACTTTTAAGTTCACCACGGGCGTAGTGGGTGTGGATTACTTCATTTCATTGTACTGCGGCAAAATATGTAATGGGCAACCTGGAGCGTGTGCCTAAATTGACGTTTAAGGCAGCACAGACCAACTTTGGGATCGGGCACGGGAACCAATTTAGCCTTGCATGTCAGGGAACGCCACTGTTCCCCTCCGCTTCACCTGGCCAGTAATATCGGTCGGGGGAAATCAAGACGTGGGCAAGAGCTGCTGGAAGCATTTTCAATCAGGAAAAATAACCATATTTGCGAAAGCGATCCTTCAGTCATAATCACTGGAAAGGAGTTTCAGTTTTTATCTTCGTAATGCTTTCCTTCTGTAAAGAAAGAAGGAAACAGAGGAGCAGAAACAGCAGTTCCCCGGAAGAAGCGCCAAGCTTGGGTAAAGTGCTACAAAGCAGAAAGAGACGGTAACAGAAACCTGGGCGCCCTTGGAGACACACGAACGGCGGCGCCCCGAAGAGAGCGGACAAAGGACCACCAGCAGCCCGGCGCCTTTAATTGGCAGCGACATTAGGGAGAGCCGCGCGGTCGGCTACAGACGGCGCTTCAGCTACACGCCCGCAAGCGGTCTCCTTCCCGAATGAACTCCAGATGTCAAACACGGCGCAAGTGTGGGGGTGGGGACGCGACCACCAAACCATGTGCACGTGCGGGTGAGAGAGAAAGTGTGCCTCGTGTATTGAGGGTGAAAAAGCGTGTGGACGTGCCAGTGCAAAAAGAACAGTCGTCGGAAGAAGACATGTGTACTGCCTCTTGAATATAGCCAATGTTTTTGTTATCGTTAAACAGTTTTGTCCCTGTGTGATTTTTCCGCTGTTATTCGAACCCCAAAAGTTTTAAAGTTCAGAGTTGTAGCATTATCGCTAGATTTCAAAGTAGCTACTATATATACATTACACCTTCATCCTATTCGGAGTGTCCGCTTGCACTGGCATGATGTATAAATGTGGCTCAATTCATCTGAATAAATCAGTTGTAATAATTTGATTCAATTGGCTGCTGGGGAAAGGAAATGGCGCAGTATCTGTCTCGTATATCGTTGGACACCTGAACCGCGCCGTAAGGGAAGGAATAAAGGAGGGAGTGAAAGAACAAAGGAAGGAAGAGGTGCCGTAGCGGAGGGCTCCGGAATAATTTCGACCACCTGGGGATCTTTAACGTGCACTGGCATCGCTCAGCACACGGGCGCCTTTGCGTTTCGCCTCCATCTAAACGCAGCCTCCGCGGTCGGGTTCGAACCCGGGTACTCCGAATCAGTAGCCGAGCGCAGTTGTAAGTCTAGCGGTGTTGTGCGTGCGCTGACGCCAAAAAATGCTTCCACGGGGCGCTTTTATATGCTTCCGAAAATACACAAAGAGAACCATCCGGGGTGACCTATTGTTTCTGGTGTCGGCACACTGACAGAACCGATCTCCGATTACATAGATTCCCTCATCAAACATATACCTCCGAAACATCCATCTTACATACGAGATACTAGCCACTTCCTGAGAGAATTATCCGATGTCACCTTTCCTCATGGCGATTTCCTAGTTACCATGGACGTGGTGTCACTTTACACTAATATCCCCCATGACGACGGAATACAGGCCATGGTCGGAGCCTATAATGAACACAGAATCCTAGACTCTCCCAGTCCAAGTGCCATCGAAAAGCTTGCAAATTTGGTCCTTAAACTTAACACTCTTGAATTCAATAACTCATATTATCTTCAAACGAGTAGTACGGCTATGGGCACAAAAATGGCACCAAATTACGCCAACATATTTATGAACAAAATTGAATCAGACTTTCTTTCCTCATATCCAACCAAACCGGCTTTTTACAAGCGTTTTCTCGATGACATATTCATAATTTGGGCAGAGGCAGAGGAAAAACTAATTCAGTTTATCACCTCATTCAGAAACTTACATCCAAATATCTCTTTCGCACACACGTATTCAACTAATAGCATTAACTTCCTTGATGTGCTTGTTCGTGTTGACAGGGGTGCATTAATCACTAGCGTTTATAAAAAACCCACAGACAGACAACAGTATCTTCATTTCAACAGTTGCCACCCACGCCATTGCAAAACTTCAATTCCGTACTCACAGGCTATCCGATTCAAACGCATTTGCTCTCGAGCAGAAGATTTAAAAAAAATGCTAAACACATGGGCGAAATTCTAAAGAAACAACGCTACCCGCCTTCAATCATCGACGATGCCATTAAAAGGGCGGAAGTTACTAACCGTAATCACATCCCTGCGGAATCCCCGCCAACACCGCATCGCTCTAATCTAGTACTGACATTCACAGACAACCTACCGAATATTAACAAAACCCTTCAAAAACACTTCAATATCATAGGACAAAGTGAGCGGCTCTCAAAAATTTTTCCATTGGTCCCCCGGGTAACATACAGAAGGCCAAAAAATTTACAAAATCCCCTTGTGCACTCAACGGTTAATAAACCGAGGCCGGTGGGTTGCACACCTTGCGGAAAGAGCAGATGCCAAGTTTGCAAACACATGCAAACCACAGCAATGACTAAAAGTACCCATTCAGATTTAAAACATGTTATCCGAGAGGACTTAAACTGCGATTACAGTAATGTTGTTTACATGCTCGAGTGTGGCGAATGTCAGATGCAGTACATTGGCCAAACAGACAATTCCTTCCGATTAAGATTTAGTAACCACCGCTCACATACTCAATCTCTCCCTGGCCTCCCACTATCGAGACACCTCTGCGAAAAAGGCCACGAGTTTGACAAACTTAAAGTAACGATATTGCAGAGTAGCTTTAAAAACACCCGGGAGCGCGAACAACGCGAATCATACTTTATTTTCAAATTTAACACAGTGCAAAAGGGCATCAACGAAAACCATGGCACCCTATCGTCTCTTTCGATGGCAGAAACCAAAGAAAATTTCAACCCTAATAGACAAAGTACCACCACTGACCGAGTCGTCTGAGGTCATACCCCTGTTGCATGTCAGTTTCGGCTTGTTTCCATCTGACGTTCAACTCATTCTTTGGTCCCACCAGGGCCATATGTCCCCATCTCTTTCTTCTTTTGTCATTATAAACTTTTATATATTTTTTATTTTTTGAAATTTCTCTGTGCTATATCTCTTGTTTTTTTGCATTCCTGTCAACAAGCCTTTCCATCTGGTCCTCCTATGGGAAGCTCATCTGGTTTTAGCGGCTCGCGTGTCACCATGTGGAGCCACTTTGGGCGGTCTCAACCTGTTCCGCCTCGTCCGGGCCATCTTTCGGAGCCGCTCGGGGCCGCACATACGCGGACAGAGGCATACCGAAACCCACAATTGGCGGACGCATCCCTTTTTTTGTTAAGCCCCACCACGTTTCTTCTTTGCTTTCCCCTTTTTCTCTGCTTTTGCTTCTCTCTCTCTCTCTCTTTTTCTTTTTTTCTTTTTTCTTGTCGCAGTAGCCGCGTGCGCACCCAGCTCGGCCTCCATCTTTCGCTTCGTGTGTGTGTGTGTGTGTGTGTGTGTGTGTGTGTGTGTGTGTGTGTGTGTGTGTGTGTGTGTGTGTGTGTGTGTGTGTGTGTGTGTGTGTGTGTGTGTGTGCGCGTGCGTGCGTGTGTGTGTGTGTGTGTGTGTGTGTGTGTGTGTGTGTGTGTGTGTGTGTGTGTGTGTGTGTGTGTGTGTGTGTGTGTGTGTGTGTGTGTGTGTGTGTGTGTGTGTGTGTGTGTGTGTGTGTGTGTGTGTGTGTGTGTGTGTGTGTGTGTGTGTGTGTGTGTGCAGTGAGTTCACGGGTACGCGACGCGCACCTTTGCTCCCCTAATATGCCATCGGTGTCAGTTGTGTTCCGTTCTCCCGGCCGCCCCCTCCCCCCTTTTTCCTTTCCTTTACTTTTCTTTATTTCTTTTCTTTTTAAGCCTTCTGTGTGTCAAGTCCCATGCTATACGAACACGCGCCCATGCACTGTATGGTCACTCTTGAAAAAGATCGGTCCTCCGATCGAAACGTCGAGTCAAATAAAAATGTTTTCTTAAATGAAACGTATACTTCGATGTGTAAATATAGGAAGGCAAAGGTCACCGAAACAAACCAAGGTGCATAGAGAGGGGTATGTTTCTATTTCTTTTTAATTTATAGTGCCGATAAGTGGGAGAATTATACTTCGATTAACCTGTCGTTTAAAGATAATCACTTATAAAGCAGCAGAAAAAAAAACAACCATGCCGCCGGTGGGATCCGAACCCACGACCTCCGAATATCGTACCGTCGTTATGACGGTACTGTCATCAGGACGGTACCTGCTAACGGACCTCACCAACGAACTCCAAAGAAACATGTCAGAGTTTTTCAAGAACAATGACCCACGACTCATGAAGGCCGGCAAAGAAGGAGGCTTCGCCGCCTTGCTGTCAGGCTTGTTCAGTAAAAAAGCGGTCCAGGCTATCCACGAGAATTTTAAGGCCTCCCAACAGAAACCTGGAAAGGTAAAATGTCGGGCAGATTCCTTATCTTCAGCGCAGTAAGCGCAATAGTTTAGATGTGTTCTTCACTGCGAAGACAGACATGGAAGGTGTACCTTTCAGGTGCATAGTGAGCGAAAGAGGTGCCTGGCAGAATCAAGTTAGCCGCCACCTTCTAAAACAGCTCAATACCCTGGTTGTAGAAGATCCGTTTGGCGTCAGGAACAGCCTTGAACTCTTCGAATTTCTGCGGGAGAACAAGTTACTGGGTTGTGTCTTTTCAGTAGATGTGGTAGATATCTGTTGTAATCTATACCGCATGCAGAGTTGATGGCATCTGTCCTGGCCTGCATCGAAACAAACGGTGTGATTTCTTTCAAAAATACTGCTGGTATATCTGTACATAACTTCCTAGCACTCTTAAGAGTTTTATGTCTTCGACGAGCGTTTTCCTTCAAAGTCAAATCTATGTGCAGAAAAGAGGAATATGTATTGGTTCGTGCGTCGCTCCCGTGTTGTGCAACATCTTTCTTGCGGCCATTGAGAGAACCGTATCGGGGGCGTATGACGCAGACAAAGGACTAAAAACGTTTAGGTACGTTGATGATTTTTAAACATTTAGAATAAACAATTGCTCTTGACTTATTCGCAAACTGTGTAAGATATTTTATCTGATTTTACACATTATGGCAAGGGTTTAGATTTTACTTAGGAACTCGCAAAAGAAAGCAAGTTACAGTTTTTAGATATTGACGTATCCATTACTGACTTACGTGTTTGCTGGATGTATCGCCTTCGTGCTAGCAAATAATTGTTGCCGTACGATTCGACGCGCTTGAAAACTGTGGAACGTGCCATTGCCATCGTGCGCCTTGAATCCGCTCTAAAGAAGTCGTGATGTCATAATCTTAAGCATGCAGCTGTGAAATACAAAGTTGCTGTGGTCTTCTCTGCACCCAGAAAACTTGCATCACTATGTCGAAAGATAGGAACTGGTAATGCCAAGATAACAAAATGTGAAACAGAGTATGGAAACCCTTTTGTGAAATGTGCTTTGCGGTTAGTCTGTAGCATCCCGCTGACGTGTGGGAAGTTCTACATCGACAAAAAAAGGCCGATGTATTAAGGAACGCCTAATTGAGCACAAACTTTCGCTAGGAAATGGTACCGGGCCACATTTGCCGCATCATTGCAAGGGCTGTGGCAAAGAGCAGCAAATTTGTGAAGCAACGCTCCAATAAACTAAGATATGTAGAAGCAAGGATAAGACTGCCCGTGAATTGCTAGAACCCCACCGGATTAAAAAAACAGGGAGTTCTTTTGTTAGCACCACATCCCTTGTCATTCATAAGGATGAAAGTATGTTTGTAGACATGTTTAGGAAGAATTGATTGACTCTTGCATCCTCCATTGCAGTATCCTTGCCGTCGCACATTTCATTGATCTGGTGTTTGTTCTATTATATTTTGTTTCCCTTCCACCACGTAGGCCTTCCTTTTGGCCATAATTAAGCAGGTTTCGAATTTAATAAACCATTTGCAAGCAGCGCCTGTCTCGTGTTACTCTTTTTCTGTGTGCCGTCTCTTGTGCGCTTCATCTACTCGAGCTACGCACCAACTTGTCCCTTACTGCAGTTGAAATAAATTAGCACAACAAGCGATATTAACACAGCGACTTGGATGGCGCAAGCGAGCAGGAGGAGAAATTTGGAACCAAAATGTGCGGTATAGAAGACGGCTTTCCTACACGGTTCTTTGAGTTGACTCTGGAAACTCATCTCATCACCCACTGCGCGGCCAGCAACGCCTTTCCCACCAGTTTTTAAGGCGAAGGCTCAATTCAACTTTGTGAAGAGGATTTGTGCGTCTGCTCCAGCTGTGAATCGAATGAAATGAAAGAAATTTCGACGAGGATGGGATACGAAACCGCGCGGGCACAGCCCACTGGATTAGCAGTCCTTCGCCTCAACCACTCGGCCACCTTGTCCGACGAAACGACGATATTTTAGAAGGCATATGTCGTAACTTTAAACCGTATATAGCGAATACATCGGATATAATGAATGTTTAGTATGTCGTAACTTTAACCGGATATAACGAAGGTATAGTACCTCGTAACTTGGAACCGAAACTAATTCGAGAAGCGTGAGGCGATTCTGCTGAGCAAAAGAACCCAACAGGACGACACAACTGCTTCCGCTTCGAAGCAAGTAAGGTGGCATAAGTGCTCCCTGAATTTATTTTTTTATATCAGAACAAACTGCTACTACTAAAAGCAAATGCGAATACACTAGGATAAGCTACGAGAGACTGCGGCTTCGACGATTACGCAGTTATGTTGACGCCACGGTACTTCCGATTAAAAATAGATATTCGGAATTCGTTTTCTTTTGTTCGTTTTGAAGTCTCTGAACGGCGGAAACGTTGGGAAGTTTCCGGAAATTCGTTTCATACGTGCAGTGAGAGGACGCATTCTTTCAACAGGATTGCAGCTCAAGCATTCATATCCTAGACTGTCGCTTACACGAAGGTCGAGGCACACACGGAAAGCATTTCGTGTAAGAGACAACGCACAACCACTGAGCCCGTATCAGCAGTGCCAGCCCTAGCGTTGGCTACACAGCGCGCGCTGGCATCCGCAGCAACATAGCAGCGTCGGGCACCGGTTTTTTAAAGCGAAAGCTTCACCGGTCTAGCGGCGCCCTTTTCTCCGTGGACTGCAGTTTGACCTTGAACGTCCTTGCTGCGCTGCTGCTATAGCAACGCTTCACGACACTTAGCCGCGCCGCCGAGACTTCGCCGTCGCAGCAGCTGCTGCCTGACCACGTGATCTAGCCGAGGAGACGCGGCTTGGCGTCTCTAACATTGAGTGCATTCCGCACACTGAATAGGCAACGCGCCCACCCTGGGAGGTGGCAGTTAATGGTTGATCGCGAGAGGCTGCTCACCCAATCAACGCTGCGGCCTACTACTGCAGTGCCACGTGTGTGCCACAACGATGTCAGCGCTAATCCATGCAGCCCGCCACCGCGTACCTCAGAGCGCGATTGAGACGTCCACTGACCCAGGGAACCATTATGGGCCCTTCCTTTGCTCGAAATCATCGGCGTCTAGAACGTTGTCAATGACAATGACCACAATGAACGCTGACAGCTTTCACTTTGTATATCCTAGAGTAGCTGAGCTAATCCACATTGATTTTTTAGGCGCATTCATGCTTAATTATAAAATAACACAACGCGTATTGCGCACACGAGCCGTTTATGGCTATCTGCTGTTATCGTTTATTCCATAGGAATGACGCTAATTGGAGAAATGCGCGTTCTGTTCGATCAGCAACCTTATTCATGGCTTCTCATTTGACGACAAACTGCTTGAGTCGATGCTCGAATCACAGCGGTGACGAGTAGCGAGGTATACGACCGAACACAATTTCGACGGAGGGGCACTTGAGCAATTTCAAAATGTTCAACTGAGAGGCCGGTGAAGCAGCGCGAGGAAAGGTCCGGCTGCACAGGGTGGTAGCACGATCGTCCGCGTTACCTGTTGAGGATGCCGCTAGACGAGGCCAATATAGCTCGACAGGCATCGGGTATACTGCAGCAGAGGTTACGGCGACTGTAGGGCTCCAGCAGTTCCCGTAAAGCTGGCTCGTGTTCTTGCAAACCGCACACCGAAAGGACGGTTTCAAAAGTTTCAAATGCCCGCTGTTCGTCACTGAACTAGGCACTTGAAACGAGGAGCCAACAAAGTCGCAGTAAAAACGGCGCGCATAACTCACCTGTGAGCGCCTTCCCACGTATCGTGCCCATCGCTGCTACGTAGACACGTCTGCTCCGCGCGGCAAACCCGCCAACTGTTCTTTATCTCGCACGCTCCTAGCGCAGCGGCCGCCAGCTGTAGAGATAGCAGCGCGTGCTTCGTCGCGAGACCCTGACGCTGCTCGAGGCAGAGTTCGCTGACACGTGTAAAACGCACAAGCTAAATGTAGCAACATCTCCTCCTCCTATGCCGGCTTTCCTTCTTTCGGCTCCTCCCGGGCGCTGACAGTGGCGGCATCTAGGCAGGGGAAGTTAGCAGGCGCTCCCAACGGTCGCCCTTTGGCGCACAGTAGACCGTGCGTGAGTTTTCTGCAATGGCTGCGGCCCAAATGAGATCATGGCATAGGAGATAAAAAAAAATTAGGCACTCAGATAACTGGCTCGAGCAGTTGTAATAATAATAATTGTTTTTTTTTTAGATGGAAAGGAAATGGCGCAGTATCTGTCTCATATTTCGTTGGACACCTGAACCGCGCCGTAAGGAAAGGGATAAAGGAGGGAGTGAAAGAAAGGAAGTAATAGGCGCCGTAGTGGAGGGCTCCGGAATAATTTCGACCACCTGGGGATCTTTAACGTGCACTGACGTCGCACAGCACACGGGCGCCTTAGCAGCGTTTTTCCTCCATAAAAACGCAGCCGCCGCGGTCGGGTTTGAACCCGGGAACTCCGGATCAGTAGTCGAGCGCCCTAACCACTGAGCCACCGCGGCGGGTAGCAGTTGTATTGCTTTATCGATTTTTTTTGAAGCGATGTTTAATGCCTCAGGGCATAAGAACTATGAAGTGAGAGATGAGTAAGATGCTTAAATAAATAAACAAGTTTGGCTGATTTAAAGAAATCAAGAAGTGCACGATGATATGGACCCTGTGTCCAGGCAATATAGCAATCCGGATTGTCCGGTGAGAGTCCCACTGCCGCCAGGTGCCGAATTCTCGTCGGCTTCAGCGCCGTGCAGTCCCACAACAGGTGGTGGATATCCGCCTCACAGTCTCTATTCTTGCAGAATGGACACCCAGGGCGGGGATATAAATCTTTGAAATGCGGCCACTTGCGTGTCACTGCCGGAGTTAGGGCAACCCCAAACGGTATCCTCCGAAGCGCAATCTCCTTTGCACGGGTATCAAGGGGGTGAGTTACCGCACACGGAGGGATTAGAGCACGTGTGCAGCGCCGGAGGTGTTTCTTTCTTGTTAAAAGGAGGGTGGAGTCATCCAGAGTGAAGACTCGAGGGAAAGACGAGGTTGGGCTCGAAAGGCGGGTCGCAGAATCTGCGCGGCTTTGTGCGCTCAGGAGGTCACGCGGGACCCACTCAATTCAAATACGCTGCGGGATACGTGCCGCTAGACGATGGATGTCTTGGCAGATTTCTGGGATGCGTCTGACTCGTCGTAGTAGGCGCGCGACGTGAAGGCCGTCGGTGCGAATGACAATGCGGGCTTTGGGTAGCATGGGAACGGCGGCCACAGAGCAAAATGCCTCTTGAAGTATCTCCGCACAGAAGGAGGAAGGAGGTTCTGAGAGGCGAGACCTTGACGTTTTGTTCAGAGCAGGCTTACAAGAACAGTAAATTGCCGTTGTTGATTCGCAGGCCTCGATGCTTGCGTCAACGTACATAAAAATGGAGCCATGCGGCAGATTGGCGTCTTGCTCTGTAATTCGGTCGCGAAACGACGATGCCGCGCGGGTACATGATGGCCGACGTAGATCAGTTGGCTTGTTGTCGCTTAGCTTCACAAAACGCCAAGGAGAAAGAACTGGCGGGGGCGCCTGTAAAATGGAGTGCGATGAAGCGTATATGCCCTGAGTGCACACGTTGTGTGTGTAAGGCTTGACTTTAGGCGGCGAGCATCGCGTCGTTGCTGCACCAGCTCATGTAGTGTATTCAGCTGAGCATGTTAATGGAGCGCCACGATCGGGGTAATGCGGGGAAGGCAAGTGATGACCCTCATTGCATCTCAATTAACAGCTTCTAGACGATCCCATTGAGCCCTCGTCAAATGCAGGAATTGGCCTTGGTAAACGAAGCGTGGTTGCACAACCGCCCGCACCAACTGTCGTGCAACATGAGAGCGGGCTATGCCTGCTTTTGGAGCAAGGCGTCTAATTAGACCCAACGCCTGAATTGCTTGCTTTTTAGCCTGAGAAAGCCAAGCAGTACCTGTTCCCGACTCGTGGATGGTCAAGCCCAAGATTTTTACGGTTGAACTTTCTTGAATTGGAGCTCCGGATAGATGGAGACGAATTGGTGTTGCATCCAGTTTACGGCGTCCCAGCAGTTGGCGACTGTGAAGAACGTGGTTTTGCTCACTGAAAGCTGCAGGCCAATTGAAAAAGCAAAAGTCGACGTAATATCTATGGCTGATTGTAGGCCTGCTGCTTGAGTCATCAGGTCGTTGTGAGTGCTCCACACAGTTATATCATCAGCATACAATAAGAACTTAATCTCAGAGACATCATGTAAGCGCCAAGCAAGGGAGATAAAAGCAATATTAACTAATGTTGGCGATAACACCGATCCCTAGGGAACGCCGCGAAGAGGCACAAATAATCCGACGGCCTCACCGCCAAGGCGTATGGCGAAGTGTCGGCCTTCTAGGGAGGATTTAACCAAATGGCAGCATGACTGATATTATCGTACGCCTTTTCAATGTCCATGGCCAGTACAGTACGTACATTGCGGCTGCGAGTTGAGGCCAGAACCGCTGACGCCAAGACAGCCAGTTCATCTTCTGTACCTATGGACGTACGAAAGCCAATTTGGGCGAGATGGTAGCAACTATGGTGCTCAAGACACCACGACTGTCGTGTGGCAAGCATTTTTTGGTAAGCTTGCATAATGTTGGCGTAAGCGATATAGGCCGGAAATTTCCGAGGTCTCTCGGCGGCCTCCGCGGCTTTGGTATGGGGATCACAACAGCCGATTTCCAAGTTTCTGGTACGACGCCTCCTATCCATACCTTGTTAATGGTGGCGAGGAGTTGAGGCAGTACAGCGGAACTTAAGTTCTTGTAAACCTCGTACGGAATGGAGTCCGGACCGGGGGCAGTCTTCCGAGGGGCCTCGTCTATTGCTGCAAGCAACTCGGGCATTGAAAATGGGCTTGCAATTCCCTCGGCGTCGGCTGCAGATGGGAGCTTATCGACATGTGCTGGAATGGCAGCAAAGTGGGCTCCTATGACCCTTGAAGGAAACATTTCATACTCGGGGAAAAACTTCCGCGCTGACTCTCTGGCGAAATCATCCGGAGCTAAGTTAGCTTCGAAGCATGCTGTGGCCACTGCGTCAGGATGACGGGAACAATGTTCCATTGCACGAAACGTTCGCCAGAGAGTAGCATTTGATGACTTTGTCGAGAATTGCTCACACCACGCATGCTAATGCCGTCGCGAGAGATCGCGTTCATATCTGCGAACCTTGGCAGTAAGGTAATTCAGCCTTGTCCGTGCTTGCGCAGAAGTCGGGTCTCGGGAAGCTGCCATCTCCGCTTGTCGGCGAACAGCCCATAGGTTAAGCAGACCCACATCCGGCGCCGGGCGATTCACGTCCGTCCAGGTAACAGCAGTAGCCATATTCAGCGCAGTTTGTATGCAGTCCACAAATAGTGTAGATGTTTGCCGAGAGAGATCTTCGACAATGGTGCGAAACGTGTCCCAAATGACCCCAGAACACCTACAGCGTAATCGGCGGGTCCTTGATGGATGGAGACTGATGATGATAGGATGGTGGTCACTACCCCAGCAGTCTGGCTCCAGGTGCCACGATGGAGTCTCGGGTCCTGACCACCACGTAAGGTCCGGAGCATGTGTTGGACTGCGAGCATGGCGCACAGTCCGCGTTGCTGAATATGGATGGTTGAGTAAAGCAAACAGCGCATTCGCGAATGCGTCCCACACACGCCTACCACGGGGGCTTAAGTGGGGTACACCCAGTCCAGATGAGGGGCGTTAATGTCACCACCGACTAAAACAGGCCACCCTTGGTGCTGTCGTCGTAGAGTTAATAATCACCCCAGATTAATGCGGGAGGGAGCTCCACCGGCGGGCCTAACATAGTATGACACGACCACAAGAGTTGCCTTGGGAAGCTTCACAGCCACTGCGACTACCTCTTGATATGAGGTGCATCAGTTTTCTAGAGAGGCGAACTTGAGGAAAACGCTCATCAACGTACACTGCCGCCTTTCCCGGAAGGGCAACAGTGTGCACACGACGGTCGTTCATTGAAGGAGACATGTATCCATTAAAGCCCGGAATCGATGCCAAGGCATTGGTCTCCTGCAGTAGCAGGGCCCACACCTGGAGCTTGTTCATGCAAAGTCGAGATTTTAGCTCTCCCAGCTTTGTGGAGAGGCCTCTGCAGTTCCATTGGAGCACACCACAACCACGTGTACTCGCCATTTTCGATTAGGGCTCGAAGCGTTGTAATAGAACTGATGTCAGGTTAGATAACTGGTTTACCATAAATCGGTGGAGGGATGTTGTTGAGTTATTCTGCAGTGCTGCAGAAGACCTGGTAGAATCGGCGAAAAACGCATGAGGGCTGCACGTAGTCGAAGGCGCTGCAGCATTGATTGGAGTGGAGTGGGATTACACTGGTTGTCTACGGCGAGCAAGCAGTTCACGGCGTTGCCGTTGCTTAGAGACCTCGGCTAAAAGGCTGGCAATTTGGTCGTCAACTGCTGCCATGTCCTCACGCAGAGGTTCCTGTATGTGTGCTTTTGTGTAGCTTGAAGGCGACGGCGACCCTTGCGCACTTTATCACTGTACGACTGTTGGGCAGGGACTGCAGGTGGTTTGGGCTCAGAAAGCTCCAGCCAGTCGTCTTCATCCCACTGAAGAGCCGCAAATCTGTTGGATGACTGTACCGGGGCTCTGTTTTTATTATGAGGCAATTGCTTACGGATCCCGCGCCGAATCTTCTCAGTTGCTTTCTGTTTTGTTGAACAAGTTGGAAAGATGGTCTCGTGGTCGTCAGTCTTGCAAAGTCCGCACCTGTAAGAGGGTGTGCCTTGTTGCCGAGCCTCATCTTGCGTTGCAAAAGGGCATGATCGGCGCATGTGGCCAGGTCTGAAACAGCTGTAGCAATAGACAGCACTCGGTTTGTAAGGGCGATATTTAGTAAGGCAGAAACTTGGGCTAGTTGGATATTGTTTGAACTCATATTTTCTAGCGCTTAGTGAACACAAGGGACAAGAACACAAATACACAGGACGTACGCAGAATACAGCCATAGTTGTAAAGTCGTTCTGGGAGAGTTGGTGGGCCCTCTAGTGTGACGATGCACGAGCGCCCCTGTCCCATATACCGCTCTTGGATGGCACGGTGTGTTGGACAGTACAGCTCACGCTGGAGGGTCGTCTGGTCTTGGGCAACGTAGACGTTGTGAACAACACAGCGTTGTAGGTCCGAACCTTCTACTAGGTACACCTAGACCGGCACCAAGATCTCGCTTGTAATCGATGTGAACTTGAGCGTTTGCAGACGCTCTACAGCAGCCAAAGTCGGGAGCCACACAGCGACACAGCGATGGTATTAGATGTCGTTCTAGACATGAAGCCACGAAAACCTTTGGTCACAGGACACGCGTCCAGGTTCGTACGAAGAATCCTGTTCGGAATGTCTTTCGGGCTTTTGGCTGCCAGAGCTTTAATGGCCACTTTATACAGCACAGCCACCTGGTTGGCATACGCTGGGCAGGAACGCTTGCTTTGTGAGCTGCAGTTGGCAGAAGACGAATCCTCTGCAGTGTCCCCTGATGGGTGCTTTTGAGAACTGCGGGAAGCCGGTGGCACGGATGGAGGTGCTGAAGACAGGTCCATTGGAGAGCTCTCCTCTTCATGCTGCACGGTTAAGCCCCCTCCAGCAGTGGAGGCTGGGCAGCCATTTCCCGAGTTCCGCCGAGATTGCAGATCACTCACGGGCTGAGGTGCATTTGGAGATGGCGGGATGTACGCTGCCGCTGATGGACCGGGAGCAGGGACCGACGCCGGCGAAGCCACCTCTGCCAGCGCGTCACCGGTGGCTCAAGGCATAGCCTCGGAGCCCTATCCAGCTGCCGGGATGACTGAAGGACATCTGCTTACTGCCACCCAGTCAGACGGCGCTTGAGCCTCGGGAGCTTCCTCAGATGGTGCGAAGTCAGTTCTCTTGATATCAGGAACGTATTTATGCGGATGGCGAGATTTTTCACTGGAGCGATGTGCAGCCACTTTAGCAGGAACACTTCGTCTTCTTCCTGGCAGAGTCGAATTTCTTGTACTGCGATCACTTTTACTGCGGTGCACGCGGTGGAAGTGGCGCGCGCGGCTAAGAGTGTTTTTATCAACGCTCGCGCTTTGGCGCGCAGTGAATAGCGCGCCCGAATCAATTGTTTGTTGCATTTTCTGTCTTCGATTCAGCGGCAGTGAGATCATGGCATGGGAGAAAAAAAATTATAGTTACCCAAACAACTGCGATCGCTTTAATTGCGGTGCACACGGTTGAAGTGGCGTGCGCGAGCGAGGTAGCGGCACAACAGTGAATATCCGTTGGATGTTTTGTTCAGATTGTTAGCTCTTATTAATTTCGTTTCTAGATTTGTTGAGGTCTGCTACCACCTTTATTTGGCGTGGAATGTTGTCTGAGGAATTCAAGATGGTGGCCTCCGTAGTAAATCGACATAGCAACCCAGTTGGTGCTTGATTGGTTACGTCATTAGTTTATGGTTTACGGGAGTTTAACGTTCGAAGGCAACTCAGGCAATGAGGGACGGCGTAGTGAAGGGCTGCGGAAAGTCCGACTACCTGGGGTTCATTAACGTGCGCTGGCATTGCACAGTACACGGGCCTCTAGAATTTCAGCTGCATGGAAATTCGACTGCTGCAGCCGGGATCGAACCCGCGTCATTAGTGTATCGAATCGGTGATTGAATGGTGACGTCACCTATAAATCCAAGATGTCTGCCATAATGGTAATTAATTTATGACATCTTTAATTGAATCCAAGATGGCGGCCAACTTAGGCTGCCACGTGACTATGACGTCAATCTCATTCATATCAATTCTAGTAAACCAAGGAGCTAACGCTCGTTACTTCAATGTCTTCCATATGGTGGCGGCATCTTTTTCGACTAGCGACTTTTCCACAATCGTATTCAAAATTGAACTCCGCCAAGAGGAGGTGGACTGATATCAGACTAGACATGCGGGCTAGGCTTTATTTGAACGGATGGTGAAGTAATATTGACGCATAGGGCGTTTCAGAGGTTTGCGCGTCAATTGCTGGAGCCGGGAACCGACGAGCAGAGTGCGTCCTTGGTGCCAACTGTTTGTATAAGTTAAGCCCTTCTTATTGAAAAGAAGACACAGCTCCCCTATTGGGCGCCCCCCGCGAGCTTCCCCTGCTTCCGGTCTCGCCGTGCAGGTGTCCTTCGGTGGATGGTTCCGTCCCTGCTTGTCGAGGTCTTGGTGCTTTTGTGAATTTTATTTTGAGAAAGAGTATGTGGTTGCTGTCGGCATGTCTTGAAAGGATGTGCTTTGATTGGTTCCGATAGCGGCTGTCGTGATTGGTCGAAAGAAGGGTCACAAGAATGCTGGTGAAGTGCGCATTTAAGAGGGGGCTTTTCAACGCCAAGCGTATTCGACAGAGGAACGATTGCCTTCCAGCTGCTCCTCGGGACCTCCGCTCCGAAGATGTTGCGAAGCCCAGGCTGTGACTGACTGTTTTTCTATCTGAACTCATATATTTTTATCTCACTTTGTAAGTTTAACTAGTGATTCGGATCTATCCTTAATAAATCAGGTTGATCAATGCATCTCATCGCTACCTGCTGGTCCCCTTTTCGATGCGGCTGAGCACTCGTCCCGGCACGGAAGCACGCTTCGTTACAAGTGGTGGAGGTTGCGTGGTAGCGACGACCCCGCTCTACTATAAATGCACCCCAATCTCAAAAGTGAGCAAAGCCAGACCTCCGCGCACTTCGCTACAATGACGAGTCCACAACCGAGACCATCTATCGCCCCGCCTGTGTTCAGGGGAACCCCGGAGAAGTCCGTGGCGGATTGGCTAACCTGCTACAAGCCCGTCGCTTCGCTCAACTTATGGTACAAAGACGCAAAGGTGAAATGTGTTTAGCTTTCTTAGGACGGCGATGCAAAAAATAGTACACTACGCTACTACTCACTGGTGCGCCAAGTTCGTGGAGTGAATGGGCGGCCATGCTCAAAACTTGCTTCAGCAGCCGCCACGCTGCGGCAGTCGCCTACTTACGCCTGCAAAACCAGGGGCAGCTGCCGTCAGAGTCTCCGGAGTGAAAGGGGGTTTGTGCACAAATAGGTCAGCGGAAAGAGTTCACGGCGGGCGAAATAAAACGGCGAGCAGGATGGCCGGCAGCACCGACGGCCAGTCCAAAAACCAATCGCGGCGAAGCTTCGTCTTTCATCGGCGCCTCGTCTTCATCGGCGCTTGGTCAGTGATCTGCCTTTTCTGCATCAGGCGCGGCCGTCATGGTTCGTTACAATTGCCCCGGGAACGAAGAGGAGCCACCCTGGCGACCTATGGCGAGGACAAGAGGAGCGGGTCGTAGTAGGTCTGAAGAAGTTGGCGCAGAACAACGAGGACAAGCGAGACAAACAAAGAAAATCCAGTGTAAACCGCTTTTCGAAAAAACGACCATCCTATTCAGGCACAGGGAGCAACTCACGCGTGAGCTCTTGGAATCCTTTCATATGCGCATCAGTGGCGATAAGTGCTTTAGTCAGACTTCCGTTCGCTTCTCTGATAGGGAGTATCTGTTCCTAACCAAATCATTTGGATTCACGGGGTAACATGTGGTGTTCATGACGTTTGTTTGTTTTTGTTCTTTTTGGTTTCACTATTTATTCGAGCATTGTCCGGAATAAACCTTCAGGTGTGAGTAGCGCTCGTCTTTGTCTCGCTTGTCCTCGTTCCGCGCCACCTTCTTGAGTATGCATATCAACGAACTAGCCCAACTTTCTGCTCTAGTAGTAAGTCTTCAGGCGGCTCACGTGGATGGGTTCTCCGCCGCCAAGGCGCAAGTCCGAAGAGGGGTTGAGTGGCTCCACGATGTAATTCACAGGCGACGTTTGCTGGACGACGGTATAAGAGCTGTGGTATTCTCTACGGAATTTTGACGACAATCCTGGTGATGTGCCGGGAACCCAGAGCCAAACTAGAGGTCCTATCGGAAAAACGTGTCGCCTGTTATCGTTATCATGACGATGCTTTTGGCGGCCTTGGGACGCCGAGGTAAAAGAGCGCGCCAACTGGCGGCAGTCCTTCGAATGCTTTGCGACTTCGGAGAGGGGCGTCCACTCGGAGGCGTCAGGAGTATATGGCAAGATGGTATCCATCGTGGACGACGGCTCACGCCCATACAGCAGGAAGAAAGGGGTTAAACTGGTGGTTGACTGCGTGGCGGTGTTCTTCGCGTACGTCACGAAAGGAAGGACAGCGTCCCAGTTGGTCTGATCCGCTGCAATGTAAATCGTGAGCATGTCTTCGAGAGTACGATTGAAGCGCTTGGTTAGCCCGTTAGTTTGGGGATGGTAGGCAGTGGTCGTCCGATGTACGATGCGACATACGGTAAGCAGAGCTTCAATGACGTGGGAAAGGAAGACGCGGCCTCTGTCACTTAGGATCTCACGCGGCGCGCCGTGGCGAAGAACAAAATGATGCAGCAGGAGCATCGCAACTTCGCGGCTAGCAGCAGCAGGAAGGGCGGCTGTCTCGGCATACCGGGTGAGGTGGTCGACGCCGACGATAATCGAGCGGTTCCCAGAGACCGCATAGGGAAGCGGGCCGTAAAGGTCAATGCCAACGCAATCGAAAGGACGTGCCGGGCAATGGAGTGGTTGCAATGGGCCGGTCACACGAGGAGCGGCGGTCTTCCGCCGCTGACAGGCGATGCAAGATCGGACGTATTTCCGAACATAGGCGTACATGCCGCGCCAATAGTAGCTCTGAGAAAGTCTTTTGAAGGTTTTCAGCACACCAGTGTGCGCACACTGAGGGTCGGTGTGATAAGAGGCGCAAATTTGAGATCGTAAATGGCGGGGAATCGCGATAAGCTACCGCCGAACATCAGGCATGTAGTTGCGGCGGTAGAGAAGGCCGTCCCGAAGGGCAAAGTGCTGAGCTTGACGCCGTAAGTGTCTTGAAGGCGCAGCGTTTTGTGACGAAGATACGGCGTCTTATATGGAAGCAAGCCACGGGTCTTTACGCTGCACCGCAGGCATATCAGCGATGGTAAGAGACGAAAGCACAAGATCTGTCGCCGAGGAGCAGGCAGCGTCGCAGGGAATGGGAGACTGAGACAAAGCATCGGCGTCTATGTGCTTACGGCCGGAACGGTAGATGACGCGGATGTCAAACTCTTGAAGGCGAAGAGCCCATCGAGCGAGGCGACCGGATGGATCTTTAATAGACGATAACCAGCAGAGCGCATGGTGGTCCGTGACGACGTCAAACCGGCGACCGTACAGATAGGGGCGGAATTTCGTTAGTGCCCATACAATAGCTAAACATTCCTTCTCCGTGACGGAACAGTTGGATTCAGCTTTGGTGAGCACGCGACTCGCCTACGCAAACTACGTATTCTACAAACCCATCTTTTCGCTGAGCCAAGCCAGCTCCGAGGCCAACGCTACTCGCATCCGTATGGACCTCGGTAGGTGCTGTTGGGGCATAGTGTAGGAGTATTGGCGGCGAAGTCAAAAGATGACGCAGGGTAGTGAACGCTTCGCCGCACTCGGACGACCAGCAAGACAAGTCATTATCTCCGCCAAGTAGCTTCCTCAGTGGCGCAATGATCGACTCGAAATTGCATACGAAGCGCCGAAAATAAGAACACAAACCTATGAATCTTCGAAGTTGCTTGAGCGACATAGGTTTAGGAAATTGCGCCACAGCACGGAGCTTGGCCGGGTCAGGGAGAACGCCTCCCTTGGAGACGATGTGCCCCAAGATGATCAACTTCCGAGCGGCGAAGTGGCACTTCTTGAGATTCAGCTGCAGGCCGGTGTCAGTCAGGCAAGTCAAAACCTGTCGTAAGCGTGCGAGGTGCGTGGTGAAATCGGCGGAAAAGACAACAATGTCGTCCCAGTAGCAGAGGCATATCTGCCACTTGAACTTCTGCAAGATGTTATCACTAAACGTTCTTCGTCGTAAGATCTCTTCCTTTGCTGCAGACCTTACGAGGTTCTTTGAGTTGCTTCTTCTCCGCACCAGAGGTGCCCACCGTCCGAGACGGTTGCTTTGTTGGATGACCGCAGACTTCTTTTCCGCACCCGGGGCGCTCCATCGTAGACGGTATTGCGACGACTCAGAATGCAGGCGTTAAGGGGAGTATGAATTGACTGTATTATACGAAATATTTACATTGCAAGCACTGTGATATACATGAGACAAATTGAAAGCGGTAAAAAGGTTAAAGAACAAAAAGGTGGAACTGGCTAACACTAGGGGAGGCCCCTACTCGGCATAGCCGAAGATGCATTACATCTGACCTTAGCCCAGACCATTTTCCAGGGCTCCGGGCCCTGGTTTTAAAGTCCTAAAGGCCCAGCTCATCCCTTGCATCACCCAATCACAACAAACTAACTCATGATTGGTTTACATACTGCATGGCACGCCTTCCAGTTTCGGCAAGGTTCAAAACCCTCTCCCTAAAATACACAGCAGGAAAAGAGCATCAAAATCGCTATAAGAAAATAGATTTCGGGAATGGACCCTCGAAACGAGTGGCCCACCAGGTTTATGTGCCACGCCCCATACTTCCACAGTATGATTCGAACTCTCTCCCTCAGAAGAAAAAAAAACACAAACAACCACACATCGTACCCGCACGTGCAAGCGGTTTCCTTTGACTCTCGGTTTCCCTTGACTGAAGCTGTTCCGCAATTAGCTCTGTCATCGGACTACAGCGGGGGGATTGCGCGGTGCAGCCCGTCTCTCGTTTTTATTTACGACCCTCCTTGACGAGCTTACACCTTTTCACGAGATGCTTGTCACAAGGTCGCATCGCGTTTGGCGCCGTTCTGACGAGGGGACCGAACAATGCGAGGGTCAAAGCGCTTGACCGTCGCTGTCAGGGGCTCTTGACCCCAAGGGCGCTCTTTTTCAGTGCGGCGCCCCGCCGCCGCCCGCCACCGAAGGGGAGGGGGAGAGTTTCAAAGAGGAGGCCGCCTCAGGGAGACGACGAGCGGGCGACCGGTTCTAATGACACCGCGAGTCGTACGATCCCTTTACACGCCCTTCCCAAGATTTTACCAGGGGCCCGAATGGCACCTTAAAATCACAACCCAAGAAGGGATCGGAAAGAGTCCCGAAACCACCCGCCGGGAGGGGGGGGGAGGGTTTTGTCAGCAAAGAGGCCCCTCGCGGTTCGCTGGGACCGAACATTAATATTCAGGTAACAAAAAGGAAGAGGGAAAAAAACGTGCACACTAAAATACACATGGTGGCATGCTTGCTGGGCGCCCTCAAACGGAGTCCAGGTTGCTAGGCTGCATCCAGTCCACCTACAACCACGCACGCACTCTGCCCAACACGCATTCGCGCACAGAGTTCACTCTCGTGGCTGTCACATAGAAGCGGCAAGGGGAGCCCCTTCCCGCTCCGCTGCCAGCGGAGCGCCGCTGTCCACATCCCAGCAATCATTACTCACGCGTGACAAGACATCAGCGTTGCCGTGTACGCTACCCTTCCGGTGTTGCACCACCACGTTGTACCGCTGGAGCGCTAGCGCCCAGCGTGTCAGCTTCGCGCCGTGAGGTGTGCTAAGTGTAAGGTACGCAAGGGATTATGGTCAGAGACAACAGTGACAGGGGCACCGAAGGGCCAGTGATCGAACTTATTGAGTCCCCAAATCACTGCAAATGCTTCCCTTTCGATGGTAGACCAGCGGGTCTGCGCAGGGGAGGTCTTGTGGCTCTCAAATGCAATCGGCCGTTCCGAGACGTCCTCGGCTCGTTGTGAAAGGCAGGCTCCCGCGGCAAACGCAGACGCGTCTGTGTGCAGCCAGTATGGTCGATTGGGTCCGGAGTAGCCAAGGCTACCGCTTCGCAGAGCGCAGCCTTGAGCTGTCGAAACGCACTTTCAGCTTTTTCCGACCATGGGATCTTATTCGGAATCTTTTTCCCGGTAAGCGCTGTGAGTGGCCGCGCCACCTCGGCATAGTTTGCTACGTAGCTGCGGTAATACCCGCACAGTCCTAGCGCGCGGCGGAGTTCCCGTTTAGTTGCCCGTGCCTTCAACCCCCTTATCGCTGCCAGCTTCTCTGGGTCGGGTGCATGCTGCCCTGAACCAACAATGTGCCCTAAGTATACCTAATGGACTTTCGTGCTGTTTGGCACTTTTCCAGCTTTACCTTGAGATTTACCTGTTCGAGCGTCTTGAACACCTCTCTAAGATGGCGCCCATGCGCTTTAAGCGTCTCGCTAAACACGGCGATATCATTAAGGTATGCGCAACAGTGGTCCGAGTGCGGGAGCAACAGCCCGTTCATAACCCTCTGGAAGGTCTGCGCGGCGTTTTTGAGCCCGGACGGCATTACCTTCCACGCAAACTGACCCCGGTGACAGGTGAAAGCGGTAAGCAGCTGAGCCGATGGAGCTAGCGGAACCTGCCAATACCCCCTCCGAAGGTCCAGCAAGGTAATATATTTCGCTCTCCCTACTTTCATTATCAGCTCCTGCTGCAGCGCCATCGGGTAGGCGTCAGCTACAGTCCCGGCGTTCAGCCTGCGGAAATCTACGCACATCCTGACAGTGCCGTCCTTCTTAGGCACGCAAACCAGCGGGTGCGCATACGGGCTTTCGCAAGGAAAGATTAAACCCAACGCCAGCAGTTCGTCTACGTGCTTTCCCACTTCGGCCGTTAGGCTCGCAGGTACGCGATAAGGGTGGGGACCCTTAGGTGTAAACCCCTCCTGCAGCACAATTTCGTGTTCCTTTACCAATGCCGCTTCCGGCCGGTCACTGAAAAGCCCCTCGTGTTCCGAGAACGCTCCCATGATTTGGTGTCGCTCATGCTTTGACAAATGGGTTACCGCGTCTCGTGGCAGACGCTCCTCTGCTGACCACGCTGCTGACCGTCGGGGCGCGTACTGAACCTCTCCGAACGCGCTGTCTCCCTCGAACACTATGCCCACGTTCATTACCCTGCTCATATGGGGCCGCATTTTGCTTGCATGAACTAGTTTCCTTCCGCCGTACGAAATAAGGGTGGTCTCGGTACCTTTCAACTAAGCTGCCAGGCCCCTTGCATTTCGGGAACATCTTGCCTGGGCGCTGTTCGTCGAATATTAAGACTGTCTCTCCTTCCCAAAAGCCTTTGGCGGTCGCTCACCTGTTGAATTGCGCAACTTACGCATTTTGCTGCCTCAAGCTTTACGGCCTTTTCGACTTCAGCCGCTCGTTCTAGGCGTCCCTTCAGGTCTAGCATGTACTGAGCTGGCGAAGGCCCCAAACTTACCGGAGACTCACTCTCTCCTGTCCAGGTAATCTTTAGTATGCTAAGCGGGCCGGTCGGCCGCCTTCTATAAAGCATCTCAAAAGGCGCCACCCCCATCGTATCATGAGGCACTTCTCTGTATGCACACAGCAAATAAGGTACAAACTTGTCCCAGTTCCTCCCCTCTTTCTGAATAGCATGGTAGAGCATGTTTTTAAACGTCTTGTTCCAGCGTTCTACCGCCCCATTACTTTCCGGGTGACCCGGTGTCGAAAACCGAGGGGAGCACCCCAGCTTTCCTAAAAACTCCTGGGTGAGTTCCGCGGTAAAATTTGTTCCACAGTCCGACGATACAACCTCTGGGATGCCTGTCCTACTGGACACCGTGAGAAGGGCGTCGCAGGTTGCTTTAGCAGTGAGTGAACGTAGACACACAACCTCCGGCCAGCGCGTGCACAGGTCAATGACACATAGTGCGTACCTGTGGCCCCTACCCGAGGCTGGTTCCAGGGGTCCGATGATGTCGGCGTTCACCCGCTGGAACGAATACCGTGGCCTCACCAACGGCTCTATGGGCACGCTGTCTGCTCGACGCAGATCCGATCTCGTTTGGCAATTATGACAGCTATTACAATACCGCCTTAATTCGTCCTCCATACCCTGCCAATAAAAGCTGGTTTTAATTCTGGATTTGGTTTTCCTAAAGCCCAGATGCCCTCTCCAATTTGACTCGTGCGCCAACTGTAGTACTTCTCCTCGGCGGCATTCTGGCAACACGAACTGCATCACTGTCTCGCCCAGGAGATTATCTTTGTGGTACAGGATCCCGTCTACCACTGTCATGCCTTTATTTCCTGCTCTGGCGTCCTTCCACGCCCCCTGTAACGTCGCGTCACTCCTCTGGTTCTCCCGGAATATTTCCGACGCGCTTCTCTTTTCTACCATCCTTTTCTACCTTCTCTTTTCTGCCGTCCGAGCTCGTGCTCTCGTCACCCTTGCTATGCATTGTTACCTGGGCCACCGCGGCCTCTTTCTTCCCCTCTGTCACTACCGCTTCTGATGGGGGCCCCGGATAATCCTTTTTTTCTAGCGGCGTGTAGTTCTCGCCCAGCTTCTCTCTGCCGGCGACGATCCCTCGCATCTCCCCCTCTTGCTTGAGCGACTCCCAGGCTTCCTCCGAAAGCAAACAATTGGTCTGGGACACCAGCCTGTCTGTCAATGCGCATAAGACCGGCACGGCCTCACGAATGCCTGCGAAGACTCCGGTGTCTCGCTTTAACGTAAGGGGCAGGATTGCCAGCTTCGCCTGTATCTTCTCCCCGTATGCGGAGATGAGATTGATCGTTCCGTGCGGCTTGACCAGTTCCGGCGGCACTACGCTATCTCGAACTATTGTTACGTCGGCTCCGGTGTCTAGAATGGCCTCAATCTCTCCATCCTGACACGTCAGCGTAATTAGCTCGCGCTGGTGTGCCGCTGAGTCCTCCCGTATTGCAACGCGGGCCGAGAGGCCGTTCCGACTTTCGTTAAGCGTTTGCGGCGTCCCGTTTTTCGCGTGTGGGCAATTCGCTCTTTGGTGCCCCGTTGCTCCGCAGGAGAAGCAACCTATAGGTTGTGACCTTGCCTGCGGTGCCTGTGGCCGCCTCCCTGGAGGGTATCTAGGCATTTCCTTAGCGTCCGTTCTTTTCTGCTCTGGCCTCTTGCAGGCGCTGTTTTCCCCCTCTGCGTCCTCGAAGGTTTGTAGTAGTGTGATCAGTTCGGTGGCCTTCCGCCACCCGTTCCCTTCCTGCAGCGTAACGTACTTTAATGCTGCTTCAGAAAGATTGTTTTTTAGTTGGTCCGCTACTAACAGCTCTAACAGCTGTTCGAAGGTGCTGACGCTGTGCTCTTTTAAATAGAAGCACAAGTAACTGTGGAGTCGCGTCGTATACGCTCTCCATCCTTCAGTGCTCCGTTTCCTAGCGCCCTGAAACCTGCTGAGGTACTTTCCCGCAGAGAGTTTAAGCTCCTCGAGCACCGCTTTCTTCACGGCCTCGTAATCCTTGTGCTGTGCTGGCGCTAAGCGGATTGACAGAAATTGCACCTTGTCTGCAACAAGCGGGAAAACAATTTGGCCCCACCGATCTTTTGGCACTTCGTATGCATTCAGTGCGTTCTCCGCCCCCTCAAACCATACTGGCACTTCTGCGTCGCTCGGAAATTTGGGCAGTATTCCTGCAAGCAATTTTGTGTAGTGCCGCCACTCGCTGTGGTTGCCATGCCTCTCTCCGACCTTGGAGCTCTCTCCATCGCCTCCTCGCTGTCCCTGCTGAGCAAGCCGCAGTTCCAGCTTGGCCAGCCGACACCTCTCTCGTAACACCAGATTTTCGTCCGGCACTTTCTCGTTCCTCTGCTCAACCTGTGCAACTCCGGTGTCCCTGTTTTACTCGCCCGCTTCCGACAATCCCGGCGTCCTCTGCGTCGCTCATCCCCCTTCCTTTTTGCTTATCGGGGTTTAAATGGGAGAAGCGCGTATCCATACACCTCACTCAAGCTTGTCTGGACAGCAACGCTCGCGCTAACACGTAACGAGAAAGGACTCACCCTTTGATGACAGACGCCAGGTCGCCTCCGTGTTGCCGATGGCGTCGAGCCTGCTGCTGCCGTCTCGGTTGTGCTCGGTAGCGGTCCGGTCGCTGCTCTGTTTTCCCGGCCGGCGGCCTTGCGTCGCTAGTCCGCTGCCTTGGCCCTTGCCGCCGTCTCTCCGCAGGTCCTTCCTTGAACGCTGATGCTCGCTCCTGCAACTGGCCTTCCCGAACTGCCGTTGGCTGGCTGTTCCGGCCCCGTCGCGCCTTCCTTGTCTTTTGGTCTTCTTCCAGCGCTGCCTTCCGATAGCGGCAGTATCCTTGTCGACTGCGCCACTAAACGTTCTTCGTCGTAAGGTCTCTTCCTTTGCTGCAGACCTTACTAGGTTCTTTCAGCTGCTTCTTCTCCGCACCAGAGGTGCCCACCGTCCGAGACGGTTGCTTTGTTGGATGACCGCAGACTTCTTTTCCGCACCCAGGGTGCTCCGTCGTAGACGGTATTGCGACGACTCAGAATGCAGGCGTTAAGGGGAGTATGAATTGACTGTATTATGCGAAATATTTTTACATGCAAGCACTTTGATATACATGAGACAAATTGAAAACGGTAAAAAGGTTAAAGAACAAAAAGGTGGAACTGGCTAACATTAGGGGAGTCCCCTACTCGGCATAGCCGAAGGTGCATTACATCTGACCTAAGCCCAGACCATCTTCCAGGGCTCCGGGCCCTGGTTTTAAAGACCTAAAGGCCCAGCACTTCCCTTGCATCACCCAATCACAACAAACTAACTCATGATTGGTTTACAAACTGCATGGTACGCCTTCCAGTTTCGGCAAGGTTCAAGACCCTCTTCCTAAAATACACAGCAGGAAAAGAGCATCAAAATCGCTATAAGAAAATAGATTTCGGGAATGCACCCTCGAAACGAGTGGCCCACCAGGTTTACGTGCCACGCCCCATACTTCCACAGTATGATTCGAACTCTCTCCCTCAGAAAAAAAAACACAAACAACCACACATCGTACCCGCATTTGCAAGCGGTTTCCTTTGACTCTCGGTTTCCCTTGACTGAAGCTTTTCCGCAATTAGCTCTGTCATCGGAGTACAGCGGGGCGCTTCCGCGGTGCAGCCCGTCTGCTCGTTTTTATTTACGACTCTCCTTGACGAGCTTACCCCTTTTCACGAGATGCTTGTCACAAGGTCGCATCGCGTTTGGCGCCGTTGTGACGAGGGGACCGAACAATGCGAGGGTCAAAGCGCTTGACCGTCGCTGTCAGGGGCTCTTGACCCCAAGGGCGCTCCTTTTCAGTGCGGCGCCCCGCCGCCGCCCGCCACCGAAGGGGAGGGGGAGAGTTTCAAAGAGGAGGCCGCCTCAGGGAGACGACGAGCGGGCGACCGGTTCTGATGACACCGCGAGTCGTACGATCCCTGTACATTATCCTTCATCCTTTCGATTGTGGCTCGTGCGTTGCACAGACCGAAAGGCACCACATTAAACTCGTAGAGGCCGTGGGGTGCAAGAAATACTTTCTTTTCTCTGTAAGGTGCCGCCATCGGTACTTGCCAGTAGCCGCAATGTAGGTCAAGGGAAGAAAAGTACTCCGCGCCTTGGAGGCAATCGAGAGCGTCGTCGGTGCGGGGAAGAGGGTAATTGTCTTTGTTGGTAATTTTGTTGAGTCGGCGGTAGCCGACACAAAATCTAATTGAGACATCTTTCTTCTTTACAAGTACAACCGGCGAAGACCAAGGGCTGTGAGACAGACGGATTTCACCACGGTATAGCATGTCCCCAACTTGTTCCCTAATCACGCGGCGCTCTGCGGCCGCCACACGATATGGCCGCGGTCGAAAAGGCGGGTGAGAACCGGTCTCTATGCGATGAGCGACGGTGGAAGTCCGGCCTAGAGGACTGTGGGCGACGGCGAAAGCGGAGCGAAACGTGAGCAGAAGGGCTGAGAGCTGCGTCCGGTGGGAGAAAGGAAGAGCGTCGTCGATGGCGACTTGGAAAGCGGCGTCGGGCAATGGATCAGGTGCCGAATCGGAATGAAGAGCGTTGATGGAGGAACGGCGGGAGGTTACGGGGGCATCCAGGGCAGAGAGAATGTGGGCAGGTTGAACTGAAACAGGAGTTTCGCCACGTAGCAGGGTAAGCGAGCAAGGAGATGGATTGTTGATAAGCATCTTCGTGAGACTTCCGTGAACATCGAGAACAGCAGATGGCAGCGGTAGGTTTTTGCGGTGGACAAAGGAAGAAGACGGCGTAAATAAAACGGTGACGATCGGCGTGGCAGGACAAGAGAGAGATACAAGCGCTGGAGCCTCCGGAGCGATATGGATGTCAGCAGTGAATGTGAGCTTCTGCGGACACACGAAATGGAGTTCGACGGCCAGTTCGTCACACAATGCAGAAAATTCTACTCAGCACGGGCGCAGTCGATCAGGGCGTTATTTTTTGACAGGAAGTCCCACCCGAGAATCACGTCGTGGGAACAAGACGGCAAGACCAAGAATTCGATACTGTACATTATGTCAGTGATGACAACCCACGCTGTTCATGTGGCCAAAGGTGCGATCCTCTCTTCGGTTGCAGTGCGAAGCGACAAGCCAGAAAATGACGTCGTCACTTTCCGTAGGCTACGACAGTCTCTCATCAATCACTGACACAGCAGCACCCGTGTCGATAAGCGCGGACACAGACAAACCGTCGACAGACACCACTAGAATGTTCGTGGGAGGAGGATGAGGCCTTGAACTGTTCGAATAGCACGCAGTTCTTGCCTCTGGAACTGCGGACGCAGGGCGACGGCGCATAGGCGACAGTGAACGTTGGCGTGGGGAAGGGGACCGACGGGTCGTATACGGGTGCTGGTCGGTGGCGTACGCTTCCGGAGGTGGAGCAGCACGAAGCAGCTAAGGCGAGCCGGCAGAAGGCGGGGACGCTGTAGGGGCGACTATGCGGCGACGACAAAGGCGGGCCACGTGGCCGGGGAAACCGCACAAAAAGCGTATATGACGATTGTCCGGTGTGCGCCAAGGGTTGTAATGTGGCGAAGTGGGAAGAGGGGCCGCGCTTCATCCTCCCTCTTTGCTACAGGAACAGTACTTTTATGACGTTCTGCAGCTGTGTGCGAGGGTTCACAACAAGATGTCGGAAGAGGATCGACTGCGTCATATGCTGCGGGGCCTCCAACCGGAGACAATGGAGATGAGAATCTCCAATCCGAGCACTTGTGCAGATTTTTTGCAGATACTGCAGCGCCTCAGCCAAGCTCCGCTAATGGCACTCGCTGTTCGAGGGCTGTCGACCCAAGCCAACACCGCCTACCTGACAACCGAACATAACGTTTGGGAATCGGCCATCCCTGCCGCACACACCGAGTCTACCTGCTAGAGTCCTGCAATTTCACTTGCCTCCGAACAGCCTCACATGCTGCCCACTTGCACGGCAACATCTCACGGGCAACAACAGAGGCACGCAGGTGAGAGGGAAATTGAATCAACTGCCGCCTTCTTGTAATCGTTAACGGAGCGGTTGAAGACATTCGAGGAAGAACTCTCTCGTGGCCTTGCGCCGTGGACGCCGAGAACGTCGCGTGCCGAAGGCGGACGACCACGGTGCAACTACTGCAATCGAAGTGGCCACATAGCTCGTAACTGTCGCCAGTGATGGAGAGACGAAGACCGGGAGGAAAGAATTGCGCTCGCTGATCAAGCTCCCAACTCGGGAAACGGGAACGGCGGGGCCTAGGTGGTCAGCCCAGCTGGCCAATAAGTGTGATGAGCGAGAACCAGCCCCTTACAGTCGCAGTCGAGGCTAACAACTCGAAGACCACCCTCTTGATTGACACCGGCTCCTAAGTAGCCATAATTTCTTATAGCTTGGCGGCCAAAATTTCATGCGGAATCAAACCAACTGAGCTCACTACCCTTATCAAGGAAATCGTCCAGGATTTGTGGTCGCCTGTGGGAGAAACTGAAGTACTCCTTCAATTCGGGTCATCCAAAGTCAGCGTAAAAGTCATTGTTCTCAACGCCTGCCCTGTTGGGAGGGCTCCCTTTTTGTCGGCAGACCAACTTGATGAATGAGTTTCGCCGAAAAAACCTAGAAATTGTGGGCGAAGTCTACCACTTGCACCTGGAGGCTTATGAGCAGTCGCAGAGCATGGAGGGAAGGCCAAGTCCGCATCGAGCCGCGTAAGGAGGCCGTGCTTAAGGTTCAAGTAAACTTGTACTGCTGTCTCCGCTGGCTATACCTGGCCGCGCCACTAAAATGTACTGGTTGCTTGCAGGCCTAGTTAGTTCGTTATCTTCTTTCGTGCACCAGGGGTGCCTCATCAGAGACGGTCTTGCGACAAATCAGGATACAGGTATTAAGGGAGCAAGACTTGACTGTTTTATATACAAAATTTTACATTACAGAAAAGGTGATACATAAGGGACAATTTAAGCGGCAAAAAGGTTAAACAACAAAAAAATGGAACTGGCTAACACTACGGGAGGCAACTAATCGGCATAGCAGAATATCTATTACATCTGACCGTAGCCCAGAGCAAGTTTCCAGGGCTCCGGGCCCTGGTTTTAAAGACCTTAATGCCCTGTCTATATTCGGTAGTGTCCAATCACGTCAAACTATTAACATGATTGGTTAAACAAGTGTATGACCGGTCCCCCAATTTCCGTCTGAATAATAACCCTCTCCTTAAAGTAAACAACACAATAATGGACAACAAATTCGCTTCGAAAAAAGAAAAACCCATTTTCTGAGAAGGCACCACTGTTGTGCCTGCCTCGCCCGGCATCCCTTTTAGTATTACCAAAACACTCACTCCTCCCGCAGAAAAAGAAAAGCAAAATCGTGCCCGCTCCTGCAGTCGGTTTCGTCGATGCTCGTCAACTCTGGCACCGTCCCGCAATTAGAGCTGTCATCGGGCTCCGGCGGGGATGCTTCCGCTGTGCGCGACTGCCTGCTCGGTCCCGAGTTTCCCATGGGGATTAGTGTTGTTGGGATCATATACGGCTTAGCTCCACCGGGCCGGCTAGCTGACGCCTCATTGATGCTCGCTCAGTGGGGTTATCTCGAATCTGCCCATCGCTGCCCATCCGTCATTTTTATTCCTCCCCTCCTTTACAAGTCTGTCATGTTTCAAGATCTTCCAAACAAGACGTTTGCCCCAAGGTCGCGCCGCGTGTGATGTTTGTCAAGAGGAGGGGGCGAGAACAAAGCGCGCGGCCGCCACTGCGCGGGATGCATCACCCTAAGGCCACATTCTCCCAGCCGGCCTCCTCTACGGTGCGGCGGCGACAGAGGCGAAAACCGCGGCAGCAACGTAGCGGCGCGCTGCTCTAATCGAAAGCGGCGCTGGACACCGGAAGACCAGTTTGGGCGTGCGCTCGATTCTCCCACGTGACTCTACGTCAGTGCCTTTTTTCTTATTCCTCGTGAAAAAACAAAAACCTGGTAGGTAGCGAGCGCTAGAAGCCATGACTACGCTTAGGCTTCTCTGTGTTTAAGCGATGTAACTCTACTCATGATATACTTGGCTAAACTCTGTCTATGCAGGTTTCGTTCCAACGCTGAAGTCTGGCTTCCTTCAGAGATGCCAAACTCGGCACCTTGTCTTCTACCGTCGCGGATTCACCGTCGGAGGCTAAGCGAGCTCGTCTAGCCGCGTCGTCATTACGACGGTTATCGAGACGTTTGACATGCTCTTCTTCGGTCTCTGCGGCACGCTGTCTCGTCCTTGTTTCGTTCTGACGCCGAAGTCTCTCTTCTTTCAGCCTAGCCGACTCATCGTACTCCATAACGGCCGGACACAAGGCAGCGTTTCTTCGGCGGTGCGTCAGCCTGTGGGCTACTGGTGTCGCCAGAGGTGAAAATTTGGCGCTTTGAACGATGCGACGCCGGAGACGCAGATATCTGGGGAGGCCCGATCTCAGCGTCGGCGCCGGCAATACTTCGTAGGTGGGGATTGGTGGGGCGAAAAGCCATGGCCCGTTTCTGCGAAGGCAGCAGCGCCCCTTCTGGATCATTGCTATTGTCCCCCTCGCCCCTGCAGAAGGTTCCCGTCGTCGCTGAATGGGACGATTGGCCACGAACAGGGGATAATTGAGGGGCTTTACCGACGATGTCTCCCCACCCCCGTCTGGAGGTGCCAGTTCATATGCCCTCATGTGTTTGGTCGCCCTCTCCTGGAGGCTCTGAGCGACGACGCCGGTAGACGAGACGTTGACGCGACGCTGAACAAACGCTGCGGCTCGCCTTCCGCTACGCCGAACCGTATGTATATATGCGAACTGCGACAGCCCCTCTCCCTCTACTACGCATGCGCACAACTGGCGAGGCGAGCGGCGTCTGCTCCACGACGAGCGCAGCGGCGGAGTGGCGTGCCAGATGGCGCGCCGAGTGGTGCGGCTACGGCCGAGGTGCAAGCACGGCGAAAGTGCGCCCATGCTAAAGAGGCGAAGCGGCTAGGTAATGTAGCTCTCGCTACGAAACAGCGGCGGTTGTAGCGGAGTCCGAAGGAGATATCGAAGGAGCTGTGAAAGTCTGTCGTCTGCATGCGCGTTGCATAGCTTGACTATTATCGCAGAAAAAGCAATGCTATCTCGCAAGCGGTCGCAAAAGTTTGAAGTTGTTTGAATAACTTTGCAAAACTCCACAGTTTTTACAGCGCAACACCACCCGTACAGCACCAAAACATATTCATACGAACATTGCCAAAATGCTTTCGCTCGACCTTTGGTATAACCATGATTAAGCCCTGCCTAACTTTCTTTTTCGCAGTGCACAGTCGATTAATTAATTTAGACTTACTAGCTAGCTTTTTAAGTATTAACTCCTTGTTCGCAACAAGCAACCGGCCGGGTAACTTCTCTTCAGGCTCTAAAAGGTAGCGCGAGAAATCCAAATACACAACAGTAGCGCTACTTGAGCTCAACAGATGAAAATTCACTTATCGTATATCCCGCGCACAGAGCAAACACAAATCACAGTCGGAGAGTCGTTTAATTAGGCGGAACGCCTCGTATATTAGAGTTATAGCATATTTCATTTCATGTCATTCATTCATTATTTATTGCATATCTTGCGAAATACAAACATTGATGGACCCATAACCACTGGCTAGTAACGGGTCCATAATCAACATAGGATACAGAATAAATGCAGCACGCGAACAAATGAAACAAGAAATACAATCAATAACACAATAACTCATAACATGCATAGTTTATACAAAAATGAATATGAAGTCACTTTTTACAATATCTTTGAAAAAAGAATCTCTTTAAAGCAGGAGTAAAATTAAGGGCTTGTTTTATGTTTAGTGGCAAAGTATTCCAAATAAGAGAGCCGTTAAATTCTAGAAGCCTTTTCCCGTACAGGTTCTGACATGGAGGTAGATCGCTTTCTGGCACCTCTTGTGTTTAATAACGGAATTTGAACAAAGTGGTGGGAAGTGGATCATTAGTTGCTACGATTCTATGAATGATCTGAGCAATTTCGAATTCGTACAGTGCATTTAGTGGCAGAACCTGAAGAGAATTGTACAAGCATATGCTACTTTGAGAGGTCCTTAAAAGGATATAATTCTTAATGCGCCGTGTTTACGGTACCGTTTGCCGTGTTACCGGACTTTCCGGTTAGCGCGGCACACGCCAGAAGACGATTTAGCGTACCGCCTTTCCCGTAACAAGTTACCGTAAGGCTAAAACGAGTGATGATGATGGCAGTTGCCCAGCTTTTATTGAAAAAAACGGATGAATTGCAATCATTTCTATGAAGTGAGATGCTACACTTTATTAATCTTTTTCTCTGCATATAAAGACGTACCGACTACACTTTAGCTGACAGTCGACTGAGCGGCTTTTCAAATGTGCCCGTGGAAGTAGACACCTTTGCCTACCCTGGCCAGTAGACATTTTCACTATGTAGACCTCAGTAAGCTTGCATACACAGCGCACGTTGCGTTGCGAGCGGTATAAAAAACACAACTACGACACCTGTTTGCCGTGTCGCATCGTCGCTTGTGTGTTTGGATTGTAAACACAGTGGCGCCATCTAGCGGGAGTAAGTTAAAGGGCGCCAACTCCGGGCCGGATAAATTTTTTGTTTTCTGCAATTACTGATGAATATATTAAAAGAATTGCCGCTTTTTTCGAGGAAAAAACTCGTTAAAATAGAGAAAAAATGCTGAATCTGTCACAAAACTGAAGAGCTGCAGTGTAGTCGTTGCAATTTGGATATGTACACGACATATGGTCAGACTTAATTGCTCAAAAATCGGCAAATAATCTCAAAAACATGGCCTAATTGTTACTCAAACCTCAACGTATGAGTGAGACTTTGCAAATTGAAAGCGAATGCCTTCATGTATAGCGAGAAATGGCGCCGAAGAACGCGGCGGCGGTGCTGCATTTGGCCTGTATTTTTGCGCTTTTATTTTTGTATGCTGCTCATCTAATTTCAAGCACTTTCTTGTGAAGAACATCACGAAAATTTTGTGAATGGCTGCATCAATAAGGCATGGGCGTGGACAGCACTCGCTATGAGAAGGCAGGATGAGCACGTTATAATCTCGTGGCCATGGTATATTTCGCACGATTCAATCGTCTTGTACGCGTGGTGTCCAACTGAAGTGGGATGAACTTACGCTGTCGTCACGTGCGCTTGAAAGTGAGCCCTAACGACAATGAGGCAGCATGCACTAAGACATGAAAAGAGGCCAAGCAGTGAGCACTTTCCAAATTGCCGAGGAATGCTCTAACTCAATCGGCTACTCAGGCCAGACAAGCGTCCTCTAGTTCCAAAAATTTTTCATAATCTCAATGTGGGCTTATTTAAAGAACTTAATCGTCGAATACACACGTGCTGTCATTCCTTAGGGAAGATGTGTGGTCTATGTATTTGAAAAATTGTGGCGGAAGTAACAAGCCCTTTCCTAAGACATTCTATGTGGTGAACATTGCTGCTTCTCGTCCTTTTTTAAAAGAACAATGAGTGAATTGCCCGTAAATTACAATATGCAACTTGGCACAGCGCTAGGGAGCACTCAGAGGAGTCAGGTTTATTTTTTATCTTTTATTTTCACCGCGCTGCGAAACACATTCGAAATGTATACCTAAAAGCATATTGCGAACGCTCTGCTCTCTGAATGAGCAAGATAAAATTGTAATAGAAAACTGCGATAATTAGGATAACTTTTGTACTGTTACGCGCTTGTAGCTTCGCCCAGGAAACCGAATTTTGTCGTACGAAGCGCCCTGTCACGGCGGCCGCAAGACGAGCTGGCAGCTGGCATAACGAACGCCGCACTTAGTTTTTCACGAGCGCTGTTATCAAAGCAGGCTTGAGAGTAAGACATGCTTCCCTCCCTCTCTATGCTCGGCGCAAGCGAGCGGCGGCGCGCGCCGTTGGTGGCAGCCCCGCGATAGCGGAGCGCAGCCACTCCCCGGCCGTTCACAGCGGCCTTAAGATTTTTGACCAAGACTGTACGTCCATCAGGCCGCCGAGCGTAACACACCATCTCGGACGGAATTTTTTGGAAGAGTACCACGTGCAATTGCGTTTTGCTGTTTTTCCCTAGTTTTCAGCCCCACGATGGGGCTCTTAGTATCCCCTAGTCCTCATAGAGGATGAACCGTCTTGATGAGACGATGGAGGGAATGTCCTCGAACCTCCGCTCACGGGCGACCGGGAAGCACCGCCGTGTGGGCAGTGTTGACTGCACCCGCTCGCTGCACCAACTCTACTCGGATGCGAACAGGATTTTGGAGCTGCAATCTCAGGCGCAAGGATTGGTGACCGCCGTACAACGCCCTGATGCTGCCCAGAGCTCCTCTGGGGCCACTCCGCCAGTTGCGAACGCCAGCCCCCAGGTAGCGGCTCCTGGAATGGTTGTAACCATCCCAGTGGACGCTGGGGAGAAGAGCTCCATACTCTTCTTGGACACAACTGCTGAAGCCAGTTCGCCGGGCGCGGATGGAGCAGGCACGGATTCCCTGCTGTACAAGAATCTGGACAGCTCTTTTCGGTACCCCGCAATATGCGTACCGAGCCCGCGTTTTGAGAGCTGTTCTCCGATCGCGCCTCAGGCGACCACGACGCCGCTCAGACCGGAGATACCCACCCCACATTCGCGGAACGAGCGCCGAGAAGTATCGCCCAAGAATACTAGGCATGCAGGGGAGAAGAAGCTACAAGCCGACCCCGTATTCCTGCCTCCAGCCGGCGGGCAACAAGACGCGCTGGGAAAAAAAAAGACCGGCTCGCATTCCAGCCCCAAACAAAAACGTGCGCCTGGCAAGCAATACAAGGCCCCACCACAAAGGGAATCCAACTTGTGCCTGGAAGACTTCCCGCCACTACTGCCCGCTGCACCTGCCGCTGGAAACCCTCTCCACACCTCCTCCGACGGGCAACCTGAGCTGCTACCGGCAGCGCACCAGCAACTCCCGTCCCAACCCAGAGATGGCGCTGGTGACTCCCGTCTAGCCCCGCCCACAAAATCGGCGCCGGCGCGGAGGGCCGACAAACGAAAAACTCGCCGCCTGGCTTTTCGCCCCTACGAAGAGGCATTTCCGAAACCTGTGTCGTCTGCTAGCGGAGAGGCGCACCGGCCGGCCGCCTCGGCTTCTGGCCTAGAATCATCGGCACAGGCCGTGTCGTCTGCTAGCAAAGAGGCACCTCCGCAGGCAGTGCTGTCCACCGAGCAGGGGCCACTGACGCAAGCAGAATCACTTGCCGGCGGCACGCCGCATGAAGACGTGCACAGGGCAAATACACAAGCCTCGAGCGCACTCCCAAGTAACCCTGCGCCCATGGCAAGAACTTCCCAGGCCGCGCTGGCTGAAACCCTCGGCACTAAAACCGAGACTGTACTCTTCCGGCCAAGGGAAAGGAAAGGCAATTTCCTGGCATTGTCCAGGGAAGTCATCGGGGCTCAGCTCTCTAAACTGCCGGGAGTCAGCAACGTTCGCGTCAATTTTCGCCGGAACGTGGTTGCCGTGGACGCCGAGCCTTCAGCGCAACTCGAGCCCCTACTCGCGGTTGCGGAAATAGGGGATGTCCGTGTCCGCGCTCGAGTGGCCAGCACGAACACCTGTGCTGGCATAATCTATGCCGTCGACGGCAATGTGCCCCTCGACGAGGTCCTCGACAACATGGAGAGCAAAGTCCCCATTCTTGGATGCTCCCGCAGTGGCCGTAACATCGTCGTTCGGTTCGCCGGAGTCACCCCCCCTGAGGAGATTGCGCTGTTTAAGCTCAGGCGTACAGTGCGCGCGTGTCTCCCACGCCCGGTGCAGTGTGCAAAGTGCGGTGCGCTGGGCCACGCCACAGCAACGTGCAGAGCGCCGACGCGCTGCCTCAGATGTGGTGGACCTCATGCCACCAAGGAATGCGCCGCAAATAAGCCGCGCTGCATCAATTGTGGGGTCCACATGACGCCAAGGAACCACGCTGCCCCCGCTGGCAACAGGAGCGCAAGGTTGCCACTCTCCTGGTCACATCCAAACGACCTATCACACGCCGGGAAGCCACTCGCACAGTGCGCGCTCAAATTAGTGCAACTACAGTGCCATCCCGAGAAGCAGCATCCAAAAAGCCACGGTGGAAGCCCACGTCAAATATCAGAGACGGCACCACCTTCTCCGAAGCCCTGGCTGGAAAGACGGCATCTAGCCAGCCCATCCACTCCAGTGCGCCACCAGATGCCAAGGATGCTGTCATCGCTGCTCTAACAGCGGCTGTTCGCGCACTCGTGGACCACCTCCCTGCAGACTCCATCGCCCGCCAGCTGTGCACTGCGGCCTTGGCGGCTCAAGAATCACTAGCCCAACATGGCTAATACAACAACTCGAAGGCCGCGCATCCGGCAGTGGAACTGCCGCTCCCTGCGCCGCCGCCACGCAGAACTGGTTCAGCTCCTTCCGCGCCTCGAATGTGATGTCCTTGCCTTGCAGGAAACATACGTTCGCGCGGAGGAGCTGAAACTACCCGGATTCACCGGATACAGTGGTCCCACCAATTGTGCTAGTGATCCGTGTGTAGCTGTGCCATGCGCCGATCCAACGCATGAGCCTGGTCGACCCCGCACTGCCATCTATGTGCGCAACTCACTGCCCCACCTGCTTGTGAGTGTGTCTGACCTGTCGACGGAAGCCGCGGAGTGTTGTGCAGTGATTGTGCGCGTGCGCGACACAGACACGGCTGTCGCCAGTGTTTATGTGCGACCGCAGGTGGTGTGGGACGCCGCACCAATTGAAAAGCTGGCTGACCGCCTGAACTGTGACGCGGTGCTGTGTGGCGACTTCAATGCACACCACACCAGTTGGGGATGCCACAGCACCTACCGCCGAGGAAGGGAACTCTTCTCGGCTGCCCAGCGAGCGAGGCTTCGCATCATAAATAGCGGAGCGGCCACGCACGTACAGCGGGTGGGGCAGCACAGCGCGATTGACATTACGCTGACCTCGTCCAACTGTGTATACAGGTGGGAGTGTGAGCCGGACACACAGGGGTCCGATCACTACCCAATAGTGCTCACACCAGTGCACCGTGATCAAGCCACCACGCGTGTGTATAGTGTTGTGCGGTGGGGCGAGTTTCGCGAGCGCTGCAGCACCAGGTCTCCTAACGGTGTACATTTTTTCGGACATGTGGCCCAGTGCGCGCGCGTGGCAACTGTGAAGTGCTCTGTGACTGTGGGTGACCCAGTCCCGGATATTAAACTGCTCAACGTGCGCGCTGCACGACGTGTTGCCCAGCGGCGAGCCATCCGCACTGGCAAACCAGAACACTGGACGCTGTACAATCGCTTGGACGCCGTCTGTCGCCGCCACGCCGCCCGCTGCCGCAGACGGAGTTGGGCTCGCATGTGTGGTGCACTGTGTGACTCCCGTCGCCCTGGCCGTCCCTGGAGGATACTGCGCGCGATGCTCTACCCTGCATGCTGTGCCTCGCTGCGCGGTCCTTACCATCGCCATCGCTCGCGGGATCAGCACGGCGCAGCTGACGGAAGCCCTGGCTGACCACTTCGCGCCGCCTCGAACGGCGCCGCTGGGCATCACGCTCTCCAGCCCCCCGGCTCTACCAGCACGCTGCAGACAGATATAGCTGAGCTCTGCAACGCGGATATCACCCCCCACGAGCTTGGCAACGTACTCGAGCGTCGACGCGGCAGCCGCAGTGCTCCCGGAGCGGACGGTATTACGTATCAGATGCTGCTCAACATCGAGAGCCACCAGCGCCCTGCGCTCCTTGCCGCCTATAACCAAATCTGGGCCAGTGGGGACATCCCCGAAGATTGGAGAAGCGCCCTGGTTGTGCCCGTCCGGAAGCCCGGGAAGCCGCAGAAAGCGCTTACTTCTTACAGGCCGGTTTCATTGACCTCGGCCGCCGGGAAGACGCTCGAGGCTGTCGCGCTGCTCCGCCTCGACTGGATCGCCACAGCGTGCAGGGCTCTGGCGCCCGAACAAAGCGGATTCCGGAGAGGCCGCTGCACGGCGGACTGCATCTCCCAGGTGGTCTCGGCTCTCGAGGATGCCAGGGGACGAAGAGAGGTGTCATACCTCATCTTGTTGGATGTACGCAGTGCGTTCGATCTGCTGCCGCACGCCGTCGTCCTCGCTGCCGTGCGCTCACTGGGCGTTAGTGGCAAGCTGCTGGCATATGTGCAGGCCTTCCTTAGCGGCAGAACTTTCCGGGTGCGGGTGGGCAACTCCATCAGCTCGCCCCGCTCCATCCATTCCGGCGTCCCGCAGGGAAGCGTACTGAGCCCGTTCCTGTTTAACCTGGCGCTTGCACGGCTGCCCCACTGTCTCCCAGCTTCCCGGCACCACGTCCAAATGGCGGTCTACGCGGACGATGTGGCGATCCTTGCCTCCGGCCCAACCTACGAAGGCCCAGCTGTCCGCGCGGCGCTACAGAGTGCTCTGGATGCGGTCGTGAACCACCTGGGCAACATCGGCCTAAACATCTCGCCAGAGAAAACTCTGGCAATGATGGTGCACCCCCGGCCGAGCTACCGCAAAAACACACCACAGCTCCACCTCTTCGGAAGCCCACTCCCTTGGCAGACCAGTGTCAAGTACCTGGGTGTGACCATTGATCACGCGCTGCGGTGGAAAACGGCGGTGCAAGGACTCCGAGCTGGGAATCGCCGCATCACTGGGTATGTTGCCCGCCTCCTCGCAGGCGGCGAGGGAATCTCAATACCACTCGCGAGGCAACTATACGAAGGTATAGCCGTGGCGCGATCTCTCTATGCGCTCCCGCTGGTTGGTGTCCGCGCCTGGCAGTGGGAACAGCTGGATACCGACCACAGAAAGGCCCTGCGTCGCTTTGCGGGACTCCCCAACACCTCGCAAGTGGGCCCCACCTACGCCGAGCTCGGGGCCTGGCCGGTTTCACTACGGGCAGAGCGGGCGGCTCTGAATCACATCGAGCGACTTCACCGTGCGCAGGGCACAGCAGAACTCATAGCCAGGCTCCGCAATTCGCCGCACTCGCGCATGGGGCACGTGGCGCGCCTCTTTGACGAGTGGACGCCGCTAAACCGCTCCATCGCTCCACCTACCCTGCCGCCGCCACATCGAAATCGGCCGCTGAGCATACAGACGGAACTTCCGCGAGTGCGTTCCAAGCGCAACACCCCCCGCTGTGCCATATTTCAGGAGGCGGCCGAGCGTCTATATGGCGACTATGCAGACCGAGTGGCCCTCTACACAGACGGCTCTGTGATGGATAATGGAGAGTCCGCCACAGCGTCCTGCGCCGTCCCGGCTCTTGGGATCGAGCGACAGTGTAGAGTGCCGCACTGCCCTTCCTCGACTGTGGCCGAGCTGGCTGGGCTCCACCTCGCCGCGGACATCATCGCTGGACAGTCTCGGATGACAGCTGTGGTGATTGCGAGTGACTCACGTGCCGCCCTGATGCAACTACGTCATCCCGACCGCGGCACCCCCTGTGTAGCGAATCTGTCTGCCAAACTATGTGCAGTGCGCGATCGCGGTTGTGACATCGTGCTGCAGTGGGTTCCCTCGCACATTGGCCTGCCCGGTAACGAGGCAGCCGATCGGCTAGCGAAGACCGCGCATGGGAACAGTGCGATCCCCGAGAGCGACGCCGTGACGCCCTTTGACGTGGCCCGCAACACCATCCACCGTAGGCTCATGGCACGACACCCGGATCCCCGTGTTGCATCCGGGAACTCTCCGCGCCTTATAAGCTTCGTGGACTTCGGCACCAGGGCTAGACGTCTCCTGCTGCGCATCAGAGTTGGCTGTGTGTGGACTGCCGAACGCCGCCAGCGCATCGGAGGCGTCGGGGACGGACTCTGTGCTGACTGCGGCGCGCTGGAAACAGTGGACCACCTACTGTGTGAGTGCCCCGCTTTCTCGGGACCGCGAACCGCACTGCGCATAGAATATAGGGAGTTGGGGCTTCCCTCAGCTACCTCGAGCGAACTACTGTTCCCGGCCGCATCTGCCTGGAGAACACGCAGGGCTTTACGCCACCTGATCCACTATATTGACAGGGCGGCCATTACCGGCCGCTTTTAAACTGATCCCGAGGCCGCGCGCTTTCCTCTGTGTAGTATGAGCGCGCCGCCAACATCTCCTCGGGCGCCCCGACGAGCCGCCGCTGCGCAGGGACAGATCGGTATGCGCCGACTGCCCCCCCCCCCTTCCCTCCTCTCTTCCTGCCCTTTCCAACTAGACCCGCTTCCCTCTCTGCTCTCTCTTTTCTCCCCCTCCCCGCGCAGCCCAGTTGCGGTGTTCCCCTGCATAAAGGAGGCAGTTACCGGGCTGCGCCTCCCCCCTTCTCTTCCCCCCCCCGTATGAAAGTTTCCCAATAACCACTTTAGACTGTACGTCCAAATCTATTTGAAATGAAGCGAGCTGCTGTTCTTGGCACCATTTCTGTCCTATTAGTGCAAGTGTTAGTGAAAGTGTCTCAAATAACGCCTGCATAGTCCAGTATCGGCGGAATCATGTTTTAGTGCGTTAGCACTATTGGCCACGAACTCGCAGTTTCTCCGTGGTCGCACCGAACCGCGTGCCTGGTCGCGTGACCAACCGTGTGACGAACCACGTGACATCAACCAGTCGGACAAGCAGAGTACCCAGGACTTGCAATCAAAATTAACCAAGGCTGACCAAGCTATGCCTTAGCTTTTACTACGTATATCCTGGCATAGCCACTGCGAATTTTGTGCATGCGAACAGTCGGACAGGAGTAGGAAGTCTGAAAGCTCTCCTCAGAAAGAACAACTTGCGCTTAACATTAGCCATCATATAGTCAATGTGCATTGTCTAAGCGAAGTCATGAGTGATCAAAAGTCCGAGATTCTTATAATGTATCTTGAGAAAAGCTCGAGAAAAGTTTCGATAGGATGAATTTTTAGGCTTCTTATCTAAAGCAGCGTCTGCAGTAGTGAGCCCCCCCCCCCCCCCCCCAGTACAGGTTTGTGGTCCCATATTCTATATATATCACTCTAAAAAAGCTGAGCTACCTTTAAGAGGGTAACATTACGCTAATTTCTCCAGACTAAAGTTTTAGTCCACGACAAACAGTATAAACATTACACTCTTTCTAGTGTAAGGTTACACCCGTAAGGGCAGTGCAATATGCGCTCCCTAATAATATGTTTTAGCCCACGACAAAAAGTGTAAATGTTACTCTCTCACTAGTGTAAAATTATGCTTCGAAAGGCAGTGTAAGTTTATGCTGCCCAAGACTATAGTTACGCCTTTTCAGAAAGACTATTTGGAGTCTACGACAGTGTAAACGTTACACTCTCTCTGGCGTAAAGTTACAGCTTGAAAGGCAGTGTAAGTTTATGCTGCCCAAGGCTATAGTTACACCTTTTCAGAAAGACATTTTAGTTCAACGAGGTTAACTCTTACTCCCACAGCAGCGTAAATTTATGCCATCAATACCAGTGCAACGTTAAGCCGTCTAGCAGTATTGATACATTTTTGAGGAGTGTTTTTATAGACGGCGTAACTTAATTTCACAGCAGCATAAAGCTGTGCTCTTAAGACCAGTGCAAGTTCAAGCCACCTAAGAGTGATGTTACACCTTTATGAGAAGCCTATTTGATATTTTTTAAAGGGCGCAATGTTATACCTGGCCAAACAGTGCAAATTTTACCTCCTAACAGGTAAATTTTTGGTACATTTGTCAGCATAAAGATATCCCTCCAAAGCCTATTGTTATTCCACAAATAAGAAGCTATGCACTACATTGCCTTAGTGCAATCTTGCTCTCCTTTAATATCAGTCAGTTAATCAGTCTGTTTTTATTTCCAGGAAAATCACGTCATCCTGCGGTTGGCAGAGACTAAAGGCATGGTTGCCTGACGAGGTATCTGCCCCCGTAACAAAAGAAGCAACCTACAGCAGTACAGCAGAGAGCTGCGTTAAAGATAGTACACGCATACATACAACATATGGCTGTACTTAAGCACTATGGACAGTTTTTTAAAAAAAATCACATTGAAGATTCACTCAAATACCAGAAAAACACGTAAAAAGAAGTCAACAATTGAAAACAAGATTTACATTTATCATTGTTACTTAACAATCTCATCGGAAAACAAAACTGCACTCAGCTCACGTTTGTACATTTTTCTGGGTAGGCAGAAATCTAAAATAGAAGCAGAGTTATTTAACATGTCTATTACTTGGTATTCCAGATATTGTTTTCTATAAATTGTTCTGACTTTTTTATTTCTGCGTTTGGGGTTACAAATATTATATTGAGCCAAAACAGGTGCGTAAGCAATGTGAAGTTTCTTTTTATATATTTGCTGTCCCAGTATCCATAAACAGACTTTTCTTGCTGTTAAAACATCAAATCTGGGAAAAATTGGTTGCGTTGACAGCACTAATATTGCCGGTGTGGTTCACAAAAATTCGGAGGACACGTTTCTGCAGCATTTGTAGCCTATAATAGTTCCCTTTTGTTGTTGTTCCCCAGACCAGAATGCCGTAAAAAAGTTTAGAATAGAACAGGGAGCAATATAATGATTGCTTTAGCCACAGAGGTAGAAGAGAAGCTATTTTTCTAATACATCCAACAGACTTCGCGAGTTCGGACAGCAGATGATTAACATGAGGGGTCCAACACAACTCTTCACCAAACCATACCCCAAGGAAATGTTTCACACTTACTTGTTCTAAGATATGTCCTCTGTATGTCTGTATGTAAGTTAATTGTTTTTTATGCTTATTGATTGGCTTAAATATCATGTACGTCGTTTTTACTGCATTTAACTGAAGTTTTTGTGTTGGAACCATCTGGATAAATCATTTAATTACAGATTGGCCGATTGCTCAATGTCATACAGTGTTCCACCTGAAAAGAATAAAGTAGTGTCGTCTGCAAACATGGTTATTGTGGGTGTTCTTTGTAGCTCCGTTATATCATTCACATACAAAAGGAAAAGTAACGGGCCTGTTATTGAACCTTGCGGGACACCTAGTTTGATGTCAAGTTGTTTTGAACAAGTGCAGTCTGTTTTAACAAACTGATGCCGAAACGATAAGTAGCTCCTGATAAGGTCCAATGTGATGGCTGGAATCCTATAGTGATGGCTGGAATACTAAAGCAATCTAATTTTATAGCTAAGATTTCGTGGTCAACGGTATCAAAAGCTTTGCGTAGATCAAGAAATATTCCTAAGGTGAAGAGCTGATATTCAAAATTTCTGATTATTTGCTGCTTGACGGCAAGAAGAGCGTCCTGAGTTGTCTGATTTTTCGGAAAACCATACTGCGAGGGTGATATTATATGATTCTTGGTTAGGTATTTTGACAGCCGGTTATTGATAGACAATTCGTAAATCTTTGAAAACACCGGTAACACTGAGATAGGTCGGTAATTCGTAATATCGTCAGTTCTACCTCCTTTGTGTATTGGAATAACTTTGGCCAGCTTCAGTGTATCCGGGAACACTCCAGTAGAAAACGTGCGATTAATGAGATAGGCTAGGACAGGGATGATTATTAATGACACTCGTTTTACAGGTTCAACTTTAATTTCATCATACCCACTTGCGACATTATTTTTAGGTGTATTATAAGAGCATTGATTTCTCTTTCAGTAACGGCTTCCAAAACGAATGAATTCACTAGACGAGAAGGCCAGTAGTTACCACTTTGTTGAACAGACGGCTGAGGTACGGCTGCAATAATGAAATACTCGTTAATTTCATCTGCTAGCGTCTTGTATACTAAGGAGTCATTGATTACTATTTGGTCAGCCTTAACCGGTGATGGGTTTCTTCCAGTAAGGTCGTTTACCTGCCTCCAGATCTTTGCCGGATCCGTTCTTATCCTGGCAAACATTGTTTCATAATATGCAAGTTTGGCTTTCTTGATATCAGCGTTTAATTTATTGTGATATTTTTTTAAATTCTTTGAACAAGTTGCCGTCTTTGGTTTTTATGAAATTATGGAGCATACTATTTTTCTTCATAATTCATTTTAGTAAGGCGGAGTCAGTCCAGGGCTTTTTAATTTTCCGGTTGCATTTTTTGTACTCCCCCTAAGGCATAAACCAACACTAATTTATGAAGAGCACTTTCGTACCTTACAAGTGAAAGCTTAAGCCTGCTGCAAAATGGTATGTATGATCAGCTCTGGCTTAAACTTAATTCTTAAACTGTGGCTTAATGTTTCTCTCCTGAATGCAATGGCTGGCCTTCTAATCATGCAGAGTAGTGGTGCAATGTGTACACAAGAAGCAGGCATGTATAATGTGCAGTAGTTGCATGGTTTGGTTTAGGCGCTGTGCATTAACAGAAAAAGATTTTTCACAACTAAAAAGAAAACATACCGCAAATGGCCTTTATTTTAAATAAGGTTGCAGCCAAACTGCTCACAAGTCCACCGATTTCCTATCCTGGTGGAGCAGGCAGCAGGACCGACCTAGGCAGCAGAAAAAAGTACACATGCACTTAAACACTTAGACAACACATAAAAGGCATGAAAGGCGAGAAATTTTGTAAAGCAGTAATGTAAAATAACTGAAATTTTTCAGTTACAAAATTCATGAAAACACCTGTGGTCAAGTTTTTACATGAAAGCAAAGAAGAAATAAACTGGCACAAAAAACTTTAGTTCTCACAACACCTCGTTTCCTGAAAAACTAAGGCAGATGGGTCAATGTGCCACAACATTCTGCCAATTTAAGGTTGCATCACAATATGGCATCAACCGCTATAAGTATTTCATGCTCTGAGGCTACTAGATGTGTCCACCAATAACATGACTAAGGCTATATAATGTAACAAAGGCACTGCCTCAGGAAGAGCATTTTCAGATACCTCTATATACCGTAAGCTCCTTTTATAAGCTACACAAAATTTAATTTATTCATTTCAGATGACAGCTATATGGGGGCTTCCTGCATTGCAATTAATATGGTGCATGAGCATGTGTGCCATGAAGACGCAAAAAATGACATGAGAGCCATCAGAGCATGCTACAGTCAGAAACAACTAAAAAACAAAGCAGCCGCTCAAAAAAGGCCCCTCAAACAATGGCACTGACCGCTTCTTCTGATGTTACGGTTAGTCTGATTAAACCCTTATTTAACCCCCTTCATATGTCGCCCCATGACGATGTCACACTAGCAGTTCTAAGGCGATTAACCAGGACATGGTGAGAATCGATCGACACCATTGGTTGGAGAGCATCCTTTAACGGGCATTTGCTGCCTCATTCTCGGGTTATATCCAACTACAGGCTGGAAAAAGAGGTAGTGACGATAATCCATAACAGCGCGACAGACGGGACAGAGAAGAGAGCATACAACACAGAGCGCTGATTCACAACTAAAACGTTTATTGGCCGCTAGCCAGTATAAATACCACCCTGGTGGCCGGGAAGGAAACAAGAACGCTTGACTTGCGCGACATTCAAAATCGTTAGTACATCAGGCACGTGTCAATAGGTAGGAGTCATACGTGGGAGATATCACTGCTACACAGGCACAAAATTTGCATTCACAAGTGAGCATTCACAATCAAGGTAACGATTTTCAATTATCTTACAGTGCTACAGAGGGAGTACTGATACATTGGTCAGAGATCTTAGCTATCAGGTGGGCTTCTATTATTTCCCTAGCTAGTGAGTCGCGGTTCTTTGCTATCACAGAGCATTTATTGTAGAGTGGAATGCCGGCTTTTGAGTCGTCATCGTCTTCCTCGTCTTCGTCATCTTTGCAGTGTCTGCAATGTTTTGCTACGTGGCCTGTGGTGGCGACACGAGAGACATTGTATTCGTGGTCCTTCAATCTTTCGTTAACACATCGGCCAGTTTGGCCGATGTAACACTTGCCATACGACAAAGGCACAGAATAAACAACTCCTTCCTGGCAAGGCACGAATTGTTTCGCGTGCCTTATTAAGCAGCTGCCTGGTATTCTTTCGACTGCATTTACTTTTCTGACCGGACTAGACAGTCGCTTAGGCGCCGAGAAGACCACTTCAACGCCAGCATGTTTCCCAATTCTTTTCAAGTTGTGCGAGACTTGGTGCAGATATGGGACCACGGCGATCCTTTTCTTTTCCTCTTGTCTCGCTTCACCTATCCTTTCAAATCCGAGCTTTTTCTTCAGTTTTCTGCGACGGAACTCAAAACGTCTGCATGGTACCCAGCCTTTGTCAGGCGGAAAAGTTGGTTACAGAAGCTGTGCTCCAACTTGTGCACACAAGATTTCTTAACAGCGTTATAAAGCACAGAGTAAGCGATGACTCTCTTCACCAGTTTTGAATGAGCTGATGAAAAGGGCAAGATTTGCTTTGCAGCACGGGGCTCAAAAGCCCAGCAAACATGAGATTAAGTGAAATGAAGCGAAAGATCTAAAAACCTATTAAAATCATTCATTGGTACTTCGTGTGTTAAAATCAATGTATTAAGACACTCTGAGATTACCGAAAAAACGTCATGTAATTGCTGCTCGAAATCGAGGTTTTCACAGCCTAAAAACACGAAGTAGTCGTCCACAAACCTAAAAATGCGACAAACACTGGGCCTGTCAAAACGTTCTTTCAACATTCTGTCGCGTGCAGCTAGGAATACATCGCTAAGAAAAGGTGCTAAGCACGAACCAATACAAATTTCCTCTTTTTGAATAAACATCTTGCCTTCCCATTCAGCAAACGTCGAGACAAGATAGAGTGAAAGCAATTCGAGGAAGCCGCCAGTAGAAATTCCGCACTCATTTTGAAAAGCTATAGTACCATGGTGGTCAATGAGGTCATTCACAGGTGACAGAATTTCTGCTTGAGGCAAGGTGTAATACAGATCCTTTACATCAACTGAAAAACCACGGAGCTTCTTATTGCAGTTGACTTTCAAGAAATCGATTATGCCGTCCGAGAGATTTATTTTAAAAGGATCATCAATTGACAAAACATTCAGTTTCTTCTGCAGGAATTTCGCTACATGCTGCTGCCATGTTCCAATTTCAGAAACTTACGCGGAACGGCCACTCTGGTTTGTGGGTTTTCGCTGTGAAAAACAATCCCAACGAGGATTTAGAGCTGCTGTTTATCTTGACAGCGCATTTAATTTCAGCTTGTTGACGAGTTTTTTTCTCTTGCTCCTGACCTCGGCAATTGAGACATCATTGCGTTTGTCAAACACAGCAAGAACAGCTTCCGATGCTTTTGACATATACACATGCCTGTCCAGAACAACGAAACCTCCGTCCTTGTCAGCAAGAACCGAGAATGAGTTGTCTTTTAACCAGCTAATTGTCTTCTGCAGAGGTAGCTTCTTCCCTGACGACCTATATCTTTTTAACACGTCAACACCTTCAGAAATACATCGGTCCACCTCAGTTTTGTCGGCCTGCTAAGCAACTTGCCTCACCATGGCCAGATGTTCAGGTCTCGATCTCTTTGGCTCCACTGCAAATTGGGGCGCCGTCTGTCGCGCTGTTATGGATTATTGTGAGCACCAGCTCGCCAAACAAATGGAAGTGACGAGCCAGGTTACATAATAAAATCACAATCAAATGGCAATCAGTGGCTTTCTTTTGGTGCACTTGCTACACAGAAAAACATCTGCATATGCCTGGGTCACCATCAGCAGTGAAATGACTGCACAAGGGCTTTTACCCTGCCTTAGTGCCACCACGTAGTTAGCTTACTTTGATGTTGCAGTGCTGTGTTACTTCAGTTTTGTACACCACAATAAAATCAGCATTATGGTGAATTTTTTGTAGTGAACTTCCTTGCTCGGTGAGCCCACACTTAGAACTCCACCTCTACGAGGGTTGAAGCCTTCTGTTGATAATGCCTGCACTTACCTACTGTCCAATGATGTTAGTGCAAAACACGTGGGTCTAAGCTATATGTTGCTGGGGGGGGAGAGCTTTAGAAAATGCCATAGGGCGGGTGCACTCATAGGGGGCAGGCTATATAAAGCTAATGCTCTCACTTTCCATTTTGACTGCTATATACTTGTTATTCTCTCTGGCACCTGCAGTCAGTCCCACTGGTCACTGTCACTGTCACTGTCACAAGTGATGACTTTAGAGTAACAGCGCCAAAGCTTTGGTTAACGAGGAATGCAGTGTTTTTTCGGAAAAAATTTATGACTGGTATAAAGAATGAGCATAAATAAAATTAAAATGCAAATAACTTCGTCAAAGAAAGGAGCACTGTGGGAACATTGGTCACAATCAGGAAAGCTAAGTGTTAAAAAAGTCGCAGTTCACCCAAAACATCATCCCTTGACTGTCGATGATTGCTCATTCCAAGCCAAACGTCCCAGACTTAATCTCACTTATATCCGATTTGTTCAAAAAAATTCATGTAAAATTTTTGCAATGTGTGAAATCTAAGCCAGTTGCCTAAAAAATTTAATCGTGAAGTGAGCGCAATTTGAACAATGCGAAAACGTTTGAAACCGGCACCGCTCAATGATCGACCAAAAATCCAGATTTTTAGAAGATACGCCACAAATGGTTTAATGACATTTATAAAGATTATGGCTTTTGATATGATTTAGATCTTGTATTTTGAACAGTATAATAACTTTTTAATTGAAGTAAAGTGTAAAAATTCTACTACTTTGACGTATAAAAATATCTACCTCTCTTTGGAAATAAAGAAATAGCCATCTTGCTTCCCTAGAGGTCTATTACGCACAAAAAATATTACAGTTCATGTAACTGAATGAGTCATTGTGAAATAAAGTGCTGAAGTTGCAGAAAAGTGCGTTTGAGACCATGAAAACTCGTTCATTTCACTCTGAGTTGGTCCAAGTAAAAATACCAGCGATGGCAGGTTTAATGGAACAGTTTACTGAATTTCGTTTCTGAAGTCTTAATCAAGGTGATTTTTGATTAAAGCGATAATAAAATTCCTGAAGTTAAGCTCATCTGCCGTGAGCTGCGTCGTCTCTTTGCGCCTCTTCATCACAGGGCACAGCACAGCTCTCATTTCTAAGTGAAGTTGCTACTGTGGACAGGCATCAGAACATTGTGTTGACGAACAGATAATCATGGGAAAAGAATTTCTTCGTGCTGCCGGGGTTTCTACGTGCACCAGTGACATTGTTATTCAGTATGTTCATACCATACTAAGTCATAGCTGTGAGAGACATGACAGACACATACACTCCGTTTTATACATAACAGGCAACGCTGTGGATGTGGTGTGTCCGTAAAACCATTTTGCTCCACCACATATCATCTCTTCTTCTCAAAAAATCGCTCAGTGTTTGAACGAAAACAAAGCGGTAAAAAACCAACTGGTATCACTGAAAACCACGCTCAAAGCTAAGAGGCGCTTAGTGTTCAGGGCCTATGGCTATAATGCGGCGAGTTGGGCGTGTTGGTACATAGTTTTCTGGAAAAGCAGCGCTGAACAGACGAGGACAGAGACGAGGCGACAAGAACGGGCGCTGAACTGACAACAAATTTTATTGAAGGGATTCACATTTATAAACGTAGTGCAGCTACCGTTCGCGCATGCTCAGGAAAGTCAGCTCTTTTGGTGAAAGGGCGATAGAGGCTGTGCTGACGCAGCCCTCTCCCAGGCTATATATCTGATTTGATTCAGCTATTTCTCTAGTCATACGTACACTGCTCTTTCTGATTATGGAGGTGTCACCGAGTGCAGGAGTACAATCTAGGCAAGTGATACAGTGACTTGCGAGGAAGCCTTCAAAATCTTTTCCCTCGCGTGCATTTTTCACGTTCAAGGCATGCTCTCTTAACCTCTCGTTCACTCATCTCCCAGTTTGGCCAACATACGTCTTTCCACAACTTAACGGAATTTTGTAAACTACACCTTCTGTGCAATCAACATAAGGCCGCCTATGTTTTTTGCCACAGCCACGCTTCTGGGTCGCCTCCGGATTAGTGATCCTGCAAAGCTTGGACAGCTTGTGAGGGGCAGAGAAGACCACTTTCACGTCGTAACGCTGGGCTACCTTTTTCAGATTGTGCGAAAGTGAGTGTATGTAAGGTATAACAGCTACCTTCTGCCTGCGCTGTGCGCGGCTATCGCACGTATGCACCTTGCTGCGCATGTGTTTTAGGCAGCTTTCAGCGACTGAAACCAGGAGGTGGTGCGGGTACCCAGCGCTAAGCAGTCTATCTGCTTGACGATTGAATGCTTGCGACATCAGATGCGGGCAGGATTTGCCGAGAGCGTTCTTGAGGCAAGACATGGCAATAGCTCGTTTAACGAGCTTGGAGTGGGCGGAGTTGAACGCCAGAAGTGGTTTGTTGGCGTGATGTGAATCCCTTCAATAAAATTTGTTGTCAGTTCAGCGCCCGTTCTTGTCGCCTCGTCTCTGTCCTCGTCTGTTCAGCGCTGCTTTTCCAGAAAACTATGTACCAACACGCCCAACTCGCCGCATTAACCAAGTTCATTTCTAGTAGAAAGGGCTCTTTTTCCTCGTGTGTTCTGTCCGATCCGTGTTCTACTGTTTCACGCATTGCCGTCTCAGTGTGCCGAGCTCGGGAACTTTCCTTCTGCCTTCGAGCCAAGCGACTACCCGAAGATGTCAGCGCCTTGTTCGGTGGACTTCCGCCTTCTTTCGGTCATGGAATACGCGTTGTTAAGATCCTCCGATCGGAATGGAGACGCCAAGCACGCCTGTACCGCGACCTCCTGAGTGCCCAGGTCTGCAGCATGGGACAAGATTCCTCGAACCACCGTGAGCTGCGGGCGTTCCACAGCCTCGCCGACCAAACTACGGAGTTCCTCTGGCAACAAGTGCTGAGAAGACTGAGGGCCAGGCCTGCTCATGAGCCGCAAGGACCACAATGCAAGGTGCATGTCATAGGTGATGTAACTTTGCCAGCTTACGTCAGTCGTGTCCTTTCTCTCGGCCCTAAGTTTGCGGTACCGCCCAAGGAATCAAGGCTAGAACAACTGTCTTTAGTACGTCAGGTGTCGCGCCTCACCTCGACCGAAGCGAGCACCCGCTTTGTCTCAGAAGGTGTTGACATCCTTAATCGTTGGAAGAGTACCGAGCACTGTCTACCCGTGAGACGTGTAATTAGTTTCCTACGTGACCACTCGCTTCGTCTTCTCCTAGCTGACAAAGAAGGCGGATTCGCTGTATTGCCTAGCTCAGTGTTCATATCCAAATCTAGGGAAGCTATTTCTGCTGTCTTTTCTGGTCATGCAAAGGTGTCTCTAGGCAAAGTCAAGTCCAGAGCGAAGAAACTTTGCGAGCGGTTGAATCTATCTGATCTTGTCAAGGCGATCGATAAGAGCAAGAAAGATTTTTTAGATGTCTTTTTTAGCGCTAAAACCCATAAGGTAGATGTGCCACTGAGAACCATAGTCTCTGAAACTGGTACATGGCAGCACTCTGTTGCTCGTTTTTTACAGCTCCATCTTAAGCTTTTACCCGTGGACGACCCGTTTATTGTTAACAATTCCAACCAGGTTTTAGAATTTTTTAGCACTAACACTGACAAATGCTACCAGGCTTTCCCCATTGACAATAAAGATCTCTTTTATTCTTTACCTCACAAGCTCATCCATGAGTGCGTTGAGCTTTCCATTGACAAATATGGCTCCATTGCTTTTCAAAATACTGCGGGGGTCACAGTTGGGGGTTTTTTAGAACTTTTAAAGTTTTATCTCCAATCAACCTATATCCAGTTTGAAGGGATGCCCCACCTACAAAAGCAGGGTATATGTATCGGGTCCTGCATAGCCCCGGTTCTCAGTGACCTTCTGCTGGCTCATTTCGATCGTCAACTGCTCGCTTCTCCCATGGACAGCAATTTTATCAAGGTTTTTCGTTACGTGGACGATTTTTTAGTTGTCTTAGACTGTGACGCGCAGGCGATTCAACGTATCAGTAAGAATGTACTGGGTTCATTCGGTATTGTGATGAATCCTCTTGACCTCACCCACGAACTTCCAGTAAATGGCCAAATTAGATTTCTAGACATCCGGTTCCACTTTAAAGATGATGGTGTCTGCTGGTGCTATGAACCGCGCGCCAACAAACCACTTCTGGCGTTCAACTCCGCCCACTCCAAGCTCGTTAAACGAGCTATTGCCATGTCTTGCCTCAAGAACGCTCTCGGCAAATCCTGCCCGCATCTGATGTCGCAAGCATTCAATCGTCAAGCAGATAGACTGCTTAGCGCTGGGTACCCGCACCACCTCCTGGTTTCAGTCGCTGAAAGCTGCCTAAAACACATGCGCAGCAAGGTGCATACGTGCGTTAGCCGCGCACAGCGCAGGCAGAAGGTAGCTGTTATACCTTACATACACTCACTTTCGCACAATCTGAAAAAGGTAGCCCAGCGTTACGACGTGAAAGTGGTCTTCTCTGCCCCTCACAAGCTGTCCAAGCTTTGCAGGATCACTAATCCGGAGGCGACCCAGAAGCGTGGCTGTGGCAAAAAACATAGGCGGCCTTATGTTGATTGCACAGAAGGTGTAGTTTACAAAATTCCGTTAAGTTGTGGAAAGACGTATGTTGGCCAAACTGGGAGATGCGTGAACGAGAGGTTAAGAGAGCATGCCTTGAACGTGAAAAATGCACGCGAGGGAAAAGATTTTGAAGGCTTCCTCGCAAGTCACTGTATCACTTGCCTAGATTGTACTCCTGCACTCGGTGACACCTCCATAATCAGAAAGAGCAGTGTACGTATGACTAGAGAAATAGCTGAATCAAATCAGATATATAGCCTGGGAGAGGGCTGCGTCAGCACAGCCTCTATCGCCCTTTCACCAAAAGAGCTGACTTTCCTGAGCATGCGCGAACGGTAGCTGCACTACGTTTATAAATGTGAATGCCTTCAATAAAATTTGTTGTCAGTTCAGCGCCCGTTCTTGTCGCCTCGTCTCTGTCCTCGTCTGTTCAGCGCTGCTTTTCCAGAAACCTATGGCTATAATTTTCACTGAGTGACGACTACTTTTCAGGCGCGGATAGTGCATATGCGATTTACCCTATCAGACGCATATCGTATCACCACATATTATTTTTACTTCTCGAAGCCTCGATGAGCCGCAGGACAAAAAATGTGGCAAGAGGTAAAACGAAGGGCAGGGGGCTATCACTCACGGTAATTGAGATTTGCAGCACGAAATATGCATGTGGTCACTGTGCTTCTATGGTGAACTACATTTTGGGCACGGACTTGACGTTTGAAAAAAGGTGTGCTACTTTAGCAGCGTTGCCTGCTATGCAAGAAAAAGAGTATAGAGGATCCAAGGAGGAGGAGACGGCGTGCCGGTGCCGCGGTCGCAGTATGTTTGATCACTCGAGAGCAAGGCAGCTCCACTGGATCGGGCCGCGCCAGCGCCAGCGTGTCTCGCGTTACCAGAAGCCATGGTGAGGATTTCGTAAAGTCACGTGCGCTCCGAGGCACATGCTTTCCGTGATCTTATGCAGACATTAAAAGGACTGGTGTTACGACAGTTGTGCCGGGTGGTCGTTCCTTCCTTGTGGCTCAAGCGAGACAGCACACTGAAAGCCATACATAGTTTTGCTGCTCTTGGCAGCCTTATGCCATAGCGGGTTCGTCTGAACTTCAAAAGCGAAAACGAACTCGCTTATTGCATACCACCCGTCGAATGTCATGCGATTCCTGCCTTCGCATGCACTACAGTGAGTGAGGGTGAACTGAAGTGGTTATGTGGCCACAAATGTGTCATGACAGGTCCTGTGTTGTTTGATGAAGCCTAAAGAGATGACGCAACTTGCAGCACGAGGGCTCGAGTTTGAAAATCTCTTTCTCGCTTTGAACAAAAACCACCTCAATTAAAACTTCAGAAATTAAAGCGAATAAATTTTTCTACTAAACCCGCTATCATCTGTATTTTGACTTGGATCATCTCAGGATGAAATAAAAAGTGTTAACTTTGTTCTGAAACACACTTTTCTGCAACTTCAGTATATTAATTAAATTTGACGCATTCAGTTTCATCAGCTGTAACATTTTTTATTGTTAATCGAAATCTAGGTAGACAAGAAGCGACTTTGAGAAGTTGATATTCTTAAAAAATCAAAATATAAACTTTTTAAATTTATTTAAACTTAAATCTACTTATACCGTCCAAAAATCCATGATCTCAATCATATCGAAACCCAGAATATGTGCAAATGTCATTAAAAAATGTGTGCAGTGTTTTCTAAAAATTTCGATTTTAATCATTATTCAGCACTGCCTGGTTTCCCGCCTTTCCAAAATGTTCAAGCTGAGATCACCTCACAAATAAAGCTCTTTCCGGAAAAAATATTTTAGCTTAGAAACGCACGCTGGGGCCAGTTTTAATGAATTTTCTTCAACAAAATGGAGAAGGTCGACCGCAATATGTGGGACATTTGGAGTGGAGTGACGAATTCATTAATCTCACTTCTACCCAGTCATGCTAATTAGAGTCTAATTAGTGTTCTTGGAGCACTCTTTGGATCTTTCTCGGCACATTAAACTTCGTACGGCAGCTAGAACCAATTTAGGACTGAGGTAATTGAATTTTAATATTTCCTAATGCTTTATTCAAAATCGTGATGCAAATACTCGATTCAAACTCTTGACGTACACACCCAAAGACTGGTTGCCACCGTTTTCAACTGAATGACGGTGTTGCAAAGCCTCTGCTATCCCTGCCAAAAATTAACTGTAGACACGCGCTGTTGCTAAACCGGCGGGCCATGGCGACACTTGTATTTTGTTGTTTTGTCATCGCTAGCTTACAAAAGCATCACTTTTCGGGAGGTTGGTCTCGTTGTCCTTAGAATTACAGAGACTTGATACAGGTAAACTTCCATCCAATGTAGGGTTTATGGTGGTTTAACATCCCAAAGTGGCGCAGGCTATGAGGGACTCAATCCATTGTAAGTGTCTCTATAATGCTTAAGTGAACATTTTTACAATCTTAAAGGCATAAAATCAGCAGAATCCATTATTCATAAACTGTGAATGACAGAATGCAAACAGTTTTTAGTCTCTATGTATGTGCAGAATATTAGTTCACACCCTATCCTCTATTCCTGTCCCCTCACCTCTTTCATTTCATCTCTCCATTCTGCCTGCTGTCCTTTATTTCCGCTGCCCCAGCTCAGGTGCTTCAGTATCGATGGCAGATGTCGGGGCTAGCAAAAATCTTTTCCTTCCTTTTTACTATTATTTTTAATAAAACCACTACCACCACCACTGCTATCAGTTCATATTGCCGCGAATATTTGCAGTGTTTGTTCTTTTTTCAAATCCTCCGCCACACCACTTTATCGCATTGTTTGCGACGCAAGGCGCGACTAGATTTATCTCGATCGATCGCAGCCGGGCAGAGCTGATTCTACGTTGTTCCGGAATGTTCTAGTAACTTTGCGCGCTTTATCTCGAAAGTTCGCTATCAGCTTTAAATTGAGCACGGCCGACAGCGGCGGGCAATCTGTTCGACGACCACCGAGCACGCTTGTCGCTTCGATGCCGCCGAGCGATTCAGTCCATTTTGGATGCAAGTCAGCCCAATAAACCGCTTTCTTTTAGAAGACCCTTTCGTCCGTCTTCATCGCTGCTTCGACTGCCGTCACCACTACGTGACATGTGGTGGAGGTGCGGGGTGGCCTTAAATGTTCCAGACGCCCCCTTCAAGTCGTGAAGCCAGCCCTAAGCGCTTCGCACCCGAGGACGAACCAGCAGCTCAGCCAGCCAACCGACGTCTCCAGGGAGAAGAGCCTGAGTTCGGGAAACTGCCGCATCGCACTAGACAGCGAAAAGACGCTGCTACGAGCACCGCAACCTGGCCGAAGATGACACCGATCATACTGCAGCAGCCGCGGGTGCCGCCAACTTTCAATGGATCCCTAGGCGAAGACCCTGAAGAATGGTTGGACCAATTTTAGCGCGTGGCGTCATTCAACAAGTGGGATGATGCGCCAAAGATAGGACACGTGCTTTTCTCATTGGATGGCTCCGCACGCACGTGGTACGAAAACTACGAGTCATCCCTTACTACATGGGAGCTATTCAAGAGAGAACTATTGAAGGTATTCACCAGTGTCGTGAGGAAAGAAAGAGCCGAACGACTCCTCGAGTCCAGGATCCAGCTTCCGAATGAGACCGTCCACTGTTACGTCGAGGAGATGAAACGCCCGAGATGACCGAGGAAAAGAAAGTTGTTTTTATTGCGCGGCCTAAAAAAAACAACTCTTTGCAAGCCTCATCCCCCAGCCGCCAAAAACAGTCGAGGAATTCATGCAAGAAGCCTGCACGATTGAGAAGACCCTCGACGTCCGAGCTCGGCAGTACAATCGCCCTTCCTTTGCCTGTGCAATCCGTTCGGACACGCCGGCCACCACCAGCGACAGCTTGCGGGAAGTTATCCGCGAAATCGTCCGAGAGGAGCTACGGCGATTACTGCCATCCTCCCCACAGCCACAAGCACTGACACTGATGGATGTGATGCGGGAACAAGTGCGACAGGCACTTGGCACCCCGACGGCCACAGAACCCCAGGCCATGACCTACGCCGCTGCAGTAAGGACTGCTCAGCCCCAGCGGCAACCCCCATGTCCTCCCCGAGATGAGCCAATTGTTCCACATCGCCGCCTCCCAACCCTCGCCCGCCCAACCTATGACCGACACTCAAGCCCCAGGAAGTGCGACGCCTGGAGGACTTCCGACAACCGGCCGTTGTGCTTCCATTGCGGTGATTCCGGCCATATTCTTCGTCACTGCCCGTGCCGACGTATCTGTCTTCGAGGATTTGCCGTCAACGCCCCATGACCACGCTTCGGACAACGACCGCAGGAAATCGACGAGTACCTGCGTCGAGAGGAGTACACGCCGAACCGCATTTTGCGCTCACCATCGCCGTCAACCTCGCGCTTTGCGTCGCCACGCCGCAGCTACGCAGACATGGTACGAGGAAGATCACCCAGCCCTCGTAGGGGAAACCTAAGACAGTAACCTCTGGAGGTGAGGTTGCTCGCAAGAGAAACGCCGAGGATCCTCCACCGACCACGCCCCACGAAGGCGCTGCACCCGCTACGCCGCATGAAAAAGCTACACTCGCTGCACCGACGCCGCACAAAACGACAACCGCGACCAGACGCGAACTGCCTTAAAAACGACGCCACAACCCAGAAGAGCTTCGACGACACGCCACACTCGCGACTCGCATACGCGACGAAGCCGTGACCCGACACCGAGAGTGCAAGAGCAAGGCCGATTTAGAAGTAGCTATCGACGGCCGGATAGTTACCGCTCTAGTCGACACAGGAGCCGATTACTCGGTGATGAATGGAACATTCGCTGCGCATCTGAGAAAAGTCACAACGGCTTGGGACGGCCCACATATTCGCACCGCAGGGGGCCACCTCATTACGCCATCAGGACGACGCACAGCGCGAGTGACTGTCAAAGGACATACCTATCCTGCGACCTTTGTTGTGCTACCGCAATGCTCCCGCGAAGTGATCTTGGGTATGGATTTTCTTAATGAGCATCGGGCGATCATCGACCTGCGATCCAAGCTGATCACGGACGAAGCCATCGCTTCGATGAAAACTGGGGAAAATCACGTTGCCCTCAGTGTCCTGGAGGAAGAAGTGAGCGTACCACCCCGATCGAGCGTTATCGTGACCGTAGGCGCCACGAAAGCCATTACAGCTGAAGCCATAATCGAGGGCAACATGCAGTTGCTCCTAGACCGAGGAATCAGCATCGCAAGAGGCATCGCACATTTGCGCAATGGCCAGGCCGAAGTATTGCTGAATAACTTCAGCGAAGAATACCGAAGAATAACGACGACTGCTTTCTTCGACGAAATATCCGACGTACGAGATTCCTTCGCCCTCTCCGATCCCTCCGCAGAAGATTCTCCTGACCAAGAGAACTTTCCCACTTTCGACATCAACACAGCCCTGCACCGAACAGACAAGACCAGATCCGCAATCTGCTTCAAAGCAACAGTGAGTGTTTTTCGATATCGCCGAAGGTGCGACAGACGCCAATTGCCAAGCATCGCATTGTAACGGACCAACACATCCCACCTCTCCGTCAAAGCCCCTACCATGTGTCACCGCGAGAACGACAAGCCATCCGGGACCAAGTCGAAGGAATGCTTCGCGACGACGTCATCCAGCCTTCAAACAGCTCATGGGCGGTACCGGTTATTCTAGTGAGAAATACGGCGCACTTCGATTCTGCGTGGTTTTCCGCCGCTTGAACCACATAACAAAGAAGAACGTCTACCCCCTCCCCCGCATCGACGACACACTGGACAGCCTCTGCAACGCCAAATATTTCTCGTCGATGGACCTCAAGAGCGGCTACTGGCAAATTGAGGTCGACGAAAGAGATCGCGAGAAGACAGCGTTCATCACTCCGGATGGGCTGTTTGAGTTCAAGGTGATGCCATTTGGTCGCTGTTCCGCACCAACGACGTTTCAGAGAGTAATGGATACAGTGCTGGCAGGCCTGAAGAGGCAAATTTGTCTGGTATATTTAGATGATGTAGTTTTCTTCGCCTCGAACTTTGAAGAGCACCTCAAAAGACTTCGAACAGTACTGGACGCAATCAAGTCGTCTGGCCTAACCTTAAAAGCAGAGAAATGCCACTGTTCCTACGAAGAGCTGCTGTTTCTAGGCCACATCGTTAGCAAGGAGGGAGTATGCCCTGACCCGCAGAAAACAGCTGCTATTAAACAGTTTCCAGCGCCGGCCGATAAGAAAGCAGTGCGCAGTTCTCTCGGACTGTGCGCATATTACCGACTATTTGTGAAAAACTTTTCGCACATCGCCGATCCCCTGACCCAACTGACGAAGGCAGACGTGCCGTTTAAATGGGAAGCGGCGCAAGCAGAAGCCTTCAAGGAACTTCAGCGTCGTTTACAGTCCCCACCGATCCTTGCGCATTTTGATGAAAACGCTGATACTGAAGTTCATACCGACGCAGGCAGCGTGGGAGTAGGCGCCGTCCTCGTTCAAAAAAGCGACAAGCTCGAGAAAGTCATCGCATATGCTAGCCGTTCCCTTTCCAAAGCCGAGGCTAACTATTCGACAACTGAGAAGGAGTGCCTTGCCGTCATCTGGGCTACGTCGAAATTGCGCGCCTACTTTTATTTATTTATTTATTTATTTATTGATACTGTCAGCCGTAGGCTGTTACAGGGTGAAAACAGATACATATGTAAGTTATGTCACACAGCCACAAGTATGAACAGTGCACAATTCAAAATAGTCAAATTGAAAACGACAGTCATCGCAACACAGCTGTCCTGCACTGCAGATACAGACCTAAAGCACAAACGCTAGCGGGTAAATATTTTAGCTTACAACCATAAAATAGCAGTAGGGAAACAAAACGTATGAAAAGAAAAACAAAATTACAAGGATGTCTATTCAGGTAAGTGACGGTACAAGCAATTTTCAAATTGGGGGAGATTGTCTATTTGCAGAAAGGTCTGAGGCAGGGAATTCCACTCTGTTATTGTTCTGGGGAAAAAGGAGTATTTAAAACAGTTAATACGGGCCATCATGGGTGTAATCTGGTAACTGTGGGAGCTTCTTACAGGGCGACACGAACGCTGTTGCAAATAGCAGCTTGTGTTTAAGTTGAAGTGATTATTGCGCAAAAGATAAAGAAATTTTAGCCTGGCGATCTTCCTTCGTTTCGACAGTGAAGGAAGTTGTAATTCTTGCAGCATGTCAGTCACGGAATCAGTATATCTATATTTTGACAGAATGAACCTGGCGGCCCTTTGAACTTTTTCAATCTTATACGTTTGATTTGACTGATACGGATCCCATATGACGCTTGCACATTCCAGTGTCGGACGTACCAGCGCGAGATAGGCAGTTAGTTTTGCTTTTGTGGATGCAAGTTTCAGTTTTCTTCTAAGGTACCACAACTTAGTTTCAGCTTTTGAACATATGTTGTCAATATGTAAATTCCAACTTAGATTAGATGATATAGTGACACCTAAATACTTAAAGGAGTTGACACATGTTATATTCCGCCCATCTATTTCATAACCAAATGAAAAAATATTTTTGGTTTTGTTTGTCAGTGTAATATATGATGTTTTCGTGTAATTAATTTTCATTCTAGAAGCTGCGCACCATTGATTAATGGAGTTCAACGCCAAATTTAATGTGAGCTGGTCTTCTGGCTTTGATATGATTGAGTATATTAAACAGTCATCCGCAAATAGCCGGACTGTTATTTGAGGAGGAAGTGAGACTGCGATGTTGTTAACATAGCATAAAAATAATATGGGCCCCAGCACAGACCCCCGAGGGACACCTGAGGGTACACCCAGGACGTCAGATTTCGCACCGTCTACCTCCACATACTGGGTTCTATTAGTAAGGTAAGCTTTAATCCAGTACACAATATCTGTGTTTATGCCTAAGTCAATGAGCCTGTTAAGAAGTTCATCATGGGGTTCACGGTCGAATGCTTTAGACATGTCTAGGCAAACTGCATCCACTTGGTCTCTGTTGTTTAAGGCTTTTGAAAAATCATGCAGTGTTTCAACAAGTTGGGTAACAGTAGAGAGCTTCCGCCTGAAACCATGTTGATTGGGATTTAGTTTGTTCGTGTCCTCAAGATATTTGGATAAGCAGTTTGCCACGACGTGCTCAAGCATCTTGCAACAGGAGCAGGTGATAGAAATAGGTCTGTAATTGTCGGGAACGTGCTTGCTTCCAGATTTGTGTACTGGAACTATCCTAGCCTGCAGCCAGTCATTTGGCAAGGAATGTTGCTTCAGTGATGCATTGAATATGATAATTAAATATTTTGCGATCCATTCCGCGTATCTTCTTAGGAACTCATTAGGAATAGAATCAGGACCGGAAGACTTTTTTGTATCTAAATTAAGGAGGAGGGAAAATATTCCTTCATGGGACAATGTAATAGCGGGTGTGTCAGACGGTTTGGAGCATAATCCGCTTATTGAATTCTGGGGCATAGAGTTAGAAGGGCTAAATACAGAATGAAAATAGGCATTACATCTGTTAGCGATTTCTGATTTATCAGTAACAACACAACCATCCACTGTAAGAAACTCCATTTTTTCCCTCGAGGGTGAAAGGTGACGCCAAAAACGCTGTGGGGAGGTTTTCATAAATTGGGTGAGCTTTTCGGAAAAATACCTATCTTTTGCTGTCAATAACTTCTCTTTAAGTATCGAAGATAGGTGCGAAATTTCATTTTGATTCCTTACTCTGTTGCGTTTTCTCCGCTTTATCCTTCGCTTTAGCTGGATTATCTCACGATTTATCCAAGGGTTACGTTTCTTTATCGTTTTTTGACGTTGCGGAACAAACTTTTGCAGGCAGTACCTGATTATATTTTTAAACCTCTCCCACAAAGTGTTGACGTCATCCTCCCCGTGGTAAAAATCCAAGGTCATTTCCAAGTAGTCTATGATGCTGACATCATCAGCATTCGAAAAATCGTTAACAGAAATAGTTAGCCTTTTCGTTTTTTCCGGTGGTCTAAGCCGTTTGAAAGAAACTAAAACAAGGTTATGGTCAGAAAGCCCTTCCTTAACGGACACATCATATTCAGTTATTTTGCTGTTTACAAAAACCAAGTCCAGTATTGATTCCGTACTTGCTCCAATCCTTGTTGTGCGTTTGACAATTTGCGTGAGATCATTATTAAAAGCAATGTCTAACATGACCTCACAGTGTTTAGCATCAGTTGTGCCTGCATCAAGTGACTCCCAAGATATACTAGGCAAATTGAAATCACCGGCAATGATCACACTTGCGTTTCTAGGTACATTATTTGAAACGTATTCTTGTAACGATTCAAGAAATGTAATAGGGGCACTGGGGGGTCGATATACTGCGGCAATAACACAAGAAGAAACACCAACTTTTATCCGGCACCAGATGCTCTCCGTGTTAAGGAAATCCTTCATAAGAACAAATTCGATTCCTTCTTTAAAAATAAGCGCCACACCACCACCGCGCGTGTCACGATCCTTACGTATCATTCGATACGTAGGTGGTACTATCTCACTATCAGTTATTTCAGGACGCAACCATGTTTCTGTTACTGCAATGACATCTGGCTGGTAAAGCATGATAATGTGTTCTAGCTCAGTAGTTCTACGGACGACCGTTCAAGGTGGTCAGCGACTACCACGCGCTTTGCTGGCTTGCCAATTTGAACGACCCATCTGCCCTACTCGCTCGATGGAGTCTGCGTCTCCAGGAGTTTGACGGCCCCGTCGTTTACAAGTCCGGACACAAGCACTCTGACGTCGATTGCCTCTCACGAGCCTCTGTAGATACACCGCCGCTGGACGACGATGAGGAAGCCTTCCTGGGACCCATCAGCCCCAGCTCTTTTGCTCAGCAGCAACGCTCGGACCCCGACCTAAAAGGCCTCATCGACTGCCTGGAAGGCAAGGTTTCTTCACCCCCGCTTCATTCAAGCGAGGACTGTCTTCCTTCTGTGTGCAGAATGAGGTCCTTGTGAAGAACTTTACAGCGAGCAAAACAGCCTACCTCCTTGTTGTACCTGCTTGTCTCCGCGAAGAAGTTCTACAGGCTTCACACGACGAGCAGACAGCTGGACATCTCGGGTTTACTTGCACTCTCCGCCGCATTCAAGACAAGTGTTACTGGCCCCAACTGTCTGCCGATGTCGCACACTATGTGAAAACCTGCCGAGATTGTCAGCGACGAAGGATTTCTGAACTCCTTTGTCCTCCCTCAAGGCCCTTTCAGCAGATCGGCATGGACTTGCTTGGCCCTTTTCTAACGTCAACATCTGGAAATAAGTGGATCATCATAGCGACCGACTACCTGACCCGCTACGCCGAGGCGAAAGCCCTACCGAACGGAACAGCAGCAGAAGTCGCCAAATTTTTCGTGGAGTGCATTCTTCTTCGACATGGCGCCCCGATGTGCTCATCTCGGACAGAAGAGCAGCATTCACGGCGGAACTAACGCAAGCCATCCTGCGTTACAGCCAAACCAGCCACCGGAGGACAACTGCATACCATCCGCAGACCAACGGACTGACCGAGCGCTTGAGCAAAACCATCGCCGATATGCTCGCCATGTATGTCGATGCCGAACACAAAACGTGGGATGTCATCCTGCCTTACGTCGTCTTCGCCTACAACGCCGCAGTGCAGGAGACCACCCAGATGACGCCTTTTAGGCTCGTCCATGGCAGGGAGGCCACGACCACGCTAGACGCCATGCTGCCCAACGTTACAGAAGAAGAGAACGCCAACGTGTCGCCTACCTTCTACGCGCAGAAGAAGCTCGAAGGCTTGCCCGATTACGGATCAAAGGCCAGCAGCGGTCCGACGCCAGACACTACAACCTACGAAGACGCAGCGCGGAATACAAGCCAGGAAACCAAGTCTGGGTGTGGACGCCCATTCGCCGCCGTGGTTTGAGTGAAAAGCTTTTGCGCTGCTATTTCGGCCCGTAAGAGGTTTTTCGTCGGCTAGGTGAACTGGATTGTGAAGTCATCCCTGACGCAATGACTGCATTCCAGCGACGCCGCGTACGACCAGAAGTTGTTCATGTATTCCGTCTGAAGCCGTATTATGCGCGCTAAAGGCCGCTGCATTTCTATGCTCTATTTTCGCAAAATCCGTTTTTATTCTCTTACTAGTCGCATTATTTGTTTTGCTGCATCGGGTCGATGCTTCTTTGAGAGGGGAGTAATGCCGCGAATATTTGCAGTGTGTTATTTTTTCAAATCTGCCACACCACACCACTTTATCGCTTTGTTTGCGACGCAAGACGCGACTAGATTAATCTCGATTGATCGCAGCCAGGCAGAGATGATTCTACGTTGTTCCGGAATGTTCTAGTAACTTTGCACGCTTTATCTCGAAAGTTCGCTATCAGCTTTAAATTGAGCACGGCCGACAGCGGCGGGCATTCCGTTCGACGACCGCCGAGCACGCTTGTCGCTACGCCGCCGCCGAGTGATTCAGTACATTTTGGGTGCAATTCAGCCCAATAAACAGTTTTCTTTCAGAAGACCCTTTCGCCCGTCTTCATCGTTGCTTCGACTGCCGTCACCACTACGTGACAATATCCTTCATCAGACCACAGTATTATGGGCGTACATTACAGTACTACAAAAAAAAAATACAGGGAATAGGTAAGTGGTACTGTTACTGCGAACTTTCCATCAGCTGTTACAAGCTGGTAACGGAAGACCATGCTCTAATTCTTATTCTGCTGACTTAGCGACAACAGTAACAATAGTTCTTCAGTCACTCTGACCAAAGGGAAGCAGGACTTTTGGGTTGTGTAGTCCAATGAGCATTTCCCAAAGGCATCTTCTACAATAAATCGGCAAGCACAAGTCTTCGCAAACAAACATCTGAACATTGCTCATTTCAAAAGCAGTGTTGAATGTGTTAATAACATCTTATAAGTTCAGAAGTCTGTAAGAAAGTTCCAAATGATGCACTCACTGAAGAAATCCTTCCTTTCCCAGCTTTTCCAAGCGCGAAAAGGACCAGGGCCTGGACCAATGGTGGCAGTGGCACTGCTTGTAGGGCAAGCAGAAAAACCAGCTGCTGACAAGCTGCATTAAATTTGAACATGATGATATAGGCCATCCTCTGAAAAATGCACACCATATTTTTATTACCATAAATATGTAACACAATTTAATGTAAACAGGCCTGCTCACATAAATTTACTGCACAGAAGTACTGTATAGGAAGCCACAGCATTTTATTTCACAGGTAGCATTGTAACTGCTACAATGACATCATTAGAGTGAACCAGAATATATTACAGTTGCTCGACCGGGAGGGCGCGTCTGCCTTTCCGGCAGCCCGTTACGCTCTGGAAAGCCACCAGAAGCGCTGCTGTCTGAATAATGAAGCACGGCGGCTCAGCCCACGAGGAATCACAGAGCACGGATAGGCAATATGCTGGGCCACATTAAAAGAGTAGAAGATAGAGCCTGGATGCCAAAAACACTGTGAGCATGTTGCAGCTGGGTTTGCAGCATTTTATGCCACAGCACACTTGCATTTTTTTAAGAAAGCGTAAGCCGCACCAGCACCGAAATTCGTGAAAGTGCGCAACTTAAATTTTGCCAGTGTTAAACACTGCTTAGTGCACTTTTAATAAATCAGACTTCAGGCATTTCTTTTTTGCCTTGATTTCTTGGGCGTACCATGTGTAGAGCACCGCATTTAAATTTAACTGCATGTGAAAAATACGGTACAATCAGACGTCTGATTCGACAATTGCGCAAAAGCAGTTGGATTTACTCTCGATGATTACTTAGATGCTTTTACTCTAAGGGCGACGCTCAATTTTGGGCTGCGTTCGTGGCGCATCAGACAGCGCTACAACGCCTGCGCGTACAGATGCTGACGCTGAGCGCTGAAATTGTCATGCTTGAAGAGACGAGGAAGTGACACCGGGTGCGGCCGAAGCTCTTTTTGTTGGCGGCGGCGCACCTGTCCGTCCGTAAGAGAAATCTGTCGGCGTACGCGCACTCAGACTCGTGGTACGAGACCACGCTTCCGCACCTTCCGGACAGCGTACTCCGAGAAAACTTTCGGATGAACCGCAGCACATTCTGGTACATGGTGGCTGTTTGTGGAAGCACGAGACGGCAAGATACCAACATGCGAAAAACGATTCCGCCGGAGAAGCGCATGGCGATCGGCTTGTACCGCCTCGCAACATCAGCAGAAGAGCGAACTGCTGCCAACTTGTTTGGCGGGAGCACTGCGTCAGTTAGTTTAATATCTCACAAATTTTGCAGCGTGGTAGTGGAGTAGTTAGAAGCACGATTTGTGCATTTCCCAACACCAGCTGAGCTTTACGAGCACATGTGTAAATTCACAGCAGTATGTGGTTTCTCTCAAGGTATCGGTGCAGTGGATGGCTGTCATATCGAGGTGTGCCCCCAAAAGCAAGAAGCTGCTGTATAATACAATCATAAGGGGTAGTACAGTGTCGCTCTACTTGCTGTCGTCTACTACACATACAGGTTCCTATGCACGAATGTTGGGAGCCCTGGTAGGAAAAATGACCCGGCACTGTTTCAGAAGTCTCGACTGCCAGCTACTCTGGCTAGTGAGCTGTTCCGACAAGAAATTGTGTGGGAGTTGGAACAATTATTCTTGGTGATCAAGCTTTCCCCTTGCAGACGCACCTGATGAAGCTGTCCCCCTCCAGGTGCCTCTGGGTCCCCCTCACAGACCTGTAACTACCGGCTGCCGAGTGCCAGTCGTGTTGTCGAAAATGCTTTTGGACGTGTCAAGGCATACTTTAGAATGGTGCTGAAGGGCCTTGAGTGTGACATCCACAATGTCAGTTCTAACACCTTTTTACACCTCTTTCTTTATGTTTTTTTAGAGATAGTAGAGATATCTACTAACTGGCTATTTCTTTTGGCAGTAATTGATCCGCTAACAAAAAAGATGTCGAGCATTAATTGAGAATTGCCCTGAAATATGGTATTTTCTTATACAATCTTAATAAGTCGCAGCCAAAAGCAGTGCCCTACATAGCTTCACCTTGGTGGTCGTGCTTCGAACTAAAATATTTGAACAGTCTACTTCGGGCAAATTAAAATATCCTGAGAGTATATTACCAATTTCAGGTTTAACATTCGTGCGCAAATATTGTTTCAGTTCCTATAATATGAACACGGAAGAGTTGGCGGGTTTTTACATTGTTGCAATAATATATCTAACGTTTCCATATCTGATATATCTAACGTTTCTGTTGTGCAAAAAATGCGCTCTACATTGGATACATCAGGCATTGGTAAAAATCAGTGGGATGATTTAAAAAGAATGCTGACATCTCCACCTCTATCACGATCATTTCAGTACGAGCTGTAGTCAGTGGTAACGAACTCACTGTCAAACACTGTATTGTTAAGCCAAGTTTCGGTCAAAACCGCTATTTCAGGGTTGTGCAAATCAGAAGGGCCTCCAAATCAGTTGTCTTGTTTACTAATCTTCTGCAATTAACATTTAGTATTTTCAGAGCCTGAAGTCTCTTGTTTGATTTCTTTCTAAGCTTAATGCGAGGAGCTCTTGTTTCATCCCAACCATACAGTACGCAATTAACGGTTAGCTTATCATAGATTAGATTTAAATCTTGGCAGCCTCTTTCCCCTCTTCACAGCTTTTCCACTGCTTTTTCCGTATTTCTCTAACTAGTTTAAAAAAGCCCTCAGCTAATGATTTCGAGCTTTTTTGGTGTTTGAATTTTGAGCTGATTTTAATGTTTTTGAGTTAATGCATGGTCGTAACTTTCAAAGATTTTTCACCGAAGTCGAGGAGTTTCAAAACTACAGGTCGGGCCTTATTTCTTTTTCACCCACACTGTGGCATGTTTCGACACCACTCAGTGTTCAACCTTGTTCCAGAATAAACACCACCAGTTACTTCCTTTCCCAGTTCCTCGCTAGTCTCCTCGCTATGCTCTTTTCCGTAAATAATCAGGTTATTTCTCCTTCCTCTGTTTTCTAAATCGTCTATTTGTTTCCTAACTGTACTAAGCTGCTCCTAAAGTTCTGAAATAACCGATTGCATGTCTTTTACCTTCGTCAATAAGACATTTAGGCCCGAAAACTGTTTCTCAGACTCATCAATTCGCTGAGTTACATCGAAAAGTTTATTCTTTGTTATGTTTTGAGACGCTTGCAGGCCCCCCATTGTTGCACTAATCTCGCTTTGGCCTTCTAGCAATTCCGATAGCATTTGTTTTAAATCGGGCCAGGATTTGTTTGAACACCGGCACAAGACAACAGATCTTTTGATAATGCGATCACGCAAGAAAGGAAACGCTGAACACATAGTGGGCGGGGCAGCAGCACTAGAAAGCGATCGTGTCTCCTGCAGCATTGTGCAGATTTGGAATGACTAACAAGGATAGCAAAGCAAAAAGGATTGCTTAGCATGCTGCCTCGCTTGCTGCTGCCATGCCCACTGTGTTATGAGGGACTGCTAAAATCTGTCAGAGGGTTGTGTATGTGTACAAAAACTAATGTACGCCAAGAGTAGTTAAAAAACAATTCAGTAACGTTTACCACGATAACTACAATAAGTTCTAAGCACAGAGTTGACTAAGAACGAGGAAACTTCTTAGGTCGCTTAATTACCATTACCCGATGACATTGCGATTGCACTGGGTCTTTTCAATTTCACTCCTAATTTTTTTTGAAGCGATGTTTATTGCCTCAGGGCATAAAAACTATGAAGTGAGATATAAGTAAGATGCTTAAATAAATTAAGAAAGATGGGTTGATTTGCTGAAATCATGAAGTGAACGATGATATGGACCCTGTGCCCAGGCAATATAGCAATTCGGATTGCCCGGTGAGAGTCCTACTGCCGCCAGGTGCCGAATTCTCGTCGGTTTCAGCGCCGGGCAGTCCCACAACAGGTGGTGGATGCCCGCCTCACAGTCTCTGTTCTTGCAGACTGGACACCCGGGGCGGGGATATAAATCTTTGAAATGCGGCCACTTGCGTGTCAAAGTGGGAGTTAGGGCAACCCCGACCGGTATCCTCCGAAGCGCAACCTCCTTTGCACGGGTAAGATCAAGGGGGAGGTTACCTCACACGGAGGTATTAGAGCACGTGTGCAGCGCCGGAGATTCTTGTTAAAACGAGGGTGGAGTCATCCAGAGTGAAGACTCGAGGCAAAGACGAGGTTGGGGTTGAAATGCGGATTGCAGAATCTGCGCGGCTTTGTGCGCTCAGGAGGTCACGCGGGACCCACTCAATTCAAATTTGCGGCGGGATACGTGCCGCTAGACGATGGATGTCTTGGCAGATTTCTGGGATGCGTCTGACTCGTCGTAGTAGGCGCGCGACGTGAAGGGCGTCGGTGCGAATGACAATGCGGGCTTTGGGTAGCATGGGAACGGCGGCCACAGAGCAAAATGCCTCTTGAACCGCAAGTAACTCCGCACAGAAGGAGGAAGGAGGTTCTGAGAGGCGAAACGTTGACGTTTTGTTCAGAGCAGGCTTACAAGAACAGTAATTGCCGTTGTTGATTCGCAGGCCTCGATGCTTGCGTCAACGTACATAAAAATGGAGCCATGCGGCAGATTGGCGTCTTGCTCTGTAATTCGGTCGCGAAACGACGATGCCGCGCGGGTACATGATGGCCGACGTAGATCAGTTGGCTTGTTGTCGCGTAGCTGCACAAAACACCAAGGAGGAAGAACTGCCGGGGGCGGCTGTAGCACGTAGTGCGATGAACCATATGACCTGAGTGCACACGTTGTGTGTGTAAGGCTTGACTTTAGGCGGCGAGCATTGCGTCGTTGCTGCACCAGCTCATCTAGTGTATTCTTCTGCGCATGTTAATGGAGCGCCACGATCGGGGTAATGCGGGGAAGGCAAGTGATGACCCACATTGCCTCTCGATTAAAAGCTTCTAGACGATCCCATTGAGCCCTCGTCAAATGCTGGAATTGGGCTTGGTAAACGAGGCGCGGTTGCACAACCGCCCGCACCAACTGTCGTGCGACATGAGAGCGGGCTCCGCCTGTTTTAGGAGCAAGACGTCTAATCAGACCCAACGCCTGAATTGCTTGCTTTTTAGCCTTAGCCCGAGAAAGCCAAGCAGTACCTGGTTCTGACTCGTGTATTGTCAAGCCAAATATTTTTACGGTCGAACTTTCTTGAATTGGAGCTTCGGATAGATGGAGACGAATTGATGTTGCAGTCAGTTTACGCCGCCCCCAGCGGTTGGCTACTGACACGAACGTGGTTTTTCTCACTGAAAGCTGCAGGCCAATTGAAGAAGCAAAAGTAGACGTAATATTTATGGCTGATTGTAGGCCTGCTGCTTGAGTCATCAGGTCGTTGTGTGTGCTCCACACCGTTATATCATCAGCATACAATAAAAACTTAATCTCAGAGACATCATGTAAGCGCCAAGCAATTTGGATAAAAGCAATATTAAATAATGTTGGCGATAACACCAATCCCTGGGGAACGCCGCGAAGAGACACAAATGATACGACGGCCTCACCACCAAGGCGTTTGGCAAAGTGTCGGCCTTCGAGGAAGGATTTAACAAAATTGCACACTCTAACGGGGAAATACAACATGTCAAGCGATTCCAGGATGGCAGCATAGCTGATATTATCGTACGCCTTTTCAGCGTCCATGGCCGGTACAGTACGTACATTGTGGCTGCCAGTTTAGGCCAGAACTGCTTACGCCAAGACAGCCAATCTATCTTCTGTACCTATGGACGTACGAAAGCCAATTTGGGCGGGATGGTAGCAACCATGGTGCTCAAGCCACCACGATAGTCGCGTGGCAAGCATTTTTTTCGGTAAGCTTGCATAATGTTGGCGTAAGCGATGTAGGCCGGAAATTTCCGAGGTATCTCGGCTGCCTCCCCGGCTTTGGTATGGGGATCACAATAGCCGATTTCCAGGTTTCTGGTACGACGCCTTTTATCCATACCTTGTTAATGGTGGCGAGGATTTGAGGCAGTACAGCTAAATTTAAGTTCTTGTAAACCTGGTACGGAATGGAGTCCAACCGGGCGGAGTCTTCCGACGGGCCTCGTCTATTGCTGCAAGCAACTCCGGCATTGAAAATGGGCTTGCAATTCCTTCGGCGTCGGCTGTAGATGGGAGCTTATCGACATATTCTAGAATGACAACCAAGGGGGCTCCTATTACCCTTGGAGGCAACACTTCATACTTGGGGAAAAACTTCCGCGCTGACTCGCTGGTGAAATCATCCGGAGCTAAGTTAGCTTCGAAACATGTTGTGGCCGCTGCGTCAGGACGACGGAAACCATGTTCCATTGCACGAAACGTTCGCCAGAAAGCAGCATTGGATGACTTTGTCCAGAACTGCTCACACCACGCATGCCACTGCCGTCGCGAGAGATCTCGTTCATATCTGCGAACCTTGGCAGTAAGGTAATTCAGCATTTTCCGTGCTTGCGCAGAAGTCAGGTCTCGGGAAGCTGCCATCTCTGCTTGTCGGCGAGCAGCCCACAGGTAAAGCAGACCCACATCCGGCGCCGGGCGATTCAAGTCCGTCCATGTGACAGCAGTAACCTTATTCCGTGCAGTTTGTATGCAGTCCACAAGTAGTGTAGATGATTGCAGAGAGAGAGATCTTCAGCGGTGGTGCGAAACGTGTCCCAATTGACCACAGATCACCTACGGCGTAATCGGCGGGCCCTTGATGGATTGAGATTGATGATAATAGGATGGTGGTCACTACCCCAGCAGTCTGGCTCCAGGTGCCACGATGGTGTCCCGGGTCCTGACCACCACTGCGAGCATGGCGAACAGTCCGCGTTGCTGAATCTGGATGGTTGAGTAAAACAAACAGCTCATCCGCGAATGCGTCACGCACACGCCTACAACGGGGGCTTGAAGTGGGGTACCCCCAGTCTGGATGAGGGGCGTCAAAGTCACCACTTACTAAAACAGTCTGGAGAGGGGCATTAAAGTCACCACCGACTAAAACAGGCCACCCTCGGTGCTGTCGTCGTAGAGTTAATAACCACCCCAGATTAATGCGGGAGGGAGCTCCACCGGCGTGTCTGACATAGTATGACACGACCACAACAGTTTCCTTGGGGAGCTTCACAGTCACTGCGACTACCTCTTGATATGAGGTGCACCAGTTTTCTAGAGAGAGGCGTACTTGAGGAAAACGCGCATCAACGTACACCGCCGCCTTCCCCGGAGGGGCAACATCGTGCACAGGACGATCGTTCATTGAAGGATACATGTATCCATAAAAGCCCGGAATGGATGGCAAGGCATTGATCTGCTGCAGTAGCAGGGCCAACACCTGGAACTTGTTCATGCGAAATCGAGATTTAAGCTCTTCCAGGTTTGTTGAGAGGCCTCAGCAGTTCCATTGGAGCATACCAGAATTACGTGTAATCACCATTTTCGATTACGCTTCCAAGCTTTGTAATAGAACCGATGTCAGGTTAGATAACTGGTTTACCATAAATCGGAGGAGCGATGTTGTTGAGTTATCCAGCAGTGATGCAGAAGACGTGGAAGAGTCGGCGAAAAACGCATGAGGGCTGGACGTAGTTGAAGGCGCTGCAGCATTTATTGGCGTGGAGGGGGATTCCACTGGTTGTATACGGCGAGCAAATAGTCCACGGCGCTGCCGTAGCTTAGAGACCTCGGCTAAAAGGCTGGCAATTTGGTCGTCAACTGCTGCCATGTCCTCACGCAGAGGTTCCAGTATGCTGTGCCTTTGTGTAGTTTGAAGGCGACGGCGATCTTTTGCGCATTTTATCACTGTACGACTGTTGGGCAGGGGTTGAAGGTGGATTGGGCTCAGAAAGCTCCGGCCAGTCGTCTTCATTCCACTGAAGAGCCGCAAACCTGTTGGATATCTGTATCGGGGCTGTGGTTTCTTTAGGAGGCACTTGCTAACGGATCCCACGCCGAACCTTCTCAGTTGCTTTCTGTTTTGTTGTGCAAGTTGTAGAGGTGGTCTCGTGGTCGTCAGTCTTGCAAATTCCGCGCCTGTAAGACGGTGTGCCTTGTGGCCGAACCTCATCTTGCGTTGCAAAAGGGCATGATCGGCGCATGTGGCCAGGTCTGAAACAGCTGTAGCAATAGACAGCACTCGGTTTGTAAGGGCGAGGCCGCAGAATACAGCCACAGTTGTAAAGTCGTTCTGGGAGTGTTAGTGGGCCCTGTAGTGTGAAGATGCACAAGCGCCCCTTTCCCATATACCGCGCTTGGATGACACGGTGGGTTGGACAGTATAGCTAACGCTGGAGGGTCGTCTGATCTTCGGCAACGTCGACGTTGTAAACAACACAGCGTTGTACGTCCGAACCGTATACTAGGTACACCTGTACCGGCACCGAGAAATCGCTTGTAATCGATGTGCACTTGAGCGTTTGCAGACGCTCGACAGCAGCAAAAGTCGGGAGCCACACAGCGATGGTATTAGATTTCGTTCTAAACGTGAGGCCACGAAAACCTTTGGTCACGAGACACGCGTCCAGGTTTGCCCGAAGAATCCTGTTCGGGATGTCCGTCAGGCATTTGGCTGCCAGAGCTTTAATGGCCAGTTTATACGATACCGATCCCGATGTCGGCACAACCACCTGGTTGGCATACGCTGGGCAGGAACGCTTGCCTTGTGAGCTGCAGTTGGCAGAAGGCGAATCCTCTGCAGTGTCCCCTGATGGGCGCTTTTGAGAACTGCGGGAAGCCGGTGGCACGGATGGAGGTGCTTAAGACAGGTCCATTGGAGAGCTCTGCTCCTCACGCTGGACGGTTGAAGCCCCATCCAGTTGTGGAGGCTGGGCAGCCATTGCCGAGTTCCGCCGAGAGGGCAGATCGCTCACGGGCTGAGGTGCATTTGGAGAAGACGGGATGTGCGCTGCCGCTGATGGACCGGGAGCAAAGACCGACGCCGGCGACGCCACCTCTGCCAGCGGGACACCGGTGGCTCTAGTCCTAGCCTCGGAGCCCAGTACAGCTGCCGGGATGACTGAAGGACATTTGCTTACTGCCACCCAGTCAGACGGCGCATAATCCTCGGGAGCTTCCTCATACGGTGCGAAGTCAGTTCTCTTGATATAAGGAACGTATCTATGCGGATGGCGACAATTTTCTCTGGAGCGATGTGAAGCCACCTTAGCAGGGACACTTCGTCTTCCACACCTTCTAATCTTCCGCCATTTCGTGCGGTTTGCTTCATGCTCGTCTGTTGACGCTTCCACGTGCACGGATGGAAGTTGATGAAGACCACGCTTTCAAACTGCAGCGCGAGAGAGTGGCTCTTTCAACAACTCTCGTGAACGCGTCTACGTGACGAAGACGATGACATTGCAAGCACAGCACGAGAGCTTGTCAGTTCGCAGAGGCAGGATGTTAGGATTTCTCTCAACTGATTGTTCAAATTAGGAAAATGTAAGAACCGGCCGACTTAAAACCGGAGTGGCAATCATTTTTGGTGGTGCGCTCAGCCAATACCTCGCGTCAACTGGTCTGATGCTGCCTTTTTGCGATGTGCTTCGTAGCATATCTGTCACGGATCTCTCCGGAGAACACTGGGACTGAGAGAATGGACTAGGCGACGGGTGTACCCACACAAACTCACATTTAATACACCCTACGTGACACACACACTAGAACACAAAACAAAACTAACACAACACACAAAGACTATAAATACACACGACCCGGGCACACTGCTACCAGCGTCTACTACTATAGCGTTCTACTATTCGTGGTCTGCGTTCGTGCTCACGGTTGGTTCGGTGCGGCTGCGCCGTTGTATTGATCCCGTAGCCGGCGTCGAGGCGGCGTTCTGCGTGCTTGGGCTGGTGTTGCTGGCGGCGTCGCTGGATTCGTCGTATAAGCTCCCGGTCCAAGCGCCCGTGGAGGTGATGCCGGTGTTGTTGGCGTTGGGGTCACCACCCGCATGGGCGGCAACAGCACTGGAGACACCCCTGGCCGTAGCAGGTGGTAGCGTCTTCTGTTGACTCCCCGGAAAGGGCTCAGGCACGGCAGGAAGTCCACGATGCGATGTCGTAGAACGCGAGCTCACCGGAGCAGTAGCCGGCGTCGCTCTCTTCCAGCCAATGTGTCCCTGACCCGCCGGAGCCTCCGCTTCTCTGCTGTTCCCCCCAGGGCCTCGCTCTCACTCGCCCTTTTATAGCCTCGGTGTTAGTCCACGTATGCCTTGTCGTCGTCTTCTCTTCTCAACCAATTATCTTTCTCTACCTCACCGAATGCTTCTCCACCAATCATCTCCCTCCACCTCACTGAATGCTTCTTCTTCCTCTTCTTTATTCTTCGGTTAATTCGCGTCGTCTTCTTCACACATTTTTCCTTTAAAATTTAATTTAGGATCCTTTATATATGTGACAAGGGCCCCCTCTCTCAAGAGTTTTTCCATGAAAAACTGCTCCCGTCATACTCATTTTCAAGCCATCCAGCCAACCGACTATCTTCTGAGGCGATTCTGGACCCAGCACACAACACACCGCAGAGGTCAAGTACCCACCAAACGCACACCACTAACACAGCGCACCAAATTGTGCTTCCAGAACACACCACTGCCGCTGTCCGCACAGAGTCCTTAATAAACATGTTCGTGTCCACAACACACTCCCTTGTATAATCACGTACCACCAACAGCAGCAACAACAACAACAAAATAAATCCTAGAGATACATCAACGCAACAACAACAATAAGATACATGCCAGAGATACCTAGAGCTGTTCAGTTGGCTCTACTCATGAAGTCCGCTCCAACGTTATCTCTGCCTTATATATATTCCACCTGAAATGAGCATTCTTGCAAGGCCAAACCCCATCTCATAACTTTACTATTGTTCATTTTGGCCTTGGTTAAGTATTCAAGCGGCTGATGATCTGTTTAAATCCTAAAATGTCTCCCATAAAAATAAATGTGGAATTTCTTTACCACCCACACCACCGCCAGGCATTCCTTTTCAATAGTGGAATAGTTGCGTTCACTAGCCGATAATCTCTTGCTTGCAAAAAATACCGAATGTAGCACGCGATTCTCTTCTTGCAAGAGTACGGCTCCTAAAGCTCGGTCTGATGCATCAGTGCGAAGCAGAAATTCTTTATCCATATTCGGAGCAAGCAGAATGGGCGGTTTTGCCATCCACCCTTTTAAAATCACGAATGCATTTTCATGTTCAGCAGTCCAATTCAGCTTATTGCTTGCCCCCTTCTTAGTGAGTTCGACAAGCGGGTCGGCTATGTGGGCATAATCGGGAATAAAGTCCCTGTAGTATCCCGTTGACCCCAGGAACGACTGTACCTCCTTCTTGGTCGTCGGTGTCTGGGCCTGTTGTATTTTGTCCAAGATGTCGTCTTTCGTCGCGATGCAGCCCATCCGCAGCTTGTGACCGAGAAAAGAAATGGCTTCAAAGCCCACCTCACATTTCGCCGGTTTTATGGTCATCCTGGCTAGCTGAATTCTATCAAATAGTTTTTCTAATGCAACTACATGCTCTTCCGACGTATCTGTTGCCACCAGGTTGTCATCAATATAGTGTTCTACATTTTGGTGCCAATCCAAAACCTTCCTCATCAGCTTCGTAAATATTGCAGATGCTGTCTTCAAACCAATAGGCATGAATTTAAATTGGAATAAACCCGCCGAGCACGAAAAGGCAGTCTTCTCTTTAGAAAAATCCTCCATTGGTATTTGCCAATACCCTTTAGCTAAGTCAAATATAGAAAAACCTTTTGTGAGCCACCATAGCGAACACCACGTCCGCTCTTGGTATGGGTTCAGCATCGGGTGCTATGATGTCATTTAGCCGACGAAAATCTACACACAGTCGGTTAGTACCATCGGGTTTTTTGACAACCACAAGAGGCGCATTGCATGCTGACCACGACCTCTCAATCACACCAAGCTCCAACATATCCCGCAAGTCCTTTTTTTTCTATTGATTCTTGAACTGCTAAAGGTAGTGGGTATTGCATCACGCTGATTGGTCTATCTGTAGAGAGATCTAGTCTGCAACATATGACATCCGTTTTGCCCGTCACATCTGAAAACACATCCACTTTGCTTTTGAGTAGGGCCTTTATTTGTGAACTTCGGTCTTCATTCAAATTGGGGTTAATTAGCACCTTATCCCAGCCTACAGTTTTCTTCCCACTGCATGTGGGCATCTCGACAACATCATCTGTCTCCTCGGCTACTACCGAGCATGCTACCTTGGGAGCGCACTGAACGGGAACTCTTTTTTCGTACTTTTTCAACATGTTTGCATGGAACACCTTCTTGGTGTTATTTATCAGTAACTCATAATCCATGTCATTTTTCTTCTGCGTCACAAGGTAAGGGCCCTTCCACTGCATCAGTAACTTATTATGATCCGTGGATAGCAAGATGAGAACCTTGTCGCCCGGATTCAAATTCCTGTGAGTGGCTTTCTTGTCATAGTAGTCCTTATAGCGTTCGCGCGTCCTTTCCAGGCCTTGATGTGCAAGCCTGCACGGTTCTTTCGACTTGTCCCGCAACTCAAGAACGTATGTGTAAGTTGTCTTGATATCTGATGCAATCTCGTTATTAGCCCACAGCTCCTTGAGTATTGTAAGTGGACCTCTAACGGTTGTCCCATACAACATTTCAAAGGGCGAGAAACCAAGACTCGTTTGTGGTACTTCGCTGTAAGCGATCAAAAGAGCTTGGATATATCTATCCCAATCAGCAGGTCTCTCCTGGCACATTTTCTTGATCATATTTTTGAGGGTGCCGTTGAACCGCTCTACAAGCCCATTACACATGGGATGGTAAGGCGTCGTCAGTAACTGCCTTACTGACAAAAGGCGGTTAACCTCCTTCATTAGTTCCGATGTGAAGTTCGAGCCCCGGTCACTCAAAATTTCCATCGGGAACCCATAACTCGAAAGCATTTCCACGAGACCCTCCGCCACTTGTATACTGTCAGTAGTTCTCAGTGGAATAGCATCAGGATATCGAGTGGCCACGTCAACCAGAGTGAGCGCATGTCTATTGCCTTTGGCGGATACTAAGTAGATTGGCCCCACAATGTCAATCGCCACTCGCTGAAACGGTAGGTCGATGGCTGGCATCTTGCCCAGAGGTACAGGACCAACTCTTCCCTTCGGATCTGTGCGCTGGCACACATAATATGAGCGAACAAAGCGCTTAACGTCACTCTGAACACCCGGCCAAATGAACTCCTCGGTGATCCTAGACACCGTTTTTTGAACATCCTGGTATCCGGCTATAATGGCGCCATGTACTACGCGTAGCACGGTCTCTCGCATATTTCTTGGTAACACCAGCTGTTGGACCCGCCTTCCTGAACTATATATGCATTCCCTGTGCAAAAGACCATTTACAAATTGATACTCGAATGAAGTCCGACTCTTCTTTCTTTTCACCTTTTCCCCGACTCTTTGGAAGCAGGTCTTCAGGCTCGGGTCTTCCTTTTGCCTAATTGCAATTTCGCCCGGTGTTACGCTCAGGTACATCGTAACAGGAGTGGAGAGCGGACGCTGCGTTGCTCGGGCTGTCGCTTGAGCTCTTGTCTCCACTGCCGAGAGGAAACTGACTGCACCCGTCTGAGCTGTCTTGGGCATTTCCTCCTTTGGATGTTCTTCAGCGTCGAGCATCCTCCACTCGGGATCGGGGTCTTCAACACTTCTTGCACCCTTAATGTTTCCCAAGATGAGATCGTAGATGGGTTGGTCTGCGCATTTTGCCACTACCTGCCCCGTATAATATGGCGTAGACACTAGAATCCTGGCTTCAGGAAGGTACCTTACTGTGCTGTCTACCAGAGTGACGACCGACGCTTCCCCTGTAAGATCCTCGTCCGTCACCAGGCCTCTACGAACCAAGACTGTATTAGCTCCGCTGTCTCTAAGAACCAATATAGGACGGTCCCCTATTTGCCCAACCACCACTGGCATCGCTGCTTTCGACTTGGGTGTTCCTCTCACTGCCTCATTTTCCAGCGGCGTTTGCTCTCCTTTCAGGTGTGGAACTTCGGATGGCGTGACAAGTTCTACCCTTGAGTCGACAACGCATGAAGCTCGGTCCTGCGTTCTGTATCGGCACTCATCCAGAGTATGACCCCCCCTCTTACAACCTTGACAAACAACCTGTGTTTTTTGGGTAGCGCTACTAGTCCGTCAGTCAGCTGCACGGTGGCCTACCTTGCCGCAGAGAAAACACCTTACTGGCGCCTTAGATGCACCGCCATATACTCTTGGTTTTGCCGCATCTGTCTCTAGGGCCTTTTGGGTTTCCTCGTTTGCCTTACTCAAATTTCTTAGCCCTTGAGCCTCGAGGAATTGGTCTGCAGTGTCTGCGATCTCTTCCAACGAACACAACTTTTTGTCTTTCAGGAATAGCGCCAGCTTTGAGCTGCAACACGTTAAAAGTTGCTCTGTAACCAGCTTGTAACGCACACCTTCAAAACTCTTTTCTCTGTTTGACATATCAAACCACCTAGCAGGAAAACTGCTTAGCGGTTTCCATATCCTCAGGTTTCGCGGTGCGAAATCTCTTACGAAAACCCTCTGCTGTAAGCCCGAATCTTTGAAGGAGTGCCTTTTTGACTTTCTCGTAGTCCATGGAATCAGCAGCGGGCATCCTTCCAAACGCATTCAGCGCCTCAACGACTAAACACATGCTCAATGCCGTGTCCCATTCACAGCGCTCCCAGCCTTGCCCCAAAGCGATCCGCTCGAATCGTTGCAGATATGAGCCCAGATCATCTCTTTTGTCACCGAAGGGAGCCATCAGCTTCCTTGGACAAATTCTGGGCGGTCTAGGATATTCTCTACCTGCTAAGGAACGCTGATCATTGTCCGTGATCTCCTCATATCCTCCTGCGACATGCGCCTGTTTCCACAAAATAAACTGCTTCTCCGGTTCTATCCTTCTCTTCTCCTGTTCTTCTGCCTCGCGAGCTCTTTTCTCTTCTCGCTCTTCCGCCTCGCGAGCTCATTTCTCCTCGCGCTCTTCAGCTTCACGAGCTCTTTTCTCGCTCTTCTGTCTCGCGAGCTCTTTTCGCCTCGCGTTCTTCTGCTTCTCGAGCGTCTGCGCGTGCTTGCGCCCTTTCCTCTCTCTGCCTATCTGCCTCCTCTCTCTGCCTCTTTGCCTCCTCGTCATAGAGACGCATCGCCTCTTCTTTGCTTAACCCGAGCTTGAGCGCCAGTTCTAACGTTTTTGCCAAATCCATACTTTCTGCCGTCTAGAGATCGGAAAGATCCGAGGCAAAGCAAAAAGAAAAAAAGGAAATGAATCCTGGCACAGGCTCACCACTTGTCCTTGTCACGGATCTCTCTGGAGAACACTCGGACTGAAAGAATGGACTAGGCGACGGGTGTACCCACACAAACGCACATTTAATACACCCTACGTGACACACACACTAGAACACAGAACTAACAAAACTAACACAACACACAAAGACTAAAATACACACGACCCGGGCACACTGCTACCAGCGTCTACTACTATAGCGTTCTACTATTCGTGGTCTGCGTTCGTGCTCACGGTTGGTTCGGTGCGGCTGCGGCGTTGTATGGATCCCGTAGCCGGCGTCGAGGCAGCGTTCGGCGTGCTTGGGCTGGCGTTGCTGGCGGCGTCGCTGGCTTCGTCGAATAAGCTCCCGGTCCAAGCGCCCGTGGAGGTGATGCCGGTGTTGTTGGCGTTGGGGGCACCACCCGCATGGGCGGCAACAGCGCTGGAGACACCCCTGGCCGTAGCAGGTGGTAGCGTCCTCTGTTGACTCCCCGGAAAGAGCTCAGGCACGGCAGGAAGTCCACGATGCGATGTTGTAGAACGCGAGCTCACCGGAGCAGTAGCCGGCGTCGCTCTCTTCCAGCCATAGTGTCCCTGACCCGCCGGAGCCTCCGCTTCTCTGCTGTTCCCCCCAGGGCCTCGCTCTCACTCGCCCTTTTATAGCCTCGGTGTAAGTCCACGTATGCCTTGTCGTCGTCTTCTTTTCTCCACCAAATATCTTTCTCCACCTCACCGAATGCTTCTCCACCAATCATCTCCCTCCACCTCACCGAATGCTGGTTCTTCCTCTTCTTTATTCTTCGGTTAATTCGCGTAGTCTTATTCACACCTTTTTCCTTTAGAATTTAATTTAGGCTCCTTAATATATGTGACAATATCCTAAAAGCTTTGTTAATAATTTAGTGGATGTACATAGAATATATTTGAAATCGTGTAAATGTCATACTTAAAGAAGAGCTGTGGCGACGGCGTAGTGGTCTGAAGTAGCGGCCAGCGGAACTGATTTTGTAGTGACGCCGCGAGTTCGGATACCGCTCCCCCAGATTTAAATTTTTGTATTTATTTAATGTCTTCTCCCCGTGCAGTGCCGGCTTTCCACTGCAGTGAGACACTTATGCGGTCGATTAAAATAAAACATTATTGAGGCCACTTGAAAATAAAACGGGTCTCTAGAATGCAGCATTTGGGCTGAATAATTGTAATCACTAACTCCCCGAGTCATGAGTGGAAAATTCTGTGGTTGGGATTTTAGTGCTCTAGTGCTTCCAATCCGCCGAATAGTGGTTGTCTGTCTGGCCGAAGCCTGCTTCTAGCACGTGGGCCATCTTAGCCACATGATGTTGTGATATCATAAGCAGCGCACCGGTCTGTGAGCAAACTGCCCACCGTGGCAGTTCAATTTAGTGATTTGATTACATTTCATTTATTTACCGTCAGGGTCATTGGGCGTTAAAGAGGGAAGTGGGAATAGCATACAAGTACAAAAAACAAAAACAGCAGCTAAAAAATTTGAATTTAGTTACAGCACACACTGGTTTAATATCAATAACAGCACTAGCCAAAGGCAGCATTACACAAACCAAACCACAAAAGAAAACAGCAGCTAATAAAATAAAACATAAATATAGACAGAGACTTATATATAATTAGTAACAGCTTTACGAAAGGCAACAGTATCAGTAATTTCAGCAATATCGTTGGGAAGGTGATTCCAGCTGACACAAGTTCTGGGTATTATTGAATCGTGAAAACATCTCGTGCGACAAGGAGGGATCCAAACTTTGTGGCGGTGATCAATGCGTGCTGAAATATACGATGGTCTTTTTAACAACCTCTCTTTAAGATAAGGATTATGGTAAATTTTGTGAAAAGTACATAATGAAGGTATTGACCTGCGATGGGAAAATTAAGCGGGAGGGAAAGGTTAGCTTTCATGGCAGTTACACTACTAGTACGATGATAGTTAGAAAGTATGAAACGACAACCCCGGTTTTGAACTGATTCTAAGTCAGAAATGAGAGATTCGACCCCAGGGTTCAACACCGATGAACATATTCAAATTTGGAGCGGACCAAATTTTGTAAAGTGGTAGTTTCAATGAACTTGGCGCACATGAAAAATTTCTGCGAAGGTATCCAAGGATGCGGTTAGCGTTATTTATAATGTAGTCAACATGAGGTTTCCAAGACAGGTTAGAAGAGACATGAACACCCAGATATTTATAAGACGACACAGTTTCAAGAGGGATGCCATTAATGCAGTAGGTAGAGTGTGTAGTAGACTGACGAGAAATGGGCAAATGCTTGCATTTAGTAATGTTTAGCTTCATATTCCACAGGTTACACCAATCCAATACCTTAATATCTGACTGAAGGACAGATGCATCATTATCGTCATTAATTTCGCGGTAAATAGCACAGTCATCGGCAAAAAGACGGACGGAAGACGATATAGTAGTTGGTAAGTCATTTATATAAATGAGAAAGAGGAGGGGCCCAAGAACGGACACCTGAGGCACACCAGAGCCAACAGGCGAGGAATCCGAATTGACGTTATTTGCTGTCAGGAACTGACTTCGGTTTGAAAGAAAACAATACAACCATGCAAGTAATGTGGAATCGATGTTAAGGCTGTTTAGGTTAAGAAAAAGAAGCTCTTGTGAAACCTTGTCGAATGCTTTAGAAAAATTCATAAATATAGAATCAGCACGAGATCCGCGATCTAGAATGCAATGCAAGTCATTTGTGAAGCATATGAGTTGCGTTTCGTATGAAAATGATTTACGGAAGCCCTGTTGGGTATTACTGAAAAAGCAATTGGATTCTAAAAAGGTAACAAGATGAGAGTAGATGACAGGTTTCATGATTTTACATGGAATGCTGGTGAGCGACACAGGGCGAAAATTATCAGGGCAATGTTTATCGCCAGACCTGTGCAGCGGAATCACCCTCCCAACCTTCCAGTCACTGGGAATACAGCCTGTTTCCAGAGACTGCTCAAACAGTTTGGTAAGGATCATTGAACTGTACATCTTGGTATTAACCAGAAATTTCTAATTAATGTTATCGACGCCACAGGAGGAAGAAATCTTAAGGTTTTTAATTATTCTCAGGATGCCAGTTGTGTCAAAAAGAATTGGATCCATGGGAAAAGCATCCAAGACCGGACACTCCTGATTGGGAAGGCAAACATTGCCAGAAAAAGCAGCAACAAAAACACTAATAAGAAATCTAGCGCATTCATTAGGTGAATATGCAACGCTGTCAGAAGATGCAAGTAATATTGACGAACTATCTATCTGGTTCACAGTGTTCCAAAGCTGTCTAGGGTTATTAATCAGCAGAGCAGGCAAAGTACGGTTAAAGAAGGAGTCCTTAGCATTTTTCAGAGCTAATTTGTACTCAGCGGCCGCAGAAAGGTAACCGTCCCATCATTGTTGCGAATTAGATGATTTGGCCGAGCGAAACAAACGCTTTTTCTTAATGGATAACATTTTTAAAATGTTATTTAACCATGGTGATTGGCTATTACACCGCAAACGTCTTAGTGGCACAAATGTATTAGTGAGACGTTCAACAGTGTCCCTAAACATTTCCCAGTTAGTGTGCACAGAACGCTGTGAAAATTCCGGTAAATAACTGTTTAAGAAAACAGCTAATTCATGATTAATGTCATCGTAGTCAGCCCGTTTGTAATCTCTAATAAATTTGAAGATGCTCCGGCGATTCGGAATTTTAATTTTTACATCGAAATGAAGCAAGGAGTGATCACTAAGACCAGGTAAGTACGAAATTGAAAGGATAAGATCCGGCGCGTTGGTTAACACAAGGTATAATACATTGGAAGATGATGGCGTGACTCGAGTTGGTTTAGTAACTAGCTGCGAAAGGTTGAAATCCAAACAGGTTGGCAAATAGTTATTGCATTCGGTAGAAAAGGGGCGAGGATACGGCAATGTATTAGCCCACACGATGCTGCTATAATTGAAGTCACCAACAAGAAGGATTGCCGCACCCGGATAACGTACTGAGATCATGTTAAGAGCATCATGCAAATCTTCAACGAAAGTTGCACACGAAGACGGGGAACGGTAGCATATGCCCAGAATCAGTTTCCTGAAATGAACACGAAGTTCAACCCAAACCAACTCTAAGGTGTTAGAGAGACTTATGGGTGAAGACACAATATTATCGGCGATGGCTATTAAAACACCTCCTCCACTTCTGTGACCTCTATCAGAACGATAAACATTGTAGCGCTTCTTGCAATCCAACAGTTCCTTGCTCTCTATCCTTGCAGACAGCCACGTTTCGGTCAGCAATACAACATCGGCATCACATGAGTCGATGACAGAGTTTAGATCTTCCCGCTTTGGTATTATGCTTCTGATGTTTGTGAAAAGAATTGAAAGTGCTGTCTTATCTCCAGTCGCCCGTCCACTGCCCCTCCCGTATCTCTATGGCGAAGAGTGTGGCGAACCAGAAGCAGGATCAGTGCGATAAGGGGCCACTAAAGATCCCGGTGGGCCAGCTAGCTCGAAAATGCTATCGCGAACAGGGTCAAAGGCGTAGCATTTGTTGTTACAGTACAGTTTGTTATACCTCAACTCATACTTAAAGTCAGCATCCTTCTCGAACTGCACAAGCTTCTTTCTAGCGACCCGTGTCTGCAAACAATAATCTTCAATTACAGTGACCTTTTTGTTTGTAAGTTTGGCAGACTGCACTAGGATTTGTTTTGTTTTGAAAGACCGGAACTTCACAACAATCGGACGACACTTTTCATCCGAGAACGCACCAATCCTGTGTATTCGCTCAACCATGTCATTCGTAAGAGCAGGATCAAAGCAGCCTGAAACAAGGTTCAATAATTTTTCTTCCGTTTCATCCCACGTTTCGGACAAACTGTAGGGTACGCCGAAGAACGGAAGATTGTCCCTGCGCTGCCGGTCTTCCAGCTCAGCCTGCACAAGACGTAACTTATTTTCGTTGACAAGCTGATCGGTTAGCTCACGCAAAATCCGCAATACCCCATGCGCCGCATCGCTGGCGGATGATTTAGATTCGACTGCCGACAGCCTCACGTCAAAATCGGCAATGTTTCTAATCATAGATTCCTGATTTAGTTTCATTTCACTTATAGAGGCTATTAAGTGTGATTGCCCTAACTCCATTTTAGCGGTATTTGAATTAACGCCTTTTAACAGAGTCAACTTGTCTTTAAGCTGTTTCTGCAGAGAAATATCAACAGCGTTGTCTTTGGACCGCGTGGCAGCGCCAGAGCCCGCCCCAGGGCCAGGGTTAAGCTCAACATCCCCCGACACAAAAAGTAGTTGACGAGATACATCGAAGCACTGGGCGAGCAAAATAAGCAGCACTCCCGGGCGTCGGAACAGATGCAGGCACATATTGCTCGATTTATTAGCAAACATGGATTCCTTATTACCAACCTGCATGAAGAAACGCATTGTGAAGCAGCCGCATGACGACGCTGTCCCCACGCCCGCTGAAAGGCGCAGGCCGCTGTAGCCCGTTTTTATCCAGATGGAAAGGTGATGTCGTGGACGATGAGCAGGACTTGTACGATGGAGCCATAGTGTAGCAGGGTTGCCAGAGTTCTCCAATTTCCACGCTGCCAACTTGAACGTCGAAGTCACAGGCGTAGCCGGAATAGCATCAGCCGGTGCCATAGGTCCCGCACTGAGTCGAAGCATTGCCGTTATCTGCATGAAGAAACGCATTCTGTGAGCAGCCGCATGACGAAGCTGTCCCCACGCCCACTGAAAGGCGCAGGCCGCTGCAGCCCGTTTTTATCCAGATGGAAAGTTGATGTCGTGGACGATGCGCAGGAGTTGTACGATGGAGCCATAGTGTAGCAGGGTTGCCAGAGTTCTCCGATTTCCACGCTGCCAACTTGAACGTCGACAGTCACAGGCGTAGCCGGAATAGCATCAGCCGGTGCCATAGGTCCCGCGCTTAGTTGAAGCATTGCCGTTATCTGCATGAACAAACGCATTCGGTGAAGCAGCCGCATGACGACGCTGTCCCCACGCCCACTCCGCGAGAGATTCCTCAAGAACTCTCGTGAGGCACCTTGCTTCGTGCACGTGTAGTGCAAGATTGGAGAAGACCACGATTCTTGACAAGAGCGGTAATGATAAGGCCAGGCTCGTTCTAGAGTCTTATTATATCAGAAAACTGTCCAAACGTTGTGTCAGTTACACGTCCGTGCACGTATATTCAGCTGAGTGTGATTTTATAGATTCGTTTTTTGAGTAACTTGTGCGCTTGACTGACGTGCGGTCTTTGTGCCTTCTCTACGCGCATGCTCGACATTCGGTTATTAGATATCCCTTGTACTACAACATGAATAAACAGTTGGTAGTGGTGCTTGTGAACGTGTTTTTGTGTCGATGGATGGATGGATGGATGGATGGATGGATGGATGGATGGATGGATGGATGGATGGATGGACGGATGGATGGATGGATGGATGGATGGATGGATGGATGGATGGATGGATGGATGGATGGATGGACGGACGGACGGACGGACGGACGGACGGATGGATGGATTGACGGACGGACGGATGGATAGATGGATGGATGGATGGATGGATGGATGGATGGATGGATGGATGGATGGATGGATGGATGGATGGATGGATGGATGGATGGATGGATGGATGGATGGATGGATGGATGGATGGCGAAGTTCCTTACGATTGGAAAAAAGCAAAAATAATTCCTATTTACAAATCAGGAGATCGGTCAAAACCAAATACCTATCGACCAATTTCGCTCACCAGCATCCCGTCCAAACTCCTTGAGCACGTAATAGCATCAAATTTAATCGCTCATCTTGAATCACTAAATTACTTTTACCCGCACCAACATGGCTTTCGAAAACTACTATCATGCGAAACACAGCTCGCCGAATTCACTCAGACATCCTTCAGTACATGGACAATCGCCTACAAATTGATGCCATCTTTCTCGACTTTTCCAAGGCATTCGACCGTGTTCCGCATAATCATCTGCTAGCTAAACTTGCTTTACTTGGAATCCCGCAAACATTACTTATCTGGCTCGAGCACTTTCTTAAAGGGCGCGTGCAATTTACATTCGCCAACAGTTGCAGCTCATCGCATACTGACGTCACATCAGGTGTCCCTCAGGGCGCAGGGTTATCACCGTTGTTATTCTTAATCTACATAAATGATCTCCCATCTAACACAATAATCAAACTTCGACTTTTTGCGGATGACTGCGTCGTTTATAACATCATCCATGCCCCTGAAGACACCATTAAGCTACAAAATGATATAGACACAATTGCATCATGGTGTGAAAAATGGCACATGCGACTTAACCTAGACAAATGCCAACTCATGTCCTTTTCTCGTAAACAAACCTCTATTAACTGCACATACCATATTAATTCAACTCCCATTGCCCGAACTTCCTCTTACAAATACCTTGGCGTTCACCTGACATCATCCTTATCATGGGTCACTCATATTAATTCAATATGCTCCCAGGCCTCACGCACTCTTGGTTATCTGCGACGGAACCTAACATCAGCACCACCTGAAATCAGACAACTAGCTTATCAGACATACGTACGCCCAAAGCTTGAATACGCCTCATCCATCTGGAACCCTTCACAAGCATACCTTACAAATGAATTAGAAGCCGTTCAAAATCGAGCTGCACGGCTCATCATATCACAGTACTCGCGTGATAGTAGTGTCACTGCACTAAAACGAGCCCTTTCCCTCCCAAGTCTCCAATCACGTCGCATCGTATCACGCCTATGCCTCCTTCATTCCTTTTTCTACCGCCCTATTAACAGGCATCCTTTGCTGCAGCCGCCATCAAGAATATCCCCTCGCCTAAACCACACTCATCCCATAGCTCCCATTAAAGGCCGCACATCAGCTATGAATGTTTCATTCTTCCCAGATGCAATAGCCCGATGGAATGCCCTGCCTGATATTATTGCTTGTTGCACAGATCGAGCAATTTTCCGCACTGAATTAGCGAATCACCTGTGTCTTACGTGATGTATTTGGCTTCATCAAATAATCTGATCCTGTGTTACTATCTCCTTTAATGTTTTTAATTTTAATGTTTTAATTTTAATGTTTTGCTTTGTTTCGTTTCATTGCTTTTTGTTTTTGTTTTTGTTGAGCTGGTACCATATGTTGTGCACACTGTTCTTGCCCCCGCCTTATGTAATGCCCACGGGCCCTTAAGGCTTCAATAAATGAAATGAAATGAAATTGATCGATGGATGGATGGATGCACCTCTGCACCTGGAGCGGAATCAGGACTCCCAGGTATCTGTGAATGTAAAGAATGACCAATTCTACCGCAGTACAAGTCTAAAATGACGCAATAACACGCAAACTTACATCATATGACATATCGACCAAAGTAAGCATGTTCAGCCAAGCAACAGCATAGAAAGTGAAGATAAACCATGCGAAACCGGACTAACGGTGCTAGCGCACGATAATTCATGGATAACCCCAAGCGAAACCAGCCGAGATTTTTTTGCTTGCACATCTAAGCCTTATGGCCTAACTCCAAGGGCCCTCCCTGGGCATACGCGCCCAGCGTCGGCGCTCTTGGCGTACGCCGGAACGGACGTCGAAAAGGGGCATGCATCTCCATGTTCCTGGTGCTGGCTCGCTTCCCCTCTCGAGCCGACGGAGAGAAATTCAAGCCGTGGAGAGAAGGGATTGGGGACGATGAAAGGATAACTTAAACCGCGAAGAAAAGTTTGGGGAACCAGAAAGAGCTTCAAGCCATGAAGAAAAGAGCCACCGAGAGCCCCGCGATCGTCCCTTTGTAATAAACCGGACCCCTCTTCCGACGCTTACGCGAGCGCCCGTGCGCTGACGACGATATCTAGCACGGACAGATATCGGCGCCTCACCGAGGCTCGCTGGCGTCTTTAGCAGTGCGCATGCGCCGACCGCTTTTGGCGTACGCCAAGAGCGCCGACGCTGAGCGCGTATGCCCAGGACGGGTCCTTGGAGTTGGTGCTTTACTCAAACGCTGAAGGTCAATGACGTACCCTGTCTGCTAGAAATTTCGTTCATAAAATCAGGCGCACGATTACGCGGTCAAAGGTCTTGCAAGGGGCAGAAATAAACCAAGAGATATTAATGTGATTTGGAGAGCAGCAAAGCTTTTTCTTTTTTAGCACATCGTACAATGGAAGGTGGAGCGAGCGATGATTCAGACCAAGGTGGTTAAGGTGCTGCTTTATCTTCATGGTAAGACTACAGTGGTCGCCCTTGCCCACCATATTGCGGCACCGCTTTTCTATAGCGCAGTTTCAGAGAAAATAGAATATAGACAGAAGATAAGACTAGTGAACTATTCAAAGCGTGAATAAAAAAATTCCACACCAGCGCCGCCAACAGGCTTTCACTTGGGAATAGAATTTTACAAAAGCATTTTTTCGCTGCAGCCAGATCTGTGAAACCCAACTGAGCTAAAATCTGACTCCGTTCCGGCGTACAAGGCCTAGAACTTATGAATTCAACGGCCTTACTAGGTATAATTTGAACCTGTTTCTTTAGTGTCTTTCCCCAGTGCGGTGCCGGCTTTTCGCTGTAGTGAGACCCTTATGCGGTCGCTTAAAATAAAACATTATTGAGGCCACATAAAAATAAAACGGGTCGCTAAAAGGCAGTATTTGGGCTGAATAATAGGAGTCACTAACTCCCCGAGTCATGAGTAGAAATTTCTGTAGTTGCAATTTTAGTGCTCTAGTGCTTCCAATCCGCCGAAAACTGGTTGTCTGCCTGTCGGAAGCCTGCTTCTAGCACGTGGGCCACCTTAGCCACATGATGTTGTGATATCATCATAAGTTGCGCACCGTTCTTTGAGCAAACTGCCCACCGCGGCAGTTCAATTTAATGATTAGTCGCGAGAGATTCCTCAGGAACTCTCGTGCGGCACCTTCCCAGGCAGCACAACAGCATTGGCCAAACGTTCGGCTATCATTGGCAAAAATTGGCACGAACATCGGTCCTACACTGGCATTTACGCTGAGCGCTACCATTTTGACACATTGGCCCTACTTTCATGCCAATTTAGCGCCAACGTACGGCCGATCAAGGGGCCAACGTAGTCCTGGCGTTCGTTCTGCGACATGGGCCAGTAAATGTCTCAGATTCGCATCCAGCTTTCGAACACCGGCATCCAGGTTGCGAACATTTGCATCCAGTCTTCTAACATTGGTATCCGGCTTTCGAACAATGACATCCATCTTTCTGCAACATGGGCCAGTAAAGGTCTCGGACTGGCATCCAACTTTCAAACATCAGGTACCCAGCTTTCAAATAAAGGTATCCAGCTTTCGAACCATGGCGTCCAGTTTTTGAGCAATGGTATCGAGCTTTCGAACACCGGCACATGCAATTCTAGCTGCTGGTTACTGACCAGCATTTTCGATTTAGTCTTCGAAAGTAACCAGGCTGCATGGCTGGCTTCTTGCTTGGAGTGACAAATACGTTTAGGGTAAGAACCCTGGGATATCCTCACAATCCAACACTCGTCTTTAGGGAAGGGCTGCCCTATACAACGGAGATGCAAACCTTGCACCCTGGTTACCTTTCGCAAACATAGTACTATTCCACCTACCAGCCCGCAGTAAGGTAAGCAAGAATAGAGCCAACCAAAAGTATTTAAAAAAAAGATCTTTATTCAAAGCAGCTGTGAGACGCTTGAGGTGGTGTGCCTATAGGCAGGGCTCGGGCAGGGGCCAGGACCAGGAGTGGGGTGCCGGGCTTGTGGTGGGGCCCTGGGCAGAACTTGTGGTGTGGTGCTGGGCAGAACTTGGGGTGGGGTACATTTATTTTTATGTTTGCTGCGTCCCGATGATTCAGGTAAGACAACACAGCTCGGCAATCTGCTGTAGCAAGGCTGTGAGATCCATAAAGTGCTCAACGAAGCGATCCTCCTGTGAACTGATCAGTCATATCTGAAGTAACCGCCGCACTTCTCTTGCAAAAGGACTTTTCCACTGCACTCAAATTCCTTGTCCAGCTCTTGCTCGATGATCCCACAACGCGCCGAGCCTGCAAAGAGAGGCATGATGTCATGATGAACCTAAATGTGGCCGTCACAGGACAAAAACAGAAATGATTAAATAACACTGAATTTTGTGAGGCTCAGTCGGTGCGATATCACTCGACAAACATTTTACAGTATTATTTGTAGCAACTAGCACCGCAATTTTCGCTCAAAATGAAATTTAATTTGCCTTGTCCCAAATTGGCGATGTTTAGGTAATTGCGCCGTTTCGCCCCTCCAGTAAGATATTTAATGTAAAAAAACAAAGGAATGCAATATTGAAAGGAAGTAAATGTTTTATTTTGTTTTATTATCATAACTACGAAATCTCTAAATTGAGAGCACATTTTTTATTCAGGTAAAGATGCACAGGTTGTAGCATCTCCTCCATATGGACGTCGAAACAGCAGTTTTGAACAAAGCTTGTTTGTTTGGATGAAGTTAAAAATAAATACATGAAAAAAACTCAGAACACTTTTTTTTTTAAATCCAACAGTTTATCTTAGTCACTTCGAATGCATGTAATGAAGATTTGAAACTGACTTGAAAACCACACAAAACACCCGTCTGACAGTCCAGAGTAATGTCTTTTTTTTCATTGAGAGATTAGTGTGTGTTGTGTTCTGTTTTATGGCACATAGGCAACTGAGACCATCATGCGCCAAGAACAATGTATAGGAAAAGTCTTGTTTAATATTATAGAAATGTAAGAATCATCCCTGCTCTAGAGGCTCTCAAACATTCTTAATTACCCAGTGAACACATACAAAAATTTTATAAATGACTACAAGTAAAAGCTTTAAAGAGGACCGGGTAACCTCATTAGCCTTCCTTGGCTGCGGAAGGATATCGAGGCTCCCAACCAATCAAAATAAAAGCCTCAGCTTTCTTCTCAGGCATGAGAAATGGGCTGATGTGTACTAAAATTCAAACAAACCAGTGGGTAAAAATTTTAGAGTTTCTTGAGAAATCCCATTTCGTTAAGAAAGCTAAAAACACATGATATATCAACAATTGCATCATCTCCTAAAAGCAGTGCGGGATGAAAAGGAATGCATTTATTATAAAATTGAGTAAAATACGTTTTTCTTAGTTCTTTCAGTTCCACACAAGAGAATAAAATGTGGTTAACCGTGAGTTCATCTCCACATTCTTGACAAACAGGTTTGTCTTGTTTTGTTAGTAGGAAGTTGTGCGTGAGGTGCGCGTGGCTTATTCGGAGACGGCATAAAATCACTTCCTTGAAACGTTCTTGGTGCACACACGACTTAAATTCACCTAAAATTGGTTTTAGCAAGTGTAGTTTATTTTTGACCTCATTGTTCCCAGCCGACTGTCATTTGTTTCTTAGTTTCCTTGCTACTATATTCATGCAATCACTAAACGGCATATCTACTTTATTTCCTTGCTACGAGCTTTAGCAGCAGACACATCTGTTCTCTCGTTGCCTTTTATTCCCACATGACTCGGGACGCAGCACAGTTTTATATTTCGTCCTTGAGCGGTGGCAGTTACTGCGTTGTGTATGATGTCACCAATCAGAGGGGAGCTTGCATTTTTAGAATGAAGAGCTCTAAGTACACTTAAAGAGTCTGTGTAAATAATAGCATTTTTGAGGTTCTCACATAGTATTTTCTCTATGGCCATACATACTGCGTAGCACTCCGCGGTGAAATGGAGGAACACTGGTAGTCTTACTATTTGCTCCGCATTCCCTCGCACCACTGCGCTTCCTACGCAACTATCTGTTTTTGATCCATCAGTATAAAATTCTGTAACACTACAGTATTTTTTTTCAAGGCCGCGGAATTCTTGTATTATATGTTGCTGTGGAGTTAGCTTTTTACGGAAATGTGCAAGAGTGAGGTCACAAATTGCAGGAAAATTGAACCATGGAGGCAGTGGACCACGTCTTCGAGCAACGGCAGGTAATGCATCCATTACGACGAGGTTTCTGCACATATCTTCAAAACGCAGGAGAAGAGGCCTTATAGCTAATGGTTTGTTGTTAAATAGTGTTCTAGATGGGTACTTTGTGACCATATGGTGACAGATATGTTAAGGGACATAATTAAAAACTTTGCGCTGAATAACACAGGACGGGAGGGAGAAACACGCACACACACACACGAGCCCAAACTTGCAACTGTATTTTCAGAAAAGATACACCGCCTTAAGAAGCAGAGAGGCCGCAAGCGTACAAAAATCAGAACATCACGTGTGGGAAGAAAATAGCACGCTCATAGATACAGTAAAAATTGCATCAACAATAGGCACATGCAGAATCTTATCATAACTAATCGGATTGGAACAACAAAAGCAGGCTATTCATTGCGGAGAAAGGCGATTTCTTTTTTGAGAAGGGCCACCGAAGCCTTACTCACGCAGCCTTCCGTGGTGCTAATTTTAAGGGCCTCTACAATTACCCGGGCCATCCTATCGGAAGCCCGCCCGATAACAACAGTGGAACGGAGGAAAGGACGGCACTGCTGTTTCTTCTTTTATTCCTGTCAGTATAGTGTTCGCATTTGAGGCAATGCAAAGACAGGCTCGAGCCGCCACTTGCGCCCAGAGAATTGGCATGCTCTCTGAGCCTGTCATTGAAACAGCGCCCTGTCTGGCCTATGTACACAGACCCACAGCTGAGCGGAATCTTATACACCACACCAACAGTACAAGACACAAACTGAGTTTGGTGTGCCGTCCTTTCCTCCGTTCCACTGTTGTTATCGGGCGGGCTTCCGATAGGATGGCCCGGGTAATTGTAGAGGCCCTTAAAATTAGCACCACGGAAGGCTGCGTGAGTAGGGCTTCGGTGGCCCTTCTCAAAAAAGAACTCGCCTTTCTCCGCAATTGATAGCCTGCTTTTGTTGTTCAAATCCGATTAGTTATGATAAGATTCTGTATGTGCCTATTGTTGATGCAATTTTTACTGTATCTATGAGCGTGCTATTTTCTTCCCACACGTGATGTTCTGAATTTTGTACGCTTGCGCCCTCTCTGCTTCTTAAGGCGGTGCATCTTTTCTGAAAATACAGTTGCAAGTTTGCGCTCGTGTGTGCATGTGTGCGTGTTTCTCCCTCCCGTCCTGTGTTATTCTGCGGAAAGTTTTTATTTATGTCGCCACACCAACTGGCCCAACGTTCTACCCTATTAAGATATGTTTAGGTGCTGAACGGATTTTTAAAACGTACGAGCAAGTGAGCACGGTTCTTCTCTCTGTAGGTGATGGTTCGTTGGTTTCCACATAAAGACTGTTTATCGGTGACGTCCTGTATGCACCGGTGGAAAGACGCAAGCCTAAATTGTGTACTGGGCCTAGCCGTTTAAGGTACGATTGCCTCGCTGATCTATAAACTATGCATCCGTAATCTAATGTAGAACGTACTACAGAGCGATAAATCCGTAAAAGACACGCCCTATCTTAACGCCAATGCTTTCGTTAAAGTACTTTTAGTATATTCAGAGATTTAGAAGCTTTCTTTTTGAGTATGTTTATGTGTCGTAGGAATGTGAGCTTTTTGTCGTAAGTCATTCCTAGAAATTTGTGCTCATCTTTAATTGGTAGTGCGACTTCATTTAAATACAGGGAGGGATCAGTGTGCAGTCCTCTTCTAAGCGAAAAAAGAACAGCTACTGACTTTTGCGTAGAAAACTTGAAACCGTTTTTTTCTGCCCATGTTGTTAGTTTACTGTAATCTGTATTTGCCTCTCACACGATGTAACGCTAGAGGATCTGTAAGCAATCTGGAAATCGTCGACGTACACAGAATACATGATAGACTTTGGAATTATTTTTGCTAGGGAATTCATTTTTACTATAAAAAGCGTGGTGCTTAAAACGCACACCTGAGGCACGCCGTTCTCTTTAATGAAATTCATAGAAAGAGTGGCACCCAGGCGTACTTGAAATGAACGGTTGGTCAAAAAGTCACTCAAGCATTTTAGCATTCTACCACGGATTCCGAGGCTTCTTAGGTCCCGCAGTATGCCAAACCTCCATGTGGTGTCATAGGCTTTCTATAAATCGAAAGAGACCGCAAGGCAGTGTTGCTTGTGTATAAATGCTTCTCGGACTGTGTTTTCTAGGCGGACTAGATGGTAGGTTCTAGAGCGCGCCTTTTTAAACCAACACTGATGGATGTCCGAAAGATCACGGGATTTTAATATAAACATTAATCTAATGTTAAAGACGCTTTCGAAGGATTTGGAAAGTACGCTTGTTAGGGCTATAGGCCTGTAATTGCCAGGGGAGGTAGGTACTTTTCCCGGCTTCAACAACGGTACAATAACGGCTTTTTTCCATGCATCCGGAATCTCTCCTGATAACCATATTTTGTTAAAAAATTTCAGAAGAGAGTCTACAGCGTGTAAGGACAGGTGGGCAAGCATTTCGTAATGGACTTCATCTGGTCCTGGTGCAGTCTGTTTACCGGAAGAAAGTACGCTGTTAATTTCTTGTAGCGTAAATGGGCTATTATGTGCTTCGTGAGCACTGCCTTTTATCGGCAGTCTTTCTTTTTCGGCTGTGTTTTTATATTTTAAAAATAATTCTGTATAGTAAGAGGAACTGGATACAGTGGAAAAATGTTCACCTAATATGTCTGCTTGTTCTTTTATATTTGTCTGTACACCAGGGGCTGTCCGAAGAGGAACTGTGAATGGAGAGTAGCGACCATCCATTTTGTGTACTGCCTCCCACATTTTTTTCGAAGATACTTGGCTGTTTATCGAGGAAATGAAACGCTGCCAGGATAATTTTTCGGCATTTCGACGTATGTACCGCGCTTTTGCTCTTGCTTTTTTAAAGTTTATATTGTTCTCTTGTGTGGGGTATCGGCGAAATATACCCCAAGCTTTATTTTGTTGTTTTTTTGCTTGTACTATTTGCGTACTATTTGCGTTTTTTTGCGTTGTACTATTCATGAAGATTGGGGGATAGCCAAGTCTGCGGCAGCAAGAATGCAATTTGTGAACTTTTCATTTATTTCATTTACATTAAGATTTTCTATCGTAATATTTTCTAGCGTGGTGGCTGTTCTAAATAGCTGCCAGTCTGCTAAATTGAGCTTTCAACACCATGGTTTTGTGTTGGTGAATGATGGTGGGGATGACAGGCAGATTTCAACAGGGAGATGACATTTTAAAAAGGTCAGTCAGGCATCTGTATTCTTTAACTGTAAATGAATGATCTATTCTTAAAGACGCATAATCAGGGTTGGCTATATATTTTTTGTCTATTCCAGTTCTTGAATGAAATATATTATGAAACAATTTTAAACGCAGAACTTTCCTACGTTGTTGAAGTGTGTCCCAGCCCAAAGCTTTTTCAGCGCTAGTTACACGGAAATATCGCCCATAGTTATTAAAAACAAAACGAACGGCCAAATTCTGAACTCATTCTAGCTTTTGAATGTCAAGCAAGGATTTCGGGTCCCTGACTGTGCAAGCGTATTCAATTATGCTTCTAACATTTGTATTATATAGTAGTTTTTTGTCTTGAAAGAAAAAAGTTTTGCGTTACGTCGCAGAAAGCCCAAACTGCGACAAGCTTTGGCAGTAACAAAATCCACGTGATGGCGCCACGACAATGCACTGGTTATGTATACACCAAGATATTTTAATTCCAACACTGAAAGCAGTATGCTATTATTATTACTATAAGCTAAATTGTGGGGAACGTTCTTTTTAGTGAAAGATATATGAACAGATTTTTATAAATTAACATGCATTCCCCAACTTTCACACCACTGGGCTACTTTACATAAGCCCTGTTCTAATGCATTGCAGTAATTCTGATTGTTCATGATTCTATACAATACACAATCATCCGCAAAAAGACGCATGCATGCATGAAGAAACACCTAAAAAGATCTCATTAATGTAAATTATGAACAATAAAGGGCCCAAGACGGATCCCTGTGGCACCCCTGATGTTACAGGAACCTCATGCGACTGCTTACCGTTGACAAAACCATACTGGCGCCTAATACTCAAATATTTTCTTTTATCCATCTAAGAACGTTTTCATTTATGTTGTACCAAGATAATTTTTGTATTAATAAAGAATGTGTTAAGACGTCAAAGGCCTTCCTAAAATCTAGAAATATACAGTCGACAGAATTGCCTTTATCTTATGCACTTGACAGGTCACGAACAAGTTAATTCGGTTAGCTGGGTAACACATGAGTAACCACTGCGGAAGCCATGCTTATTGGTATTTAATAGTGAGTGCGTACTAAGATGATCCATAAGCTTACTGAAAAAAACACGTGTTCTAAAACTTTACACGTCACACTGGTCAAAGACACTGGTCGATAATTTGAAACAACATTCGTAGGTCCCGATTTATGTATAGGTACAACATTTGCAAGTTTCCATTCATCAGGCAAAGAGCCGTCCTGTAATGGCTTAGTGAAAAGAAGTTGAAGGTACCTTGATAAGGAAAGAGCACAAGAAGAGAGCAGGACCGTGGTTAAGCCATCTGGGCCTGTGGCACTGTTTTCATTTAAGCGTTCTAAGAGCAACACAATTCCTTGCTGGTCGAAATCATTGCTCGCCATAGGTTCGGTACTGATAAAGTCCGGGCGAAAATCGGCAGGGCTGTGTTTGACCACAGCAGAAAACACCGAGCTGAAAAACGTGTTATAGCACTTGACTTTCTTCAGATTATCATGAACGATAATTCCGTTATGATCGAATGGTGGGATAGACAATTCGTCATTTCTGTTTCTTTGAACATACTGCCAAAATTCTTTAGGGCGATCTCGGATACGCATATCGGAAGACTGAAAGTAGGCAAATTTAGCCTCTTTGACCGAAGTATTCATATCTTTAGTAATCTTTTTTAACTGATCCATGTTTTCTTGTGACGGATTTCTTTTGAAGCGTACGTATAGTTGTTGCCTCTTTTCAACGACTGTGCGCACCACTTTTGTAAACCACGGCTTGCGTTTGCTGCAACGTTTCGTCATCACCCATGACGGCACATATCGTTCACGCAGGTCAAAATGTTTAACTTTCAGTGTGCGCCACAGTTCATCAACGCTATGTGATTCAGACAGTGTTTCGTACACATCGACATAGGATTCCAATGCCCGGGCTATCTCGTGGAAATTAGCTTTTCGATAACTGTAAATGCGCCGATTGCCACAGTCATCAAGTTTAACATACTGAAAGTTCATTTCTACTAAACCACAACTGCGATCACTGATACCGGGCAAGTAAGAGTAGAAAATGCTGCCGATGGTGGGTTAGTCAATAATAAACCCAAAACATTATTGCCACGAGTTGGATGCAGCACTAATTGAGATAAGCTGAATGAATTACATAGAGTTAACATTTCTTTGCCTAATGCAGTATTGGCTACAGACGGAACTCTCAGTGAGCTCCAGTCTATTTCAGGGATGTTGAAATCACCTCCAATAGCTAAACAGTCAGTTTTAACAGTTTCAATCATGTCAGTTAGTTCGCTCATGGCTTTAAGTTGACTTCCAGGTGGCCTATAAAACGAGCATACGGATAGCGATTTACCATTTAAAAGTCTAATTTGAGCCTATACAGCCTCACTTGTTCCAACATCAATTTACATCTTACGAGAACTAACCGAGACGTCTACCAGAATAAATACGCCTCCACCACGACTGTCCCGATCATTTCGACAGCTGATTTTGTTGCTTCAAAAAACGTCGCTATCGATCCCATCCAGCCAAGATTCACATCCGATCACAACAGACGGTCTTGTCATGTCAATTAGACCACGTAGCTTGTCCACTTTACTCTTAATACTTCTGCAATTTAGAACTAGAAATGACAAAATAGACTGTTCAGGTTTAGCTTGTCAAGTAGTATGAACAACCTGGCCCTGAGATTCGTCATATGTGTATTTGACGCTATTCAAGTGAAGGACGTCGTATTTCAGGTGCGCTCTGCTATTGGTACCCTTATAAGATTTGACGTAATCCCACAGCATTTTCCTTTTGTGTCGTATTGATTGGAGAAGTCCTCTGAAATGCTAGTAGAAATTCTTTCAATATCCTTGCATTCGACAGGACAGCCTCTTTCTCTCTAAATGAACTAAAATTAACAATAATTGGGCGAGTTCCTTGTGAGCTGAACCGTCCTAGGCGATGTGCTCTTTCTATTCCAGGGTCTATTCCCAGAGTAGGTCTACACAAGTCCGAGACAAGTTTTTCAGAAGTTGTTTTGCGACTCGTGTTCTTCATCGTCCTTAATGTCATAAAAGAGCAGATTGCACCGACGAGATTGATTTTCAAGATCGTCCACTTTCTACATCAGAGTCTACCACTCAGAACGCTGCCTTTCATTACTCGCCCTACAGTCCTCAACAACGGCCCGCATTTCGTCGCGACCTGCAATTTTTGCTTATAAATTTGCCATACGGACATTCAGATCCAACATAGTGGTTTTTTTTTCATCCTGATATCTCTCAATGGTTGCAAGTTTTACCTTAATATCTGTCTGACCTTGCAAAAGCTGCTTCAGGAGCTTTTCGCCAAGACCTGGGCTAAGCTGTACGTCGCCACACAAAACAACCAGTAAAAGATAAAACGTAGCTCTTCGCTACAAAGAAAACGATGCCTTCTGAGTAATATAGGTCTGTGGGCTATAGAATGAGAAGAAACGCATGCATACACTACAGGGGGTGGAACCGGCAAAACGTGATCACAAAATATACGCGTCACTAACCTGTGCGAAAAGCAGTAAATGCGTGAGCGGCAAAGCCATTTCGGTATTGCCGGTTCCACGCCACAGCAGTGAAGTGATATTCCCGCCTTTTGTAGAGTTTAGTGGCACGGGCTGTAAATCCATGGTGGGTTGTCTTGCACTGCACAGTGTCCAAAATCAGCTGCGATGCACGCACAGTCGATGAAGTCGACTGTGATGGACACAGGCGAAGGCTCGAAGAATGGAACAGTATCCAGCGTTGACGCATAATGCAGTGCAGATAATTCCTTGGCAGGAAAGTAGTGACTTGAATTAACAGCGATGAACACCTGCGCGAAAAGCAGTAAATACGTGAGCGGCGAAGCCATTTCAGAATTGCCGGTTCCACGCCCCCAATGGCTTTTATGGCGCCTACGGTCACGATAACGCTTGATCGGGGTGGGACGCTCACTTCTTCCTCCAGGACACTCAGGGCAACGTGATTTTTCCGAGTTTTCATCGAAGCGATGGCTTCGTCTGTCGAAAGCATGATCAGCCTGGATCGCACGTCGATGATCGCCTGACGCTCACTAAGGAAATCCATGTCCGATGTCACTTAAGAGAACTTTTTTTGGGCTAGGTGGTGATTAATTATTGCACTCTTAAAGGCGCCAAAACCGCACACACTCACGCACGAGAGAAGAGTACGGGACAGAGCTTAATGTCCCGTTCTCTTCTCTCGTGCGTGTGCGTAGTTTTCGCGCCTTTAAAAGTACCAAGATCACTTCGCGGGAGCTGTGCGGTAGCACAGCAAAGGTCGCGGGTATGTATATCCTTTGGCAGTCACACGTGCTGTGCATCGTCCTGACGGCGTAATGAGGTGGTCCCTGCAGTGGGAATTTGTGGGCCGTCCCAAGCGGCCGTGTCTTTTTTCAGCTGCTCAGCGAATGTTGCATTCTTCACTGAGTAATCGGCTCCTGCGTCGACTAGAGCGGTAACTTTCCGGCCGTCGACAGTCACTTCTAAGTCGGATGTCCTGGCTCTTGCATTGCACGTCGCCCTCGGCGTCGGGTCATGGCTTCGTCGCGTATGCGAGTCGCGGGTGGGGCGTGTCGTAGAAGCTTTTCTGGGTTGTGGCGTCGTTTTTAAGGTAGTTCGCATCTGGTCGCGGTTGTCATTTTGTGCGGCGTCGGTGTAGCGAGTGTAGCTTTTTCATGCGGCGTAGCGGGTGCAGCGCCTTCGTAGGGCGTGGTCGGTGGAGGATCTTCGGCGTTTCACTCGCGAGCAACCTCACCTCCAGAGGTTACTGTCTTTAGTTTCCCCTACGAGGGCTGGGAGACCTTCCTCGTACCGCGGCTGCGTAGCTGTTGCGTGGCGATGGTGAGCGCGAAAGGCGGTTCGGCGAGTATTTCTCTCGACGCAGGTACTCGTCGATTTCCTGCGGACGTTGACCGAAGCGTGGTCGCAGAGCGTCAACGGCAGATCTACGAATATCGATACGTCGGTACGGGCAGTGACAAAGAATATGGCCGGTCTCACCGCGATGGAAGCACAGCGGCCGGTTGTCGGTAGCCCTCCAGGCGGCACATTTCCTGTTGCTAGAACGTTGCTTATAGGCTGGGTGGGCAGGGGGCAGGGAGGCGGCGTTCGGAAACAAGTTGTTCATGTCAGAGAGGATGTCGGGGTTGTCGTTGGGGCTGAGGAGTGCGTACTGCAGCGGCGTAGGTCATCGCCTGGGGTTCTGTGGCCGTCGGGGGTGCCGAGTTCCTGTTGCACTTCTTCCCGTACCGCATCCATAAGAGTCGCTGCTTGCAGCTGTGGGGAGGATGGCAGTAATCGGCGTAGCTCCTCGCGGAATATTTCGCGGATCACTTCCTGCAAGTTGTCGGTGGTCCTCACGTCCGGACAAATTGCACAGACGTAGGAAGGGCGGTTGTAATGCCGAGCCCGGACATATAGGGTCTTCTAGATTGTACAGGCTTCTTGCATGAATTCGTCGACTGTTTCTGGCGGCTGCCGGACGAGGCTGCCAAGGAGTTGTTCCTTTACACCGCGCATTAAAAACTGAACTTTGTTTGCCTCGGTCATCTTCATAATACGAATTCATAACAGACGGCAAATGTGTGCCTAATGAAGCTGTTGTTTGTTCCGCGTTCAACAAATTCTTTCTGTCACTATTCACAGGGGACAACGGTTGTCTTCCCAACTTTTCTACAGCACTCTCTGCCTTATCTGATGTAATTTCAGAGACTGATGTTTTTAACTTGCTTTTGAACCTTGATGTTAAAAATTCAGCATGTCCCGATAACTGTCCAAACGCTTTTTTGAAGCGCTATGCGGAGTGGTGCGCAAAATACCTGACAGTAATATTCAGCAGATCTTTACATGACGGTTCTTTACCGGAAGACTGGAGGACAGCCGCAATTAAACCTCTGCACAAAACTGGAAAAAAAGCACGCATCGAGAATTACCGACCTATATCTCTAACGTCGACATTACGTAAAATTTTATAACATATAATTCATAAACATATATTAAGTTTCTTGAAAGAGCACAAAGTACTTACCGATTTTGAGCATGGTTTCAGGCGTGGGTTTTCTACAAGTACACAGTTAGTTCATGGATTTCCGCAAAGCATTTGATAAGGTGTCGCATAACAAATTAATTCATAAATAAGTTATATTAAAAACGACCGGATACTTACATGGATTACAGCTTACCTCTCAAACAGGTGTCAGTTCGTCACTCTAAACAATATATCTTCTAGCGGTGTCCGGGGTATGTCTGGCGTCCCCCAGGGATCCGTTTTGGGACCACTCTTATTTCTATTGTTTGTTAATGACATTGTGGCAGATCTTTCAGTCCGCGTGAAGCTGTACGCGGATGACTGTATTTTATATCAAGTGGTGTCTTCAGTTGATGATCAGGTACGTCTAAATAATGACTTGGCGAGGGTGGTTGCATGGTGCAACAAATGGCAAATGTGCATTAATTTTGAAAAAACCGTTTTTATGAAAGTTGCACACAATAAAATACCTCTTCAATTTGTGTACGGTACTAACAACATATCAATATTAGAGGTGACAGAGTACAAATATTTGGGCCTATGGATTGCTAACAACCTTTGGTGGTCAAAACACATAGACGCTGTCGTAGGAAATTCAATGCGGAAACTGTTTTTTTTTTGAGGCGCTCATTAAAGTCATCTCCACCTAGTGTTCTATTGGCATACAATTCCCTCATCCGTCCGTTACTAGAATATGCTGTAATAATCTGTGACCCTTTCACGGTAACATACATTCAGAAATTAGAGCGAATACAGCATAAAGTAGTTAGATTTATTTTTAACTCATATGGCCGTCCATCTGTAAGTGAGCTTGTGAGGCGAATTGGGTTACCCCCGGTTGTTGAGCGCAATCCTGTTTGTTGAATAAAGTTTTTCTTCCAGGTCGTAAAAGGCCATTATAAAGTTAATATTTCTAATTATTTTGCTTACTCCTCAGGTTATCACACGAGACAAAGGCATGCACTAACAATAACACCTTTGAACGCACGAAATAACTGCTTCAAATATAATTTTTTTCCGAGGGCAATTACTGAATGGAATAAACTTAGTAGCGAGACTGTTAATCATAATTCTTTATTGATGTTTGAAAAGTACCGGCAAAGGTTACGAATTTTAGTGTTCATATGCTTTTATTTTGTTTGTTTTTTCCCCACCCTGCTATGATCTGTACTAGATCGCAGTATCTATAAATAAATAAACAATAAATAAAATCTGAGGGTCGACGCGGCGAAAGAGGCGCTTCATCTCTTCAATGTAACCGCGGACGGGCTCGGTCGAAGCTGGATCCTGGACGCGAGTAGCCGTTCGGCTCCTTTTTTTCGCACGACACTGGTGAATACCTTGAAAAGTTTCTTCTTGAATAGTTCCCATGCCGTTAGGGGCGATCGTGGCTTTCGTACCACGTACGTGCTGAGCTCTCAAGCGGGACAAATACGTGTCCAGCTTTTGCCGCATCATCCCACTTGTTGAAGGATGCCACGCGCTCAAAAATGTCCAACCATTCTTCGGGGTCTCTGCCTAGAGATCCACTGAAAGTTGGCGGCACCCGTGGCTGTTGCAGTATGATCGGTGTCGACGCCTTTGGTGAGGTTTTGATGCTCGCAGCAGCGTCTTTCTGTGATCGGGTGCGGTCCGGCAGGGTCCCGAACTCAGGCATCTCTCCCTGAAGACGTCTGCTGGCTCGGTTAACGGCTCGCTCGTCCACCGGTGCGGAGCGCAGAGGGCTGGTGTCATGACTTGATGGGGGCTTCCGGAACCTGGAGGACTACCCCGCACCTCTACCAGATGTCACGAAGTAGTGACTGCAGCCCGGAGAACAGAAAGGCTGTGAAAATAGTGTCTAAACAAAATTCTTTATTCGGGTTGACTTGAGCCCACATAGGACTGAATCACTCGGCGGCGGCGTATCAACAAGCGTGCTCGGGGATAGTTGAACAGAACGGCCCGCTGCTGTCGGCCGTGATCAATTTAAACCTGAAAGCGAGCTTTCGAGATAAAGCGTGCAAAGTTACTAGAGCATTCTGGAACAACGTAGAATCGGCTCTGCCTGGCTGTGATCAATCGAGATAAATCCAGTCGCGTCTTGCATCGCAAACAAAGCGATAAGGCGGCTTAGCTGCAGATTTGAAAAATGAAGAAACACTGCAAAGATTCGAGGCATTATTATGTTCATTGATGGACCTCAAGCAATGACGAACTTGCTACAATGTCATAATTACATAATAAAATACATGCCACACAAATCTAGTCTTGACTACTACTGCGTTTTTGAAGAATCCAGGATAGCTTTGAACGGTTGGTGGCGGTAGCGGCGCTTCTCTGTATATTAAAGTCCCGCAAGTGTGAAAAAAATTTCAGTTGAAGATCCGGCGTTCGTGTTGTCTTCTCCCTCCGTCCTTGTCTCTTGCGCTGGTACGATGTTCCATAATAATACCCTCAGCGAATTTCGGTGCCAGGAGCGAAATTGCTTGTGCGCCTTTGCATCCCTCCTACTGCCAGGCGCACTGCAAGAGAGACATCATTGATAGCATTGGTGTAATGGTTGATCGTAATTGGATAATAATCAAACCACGTAATGGCAGCACACATGCTCAAGAAACAACAGGAATATTTTGACAGTAAGAAACTACTACATTTGAATCCAAATTTTGGTTTAGTTTTGTTTGGTTGAAGGGGGTTTAACGTCCCAAAGCGACTCAGGCTATGAACACGCCATAGTGAAGGGCTCCGGAAATTTCCACCACCTGGGGTTCTTTAACGTGCACTCACATCGTACAGTACGCAGGCCTCTAGAATTTCGCCACCATCAAAATTCGACCGCCGTGGCCGGGATCGAACCCGCGTCTTAAGGGCCAGCAGCCGAGCGCCATAACCACTCAGCCACAGCGACGGCCCGAATCTAATTTATTCATTAGAGCGCTTGCCATGTGTTTATAGAGGTGCAATTGACGCAGTGCAATAGTTTATACCGGACAGCTGCTCGCATTGTAAGCATAGACAAACTTCTGCACTACGGTCGTTGAGTACCAGTGAATTGTCACTAAGAGCCTAACATAATTAACAATTGTCTAACAACAGCAACTGCAGAAGAAAGAAAGAACTATATTGTTACTGTGTAGGAGATTCAAAGATACCATAACGTGAAAAGCTTAGAAACTAGACTACAAAGACAACTACACTCTCCCAAAAAGATTGCGCGCTGAGCTGAACTTAAGAGAATACAAGAGCACAAAAAGAGGAGACATAGACTGTATACTTTTGTGGTCAAATTTTTGGTCACCACAGAGCCCACAGCTTTTCACTTGTCAAAAGAACTAAAAAAGACCACTTTTCAGCATTAGCTATCAGCCTGAGTGTAGAACAAGTTACATATCAACTTAACACCATTCGCACTCGCACCTTCCATTCGAATTCAGTAAAACTGCAGGCATGATAAGTCACTCTCTGGGTTAGCAAAGAATATTGCAAGGTGTGTGCGAAAATGGCCGCACGCTAGGAAACGTAGAGCACAAATGAGCTGCGAATGTCTTGCCTATCAACGTTCAACGTCTACTCTTTGATCGTTTGCTTTCTACTCCATGGTAAAAACAATGTTTGACGCCGTCCATTCACCCATAAAAGAGAAAAAGAAAGCTACCTGGCAGGTGCAGTCGTCTTGTAGTGCTAACATTATAACAGGTATACTGTTCAAAGAGAATCAGATATAGTGCGGCGTTAGATTTGAGCACTGCGTGCCACAAAAGCTTGCACATTAATTTAATCGCCACTTTTCAAATCAAATCAAATTTATTCCGCAACAAAAAAAAATGTTACGAGGAGGGCAGGTAAAAGCTGTAAGAAACAGCGTAAGGAGCCCTGACCCCTTACCACACGGGCAGCATAAAAGCGTGCGGCTAAGGAAGTACACTTGGACAAAATACATACATGAGTTATGCAACATCATACAAAGAGGAAAGCAGCAGAAAAAAAATCAATGTAAGCCATCATTTCACGCAGTTCTTTTGGTGATATGCCAGATATGTCAATGTTAGTTTCTTTAAAAAAAATGGTCTGGCTTAGCTAAGGTTAAGCCTAGGATGCGAAGCATAATAGATTTGTGAAAGGGTATAGCCTGGTGACACTCCTCGGCGTAAGGAGCGGGGCTATTTTATACAATGCCTCGACGACAATCGCCCCCCAGCGGGAAGAGCAGGAGTTAGCCTTGGTGGTCGCAGCCGCGCGTCGACCGCGCGAGTTGAACCCCGTCTCTCCTCAGCTGGCGTGACGCCAGACCAAGTGCTCGGCTGCAGCGCCCCTAGCGGGAGGAGCGGGAGTTAGCCTTGGTGGTCGCGGCCGCGCGGCGACCGCGCGAGTTGAGCCCCGTCTCTCCTCAGCTGTCGTGACGTCAGACCACGTGCTCGGCTGCAGCGCCCCTAGCGGGAGGAGCGGGAGTTAGCCTTGGTGGTCGCGGCCGCGCGGCGACCGCGCGAGTTGAGCCCCGTCTCTCCTCAGCTGTCGTGACGTCAGACCAGATAGATAGATAGATAGATGGATACGGCTGAACCCTTTACATCGGGCGGTGGCTCAAGCCACCTAGTCATGTCTTGTGAAATTTTACTCCTGTCTTGCTTTTAGCCACCAATCAGATAACCTTCGCTTGGTTACTTCTAACCTCTTAAAATCCACTTTCCCTTCACTATCCCTAAACCCCAATGCCTTGGGTAAGTCAGCCCCGCTGCCTTCCACTGTAGGGTGAAGCCCTTTACAGAAAAGTATCAAGTGTTCAGCTGTTTCCTCCTCCTCTCCGCACGCAATGCACAAAGTGTCTATCTCCTGGTACCTGACCCTATACGTCTTAGTCCGCAAAACTCCAGTCCTGGCCACAAACAACAAAGAACTTCCCCTACAATTATCATAGATATTTTCTTTGACAATTTCCTGTTTAAAGGTCCGGTATGTTTCTAGTGCCGATTTCGTCAGCATCCCTGTTTTCCACAAAGCTCTCTCTGTTCCTTTAACCTTTTTCTTAACCGATAATTGCTGATTTGCCCCCTTACTGCTGTCCAGATATTTGCTTGACAATTTTCTAGTTCGCTTTCTCCATTTCGTGTCAACATTCTTTATATACAGGTATCTGAAAACTTTCCTAGCCCACCGCTTTTCCTCCATCCTTCTCAATCGTTCCTCAAATGCTATCTTACTGCTAGCCTCTCTGCTCTCGAAAGACGCCCATCCCATATCACCCTGTACCCCCTGATTTGGTGTATTGCCATGTGCTCCCAAAGCTAACCTCCCTACTCCCCGTTGCCTAATTTCCAGCCTTGCTTGAACATCTGGCCTCATACACAGGACCGCATTCCCGAACGTCAGGCTAGGGACCATCACCCCTTTCCAGATTCCTCTTACCACCTCATACCTATTGTAATTCCACAGTGCCCTATTTTTCATGTCAGCTGCATTCCTACTAGCTTTATTCATTACATATTTTTCATGCTCTGTCAGATACTCAACACTGTTATTTATCCACACCCCAAGATACTTGTACTCATTCACTACTTTTAGCACGAACTCCTGTATTCTATGCTCGCCGCCCTCTTCATTAAATGTCATGACTGCAGATTTTTCCTTACTATACTTGAAGCCTAATCTATCTCCCTCTGTACTGCATATGTCTAACAACTTCTGCAGGTCTTCCTTGTTGTCAGCCATTATCACTATATCGTCCGCATATATTAGTCCCGGTAATGTCTGTTTAATCAATTCCACTTGCTTGAAAAAAGATAGGTTGAAACCTAGTCCGCTCCCCTCTAGCTTGGCCTCCAAACCTTGCAGGTACAACATGAACAACAAAGGGGACAGAGGACATCCTTGTCTAAGCCCCCGCTGTATCTCTACAGGCCCTGATACATTTTTTTCCCATTTTATGAGCACTCTGTTACCTCTATATATATCTTTTAAAAGATTAATTACTCCATTTTCCACATCCAATGTGCCCAATATGTCCCACAAATGCTCCTGAGTAACGTTGTCATAGGCTCCCCTAATATCCAGAAATGCTAGCAATAAGGGCCTATGTTCCTTTTCCGCAATTTCTATACACTGTGTCAATGAAAATAGATTGTCCTCCAACCTCCTTTGTTTCCGGAACCCATTCTGTAGTTCCCCTAATACCCCCTCGTTCTCCACCCAAGCCTGCAGTCTATCCTTTATAATTTGCATCACCACCCTGTAAACCACAGATGTCACTGTTATGGGGCGATAGTTACTTACGTCTGCTTTGTCCCCCTTTCCCTTATATATCATGTTCATTCTACTTATTCGCCATTCGTCGGGAACTTTCTCATCCACTATCATTTTATTCACTACCTGTAATAATGTTTGCTTGGATTTTGGTCCTAACTTCTTTATCAACATAATCGGGATACCATCTGGTCCTGTTGATGTGCCACTAGGAACCTTCTTCTCTGCCCTTTCCCACTCTCCTTGCTTAAGTGAAACTATTGCTGTAACCGGTCTATCCTCCTTCGATAAATTATATACCACGTGCTTTGCTGAAAATTTTTCCGTCATCCTTGTTCCTATGTGTTTTATTGCTTCATCCCCTTCTAGTCGAATACCCTCATCTGTAACAATAAACCTTTGTTCTAGCCTAGTTTTATTACTCATTGCATTTAGATGTTTCCAGAATTTTTGGGTTGCTTTTCTATCCTTTTTATTTACTTTTGACATCCATTGGGCACCCTTTCTTCTAATTTTCTCATTAATCAAATAGGATGCGTCCCTTCTACACTTTATGAAGGTATCCCATTTTCTGTCTACTTCGGGTTTTGGTTCCCCCCTCTTTTTGGAATATCTGTGTTCCCTGGATGCTTCCTTGCGCTTTTCTATTGCCCTCTTGACCTCCTCATCCCACCAACTCTTGGGTTTGCATCTTTTCCCTTTTAGCTTTACTCGCACCTTAGCTAGCTCTAGCTCCAGTAATCGAGTTAATTTGGTATAAGTCCATTCTGTTTCACTATCCTCAAAAATTACTTTCTCGATTTGTTTGGCTGCTACTTCCAATTGCTTTTCTGAGTAAAAATTTCCCCCTGATTGTTTATTTTGATTCAGTCCTACATTGCTTTTTCTTCTGAAGCTCAACTTGATACGCTTGTGGTCACTACCTAGACTTCTGGAACCATCTTCATCTATGCTCATTACCCCTAATCTGTTATACATCCTCTGTGACATTAGTGCATAATCTATCGTCGAGTGCAGACTCCCCGCCTCCCATGTTATGAGCCCTTCGCACTTCTCGGTGCTGTTGCATACAACTAAATCATGCCTGTCACACATGTCCTGCAGGATGCTTCCTGTCGAATCCGTGTACCCATCCAGGTCTTCTATGTGTGCATTCATGTCGCCTAATATAATTATCTCGCCCTGTCCTCCTAGCTCATCAATGTCGCTTGCAATACATTCTAACATTTTTTTGTTTTCCTCTTTGGCATTAACCCCTGTCCACAGGTATACAAAGCCAAGGAGTGTTTGCTTGCCTGCCACTGTTCCTTTTAGCCATAAATGTTCCCTGCATCCCAGTCTAACCCTTTGAAAATTCATACTTTTATGAATGAATGCCCCAATTCCACCTCCCTTTCTGCTGCCCTCTGTTCCATTGCAATATTCCCATGCGTAGTCTGGGTTACAGGGTGGTTGCTCCATGTCTCTAAGATGTGTTTCCGCTAAACCATATACCATTAATTCCTCCTGTCTTAACTGTTCTTCTATTTCCTCCCATTTCAGTCTATTCCTGCCACCTTGCATGTTAATGAAACCTATATCTGAATTAACTTGGCCCTGGCGCTTGCGTCTCTTTCTTCCCCTATGGTTCCATTGTCCGTTTGATCTTAATTCTTCCTTCTCTACACTGGTTCCTTCAGAGCTCTGGGTCCCCCCAAAAAAGCTGTTGCCTGGCGACCTATCCTACTACCCACCTTCTTGCCAGTGGCACCACCGTAGTGGATGCCATCCTGTGCAAAAGGGTAGGGCCTAACCTCGTACACTTCCCTGTTGACCTCCATCACCTCGTATCTTAGTCGTCGACTCAATAGCCTAATTACCCGATTAGTCTCCACGACCCTCCTTTCCGTTTCGCGAGCCTGCCTCTGGACCTCTGGGATTGTGCATGTGGTCACATGCACACTCTCAGAGGCCTCTCTAAGCCTACGCATCCCCACCTCCAACTGCGTCTCAAGATTCTGGCTCGGCTGCAGCGCCCCTAGCGGGAGGAGCAGGAGTTAGGATATGACGTCACAATGGTGGTTGTGGCCGCGACAGGCTGGGCTCTGGTTGAGCTAAGTAGTGTCCCTATTACGCTTCGCATAAAACTAAACATTTTGACAGTTTTGCCTGTCTGACAAAACAGACACCAACATAGTGATCCTCCCAGCGGACAAGGGCAACATAACAGTCGTCTGGACAGACGGGACTACGAAGAGAAAATATCCACCTTACTCAGCAGTCAAGAATATGAAAAATTGAAGAGGGACCCCACAACCACTACTCAACCACTACTCAACGACTATTCTTTGAAAGAAGTATTCCAAAAGCACCCCACCTTCCCAAACCTCTACCTTCAGTTAATGCGCACCAACGGATCGGCTCCAGCATTCTACGGCCTGCCCAAAGTCCACAAACCGGGATTCTTTTACGCCCGATTGTCGACTTCCGGTGTTCCCCTCTTCGCTCATTGTCAGGATACCTTCACAAACTCATATCCCCGAACGCAGGAAAAACAGCGACCCATATCCGTCATTCCAGTCACTTCATCGAACTGGTGTCCCAAGCCAACCTTAAGGCCTACGGATGCCTTGTGTCCTTCGACGTGGTGTCCCTTTTCACAAACATCCCCGTGAAGCTTCCGGTGACCGCTACCCGAGAAGCCCTACAACGCGACGACACACTCAGCGCACGAACCCCGCTGAGTGTAAATGATGTGTGCCGCCTCCTGAAGTTGTGCCTATCGAACACATACTTCTCGTCAAACGGGGAATTTTACCGACTAGTGAAAGGAACACCAATGGGAGCATCCATCTCTGTCGTCATGGCCAATTTAACCATGGAACACATCGAACAATGAGCCCTGAACTCATTTCACCCGAAACCAAAGATTTTCCTCAGGTATGTCGACGACTGCTTCGCCGTCATCAAAAGATCTGAGACTCAAAATTTCCTTCGTCATTTAAACCCTGTAGGACCTGGCATTCAGTTCACGCTAGAGGTGGAACAAGAAACCTCCCTGCCGTTTTTGGACGTCCTTGTGTCCCGAAACCACAATACACTTCGATTTTCCTTATACCGCAAACCAACCCATTCAGGCCGCTATCTCCACTTCTCTTCGAACCGCCCGATAGTCCATAAATCATCAGTGGTGAAGACGCTGTTCAGAAGAGTTGAGACACACTGCAGCACAGAACTTGACAGAAGAAAAGAACAACGCACGATATTCAAAGAACTCATGAACGGCTACCCAAAAGACTTTATTCAAAAACCATTTGACGTCAAAAACGCAACATTCCTCACGAAATAAACGCACACAGACCAACGCCACCACCAAAATACGTCACTTTACCTTATGTCGGAGGTGTCAGCGAGACCATCGCCCGAATCTTGAAAAAATTGGGTCTCCAGGTTGCACACAAGCCCACAAACACTGTTGCGCTTTGCCTACCTGTTCCCAAAGACCGGCCGCCGAGAGAAAGAGCCCAACGCATTGTCTACAAAATTCCATGCGCCGACTGCGAAGCAAGCTACATCGGAGAAACCCAATATTTCAAAGAAAGCATTCGGCAACATAAAAACGACGTCCGCAAATTCGCAACAGAACGCGATCCAGTAGCCGAACATTCCGAGGACTCCGACCATAGAATCAACTTCGAAGAAACCTGCATCCTCGGAACCGAAACAAATTACCACAAAAGGGTCCTTCTGGAATCCTGGCATATCCAAACCACCCCGAACAATATCAACCGCACAAAAGGAAGCCTGCCCCCAGTATATGCCCAGGGACTTCGCTCTGCAACTCAACAGAAAAAAGTCGCGTCACCACCTCCCTGCAGTGCGCCACCGTGACTAACAGCCTAAACACCCTCCCCCTCTTCCGCGCCTTTCGCGTCACAGCTGTCGTTCCTTTGACCCCCCCCGCACTCCTCCCCTCAATACTTAAAGACGCTTAGCTACTGCCCTCAGTCACCCCTGATGAAGGAGCCGAGTCGGCTTCAAAACGTTGGGTTAAAGTTAAAATTTTTGGTTGGAGTTGTGCAGTTTATTAGTTTCTTTTAATACGTGACTTAGAAGTGTGGGAAGTAGAAATTTCAGCATTTGATGTCCATAATTGGTTCTGCATTTGGCGACGTACCACTCTACGGGATGGCGAACATTATAAATAGGGAATTTTTCCGTTAGCCATGCTAAGCTTGTTATGGCATCATTATTTTTTAGTAAACAGAGTTTATACAAACGACATAGCTTGTAGCGATACATTGATGAAACCTGAATTATATGGTGCTTCTTAAATAAACCTCCAGTGTGAGAGCGATAAGGGAATTTACAGGCTAGGCGTAAAGCTCTTTTTTGTAAGACGGAAAGTTTACTAATATTTCCAGGTGTTGTTGTTGACCACACAAGAAGCGCGTAACGTAATAAAGAAGAAAATAAAAAATTATATATGAGTATGTCATCAGACGTAGGGAAGAAGTAGCAGTCACGGCGCATAATGCCGGTTGTCCTGGATAGTTTATTAGTACTAAAGTTCACGTGATGATCCGATGTCATGTTTTGTGAAAAGTAAACGCGCAGTGATTTAAGGTTTTTGACCACTTCAATTTCAGAGTTATTTAACAAAATAGGAGGCAAGTGCACATGTGTGTGGTGGCGGTGAAATAAAACAGCCTTCGTATTACTGTTAACTTTAAGGCAGTTAATTTGTGCCCATGCATTAAATTTGGACAGTGCTATTTGCTCGAGTAGCTAAATCTGCGCATAATTCACCTGAAAAGAAAATAAAACTCGTGTCATCAGCATAGATTATATGGTGGGCTGTTTCATAGATGCGGTATATCTCATTGATATAAAGGATGAACAGAAACGGCCCAGTATGCTTTCCTGCGGGACACCTGCTTTAATGGAATTTATCGAGGAATGTTCTCCTTCAATGACGACAAATTGAGAACGGTATTGCAAGTAGGGCATAATTAATTTGTCCGCGGGGCCTCTTATGCCATAGTGATGAAGTTATTGTAGCAGAAGTTCATGATTAATTAAGTCGTATGCTTTTGAGAAGTACCGAAAAAACCCAAGTACCATATTTCTGCATTCAAATTTTCCTAAACTGAATTCTTTTTGGGCGAGTAGTGCGAGCTCAATAGATTTGTTTTTGCGAAAACATACTGTGAGGAGCTTATCCAGTTAAAGCGGTCAGTGAAAGAAGTCAGGCGTTTCAAAATTATTTTCTCCAAACCCTTGGTAAACACAGGTAGAGTCGATATAGGATGGTAGTTGGACAAATCATTTCTGTCACCATTTTTAAATACAACTTTTACTTACGCAGTTTACATGCTTCGGCAAAATATTCCCGTCGACAAACATATTGAAAATAAGGGTAAGGCAAGGTGCTAGGAAATCGATTACGGATTTTACAGGCTTCATTTGAATATTGCCCGCGTCCGCAGCTCTGCTATTGCTCAAGGCTAAAAAATTGGCTACAACCTCACTATGTGAGACTGGCTCTAGAAATATGGTTGGATTAACGGAAAAACGCACGCGGACACGTACAACACACACGCGCGCACACATACGCCCTGGAAAAACTACGACAAGCGTGGTTGGTAAGAATTTAGGCAGCTATGGTTAACAGCGGCAACAGCGGCTTGGACTTCGACTCTAGGGGAGCTAACAGCCAATCCAAAAAGACAGGCACGTGACCTAAAGAGCGAAGGGAAAGTACAAAATGTAAAAAAAACATGGCTTCGCGTCTTACTTTTGCGCGTTTTACTCATTTCTGCGCGTTTCGCGCGTTTTTGCGCGTTTTACTCATATCTGCGCGTATTACTCTAAACCCTGATCATCCGACTGACTCGGGTCTGATGATGAAAATGTCGCGTGCGGTACCACGGTTCCCGTTGAACCGGCGGCCACCGGAACGGTCCGGCCAGTGCCCCCTTGTTAGCGGACTATAGACCTCCTGCATGTTTGCAAACAAACGAGGTGGCGCTGCAGTCGCTAGCGGGCTCGTGGTAGGCAAAAGGTCGGGGAGTGGCGTCGCGGATAGGTGTTGAGCGCGAGTTTTCAAGGCTTGTAGGCGCGTTTCCAGTTTCTGCGAATCATAGCAATGGTCGATGCTTTCAACTCAGTAATTTGTTGAAGTACACGAGCTCGCGTTGGCCACGTGCGGCCTATAAAGAGAAATAGTTTGCCACTGTAATGAATATATGGTTAGTAGTAAACATGTAGAAAGCGTTCCTGCCGTTTATTTATGCGCTAGGCATTGAATAAAACAAGTTTTGACACTCTGCACTAGCCGGAATGAGTTTACTTCGGGACAATAGGGAGGGGAAGTGCCGGCCTTGTTTCGTCGGAGCAGACAAGCGCTCATCGTCTGCTGACATGCGTACGTGTCGCGCTGTGCGAAAAGTGGGGACAACGTCGTGTCTCTGATCTCCTGTCTCGCTTATCGCTGTTTTTAGCCGCATGACCACGCACCAGCCAGGCCGACTTGTCCTCTTGTTAAGCTGGTCGATTTGGTGAAAATTTATTTCTAGAATTATTTTCTTTCCTAGCCCTGAAGACTAGTTTCGTGACGAAAAATTATGGCAAAATATTGAGTACAAATTTATAAATTACGCTTTTTAGAAGTGTGGTCGTCAAAAATTGTGAGGTAATTTCTTTGATTTCAGTGCCGCATTTCTTTGACCAAAGCGAAAGCGAAGATGCCATAAACGAGGGAAAAAACATTAAGGTTCGTTTTGTGACCTCTCACATTTTCTGCGACTGGATCTCTCACCTTCATAATTCGCATGAAAATCAAATGATTCCATTTGTCGCAAACTATTCCTGAGACGTTGAGGAGCGTAATAAATCTCTCGATTTTTTTCCCTACACGTGCAGTACTGTGTTAGTTATTTCTTGTAAGAAACGTTTTCATGTAGCTATGCATGCATAAGTACTGATCATATAGAAAAAGAACTAATCGCGTCATCGTACAGAACCGGGCTTTATGTACATGCTGGCATAAAAAAAAAACTGCGCATATCTACTCAATATTTTTGAGACCTTGGGGGGACTTGACGACGGTTTTAATTATAATTACCCAGAACTGCACCGGGTATAGCTATAAATAAAAGGAATTACTGAAACTGGCGTAGGAATTTCATATTTGCACCAAGTTTAGTTACATATCGCATGCATGAATGACGAAAACACTTTTCATTGAAGCGTCCCCTCTCAATCTCGCCACGTGTCTGTTAGTAGCACGCCTGCGGCTTCTTCTTTCCAAACAAGCTTCGCGATCATGTACTACCTCACGAAACATGACACATGCATGATGCAATGAAAAAGCATATGGCGTTTAGCACATTTAAGGTACGCTATTCTAAGCACACGAACGCGACTGCGCAAGATTGACACAACTTACCAGACTTCTTTCTACTCGAATGAAATAATTACGTCATCACATCAAGAAACAGTTTCAAGTAAATCTTAAATGTCATAAAACGCGCCATTAAAACATTGTGGTGCATTTAACAAAAAAAAAACGCATTCCTTGGGGGCGAGTGAACCTGTCGGCGCCCCGTGCACTCCGGCTCAAGGTGATAAGTACGTGTGCAGCTGCATATGTCTTCTGTTTTTCCTTGAGCAAATATCAGACTACTATCCTGATGTTCAGGTGAATGAACGCAGTAACTTGCATGCTATTAAGTGCATTGAGTGGCAGTGCCTATCGACTCCCAGACTTCGTGCTTTACTACCGTGGCCCAATGCCTGTTAGCCAGTTTCCGAATGCGGCATTTATGCGCGAGAAACCTATCGAGGCTAATTTAACATTTTTTAAGCTACTACGCGGATCCAGTAGTGACGCAGCTGGTCAATACATGCTGCTTCTGCAGTGCACAGGCTTGAAGCAGCCGCCGGTACCTGCGGCAGCTGCGGTAGGCACGGGCAAGCGGAACCTGTTTTGCCTACCATGCGAAAGTCGCTGCTAACATCAGCGCCACCGCATCTTCGTGGCATCGCGGGGTGAAGGAGGTCCATACAGTGTGTTTATCATAAGACATTGCAATTTAAAAAAAAAGGCATTTCTAGTTACATCAGCAATTTTTCGGCATAGCAATGTCAGCCGTGTAGTACATCGCGGAGGCGGACAAGGTGCGCGACACCCCCGTTTCTTGTCCGCCTCGTGTGCGTCCATGTTGCACAAACTGTCTTCCCCGAGAATCTTCGACTTCAAGAGTAACGCTTTAAAACGGGAGTTTACAACTCGTCGCACAGACAAAAAAACGTTAGCCCGCAGTATGGTTCGGGCCACCACCGTCGCCCTCAGGTTGTGCATCTTGCCCTCACTCACCCTCACCTCATCACGCCTTTCCTCCCTCACCTGTGTTTCACCTAAGACTTTGCAATTAAAAAAAAGGCATTTTTAGTTGCAACAGCACTTTTTAGGCATAGCAATGTCAGCCGTGTAGTACATCGCGGAGACGGAGAAGGTGCGTGACACCCCCGTTTCTTGTTCGCCTCGTGTGCTGCCATGTTGCACAAACTATGTCTTCACCGAGAATCTCCGACTTAAGTAGCGCTTTAAAACGGGAATTTACAACAGGTCGCACAGACAAAAAAACGTTAGCCCGCAGTATGGTTCGGGCCACCACCGTCGCCCTTAGGCTGTGCATCTTGCCCTCACTCACCCTCACCTCATCATGTCTTTCCTCCCTCACCTTCCTCCTCACGAATTTTCACGCGCCCATCTTCCCTCACCCTCACCTCACCAAGTAAACACATCATGAGGTGAGGGCGAGGACGCCCTCATGAGAGCTCGCCTTCGTGAGGATGCCCATACCTGCATCTAAGCAACCCTGTGCGGGCGCTCACATCGGGATTTAAGTGGTCAATATGCATGGTTATGAAAGTGACACAGAGGAGTACTACCGTGCATATGAAGGAACAAACTAAAATAACCTTCGGACTGCATCGCAGCGTTGCTCCCATGCCCACTGAAATCGTGAGGATGGCTCCAGGCTTTTAAGTACGGCTGAGCCATGCCATCGATGTTGAAGGTGTGGACGATTCGGGGAGAGTCCCGGGGACATGCATCGGAACGTCATCCCAAGCGGCGATGGAGCACAATGAGTTTCAGCAGGTGCCGCCCCGCGCAAAACATGGCAGAATCCGCCGCTGGATCCCTGATAAGTCGTCGAGGCAGCGCACGCGTTAAGAACTGCTAGTAGCTGCAACAGGCAGAGACGAAAAAGTTTTGTTGACTGCATCGTAGCGTTCCTCCCAAGCCCACTGAAATCATGAGGATGGTTCCAGGATTTTATGTAGAGCGGAGCCGCTACCGTCGATGTTGATGGGGTGGACTATTCGAAGAGAACGACGGGGACTTGCATCGGAATGTCATCCCAAGCGGCGATGGAGCACAAGTAATTTTCAGCAGGGGCCGCCCCGTACAACACAAGGCAGAACCCGCCGCTGGATCCGTGGTAAGGCTTTGACGCAGCGAACGCGCTAAGAAGGGCTGGTAGCTGCAACAGGCAGAGACGGAAAAGCTTTGCTGACTGCATCGCTACGTTGTTGCCATGGCCACTGAAATCGTGAGGATGGTTCCAGGCATTTATGTAGGGCTCTGCCTCTGCCGTCGATGTCGATGGGATGGACGATTCGGGGAGAACCACGGGTACTTGCATCGGAACGTCATCCCAACAGCGATGGAGCACAATTCACTTTCAGCAGGTGCCGCCCAGTGCAACACATGGCAGACTCCTCCGCTAGATCCCTTATAAGGCGTCGAGGCAGCGCACGCTCTAAGAAGGGCTAGTAACAGCAACAGGCAAAAACGAAAAAGTTTTGTTGACTGCACCGCGGCGTTGCTCCCATGTCCACTGAAAACGTGAGGACGGCTCCAGGCTTTTAAGTAGGGCGGAGGTGCTGCCGTCAATGTTGATGAGGTGGACAATTCGGAGAGAGTCCCGGGGACTTGCATCGGAACGTCATCGCAATCGGCGATGGACCACAAGTCAGTTTCAACAGGTGCCGCCCGGTACAGCACATGGCAGAATCCGCCGCTGGATCCTTGATAAGGCGTCGAGGCAGCGCACGCGCTAAGCGCTAGTAACTGCAACAGGCAGAGACGAAAAGGTTTTGTTGACTGCATGGCAGCGTAGCTCCCATGCCCACTGAAGTCATGAGGATGGTTCCAGGATTTTAATTAGGGCGGATCCGCTGCCGTCGATGTTGATGATGTGGACGATTCGAGAAGAGTCCGAGGGACTTGCAGCGGAACGTCATCCCAAGCGGCGATGGAGCACATGTAATTTTCAGCAGGTTCCGCCCCGTGCAACACGTGGCAGAATTTGCCACTGGATCCCTGGTAAGGCTTTGAGGCAGCGCACGCGCTAAGAAGGGCTGGTAGCTGCAACAGGCAGAGACAAAAATCTTTGTTGACTGCATCGCTACGTTGTTGCCATGCCCACTGAAATCGAGAGGATGGCTCCAGGCTTTTAAGTAGGGCGGAGGCGCTGCCGTCGATGATGAGGTGGACGATTCGGAGAGAGTCCCGGGGACTTGCATCGGAACGTCATCGCAAGCGGCGATGGAGCACAAGTCAGTTTGAGCAGGTGCCGCCCCGCGCAAAACATGGCAGAATCCGCCGCTGGATCCCTGATAAGGCGTGGAGGCAGCGCACGCGCTAAGAAGGGCAGGTAGCTGCAATAGGTAGAGGTGAAAAATCTTTGTTGACTGCATCGCTGCGTTGTTCGCATGCCCACTGAATTCGTGAGGATGGTTCCAGGCTGGTAATTAGGGCTCAGCCGCTGCCGTCGATGATGATGGGATGGACGATTCGGGGAGAACCATGGGGACTTGCATCGCAACGTCAGCCCAAGAGCGATGGAGCACAAGTAAGTTTCAGTAGGTGCCGCCCCGTGCAACACATGGCAGTATCCGCCGCTGGATCCATGATAAGGCGTCGAGGCAAGCGCACGCGCTGAGAAGGGCTTGTAGCTGCAACAGGCAGAGACTAAAAAAGCTTTTTTGACTGCATCGCTGCGTTGCTCCCATGTCCACTAAAATCATGAGGATGGTTCCAGGCATTTCAGTAGGGCTGAGCCGCTGCCATCGATGTTGATGGGGTGGTGGATTCGGGGAGAGTCCCGGGGACATGCATCGGAACGTCATCCCAAGCGGCGATGGAGCACAAGACAGTTTCAGCAGGGGCCGCCCCGTGCAACACATGGCAGAATCCACCGCTGGATCCCTGATAAGTCGTTAAGGCAGCGCATGAGCTAAGAAGGGCTGGTAGCTGCAAAAGGCAGAGACGAAAAGTTTTGTTGACTGCATCGCATCCGTTGCTAACAAGCCCACTGAAATCGTGAGGAAGGTTCCAGGCATTACGTAGTGCTCAGCCGCTGCCGTCGGTGTTGATGGGATGGACGATACGGGGAGAACCACGGAGACTTGCATCGGAACGTCATCCCAAGGCCCCGCCGCGGTGGCTCAGTGGTTAGGGCGCTCGACTACTGATCCGAAGTTCCCGGGTTCGAACCCGACCGCGGCGGCTGCGTTTTTATGGAGGAAAAACGGTAAGGCGCCCGTGTGCTGTGCGATGTCAGTGCACGTTGAAGATCCCCAGGTGGTCGAAATTATTCCGGAGCCCTCCACTACGGCACCTCTCTCTTCCTTTCTTCTTTCACTCCCTCCTTTATCCCTTCTATTACGGCGCGGTTCAGGTGTCCAACAATAAATGAGACAGATGCTGCGCCATTTCCTTTCCCCCCGAAAAACCAATTATTATTATTATCATTATCCCAAGAGCGATGGAGCACAACTCAGTTTTAGCAGGTGCCTCCCCGTGCAACACATGGCACACTCCGCCGCTGGATCCCTGATAAGTCGTCGTTACCGCGCACGCGCTAAGAAGGGCTGGTAGCTGCAACAGGCAGAGTCGAAAAAGTTTTGTTGACTGCATCGCAGCGTTTCTCCCATGCCCACTGAAATCATGAGGATGGTTCCAGGATTTTATGTAGAGCGGGGCCGCTACTGTCGATGTTGATGGGGTGGACTATTCGAAGAGAACGACGGGGACTTGCATCGGAATGTCATCCCAAGCGGCGATGGAGCACAAGTAATTTTCAGCAGGTGCCGCCCGTACAACACACGGCAGAATCCGCCGCTGGATCCCTGGTAAGGCTTTGAGGCAGCGAACGCGATAAGAAGGGCTGGTAGCTGCAACAGGCAGAGACTAAAAGCTTTGTTGAATGCATCGCTGCGTTGCCCCCAAGCCCACTGATATCGTGAGGATGGTTCCAGGCATTTAAGTAAGGCTCGGCCGCTGCCGTCAATGTTGATGGGATGGACGATTCGGGGAGAACCACGGGGACTTGAACCAGAACGTCATCCCAAGAGCGATGGAGCACAATTCAGTTTCAGCAGGTGCCGCCCCGTGCAACACATGGCAGACTCTGCCGCTGGATCCCTGATAAGGCGTCGAGGCAGCGCATGAGCTAAGAAGGGCTAGTAACTGCAACAGGCAGAGCCGAAAAAGTTTAGTTGACTGCATCGCGGCGTTGTTCGCATGCCCATTGAATTTGTGAGGATGTTTCCAGGCTATTAATTAGGGCTTAGCCGCTGCCGGCGATATTGATCTGATGGACGATTCAGGGAGAACCACGGGGACTTGCATCGGAACGTCATCCCAAGCGGCAATGGAGCACAATCAGTGTCAGCAGGTGCCGCCCCGTGCAAAACATGGCAGAATCCGCCGCTGGATCCCTGATAAGGCGTGTAGGCAGCGCACGCGCTAAGAAGGGCTGGTAGCTGCAACAGGCATAGGGGAAAAGGTTTGTTGACTGCATCGCTGAGTTGTTCGCATGCCCACTGAATTCGTGAGGATGGTTCCAGGCTTTTAAGTAGGGCTCAGCCGCTGCCGTTGATGTTGATGGGATGGACGATTCGGGGAGAACCACGGGGACTTGCATCGGAACGTCATCCCAAGCGGCGATGGAGCACAAGTAATTTTCAGCAGGTGCCGCCCGTACAACTCATGGCAGAATCCGCCACTGGATCCCTGGTAAGGCTTTGAGGCAGCGAACGCGCTAAGAAGGGCTGGTAGCTGCAACAGGCAGAGACTAAAAGCTTTGTTGACTGCATCGCTGCGTTGCCCCCAAGCCCATTGAAATCGTGAGGATGGTTCCAGGCTATTAAGTAGGGCTTAGCCGCTGCCGGCGATATTGATTTGATGGACGATTCGGGGAGAATCACGAGGACTTGCACCGGAACGTCATTCAAAGGGGCGATGGAGCTCAAGTCAGTTTCAGCAGGTGCCGGCCGGTACAACACATGGAAGAATTCGCCGCTGGATCCTTGATAATGCGTCGAGGCAGCGCACGCGCTAAGGCCTAGTATCTCCAACAGGCAGAGACGAAAAAGTTTTGTTGACTGCATCGCAGCGTTGCTCCCATGCCCACTGATATCATGAGGATGGTTCAAGGTTTTAAGTAGGGCTGAGCCGCTGCCATCGATGTTGACGGGGTGGACGATTCGGGGAGAGTCCCGGGGACATGCATCGGAACGTCATCCCAAGCGGCCATGGAGCACAATCAGTTTCAGCAGGTGCCGCCCCGTGCAAAACTTGGCAGAATCCGCCGCTGGATCCCTTATAAGGCGTGTACGCAGCGCACGCGTTAAGAAGGGCTGTTAGCTGCAACAGGCAGAGGCGAAAAAGCTTTGTTGACTGCATCGCTGATTTGTTCGCATGCCCGCTGATATCATGGGGATGGTTCCAGGTTTTAAGTAGTGCTGAGCCGCTGTCGTCGATGTTGACGGGGTGGACGATTCGAGGAGAGTCCCGGGGACATGCATCGGAACGTCTTCCCAAGCGGCAATGGAGCACAATCAGTTTCAGCAGGTGCCGCCCCGTGCAAAACATGGCAGAATCCGCCGCTGGATCCCTGATAAGGCGTGTAGGCAGCGCACGCGGCAAGAAGGGCTGGTAGCTGCAACAGGCAGAGGCGAAAAAGCTTTGTTGACTGCATCGCTGAGTTGTTCGCATGCCCACTGAATTCGTGAGGATGGTTCCAGGGCTCAGCCGCTGCCGTGGATGTTGATGGGATGGACGATTCGGGGAGAACCACGGGGACTTGCATCGGAACACCATCCCAAGTGGCGATGGAGCACAAGTAATTTTCAGCAGGTGCCGCCCGTACAACACATGGCAGAATCCGCCGCTGGATCCCTGGTAAGGCTTTGAGGCAGCGAACGCGCTAAGAAGGGCTAGTAGCTGCAAGAGGTAGAGACTAAAAGCTTTGTTGACTGCATCGCTGAGTTGTTCGCATGCCCACTGAATTCGCGAGGATGGTTCCAGGGCTCAGCCGCTGCCGTGGATGTTGATGGGATGGACGATTCAGGGAGAACCACGGGGACTTGCATCGGAACACCATCCCAAGTGGCGATGGAGCACAAGTAATTTTCAGCAGGTGCCGCCCGTACAACACATGGCAGAATCCGCCGCTGGATCCCTGGTAAGGCTTTGAGGCAGCGAACGCGCTAAGAAGGGCTAGTAGCTGCAAGAGGTAGAGACTAAAAGCTTTGTTGACTGCATCGCTGAGTTGTTCGCATGCCCACTGAATTCGCGAGGATGGTTCCAGGGCTCAGCCGCTGCCGTGGATGTTGATGGGATGGACGATTCGGGGAGAACCACGGGGACTTGCATCGGAACGTCAACCCAAGAGCGATGTAGCACAAGTTAGTTTCAGTAGGTGCCGCCCCGTGCAACACATGGCAGTATCCGCCGCTGGATCCGTGATAAGGCGTCGAGGCAAGCGCACGCGCTAAGGGCTAGTAACTCCAACAGGCAGAGACGAAAAAGTTTTGTTGACTGCATCGCAGCGTTGCTCCCATGCTCACTGAAATCACGAGGATGGTTCCAGGCTTTTAAGTAGGGCTGAGCAGCTGCCATCGATGTTGACGGGGTGGACGATTCGGGGAGAGTCCCGGAACATGCATCGGAGCGTCATCCCAAGCGGCGATGGAGCACAAGTAATTTTCAGCAGGTGCCGCCCGTACAACTCATGGCAGAATCCGCCACTGGATCCCTGGTAAGGCTTTGAGGCAGCGAACGCGCTAAGAAGGGCTGGTAGCTGCAACAGGCAGAGACTAAAAGCTTTGTTGACTGCATCGCTGCGTTGCCCCCAAGCCCATTGAAATCGCGAGGATGGTTCCAGGCATTTAAGAAAGGCTCGGCCGCTGCCGTCGATGTTGATGGTATGGACGATTCGGGGAGAACCACGGCCACTTGCACCAGAACGTCATCCCAAGAGCGATGGAGCACAATTCAGTTTCAGCAGGTGCCGCCCCGTGCAACACATGGCAGACTCTGCCGCTGGATCCCTGATGAGGCGTCGAGGCAGCACACGCGCTAAGAAGGGCTAGTAACTGCAACAGGCAGAGCCGAAAAAGTTTAGTTGACTGCATCGCGGCGTTGTTCGCATGCCCATTGAATTCGTGAGGATGGTTCCAGGCTATTAAGTCGGGCTTAGCCGCTGCCGGCGATATTGATTTGATGGACGATTCGGGGAGAATCACGAGGACTTGCACCGGAACGTCATTCAAAGGGGCGATGGAGCTCAAGTCAGTTTCAGCAGGTGCCGCCCGGTACAACACATGGAAGAATTCGCCGCTGGATCCTTGATAATGCGTCGAGGCAGCGCACGCGCTAAGGCCTATTAACTCCAACAGGCAGAGACGAAAAAGTTTTGTTGACTGCATCGCAGCGTTGCTCCCATGCCCGCTGATATCATGGGGATGGTTCCAGGTTTTAAGTAGGGCTGAGCCGCTGTCGTCGATGTTGACGGGGTGGACGATTCGAGGAGATTCCCGGGGACATGCATCGGAACGTCATCCCAAGCGGCAATGGAGCACAATCAGTTTCAGCAGGTGCCGCCCCGTGCAAAACATGGCAGAATCCGCCGCTGGATCCCTGATAAGGCGTGTAGGCAGCGCACGTGGCAAGAAGGGCTGGTAGCTGCAAGAGGTAGAGACTAAAAGCTTTGTTGACTGCATCGCTGAGTTGTTCGCATGCCCACTGAATTCGTGAGGATGGTTCCAGGCATTTAAGTAGGGCTCAGCAGCTGCCGTCGATGTTGATGGGATGGACGATTCGGGGAGAACCATGGGGACTTGCATCGAAACATCAACCCAAAAGCGATGGAGCAGAACTCAGTTTCAGCAGGTGCCGCCCCGTGCAACACATATCAGACTCCTCCGCTGGATCCCTGATAAGTCGTCGAGGCAGCGCACGCGCAAAGAAGGGCTGGTAGCTGCAACAGGCAGAGACGAAAACGTTTTGTTGACTGCATCGAAGCGTTGCTCGCATGCCCACTGAATTCGTGAGGATGGTTCCAGGCTATTAAGTAGGGCTCAGCCGCTGCCGGCGATATTGATGGGTTGGACGATTCGGGGAGATCCACGGGGACTTGCATCGGGACGCCGTCCCAAGCATCGATGGAGCACAAGTCAGCTCCAGCATGTGCCATCTCGTGCAACACATGAAAGAATCTGCCGCTGGATCCCTGGTAAGGCTTCGAGGCAAGCGCACGCGCTGAGAAGGGCTGGTAGGTGACACAGGCAGAGACGAAAAAGCTTTGTTGACTCCATCGCTGCCTTGCTCCCATGCTCACTGAAATTGTGATGATGGATCCAGGCTTTTAATTAGGGCTGAGCCGCTGCCGTCGTTGTTGATGGGGTGGACGATTCGGGTAGTAAGTCCCGGGAATTTAAATCGGAACGTCGTCCCAAGCGGCGATGGAGCACAAGTCAGTTCCAGCAGGTGCCATCTCGTGCAACACATGAAAGAATCTGCCGCTGGATCCCTGGTAAGGCTTCGAGGCAAGCGCACGCGCTGAGAAGGGCTGGTAGCTGCAACAGGCAGAGACGAAAACGTTTTGTTGACTGCATCGCAGCGTTCCTCCCGTGCCCACTGAAATATGAGGATGGTTCTAGGCATTTAAGTAGGGCTCAGCAGCTGCCGTCGATGTTGATGGGATGGACGATTCAGGGAGAACCACGGGGACTTGCACCGGAACGTCATCCCAAGAGCGATGGAGCACAACTCAGTTTCAGCAGGTGACGCCCCGTGCAACATATGGCAGACTCCGCCGCTGGATCCCTGATAAGTCGTCGAGGCAGCGCACGCGCTTATAAGGGCTGGTAGCTGCAACAGGCTGAGACGAAAAAGTTTTGTTGACTGCATCGCAGCGTTCCTCCCATGCCCACTGAAATCGTGAGGATGGTTCCAGGCTTTTATGTAGAGCGGAGCCGCTACCGTCAAAGTTGATGGGGCCGACTATTCGAAGAGAACGACAGGGACTTGCATCGGAATATCATCCCAAGCGGCGATGGAGCACACGTAATTTTCTGCAAATGCCGCCTCGTGCAACACATGGCATAATTCCCCACTGGATCCCTGGTAAGGCTTTGAGGCAGTGCAGGCGCTTATAAGGGCTGGTAGCTGCAACAGGCAGAGACGAAAATTCTTTGTTGACTGCATCACTACGTTGTTGCCATGCCCACTGAAATCGTGAGGATGGTTCCAGGCATTTAAGTAGGGCTCAGCCGCTGCCGTCGATGTTGATGGGATGGACGATTCGGGGAGAACCACGGGGACTTGCATCGGAACGTCATCGCAAGCGGCGATGGAGCACAATTCAGTTTCAGCAGGTGCCACCCCATGCAACACATGGCAGACTCCGCCGCTGGATCCCTGATAAGGCGTCGAGGGAGCGCACGCGCTAAGAAGGGCTAGTAACTGCAACAGGCAGAGACGAAAAAGCTTAGTTTACTGCATCGCTGCGTTGTTCGCATGCCCACTGAATTCGTGAGAATGGTTCCAGGCTATTAAGTAGGGCTCAGCCGCTGCCGGCGATATTGATGGGTTGGACGATTCGGGGAGAACCACGGGGACTTTCATCGGGACGCCGGACCAAGCGGCGATGGAGCACAAGTCAGCTCCAGCAGGTGCCATTTCGTGCAACACATGGAAGAATCTGCCGCTGGATCCCTGGTAAGGCTTCGAGGCAAGCGCACGCGCTGAGAAGGGCTGGTAGGTGACACAGGCAGGGACGAAAAAGCTTTGTTGACTCCATCGCTGCCTTGCTCCCATGCCCACTGAAATTGTGAGGGAGGATGGATAGAGGCTTTTAATTAGGGCTGAGCCGCTGCCGTCGTTGTTGATGGGGTGGACGATTCGGGTAGTAAGTCCCGGGAATTTGCATCGGAGCGTCGTCCCAAGCGGCGATGGAGCACAAGTCAGTTGCAGCAGGTGCCACCCCGTGCAACACATGGAAGAATCTGCCGCTGGATCCCTGGTAAGGCGTCGAGGTAGCGCACGCTCTAAGAAGGGCTGGCAACTGCAACAGGCAGAAACGAAAAAGTTTTGTTGACTGCATCGCAGTGTTGCTCCCATGCCCACTGAAATCGTGAGGATGGCTCCAGGCGTTTAAGAAGGGCGGAGGCGCTACCATCGATGTTGATAGGGTGGACGACTCGGGGAGAGTCCCTGGGACATGCATCAGAACGTCATTCCAAGGGGCGATGGAGCTGAAGTCAGTTTTAGCAGGTGCCACCCCGTGCAACACATGACAGAATTCGCCGCTTGATCCCTGATAAGGCGTCGAGGCATCGCACGCGCTAAGAACGGCTGGTAGCTGCAACCGGCAGAGACGAAAGAGCTTTTTTGATGCATCGCAGCGTTGCTCCCATGCCCACTAAAATTGTGAAAATGGTTCCGGGCTTTTAATTAGGACGGAGCCACTGCCGTCGATGTTGATGATGTAGACGATTCCAGAAGAGTCCCTGGGACTTGCAGCGGAACGTCATCCCTAGCGGCGATGGAGCACAAGACACTTTCAGCAGGTGCCGCCCCGTGCAACACATTAGAGAATCCGCCGCTGGATCCCTGATAAGGCGTTTAGGCAGCGCACGCGCTAAGAAGGGCTGGTAGCTGCAACAGGCAGAGACGAAAAAGCTTTGTTGACTGCATGACAGCGTTGCGCCCATGCCAACTGAAATCATGAGGATGGTTCCTGGCTTTTAAGTAGGGCTGAGCCGCTGCCATCGATGTTGATGGGGTGGACGATTCGGGGAGACTCCCGGGGACATGCATCGGAACGTCATCCCAAGCGGCGATGGAGCACAGTCAGTTTCAGCAGGTGCCGCCACGTGCAACACATGGCAGAATCCGCCGCTGGATCCATGATAAGGCTTCGAGGCAAGCCCACGCGCTGAGAAGGGCTTGTAGCTGCAACAAGCAGAGACTAAAAAGCTTTGTTGACTGCATCGCAGCATTGCTCCCATGCCCAATGAAATCATGAGGATGGCTCAAGGCTTTTAAGTAGGGCGGAGGCGCTTCCGTCGATGCTGATGAGGTGGACGATTCGGAGAGAGTCCCGGGGACTTGCATCGGAATGTCATCGCAAGCGGTGATGGAGCCAAGTCAGTTTCAGCAGGTGCCGCCCGGTACAACACATGGCAGAATGCGCCGCTGGATCCCTGATAAGGCGTCGAGGCAGCTCACGCGCTAAGGGCTTGTAACTGCAACAGGCAGAGACCAAAAAGCTTTGTTGACTGCATCGCTGCGTTGTTCGCATGCCCACTGAATTCGTGAGGATGGTTCCAGGCTTTTAAGTAGGGCTCAGCCGCTGCCGGCAATATTGATGGGATGCACGATTCGGGGAGAACCACGGGTACTTGCATCGGAAAGTCATCCCAAGCGGCGATGGAACACAAAACAGTTTCAGCAGGTGCCGTTCCGTGCAAGACATGGCAGAATCCGCCGCTGGATCCCTGACAAGGCGTTGAGGCAGCGCACGCGCTAAGAAGGGCGGGTAGCTGCAACAGGCAGAGACAAAAAAGCTCTGTTGACTGCATAGCTGCCTTGCTCCCATGCGCACTGAAATCGTAAGGATGGTTGTAGGCATTTAGGGAGGGCGGGGCCGCTGCCGTCGATGTTGATGAAGTTGACAATTTGGGGAGAGTCCCGGGGGCTTAATTCGGAATGTCGTCCCAAGCGGCGATGGAGCACAAGTCAGTTCCAGCATGTGCCACCGCGTTCAATACATGTTAGAATCTGCCGCTGGATCCCTGGTAAGGCGTCGATGCAGCGCACGCTCTAAGAACGGCTGGTAGCTGCAACAGGCAGAGACGAAAGAGCATTGTTGACTGCATCGCAGCGTTGCTCCCATGCCCACTAAAATCGTGAAAATGGTTCCAGGCATTTAATTAGGGCTCAGCCGCTGCTGGCGATATTGATGGTATGGACGATTCGGGGAGAACCACGGGGACTTGCATTGGAATGTCATCCCAAGCGGCAATGTAGCACAAGTCAGTTTCAGCAGGTGCTTCCCCGTGGAACACATGGGAAAATCCGCCGCTTGATCCCTGATAAGGCTTTTAGGAAGCGCACGCGCTAAGAAGGGCTGTTAGCTGCAACAGGCAGAGAAGAAAAAGCTTTCTTGACTGCATCGCTGCGTTCTTCCCATGCCCACTGAAATCGTGAGGATGGCTCCAGGCTTTTAAGTAGGACGGAGGCGCTGCAGTCGATGATGATCAGGTGAACGATTCGGAGAGAGTCCCGGGGAATTGCATCGGAACGTCATCGCAAGCGGCGATGGAGGACAAGTCAGTTTCAGCAGGAGCCGCCCGGCACAACACATGGCAGAATCCGCCGCTGGATCCTTGATAATGCGTCGAGGCAGCGCACGCGCTAAGGGCTAGTAACTGCAACAGGCAGGGACGAAAAAGTTTTGTTGACTGCATGGCATCGGTGCTCCCATGCCCACAGAAGTCATGAGGATGGTTCCAGGTTTTTAATTAGGACTGGGCCGCTGCCATCAATTTTGATAGGGTGGATGATTGGGGGAGACTTCCGGGGACATGCATCGGAACGTCATCCCAAGCGGCGATGGAGCACAATCAGTTTCAGCATGTGCCGCCCCGTGCAACACATGGCAGAATCCGCCGCTGGATCCCTGATAAGGCGTGGAGGCAGCACACACACAAAGAAGGGCTGGTAGCTGCAACAGGCAGAGACGAAAAAGCTTTGTTGACTGCATCGCTGTGTTGTTCCCATTTCCACTGAAATCGTGAGGATGGCTCCAGGCTTTTAAGTAGGGCGGAGGCGCTGCCGTCGATGTTGATGAGGTGGACGATTCGGAGAGAGTTCCGGGGACTTGCATCGAAACGTCGTCGCAAGCGGCGATGGAGCACACGTAATTTTCAGCAGGTGCCGCCCGTGCAACACATGGCAGAATCCGCCGCTGGATCGCTGATAAGGCGGTGAGGCAGCGCACGCGCTAAGGGCTTGTAACTGCAACAGGCAGGGACGAAAAATTTTGTTGACTGCATCGCAGTCTTGCTCCCATGTCAACTGAAATCATGAGGATGGATCCAGGCTTTTAAGTAGGGCTCAGCCGCTGCCGTCGATGTGGATGGGATGGACGATTCGGGGAAAACCACGGGGACTTGCATCGCAACGTCATCCCAAGAGTGATGGAGCACAACTCAGCTTCAGCAGGTGCCGCCCCGTGCAACACATGGCAGACTCCGCCGCTGGATCCCTGATAAGGCGTCGAGGCAGCACACGCGCTAAGAAGGGCTAGCAACTGCAACAGGCAGAAACGAAAAAGTTTAGTTTACTGCATCGCTGCGTTTTTCGCATGCCCACTGAAATCGTGAGGATGGTTCCAGGCTATTAAGTAGGGCTCAGCCGCTGCCGGCGATATTGATGGGTTGGACGATTCGGGGAGAACCACGGGGACCTTCATCGGGACGCCGTACCAAGCGGCGATGGAGCACAAGTCAGCTCCAACAGGTGCCATCTCGTGCAACACATGGAAGAATCTGCCGCTGGATCCCTGGTAAGGCTTCGAGGCAAGCGCACGCGCTGAGAAGGGCTAGTAGGTGACACAGGCAGGGACGAAAAAGCTTTGTTGACTCCATTGCTGCCTTGCTCCCGTGCCCACTGAAATTGTGAGGATAGATAGAGGCTTTTAATTAGGGCTGAGCCGCTGCCGTCGTTGTTGATGGGGTGGACGATTCGGGGAGAGTCCCTGGGACATGCATTGGAACGTCATTCCAAGGGGCGATGGAGCTCAAGTCAGTTTTAGCAGGTGCCACCCCGTGCAACACATGACAGAATTCGCCGCTGGATCCCTGATAAGGTGTCGAGGCATCGCACGCGCTATGAACGGCTGGTAGCTGCAACAGGCAGAGACGAAAGAGCATTGTTGACTGCATCGCAGCGTTGCTCCCATGCCCACAAAAAACGTGAAAATGGTTCCAGGCATTTAATTAGGGCGGAGCAGCTGCCGTCGATGTTGATGTTGTGGACGATTTGAGAAGTGTCCGCGGGACTTGCAGCGGAACGTCATCCCAAGCGGTGATGGAGCTCAAGACAGTTTCAGCAGGTGCCGCTCCGTGCAAGACATGGCAGAATCCGCCGCTGGATCCCTGATAAGGCGTTGAGGCAGCGCGCGCGCTAAGAAGGGCTGGTAGCTGCAATAGGCATAGGCGAAAAAGCTTTGTTGACTGCATCGCTGCCTTGCTCCCATGCGCACTGAAATCGTAAGGATGGTTACAGGCATTTAAGGAGGGCGGGGCCGCTTCAGTCGATGTTGATGAGGTTGACAATTCGAGGAGAGTCCAGGGGACTTATTTCGGAACGTCATTCCAAGCGGCGATGGAGCACAATTCAGTTTCAGCAGGTGCCGCCCCGTGCAACACATGGCAGAATCAGCCGTTGGATCCCTGATAAGGCGTCGAGGCAAGCGCACGCGCTAAGTAGGGCTGGATGCTGCAACAGGCAGAGACAAAAAAGCTTTGTTGACTCCATCACTGCCTTGCTCCCATGCCCACAGAAATCGTGAGGATGGTTCAAGGCTTTTAAGTAGGGTGGAGCCGCTGCCGTCGATGTAGATGGGATGGACGATTCGGGGAGAACCACGGGGACGTGCATCGGAACGTCTTCCCAAGAGCGATGGAGCACAATTCAGTTTCAGCAGGTGCCACCCTGTGCAACACATGGCAGAATCCGCCGCTGGATCCCTGATAAGGCGACGAGGCAGCGCACGCGGTAAGAAGGGCTAGTAACTGCAACATGCAGAGACGAAAAATTTAGTTGACTGCATTGCAGCGTTGCTCCCATGCCCACTTAAATCGTGAGGATGGCTCCAGGCTTTTAAGTCGGGCTCAGCCGCTGCAGTCGGTGTTGATGGGATGGACGATTCGGGTAGTGTCCCGGGGACTTGCAACGAAATGTCGTCCCAAGCGGCGATGGAGCACAAGTCAGTTCCAGCAGGTGCCACCCCGTGCAACACATGGAAGAATCTGCCGCTGGATCCCTGGTAAGGCGTCGAGGCAGCGCACGCGCTAAGAACGGGTGGTAGCTGCAACAGGCGGAGACGAAAGAGCTTTGTTGACTGCCTCGCAGCGTCGCTCCCATGCCCACTAAAATCGTGTAAATGGTTCCAGGCTCTTAATTAGGGCGGAGCCACTGCCGTCGATGTTGATGAGGTGGTCGATTCGGAGAGAGTCCCGGGGACTTGCGTCGGAACGTCCTCGCAAGCGGCGATGGAGCACAAGTAAGTTTCAGCAGGTGCCACCCGGTACAACACATGACAGAATCCGCCGCTGGATCCCTGATAAGGCGTCGAGGCCGCGCACGCGCTAAAAAGGGCTCGTAGCTGCAACAGGCAGAGACGAAAGATCTTTGTTGACTGCATCCCAGCGTTGCTCCCATGCCCACTAAAATCGTGTAAATGGTTCCAGGCATTTAATTAGGGCGGAGCCGCTGCCGTCGATGTTGATGAGGAGAACGATTCGAGGAGAGTCCCGGGGACTTGCATCTGAACGTCATCCCAAGCGGCGATGGAGACCAAGTCAGTTTCAGCAGGTTCTTCCTCGTGCAACACTAGGAAGAATCCGCCGCCGGATCCCTGATAAGGCGTCGAAGCAGCGCACGCGCTAAGAAGGGCTAGTAACTGCAACAGGCAGAGACGAAAAGTTTAGTTGACTGCGTCGCAGCGTTGCTTCCATGCCCACTTAAATCGTGAGGATGGCTCCAGGCGTTTAAGAAGGGTGGAGGCGCTACCATCGATGTTGATGGGGTGGACGATTCGGGGAGAGTCCCTGGGACATGCATCGGAACGTCATTCCAAGGGGCGATGGAGCTCAAGTCAGTTTTAGCAGGTGCCACCCCGTGCAACACATGACAGAATTCGCCGCTGGATCCCTGATGAGGCGTCGAGGCATCGCACGCGCTAAGAACGGCTGGTAGCTGCAACAGGCAGAGACGAAAGAACTTTTTTGAGTGCATCGCAGCGTTGCTCCAATGCCGACTAAAATCGTGAAAATGGTTCCAGGCTCTTAATTAGGGCGGAGCCGCTGCAGTCGATGTTTATGATGTAGACGATTCCAGAAGAGTCCCTGGGACTTGCAGCGGAACGTCATCCCAAGCGGCGATGGAGCACAAGACACTTTCAGCAGGTGCCGCCTCGTGCAACACATTAGAAAATCCGCCGCTGGATCCCTGATAAGGCGTTGAGGCAGCGAACGCGCTAAGAAGGGCTGGTAGCTGCAACAGGCAGAGACGAAAAAGCTTTGTTGACTGCATGACAGCGTTGCGCCCATGCCAACTGAAATCATGAGGATGGTTCCTGGCTTTTAAGTAGGGCTGAGCCGCTGCCATCGATGTTGATGGAGTGGACGATTCGGGGAGACTCCCGGGGACATGCATCGGAACGTCATCCCAAGCGGCGATGGAGCACAGTCAGTTTCAGCAGGTGCCGCCACGTGCAACACATGGCAGAATCCGCCGCTGGATCCATGATAAGGCTTCGAGGCAAGCCCACGCGCTGAGAAGGGCTGGTAGCTGCAACAAGCAGAGACTAAAAAGCTTTGTTGACTGCATCGCACCATTGCTCCCATGCCCAATGAAATCATGAGGATGGCTCAAGGCTTTTAAGTAGGGCGGAGGCGCTTCCGTCGATGCTGATGAGGTGGACGATTCGGAGAGAGTCCCGGGAACTTGCATCGGAATGTCATCGCAAGCGGCGATGGAGCCAAGTCAGTTTCAGCAGGTGCCGCCCGGTACAACACAAGCAGAATGCGCCGCTGGATCCCTGATAAGGCGTCGAGGCAGCTCACGCGCTAAGGGCATGTAACTGCAACAGGCAGAGATGAAAAATTTTTGTTGACTGCATCGCAGTATTGCTCCCATATCCACTTAAATCATGAGGATGGTTCCAGGCTTTTAAGTAGTGCTCAGCCGCTGCCGTTGATGTTGATGGGATGGACGATTTGGGGAGAACCACGGGGACTTGCATCGGAACTTCATCCCAAGAGCGATGGAGCACAATTCAGTTTCAGCAGGTGCCGCCCCGTGCAACACATGGCAGAATCCGCCGCTGGATCCCTGATAAGGCGTGGAGGCAGCGCACGCGCTGAGAAGGGCTGGTAGCTGCAACAGGCAGAGACCAAAAAGCTTTGTTGACTGCATCGCTGCGTTGTTCGCATGCCCACTGAAATCGTAAGGATGGTTGCAGGCATTTAAGGAGGGCGGGGCCGTTGCCGTCGATGTTGATGAAGTTGACAATTCAGGGAGAGTCCCGGGGGCTTAATTCGGAATGTCGTCCCAAGCGGCGATGGAGCACAAGTCAGTTCCAGCATGTGCCACCGCGTTCAATACATGTTAGAATCTGCCGCTGGATCCCTGATAAGGCGTCGAGGCAGCGCACGCTCTAAGAACGGCTGGTAGCTGCAACAGGCAGAGACGAAAGAGCATTGTTGACTGCATCGCAGCGTTGCTCCCATGCCCACTAAAATCGTGAAAATGGTTCCAGGCATTCAATTAGGGCGGAGCCGCTGCCGTCGATATTGATGATGTGGGCGATTCGAGATGAGTCCCGGGGACTTGCAGCGGAACGTCATCCCAAGCGACGATGGCGCACAAGTCAGTTTCAGGAGGTGCCGCCCCGTGAAACACATGACAGAGTCCGCCAATGGATCCCTGATAAGGCGTCGAGGCAAGCGCACGCGGTGAGAAGGGCTGGTAGCTGCAACAGGCAGAGACTAAAAAGCTTTGTTGACTGCATCGCAGCGTTGCTCCAATGCCGACTAAAATCGTGAAAATGGTTCCAGGCTCTTAATTAGGGCGGAGCCACTGCAGTCGTTGTTGATGATGTAGACGATTCCAGAAGAGTCCCTGGGACTTGCAGCGGAACGTCATCCCAAGCGGCGATGGAGCACAAGACACTTTCAGCAGCTGCCGCCCCGTGCAACACATTAGAGAATCCGCCGCTGGATCCCTGATAAGGCGTTGAGGCAGCGCACGCGCTAAGAAGGGCTGGTAGCTGCAACAGGCAGAGACGAAAAAGGTTTGTTGACTGCATGACAGCGTTGCGCCCATGCCAACTGAAATCATGAGGATGGTTCCTGGCTTTTAAGTAGGGCTGAGCCGCTGCCATCGATGTTGATGGGGTGGACGATTCGGGGAGGCTCCCGGGGACATGCATCGGAACGTCATCCCAAGCGGCGATGGAGCACAGTCAGTTTCAGCAGGTGCCGCCACGTGCAACACATGGCAGAATCCGCCGCTGGATCCATGATAAGGCTTCGAGGCAAGCCCACGCGCTGAGAAGGGCTGGTAGCTGCAACAAGCAGAGACTAAAAAGCTTTGTTGACTGCATCGCAGCGTTGCTCCCATGCCCACTTAAATCGTGAGGATGGCTCCAGGCTTTTAAGCAGGGCTCAGCCGCTGCCGTCGATGTTGATGGGATAGACGATTCGGGTAGTTTCCCGGGGACTTGCAACGGAATGTCGTCCCAAGCGGCGATGGAGCACAAGTCAGTTCCAGCAGGTGCCACCCCGTGCAACACATGGAAGAATCTGCCGCTGGATCCCTGGTAAGGCGTCGAGGCAGCGCACGCGCTAAGAACGGCTGGTAGCTGCAACAGGCAGAGACGAAAGAGCTTTGTTGACTGCATCGCAGCGTCGCTCCCATGCCCACTAAGATCGTGAAAATGGTTCCAGGCTTTTAATTAGGGCGGAGCCGTTGCCGTCGATTTTGATGAGGTGGACGATTTGGAGAGAGGCCCGGGGATTTGCATCGGAACGTCGTCCCAAGCGGCGATGGAGCACAAGACAGTTTCAGCAGGTGCCGCTCCGTGCAAGACATGGCAGAATCCGCCGCTGGGCCCCTGATAAGGCGTTGAGGAAGCGCACGCGTTAAGAAGGGCGGGTAGCTGCAACAGGCAGAGACGAAAAATCTTTGTAGTGCATCGCTGCCTTGCTCCCATGCGCACTGAAATCGTAAGGATGGTTGCAGGCATTTAAGGAGGGCGGGGCCGCTGCCGTCGATGTTGATGAATTTGGCAATTCGTGGAGAGTCCCGGGGGCTTAATTCGGAATCTCGTCCCAAGCGGCGATGGAGCACAAGTCAGTTCCATCAGGTGCCACCCCGTGCAATACATGAAAGAATCTGCCGCAGGATCCCTGGTAAGGCGTCGAGGCAGCGCACGCTCTAAGAACGGCTCGTAGCTGCAACAAGCAGAGACGAAAGATCTTTGTTGACTGCATCGCAGCGTTGCTCCCATGCCCACTAAAATCGTGAAAATGGTTCCAGGCATTTAATTAGGGCGGAGCAGCAGCCATCGATATTGATGATGTGGGCGATTCGAGATGAGTCCCGGGGATTTGCATCGGAACGTCGTCCCAAGCGGCGATGGAGCACAAGACAGTTTCAGCAGGTGCCGCCCCGTGCAACACATGACAGAATCCACCGCTGGATCCCTGATAAGGCTTCGAGGCAAGCACACGCGCTGAGAAGGGCGGGTAGCTGCAACAGGCAGAGACGAAAAAGCTTTGTCGTCTCAATCGCTGCCTTGCTCTCATGCCATCTGGAATCGTGAGGATGGTTCAAGGTTTTTAAGTAGGGCTCAGCCGCTGCCATCGATGTTGATTTGATGGACGATTCGGTTAGTGTCCCGGGGACTTGCATCGGAACGTCGTCCCAAGCAGCGATGGAGAACAAGTTAGTTCCATCAGGTGCCACCCCGTGCAACACATGGAAGAATCTGCCGCTGGATCCCTGGTAAGGCGTCTAGGCAGCGCACCCGCAAAAAAGGGCTGGTAGCTGCAACAGGCAGAGACGAAAAAGTTTTGTTGACTGCATGGCAGCGTTGTTCCCATGTCCACTGAAATCATTAGGATGGTTCCAGGCTTTTAAGTAAGGCTCAGCCGCTGCCGTCGATGTTGATGGGAGGGACGATTCGGGGAGAACCACGGGGACTTGCATCGGAACGTCATCCCAAGAGCGATGGAGCACAATTCAGGTTCAGCAGGTGCCGCCCCGTGCAACACATGGCAGACTTCCCTGTTGGATATCTGATAAGGTGTCGAGGCAGCGCACGCGCAAAGAAGGGCTAGTAACTGCAACAGGCAGAGACGAAAAAGTTTAGTTGACTGCATCGCTTCGTTGTTCGCATGCCCACTGAATTCGTGAGGATGGTTCCAGGCTTTTAAGCAGGGTGGAGCCGCTGCCGCCGATGTTGATGAGGAGAACGATTCGAGGAGTGTCCCGGGGACTTGCATCTGAACGTCATCCCAAGGGGCGATGGAGCTCAAGTCAGTTTCAGCAGGTGCCGCCCCGTGCAAGACTTGGCAGAATCCGCCGCTGGATCCCTGATAAGGCGTCGAGGCAAGCGCACGCGCTAAGTAGGGCTGGTAGCTGCAACAGGCAGAGACGAAAAAGCTTTGTTGACTCCATCGCTGCCTTGCTCCCATGCCCACAGAAATCGTGAGGATGGTTCAAGGCTTTTAAGTAGGGTGGAGCCGCTGCCGTCGATGTTGTTGGGATGGACGATTCGGGGAGAACTACGGGGACGTGCATCGGAACGTCTTCCCAAGAGCGATGGAGCACAATTCAGTTTCAGCAGGTGCCACCCTGTGCACCACATGGCAGAATCCGCCGCTGGATCCCTGATAAGCGACGAGGCAGCGCACGCGGTAAGAAGGGCTAGTAACTGCAACAGGCAGAGACGAAAAGTTTAGTTGACTGCATCGCAGCGTTGCTCCCATGACCACTTAAATCGTGAGGATGGCTCCAGGCTTTTAAGCAGGGCTCAGCCGCTGCCGTCGATGTTGATGGGATGGACGATTCGGGTAGTGTCCCGGGGACTTGCAACGGAATGTCGTCCCAAGCGGCGATGGAGCACAATACAGTTCCAGCAGGTGCCACCCCGTGCAACACATGGAAGAATCTGCCGCTGGATCCCTGGTAAGGCGACGAGGCAGCGCACGCGCTAAGAACGGCTGGTAGCTGCAACAGGCAGAGACGAAAGAGCTTTGTTGACTGCCTCGCAGCGTCGCTCCCATGCCCACTAATATCGTGAAAATGGTTCCAGGCTCTTAATTAGGGCAGAGCCACTGCCGTCGATGTTGATGAGGTGGAAGATTCGGAGAGAGTCCCGGGGACTTGCGTCGGAATGTCCTCGCAAGCGGCGATGGAGCACAAGTAAGTTTCAGCAGGTGCCACCCGGTACAACACATGACAGAATCCGCCGCTGGATCCGTGATAAGGCGTCGAGGCCGCGCACGCGCTAAAAAGGGCTGGTAGCTGCAACAGGCAGAGACGAAAGATCTTTGTTGACTGCATCGCAGTGTTGCTCCCATGCCGACTAAAATCGTGAAAATGGTTCCAGGCATTTAATTAGGGCGGAGCAGCCGCTACCGTCGATGTTGATGAGGAGAACGATTCGAGGAGAGTCCCGGGGACTTGCATCTGAACGTCATCCCAAGCGGCGATGGAGACCAAGTCAGTTTCAGCAGGTTCTTCCTCGTGCAACACAAGGAAGAATCCGCCGCCGGATCCCTTATAAGACGTCGAGGCTTTCGCACGTTGTAAGGGCTGGTAGCTGCAACAGGCAGAGACGAAAAAGGTTTGTTGACTGCATGACAGCGTTGCGCCCATGCCAACTGAAATCATGAGGATGGTTCCTGGCTTTTAAGTAGGGCTGAGCCGCTGCCATCGATGTTGATGGGGTGGACGACTCGGGGAGACTTCCGGGGACATGCATCGGAACGTCATCCCAAGCGGCGATGGAGCACAATCAGTTTCAGCAGGTGCCGCTCCGTGCAACACATGGCAGAATCCGCCGTTGGATCCATGATAAGGCGTCGAGGCAAGCGCACGCGCTGAGAAGGGCTGGTAGCTTCAACAGGCAGAGACTAAAATGCTTTGTTGACTGCATCGCTGCGTTGCTTCCATGCCCACTGTATTCGTGAGGATGGTTCCAGTCTTTTAAGTAGGGTGGAGCCGCTGCCGCCGATGTTGATGAGGAGAACGATTCGAGGAGTGTCCCGGGGACTTGCATCTGAACGTCATCCCAAGGGGCGATGGAGCTCAAGTCAGTTTCAGCAGGTGCCGCCCCGTGCAACACATGACAGAATTCGCCGCTGGATCCCACATAAGGCGTAGAGGCAGCGCACGCGCTAAGAACGGCTGGCAGCTGCAACAGGCACAGACGAAAGAGCATTGTTGACTGCATCGCAGCGTTGCTCCCATGCCCACAAAAATCGTGAAAATGGTTCCAGGCGTTTAATTAGGGCGGAGCCACTGCCGTCGATGTTGATGTTGTGGACGATTCGAGAAGTGACCGGGGGACTTGCAGCGGAACGTCATCCCAAGCGGTGATGGAGCTCAAGACAGTTTCAGCAGGTGCCGCTCCGTGCAAGACATGGCAGAATCCGCCGCTGGATCCCAGATAAGGCGTTGAGGCAGCGCGCGCTAAGAAGGGCTGGTAGCTGCAATAGGCATAGGCGAAAAAGCTTTGTTGACTGCATCGCTGCCTTGCTCCCATGCGCACTGAAATCGTAAGGATGGTTACAGGCATTTAAGGAGGGCGGGGCCGCTTCAGTCGATGTTGATGAGGTTGACAATTCGAGGAGAGTCCAGGGGACTTATTTCGGAACGTCATTCCAAGCGGCGATGGAGCACAAGTCAGTTTCAGCAGGTGCCGCCCCGTGCAACACATGGCAGAATCCGCCGCTGGATCCCTGATAAGGCGTCGAGGCAAGCGCACGTGCTAAGTAGGGCTGGTAGCTGCAACAGGCAGAGAAAAAAAGCTTTGTTGACTCCATCGCTGCCTTGCTCCCATGCCCACAGATATCGTGAGGATGGTTCCACGCTTTTAAGTAGGGTGGAGCCGCTGCCGTCGATGTTGATGGGATGGACGATTCGGGGAGAACCACAGGGACGTGCATCGGAACGTCTTCCCAAGAGCGATGGAGCACAATTCAGTTTCAGCAGGCGCCACCCTGTGCAACACATGGCAGAATCCGCCGCTGGATCCCTGATAAGGCGTCGAGGCAGCGCACGCGGTAAGAAGGGCTAGTAACTGCAACATGCAGAGACGAAAAATTTAGTTGACTGCATCGCAGCGTTGCTCCCATGCCCACTTAGATCGTGAGGATGGCTCCAGGCTTTTAAGTAGGGCTCAGCCGCTGCAGTCGATGTTGATGGGATGGACGGTTCGGGTTGTGTCCCGGGGACTTGCAACGGGTAGTGCGAAAAGATTTCTTGAATACAAAATTGGACAGAACAGGAAAAAAATTTGCTGTTATTCCGTATATGCACCAAACGGCTCATAATCTAAAAAAGGTGGCGGGCAGATTTGACGTGAATGTGGTGTTTTCTGCGCCACACAAGTTGGGGGGCTTTGTCGCATGATAGGGAACCGCCATGACAATATATCAAGAATTAGCCCATTTCGTTGTTTGGTTTCCCATAGATCAAGGTGTGTAGAGTGCGCATGTTCAGTTGTGTATGAACTTCCTCTTTCATGTAAAAAAGTATATATAGGACAGACCGGCCGATGTATAAATATTTGACTTAGGGAGCATCTTCGTTCACTATCAGATTCAAACTATTCGCATCTAAGAGAGCACTGCGAAGCATGCAAGATTGAAAATAAGAAAGTATGCAGACCTCTAGTCCCGCGCACACGTATTTTATTCCGCCATAGAGAAAAGACGACAAGGGAGCTCACTGAGGCATATCACATTCGGAAAAGACGGGATGAATGCACCAGTCAGCCTTCCTTATTGATGGTCGATAAAGAGGTCGCTTTTCTTGACAACACGTGATTTGTGTTTTTGTTTTTTTAGTACCTTTGTTTTTTAGTACCTTTGCTTTTTTCTGGCTGTCTCGTGTTTTTTCGGTTAATCACAGTTCTGAAATCGCGTTGTAAGGTTTTAATCTTGACTCATGATATAGTCTTAGACTGTTGTATTTCTGGGCATGTGCGCGAGTGACGTCAGGTCATGTGACTTTTTAAATATAAATGTCTGTTTTTTTCTGAATAAAAAATAGTTGTGAGTCAGCGCTCGTCCGTGTGGTTTCCTTCTTCTTTGTCTTCCGCCCCTTTCGCGCTGTTTTTTCCACCCAAAATGAACGCATACCAACTCGCCCAACTTTCCATTCTACTACAGTGTATTTCTAGTGCACAGGGCTCTTTTACGTGTTTCAACTTAGACCTGTCTTCCCCAGCGTACATCGCCACGTTGTATGCAGTATGTGTATGCAGAGCCAGAGTAGCTGCGTGGCATTTCAAGCGCGGCCTTTGCCCCACGGATCTGCCGCTCGTGTGCGGAGTTCTACAGCCGTCACCAGGGCATTCAAGACGTATTTGTCGCATTCTTCGTTCAGAGCTTTGGCGACAGGCACGGTATCTGAAGGAGTGCTTATGGGTGGCATGTGGGCGGTACGGAACAGAGCATCAGCAAACCAAGGTCTACAGGGAGTGGTTTGCAACCTCACTGCAGACGACGGAGTTCTTGTGGGCTTCCGCCCTTCCTCACCTTCCAAGGAAAGAAAGGACTGCAAAGCAAGCTGGAAGAGTACAGCTTCTGGGCGAAGCACATCTTCCACCGCAACACCGTAAGACCCTTGAACACGGACCGAAGTACTCCCAGGAGCCAATCCTATCACCGGTGGAGAGGCTAGCCATTTCCAGAAGTATCTCCAGAAAATTCAAGGATGAACTTCGGCCAAAGTTCCTGGAGGAGAGCGTCAACGCCTTGGGTGTGTCACCGGGCAGACCGAAACGGAGTAAGGACTTGCGTGGCCTCGTAGATTATTTCCACAGTGCCGATTTAAGACTTGTGTTATCAGATAAGAAAGGGCATTTTGTTGTGATTCCGGAAGGGATGTTCATGAAAAGGCTTTGGCGGCTGTCGAAAAGTGTTTTAAACGGGTCAACGAAGATCACGTGGTTGTGAAAGAGCGGGTGATTTCATTGTTGAATGAGTTTAATTTGAAAGCATTAGCCACCTCGGTTCAGAAATCGCAGGGAACGGAATTGGACTTATTTTTTTCGGCAAAAACCCACAAGATCGATGTCCCATTTAGGGCTATAGTTTCCGAAGGCGGCACTTGGCAGTATTTAATCTCTAGTTACCTACAGGAACACATTTCAGGATTGACAGTTGACGATCCTTTTGCTGTGAAAAATGCCGATGTTCTTGTCAAGTTCCTAAGGCAAGAAAATCCGGGCAGGTGTACCGGTTTCAGCATAGACATACAATACCTTTATTATTCTCTTCCGCATAAAAGCATGTTAAAAGCGGTACGCAAGTGCATAGATGAAGAAAATGACGAAGCTAGGTTTGTGAGTGGGTGCGGCATTTCGGTGTCTGCTTTTCTTGAGATTTTGGCTTTCTATTTGCAATCAACATACGTGGGATGGCGAGGAGATGTATATGTTCAAAGAAAGGGCATATGAATAGGTTCGAAGGTTGCTCCAGCCCTAAGCAGCATTTATATTTCCCAGGTAGACAAGGAAATAAAGAACAAAATTGGGGGTCTTGCAATGCATATTTCAAGATTTGTTGATGAATTTTTAGTTTTAGTAGACAGGGACAGTTTCAATACAAGAGTGAAAGACATTCTAAAGGTTTTTCAAGAATGTGGTAAAGGACTGTCCTTCACTTTCAAGTTACCGTCAGAAAATGCACTGCAGTTTTTAAGTTTGAGGTGGTTTTTTAGGGAAGAGCACATCTGCTGGATGCATTCACCCCGATCCCAAAAACCGGTGTTAAGTTTTACCTCGGGGCACTCAAAGCTAGTAAAGAATGGAATTGCAATGACTACCTTACGTTCAAGCCTCACAAATTCATGCCATCACTGCATAGCCGACAGTCTGATGTTACAAGTAAGTAGATTAGAAGCCGCAGGGTTTCCACAGGGGGTGATTTCAGCAACTTGCGAGAAGCTGGTGAGGGTAGTGCGAAAAGATTTCTTGAATACAAAATTGGACAGAACAGGAAAAAAATTTGCTGTTATTCCGTATATGCACCAAACGGCTCATAATCTAAAAAAGGTGGCGGGCAGATTTGACGTGAATGTGGTGTTTTCTGCGCCACACAAGTTGGGGGGGCTTTGTCGCATGATAGGGAACCGCCATGACAATATATCAAGAATTAGCTCATTTCGTTGTTTGGTTTCCCATAGATCAAGGTGTGTAGAGTGCGCATGTTCAGTTGTGTATGAACTTCCTCTTTCATGTAAAAAAGTATATATAGGACAGACCGGCCGATGTATAAATATTCGACTTAGGGAGCATCTTCGTTCACTATCAGATTCAAACTATTCGCATCTAAAAGAGCACTGCGAAGCATGCAAGATTGAAAATAAGAAAGTATGCAGACCTCTACTCGCGCGCACACGTATTTTATTCCGCCATAGAGATAAGACGACAAGGGAGCTCATTGAGGCATATCACATTCGGAAAAGACGGGATGAATGCACCAGTCAGCCTTCCTTATTGATGGTCGATAAAGAGGTCGCTTTTCTTGACAACACGTGATTTGTGTTTTTGGTTTTTTTGTACCTTTGTTTTTTTCTGGCTGTCTCGTGTTTTTTCGGTTAATCACAGAGTTCTGAAATCGCGTTGTAAGGTTTTAATCTTGACTCATGATATAGTCTTAGACTGTTGTATTTCTGGGCATGTGCGTGAGTGACGTCAGGTCATGTGACTTTTTAAATATAAATGTCTGTTTTTTTCTGAATAAAAAATAGTTGTGAGTCAGCGCTCGTCCGTGTGGTTTCCTTCTTCTTTGTCTTCCGTCCCTTTCGCGCGGTTTTTTCCACCCAAAATTAACGCATACCAACTCGCCCAACTTTCCATTCTACTACGGAGTTTTATGCGGTTGAGAGGATGTCACTGGGGTCTCAGCGGTAGCGAAGTAGAGCTCGAAGGTATACATCGGCGAAAATAACGAAACGCCGACCAAAAGGTGTTGTCAAGATGGAAGGACGTTTCGACTTCAACACGGAAGTCTTGTTCACTGATGGAAAAATTTTGCACACAAAGCTTAAGTACGTTGTGCTAATTGTCGCAGGCATCTAGCGTACGAGGGCGGTAGATTGCCGATGTTACGGTTGAGCGTCTGATCTGTTGTCTGGATAAACAAAGACTCCAGATATTGGCGTGACATCAAGTTTTTCTCACGGCCGATAATTGCCGCTTCTTCCCAAGCCATATCATGTTTCGTGTTTTCAACGTGTTCAGCCAGTGCGTTGGAACAAGCCTTCTTTTTCTTGACATCATTCTTGTGCTCATTCAGCCGTCTTTCAAAGTTTCCGCTTTCACCTATGTAGGAGTGATCGCAGTCTGAGCAGGAGATTTTATAAATTACTCCGGGAAACTTTTCCTTTTTTAGGTTGCCCTTTACGGACACCAACTCGTCACGAAGCTTGCACGCAGGCACGTGAGATATATGCACATCGTAGGTGCGAAAAACGCAGGCCAATGACTCGCTCACGCCTGGCACATAGGGTATTGCAGCTCGGGCACTGCAAGGTAGGCGAACGGGCTGAGCTGGTCTCGTTGTCTGCTGTATTACAGCGTTCACGAAGTGCTGTGGGTAGCCACAATTGTTGAGCTCGCGTCGCACTTGGCGTATGTCAGAGGCTTTTTCTTCGGGTTTCGAGCATATTCTTTCCGCACGACGGACGAGGGTAGAAACAACGGAGCGCTTATGGCACGTAGGATGGACTGAATTAAAGTGAAGGTATTGGCCTGTATGCGTGTCCTTTCTGTACACCTTGAATGATAGGCGGTCATCACGTCGCTCCACCATGACGTCCAGAAAAGGAAGACGCCCAGAAATCTCCTCCTCGACGGTAAACTGGATGGAATCTTCCATGCTGTTCAAATGGTTCGTGAAAGCATCCAAGGCATTCTTTTTGATTATGCAAAAGCAGTCATCAATGTACCGCAGGAAGACGTTCGGGCGCGGCTCGAACGAAGCCAAAGCGCGGCTTTCCAGTGCTTCCATTGTGAGGTTTGCGGTTGTGACCGAGATAGATGCTCCCATGGCAGTGCCACGAACCTTCTTGTAGACAGTGCCCCGAAAGATGAAGTACGTGTTCTTCAAGCAAAACTGCAGAAGCTTCAACAGGTCCGATGGATCGATGGGTATCCTAGCTATCAGTCCGTCGTCGTCCCGAAGCGCTGAACGGCATACTTCCACCGCCAGATCCACGGGGACGCTGGTAAACAGTGATCTGACGTCAAATGACACCATTATCTCGTCGCTGTCAATCGTGATTTCGCGTATTTTTTCAGTAAAATCAAAGGAGCTGCGTACTAAAGTTGGTCTCTTGCCAACGAGTGGCGAAAAAACTTTGTGCAAGTAGCCTGAAAGCCGGTACAAGGGAGAGCTGGTAAAATCCGCTTGTTCCAACGCACTGGCTGAACACGTTGAAAACACGAAGCATGGTATCGCTAGGGAAGAAGCGGCAATTATCGGCCGTGAGAAAAACTGGATGTCACGCCAATATCTGGAGTCTTTGTTTATCCAGACAACAGATCAGACGCTCAACCGTAACATCGGCAATCTACCGCCCTCGTACGCTAGATGCCTGCGACGATTAGCACAACGTACTTAAGCTTTGTGTGCGAAATTTTTCCATCAGTGAACAAGACTTCTCTGTGGAAGTCGAAACGTCCTTCCATCTTGACAACACCTTTTGGTCGGCGCTTCGTCATTTTCGCCAATGTATTTACCCGATCAGACGAGATTTCGTCGAACCTTAGATTTCTTCGAAAGTATACATCACTGCGCATTTTTACATGTGCGGAAGTGTAGTTAGATGCAGTGTACTTGTCGTCTCATCACATAGGCCCTGCAGTGGCATCGCTGTCGCCCTTGCGGGTACTACTGTGGATTGATGACGGATTGCTTATGGTGTTTCCAAGCAATTACAACAAAACCTCTATTGGAACCTGTTCAGAGCAAAGCTTGAATTTTTAGCATTCGTACTCTAGACGGTCTCGCCCATCGGACTACGAATCGATGAAAGGTTAACCGGAGTCTTAAGCGGTTCAGATGACGTCACTGGGTTCTCTGCCGTGGCGAAGTAGAGCTCGAAGGTATACATCACTGCGCATTTTTACATGTGCGGAAGTGTAGTTAGATGCAGTATAACTGTCGTCTGAGACAGGCCCTGCAGTGGCATCGCTGCCCTATTTGCGGGTATTACTGAGGATTGATGACAGATAGCTTGCGTTGTTTCCTAGCAATCACAACAAAACCTGTACAGAAATTTGTTCAGAGCAAAGCTCGAAGTTTAGCATCGCATTGGGAATCGATGAAAGGCTATCCGGAGTCTTATGCGGTTCAGAGGATGTCACTGGAGTCTCTGCCATGGCGAAGTAGAGCTCGAAGGTATACATCGCTGCGCATTTTTAATTGTGCGGAAGTGTAGTTAGATGCAGTATAACTGTCATCTGGGACAGGCCCTGCAGTGGCATCGCTGTAACCTTTGCAGGTATTGCTGTGGATTGGTGACGGATAGCTAACGGTGTTTTAAAGAAATCCCAATAACACATGTACAGGAACCTGTTCAGACCAAAACTCAAATTTTTAGCATCGTACTCAAGACGGTCTCGCCCATCGCACTAGGAATCAATGAAAGGTTAACCGGAGTTTTATGCGATTCAGACGATGTCACTAGGGTCTCTGCCGTGGCGAACTAGAGCTCGAAGGTAAACATACATCACTGCGCATTTTTATTTATTTATTTATTTATTCAAGGTACCTACAGCGCCTTGAGAGGCATTATTGTAGGAGGGGGGGTAAGTACATTAACAGTAAAATTCAATACAGCACAACAGAACAAAACAGAAATAAAAGTTACAGAAAAATGATAAGAACTTCCAAAAAGATAAGAGCATTCTGATTGCACCCGAGACACAGAACCAACACTGACAGCAGCATAATCAGAATATTGCAAGGTCAATTGCTGCCTGGAAATTCTCGCTCTCAAACACTTCATTAGGCAGCAGATTCCAGTCACTTATTGTGTTGGGAAAAAATGAATATTTAAATGTATTGATCCGGCAGTTATACCCTCTAATTTTCATGGTATTGTCCCTTCTACTCGAAACGTAGTGAGGTTGCCTTAAATAGAGGCTTTTATTAATTCCTGTTTTATTATTGTAAATGTCGTACAAAAACTTTATTCTAAATACTTTTCTTCGGTGGGATAATAACTTCCAACCAAGAGCTTCCCGAAGTTCAGAACCTCTAACCTTAAAGTTGTAATTCCCAGTTACGAACCTTGCTGCCCGCTTCTGAACTCGTTCTAGCTTGTCCTTTAAAATATTTGTGAACGGGTCCCAACATACGCATCCATATTCGAGAATTGGCCTGACATTCGTAAAGTACAATGTTTCTTTTAGGCGTGGAGTCGTATGCTTAAAGTTTCTTTTAAAAAGGTTGAGAACGCAGGAAGCCCTGGCAGTTATCGCGTCGACGTGTGCGGTCCAATCCAACTTCGCTGTAAATGTGATACCGAGATACTTTACTCTGTCCTTTGTCTGTAGAACAGATTGATTTAGATTATAGTTGCCCCATATCTTCTTTTTTTTGTTTGTGAACTGCATGAGGTAACATTTACTGGTGTTGAGAGTCATCTTCCATTTGTCACACCACGCACATACCTTGTCAAGGTCAGACTGCAACAGAATGGTATCATGTGTGGAAGTGCAGTCAGATGCAGTGTAACTGTCGTGTAATGAGGCAGGCGCTGCAGTGCAACGCTGCACCCCTTGCGGGTATCAATGAGGATTAATGACGGATAGCTGGCGTTGTTTCCTAGCAATCACAACAAAACTTGTACAGAAACCTGTTCAGAGCAAAGCTCGAAGTTTAGCTTCGTACTCTAGACGATCTCACCCACCGCACTGGGAATCGATGAAAGGTTAACCGGAGTTTTATGCCGTTCAGAGGATGGCAATTGGGGTCTCTGCTGTGGCAAAGTAGAGCTCGAAGGTATACATAACTGCGCATTTTCACATGTGCGGAAGTGTAGTGAGATGCAGTAAAACTGTCGTCTGAGACAGGCCCTGCAGTGGCATCGCTACCCCATTTGCGGGTATTATTGAGGATTGATGACAGATAGCTTGCGTTGTTTCCTAGCAATCACAACAAAACCTGTACAGAATCCTGTTCAGAGCAAAGCTCGAAGTTTAGCATTTGCTTATTCTATCTTTTCGGTAAATTTGAAATCCGTTGCTATCAGGCGGAAGTTCCTCGTCAGCGATGTCTGGACGCAACCACGTTTCCGTTAGAAGTAGTATATTACAGTTGCTATTATCAAGATATGTGCAGAGTTCGGTGCGTTTAGGAAGAAGGCTGCGTATGTTAGTGAATGTCAAATGGAGAGGTGGGCTTGGAATGCTATCTATAGGCGACTGGATCGGGTTTTTGGTAACACGTGCATTGCTTCGGCATCTTAGCTATCGTGAGACTTCTATTACTGGGTCAGTGTCAGAGTCGTACATGTATACTGAATCGCCCATGCGCAGTTTGTCTTCGCTGAGCTTGTAGGCCGTTTTTTTAGATTTGGCAAATTCCAAGAGCTTTTTCCTGGCGAGCCGCGTTTGTAGTGAAAAGTCCTCACGCACTGCATAATCGGTGTCTTTAAACTTCTTTCCGTTTTCGAGAATAAGTTGTTTACCCTTAAAATATGTAAGCTTTACTATGATTGGCCTGCATTTCTCAGTCTAAAACTGCCCTAGACGATGCGATCTTTCAATTTGTGTAGATTGAAGATTAACCCCTAGTTTTTCGGAACAGAGATTTATAACTTTATTTTCTGCTGTCGACCATGTTTCAGACATCTCGTCCGGAATGCCAAAAAACAGCAGATTGGATCGCCTAAGTCTGTTTTCCGCGTCTTCACATCTCGATTCAATTTTTCGAAGCTGTGCGCCAATAGTACCTGACATATTCGGTCCGAACTCGGATGCTGCCGAAACCTGCTCAATCTTACGTTCCGCCATATCAACTTCGACTGTGCGAATCCTTTCAGATAGTTGCTTCAGCTCGACGTCAACACAGGCACGCCAGTGCTTAAGCGCAGTCAATTCGCTCCGAATGTCGTTTTGACCTAATTCTATTCTTTGTACCGTAGCGAGCACAGTTGACAGTACATCCTCGTTTCCGGGGTTGGGACCAGGGTTTGTCTCCACGTCGCCGCAGAGCATCAAGAGCAGGTTACTAACGCCGTGAGCGGCTTTGCCGTCAAGCAATCCTAACACATCACACAACAGCTCAGGGCACGACACCGCAAAGAAACAACGATTGCTGGATCTAACGCAACGGCAAGCGTTTAGGTAACTGACCTGGAAGAAGAGGCGAGGTGAGTGCACCGTTCTGAATGCGGTGTCGTGCCCCGCAGGGGCGGCTGCTGGAGGCTGCTTATATTCCCGGTGGTCATCGCTGATAATGGTGGAATGCGCTCGTTGTTGCCAGATTAGCCGCTGGTGATCTGTCGTAACTGGTTGCTGCGTCCAATCCTCGGGCCATTGCGTCGAAGTCAAGGCACAGGCTCGAAGGGAGGCCGTGTCAGGCGTCGCAGCAAGTATTCCGAGTACAAGGCCAGCCTTGAAGAAGAGGCGAGGTGAGTGCACCATTCTGAATGCGGTGTCGTCCCCCGCAGGGGCGGCTGCTGGAGGCTGCTTATATTCCCGGTGGTCATCGCAGATAGTGGTGGAATGCGCTCGTTGTTGCCAGATTAGCCGCTGGTGATCTGTCGTAACTGGTTGCTGCGTCCAATCCTCGGGCCATTGCGTCGAAGTCAAGGCACAGACTCGCAGGGAGGCCGTGTCAGGCGTCGCAGCAAGTATTCCGAGTACAAGGCCAGCCTGGAAGATGAGGCGAGGTGAGGATGTCACTGAAGTTTCTGCCATGGCGAAGTAGAGCTCGAAGGTATACATCACTGCGCATTTTTACATGTGCGGAAGTGCAGTCAGATGCAGTGTAACTGTCGTGTAATGAGGCAGGCGCTGCAGTGGCATCGCTGTATCATTTGTGGGTATTACTGTGGATTGGTGACGGATAGCTAACGGTGCTTCCAAGAAATCCAACAAAACCTGTAAAGGAACCTGTTCAGAAAAAATCACGAAGTTTAGCATCGTACTCTAGACGGACTCGCCCTTCGCACTGGGAATCGATGAAAGGTTAACCGGAGTTTTATGCGGTTCGGACGATGTCACTGGTGTCTCTGCTGTGGCGAAGTAGAGCTCGAAGGTAATCATCACTGCGCATTTCTCACGTGCGGATGTGTAGTCAGATGCAGTCTAACTGTCGTCTAATAAGACAGGCCCTGTATCATCGCTGCCCCATTTGCGGGTATTACTGAGGATTGATGACGGATAGCTGGCGTTGTATCCTGGCAATCCCAACAAAACCTATAGAGAAACCTGTTTAGAGCAAATCTCGAATTTTAGCATCGTACTCTAGACGGTCTCGGCCATCGCACTGGGAATCGGCGAAACGTTAACTGGAGTTTTATGTGGTTCAGAGGATATCACTGGGGTCTCTGCCGTGGCGAAGTAGAGCTCGAAGGTATACATCACTGCGCATTTTTACATGTGCGGAAGTGTAGTCAGATGCAGTCTAACTGTCGTCTAATGAGAGAGGTCCTGCAGCTGCATCGCTGTCCCCCTTGCGGGTATTACTGAGGATTGATGACAGATATCTTGCGTTGTTCCCTAGCAATCACAACAAAACCTGTACAGAAACCTGTTCAGAGCAAAGCTCGAATTTTAGCATCGTACTTTAGACGGTCTCGCCAATCGCACTGCGAATCGATGAAAGGTTAACCGGAGCTTTATGCGGTTCAGACGATGTCACTGGGGTCTCTGCGGTGGCGAAGTAGAGATCGAAGGCGTACATCACTGCGCATTTTTACATGTGCGGAAGTGTAAATAGATGCAGTATAACTGTCGTCTGAGACAGGCCCTGCAGTGGCATCGCTGCCCCATTTGCGGGTATTACTGAGGATTGATGACAGATAGCTTGCGTTGTTTCCTAGCAATCACAACAAAACCTGTACAGAAACATGTTCAGAGCAAAGCTCGAAGTTTAGCAACGTACTCTAGACGGTCTCGTCCATCGCACTGGGAATTGATGAAAGGTTTACCGGAGTTTTATGCGGTTCAGAGGATGATGTCACTGGGGTCTTGGCGTGGCGGCGTGGAGCTCGAAGGTTAACATCACTCGCATTTTTACATCTGCGGAAGTGTAGTTAGATGCATTGTAACTCTCGTCTAATAAGACAGGTCCTGCAGTGGCATCGCTGCCCCATTTGCGGTTATTACTGAGGATTGATGACGGATAGCTGGCGTTGTTTCCAAGCAATCATATCTAAACCTCTACAGAACCCTGTTCAGACCAAAGCTCGAATTTTCAGCATCGTACACTAGACGGTCTCGCCCATCGCACTGGGAATCGATGAAAAGTTAACCGGAGTTTTATGCGGTTAAGAGGATGTCACTGGGGTCTCAGCGATAGCGAAGTAGAGCTCGAAGGTGTACATCACTGCGCATTTTTACATGTGCGGAAGTGTAGTTAGATGCAGTGTACTTGTCGTCTAATCACACAGGCCCTGCAGTGGCATCGCTGCCGCCCTTGCGGGTAATATTGTGGATTGATGACGGATAGCTAATGGTGTTTCCAAGCAATCCCAACAGCAGCAAGGGCAGCAAGGGAAGCCCGACAAGACCATCTAAATCTTGTCCGCTATCATTGCAGCATCAAGAGCGTGGCCAGTATTTCATCGGTGTTGGAAGCAAGCGTCGGCAAGGAAGGCAGCCAGCGTGACGACAAAAATACGCCGGTGACGTCGCGTCCACCAGGGAAGCGCCTGCTACAAAAAGGGTCGCGTTTCCACCGAGGAATCACTTGGCAGCAGCAAGGGCAGCCCGACAAGACCATCTAAATCTTGTCCGCTATCATTGCAGCATCAAGAGCGTGGCCAGTATTTCATCGGTGTTGGAAGCAAGCGTCGGCAAGGAAGGCAGCCAGCGTGACGACAACAATACGCCGGTGACGTCGCGTCCACCAGGGAAGCGCCTGCTACAAAAAGGGTCGCGTTTCCACCGAGGAATCACTTGGCAGCAGCAAGGGCAGCCCGACAAGACCATCTAAATCTTGTCCGCTATCATTGCAGGTTAGAACGTTTTGCATACAGTGAAATTCCATTTCTGTCCTTTCTGCCCAAACTGCTGCCAACGCCGTTGCTTGTGTGCACTGTTTTGTTGCATTTGAGATGGGTGAATGTACTGAACTTAGGAAGGAAATGCGCGAATTTCAAGCAAAACTTGAACGGGATCTAAGAAAAGAGCTAAGGGAAGTAAAAGCAAGTCTCGAATTTTTCAACAAAGAATTCGAGGACAGCAAGAAAGAACGTGATGAGCTCACAAAAGTAAACAAAGAGCTCCAAGCGGCTAATGAAAAGCTATTAAAAGACTGCGAAGCGCTCAAAACGCAAGTTTTACAGCTCGAGGATCGAGTGACTTTCTCGGAGCAGTATTCAAGGAATCGGAACCTTGAGAATAAAGGGATACCTTTCTCTGAAGATGAAAACCTTCCTGATGCTCTTGATAAAATAGGGGAGGTTTTAAAGGAGCCTATTGCGAAAGGCGACATTGAAATTTGTCATCGCGTTCCTACAAAAAACCCCCACACTGTACCGAATATCGTTGTGCAGTTCAAAAGCCGTCCCAAGCGAGACGCTGTGCTCCAAAAAGCACGTAAAATGCGCTTGTCAACTAAGGACCTGGGTTTTTCACCGAGCTCGCCCCTTTTCATCAACGAGCATCTTTGTCCAGCGCTAAAGCGAGTACTTGGCATGGCTATTGAACAAAAGAAAGCAAACGGGTGGAAATTTGTCTGGACAAGCAATGGTAGGGTTCTTGCTAGGAAGGAAGAGTCGTCATCGATTCTGTACCTTCGCAATGTTCAGGACGTGGAAAAAATGGTTTAAGCGTCTTCACTTGTTTACATTTGGCATCTCGCCTGTAAAATGGCAGAGTCTCCATTCGACATAAACACCACGTTTAATACATCGAGAAAAATTGGCTTGAGCTCCTTTCATCTGAACATAAGATCAGCAAGGCATAAAGAAGACGAGCTTACTATCCTTCTAAATGAATTTGTTTTTGACTTCGACGTAATAATGTTGACAGAAACATGGTATTCAACAGATACAGATGTTTACAGGCGTGATGGATATAATAGTTTCTTCCTAAACAGACCTAATAAACAAGGTGGGGGGATTGAAATCCTTAGCAAAAATAATCTAGAATGTGAAATAATTCCTGAACTGTCTCTGTTGACTGAAGATTTTGAATGCCTATGCTTGAAATCGAGAAACTACATTTACTGCGTGATCTACCGACCACCAAACGGTCATTTCAATAATTTCATTTCCCACATTGAATTGCTATTCAACTACGTGAATGTAAATGATTTGGAATTATTACTTGCGGGTGATTTCAACGTTGATGTGCTAAAATCTTGCCCTGCGTAGGAGACCTTTCTTTTGACAGTAGAAGCAAATGGTCATGCTATCTTTACTAAAACTGCAACACGTGTTACAATGTACACAGAAACTTTGATAGACCTTTTTATCACTAACATTGATGCAAAAAAAGTAATATCAGGAGTTGTATGTAACGACATGAGCGACCACTTTCCCATATACCTTTTTGTTGAATGTGAAGATAAAAGAACGCATGCGCAAACTTCGACGACAGTAATTGTCCAGAACATCACCCCTGTAACCTTGGAATCTTTCTACTCGAGTCTTGTGAATGAAAACTGGGATGTTGTATTCCACTGTGACACTGCAGATGAGGCGTATGAAAGATTCATATGCATTTTTAAGCGAATTTACTGTGAACATTTTAGAGAAATTATTTTAAAGCCACATCATAACAACCGAAAGCCCTGGATCAGCCGTGAATGTTTAAGACGAATAAAAAAGAAGGCTAGATTATATAAAAAGTTTGTCAAAACGAGGTCACTTTTAGATTTAAAAATATTTAAGCAATATAGAAATAAGCTGAATTCCTTCCTGAGAAATGAGAAGAGGCGTTTCTTGCAGCATCAGTTCCAACAGGAATCCTGTAAAGATAGTGCAGACGTATGGAAAAAACTAAACAAGTTGCTAAACAGAACACCATCGTCGCCAGTTATCAAAGATCTCGTTTTTCAGGGCCGCCGCATACATGGTAGAGAACTTGCCGAAGAATTTAACAAATTTTTTAAAGATGTTGTCAGCAGTTCTCAAAACCCTCAATCTCTGAGCAGCACAATTCCTAGGAATAGCCGCAGCATTTATTTTGATCCGACAGATGAATGCGAGGTATGTAATATATACAACTCGTTGCAAAATAGCAAATCACGTGATATTGATGGCATACAAATTATTCCAGTTAAATATGTGCTGAACGTAATTGCCCCCCTAATGACTTATATATATAATCTGGCGTTATCAACAGGTTGCTTTCCCAAATTAATGCAGATCTCCAGAGTGATTGTACTTTTCAAGAGTGGCGATAAAAACGATATGTCCAACTATCGACCGATTTCAATTCTGCCGATTTTTTCTAAGGGCCTAGAAAGAGTAATTCATAAAAGACTCATGAACTTTTGCAATAAACTTAACCTCATTAATCCGTCACAGCATGGTTTCCGCCCAAATAGGTCTACTGAAACAGCCTTACTAATGCAAAAAGAGATAATCCTGGAGGCACTTGAAAATAGGGAGATGTGCATAGGTTTTTTTGTGGATTTCTCGAAGGCTTTTGATCGTCTAAACCATCAAATACTACTCAACAAGCTAGAAAAATATGGAATCCGTGGTACTGCAGCTTGTCTACTAAAGTCCTACCTACAGCATCGATATCAATGTGTAACAATAGATCAGCATGTTTCAACTCTTCAACCTATAACCACTGGAGTTCCACAAGGAAGCATTTTAGGACCGCTACTGTTTATTGTATACATAAACGACATAACAAATATCAGTAACCTTCCAAAATATGTTCTGTAAGCAGACGATACCAGTCTCTTATTTAGTGGCAATAATATTCCATTGCTCATTTCAAACACAAACAGTGTGTTAGAAAAGTTGAAATCGTGGAGCGCAGCAAATTCCTTGATAATAAATAGTAAAAAAACAAAAGCGGTACTTTTTCATTACCGGCAGAGTGCCGTTACATCAGATCTTAGGCTAAAAATAGACAACTCTATTATAGAGGTGGTTGACACAGTAAAAACACTAGGAATTTTCTTTAACAAGAACATGAGCTGGGACCCTCACATTAGCTTCTCTTTAACCAATTTATCAAAGTGCGTCGGAATTCTCGCGAAATTTCGCTCCTATCTACCCGTATCGATTAAATTAATAATATACAACACATTATTCATGTCGTATGTTAACTACTGTTTCCTTGTCTGGGGCTCTACTACTCAAACTAACCTGCACAAGATATACATGCTGCAAAAGAAAGCAGTACGTTATATAGCAAATGTTGACTACCTCGCACATACCGAAGAACTGTTTAAGAGATTCAAAATCATACCCGCTCATAAGCTATACGAATTTTTCTTAGCCATAAGATATAAAAAATCCATTTCTCACGGTGACAATTTCTTGACAGCATTGTCATCCCTCGAAACAAACTCAACGCCATACTCGTTTCGAAAACACGAACGTTGGACCATTCCCTTTTGCCGTACAGAACATGGTCGACAGATGATGCGTCATGCAGCTCCAAGGTTACTAAACAAATTCATCTTTGAACGTTTTTCTCTTGAAACATCTAGTACACAAACTCTAAGAAATCATTTTTGTAAGCCACTGTATTCCCTTTGTGTGAAAAGTGTGACACGAATGACTTTTGCATCTATGTTAACACCAATGTATTGCGTATTAATGAACATGTACCAAGAGTTTATATCGATTGTTCTGAAATTCCTGTATTATATTCTGTTAGGTAGCGTGTGTGGATTTTGTACTTTAAAAAAAAATTTTTTTTTGCCCTTGCTGTACGCCATGTAGGGAGGCTCGGGCTCCCTCAAGCGAAAATCGTTCGCTTTTTGCCTGAGCCTGCCCACATTATAATGATGTAAATAAAACTGACTTGACTTGACTTAACCTGTACTGGAACCTGTTCAGAGCAAAGCTCGAATATTTAGCATCGTACTCTAGACGGTCTCGGCCATCGCACTGGGAATCGATGAAAGGTTAACCGGAGTTTTATGCGGTTCAGAGGATGTCACTGGGGTCTCTGCCGTGGCGAAGTAGAGCTCGAAGGTATACATACATCACTGCGCATTTTTACATGTGCGGAAGTGCAGTCAGATGCAGTGTAACTGTCGTGTAAAGAGGCTGGCGCTGCAGTGCAACGCTGCACCCCTTCCGGGTATTAATGTGGATTGATGACGGATAGCTGGCGTTGTTTCCTAGCAATCACAACACAACCTGTAAGGAAACATGTTCAGAGCAAAGCTCGAAGTTTAGCAACGAACTCTAGACAGGTCTAGCCCATCGCACTGGGAATCGATGAAAGGTTAACCGGAGTTTTATGCGGTTCAGAGGATGATGTCACTGGGGTCTTGCCGTGGCGGCGTGGAGTTAGAAGGTATATCACTCGCATTTTTACATCGCAGGATGTGTAGTTAGATGCATTGTAACTCTCGTCTAATGAGACAGGTCCTGCAGTTGCATCGCTGCCCCATTTGCGGTTATTACTGAGGATTGATGACGGATAGCTGGCGTTGTTTCCAAGCAATCACATCTAAGCCTGTACAGAAACTTGTTCAGACCAAAGCTCGAATGTTTAGCATCGTACACTAGACCGTCTCGCCCATCGCACTGGGAATCGATGAAAGGTTAACCGGAGTTTTATGCGGCTAAGCGGATGTCACTGGGGTCTCAGCGGTAGCGAAGTAGAGCTCGAAGGTGTACATCACTGCGCATTTTTACATGTGCGGAAGTGTAGTTAGATGCAGTGTACTTGTCGTCTAATCACACAGGCCCTGCAGTGGCACCGCTGTCGCCCTTGCGGGTATTATTGTGGATTGATGACAGATAGCTAATGGTGTTTCCAAGCAATCCCAACAAAACCTGTACTGGAACCTGTTCAGAGCAAAGCACGTAGTTTAGCATGGTAGTCTAGACGGTCTCGCGCATCGCACTGGGAATCGATGAAAGGTTAACCGGAGTTTTATGTGGTACAGAGGATGTCACTGGGGTCTCTGCCGTGGCGAAGTAGAGCTCGAAGGTATACATCGCTGCGCATTTTCACATGTGCGGAAGTTTTGTCAGATGCAGTCTAACTGTCGTCTAATGTGACAGGCCCTGCAGTGGCATCGGTGCCCTATTTTTGGGTATTATTGTGGATTGATGACGGACAGCTGGCGTTGTTTCCAAGCAATCACAACAAAACCTTTACAAAAACCTGTCCAGAGCAAAGCTCGAAGTTTACCATCGTACTCTAGACAGTCTCGCCCATCGCACTGCGAATCGATGAAAGGTTAACCGGAGTCTTAAGCGGTTCAGATGATGTCACAGGGGTCTCTGCCGTGGCGAAGTAGAGCTCGAAGGTATACGTCGCTACGCATTTTTACATGTGCGGAAGTGCAGTCAGATGCAGTGTAACTGTCGTGTAATGAGGCATCCACTGCAGTGCAACGCTGCACCTCTTGCGGGTATCAATGAGGATTGATGACGGACAGCTGGCGTTGTTTCCTAGATATCACATCAAAACCTTTACAGAGACCTGTTCAGAGCAAAGCTCGAATTTTTACCATCGTACACTAGACGGTCTCGCCCATCGCGCTGGGAATCGATAAAAGGTTATCCGGAGTTTTATGCGGTTCAGAAGATGTCACTGGGGTCTCTGCCGTGGCGAAGTAGAGGTCGAAGGTATACATCACTGCGCATATTTACATGTGCGGAAGTGTAGTTAGATGCAGTATAACTGTCGTCTGAGACAGGCCCTGCAGTGGCATCGTTGTCCCCCTTGCGGAATTTACTGTGGATTGATGCCGGATAGCTAACGGTGTTTCCAAGAAACCCCAATAAAACATGTAGCATCGTACTCTAGACGGACTCGCCCATCGCACTGGGAATCGATGAAAGGTTACCTGGAGTTTTATGCGGTTGAGAGGATGTCACAGAGGTCTCTCCCATGCCGAAGTAGAGCTCGAAGGTATACATCACTGCGCATTTCTACATGTGCGGAAGTGTAGTTAGATGCAGTGTAACTGTCGTCTAATGAGACAGGCCCTGCAGTGGCATCGCAGTCCCCCTTGCGGGAATTACTGTGGATTGATGACAGATGGCTAACGGTGTTTCCAAGAAATCCAACAAAACCTGTACAGGAACCTGTTCAGAGCAAAGCACGAAGTTTAGTATCGTACTCTAGACGGTCTCGCCCATCGCACTGGGAATCGATGAAAGGTTAACCGGAGTTTTATGCGGTTCAGACGATGTCACTGGGGTCTCTGCCGTGGCGAAGTAGAGCTCGAAAGTATACATCACTGCGCATTTTTACTTGTGCGGAATTGTAGTCAGATGCAGTCTAACTGTCGTCTAATTAGACAGGCCCGGTAGCATCGCTGCCCCATTTCCGAGTATTACTGTGGATTGATGACGGATAGCTAACGGTGTTTACAAGGAATCCAACAAAACCTGTAGAGAAACCTGTTCAGAGCAAAGCTCGAATTTTAGCATCGTACTCGAGACGGTGTCGGCCATCGCACTGCGAATCGACGAAACGTTAACTGGAGTTTTATGTGGTTCAGAGGATGTCACTGGGGTCTCTGCCGTGGCGAAATACAGCTCGTAGGTATACATCAATGCGCATTTTTGCATGTGCGGAAGTGTAGTTAGATGCAGGGTAACTTTCGTCTAATGACACAGGTCCAGCAGTTATATCGCTGTCCCCCTTGCGGGTATTATTGTGGATTGATGCCGGATAGCTAACGGTGTTTCCAAGAAATCCCAATAAAACATGTACGGGAACCTATTCAGAGCAAAGCTCGAATTTTTAGCATCGTACTCTAGACGGACTCGCCCATCGCACTGGGAATCGATGAAAGGTTAACAGGAGTTTTATACGGTTCAGAGGGTGTCACTGGCTTCTCTGCCGTGGCGAAGTAGAGCTCGAAGGTTTACATCACTGCGCATTTTTACATGTGCGAATTGTAGTTAGATGCAGTGTAACTGTCGTCTGATGAGACAGGTCCTGCAGGGGCATCGCTGTCCCCCTTGCGGGAATTACTGTGGATTGATGACAGATAGCTAACGGTGTTTCCAAGAAATCCAACAAAACCTGTACAGGAACCTGTTCAGAGCAAAGCACGAAGTTTAGTATCGTACTCTAGACGGTCTCGCCCATCGCAATGGGAATCGATGCAAGGTTAACCGGAGTTTTATGTGGTTCAGAGGATGTCACTGGGGTCTCTGCCGTGGCAAAGTAGAGCTCGTAGGTACACATCACTGCGCATTTTTACATGTGCGCAAGTGTAGTTAGATGCAGTGTAACTGTCGTCTAATGAAACAGGCCCAGCAGTTGCACCGCTGTCCCCCTTTCGGGTATTACTGAGGATACATGCCGGATAGCTAACGGTGTTTCCAAGAAATCCCAATAAAACATGTACAGGAACCTGTTCAGAGCAAAGCTCGAACTTTCAGCATCGTACTCATTATAGACTCGCCCATAGCACTGGGAATCGATGAAAGGTTAACCGGAGTTTTATGCGGTTCAGAGGATGTCACTGAGGTCTCTCCCATGCCGAAGTAGAGCTCGAAGGTATACATCACTGCGCATTTTTACATGTGCGGAAGTGTAGTTAGATGCAGAGTAACTGTCGTCTAATGAGACAGGCCCTGCTGTGGCATCGCAGTCCCCCTTGCGGGAATTACTGTGGATTGATGACAGATAGCTAACGGTGTTTCCAAGAAATCCAACAAAACCTGTACAGGAACCTGTTCAGAGCAAAGCACGAAGTTTAGTAACGTACTCTAGACGGTCTCGCCCATCGCACTGGGGATCGATGAAAGGTTAACCGGAATTTTATGCGGTTCAGACGATGTCACTGGGGTCTCTGCGAATTAGAGCTCGAAAGTATACATCACTGCGCATTTTTACATATGCGAATTGTAGTCAGATGCAGTCTAACTGTCGTCTAATGAGACAGGCCCGGTAGCATCGCTGCCCCATTTGCGAGTATTACTGTGGATTGATGACGGATAGCTAACGGTGTTTACAAGAAATCCAACAAAACCTGCAGAGAAACCTGTTCAGAGCAAAGCTCGAATTTTAGCATCGTACTCGAGACGGTGTCGGCCATCGCACTGCGAAGCGACGAAACGTTAACTGGAGTTTTATGTGGTTCAGAGGATGTCACTGGGGTCTTTGCCGTGGCGAAGTAGAGCTCGTAGGTATACATCACTGCGCATTTTTACATGTGCGGAAGTGTAGTTAGATGCAGGGTAACTTTCGTCTAATGACACAGGTCCAGCAGTTGCATTGCTGTCCCCCTTGCGGGATTTATAGTGAATTGATGACAGATAGCTATCGGTGTTTCCAAGAAATCCAACAAAACCTGTACAGGAACCTGTTCAAAGCAAAGCACGAAGTTTAGTATCGTACTCTAGACGGTCTCGCCCATCGCACTGGGAATCGATGAAAGGTTAACCGGAGTTTTATGCGGTTCAGACGATGTCACTGGGGTCTCTGCCGAGGCGAAGTAGAGCTCGAAGGTATACATCACAGCGCCGTTTTACATGTGCGGAATTGTAGTCAGATGCAGGGTAACTTTCGTCTAATGACACAGGTCCAGCAGTTGCATCGCTGACCCCCTTGCGGGTATCACTGTGGATTGATGCCGGATAGCTAACGGTGTTTCCAAGAAATCCCAATAAAACATGTACAGGAACCTATTCAGAGCAAAGCCTGAATTTTTAGCCTCGTACTCTAGACGGACTCGCCAATCGCACTGGGGATCGATGAAAGGTTAACCGGAGTTTTATGCGGTTCAGAGGATGTCACTGGGGTCTCTGCCGTGGCGAAGTAGAGCTCGAAGGTTTACATCTCTCCGCATTTTTACATGTGCGGAATTGTAGTTAGATGCAGTGTAACTGTCGTCTAAAGAGACAGGTCCTGCAGTGGCATCGCTGTCCCCCTTGCGGGTATTACTGTATATTGATGACAGATAGCTAACGGCGTTTCCAAGAAATCCCACAAAACCTGCACAGGAACCTGTTCAGAGCAAAGCAAGAAGTTTAATATCGTACTATAGACGGCCTCGCGCATCGCAATGGAAATCGATGAAAGGTTAACGGGAGTTTTATGCGGTTCATAGGATGTCACTGGGCTCTCATCCGTGGCGAAGTAGACCTCGCAGGTATACATCCCTGCGCATTCTTTAAATGTGCGGAAGTGTCGTTAGGTGCCGTGTAACTTTCGTCTAATGACACAAACCTTGCACTGGCATCGCTGTCCCCCTTGCGGGTATTACTGTGGATTGATGACGGATAGCTAACGGTGTTTCCAAGCAATGCCAACAAATACTGTCCAGCAGCCTGTTCAGAGAAAAGCTCGAATTTTTAGCATCGTACTCTAGATGGTCTCGCCCATCGCACTGCGAATCGATGAAAGGTTAACCGGAGTTTTATGTGGTTCAGATGATGTCACTGGGGCCTTTGCGGTGGCGATGTAGAGCTCGAAGGTATACATCACTCTGCATTTTAACATGTGCGGAAGGGCAGTCAGATGCTGTGTAACTGTAGTGTAATGAGACAGGCCCTGTAGCATCGCTGCCCCATTTGCGGGTATTACTGAGGATTGATAACGGATAGCTGGCTTTGTATCCTGGCAATCACAACAAGACCTGTAGAGAAACCTGTTTAGAGCAAAGCTCGAATATTAGCATGTACTCTAGACGGTCTCAGCCATCGCACTGCGAATCGATGAAACGTTAACTGGAGTTTTATGTGGTTCAAACGATGTCACTGGGGTCTCTTCCATGCCGAAGTAGAGCTCGAAGGTATACATCACTGCACATTTTTGCATTTGCGAAAGTGTAGTTAGATGCAGTGTAACTGTCGTCTAAGGAGACAGGCCCTGCAGTGGCATCGCTGTCCCCCTTGCGGAATTTACTGTAGATTGATGACAGATAGCTAACGGTGTTTTCAAGAAATTCAACAAAACCTGTACAGGAAACTGTTCAGAGCAAAGCACGAAGTTTATTATCGTACTCTAGACGGTCTCGCCCATCGCACTGCGAATCGATGAAAGGTTCACCGGATTTTTATGCGGTTCAGAGAATGTCACTTGGGTCTCAGCCGTGGCGATGTAGAGCTCGAAGGTATACATCATTGCGCATTTTTACATGTGCGGAAGTGTAGTTAGATGCAGGGTAACTTTCGTCTAATGACACAGGTCCAGCAGTTGCATCGCTGTCCCCCTTGCGGGTATTACTGTGGATTGATGCCGGATAGTAGCAGTAGTAGTAGTAGTATGTTTATTTGGCCATATTATATACAATATGCCCTCGAGGTGAGGCTAAAGGAGGTAGACCAAGCATACCTCCTGACAAGGCCTACACCCCGATCACACATCATGGAAAACGGGGGCCGAATGGACAAAAGATAAAAAACAATGAGCAAACATGATCACAATAGGAAATAGTTAATGATAGACAATAATAAATATCAATTAACAATAAACGAAACATTTCATAATATGCACATGCAAAAAAAATAATAAAGGAAACAGAACACAAATACACACTCAAAAAAAAACTAAGTATACAGAATTAGCTGAAATTTAACCGGGGGGGAAAAGAATCGTCAGTTTTTTCTTGAATACAGACACACTATAAGTTTCTAAAGCAATCTGAGTAAGATACTGGTAGGCATTACACAATGTTATAATTTGATAATCGGTTGTTTGTTTACCATAATTTGTTCTGGGTCTTGCAGTAGGAAGGGCAACAGAACGTAGACCATACGCAACGTTTCTTGAATTATAAGTATTAGAAAAAGAGCTAAAGTTATGCTTGACTTTATAAAAATTTTAAGAGCCAAACTAAAATTGTATGAATTAAAGAAATTGCGAACATGAAATGTTTCAAAAAGATTTGCTTCAACAGATGAACTTGAACTTAATAAGCGTAGAGCTCTTTTCTGGAGAGAAAGCAATTTGTATGAATCAGTTTTGTTGCATGTACCCCAGACTAGGTTGCAATACACCAGGTGAGAATGAACAAGGGCAAAATATAACTGTTTTTTAACTTGTAATGAGAGGCGATGTCTAACACAATAAATAACATAAATAGATCTGGCTATTTTTATTCTAATGTAGTTTATATGATCACTCCAACACAAATCGCTACGAAAAAACACACCAAGGAACCGGCAACTATGAACTTGCTCGGTGTTAAAGTCATTAAAAATAGTTTGATGTGATGATCTAATGGTTTGTTTTTTGGATGGAAGAGCATAAACTTTGTTTTGTTTACGTTTAATTGAAGTTGATTAACATAGAGCCAAACCGCTAACTCCTCAAGCCAGGCATTACATTGGTGTTCAATTACTTGAAGACCCCAATAAAACATGTAGCATCGTACTCTAGACGGACTCGTCCATCGCACTGGGAATCGATGAAAGGTTAACCGGAGTCTTAAGCGATTCAGAGGATGTCACTGGGGTCTCTGCCGTGGCGAAGTAGAGCTCGAAGGTATATATCACTGCGCATTTTTACATGTGCGGAAGTGTAGTTAGATGCAGTATAACTGTCGTCTGAGACAGGCCCTGTAGTTGCATCGCTGTCCCCCTTGCGGAATTTACTGTGGATTGATGCCGGATAGCTAACGGTGTTTCCAAGAAACCCCAATAAAACATGTAGCATCGTACTGTAGAGGGACTCGCCCATCGCACTGGGAATCGATGAAAGGTTAACTGGAGTTTTATGCGGTTGAGAGGATGTCACAGAGGTCTCTCCCATGCCGAAGTAGAGCTCGAAGGTATACATCACTGCGCATTTTTACATGTGCGGAAGTGTAGTTAGATGCAGTGTAACTGTCGTCTAATGAGACAGACCCTGCAGTGGCATCGCTGTCCCCCTTGCGGAATTTACTGTAGATTGATGACAGATAGCTAACGGTGTTTTCAAGAAATTCAACTAAACCTGTACAGGAAACTGTTCAGAGCAAAGCACGAAGTTTATTATCGTACTCTAGACGGTCTCGCCTATCGCACTGCGAATCGATGAAAGGTTCACCGGATTTTTATGCGGTTCAGAGAATGTCACTTGGGTCTCAGCCGTGGCGATGTAGAGCTCGAAGGTATACATCATTGCGCATTTTTACATGTGCGGAAGTGTAGTTAGATGCAGGGTAACTTTCGTCTAATGACACAGGTCCAGCAGTTGCATCGCTGTCCCCCTTGCGGGTATTACTGTGAATTGATGCCGGATAGTAGCAGTAGTAGTAGTAGTGGTATGTTTATTTGGCCATATTATATACAATATGCCCTCGAGGTGAGGCTAAAGGAGGTAGACCAAGCATAGCTCCTGACAAGGCCTACACCCTGATCACACATCATGGAAAACGGGGGCCGAATGGACAAAAGATAAAAAACAATGAGCAAACATGATCACAATAGGAAATAGTTAATGATAGACAATAATAAATATCAATTAACAATAAACGAAACATTTCATAATATGCACATGCAAAAAAAATAATAAAGGAAACAGAACACAAATACACACTCAAAAAAAAAACTAAGTATACAGAATTAGCTGAAATTTAACCGGGGGGGAAAAGAATCGTCAGTTTTTTCTTGAATACAGACACACTATAAGTTTCTAAAGCAATCTGAGTAAGATACTGGTAGGCATTACACAATGTTATAATTTGATAATCGGTTGTTTGTTTACCATAATTTGTTCTGGGTCTTGCAGTAGATAGGGCAACGGAACGTAGACCATACGCAACGTTTCTTGAATTATAAGTATTAGAAAAAGAGCTAAAGTCATGCTTGACTTTATAAAAAATGTGAAGAGCCAAACTAAAATTGTATGAATTAAAGAAATTGCGAACGTTGAAAGATTAAAAAAGATTTGCTTCAACAGATGAACTTGAACTTAATAAACGTAGAGCTCTTTTCTGGAGAGAAAGCAATTTGTATGAATCAGTTTTGTTGCATGTACCCCAGACTAGGCTGCAATACACCAGGTGAGAATGAACAAGGGCAAAATATAACTGTTTTTTAACTTGTAATGGGAGGCGATGTCTAACACAATAAATAACATAAATAGATCTGGCTATTTTTGTCTAATGTAGTTTATATGAACACTCCAACACAAATCGCTACGAAAAAACACACCAAGGAACCGGCAACTATGAACTTGCTCGATGTTAAAGTCATTAAAAATAGTTTGATGTGATGATCTAATGGTTTGTTTTTTGGATGGAAGAGCATAAACTTTGTTTTGTTTACGTTTAATTGAAGTTGATTAACATAGAGCCAAACCGCTAACTCCTCAAGCCAGGCATTACATTGGTGTTCAATTACTTGGAGACCCCAATAAAACATGTAGCATCGTACTCTAGACGGACTCGCCCATCGCACTGGGAATCGATGAAAGGTTAACCGGAGTCTTAAGCGATTCAGAGGATGTCACTGGGGTCTCTGCCGTGGCGAAGTAGAGCTCGAAGGTATACATCACTGCGCATTTTTACATGTGCGGAAGTGTAGTTAGCTGCAGTATAACTGTCGTCTGAGACAGGCCCTGCAGTTGCATCGCTGTCCCCCTTGCGGAATTTACTGTGGATTGATGCCGGATAGCTAACGGTGTTTCCAAGAAACCCCAATAAAACATGTAGCATCGTACTCTAGACGGACTCGCCCATCGCACTGGGAATCGATGAAAGGTTAACTGGAGTTTTATGCGGTTGAGAGGATGTCACAGAGGTCTCTCCCATGCCGAAGTAGAGCTCGAAGGTATACATCACTGCGCATTTTTACATGTGCGGAAGTGTAGTTAGATGCAGTGTAACTGTCGTCTAATGAGACAGGCCCTGCAGTGGCATCGCTGTCCCCCTTGCGGAATTTACTGTAGATTGATGACAGATAGCTAACGGTGTTTTCAAGAAATTCAACTAAACCTGTACAGGAAACTGTTCAGAGCAAAGCACGAAGTTTATTATCGTACTCTAGACGGTCTCGCCCATCGCATTGCGAATCGATGAAAGGTTCACCGGATTTTTATGCGGTTCAGAGAATGTCACTTGGGTCTCAGCCGTGGCGATGTAGAGCTCGAAGGTATACATCATTGCGCATTTTTACATGTGCGGAAGTGTAGTTAGATGCAGGGTAACTTTCGTCTAATGACACAGGTCCAGCAGTTGAATCGCTGTCCCCCTTGCGGGTATTACTGTGAATTGATGCCGGATAGTAGCAGTAGTAGTAGTAGTGGTATGTTTATTTGGCCATATTATATACAATATGCCCTCGAGGTGAGGCTAAAGGAGGTAGACCAAGCATAGCTCCTGACAAGGCCTACACCCCGATCACACATCATGGAAAACGGGGGCCGAATGGACAAAAGATAAAAAACAATGAGCAAACATGATCACAATAGGAAATAGTTAATGATAGACAATAATAAATATCAATTAACAATAAACGAAACATTTCATAATATGCACATGCAAAAAAAATATTAAAGGAAACAGAACACAAATACACACTCAAAAAAAAAACTAAGTATACAGAATTAGCTGAAATTTAACCGGGGGGAAAAGAATCGTCAGTTTTTTCTTGAATACAGACACACTATAAGTTTCTAAAGCAATCTGAGTAAGATACTGGTAGGCATTACACAATGTTATAATTTGATAATCGGTTGTTTGTTTACCATAATTTGTTCTGGGTCTTGCAGTAGATAGGGCAACGGAACGTAGACCATACGCAACGTTTCTTGAATTATAAGTATTAGAAAAAGAGCTAAAGTCATGCTTGACTTTATAAAAAATGTGAAGAGCCAAACTAAAATTGTATGAATTAAAGAAATTGCGAACATGAAATGTTTCAAAAAGATTTGCTTCAACAGATGAACTTGAACTTAATAAACGTAGAGCTCTTTTCTGGAGAGAAAGCAATTTGTATGAATCAGTTTTGTTGCATGTACCCCAGACTAGGTTGCAATACACCAGGTGAGAATGAACAAGGGCAAAATATAACTGTTTTTTAACTTGTAATGGGAGGCGATGTCTAACACAATAAATAACATAAATAGATCTGGCTATTTTTAGTCTAATGTAGTTTATATGATCACTCCAACACAAATCGCTACGAAAAAACACACCAAGGAACCGGCAACTATGAACTTGCTCGATGTTAGTCATTAAAAATAGTTTGATGTGATGATCTAATGGTTTGTTTTTTGGATGGAAGAGCATAAACTTTGTTTTGTTTACGTTTAATTGAAGTTGATTAACGTAGAGCCAAACCGCTAACTCCTCAAGCCAGGCATTACATTGGTGTTCAATTACTTGGAGACCCCAATAAAACATGTAGCATCGTACTCTAGACGGACTCGCCCATCGCACTGGGAATCGATGAAAGGTTAACTGGAGTTTTATGCGGTTGAGAGGATGTCACAGAGGTCTCTCCCATGCCGAAGTAGAGCTCGAAGGTATACATCACTGCGCATTTTTACATGTGCGGAAGCGTAGTTAGATGCAGTGTAACTGTCGTCTAATGAGACAGGCCCTGCAGTGGCATCGCAGTCCCCCTTGCGGGAATTACTGTGGATTGATGACAGATGGCTAACGGTGTTTCCAAGAAATCCAACAAAACCTGTACAGGAACCTGTTCAGAGCAAAGCACGAAGTTTAGTATCGCACTCTAGACGGTCTTGCCCATCGCACTGGGAATCGATGAAAGGTTAACCGGAGTTTTATGCGGTTCAGACGATGTCACTGGGGTCTCTGCCGTGGCGAAGTAGAGCTCGAAAGTTTACATCACTGCGCATTATTACATGTGCGGAATTGTAGTCAGATGCAGTCTAACTGTCGTCTAATGAGACAGGCCCGGTAGCATCGCTGCCCCATTTGCGAGTATTACTGTGGATTGATGACGGATAGCTAACGGTGTTTACAAGAAATCCAACAAAACCTGTAGAGAAACCTGTTCAGAGCAAAGCTCGAATTTTAGCATCGTACTCGAGACGGTTTCGGCCATCGCACTGCGAATCGACGAAACGTTAACTGGAGTTTTATGTGGTTCAGAGGATGTCACTGGGGTCTCTGCCGTGGCGAAGTAGAGCTCGAAAGTTTACATCACTGCGCATTATTACATGTGCGGAATTGTAGTCAGATGCAGTCTAACTGTCGTCTAATGAGACAGGCCCGGTAGCATCGCTGCCCCATTTGCGAGTATTACTGTGGATTGATGACGGATAGCTAACGGTGTTTACAAGAAATCCAACAAAACCTGTAGAGAAACCTGTTCAGAGCAAAGCTCGAATTTTAGCATCGTACTCGAGACGGTTTCGGCCATCGCACTGGGAATCGATGAAAGGTTAACCGGAGTTTTATGCGGTTCAGAGGATGTCAATGTGGTCACTGCCGTAGCGAAGTAGAGCTCGAAGGTATACATCATTGCGCATTTTTAGATGTGCGGAAGTGTAGTTAAATGCAGCATAACTGTCGTCTAATCGGTAAGGCCCTGCAGTGGCATCGCTTCCCCATTTGGGGGTATTACTGAGGATTGATGACAGATAGCTTGCGTTGTTTCCAAGCAATCACAACAAAACCTGTACAGAAACATGTTCAGAGCAAAGCTCGAAGTTTAGCAACGAACTCTAGACGGTCTCGCCCATCGCACTGGGAATCGATGAAAATTTAACCGGAGTTTTATGTGGTTCAAACGATGTCTCTGGGGTCTCTGCGGTGGCGAAGTAGATCTCGAAGGTATACATCACTGCGCTTTTTTACATGTGCGGAAGTGCAGTCAGATGCAATGTAACTGTCGTGTAATGAGGCAGGCGCTGCAGTTGCATCGCTGTCCCCCTTGCGGGTATTACTGTGGATTGATGACGGATAGCTGGCGTTGTTTCCTAGCAATCACAACAAAACCTGTACAGAAACCTGTTGAGAGCAAATGTCGAAGTTTCGCATCGTACACTAGACGGTCTCGCCCATCGCACTGCGAATCAATGATAGGTTAACCGGAGCCTTAAGCGGTTTAGAGGATGTCACTAGGGTCTCTGCTGTGGCGATGTAGAGCTCGAAGGTATACATCACTGCGCATTTTCACATGTGCGGAACTGCAGTCAGATGCAGTCTAACTGTCGCCTAATGAGACAGGCCCTGCAGTGGCATCGCTGCCCTATTTGTGGGATATACTGTGGATTGGTGATGGATAGCTAACGGTGTTTCCAAGAAGTCCCAATAAAACATGTACAGGAACATGTTCAGAGGAAAGCTAGAATTTTTAGCATCGGACTCAAGACGGTCTCGCCCATCGCACTAAGAATCGATGAAAGGTTACCCGGAGTTTTATGCGGTTCAGACGATGTCACACGGGTCTCTGCCGTGGCGTAGTAGAGCTCGAAGGTATACATCACTGCGCATTTTTACATGTGCGGATGTGTAGTCAGATGCAGTCTAACTGTTGTCTAATGAGACAGGCCCTGTAGCATCGCTGCCCCATTTGCGGTTATTACTGAGGATTGATGCCGGATAGCGGGCGTTATTTCCAAGCAATCACAACTAAACCTGTACAGAAACCTGTTCAGAGCAAAGCGCGAATTTTTAGCATCGTACACTAGACGGTCTCGCCCATCGCACTGGGAATCAATGAAAGGTTAACCGGAGTTTATGCGGTTGAGAGGATGTCACTGGGGTTTTAGCCGTGGCGAAGTAGAGCTCGCAGGTATACATCACTGCGCGTTTTTCTCACGTGCGGAAGTGTAGTTAGGTGCCGTGTAACTGTAGTCTAATGAGACAGGCCCTGCACTGGCATCGCTGTTCTCCGTGCGGGTATTAGTGTGGATTGATTACGGATAGCTAACGGTGTTTCCAAGCAATCCCAACAAATCCTGTACAGCAACCTGTTCAGAGCAAACCTCGAAATTTTTGCATCGTACTCTAGACGGTCTCGCCCATCGAAATACGAATCGATGAAAGGTTAACCGGAGTTTTATGTGGTTCAAACGATGTCACTGGGGTCTCTGCGGTGGCGAAGTAGAGCTCGAAGGTATACATCACTGCGCATTTTTACATGTGCGGAAGTGCAGTCAGATGCAGTGTAACTGTCGTGTAATGAGGCAGGCGCTGCAGTTGCATCGCTGTCCCCCTTTCCTGAATTACTGTGGATTGATGACGGATAGCTAACGGTGTTTAAAAGAAATCCCAATAAAACATGTACAGCAACCTTTCCAGAGCAAATCTCGAAGTTTAGCATCGTATTGTAGACGGTCTCGCCCATCGCACTGCGAATCGATGAAAGATTAACCGGAGTCTTAAGCAAGCGGTTCAGAGGATGTCACTGGGGTCTCTGCCGTGGCGAAGTAGAGCTCGAAGGTATACATCACTTCGCATTTTCACATATGCGGAAATGTAGTGAGATGCATTTTAACTGTCGTCTAATGAGATAGGCCCTGCAGTGGCATCGCTGCCCCATTTGCGGTTATTACTGAAGATTGATGACGGATAGCTGGCGTTGTATCCTAGAAATCACAACAAAACCTGTAGAGAAACCTGTTCAGAGCAAAGCTCTAATTTTAGCATCGTACTCTAGACGGTCTCGCCCATCGCAATGCGAATCGACGAAAGGTTGACTAGAGTTTTATGTGGTTCAGAGGATGTCACTGGGGACACTGCCTTGGCGATGTAGAGCTCGAAGGTATACCTCACTGCGCATTTTTACATGTGCGGAAGTGTAGTTAGATGCAGTGTGACTGTCGTCTAATGAGACAGGCCTAGCAGTTGCATCGCTGTCCCCCTTGCTGGTATTACTGTGGTCTGATGACGGATAGCTAACGGTGTTTCCATGAAATCCCAATTAAACATGTACAGGAACCTGTTCAGAGCAAAGCTCAAATTTTTATCATCGTACTCTAGACGGTCTCACCCATCGCACTGGCAATCGACGAAAGGTTAACCGGAGTTTTATGCGGTTCAGAGGATGTCACTGGGGTCTCTGCCGTGGCGAAGTAGACCTCGAAGGTATACATCACTAGGCACTTTTACATGTGCGGAAGTGTAGTTAGATGCAGTGTACCCGTCGTCTAATGAGACAAGCCCTGCAGTGTCATCGCTGTCCCCCTTGCGGGAATTGCTGTGGATTCATGACGGATATCTGGCGTTGTTTCCATGCAATCACAACTAAGCCTGTACAGAAACCTGTTCAGAGCAAAGCTCAAATTTTTAGCATCGTACTCTAGACGGTCTCGCACATCGCACTGAGAATAGATGAAAGATTAACCGGAGATTTATGCGGTTCAGAGCATGTCACTGGGGTCTCAGCCGTGGTGAACTAGAGCTCGCAGGTAAACATCACTGCGCATTTTTCTCATGTGCGGAAGTGTAGTTAGGTGCCGTGTAACTGTTTTCTAATGAGACGGGCCCTGCATTGGCATCGCTGTCCCCCGTGCGGGCATTACTGTGGATTGATGACGGATAGCTAACGGTGCTTCCAAGCAATCCCAACAAATCCTGTACAGAAACCTCTTCAGAGCAAAGCTCGAATTTTTAGCATCGTATTCTAGACGGTCTCGCCCATCGCAATGCGAATCGATGAAAGGTTAACCGGAGTTTTATGTGGTTCAAACGATGTCACTGGGGTCTCTGCGGTGGCGAAGTAGATCTCGAAGGGATACATCACTGCGCATTTTTACATGTGCGTAAGTGCAGTCAGATGCAATGTAACTGTCGTGTAATGAGGCAGGCGCTGCAGTTGCATCGCTGTCCCCCTTGCGGGTATTACTGTGGATTGATGACGGATAGCTGGCGTTGTTTCGTAGGAATCACAACAAAACCTGTACAGAAACCTGTTCAGAGCAAATCTCGAAGTTTCGCATCGTACTCTAGACGGTCTCGCCCATCGCACTGGGAATCGATGAAAGGTTAACCGGAGTTTTATGCGGTTCAGAGGATGTCACTAGGGTCTCTGCCGAGGCGAAGTAGAGGTCGAAGGTATACATCACTGCGCATTTTCGCATGTGCGGAAGATTAGTCAGATGCAGTCTAACTGTCGCCTAAGAAGACAGGCCCTCCAGTGGCATCGCTGCCCCATTTGCGGTTATTACTGAGGATTGATGACGGATAGCTGGCGTTGTATCCTAGCAATCACAACAAAACATGTAGAGAAACCTGTTCAGAGCAAAGAGCAAAGCTCGAATTTTTGCATCGTGCTCTAGACGGTCTCGCCCATCGCAAGGCGAATTGATGAAAGGTTAACTAGAGTTTTATGTGGTTCAGAGGATGTCGCTGGGGACACTGCATTGGCGAAGTAGAACTCGAAGGTATAACTCACTGCGCATTTTTACATGTGCGGAAGTATAGTTAGATGCAGTGTAACTGTCGTCTAATGAGACAGGCCCAGCAGTTGCGTCGCTGTCCCCCTTGCTGGTATTACTGTGGACTGATGACGGATAGCTAACGGTATTTCCAAGAAATCCCAATTAAACATGTACAGGAACCTGTTCAGAGCAAAGCTCGAAATTTTAGCACCGTACTCTAGACGGTCTCACCCATCACACTGGAAATCGATGAAAGGTTAGCCGGAGTTTTTTGCGGTTGAGAGGATGTCACTGGGGTCTCTGCCGTGGCGAAGTAGAGCTCGAAGGTATACATCACTGCGGATTTTTACATGTGCGGAAGTGTAGTTAGATGATCCATAACAGCGCGACAGACGGGACAAAGAAGAGGAGACACAACACACAGCGCTGACTCACAACTAAAACGTGTATTGGCTGCCAGCCAGTATAAATACTGGCCTGGTGGCCGGGAAAAAGATACAAGCACGCTCGACTTGCGTGATATCAAAACATCGCCAGTTCATCAGGCACGTGTCAACATACAAGAGTCATCAGTGCAAAATATCACCCCTACAGCAGGCACGAGTTTTCATTCACAATCAAGGTAGCGGGTTTCCTTATCCGACAAGGCTACAGAGGGAGTGCTGATACACTGATCTGAAGTCCTAGCTATCAGGTGGGCTTCTATTATTTTCCTAGTTAGCGAGTCGCGGTTCTCACCTAATACAGAGCATTCCTTGTAAAGGGGAAACCACGTTTTTGAGTCGTCGTTTTCTTCCTCGTCATCGTCATCTTCGTTGTCTTTGCAGTTTCTGCAATGTTTTGCTACGTGGCCTGTGATAGCGACACGAGAGACATTATATTGGTGCTCCTTTAATCTTTTGTTAACACATCGGCCAGTTTGGCCGATGTAACATTTGCCACATGACAGAGGTAGAGAGTAGATGACCCCTTCCCGGCAAGGCACGAATTGTTTCGCGTGGCTTATCAAGCAGCTGCGTGGTTCCCTTCCTACTGAATTTACTTTTTTGACCATGCTAGACAGTCGCTTAGGCGCCGAGAAGACAACTTCGACACCAGCATGTTTCCCAATTCTTTTCAAGTTATGCGAGACTTGGTGCAGATACGGTACCACGGCAATCTTTCTTTTCTTTTCCTCCTGTCTCGCTTCACCTATCTTATCCAGTCCGACCTTTTTCTTCAGTTTTTCTGCAATAGAACCCAAAACGTCTGCATGGTAGCCAGCCTTTGACAGGCGGTTAAGTTGGTTGCAGAAGCTGCGCTCCAACCTGTGCGCACAAGATTTCATTACAGCGTTGTAAAGCACAGAAAAAGCGATCGCTCTCTTCACCTGCTTTGAATGAGCTGATGAAAAAGGCAAGATTGGCTTTGCACCACGGGGCTCAAAAGCCCAACAAACATGAGATGGAGTGAAATGAATGGAAGGATCTAAAAACCTAATAAAATCATTCGATGGTACTTCGTGTGTTAAAATCAATGGATTAAGGCATTCTGAGAATACCGATAACACGTCATGCAATTGCTGCTCGAAATCGAGGTTGTCACAGTCTAAAAACACGAAGTAGTCGTCCACAAATCTAAAAATACGACAAACACTGGACCTGTCAAAACGCTCCTTCAACATTCTGTCGCGTGCAGCTAGAAACACATCGCTGAGAAAGGGTGCTAAACAGGAACCAATACAAATTCCCTCTTTTTGAATAAAAACCTCGCCTTCCCATTCAGCAAACTTCGAGACAAGACAGAGTGAAAACAATTCGAGGAAGCCGCCAGTGGAAATTCCGCACTCATTTTGAAACGCTATAGCACCATGTTGGTCAATGAGGTCACTTACAGATGACAGAATTTCTGCTTGAGGGAGGGTGTAATAAAGATCCTTTACATCGACTGAAAATCCACGGGGCTTCTTATTGTAGTTGCATTTCAAGAATTCAATCACATCGTTCGAGCGATTTATTCTAAAAGGATCATCAATCGACAAAACATTCAGTTTCTGCTGCAGGAATTTCGCTACATTCTGCTGCGATGTTCCAATTTCGGAGACTATTACGCGGAACGGCCATTCAGGCTTATGGGTTTTCGCTGTGAAGAACACTTCCAACAAGGATTTAGCGCTGCTGTTGATCTTACTTGACAGCGCATTTAATTTCAAATTATAGACGAGTTTTTTTGCCCTGCTCTTGACCTTGGCAATTGACACATCATTGCGCTTTTCAAACACAGCAAGAACAGCTTCTGATGCTTTTGACACATACACATCCCTGACACATACACATCCCATGCAGACGTTTTGGGTTCTGTTGCAGAAAAACTGAACAAAAAGGTCGGACTGGATAAGATAGGTGAAGCGAGACAGGAGGAAAAGAAAAGAAAGATTGCCGTAGTACCGTATCTGCACCAAGTCTCGCATAACTTGAAAAGAATTGGGAAACATGCTGGTGTCGAAGTTGTCTTCTCGGCGCCTAGGCGACTGTCTAGCATGGACAAAAAAGTAAATTCAGTAGGAAGGGAACCACGCAGCTGCTTGATAAGGCGCGCGAAACAATTCGTGCCTTGCCGGGAAGGGGTCATCTACTCTCTACTTCTGTCATGTGGCAAATGTTACATCGGCCAAACTGGCCGATGTGTTAACGAAAGATTAAAGGAGCACCAATATAATGTCTCTCGTGTCGCTATCACAGGCCACGTAGCAAAACATTGCAGAAACTGCAAAGACAACGAAGATGACGGTGAAGAGGAAGACAACGACGACTCAAAAACTTGATTTCGCCTTTACAAGGAATGCTCTGTATTAGGTAAGAACCGCGACTCGCTAACTAGGGAAATAATAGAAGCCCACCTGATAGCTAGGACTTCAGATCAGTGTATCAGCACTCCCTCTGGAGCCTTGTCGGATAAGGAAACCCGCTACCTTGATTGTGAATGAAAACTCGTGCCTGCTGTAGGGGTGATATTTTGCACTGATGACTCTTGTATGTTGACACGTGCCTGATGAACTGGCGATGTTTTGATATCACGCAAGTCAAGCGTGCTTGTATCTTTTTCCCGGCCACCAGGCCAGTATTTATACTGGCTGGCAGCGAATAAACGTTTAGTTGTGAGTCAGCGCTCTGTGTTGTGTCTCCTCTTCTTTGTCACGTCTGTCACGCTGTTATGGATCATCGTCAGCACCAACTCGCCCAACAACTGGTTTTGTAGTTAGATGCAGTGCACCTGTCGTCTATTGAGACAGGCCCTGCAGTGGAATCGCTGTCCCCCTTGCGGGTATTACTGTGGATTGATGACGGATAGCTAACGGTGTTTCCAAGCAATCCCAACAAAACCTGTACAGGAACCTGTTCAGAGCAAAGCACAAAGTTTAGCATCCTACTCTAGACGGTCTCGCGCATCGCACTGGGAATCGATGAAAGGTTAACCGGAGTTTTTTGCGGTTCAGAGGATGTCACTGGGGTCTCAGCCGTGGCGAAGTAGAGCTCGCAGGTATACAACACTGCGCATTTTCACATGTGCGGAAGTGTAGTCAGATGCAGTCTAACTGTCGTCTAATGAGACAGGCCATGCAGTGGCATTGCTGCCCCATTTGCGGGTATTACTGTGGATTGATGACGGATAGCTAACGGTATTTTAAAAAAATCCCAATAAAACATGTACAGGAACCTGTTCAGACCAAAGCTGGAATTTTTAGCATCGTACTCAAGACAGTCTCGCCCATCGCACTGGGAATCGATGAAAGGTTAACCAGAGTTTCATGCGGTTGAGACGTTGTCACTGGGGTCTCTACCGTGGCGAAGTAGAGCTCGAAGGTTTACATACATACTGCGCAATTTTATATGTGCGGAATTGCAGTCAGACGAAGTGTAACGGTCGTGTAATGAGGCAGGCGCTGCAGTGCAACGCTGCACCCCTTGCGGGTATCAATGAGGAATGATGACGGATAGCTGGCGTTGTTTCCTAGCAATCACAACGAAACCTGTACAGAAACCTGTTCAGAGCAAAGCTCGAAGTTTAGCATCGTACTCTAGACGGTCTCGCCCATCGCATTGGGAATCGATGAAAGGTTAACCGGAGTTTTATGCGGTTCAGAGAATGTCACTAGGATCTCTGCCGTGGCGAAGTAGAGCTCGAAGGTATACATGACTGCGCATTTTCACATGTGCGGAAGTGCAGTTAGATGCAGTCTAACTGTCGCCTAATGAGACAGGCCCTGCAGTGGCATCGCTGCACTATTTGTGGGTATTACTCTGGATTGATGATGGATAGCTAACGGTGTTTCCAAGAAATCCATATAAAACATGTACAGGAACCTGTTCAGAGCAAAGCTCGAATTTTTATCATCGTACTCAAGACGGTCTCGACCATCGAACTGGGAATCGATGAAAGGTTAACCGGAGTTTTATGCGGTTCAGACGATGTCACAGGGGTCTCTGCAGTGGCGAAGTAGAGCTCGAAGGTATACATCACTGCGCTTTTTTGCTTGTGCGGAAGTGTAGTTAGATGTAGTGTAACTGTCGTCTAACGAGACAGGCCCTGTAGCATGGCTGCCCCATTTGCGGGTATTACTGAGGATTGCTGACGGATAGCTGGCGTTGTACCCTAGCAATCACAACAAAACCTGTACAGAAACCTGTCCAGTGCAAAGCTCGAATTTTAGCATAGTACTCTAGACGGCCTCGGCCATCGCACTGCGAATCGACGAAACGTTAACTGGAGTTTTATGTGGTTCAGAGGATGTCACTGGGGTCTCTGCCGTGGCGATGTAGAGCTCGAAGGTATACATCACTACGCATTCTTACATGTGCGGAAGTGTAGTTAGATGCAGTGTAACTGTCGTCTAATGAGACAGGGCCAGCAGTTGCATCGCTGTCTCCCTTGCGGGCATTACTGTGGATTGATGACGGATAGCTAACCGTGTTCCCAAGAAATCCCAATAAAACGTGTACAGAAACCTGTTCAGAGCAAAGCTCGAATTTTTAGCATCGTACTCTAGACGGACTCACCCATCGCATTGGGAATCGATGAAAGGTTAACCGGAGTTTTACGCGGTTGCGAGGATGTCACTGGGGTCTCTGCCGTGGCGAAGTAGAGCTCGAAGGTATACATCACTGCGCATTTTTACATGTGTGGTAGTGTACTTAGATGTGGTGTAACTGTCATCTAATGAGACAGGCCCTGCAGTGGCATCGCTGTCCCCTTTGCGGGAATTACTGTGGATTGATGACTGATAGCTAACGGTGTTTCCAAGAAATCCAACAAAACCTGCACAGGGACCTGGTCAGAGCAAAATACGAAGTCTAGCATCGTACTCTATACTGTCTCGCCCATCGCACTGCGAATCGATGAAAGGTCAACCGGAGTTTTATGAGGCTCAGATGATGATGTCACTGGGGCCTTGCCGAGGCGGAGTGGAGCTCGAAGGTATACATCACTGCGCATTTCTACATGTGCGGAAGTGTAGTTAGATGCATTGTAACTGTCGTCTAATGAGACAGGCCCTGCAGTGGCATCACTGCCTCATTTGCGGTTATTCTTGAGGATTGATGACGGATAGCTGGCGTTGTTTCCAAGCAATCACAACTAAACCTCTACAGAAACCTGTTCAGAGCAAAGCGCGAATTTTTATCATCGTACACTAGACGGTCTCGCCCATCGCACTGGGAATCGATGAAAGGTTACCCGGAGATTTATGCGGTTCAAACGATGTCACTGGGGTCTCTGCGGTGGTGAAGTAGAGCTCGAAGGTATACATCGCTGCGCATTTTTACATGTGCGGAAGTGCAGTCAGATGCAGTGTAACTCTCCTGTAATGAGGCAGGCGCTGCAGTGGCATCGCTGTCCCCGTTGCGGGTATTACTGTGGATTGATGACGGATAGCTGGCGTTGATTCCTAGCAATCACAACAATTGTTTCCTAGAAATCACAACAAAACCAGTACAGAAACCTGTTCAGAACAAAGCTCGAATTTTTAGCATCGTACTCTAGACGGACTCGCCCATCGCATTGGGAATCGATGAAAGGTTAACCGGAGTTTTATGCGGTTGAGAGGATGTCGCTGGGGTCCCTGCCGTGGCGAAGTAGAGCTCGAAGGTATACATCACTGCGCAATTTTACATGTGCGGTAGTGTAGTTAGATGCAGTGTAACTGTCGTCTAATGAGACAGGCCCTGCACTGGCATCGCTGTTCCCCGTGCGGGTATTAATGTGGATTGATGACGGATAGCTAACGGTGTTTCCAAGCAATCCCAACAAATCCTGTACAGCAACCTGTTCAGAGCAAAGCTCTAATTTTTAGCATCGTACTCTAGACGGTCTCGCCCATCGCACTGTGAATCAATGTAAAGTAAACCGGAGTTTTATGCGGTTCAGAGTATCTCACTAGGGTCTCTGCCGTGACGAAGTAGAGCTCGAAGGTATACATCACTTCGAATTTTCACATGTGCGGAAATGTAGTCAGACGCAGTCTAACTGTCGTCTAATGAGACAGGCCCTGCAGTGGCATCGCAGCCCCATCTGCGGTTATTACTGAGGATTGATCACGGATAGCAGGCGTTGTATCCTAGCAATCACAACAAAACCTGTAGAGAACCCTGTTCAGAGCAAAGCTCGAATTTTAGCATCGTACTCTAGACGGTCTCACCCAACGCACTGCGATTCGACGAATGGTTAACCGGAGTTTTATGCGGTTCAGAAGATGTCACGGGTTTCAGCCGTGGCGAAGGAGAGCTCGCAGTTATGTTTTTTATTTATTTACTTAATTTACAAATACTGCAGGCCCTATTCGGGCCCAAGCAGGAGTGGGTACATACAACAACGTAAATTACCATTGCCAATTAGCAATTAAGAACACAATAAACATGTACATACATCATTGTAACACTATACGTAACAGGAATAAACATGAACGTACAACAGTGCAATACGTAAACAAAATAACAATGAAAAAGCGTAACGCAAAAGAAACTGCTCTCATTGCGGCAATTTTAGAGGTCAAAGAAAAGGTTATTTGAAAGCTGAACGAACGATTCTATTGTATTAGCGTTAACTACTTCTTCGGGTAATTTATTCCATTGTGAAATTGCATGGGTAAAAAGAGAATATTGATGGATGTTAAGGTTACTTAATGGTTGCTTAAATGTTTTGTTGTGGTTTGTACGAGCAGAGCGCATGGGGGCTCGGGTAAATAACATTCACGCGCTATTTTGTAGTGACCATGGTACAGCTGATATAAAAATTTGATGCGAGATGCAATTCTGCGATGAACTAGTTTTTTAAATTTCGCCCTGTCGCGAAGAACGGACACGCTTGAAAAACGCGAGTATGTGTAGTATATAAACCGCAAAGCTAAATTTTGCGCTCTTTCTATTTTCTTGATTAAATATTTTTGATGAGGGCTCCAGATTAAATCCGCATATTCCAATTTTGGTCTGACAAGAGCTTTGTATGCTGTTAACTTAACGGTTGATGAAGTACGGCGCAATTTCCGTTTCAAAAATGCCAGCTTTTTTAGCGCGTTGCTGCAAACGTTTTCTATATGGGGTTCCCAACTTAAATTGCTTGTGAGTGTAACACCTAAATACTTCACTCGCTGGGTTTTATGAATATAAGAATTATTAATAATATAAGCAAAATCTAAGGGTTGTTTCTTGTTGGTAAATGTAATAGCTGCCGTCTTCAAAGTGTTTAGCTTCAGTCCCCATGTTTCACACCATACGCTAATTGAGTGCAACGCGTCATTAAGTCTTACTTGGTCGGAGTGATGATTTACATTAGTATAAATAACACAATCGTCCGCAAACAACCGGATCTTCAGAGGCGATTGAACAGATAAATAGATGTCATTGGTATAAACTAAAAACAACAAGGGACCGAGAACTGACCCCTGTGGCACCCCTGAGTGCACTTTCAGTGTACTAAAAACGCAGTCTTTAACAGCAACGTATTGTTTTCTTGAGGACAAATAAGATTCTATCCAACACTGCGCATTTTCACATGTGCGGAAGTGTAGTCAGATGCAGTCTAACTGTCGTCAAATGAGACAGGCCATGCAGTGGCATCGCTACCCATTTGCGGGTATTACTGTGGATTGGTAACGGATAGCTAACGGTGTGTTAAAGAAATCCCAATAAAATATGTACAGGGACCTGTTCACACCAAACCTCGAATTTTTAGCATCGTACTCAAGACGGTCTCGCCCATCGCACTGGGAATTGATGAAAGGTTAACCAGAGTTATGCGGTTCAGACGTTGTCACTGGGGTCTCTGCCGTGGCGAAGTGGAGCTCGAAGGTATACATACATCACTGGAGCATTTTTATATGTGCGGAATTGCAGTCAGATGCAGTGTAACTGTCGTGTAATGAGGCAGGCGCTGCAGTGCAACGCTGCACTCCTTGTGGGTACCAATGAGGAGTGATGGCGGATAGCTGGCGTTGTTTCCTAACAATCACAACAAAACCTGCAAAGAAACCTGTTCAGAGCAAAGCTCGAAGTTTAGCATCGTACTCTAGACGGTCTCGCCCATCGCACTGGGAATAGATGAAAGGTTAACCGGAGTTTTATGCGGTTCTGAGGATGTCACTAGGGTCTCTGCCGTGGCGAAGTAGAGCTCGAAGGTATACATCACCGCGCAATTTACATGTGCGGTAGTGTAGTTAGATGCAGCGTAACTGTCGTCTAATGAGACAGGCCCTGCCGTGGCATCGCTGTGCCCCTTGCGGGAATTACTGTGGATTGATGGCGGATAGCTAACGGTGTTTCCAAGAAATCCAACAAAACCTGCACAGGGACCTGTTCAGAGCAAAGCACGAAGTTAGGATCGTACTCTAGAGGTCTCGCAGATCGCACTGAGAATCGATGAAAGGTTAACCGGAATTTTATGTGGTTCAAATGATGTCACTGGGGTCTCTGCCGTGGCGAAGTAGAGCTCGCAGGTATACAACACTGCGCATTTTCACATGTGCGGAAGTGTAGCCAGATGCAGTCTAACTGTCGTCTAATGAGACAGGCCCTGCAGTAGCATCGCTGCCCCATCTGTGGTTATTACTGAGGATTGGTGACGGATAGCTGGCGTTGTATCCTAGCAATCACAACAAAACCTGTGGAGAAACCTGTTCAGAGCAAAGCCCGAATTTTTGCATCGTACTCTAGACGGTCTCGCCCATCGCACTGCGAATCGACGAAAGGTTAACCAGAGTTTTATGCGGTTCAGAGGATGTCACGGGTCTCAGCCGTGGCGAAGTAGAGCTCGCAGGTATACAACACTGCGAATTTTCACATGTGCGGAAGTGTAGTCAGATGCAGTCTAACTCTCGTCTAATGAGACAGGCCATGCAGTCGCATCGCTGCCCAATTTGCGGGCATTACTGTGGATTGATGACGGATAGCTAACGGTGTTTCCAATAAATCTCAATAAAACATGTACAGGAACCTTTCCAGAGCAAAGCTCGAAGCTTAGCATCGTACTGTAGATGGTTTCGCCCATCGCACTGCTAATCGACGAAAGGTCAACCGGAGTTTTATCCAGTTCAGAGGATGTCACTGGGGTCTTGCCGTGGTGGAGTGGAGCTCGAAGGTATACATCACTGCGCATTTTTACATGTGCGGAAGTGTAGTTAGGTTTATTGTAACTGTCGTCTAATGAGACATGCCCTGCAGTAGCATCGCTGCCAAATCTGCGGTTATTACTGAGGTTGATGACGGATAGCTGGCGTTGTTTCCAAGCAATCAAAACTAAACCTGTACAGAAACCTGTTCAGAGCAAAGCTCGAATTTTTAGCATCGTACACTAGACGGTCTCGCCCATCGCACTGGGAATCGATGAAAGGTTAACCGGAGTTTTATGCGGTTCCGAGGATGTCACTGGGGTATCAGCCGTGGAGAAGTAGAGTTCGCAGGTATATATCACTGCGCATTTTTTCATGTGCGGAAGTGTAGTTAGGGGCCGTGTAACTGTCGTCTAATGAGACAGGCCCTGCACTGGCATCGCTGTCCCCCGTGCGGGTATTACTGTGGATTGCAGACGGATAGCTAACGGTGTTTCCAAGAAATCCCAATGAAACATGTATAGGAACCTGTTCAGAGCAACGCTCGAATTTTTAGCATCGTACTCAAGACGGTCTCGCCCATCGCACTGCGAATCGATCAAAGGTTAACCAGGGTTTTATGCGGTTCAGACGTCGTCACTAGTGTCTCTGCCGTGGCGAAGTAGAGCTCGCAGGTATACATCACTGCGGATTTTCACATGTGCGGAAGTGTAGTCAGATGCAGTCTAACTGTCGTGTAATGAGACAGGCCCTGCAGTGGCATCGCTGCCCCATTTGCGGTTATTACTGAGGATTGATGACAGATAGCTCGCGTTGTCTCCAAGCAATCACAACTAAACCTGTACAGAAACATGTTCAGAGCAAAGCTCAAATTTTTAGCATCGTACACTAGACGGTCTCGCCCATCGCACTGGGAATCGATGAAAGGTTAACCGGAGTTTTGTGCGGTTCAGACGATGTCACCGGGGTCTCTGCCGTGGCGAAGTAGAGCTCGCTGGTATACATCACTGCGCATTTTTACATGTGTGGAAGTGTAGTTAGATGCAGTGTAACTGTCGTCTAATGAGACAGGCCCTGTAGCATCACTGCCCCATTTGCGGGTCTTACTGAGGATTGATGACGAATAGCTGGCGTTGTATCCTAGAAATCACAACAAAACATGTAGAGAAACCTGTTTAGAGCAAAGCTCGAATTTTAGCATCGTACTCTAGACGGTCTCGGCCATCGCACTGGGAATCGACGAAACGTTAACTGGAGTTTTATATGGTTTAGAGGATGTCACTGGGGTCTCTGCCGTGGCGAGGTAGAGCTCGAAGGTATACATCACTACGCATTCTTACATATGCGGAAGTGTAGTTAGATGCAGTGTAACTGCCGTCTAATGAGACAGGGCCAGCAGTTGCATCGCTGTCCCCCTTGCGGGTATTACTGTGGTTTGATGACGATTAGCTAGCGGTGTTTCCAAGAAATCCAAAAAAAACGTGTACAGAAACCTGTTCAGAACAAAGCTCGAATTTTTAGCATCGTACTCTAGACGGACTCGCCCATCGCATTGGGAATCGATGAAAGGTTATCCGGAGTGTATGCGGTTGAGAGGATGTCACTGAGGTCTCTGCCGTGGCGAAGTAGAGCTCGAAGGTATACATCACTGCGCAATTTTACATGTGCGGAAGTGCAGTCAGATGTAGTGTAACTGTCGTCTATTGAGACAGGCCATGCAGTGGCATCGCTGCCCCATTTGCGGGTATTACTGTGGATTGGTGACGGATAGCTAACGGTGCTGTAAAGAAATCTCAATAAAACATGTACAGGGACCTGTTCACACGAAAGCTCGAATTTTTAGCATCGTACTCAAGACGGTCTCGCCCATCGCACTGGGAATCGATGAAAGGTTAACCAGAGTTTTATGCGGTTCAGACGTTGTCACTGGGGTGTCTGCCGTGGCGAAGTAGAGCTCGAAGGTATACATACATCACTGGAGCATTTTTATATGTGCGGAATTGCAGTCAGATGCACTGTAACTGTCGTGTAATGAGGCAGGCGCTGCAGTGCAACGCTGCACCCCTTGTGGGTATCAATGAAGAGTGATGGCGGATAGCTGGCGTTGTTTCCTAGCAATCACAACAAAACCTGCACAGAAACCTGTTCAGAGCAAAGCTCGAAGTTTAGCATCGTAATCTAGACGGTCTCGCCCATCCCACTGGGAATCGATGAAAGGTTAACCGGAGTTTTATGCGGTTCAGAGGATGTCACTAGGGTCTCTGCCGTGGCGAAGTAGAGCTCGAAGGTATACATCACTGCGCAATTTACAAGTGCGGTAGTGTAGTTAGATGCAGTGTAACTGTCGTCTAATGAGACAGGCCCTGCAGTGGCATTGCTGTGCCCCTTGCGGGAATTACTGTGGATTGAATGCGGATAGCTGACGGTGTTTCCAAGAAATCCAACAAAACCTGCACAGGGACCTGTTCAGAGCAAAGCACGAAGTTAAGCATCGTACTCTAGAGGTCTCGCAGATCGCACTGAGAATCGATGAAAGGTTAACCGGAGTTTTATGTGGTTCAAACGATCTCACTGGGGTCTCTGCGGTGGCGATGTAGAGCTCGAAGGTATACATCACTGCGCATTTTTACATGTGCGGAAGTGCAGCCAGATGCAGTGTAAATGTCGTGTAATGAGGCAGGCGCTGCAGTGGCATCGCTGTCCCCCTTGCGGGTATTACTGTGGATTGATGACGGATAGCTGGCGTTGTTTCCTAGCAATCACAACAAAACCTGTACAGAAACCTGTTGAGAGAAAAGCTCGAAGTTTCGCATCGTACTCTAGACGGTCTTGCCCAAAGCACTGGGAATCGATGAATAGTTAACCGGAGTTCTATGCGGTTCAGACGATGTCACTAGGGTCTCTGCCGTAGCGAAGTAGAGCTCGAAGGTATACATCACTGCGCTTTTTCACATGCGCGGAAGTGCAGTCAGATGCAGTCTAAGTGTCGCCTAATGAGACAGGCCCTTCAGTGGCATCGCTACCCTATTTGTGGGTATTATTTTGGATTGATGATGGATAGCTAACGGTGTTTCCGAGAAATCCCAATAAAACATGTATAGGAACCTGTTCAGAGCAACGCTCGAATTTTTAGCATCGTACTCTAGACGGTCTCGCCCATCGCACTGCGAATCGATGATAGGTTAACCGGATTTTTATGCGGTTCAGAGGACGTCAATGGGGTGTCTGCCGTGGCGAAGTAGAGCTCGAAGGTACACATCACTGCGCATTTTTACATGTGCGGTAGTGTAGTTAGATGCAGTATAACTGTCGTCTAATTTGACCGGCCCTGCAGTGGCATCGCTGTACACCTTGCGGGAATTACTGTTTATTGATGACGGATCGCTAACGGTGTTTCCAAGAAACCCAACAAAACCTGCACAGGGACCTGTTCAGAGCAAAGCACGAAGTCTAGCATCGTACTCTAGACGGTCTCGCCTATCGCACTGCGAATCGATGAAAGGTCAACCGGAGTTTTATCCAATTCAGAGGATGTCACTGGGGTCTTGCCGTGGCGGAGTGGAGCTTGAAGGTATACATCACTGCGCATTTTACATGTGCGGAAGTGTAGTTAGATGCATTGTAACTGTCGTCTAATGAGACGCCCTGCAGTGGCATCGCAGCCAATTTTGCGGTTATTAATGAGGATTGATGACGGATAGCTGGCGTTGTTTCCAAGCAATCACAACTAAATCTGTACAGAAACCTGTTCAGAGCAAAGCGCGAAGTTTCGCATCGTACTCTAGACGGTCTCGCCCATCGCACTGCGAATCGATGAAAGGTTAAGCGGAGTTTTATGTGGTTCAAACGATGTCACTGGGGTCTCTGCGGTGGCGAAGTAGAGCTCGAAGGTATACATCACTGCGCATTTTTACATGTGCGGAAGTGTAGTTAGATGCAGTGTACCTGTCGTCTAATGAGACAGGCCCTGCAGTGGCATCGCTGTCCCCCTTGAGGGTATTACTGTGGATTGATGACGGATAGCTAACGATGTTTCCAAGCAATCCCATCAAAACCTGTACGGGAACCTGTTCAGAGCAAATCACGAAGTTTAGCATCGTACTCGAGACGGTCTCGCCCATCGCACTGGGAATCGCTGAAAGGTTAACCGGAGTTTTATGCGGTTCAGAGGATGTCACTAGGGTCTCTGCCGGAGCGAAGTAGAGCTCGAAGGTATACATCACTGCACATTTTCACATGTGCGGAAGTGTAGTCAGATGCAGTCTAACTGTCGTCTAAGGAGACAGGCCCTGCAGTGGCATCGCTGCCCCATTTGTGGGTATTACTGTGGATTGATGACGGATAGCTAACGGTGTTTCCAAGAAATCCCAATAAAACATGTACGGGAACCTTTCCAGTGCAAAGCTTGAAGTTTAGCATCGTACAGTAGACGGTCTCGCCCATCGCACTGCGAATCGATGAAAGGTCAACCGGAGTTTTATCCAATTCAGAGGATGTCACTGGGGTCTTGCCGTGGCGGAGTGGAGCTTGAAGGTATACATCACTGCGCATTTTACATGTGCGGAAGTGTAGTTAGATGCATTGTAACTGTCATCTAATGAGACGCCCTGCAGTGGCATCGCAGCCAATTTTGCGGTTATTAATGAGGATTGATGACGGATAGCTGGCGTTGTTTCCAAGCAATCACAACTAAATCTGTACAGAAACCTGTTCAGAGCAAAGCGCGAAGTTTCGCATCGTACTCTAGACGGTCTCGCCCATCGCACTGCGAATCGATGAAAGGTTAAGCGGAGTTTTATGTGGTTCAAACGATGTCACTGGGGTCTCTGCGGTGGCGAAGTAGAGCTCGAAGGTATACATCACTGCGCATTTTTACATGTGCGGAAGTGTAGTTAGATGCAGTGTACCTGTCGTCTAATGAGACAGGCCCTGCAGTGGCATCGCTGTCCCCCTTGAGGGTATTACTGTGGATTGATGACGGATAGCTAACGATGTTTCCAAGCAATCCCATCAAAACCTGTACGGGAACCTGTTCAGAGCAAATCACGAAGTTTAGCATCGTACTCGAGACGGTCTCGCCCATCGCACTGGGAATCGATGAAAGGTTAACCGAAGTTTTATGCGGTTCAGACGATGTCACAGGGGTCTCTGCCGTGGCGACGTAGAGCTCGAAGGTATACGTCACTGCGCATACTTAATTGTGCGAATGTGTAGTCAGATGCAGTGTAAATGTCGTCTAATGAGACAGGCCCAGCAGTTGCATCGCTGTCCCCCTTGCGGGTATTACTGTGGATTGATGACGGATAGCTGGCATTGTTTCCAAGCAATTACAACTAAACCTGTACAGAAACATGTTCAGAGCAAAGCTCGAAATTTAGCATCGTACTCTAGACGGTGTCGCTCATCGCACTGGGAATCGATGAAAGGTTAACCGGATTTTTATGCGGTTCAGAGGATGCCACTGGGGTGTCTGCGGTGGCGAAGTAGAGCTCGAAGGTATACATCACTGCGCATTTTTACATGTGCGGTAGTGTAGTTAGATGCAGTGTAACTGTCGTCTAATGAGACAGGCCTTACAGTGGCATCGCTGCCCCATTTGCGGTTATTACTGAGGATTGATGACGGATAGCTGGCATTGTTTTCAAGCAATCACAGGTAAACCTGTACACAAACCTGTTCAGAGCAAAGCTCCAATTTTTAGCATCGTACACTAGACGGTCTCGCCCATCGCAGTGGGAATCGATGCGAGGTTAACCGGAGTTTTCTGCGATTCAGAGGATGTCACTGGGGTGTCTGCCGTGGCGAAGCAGAGCTCGAAGGTATACATCACTGTGCATTTTCACATGTGCGGAAGTGTAGTCAGAAGCAGTTTAACTGGCGTATAATGAGACAGGCCCTGCAGTGGCATCGCTGCACCATTTGCGGGTATTACTGAGGATTGATGACAGATAGCTTGCGTTGTTTCCTAGCAATCACAACAAAACCTGTACAGGAAGCTGTTCAGAGCAAAGCTCGAAGTTCAGCATCGTAATCTAGACGGTCTCGCCCATCGCACTGCGAATCGATGAACGGTTAACCGGATTTTTATGGGGTTCTGAGGATGTCACTGGTGTGTCTACCGTGGCGAAGTAGAGCTTGAATGTATACATCACTGCCCATTTTCACATGTGCGGAAGTGTAGTCAGATGCAGTCTAACTCTCGTCTAATGAGACAGGCCCTGCAGTGGCATCGCTGCCCCATTCGTGGGTATTACGGTTGACTGATGACAGATAGCTAACGGTGTTTCCAAGATATACCAACAAAACATGTACAGGAACCTTTTCAGACCAAAGCTAGAATTTTTAGCATCCTTCTCAAGACGGTCGCGCCCATCGCACTGGAAATCGATGAAATGTTATCCGGAGTTTTATGCGGTTCAGAGGATGACGTCACTGGGGTCTTGCCGTGGCGGAGTGGAGCTCGAATTTTTACATACTGCGTATTTTTACATGTGCAGAAGTGTAGTTAGACGCATTGTAACTGTCGTCTAATGAGACAGGCCCTGCAGTGGCATCGCTGCCCTATTTGCAGTTATTAGTGAGGATTCATGACGGATAGCTGGTGTTGTTTCCAAGCAATCACAACTAAACCTGTACAGAAAACTGTTCAGAGCAAAGCTCGAATTTTTAGCATCGTACTCTAGACGGCCTCCCCCATCGCACAGGGAATCGATGAAAGGATAACCGGAGTTTTATGCGGTTCAGACGTTGTCACTGGGGTCTCTGCCGTGGCGAAGTAGAGCTCGAAGGTACACATCAATGCGCATTTTTACATGTGCGGTAGTCTAGTTAGATGCAGTGTAACTGTCGTCTAATGAGATAGGCCCTGCAGTGGCATCGCTGACCCCCTTGCGGGAATTACTGTGGATTGATGACGGACAGCTAACGGTGTTTCCAAGAAATCCAACAAAACCTGCACAGGGACCTGTTCAGAGCAAAGCACGAAGTCTAGAATCGTACTCTATACGGTCTCGTCCATCGCACTGCGAATCGATGAAAGGTCAACCGGAATTTCATGCGGTTCAAAGGATGATGTCACTGGGGTCTTGCCGTGGCGGAGTGAAGCTCGAAGGTATACATCACTGCGCATTTTTACATGTGCGGAAGTGTAGTTAGATGCATTGTAACTGTCGTCTAATGAGACAGGCCCTGCAGTGGCATTGCTGCCCTATTTGCGGTTATTACTGAGTATTCATGACGGATAGCTGGTGTTGTTTCCAAGCAATCACAACTAAACCTTACAGAAACCTCTTCAGAGCAAAGCTCGAATTTTTAGCATCATACACTAGATGGTCTCGCCCATCGCACTGGGAATCGATAAAAGGCTAACCGGAGTTTTATGCGGTTGAGAGGATGCCACTGGGGTCTCCGCCGTGGCGAAGTAGAGTTCGAAGGTGTACATTACTGCGCATTTTTACATGTGCGGAAGTGTAGTTAGATGCAGTGTACCTGTCGTCTAATGAGACAGCCCTGCAGTGGCATCGCTGCCCTACTTGTGGGTATTACTGTGGATTGATGATGGATAGCTAACGGTGTTTCCAAGAAATCTCAATAAAACATGTACAGGAACCTGTTCAGAGAAAAGCTCGAATTTTTAGCACCGTGCTCAAAATGGTCTCGCCCAGCGCACTGGGAATCGATGAAAGGTTAACCGAAGTTTTATACTGTTCAGACGATGTCACAGGGGTCTCTGCCATGGCGAAGTAGAGCTAGATGGTATGCATAACTGCGCAGTCTTACATGTGCGGATGTGTAGTCAGATGCAGTGTAACTGTCGTCTAATGAGACAGGCCCTGCAGTGGCATCCCGGCCCCCTTGCGGTAATTACTGTGAATTGATGACGGATAGCTAACGGTGTTTCGAAGAAATCCAATAAAACATACACAGGGACCTGTTCAGAGCAAAGCTCGAAGTCTAGCATCGTACTCTATACGGTCTCGACAATCGCACTGCGAATCGATGAAAGGGCAACCAGAGTTTTATGTAGTTCAGAGGATGATATCACTGGGGTCTTGCCGGGGCGGAGTGGAGCTCGAAGGTATACATCACTGCGCATTTTTACATTTGCGGAAGTGTAGTTAGATGCAGTGTAACAGTCGTCTAATGAGACAGGCCCAGCAGTTGCATCGCGGTCCCCCTTGCGGGTATTACTGTGGATTGATGACGGATAGCTAACGGAGTTTCCAAGAAATACCAATAAAAATGTACAGGAACCTGTTCAGAGCAAAGCTCGAATTTTTAGCATCGTACACTAGACGGAGTCGCCCATCGCACTGGGAATCGATGAAAGGTTAACCGGAGTTTTATGCGGTTGAGAGGATGTCACTGGGGTCTTGCCGTGGTGGTGCAGAGCTCGAAGGTATACATTACTGCGCATTTTTACATGTACGAAAGTGTAGTTAGATGCATTGTATCTGTCGTCTAATGAGACAGGCCCTGCAGTGGCATCGCTGCCTCATTTGCGGTTATTACTGAGGATTGATGACGGATAGCTGGCGTCGTTTCAAAGCAATCACAACTGAACCTGTACAGAAACCTGTTCAGAGCAAAGCACGAAGTCTAGCATCGTACTCTATACGGTCTCGCCCATCGCACTGCGAATCGATGAAAGGTCAACCGGAATTTGATGCGGTTCAGAGGATGATGTCACTGGGGTCTTGCCGTGGCGGAGTGGAGCTCGAAGGTACACATCACTGGGCATTTTTACATGTGCGGAATTGTAGTTAGATGCATTGTAACTATCGTCTAATGAGACAGGCCCTGCAGTGGCATCGATGTCCTATTTGCGGATATTACTGAGGATTCATGACGGATTGCTGGCGTTGTTTCAAAGCAATCACAACTAAACTTGTACAGAAACCTGTTCAGAGCAAAGCTCGAATTTTTACCATCGTACTCAAGACGGTCTCGCCCATCGCACTGAGAATCGATGAAAGGATAACCGGAGTTTTATGCGGTTGAGACGTTGTCACTGGGGTCTCTGTCGTGGGGAAGTAGAGCTCGAAGGTACACATCACTGCGCATTTTTACATGTGCGGTAGTCTAGTAGATGCAGTGTAACTGTCGTCTAATGAGACAGGCTCTGCAGTGGCATCGCTGTCCCCCTTGCGGGAATTACTGTGGATTGATGACGGATAGCTAACGGTGTTTCCAAGAAATCCAACAAAACCTGCACAGGGACCTGTTCAGAGCAAAGCACGAAGTCTAGCATCGTACTCTATACGGTCTCGCCCATCGCACTGCGAATCGAGGAAAGGTCAACCGGAATATTATGCGGTTCAGAGGACGAAGTCACTGGGGTCTTGCCGTGGCGCAGTGGAGCTCAAAGGTATACATCACAGCGCATTTTTACATGTGCGGTAGTGTAGTTAGATGCGTGGCTTTTTGGGCTTGTTGGTACATAGTTCCAATACTCTGTAGCGCAGCAAAAGACGAGGACACAAGAGACGAGAGACGAACAGCACGAGCGCTAACTTCCAAAAACTTTATTCTCCTGAAGCATCACATTTATACACCAGAAAACAGTAATCACACGTGCGAACAGTATCGATTTCTTAGAAAAACGAGCTTTATCTGCTAGGAGAATGGAAGGTGTGCTTACACACGAGCATCCTGACCTATTTATCTTTTCGGCTTCAATGATTTCGCGCGTTAACCTTTCTCTTCTTTTTCCTATTACAAGACTTTTTTCAAAGAAAGGCTTACAGGGTTTTGACTTGCATGCGAGAATGTGGTCAACCAGCGATCCGCCTTGCCCGTTTCTGACGTTGCGAGCGTGTTCCAATAGGCGCTCGTTCAGACATCTCCCCGTCTGGCCGATATAGTGTTTCCCGCGTGACAAGGAAATTTGATATACAACACCTTCATCGCACGTGACGTAGGGCTTCTGGTGCCTAGTTGCGCATCCGCGCGCTTTGTTGGTGTTTGTTTTCCGCAGTTTGCACAACGTTGCAAGTTTTTTCAGCGCCGAGAACACGACGGTCGCATTCGCTCGTTGACAAATTCTTTTTAAATTGCTTGAAATCTTGTGTAGATAAGGTAATACAACAAGGTTCTTCCGTTCACGAGGAACTGGGTTTGGATTACGTTGATTTTCTGGTTTCATTCTCTTAACAAGTTTTTCTGCAACAGAAACATGAACATGGGAGGAGTATCCGGCAATAGTAAGCCTCTTGGACGGCTCTTGAAAACTATCGGTCTTCATGTGTCAACTACCATGACAGAACATTTTAAACCGCTTGTTTTAACATGCGAATTGCCCATCGAAAACTCCATTAGATTTTAAGATATTAGCTTCACCTTTCACGCTCGTCACATATGCTGGGCCTACCAGACGTGAAGCAACAAGCCGATGCTGCCATATCACTCCGCTCATTCAAAACTGATAAAAAGAGGTATTGTCAATTTATGTTTTCGAAAAGCTCTCCAGAAATCTTGTCCGCACATGATGACCGATAGTTTTAAAGAGCAGTCCAAGAGGCCTACTAATGCCGGATACCCCTTCCATGTTCAAGTTTTTGTTGCAGAAAAACTTGTTAAGAGAATGAAACCAGAAAATCAATGTAATTCAAACCCAGTTCCTCGTGAACTTAAAAACCTTGTTGTATTACGTTATCTACACAAGATTTCCCGCAATTTAAAAAGAATTGGTCAACGAGCGAATGCGACCGTCGTGTTCTCGGCGCCGAAAAAACTTGCAACGTTGTGCAAACTGGGAAAAACCAACACCAACAAAGCGCGCGGATGCGCAACTATCAATCAATCAACCAATCAATCAATCAATCATTTTATCCAGACATCAACTTGTATGCACAGTACATGCCCACGAGATGAGACAAAAGGAAGAAGCTGCTGGCATTCTCCCTGACGAGGCTTCACCCCGGGTCACACATCAAAGGCAGAATGGTGGTTACATTCATTAAAACTCGACAAGCTCTTTAGTTCAATTTTCACAGTAGTTGAAAGTTAATGAAGGCATATAGGATAACAAAGAGAAAAGAAAAAGACCACTAACGCTACAGTTCGCAACACAATAGAAAATATGACAGGAGTGAGGCTATCACAGTAAACACTACATAGCACAAGTATTTGATGGGTTAGTCGTACGCATAAAAAGCATCTTCATTTTCTTTTCGAAAAGACAAGTGGTTTTACAAGTTACAGCTTCGTCAATTATGGAAGGATACACATTGCAAACTGCAGAAATTTGGTTATCAATGTGTTGGTGCCGTAGTTTGTCCGGGCACGACTGGAAATAAAAGAAGTGACTCGCAGACTATAGCGTATGTTTCTGTTCACGTACTTGTTTCTGAAAGATGTGATGTCCTGCTTTATTTTATGATAAATATGAACAGCAACTGAAAGCTTATAGCACAGAGGGAATGGAAGAACATTGAAGGACTGTAATAAGCAGTCACCTGAGGAAGGATTAGGCGAACATGCGCGCAGAGCTCTTTTTTGTAATGAGAATAATCTGGCTGTGTCAGTTTTGTTGCAAGTGCCCCAAATTAAATTGCAATACACCAGTTGTGAATGGATGAGGGCAAAATACAACTGCTTTTTAGCCTGTATGGGCAACAAGTACCTGATGCGATTTATCCCATAAATAGATCGAGCTACACACACCAGAAGCCCTACGTCACATGCGATGAAGGTGTTGTATATCAAATTTCCTTGTTATGCGGGAAACACTATATCGGCCAGACGGAGAGATGTCTGAACGAGCGCCTAATGGAACACGCTCGCAACGTCAGAAACGGCAAGGCGGATCGCTGGTTGACCACATTCTTGCATCCAAGTCAAAACACTGTAAGCCTTTCTTTGATAAAAGTCTTGTAATAGGAAAAAGTAGAGAAAGGTTAACGCGCGAAAACATTGAAGCCGAAAAGATAAATAGGTCAGGATGCTCGTGTGTAAGCACACCTTCCATTCTCCTCTCAGATAAAGAGCTCGTTTTTCTAAGAAATCGATACTGTTCGCACGTGTGATTACTGTTTTCTGGTGTATAAATGTGATGCTTCAGGAGAATAAAGTTTGTTCGAAGTTAGCGCTCGTGTTGTTCGTCTCTTTTCACTTGTGTCCTCGTCTTTTGCTGCGCTGTAGTGTACTAGTTAGATGCATTGTAACTGTCGTTTAATGAGACAGGCCCTGCTGGCATCGCTGCCCCATTTGAGGTTATTACTGAGGTTTGATGACGGATAGCTGGCATTGTTTCCAAGCAATTACAACTAAACCTGTACAGAAACATGTTTAGAGCAAAGCTCGAAGTTTAGCATCGTACTCTAGACGGTGTCGCCCATCGCACTGGGAATCGATGAAAGGTTAACCGGAATTTTATGCGGCTCAGAGGATGTCACTAGGGTCTCTGCCTTGGCGAAGTAGAGCTCGCAGGTATACATCACTGCGCATTTTCACATGTGCGGAAGTGCAGTCAGATGCAGTCTACCTGTCGCCTAATGAGACAGGCCCTGCAGTGGCATCGCTGTTATATTTGTCTGTATTACTGTGGATTTTTGATGGATAGCTAACGGTGTTTCCAAGAAATCCCAATAAAACATGTACAGGAACCTGTTCAGAGCAAAGCTCAAATTTTTAGTGTAACTGTCGTCTAATGAGACAGGACCTGCAGTGACATCGCTGTCCCCCTCGCGGGTATTACTGTGGATTGATGACGGATAGCTAACGGTGTTTCCAAGAAATCCAACAAAACCTGCACAGCGACCTGTTCAGAGCATAAGACGAAGTCTAGCATCGTACTCAATACGGTCTCGCCCATCGCACTGCGAATCAATGAGAGGTCAACTGGAGTTTTATGCGGTTCAGAGGATGATGTCACTGGGGTCTCTGCCGTGGCGAAGTAGAGCTCGAAGGTATACATCACTGCGCATTTTTACATGTGCGGAAGTGTAGTTAAATGCAGTGTACCTGTCGTCTAATGAGACAGGCCCGGCAGTGACATCGCTGCCCTATTATGTGGATTGATGATGGATAGCTAACGATGTTTTCAAGAAGTCCCAATAAAACATGTACAGGAACCTGTTCAGAGCAAAGCTCGAATTTTTAGCATCGTACTCAAGACGGTCTCGCCCATCGCACTGCGAATCGATGAAAGGTTAACCGAAGTTTTATGCGGTTCAGACGATGTCACAGGGGTCTCTGCCATGGCGAAGTAGAGCTCGAAGGTATACATCACGGCGCATTCTTACATGTGCGGATGTGTAGTTAGGTGCATTGTTACTGTCGTCTAATGAGACAGGCCCTGCAGTGGCATCGCTGCCCCATTTGGGGTTATTACTGAGGATTGATGACGAATAGCTGGCGTTGTTTCCAAGCAATCACAACTAAACCTGTCCAGAAACCTGTTCAGAGCAAAGCTCGAATTTTTAGCATCGTACACTAGACGGTCTCGCCCATCGCACTGGGAATCGATGAAAGATTAACCGGAGTTTTATGCGGTTAAGAGGATGTCACGGGGGTCTCTACCGTGGCGAAGTAGAGCTCAAAGGTATACATCACTGCGCATTTTTACATGTGCGGAAGTGGAGTTAGAAGCAGTGTACCTGTCGTCTAATGAGACAGGCCCTGCAGTGGCATCGGTGTCCCCCTTGCGGGTATTACTGTGAATTGATGATGGATTGCTAACGGTGATTCCAAGAAATCTCAATAAAACATGTACAGGAACCTGTTCAGAGCAAAGCCCGAGTTTTTAGCATCGTAATCAAGACAGTCTCGGCCATCGCACTCGGAATCGATGAAAGGTTAACCGGAGTTTTATGCGGTTCAGACGATGTCACAGGGTTCTCTGCCGTGGCGAAGTAGAGCTCGAAGGTATACATCACTGCGCATTTTTCCATGTGCGGTAGTGTAGTTAGATGCAGTGTAACACTCGTCTAATGAGACAGGCCCTGCAGTGGCATCGCTGTCCCCCTTGCGGGAATTACTGTCGATTTATGACGGCTACCTAACGGTGTTTCCAAGAAATCCAACAAACCTGCACAGGGACCTGTTCAGAGCAAAGCACGAAGTCTAGCATCGTACTCAATACGGTCTCGCCCATCGCACTGCTAATCGATGAAAGGTCAACCAGAGTTTTATGCGGTTCAGAGGATGATGTCACTGGGGCCTTGTCGTGGCGGAGTGGAGCTCGAAGGTATACATCACTGCGGATTTTTACATGTGCAGACGTGTAGTTAGACGCATTGTAACTGTCGTCTAATGAGACAGGCCCTGCAGTGGCAGCGCTGCCCCATTTGCGGTTATTACTGAGTATTGATGACAGATAGCTGGCTTTGTTTCCAAGCAATCACAACTAAACCTGTACAGAAACCTCTTCAGAGCAAAGCTCGAATTTTAGCATCATACACTAGATGGTCTCGCCCATCGCACTGGGAATCGATGAAAGGTTAACCGGAGTTTTATGCGGTTGAGAGGATGCCACTGGGGTCTCTGCCGTGTCGAACTAGATCTCGAAGGTGTACATCACTGCGCATTTTTACATGTGCGGAAGTGTAGTTAGATGCAGTGTACCTGTCGTCTAATGAGCCAGGCCGTGCAGTGGCATCGCTGCCCTATTTGTGGGTATTACTGTGGATTGATGATGGATTGCTAACGGTGATTCCAAGAAATCTCAATAAAACATGTACAGGAACCTGTTCAAAGCAAAGCTCGAATTTTTGGCATCGTACTCAAGACGGGCTCGCGCATCACACTCTGAATCGATGAAAGGTTAACCGGAGTATTATGCGGTACAGACGATGTCACAGGGGTCTCTGCCATGTCGAAGTAGAGCTCGAAGGTATACATCACTGCGCATTCTTACATGTGCGGATGTGTAGTTAAATGCATTGTTACTGTCGTCTAATGAGACAGGCCCTGCAGTGGCATCGCTGCCCCATTTGCGGTTATTACTGAGGATTGATGACGGATAGCTGGCGTTGTTTCCAAGCAATCACCACTAAACCTGTACAGAAACCTGTTCAGAGCAAAGCTCGAATTTTTAGCATCGTACACTACACGGTCTCGCCCATCGCACTGGGACTCGATAAAAGGTTAACCGGAGTTTTATGCGGTTGAGATGGTGTCACTGGGAGATCTACCGTGGCGAAGTAGAGCTCGAAGGTATACATCACTGCGCATTTTTACATGTGCGGAAGTGCAGTCAGATGCAGTGTAACTGTCGTGTAATGAGGCAGGCGCTGCAGTGCAACGCTGCACCCCTTGCGGGTATCAATGAGGATTGATGACGGATAGCTGGCGTAGTTTCCTAGCAATCACAACAAAACCAGCACAGAAACCTGTTCGGAGCAAAGCTCGAAGTTTCGCATCGTACTCTAGACGGTCTCGCCAATCGCACTTGGAATCGATGAAAGGTTAAAAGGAGTTTTATGCGGTTGAGAGGATGCCACTGGGGTCTCTGCCGTGGCGAAGTAGAGCTCGAAGGTATACATCACTGCGCATTCTTACATGTGCGGAAGTGTAGTTAGATGCAGTGTAACTGTCGTCTAATGAGACAGGCCCTGCAGTGGCATCGCTGCCCTATTTGTGGGTATTACTGTGGATTGATGATGTATTGCTAGCGGTGATTCCAAGAAATCTCAATAAAACATGTACAGGAACCTGTTCAGACCAAAGCTCGAATTTTTAGCATCCTAATCAAAACGGTCTCGCCCATCGCACTGGGAATCGATGAAAGGTTTACCGAAGTTTTATGCGGTTCAGACGATGTCACAGCGGTCTCTGCCATGGCGAAGTAGAGCTCGAAGGCATACATCACTGCGCATTCTTACATGTGCGGATGTGTAGTTAGATGCATTGTTACTGTCGTCTAATGAGACAGGCCCTGCAGTGACATCGCTCCCCCATTTGCGGTTATTAATGAGGATTGATGACGGATAGCTAACGGTGTTTCCAAGAAATCCCAATACAACGTGTACACGAACCTGTTCAGAGCAAAGCTCGAATTTTTAGCATCGTACTCAAGACGGACTCGCCCATCGCACTGGGAATCGATGAAAGGTTAACCGGAGTTTTATGCGGTGTTGAGGATGCCACTGGGGTCTCTGCCGTGTCGAACTAGAGCTCGAAGGTGTACATCACTGCGGATTTTTACATGTGCGGAAGTGTAGTTAGATGCAGTGTACCTGTCGTCTAATGAGCCAGGCCCTGCAGTGGCATCGCTGCCCTATTTGTGGGTATTACTGTGGATTGATGATGGATTGCTAGCGGTGATTCCAAGAAATCTCAATAAAACATGTACAGGAACCTGTTCAGAGCAAAGCTCGAATTTTTAGCATCGTAATCAAAACGGTCTCGCCCATCGCACTGGGAATCGACGAAAGGTTTACCGAAGTTTTATGCGGTTCAGACGATGTCACAGCGGTCTCTGCCATGGCGAGGTAGAGCTCGAAGGCATACATCACTGCGCATTCTTACATGTGCGGATGTGTAGTTAGATGCATTGTTACTGTCGTCTAATGAGACAGGCCCTGCAGTGGCATCGCTGCCCCATTTGCGGTTATTACTGAGGATTGATGACGGATAGCTGGCGTTGTTTCCAAGCAATCACAACTAAACCTGTACAGAAACCTGTTCAGAGCAAAGCTCGAATTTTTAGCATCGTACACTAGACGGTCTCGCCCATCGCACTGGGAATCGATGAGAGGTTAACCGGAGTTTTATGCGGTTGAGAGGATGTTACTGGGGTCTCTGCCGTGGCGAAGTAGAGCTCGAAGGTATACATCACTGTGCAATTTTACATGTGCGGAAGTGTAGTTAGATGCAGTCCTGTCGTCTAATGAGACAGGCCCTGCAGTGGCATCGCTGTCCTCCTTGCGGGTATTACTGTGGGTAGATGACGGACCCAGCTAACGGTGTTTCCAAGCAATCCCAACAAAACCTGTTTAGGAACCTGTTCAGAGCAAAGCACGAAGTTTAGCATCGTACTCTAGACGGTCTCGCGCATCACACTGTGAATCGATGAAAGGTTAACCGGAGTTTTATGCGGTTCAGAGGATTTCACTGGGGTCTCAGCCGTGGCGAAGTAGAGCTCGCAAGCATACATCACTGCGCATTTTTACATGAGCGGTAGTGTAGTTAGATGCAGTGTAACACTCGTCTAATGAGACAGGCCCTGCAGTGGCATCGCTGTCCCCCTTGCGGGAATTACTGTCGATTTATGACGGATACCTAACGGTGTTTCCAAGAAATCCAACAAACCTGCACAGGGACCTGTTCAGAGCAAAGCACGAAGTCTAGCATCGAACTCTATACGGTCTCGCCCATCGCACTGCCAATCGATGAAAGGTCAACCGGAGTTTTATGCTGTTGAGAGGATGCCACTGGGGTCTCTGCTGTGTCGAAGTAGAGCTCGAAGGTGTACATCACTGCGCATTTTTACATATGCGGAAGTGTAGTTAGATGCAGTGTACCTGTCGTCTAATGAGCCAGGCCCTGCCGTGGCATCGCTGCCCTATTTGTGGGTATTACTGCGGATTGATGATGGATTGCTAACGGTGATTCCAAGAAATCTCAATAAAACATGTACAGGAACCTGTTCAGAGCAAAGCTAGAATTTTTAGCATCGTCCTCAAGAAGGTCGCGCCCATCGCACTGGAAATCGATGGAAGGTTAACCGAAGTTTTATGCGGTACAGACGATGTCACAGGGGTCTCTGCCATGGCGAAGTAGAGCTCGAAGGTATACATCACTGCGCATTCTTACATGTGCGGATGTGTAGTTAGATGCATTGTTACTGTCGTCTAATGAGACAGGCCCTGCAGTGGCATCGCTGCCCCATTTGCGGTTATTACTGAGGATTGATGACGGATAGCTGGCGTTGTTTCCAAGCAATCACCACTAAACCTGTACAGAAACCTGTTCAGAGCAAAGCTCGAATTTTTAGCATCGTACACTAGACGGTCTCGCCCATCGCACTGGGAATCGATAAAAGGTTAACCGGAGTTTTATGCGGTTGAGATGATGTCACTGGGAGATCCACTGTGGCGAAGTAGAGCTCGAAGGTATACATCACTGCGCATTTTTACATGTGCGGTAGTGTAGTTAGATGCAGTGTAACACTCGTCTAATGAGACAGGCCCTGCAGTGGCATCGCTGTCCCCCTTGCGGGAATTACTGTCGATTTATGACGGCTACCTAACGGTGTTTCCAAGAAATCCAACAAACCTGCACAGGGACCTGTTCAGAGCAAAGCACGAAGTCTAGCATCGTACTCAATACGGTCTCGCTCATCGCACTGCTAATCGATGAAAGGTCAACCAGAGTTTTATGCGGTTCAGAGGATGATGTCACTGGGGCCTTGTCGTGACGGAGTGGAGCTCGAAGGTATACATCACTGCGGATTTTTACATGTGCAGACGTGTAGTTAGACGCATTGTAACTGTCGTCTAATGAGACAGGCCCTGCAGTGGCAGCGCTGCCCCATTTGCGGTTATTACTGAGTATTGATGACAGATAGCTGGCGTTGTTTCCAAGCAATCACAACTAAACCTGTACAGAAACCTCTTCAGAGCAAAGCTCTAATTTTAGCATCATACACTAGATGGTCTCGCCCATCGCACTGGGAATCGATGAAAGGTTAACCGGAGTTTTATGCGGTTGAGAGGATGCCACTGGGGTCTCTGCCGTGTCGAACTAGATCTCGAAGGTGTACATCACTGCGCATTTTTACATGTGCGGAAGTGTAGTTAGATGCAGTGTACCTGTCGTCTAATGAGCCAGGCCGTGCAGTGGCATCGCTGCCCTATTTGTGGGTATTACTGTGGATTGATGATGGATTGCTAACGGTGATTCCAAGAAATCTCAATAAAACATGTACAGGAACCTGTTCAGAGCAAAGCTCGAATTTTTAGCATCGTAATCAAAACGGTCTCGCCCATCGCACTGGGAATCGATGAAAGGTTAACCGAAGTTTTATGCGGTTCAGACGATGTCACAGGGGTCTCTGCCATGGCGAAGTAGAGCTCGAAGGCATACATCACTGCGCATTCTTACATGTGCGGATGTGTAGTTAGATGCATTGTTACTGTCGTCTAATGAGACAGGCCCTGCAGTGACATCGCTCCCCCATTTGCGGTTATTACTGAGGATTGATGACGGATAGCTAACGGTGTTTCCAAGAAATCCCAATAAAACGTGTACACGAACCTGTTCAGAGCAAAGCTCGAATTTTTAGCATCGTACTCAAGACGGACTCGCCCATCGCACTGGGAATCGATGAAAGGTTAACCGGAGTTTTATGCGGTTGAGAGGATGCCACTGGGGTCTCTGCCGTGGCGAAGTAGAGCTCGAAGGTATACATCACTGTGCAATTTTACATGTGCGGAAGTGTAGTTAGATGCAGTGTACCTGTCGTCTAATGAGCCAGGCCCTGCAGTGGCATCGCTGCCCTATTTGTGGGTATTACTGTGAATTGATGATGAATTGCTAACGTGATTGCAAGAAATCTCAATAAAACATGTACAGGCGCCTGTTCAGAGCAAAGCTCGAATTTTTAGCATCGTAATCAAGACGGTCTCGCACATCGCACTGGGAATCGATGAAAGGTTAACCGAAGTTTTATGCGGTTCAGAGGATGATGTCACTGGGGTCTTGCCGTGGCGGAGTGGATCTCGAAGGTATGCATCACTGCGGATATTTACATGTGCAGATGTGTAGTTAGACGCATTGTAACTGTCGTCTAATGAGACAGGCCCTGCAGTGGCATCGCTGCCCCATTTGCGGTTATTACTGAGGATTGATGACAGATAGCTGGCGTTGTTTCCAAGCCATCACAACTAAACCTGTACAGAAACCTCTTCAGAGCAAAGCTCGAATTTTTAGCATCATACACTAGATGGTCTCGTCCATCGCACTGCGAATCGATGAAAGGTCAAACGGAATTTTATGCGGTTCAGAGGGTGATGTCACTGGGGTCTTGCCGTGGCGCTGTGGAGCTCGAAGGTATATATCACAGCGCATTTTTACATGTGCGGAAGTGTAGGTAGGTGCATTGTAACTTTCGTCTAATGAGACAGGCCCTGCAGTGGCATCGCTGCCCTATTTGCGGTTATTACTGAGGATTCATGACGGATAGCTGGCGTTGTTTCTTAGCAATCACAATTAAACCTGTACAGAAACCTGTTCAGAGCAAAGCTCGAATTTTTAGCATCGTACACTAGACGGTCTCGCCCATCGCACAGGGAATCGATGAAAGGTTAACCGGAGTTTTATGTGGTTGAGAGGATGTCACTGGGGTTTCTGCCGTGGCGAAGTAGAGCTCGACGGTATTCATCACTGCGCATTTTTACATGTGCGGAAGTGTGGTTAGATGCAGTGTACCTTTCGTCTAATGAGACAGACAATGCAGTGGCATCTCTCCCCTATTTGTGGGTATTACTGTGGATTGATGATGGATAGCTAACGGTGTTTTCAAGAAATCCAACAAAACCTGTACAGGAACCTGTTCAGAGCAAATCACGAAGTTTAGCATCTTACTCTAGACGGTCTAGCCCATCGCACTGCGAATCGATGAAAGGTTAACAGGATTTTTATGCGGTTGAGAGGATGTCACTGGTGTGTCTGCCGTGGCGAAGTAGAGCTCGAAGGTATACATCACTGCGCATTTTTACATGTGCGGAAGTGTAGTTAGATGCAGTGTACCTGTCGTCTAATGAGACAGGCCCTGCAGTGGAATCGCTGCCCTATTTGCGGTTATTACTGAGGATTGATGACGGATAGCTGGCGTTGTTTCTAAGCAATCACAACTAATCCTGTACAGAAACCTGTTCTGAGCAAAGCTCGAATTTTTAGCATCGTACACTAGACGGTCTCGCCCCTCGCACTGGGAATCGATGAGAGGCTAACCGGAGTTTTATGCGGTTGAGAGGATGTTACTGGGGTCTCTGCCGTGGCGAAGTAGAGCTCGAAGGTATACATCAAGGGGCAATTTTACATGTGCGGAAGTGTAGTTAGATGCAGTGTACCTGTCGTCTAATGAGACAGGCCCTGCAGTGGCATCGCTGTCCTCCTTGCGGGTATTACTGTGGGTAGATGACGGACCCAGCTAACGATGTTTCCAAGCAATCCCAACAAAACCTGTCCAGGAACCTGTTCAGAGCAAAGCACGAAGTTAAGCATCGTACTCTAGACGGTCTCGCGCATCACACTGTGAATCGATGAAAGGTTAACCGGAGTTTTATGCGGTTCAGAGGATTTCACTGGGGTCTCAGCCGTGGCGAAGTAGAGCTCGCAAGCATACATCACTGCGCATTTTTGTCATGTGCGGAAGTGTAGTTAGATGCAGTGTAACTGTCGTATAATGAGACAAGTCCTGCAGTGGCTTTGCAGTCCCCATTGCGGGAATTACTGTGGATTGATGACGGATAGATAACGGTGTTTCCATGAAATCCAACAAAATCTGTACAGGAAGCTGTTCAGAGCAAATCACGAAGTTTAGCATCGTTCTCTATACGGTCTCGCCCATCGCACTGCGAATCGATGAAAGGTCAACCGGAGTTTTATGCGGTTCAGAGGATGATGTCACTGGGTCTTGCCGTGGCGGAGTGGATCTCGAAGGTATGCATCACTGCGCATTTTAACATGAGCAGACGTGTAGTTAGACGCTTTGTAACTGTCGTCTTATGAGACAGGCCTACAGTGGCATCGCTGCCCCATTTGCGGCTATTACTGAGGATTGATGACAGATAGCTGGCGTTGTTTCCAAACAATCACAACTAAACCTGTACAGAAACCTCTTCAGAGCAAAGCTCGAATTTTTAGCATCATACACTAGATGGTCTCGCCCATCGCACTGGGAATCGATGAAAGGTTAACCGGAGTTTTATGCGGGTGAGAGGATGCCACTGGGGTCTCTGCCGTGTCGAACTAGATCTCGATGGTGTACATCACTGCGCATTTTTACATGTGCGGAAGTGTAGTTAGATGCAGTGTACCTGTCGTCTAATGAGCCAGGCCGTGCAGTGGCATCGCTGCCCTATTTGTGGGTATTACAGTGGATTGATGATGGATTGCTAACGGTGTTTCCAAGAAATCTCAATAAAGCATGTACAGGAACCTGTTCAGAGTAAAGCTCGAATTTTTAGCATCGTAATCAAGACGGTCTCGCCCATCGCACTGGGAATCGATGAAAGGTTAACCGAAGTTTTATGCTGTTCAGACGATGTTACAGGGGTCTCTGCCAAGGCGAAGTAGAGCTCGAAGGTATACATCACTGCGCAGCCTTACATGTGCGGATGTGTAGTCAGATGCAGTGTAACTGTCGTCTAATGAGGCAGGCCCAGCAGTTGCATCGCTGGCCCCCTTGCGGCTATTACTGTGGATTGAGGACGGATAGCTAACGGTGTTTCCAAGAAATCCCTATAAAACGTGTACACGAACCTGTTCAGAGCAAAGCTCGAATTTTTAGCATCGTACTCAAGACGGACTCGCCCATCGCACTGGGAATCGATGAAAGGTTAACCGGAGTTTTATGCGGTTGAGAGGATGTCACTGGGTCTCTGCCGTGGCGATGTAGAGCTCGAAGGTATACATCACTGCGCATTTTCACATGTGCGGAAGTGTAGTCAGATGCAGTCAAACTGTCGTCTAATGAGACAGGCCCTGCAGTGGCATCGCTGCACCCCTTGCGGGTATCAATGAGGAATGATGACGGATAGCTGGCGTTGTTTCCTAGCAATCACAAAAAACCTGTACAGAAACCTGTTCAGAGCAAAGCCTGAAGTTTAGCATCGTACTCTAGACGGTCTCGCCCATCGCAGTGGGAATCGACGAAAGGTTAACCGGAGATTTATGCGGTTCAGACGATGTCACAGGGGTCTCTGCCGTGGCGAAGTAGAGCTCGAAGGTATACATCACTGCGCATTTTTATATGTGCGGTAGTCCAGTTAGATGCAGTGTAACTGTCGTCTAATGAGACAGGCCCTGGAGTGGCATCGCTGTCCCCCTTGCGGGAATTACTGTGGATTGATGACGGATAGCTAAAGGTGTTTCCAAGAAATCCAACAAAACCTGCACAGGGACCTGTTCAGAGCAAAGCACGAAGTCTAGCATCGTACTCTATACGGTCTCGCCCATCGCACTGCGAATCGATGAAAGGTCAACCTAAATTTTATGCGGTTCAGAGGGTGATGTCACTGGGGTCTTGCCGTGGCGCAGTGGAGCTCGAAGGTATATATCACAGCGCATTTTTACATGTGCGGAAGTGTAGTTAGATGCATTGTAACTTTCGTCTAATGAGACAGGCCCTGCAGTGGCATCGCTGCCCTATTTGCGGTTATTACTGAGGATTCATGACGGATAGCTGGCGTTGTTTCTAAGCAATCACAACTAAACCTGTACAGAAACCTGTTCAGAGCAAAGCTCGAATTTTTAGCATCGTACACTAGACGGTCTCGCCCATCGCACAGGGAATCGATGAAAGGTTAACCGGAGTTTTATGTGGTTGAGAGGATGTCACTGGGGTCTCTGCCGTGGCGAAGTAGAGCTCGAAGGTATTCATCACTGCGCATTTTTACATGTGCGGAAGTGTAGTTAGATGCAGTGTACCTTTCGTCTAATGAGACAGACAATGCAGTGGCATCTCTCCCCTATTTGTGGGTATTACTGTGGATTGATGACGGACCCAGCTAACGGTGTTTCCAAGCAATCCCAACAAAACCTGTCCAGGAACCTGTTCAGAGCAAAGCACGAAGTCTAGCATCGTACTCAATACGGTCTCGCTCATCGCACTGCTAATCGATGAAAGGTCAACCAGAGTTTTATGCGGTTCAGAGGATGATGTCACTGGGGCCTTGTCGTGACGGAGTGGAGCTCGAAGGTATACATCACTGCGGATTTTTACATGTGCAGACGTGTAGTTAGACGCATTGTAACTGTCGTCTAATGAGACAGGCCCTGCAGTGGCAGCGCTGCCCCATTTGCGGTTATTACTGAGTATTGATGACAGATAGCTGGCGTTGTTTCCAAGCAATCACAACTAAACCTGTACAGAAACCTCTTCAGAGCAAAGCTCTAATTTTAGCATCATACACTAGATGGTCTCGCCCATCGCACTGGGAATCGATGAAAGGTTAACCGGAGTTTTATGCGGTTGAGAGGATGCCACTGGGGTCTCTGCCGTGTCGAACTAGATCTCGAAGGTGTACATCACTGCGCATTTTTACATGTGCGGAAGTGTAGTTAGATGCAGTGTACCTGTCGTCTAATGAGCCAGGCCGTGCAGTGGCATCGCTGCCCTATTTGTGGGTATTACTGTGGATTGATGATGGATTGCTAACGGTGATTCCAAGAAATCTCAATAAAACATGTACAGGAACCTGTTCAGAGCAAAGCTCGAATTTTTAGCATCGTAATCAAAACGGTCTCGCCCATCGCACTGGGAATCGATGAAAGGTTAACCGAAGTTTTATGCGGTTCAGACGATGTCACAGGGGTCTCTGCCATGGCGAAGTAGAGCTCGAAGGCATACATCACTGCGCATTCTTACATGTGCGGATGTGTAGTTAGATGCATTGTTACTGTCGTCTAATGAGACAGGCCCTGCAGTGACATCGCTCCCCCATTTGCGGTTATTACTGAGGATTGATGACGGATAGCTAACGGTGTTTCCAAGAAATCCCAATAAAACGTGTACACGAACCTGTTCAGAGCAAAGCTCGAATTTTTAGCATCGTACTCAAGACGGTCTCGCCCATCGCACTGGGAATCGATGAAAGGTTTACCGAAGTTTTATGCGGTTCAGACGATGTCACAGCGGTCTCTGCCATGGCGAAGTAGAGCTCGAAGGCATACATCACTGCGCATTCTTACATGTGCGGATGTGTAGTTAGATGCATTGTTACTGTCGTCTAATGAGACAGGCCCTGCAGTGACATCGCTCCCCCATTTGCGGTTATTAATGAGGATTGATGACGGATAGCTAACGGTGTTTCCAAGAAATCCCAATACAACGTGTACACGAACCTGTTCAGAGCAAAGCTCGAATTTTTAGCATCGTACTCAAGACGGACTCGCCCATCGCACTGGGAATCGATGAAAGGTTAACCGGAGTTTTATGCGGTGTTGAGGATGCCACTGGGGTCTCTGCCGTGTCGAACTAGAGCTCGAAGGTGTACATCACTGCGGATTTTTACATGTGCGGAAGTGTAGTTAGATGCAGTGTACCTGTCGTCTAATGAGCCAGGCCCTGCAGTGGCATCGCTGCCCTATTTGTGGGTATTACTGTGGATTGATGATGGATTGCTAGCGGTGATTCCAAGAAATCTCAATAAAACATGTACAGGAACCTGTTCAGAGCAAAGCTCGAATTTTTAGCATCGTAATCAAAACGGTCTCGCCCATCGCACTGGGAATCGACGAAAGGTTTACCGAAGTTTTATGCGGTTCAGACGATGTCACAGCGGTCTCTGCCATGGCGAGGTAGAGCTCGAAGGCATACATCACTGCGCATTCTTACATGTGCGGATGTGTAGTTAGATGCATTGTTACTGTCGTCTAATGAGACAGGCCCTGCAGTGGCATCGCTGCCCCATTTGCGGTTATTACTGAGGATTGATGACGGATAGCTGGCGTTGTTTCCAAGCAATCACAACTAAACCTGTACAGAAACCTGTTCAGAGCAAAGCTCGAATTTTTAGCATCGTACACTAGACGGTCTCGCCCATCGCACTGGGAATCGATGAGAGGTTAACCGGAGTTTTATGCGGTTGAGAGGATGTTACTGGGGTCTCTGCCGTGGCGAAGTAGAGCTCGAAGGTATACATCACTGTGCAATTTTACATGTGCGGAAGTGTAGTTAGATGCAGTCCTGTCGTCTAATGAGACAGGCCCTGCAGTGGCATCGCTGTCCTCCTTGCGGGTATTACTGTGGGTAGATGACGGACCCAGCTAACGGTGTTTCCAAGCAATCCCAACAAAACCTGTTTAGGAACCTGTTCAGAGCAAAGCACGAAGTTTAGCATCGTACTCTAGACGGTCTCGCGCATCACACTGTGAATCGATGAAAGGTTAACCGGAGTTTTATGCGGTTCAGAGGATTTCACTGGGGTCTCAGCCGTGGCGAAGTAGAGCTCGCAAGCATACATCACTGCGCATTTTTACATGAGCGGTAGTGTAGTTAGATGCAGTGTAACACTCGTCTAATGAGACAGGCCCTGCAGTGGCATCGCTGTCCCCCTTGCGGGAATTACTGTCGATTTATGACGGATACCTAACGGTGTTTCCAAGAAATCCAACAAACCTGCACAGGGACCTGTTCAGAGCAAAGCACGAAGTCTAGCATCGAACTCTATACGGTCTCGCCCATCGCACTGCCAATCGATGAAAGGTCAACCGGAGTTTTATGCTGTTGAGAGGATGCCACTGGGGTCTCTGCTGTGTCGAAGTAGAGCTCGAAGGTGTACATCACTGCGCATTTTTACATATGCGGAAGTGTAGTTAGATGCAGTGTACCTGTCGTCTAATGAGCCAGGCCCTGCCGTGGCATCGCTGCCCTATTTGTGGGTATTACTGCGGATTGATGATGGATTGCTAACGGTGATTCCAAGAAATCTCAATAAAACATGTACAGGAACCTGTTCAGAGCAAAGCTAGAATTTTTAGCATCGTCCTCAAGAAGGTCGCGCCCATCGCACTGGAAATCGATGGAAGGTTAACCGAAGTTTTATGCGGTACAGACGATGTCACAGGGGTCTCTGCCATGGCGAAGTAGAGCTCGAAGGTATACATCACTGCGCATTCTTACATGTGCGGATGTGTAGTTAGATGCATTGTTACTGTCGTCTAATGAGACAGGCCCTGCAGTGGCATCGCTGCCCCATTTGCGGTTATTACTGAGGATTGATGACGGATAGCTGGCGTTGTTTCCAAGCAATCACCACTAAACCTGTACAGAAACCTGTTCAGAGCAAAGCTCGAATTTTTAGCATCGTACACTAGACGGTCTCGCCCATCGCACTGGGAATCGATAAAAGGTTAACCGGAGTTTTATGCGGTTGAGATGATGTCACTGGGAGATCCACTGTGGCGAAGTAGAGCTCGAAGGTATACATCACTGCGCATTTTTACATGTGCGGTAGTGTAGTTAGATGCAGTGTAACACTCGTCTAATGAGACAGGCCCTGCAGTGGCATCGCTGTCCCCCTTGCGGGAATTACTGTCGATTTATGACGGCTACCTAACGGTGTTTCCAAGAAATCCAACAAACCTGCACAGGGACCTGTTCAGAGCAAAGCACGAAGTCTAGCATCGTACTCAATACGGTCTCGCTCATCGCACTGCTAATCGATGAAAGGTCAACCAGAGTTTTATGCGGTTCAGAGGATGATGTCACTGGGGCCTTGTCGTGACGGAGTGGAGCTCGAAGGTATACATCACTGCGGATTTTTACATGTGCAGACGTGTAGTTAGACGCATTGTAACTGTCGTCTAATGAGACAGGCCCTGCAGTGGCAGCGCTGCCCCATTTGCGGTTATTACTGAGTATTGATGACAGATAGCTGGCGTTGTTTCCAAGCAATCACAACTAAACCTGTACAGAAACCTCTTCAGAGCAAAGCTCTAATTTTAGCATCATACACTAGATGGTCTCGCCCATCGCACTGGGAATCGATGAAAGGTTAACCGGAGTTTTATGCGGTTGAGAGGATGCCACTGGGGTCTCTGCCGTGTCGAACTAGATCTCGAAGGTGTACATCACTGCGCATTTTTACATGTGCGGAAGTGTAGTTAGATGCAGTGTACCTGTCGTCTAATGAGCCAGGCCGTGCAGTGGCATCGCTGCCCTATTTGTGGGTATTACTGTGGATTGATGATGGATTGCTAACGGTGATTCCAAGAAATCTCAATAAAACATGTACAGGAACCTGTTCAGAGCAAAGCTCGAATTTTTAGCATCGTAATCAAAACGGTCTCGCCCATCGCACTGGGAATCGATGAAAGGTTAACCGAAGTTTTATGCGGTTCAGACGATGTCACAGGGGTCTCTGCCATGGCGAAGTAGAGCTCGAAGGCATACATCACTGCGCATTCTTACATGTGCGGATGTGTAGTTAGATGCATTGTTACTGTCGTCTAATGAGACAGGCCCTGCAGTGACATCGCTCCCCCATTTGCGGTTATTACTGAGGATTGATGACGGATAGCTAACGGTGTTTCCAAGAAATCCCAATAAAACGTGTACACGAACCTGTTCAGAGCAAAGCTCGAATTTTTAGCATCGTACTCAAGACGGACTCGCCCATCGCACTGGGAATCGATGAAAGGTTAACCGGAGTTTTATGCGGTTGAGAGGATGCCACTGGGGTCTCTGCCGTGGCGAAGTAGAGCTCGAAGGTATACATCACTGTGCAATTTTACATGTGCGGAAGTGTAGTTAGATGCAGTGTACCTGTCGTCTAATGAGCCAGGCCCTGCAGTGGCATCGCTGCCCTATTTGTGGGTATTACTGTGAATTGATGATGAATTGCTAACGTGATTGCAAGAAATCTCAATAAAACATGTACAGGCGCCTGTTCAGAGCAAAGCTCGAATTTTTAGCATCGTAATCAAGACGGTCTCGCACATCGCACTGGGAATCGATGAAAGGTTAACCGAAGTTTTATGCGGTTCAGAGGATGATGTCACTGGGGTCTTGCCGTGGCGGAGTGGATCTCGAAGGTATGCATCACTGCGGATATTTACATGTGCAGATGTGTAGTTAGACGCATTGTAACTGTCGTCTAATGAGACAGGCCCTGCAGTGGCATCGCTGCCCCATTTGCGGTTATTACTGAGGATTGATGACAGATAGCTGGCGTTGTTTCCAAGCCATCACAACTAAACCTGTACAGAAACCTCTTCAGAGCAAAGCTCGAATTTTTAGCATCATACACTAGATGGTCTCGTCCATCGCACTGCGAATCGATGAAAGGTCAAACGGAATTTTATGCGGTTCAGAGGGTGATGTCACTGGGGTCTTGCCGTGGCGCTGTGGAGCTCGAAGGTATATATCACAGCGCATTTTTACATGTGCGGAAGTGTAGGTAGGTGCATTGTAACTTTCGTCTAATGAGACAGGCCCTGCAGTGGCATCGCTGCCCTATTTGCGGTTATTACTGAGGATTCATGACGGATAGCTGGCGTTGTTTCTTAGCAATCACAATTAAACCTGTACAGAAACCTGTTCAGAGCAAAGCTCGAATTTTTAGCATCGTACACTAGACGGTCTCGCCCATCGCACAGGGAATCGATGAAAGGTTAACCGGAGTTTTATGTGGTTGAGAGGATGTCACTGGGGTTTCTGCCGTGGCGAAGTAGAGCTCGACGGTATTCATCACTGCGCATTTTTACATGTGCGGAAGTGTGGTTAGATGCAGTGTACCTTTCGTCTAATGAGACAGACAATGCAGTGGCATCTCTCCCCTATTTGTGGGTATTACTGTGGATTGATGATGGATAGCTAACGGTGTTTTCAAGAAATCCAACAAAACCTGTACAGGAACCTGTTCAGAGCAAATCACGAAGTTTAGCATCTTACTCTAGACGGTCTAGCCCATCGCACTGCGAATCGATGAAAGGTTAACAGGATTTTTATGCGGTTGAGAGGATGTCACTGGTGTGTCTGCCGTGGCGAAGTAGAGCTCGAAGGTATACATCACTGCGCATTTTTACATGTGCGGAAGTGTAGTTAGATGCAGTGTACCTGTCGTCTAATGAGACAGGCCCTGCAGTGGAATCGCTGCCCTATTTGCGGTTATTACTGAGGATTGATGACGGATAGCTGGCGTTGTTTCTAAGCAATCACAACTAATCCTGTACAGAAACCTGTTCTGAGCAAAGCTCGAATTTTTAGCATCGTACACTAGACGGTCTCGCCCCTCGCACTGGGAATCGATGAGAGGCTAACCGGAGTTTTATGCGGTTGAGAGGATGTTACTGGGGTCTCTGCCGTGGCGAAGTAGAGCTCGAAGGTATACATCAAGGGGCAATTTTACATGTGCGGAAGTGTAGTTAGATGCAGTGTACCTGTCGTCTAATGAGACAGGCCCTGCAGTGGCATCGCTGTCCTCCTTGCGGGTATTACTGTGGGTAGATGACGGACCCAGCTAACGATGTTTCCAAGCAATCCCAACAAAACCTGTCCAGGAACCTGTTCAGAGCAAAGCACGAAGTTAAGCATCGTACTCTAGACGGTCTCGCGCATCACACTGTGAATCGATGAAAGGTTAACCGGAGTTTTATGCGGTTCAGAGGATTTCACTGGGGTCTCAGCCGTGGCGAAGTAGAGCTCGCAAGCATACATCACTGCGCATTTTTGTCATGTGCGGAAGTGTAGTTAGATGCAGTGTAACTGTCGTATAATGAGACAAGTCCTGCAGTGGCTTTGCAGTCCCCATTGCGGGAATTACTGTGGATTGATGACGGATAGATAACGGTGTTTCCATGAAATCCAACAAAATCTGTACAGGAAGCTGTTCAGAGCAAATCACGAAGTTTAGCATCGTTCTCTATACGGTCTCGCCCATCGCACTGCGAATCGATGAAAGGTCAACCGGAGTTTTATGCGGTTCAGAGGATGATGTCACTGGGTCTTGCCGTGGCGGAGTGGATCTCGAAGGTATGCATCACTGCGCATTTTAACATGAGCAGACGTGTAGTTAGACGCTTTGTAACTGTCGTCTTATGAGACAGGCCTACAGTGGCATCGCTGCCCCATTTGCGGCTATTACTGAGGATTGATGACAGATAGCTGGCGTTGTTTCCAAACAATCACAACTAAACCTGTACAGAAACCTCTTCAGAGCAAAGCTCGAATTTTTAGCATCATACACTAGATGGTCTCGCCCATCGCACTGGGAATCGATGAAAGGTTAACCGGAGTTTTATGCGGGTGAGAGGATGCCACTGGGGTCTCTGCCGTGTCGAACTAGATCTCGATGGTGTACATCACTGCGCATTTTTACATGTGCGGAAGTGTAGTTAGATGCAGTGTACCTATCGTCTAATGAGCCAGGCCGTGCAGTGGCATCGCTGCCCTATTTGTGGGTATTACAGTGGATTGATGATGGATTGCTAACGGTGTTTCCAAGAAATCTCAATAAAGCATGTACAGGAACCTGTTCAGAGTAAAGCTCGAATTTTTAGCATCGTAATCAAGACGGTCTCGCCCATCGCACTGGGAATCGATGAAAGGTTAACCGAAGTTTTATGCTGTTCAGACGATGTTACAGGGGTCTCTGCCAAGGCGAAGTAGAGCTCGAAGGTATACATCACTGCGCAGTCTTACATGTGCGGATGTGTAGTCAGATGCAGTGTAACTGTCGTCTAATGAGGCAGGCCCAGCAGTTGCATCGCTGGCCCCCTTGCGGCTATTACTGTGGATTGAGGACGGATAGCTAACGGTGTTTCCAAGAAATCCCTATAAAACGTGTACACGAACCTGTTCAGAGCAAAGCTCGAATTTTTAGCATCGTACTCAAGACGGACTCGCCCATCGCACTGGGAATCGATGAAAGGTTAACCGGAGTTTTATGCGGTTGAGAGGATGTCACTGGGTCTCTGCCGTGGCGATGTAGAGCTCGAAGGTATACATCACTGCGCATTTTCACATGTGCGGAAGTGTAGTCAGATGCAGTCAAACTGTCGTCTAATGAGACAGGCCCTGCAGTGGCATCGCTGCACCCCTTGCGGGTATCAATGAGGAATGATGACGGATAGCTGGCGTTGTTTCCTAGCAATCACAAAAAACCTGTACAGAAACCTGTTCAGAGCAAAGCCTGAAGTTTAGCATCGTACTCTAGACGGTCTCGCCCATCGCAGTGGGAATCGACGAAAGGTTAACCGGAGATTTATGCGGTTCAGACGATGTCACAGGGGTCTCTGCCGTGGCGAAGTAGAGCTCGAAGGTATACATCACTGCGCATTTTTATATGTGCGGTAGTCCAGTTAGATGCAGTGTAACTGTCGTCTAATGAGACAGGCCCTGGAGTGGCATCGCTGTCCCCCTTGCGGGAATTACTGTGGATTGATGACGGATAGCTAAAGGTGTTTCCAAGAAATCCAACAAAACCTGCACAGGGACCTGTTCAGAGCAAAGCACGAAGTCTAGCATCGTACTCTATACGGTCTCGCCCATCGCACTGCGAATCGATGAAAGGTCAACCTAAATTTTATGCGGTTCAGAGGGTGATGTCACTGGGGTCTTGCCGTGGCGCAGTGGAGCTCGAAGGTATATATCACAGCGCATTTTTACATGTGCGGAAGTGTAGTTAGATGCATTGTAACTTTCGTCTAATGAGACAGGCCCTGCAGTGGCATCGCTGCCCTATTTGCGGTTATTACTGAGGATTCATGACGGATAGCTGGCGTTGTTTCTAAGCAATCACAACTAAACCTGTACAGAAACCTGTTCAGAGCAAAGCTCGAATTTTTAGCATCGTACACTAGACGGTCTCGCCCATCGCACAGGGAATCGATGAAAGGTTAACCGGAGTTTTATGTGGTTGAGAGGATGTCACTGGGGTCTCTGCCGTGGCGAAGTAGAGCTCGAAGGTATTCATCACTGCGCATTTTTACATGTGCGGAAGTGTAGTTAGATGCAGTGTACCTTTCGTCTAATGAGACAGACAATGCAGTGGCATCTCTCCCCTATTTGTGGGTATTACTGTGGATTGATGACGGACCCAGCTAACGGTGTTTCCAAGCAATCCCAACAAAACCTGTCCAGGAACCTGTTCAGAGCAAAGCACGAAGTCTAGCATCGTACTCAATACGGTCTCGCTCATCGCACTGCTAATCGATGAAAGGTCAACCAGAGTTTTATGCGGTTCAGAGGATGATGTCACTGGGGCCTTGTCGTGACGGAGTGGAGCTCGAAGGTATACATCACTGCGGATTTTTACATGTGCAGACGTGTAGTTAGACGCATTGTAACTGTCGTCTAATGAGACAGGCCCTGCAGTGGCAGCGCTGCCCCATTTGCGGTTATTACTGAGTATTGATGACAGATAGCTGGCGTTGTTTCCAAGCAATCACAACTAAACCTGTACAGAAACCTCTTCAGAGCAAAGCTCTAATTTTAGCATCATACACTAGATGGTCTCGCCCATCGCACTGGGAATCGATGAAAGGTTAACCGGAGTTTTATGCGGTTGAGAGGATGCCACTGGGGTCTCTGCCGTGTCGAACTAGATCTCGAAGGTGTACATCACTGCGCATTTTTACATGTGCGGAAGTGTAGTTAGATGCAGTGTACCTGTCGTCTAATGAGCCAGGCCGTGCAGTGGCATCGCTGCCCTATTTGTGGGTATTACTGTGGATTGATGATGGATTGCTAACGGTGATTCCAAGAAATCTCAATAAAACATGTACAGGAACCTGTTCAGAGCAAAGCTCGAATTTTTAGCATCGTAATCAAAACGGTCTCGCCCATCGCACTGGGAATCGATGAAAGGTTAACCGAAGTTTTATGCGGTTCAGACGATGTCACAGGGGTCTCTGCCATGGCGAAGTAGAGCTCGAAGGCATACATCACTGCGCATTCTTACATGTGCGGATGTGTAGTTAGATGCATTGTTACTGTCGTCTAATGAGACAGGCCCTGCAGTGACATCGCTCCCCCATTTGCGGTTATTACTGAGGATTGATGACGGATAGCTAACGGTGTTTCCAAGAAATCCCAATAAAACGTGTACACGAACCTGTTCAGAGCAAAGCTCGAATTTTTAGCATCGTACTCAAGACGGACTCGCCCATCGCACTGGGAATCGATGAAAGGTTAACCGGAGTTTTATGCGGTTGAGAGGATGCCACTGGGGTCTCTGCCGTGGCGAAGTAGAGCTCGAAGGTATACATCACTGTGCAATTTTACATGTGCGGAAGTGTAGTTAGATGCAGTGTACCTGTCGTCTAATGAGCCAGGCCCTGCAGTGGCATCGCTGCCCTATTTGTGGGTATTACTGTGAATTGATGATGAATTGCTAACGTGATTGCAAGAAATCTCAATAAAACATGTACAGGCGCCTGTTCAGAGCAAAGCTCGAATTTTTAGCATCGTAATCAAGACGGTCTCGCACATCGCACTGGGAATCGATGAAAGGTTAACCGAAGTTTTATGCGGTTCAGAGGATGATGTCACTGGGGTCTTGCCGTGGCGGAGTGGATCTCGAAGGTATGCATCACTGCGGATATTTACATGTGCAGATGTGTAGTTAGACGCATTGTAACTGTCGTCTAATGAGACAGGCCCTGCAGTGGCATCGCTGCCCCATTTGCGGTTATTACTGAGGATTGATGACAGATAGCTGGCGTTGTTTCCAAGCCATCACAACTAAACCTGTACAGAAACCTCTTCAGAGCAAAGCTCGAATTTTTAGCATCATACACTAGATGGTCTCGTCCATCGCACTGCGAATCGATGAAAGGTCAAACGGAATTTTATGCGGTTCAGAGGGTGATGTCACTGGGGTCTTGCCGTGGCGCAGTGGAGCTCGAAGGTATATATCACAGCGCATTTTTACATGTGCGGAAGTGTAGGTAGGTGCATTGTAACTTTCGTCTAATGAGACAGGCCCTGCAGTGGCATCGCTGCCCTATTTGCGGTTATTACTGAGGATTCATGACGGATAGCTGGCGTTGTTTCTTAGCAATCACAATTAAACCTGTACAGAAACCTGTTCAGAGCAAAGCTCGAATTTTTAGCATCGTACACTAGACGGTCTCGCCCATCGCACAGGGAATCGATGAAAGGTTAACCGGAGTTTTATGTGGTTGAGAGGATGTCACTGGGGTTTCTGCCGTGGCGAAGTAGAGCTCGACGGTATTCATCACTGCGCATTTTTACATGTGCGGAAGTGTGGTTAGATGCAGTGTACCTTTCGTCTAATGAGACAGACAATGCAGTGGCATCTCTCCCCTATTTGTGGGTATTACTGTGGATTGATGATGGATAGCTAACGGTGTTTTCAAGAAATCCAACAAAACCTGTACAGGAACCTGTTCAGAGCAAATCACGAAGTTTAGCATCTTACTCTAGACGGTCTAGCCCATCGCACTGCGAATCGATGAAAGGTTAACAGGATTTTTATGCGGTTGAGAGGATGTCACTGGTGTGTCTGCCGTGGCGAAGTAGAGCTCGAAGGTATACATCACTGCGCATTTTTACATGTGCGGAAGTGTAGTTAGATGCAGTGTACCTGTCGTCTAATGAGACAGGCCCTGCAGTGGAATCGCTGCCCTATTTGCGGTTATTACTGAGGATTGATGACGGATAGCTGGCGTTGTTTCTAAGCAATCACAACTAATCCTGTACAGAAACCTGTTCTGAGCAAAGCTCGAATTTTTAGCATCGTACACTAGACGGTCTCGCCCCTCGCACTGGGAATCGATGAGAGGCTAACCGGAGTTTTATGCGGTTAAGAGGATGTTACTGGGGTCTCTGCCGTGGCGAAGTAGAGCTCGAAGGTATACATCAAGGGGCAATTTTACATGTGCGGAAGTGTAGTTAGATGCAGTGTACCTGTCGTCTAATGAGACAGGCCCTGCAGTGGCATCGCTGTCCTCCTTGCGGGTATTACTGTGGGTAGATGACGGACCCAGCTAACGATGTTTCCAAGCAATCCCAACAAAACCTGTCCAGGAACCTGTTCAGAGCAAAGCACGAAGTTAAGCATCGTACTCTAGACGGTCTCGCGCATCACACTGTGAATCGATGAAAGGTTAACCGGAGTTTTATGCGGTTCAGAGGATTTCACTGGGGTCTCAGCCGTGGCGAAGTAGAGCTCGCAAGCATACATCACTGCGCATTTTTGTCATGTGCGGAAGTGTAGTTAGATGCAGTGTAACTGTCGTATAATGAGACAAGTCCTGCAGTGGCATTGCAGTCCCCATTGCGGGAATTACTGTGGATTGATGACGGATAGATAACGGTGTTTCCATGAAATCCAACAAAATCTGTACAGGAAGCTGTTCAGAGCAAATCACGAAGTTTAGCATCGTTCTCTATACGGTCTCGCCCATCGCACTGCGAATCGATGAAAGGTCAACCGGAGTTTTATGCGGTTCAGAGGATGATGTCACTGGGTCTTGCCGTGTCGAACTAGATCTCGATGGTGTACATCACTGCGCATTTTTACATGTGCGGAAGTGTAGTTAGATGCAGTGTACCTGTCGTCTAATGAGCCAGGCCGTGCAGTGGCATCGCTGCCCTATTTGTGGGTATTACAGTGGATTGATGATGGATTGCTAACGGTGTTTCCAAGAAATCTCAATAAAGCATGTACAGGAACCTGTTCAGAGTAAAGCTCGAATTTTTAGCATCGTAATCAAGACGGTCTCGCCCATCGCACTGGGAATCGATGAAAGGTTAACCGAAGTTTTATGCTGTTCAGACGATGTTACAGGGGTCTCTGCCAAGGCGAAGTAGAGATCGAAGGTATACATCACTGCGCAGTCTTACATGTGCGGATGTGTAGTCAGATGCAGTGTAACTGTCGTCTAATGAGGCAGGCCCAGCAGTTGCATCGCTGGCCCCCTTGCGGCTATTACTGTGGATTGAGGACGGATAGCTAACGGTGTTTCCAAGAAATCCCTATAAAACGTGTACACGAACCTGTTCAGAGCAAAGCTCGAATTTTTAGCATCGTACTCAAGACGGACTCGCCCATCGCACTGGGAATCGATGAAAGGTTAACCGGAGTTTTATGCGGTTGAGAGGATGTCACTGGGTCTCTGCCGTGGCGATGTAGAGCTCGAAGGTATACATCACTGCGCATTTTCACATGTGCGGAAGTGTAGTCAGATGCAGTCAAACTGTCGTCTAATGAGACAGGCCCTGCAGTGGCATCGCTGCACCCCTTGCGGGTATCAATGAGGAATGATGACGGATAGCTGGCGTTGTTTCCTAGCAATCACAACAAAACCTGTACAGAAACCTGATCAGAGCAAAGCTCGAAGATAAGCATCGTACTCTAGACGGTCTCGCCCATCGCAGTGGGAATCGACGAAAGGTTAACCGGAGATTTATGCGGTTCAGACGATGTCACAGGGGTCTCTGCCGTGGCGAAGTAGAGCTCGAAGGTATACATCACTGCGCATTTTTATATGTGCGGTAGTCCAGTTAGATGCAGTGTAACTGTCGTCTAATGAGACAGGCCCTGGAGTGGCATCGCTGTCCCCCTTGCGGGAATTACTGTGGATTGATGACGGATAGCTAAAGGTGTTTCCAAGAAATCCAACAAAACCTGCACAGGGACCTGTTCAGAGCAAAGCACGAAGTCTAGCATCGTACTCTATACGGTCTCGCCCATCGCACTGCGAATCGATGAAAGGTCAACCTAAATTTTATGCGGTTCAGAGGGTGATGTCACTGGGGTCTTGCCGTGGCGCAGTGGAGCTCGAAGGTATATATCACAGCGCATTTTTACATGTGCGGAAGTGTAGTTAGATGCATTGTAACTTTCGTCTAATGAGACAGGCCCTGCAGTGGCATCGCTGCCCTATTTGCGGTTATTACTGAGGATTCATGACGGATAGCTGGCGTTGTTTCTAAGCAATCACAACTAAACCTGTACAGAAACCTGTTCAGAGCAAAGCTCGAATTTTTAGCATCGTACACTAGACGGTCTCGCCCATCGCACAGGGAATCGATGAAAGGTTAACCGGAGTTTTATGTGGTTGAGAGGATGTCACTGGGGTCTCTGCCGTGGCGAAGTAGAGCTCGAAGGTATTCATCACTGCGCATTTTTACATGTGCGGAAGTGTAGTTAGATGCAGTGTACCTTTCGTCTAATGAGACAGACAATGCAGTGGCATCTCTCCCCTATTTGTGGGTATTACTGTGGATTGATGATGGATAGCTGACGGTTTTTCCAAGAAATCCAACAAAACCTGTACAGGAACCTGTTCAGAGCAAATCACGAAGTTTAGCATCTTACTCTAGACGGTCTAGCCCATCGCAATGCGAATTGATGAAAGGTTAACAGGATTTTTATGCGGTTGAGAGGATGTCACTGGTGTGTCTGCCGTGGCGAAGTAGAGCTCGAAGGTATTTATTTATTTATTTATTTGAAAATACTGCAGCCCCATTCCAGGGGCTATAGCAGGAGTGGTTACATATATCATGTGGTACAGTTGCGCGCATAAAGGGGTACATGGCAAAATGTGAAACAAACGCTGCATACAACATCATTATTGCTACGTCTCAATTTCGGACGCAAAATCAGACACAGAAAAGGCACGTATATTTCCATTTAAAGAGTTCCAACTCTCCACGGTACGCGGAAAAAAACTGTATTTGAAAGCGTTAGTACGGGCAAAAAAGTGTTGGATATTAAGATCGTGATGGCTCCTGGTTAGAGATGGTTTTGAAAACGTGATATGCTTACTCTCTAAGAGGCAATTAGCAGAATGCACTATTGAGTGAAGAAGATTTAAGGACTCAGTTTTCCGGCGAGATGCGAGCGGACTTAAGTTTAAGGAAGATATCGCAGATGAGGGTGAAAAATGAAAGTCGTAGCGGCGAAAAATAAATCTTACAGCTTTTCGTTGTACAGATTCTATTTCATCAATTTCACATTGCTTATATGGATTCCAAACATTGGCAGCGTGCTCAAGAATACGGCGAATTAGAGTTTTATACATGACCAGTTTCGTCTCTTTAGGAGCATCCCGTACTGTGCGCCTCAAGTAACCTACCTTTTTAAGAGCTTTAGCTGTGATATGATCGATGTGTTTTGACCATGACATATTGTGTGAAAAAACAACGCCAAGATATTTATATTCATGTACCCTTTGCAGGGATGAATAATCGTAATTAGAAGGGCATGAATAATTGTAATTAGAAGGGCATAGGCGGTTGGTGAAAGACATGACAACTGTTTTGCTGAAGTTGATTTTCATCTGCCACGTATTGCACCAATCACAGAATATACCAAAAGACTCAGAAGGAAGTGATCACTGACAGAGTTAATAGTGTGGTACAATACACAATCATCGGCGTATAGACGGATCTTTGAGGTTATACTGTCAGGCAAATCATTAATATAAAGTAAAAACAACAAAGGGCCGAGGACAGATTCTTGGGGTACACCTGAGGTGACGTCAGCTTTCGAAGAATCGACAGAATTGAAGCGAACAGACTGGGAGCGGTGCGAGAGGAAATCGGCAATCCAGTCAACGAGTTGAGAGTTATTGAGAATGACTTTTAGTTTGCATAACAGTTTAGAGTGAAGAACGGTATCAAAAGCTTTTGAGAAATCGATGAATATGGCATCGATTTGGTTACCGGCATCTATGCTGAGAAAAATGTCATGCGCAAATTCTGTTAACTGAGTCACTGTACTAAATCCCTTGCGAAACCCGTGTTGAGCCCTTGACAGAAGTTTAGTTGCTTCAAGAAATTTCATGATGTGTTTATAAATAATGTGCTCTAGGATCTTACATGAATGTGCAGTTAAAGAGATCGGCCTATAGTTAGAAAGAAGTTGTTTGTTGCCGGATTTATAGAGCGGGAGTACATTCGCAAGTTTCCATGAGGAAAGGACAATGCCAGTAGAAAGAGATTGTTGAAATATAATTGAGAGATATCAACACGACCAAAGAGAATAACGTGCAAGGAAGGTATTTGGGATACTGTCCGGTCCAGCGCATTTTTTTGAGTCAAGGTGCAAGATAAGATTTAAAACGCCCTGATTGCTAACCGTGATATCAGAGATAGAACGGTCATGATTAGGAAGACAGAAAGATGGAATGATGTTATTATCACGTGCAAAGACAGAATGAAAGTAAACATTAAATGCATCAGATATTTCAGCGGGGTCAGAGACAATTTCTCCATTAATAACGAATGAGGTAGATGAAGTGCCTGAGGGTAGGACAGATCGCCAAAATTTACGAGGGTTATTGCTAAGCAGCCCTTGAAGCTGAACGCGGAAATAGAAATCTTTAGCAGAGTGAATTTTATTACGAAGTTCATTTTTCGCAGCTTGAAATCGAGCAATGGAATCAGGGTTATTGTTACGTGTCATGCGCCTCAGCCGAGACACACGACGTGACATCTGCAAAACATCTCGATTAATCCAAAGGAGAGTAGGATTTCTTTTCTTTGTTTTGACGGGAACAAACAACTTAATGCACAGACTAACAATCTTTTAAAAATATTCAACAAGGTCATTAACATCGCCGTCACGGCTGAGCGCGCAAAAGGAGTCGAAGCACTCGGCCAGTTTGTCGATTATGGAGTTGTCGTCAGCGTGATGGAAATCCAGAAATGACGTGAACGTGCACTGTGGGTTACTATTAAAGCGGGATAGAGTAAGGAGAACTGCTTCATGGTCGGAAATACTATCGACAACCGTGCACTGAAATCCGGTCTCTATTAGGTTGTGGCTCAGGAAGATTAGGTCTAGCAATGAATTTAGTCTGGTAGGAAACGAAACTATTTGAGTGAGACCAAGAGAGAGCGAAAGATCTATCAATTCTTTTGCTAAAGAAGCATCACGGCCAGAATAAGACATCGATGGCCAGTGAATACCAGGCACGTTAAAATCACCCATGAAGATGATGTTTGGTACTGAAAGACTATGCATGAACTGGCCAACAGAGTGCAAAACATCAACAGAAGTTCCGGGGGGTCGGTAAAAAACGCCAATAATAACAGTCTTTTTTTCCAAATAAATCTTGCACCAAATTGACTCAGTGTTGCAAGGAGCGGGTACTATAGAAAACCTAAGATATGAACGAAGAAGTAAAGCTACACCCCCGCCTTTGCCCTCATGTCTGTCGGCACGAATAGCAAGGTAACCAGGTGGGGTAAATTCCGAGTCATATATGTCAGGGTGTAGCCAGGTTTCAGTGATGCCAATAATGTGAGGGTCATGGGAGGACACAAGCGCGAGAAGATCGGGGAGTTTGTTTGAGATGCTTCTAGCGTTAAGATTTAAGACAACGAGACTGGATGGAGAGCTAGGTAACTGTCAATGGGGTGACGAATCAAGTGCAGTAGATTCGCCAGCCTCGTGACGTGGTAACGAAGGAAGCTCAGTATATTCTGTGGCTTCGTGACGTGATAACGAAGGAAGCTCAGAAGATTCGGACACATCGTGATGGGGGTCCCGTTTCAAGCCACTCGAGGCTTCATCCCATGTGTACCTGACACCATCAATGAAAGCATGGTCGTACCGAAGCTTCACCTTTGAACCACCGTGACGAAGCGAGGAAGATGCACTCCATATTTTCTTACGAGGGGCTCGAACATTCGCAGAAAAATCCTCAGTGAAGTAAAATTTTTCCCCTTTGAGTTTCGATAGGTTCTCCATGACAAGAATCTTCTCACTGAAATCAAGGATCCTTAATATGACAGGACGTGTCCGTCCATTACTGGGTCTGCCGATGCGATGACAACGCTCGATGCGTGGACATTCTATGCGAAGCTTGTCAGTAAATATTTTGCAGATTTGGGACAATAAACTGTTGCCATCTTCATCAGGACTCTCTAGTAGACCATGCACAACAAGATTGTTTCGCCTTGACCGGTTTTCCAAGTCTTCATTTTTTACAACCAGGTTAGATATTGTTTTCTTTAAGGATATAATGTCCGAACGGAGGTTAGGGCTCAAAGACTCGGAGGCTAAAGGAGTTGCAGATGATTCCAGTGATGAGACACGAGCTTCAAGATCATCGAGACGAGCGGAAAAAGATTTCTTAATATCTGTAATGTCACTAGCGATTCGTTTTTGACCAGCAAGCAGTTGCGAGAGCTGAGAAAGCACGTCTGCCGCCTCCAGAGTAGAAGACAAGTCAGTATTGGCACACGTTGCCCGTTTCCCGCTAAGATGTTTAGATGAATTAGCTGAGAGTGATCGTTTGGGGGGGGGGGGGGCCTGGATTTTGTTCAACATCCCCGCTCTGTAGAAGGCGAGATAAGCAAAATACAGCATTTGAACAGACACTAACAAAACTCTGTGGGCAGGAAAACAGCAGCAAACAACGATCATCAGATCGAACGCAGTGAGCGTTCTTGAGGTAACATACCTGCACGAAGAACATGCAACGCTTAGGCATCTTGTAAAGGCTGCTGCCGTCCTGCCCACTGAAGTGGTATGCCGGTGCGGTCCGATTTATAGTCCGATGAAGAGCTGACGTAGACCAAGGGCCAATGGTGATTCGACGTTGTAGACAGGCACGTGGGAGGCCGTCAGCGGCCCAGGGGAGCACGCCAGGTATATCACCAACAAGGGTGACATGGCAGTCCGTAGCCAAGATGACGGTCTCATCCACGTGCCGCAGGCTGGACGGTTGCGCAGGCGCACTTGAGTCGAAGTCGCAGAAAAGCGAAACAGCAACAGCCGCGAGGATCTGCACGAAGAACATGCAACGCTTAGGCATCTTGTAAAGGCTGCTGCCGTCCTGCCCACTGAAGTGGTATGCCGGTGCGGTCCGATTTATAGTCCGATGAAGAGCTGACGTAGACCAAGGGCCAATGGAGATTCGACGTTGTAGACAGGCACGTGGGAGGCCGTCAGGGGCCCAGGGGAGCACGCCAGGTATATCACCAACAAGTGTGACATGGCAGTCCGTACCCAAGATGACGGTCCCATCCACGTGCCGCAGGCTGGACGGTTGCGCAGGCGCACTTGAGTCGAAGTCGCAGAAAAGCGAAACAGCAACAGCCGCGAGGATCTGCACGAAGAACATGCAACGCTTAGGCATCTTGTAAAGGCTGCTGCTGTCCTGCCCACTGCGCATTTTTACATGTACGGAAGTGTAGTTAGATGCAGTTTACCTGTCGTCTAATGAGACAGGCCCTGCAGTGGCATCGCTGCCCTATTTGCGGTTATTACTGAGTGTTAAGTGGAAGCCCACGGGAACAATGCCCCCCCCCCCCCCCCCCCGCACCTGTTACCAGTAGCGATCATGCCCGGGGCGGGCCCTGGGCTCCGCCCACTAGTACATACGATGCATTTGCTTTGCTATTGGTCCAAATTGGGCGAGAGCTAGATTACTCAAGCTCCGCCCAATTATCGAAGGGGTTAAAACCCGCGGGAAACGACGACTTGGGACGAGCGCGCCGAGTCTCAAGCTCGGCCGTTTTTAACAGCCTTTTTTTAAACTGCCCTTTTTTTTAAACTGCCTTTTACTCACCTGTCTTTTTTATGTCAGTGCCGTCTTTAATAAATAAGTTTTGCTTTGAGAAGCTGGAATTGCTGCCCCAACCGGCAACGTGTCGCCGGACGAAGACCTGAAGTACTCTTCGTATCGCTAACCGCCGTTCCCATCAGGAGGAGGGCAGGGAAGTTTAACTGGTGCCGTGACCAGGACCGTCTGAGCGGCTTCCTGCAGAGCGGTTGGAGGCAGTACCTTCCGGAAGATTGACGGAGCACAAAATCTTGGGGAGAAGCCCCGGGGACCAAAGTCCAGGCGAGGTCTCGGAGTCAAGGCTCCACGTCAGCGCTGAGGGGCCAGTGAGGCGAAACCGACGGAGCGAAGCGCGGCGACTTCTTCGGCGCCTGCGGCTGGCGACTTCTGCGGCACCCGCGGCTGGCGACCTTGAAGGCCGGGAGGACGTGAAGGGCCTGCTTCAAGCTAAAGATTCCGGCCACCTTTCTGCGCCTCAGGACGTGACTTGCTGCTGCAACGAAACAAGTACCATGACCGACCGCCCGACAACGGAGTGAGTTTCCCCATTCTCACTTTACTTGCCTCGGGAGTGCTTGAGCCGCGGGGTTAGACTTAAACAAGGCAAATGGTCACAATAGGCTGGGTAGGTGGATACGACTGCGAGTATGGCTCTGAGCGCGCAGAAATGTCAGAGGCCGAGCGGGCCATGGAAAAGGAGCGAGGCGACGCTATTATCCAAGAGCTCAAGCGTTAGTTAGCGGTAGCCGAAGAGAAGCTACGGCAGGACAGGAAGAGAATTGAGGAGGAGGAACGCTCACGGAGAGCGGCGCGTGCACCGCTGAAGACGGCGCAGACACAGTCATGCACTATCATCGCAAACGACGCTGATCAAACGCTGATCGATGCGGTGATTAAAGAGGATAGCGGCATTCATTCGGCGCCTATTCAGGACAGTCAGGAGGAGAATCAGGTTCCTCCAGACGGTGCAGCGATCAGTAGAGTCGAGGAGCCGCACATTGTGCAGTCAACCACGGGTGTTGACACACACCAGCACCCCTTGATCCCTAGAGCGGAGGTGGGCTCTGCGCACGTGCCCGGGAAAAATTCGACCAGCGATCAGACCATGCAGGCCGAATATTGCGAAGCAGCCGAGCATGTGGTTAGTAAGGCTAATGGCGCTGATGAGCGAAACGGCACGGACTGCCTTGCCGGAGGGGTTGCCCAGTGTGACACGTTGTTGCCAGTAGAAGCGCCAGTAGGCCAGACAGCGTTTGGCGAAAGCGGCGTGTGCGTGCAAACAGCATGCGCATCATTCACAGCTGCGTTGGAGAAGCCAGCCCCACAGCAGGGTAGTCGCGACTGTTTGGAGCCGAAAAACTCGTCTAACGCGGCGATAAGTTGGGCGGAAGATGAGTGGAGTCCCAGCAGCGACGACGATAAATTTGCTCCACGCCCTGAGAGAAGCAAAGTTACAATGCCGCTTACAGCGGCGAACCGCGACCCAAGCTGCGATCTCATTACGTGTCTGGGCAACTGGCGGGTCGCAAACCTAGAGGCCGGTGATGATGAATGCAATGAGCCGACCATGCCACATTCTAAAAGGCTCTCTCGATATGAGCATTTAGAGCCGTTGGCGGAAGCTTGCGCCCCGTATGCGCAGACTGTCGGCGGCTCCACCGAGGTAGAAGATGAGCAATGCAACCGGAGAGCAGGACAAATGCCAGAATGGTGCACGCTGCATCAAGTAATCTCCAGTTTTATGCCATCGGGCCACGTGTTCGATCCTGGTGGATAAAGACAAACGCCTAAAGATCCCAGCCTTAACTCACTCTGCCGGTCGGCGATAGGTGTAAAGATGTACTTGTGGCTCGAGCACACAACGAGGCAGGGGGTGAGAGTGGGGGAACATGAGCAGTTTACTGCTAAAAGACACTGAAGATGGTTGGACAGGCTCATGCCAGTGGGCTTATTCTGTATTTTGCGAACTGTTTTCCTTTCTGAGGACATATAATCCATGTCTGGCGAATAGCGCCGCGTCACAAGGTCTGTATTGCCCTCATTTGGATCGGGTTGCGGTGTATATGCAACTTCATGAAAGCTATGCATTGATTGAATGTTTCTTCATTCAGTATTTATTTACATGCCGTTGCTTGTGCAATTTTTGTAATGCTTTTACGAGAGGTTTTCATTTATGCTTGTCTTCCTGTAACTGAGATATCCGCATGCATGAAGGCAATTTTTTTTAGTACTCTTTTCGCTATTGTAAGTAGGATGTGAAGTGCCCCTCTGTATTGTTTTTTTTTGTGCTGGTACTTGTGCTTTCGCGCGTTTTGTATGTTGTTGAAGGCCGGATGCTTTGTGCTATTGTGGGCTTCGGTATGTTGTTTGTACAGCAAGTGTCCCCCCAACATTCTTGGTGGGGAGGTGTTAAGTGGAAGCCCACGGCGACAATGCCCCCCCCCCCCTGCACCTGTTACCACGAGCGATCATGCCCGGGGCGGGCCCTGGGCTCCGCCCACTAGTACATACGATGCATTTGGTTTGCTATTGGTCCAAATTGGGCGAGAGCTAGATTACTCAAGCTCCGCCCAATTATCGAAGGGGTTAAAACCCGCGGGAAACGACGACTTGGGACGAGCGCGCCGAGTCTCAAGCTCGGCCGTTTTTAACAGCCTTTTTTTAAACTGCCCTTTTTTTAAACTGCCTTTTACTCACCTGTCATTTTTATCTCAGTGCCGTCTTTAATAAATAAGTTATGCTTTGAGAAGCTGGAATTGCTGCCCCAACCGGCAACGTGTCGCCGGACGAAGACCTGAAGTACTCTTCGTATCCCTAACCGCCGTTCCCATCAGGAGGAGTTCAGGGAAGTTTAACTCTCAGGATTGATGACGGATAGCTGGCGTTGTTTCCAAGCAATCACAACTAAACCTGTACAGAAACCTGTTCAGAGCAAAGCTCGAATTTTTAGCATCGTACACTAGACGGTCTCGCCCATCGCACTGGGAATCGATGAGAGGTTAACCGAAGTTTTATGCGGTTTAGAAGATGTTACTGGGGTCTCTGCCGTGGCGAAGTAGAGCTCGAAGGTATACATCACTGCGCATTTTTACATGTGCGGAAGTGTAGTTAGATGCAGTGTACCTGTCGTCTAATGAGCCAGGCCCTGCAGTGGCATCACTGCCCTATTTGTGGGTATTACTGTGAATTGATGATGGATTGCTAACGTGATTCCAAGAAATCTCAATAAAACATGTACAGGAGCCTGTTCAGAGCAAAGCTCAAATTTTTAGCATCGTAATCAAGACGGTCTCGCACATCGCACTGGGAATCGATGAAAGGTTAACCGAAGTTTTATGCGGTTCAGAGGATGATGTCACTGGGGTCTTGCCGTGGCGGAGTGGATCTCGAAGGTATGATCACTGCGGATTTTTACATGTGCAGATGTGTAGTTTTGACGCATTGTAACTGTCGTCTAATGAGGCAGGCCCTGCAGTGGCATCGCTGCCCCAATTGCGGTTATTACTGAGGATTGATGACAGATAGCTGGCGTTGTTTCCAAGCCATCACAACTAAACCTGTACAAAAACCTCTTCAGAGCAAAGCTCGAATTTTTAGCATCATACACTAGATGGTCTCGCCCATCGCACTGGGAATCGATGAAAGGTTAACCGGAGTTTTATGCGGTGTTGAGGATGCCACTGGGGTCTCTGCCGTGTCGAACTAGAGCTCGAAGGTGTACATCACTGCGGATTTTTACATGTGCGGAAGTGTAGTTAGATGCAGTGTACCTGTCGTCTACTGAGCCAGGCCCTGCAGTGGCATCGCTGCCCTATTTGTGGGTATTACTGTGGATTGATGATGGATTGCTAGCGGTGATTCCAAGAAATCTCAATAAAACATGTACAGGAACCTGTTCAGAGCAAAGCTCGGATTTTTAGCATCGTAATCAAAACGGTCTCGCCCATCGCACTGGGAATCGACGAAAGGTTTACCGAAGTTTTATGCGGTTCAGACGATGTCACAGCGGTCTCTGCCATGGCGAAGTAGAGCTCGAAGGCATACATCACTGCGCATTCTTACAATGCGGATGTGTAGTTAGATGCATTGTTACTGTCGTCTAATGAGCCAGGCCCTGCAGTGGCATCGCTGCCCTATTTGTGGGTATTACTGTGAATTGATGATGGATTGCTAACGGGATTCCAAGAAATCTCAATAAAACATGTACAGGAGCCTGTTCAGAGCAAAGCTCGAATTTTTAGCATCGTAATCAAGACGGTCTCGCCCATCGCACTGGGAATAGATGAAAGGTTAACCCAAGTTTTATGCGGTTCAGAGGATGATGTCACAGGGGTCTCTGCCATGGCGAAGTAGAGCTCGAAGGCATACATCACTGCGCATTCTTACATGTGCGGATGTGTAGTTAGATGCATTGTTACTGTCGTCTAATGAGACAGGCCCTGCAGTGACATCGCTGCCCCACTTGCGGTTATTACTGAGGATTGATGACGGATAGCTGGCGTTGTTTCCAAGCAATCACAACTAAACCTGTACAGAAACCTGTTCAGAGCAAAGCTCGAATTTTTAGCATCGTACACTAGACGGTCTCGCCGATCGCACTGGGAATCGATGAAAGGTTAACCGGAGTTTTATGCTGCTGAGAGGATGTCACTGGGGTCTCTGCCGTGGCGAAGTAGAGCTCGAAGGTATACATCACTGCGCATTTTTACATGTGCGGAAGTGTAGTTAGATGCAGTGTACCTGTCGTCTAATGAGACAGGCCCTGCAGTGGCATCGCTGTCCTCCTTGCGGGTATTACTGAGAATTGATGATGGATTGCTAACGGTGATTCCAAGAAATCTCAAAAAAACATGTACAGGAACCTGTTCAGAGCAAAGCTCGAATTTTTAGCATCGTAATCAAGACGGTCTCGCCCATCGCACTGGGAATCGATGAAAGGTTAACCGAAGTTTTATGCGGCTCAGACGATGTCACAGGGGTCTCTGTCATGGCGAAGTAGAGCTCGAAGGCATACATCACTGCGCATTCTTACATGTGCGGATGTGTAGTTAGATGCATTGTTACTGTCGTCTAATGAGACAGGCCCTGCAGTGGCATCGCTACCCCATTTGCGGTTATTACTGAGGATTGATGACGGATAGCTGGCGTTGTTTCCAAGCAATCACAACTAAACCTATACAGACACCTGTTCAGAGCAAAGCTCGAATTTTTAGCATCGTATATTAGACGGTCTCGCCCGTCGCACTGGGAATCGATGAGAGGTTAACCGGAGTTTTATGCGGTTGAGAGGATGTTACTGGGGTCTCTGCCGTGGCGAAGTAGAGCTCGAAGGTATACATCACTGCGCATTTTTACATGTGCGGAAGTGTAGTTAGATGCAGTGTACCTGTCGTCTAATGAGACAGGCCCTGCGGTGGCATCGCTGTCCTCCTTGCGGGTATTACTGTGGATAGCTGACGGACAGATAACGATGTTTCCAAGCAATCCCAACAAAACCTGTACAGAAACCTGTTCAGAGCAAATCACGAAGTTTAGCATCGTTCTCTAGACGGTCTCGCCCATCGCACTGCGAATCGATGAAAGGTGAACCGGATTTTTATGCGGTTCAGAGGATGTCACTGGGGAGTCTGCCGTGGCGAAGTAGAGCTCGAAGGTATACACCACTGCGCATTTTTACATGTGCGGTAGTGTAGTTAGATGCAGTGTAACACTCGTCTAATGAGACAGGCCCTGCAGTGGCATCGCTGTCCCCCTTGCAGAAATTACTGTCGATTTATGACGGATACCTAACGGTGTTTCCAAGAAATCCAACAAAACCTGCACAGGGACCTGTTCAGAGCAAAGCACGAAGTCTAGCATCGTACTCAATACGGCCTCGCCCATCGCACTGCGAATCGATGAAAGGTCAACCAGAGTTTTATGCGGTTCAGAGGATGATATCACTGGGGCCTTGTCGTGGCGGAGTGGAGCTCGAAGGTATACATCACTGCGGATTTTTACATGTGCAGACGTGTAGTTAGACGCATTGTAACTGTCGTCTAATGAGACAGGCCCTGCAGTGGCATCGCTGCCCCATTTGTGGTTATTACTGAGTATTGATGACAGATAGCTGGCGTTATTTCCAAGCAATCACAACTAAACCTGTACAGAAACCTCTTCAGAGCAAAGCTCGAATTTTAGCATCATGCACTAGATGGTCTCGCCCATCGCACTGGGAATCGATGAAAGGTTAACCGGAGTTTTATGCGGTTGAGAGGATGCCACTGGGGTCTCTGCCGTGTCGAACTAGATCTCGAAGGTGTACATCACTGCGCATTTTTAAATGTGCGGAAGTGTAGTTAGATGCAGTGTACCTGTCGTCTAATGAGCCAGGCCCTGCAACGGCATCGCTGCCCTATTTGTGGGTATTACTGTGGATTGATGATGGATTGCTAACGGTGATTCCAAGAAATCTCAATAAAACATGTACAGGAACCTGTTCAGAGCAAAGCTCGAATTTTTAACATCGTAATCAAAACGGTCTCGCCCATCGCTCTGGGAATCGATGAAAGGTTAACCGAAGTTTTATGCGGTTCAGACGATGTCACAGGGGTCTCTGCCATGGCGAAGTAGAGCTCGAAGGCATACATCACTGCGCATTCTTACATGTGCGCATGTGTAGTTAGATGCATTGTTACTGTCGTCTAATGAGACAGGCCCTGCAGTGACATCGCTGCCCCATTTGCGGTGATTACTGAGGATTGATGACGGATAGCTGGCGTTGTTTTCAAGCAATCACAACTAAACCTGTACAGAAACCTGTTCAGAGCAAAGCTCGAATTTGTAGCATCGTACACTAGACGGTCTCGCCCATCGCACTGGGAATCGATGAAAGGTTAACCGGAGTTTTATGCGGTTGAGAGGATGTCACTGGGGTCTCTGCCGTGGCGAAGTAGAGCTCGAAGGTATACATCACTGCGCATTTTTACATGTGCGGAAGTGTAGTTAGAGGCAGTGTACCTGTCGTCTAATGAGACAGGCCCTGCAGTGGAATCGCTGTCCTCCTTGCGGGTATTACTGTGAATTGATGATGGATTGCTAACGGTGATTCCAAGAAATCTCAATAAAACATGTACAGGAACCTGTTCAGAGCAAAGCCCGAGTTTTTAGCATCGTAATCAAGACAGTCTCGGCCATCGCACTCGGAATCGATGAAAGGTTAACCGGAGTTTTTTGCGGTTCAGACGATGTCACAGGGGTCTCTGCCGTGGCGAAGTAGAGCTCGAAGGTATACATCACTGCGCTTTTTTACATGTGCGGTAGTGTAGTTAGACGCATTGTAACTGTCGTCTAATGAGACAGGCCCTGCAGTGGCAGCGCTGCCCCATTTGCGGTTATTACTGAGTATTGATGACAGATAGCTGGCGTTGTTTCCAAGCAATCACAACTAAACCTGTACAGAAACCTCTTCAGAGCAAAGCTCGAATTTTAGCATCATACACTAGATGGTCTCGCCCATCGCACTGGGAATCGATGAAAGGTTAACCGGAGTTTTATGCGGTTGAGAGGATGCCACTGGGGTCTCTGCCGTGTGGAACTAGATCTCGAAGGTGTACATCACTGCGCATTTTTACATGTGCGGAAGTGTAGTTAGATGCAGTGTACCTGTCGTCTAATGAGCCAGGCCGTGCAGTGGCATCGCTGCCCTATTTGTGGGTATTACTGTGGATTGATGATGGATTGCTAACGGTGATTCCAAGAAATCTCAATAAAACATGTACAGAAACCTGTTCAGAGCAAAGCTCGAATTTTTAGCATCGTACACCAGACGGTCTCGCCCATCGCACTGGGAATCGATGAAAGGTTAACCGGAGTTTTATGCGGTACAGACGATGTCACAGGGGTCTCTGCCATGGCGAAGTAGAGCTCGAAGGTATACACCACTGCGCATTTTTACATGTGCGGTAGTGTAGTTAGATGCAGTGTAACACTCGTCTAATGAGACAGGCCCTGCAGTGGCATCGCTGTCCCCCTTGCGGGAATTACTGTCGATTTATGACGGATACCTAACGGTGTTTCCAAGAAATCCAACAAACCTGCACAGGGACCTGTTCAGAGCAAAGCACGAAGTCTAGCATCGAACTCTATACGGTCTCGCCCATCGCACTGCGAATCGATGAAAGGTCAACCGGAGTTTTATGCTGTTGAGAGGATGCCACTGGGGTCTCTGCCGTGTCGAAGCAGAGCTCGAAGGTGTACATCACTGCGCATTTTTACATATGCGGAAGTGTAGTTAGATGCAGTGTACCTGTCGTCTAATGAGCCAGGCCCTGCCGTGGCATCGCTGCCCTATTTGTGGGTATTACTGCGGATTGATGATGGATTGCTAACGGTGATTCCAAGAAATCTCAATAAAACATGTACAGGAACCTGTTCAGAGCAAAGCTAGAATTTTTAGCATCGTCTTCAAGACGGTCGCGCCCATCGCACTGGAAATCGATGGAAGGTTAACCGAAGTTTTATGCGGTACAGACGATGTCACAGGGGTCTCTGCCATGGCGAAGTAGAGCTCGAAGGTATACATCACTGCGCATTCTTACATGTGCGGATGTGTAGTTAGATGCATTGTTACTGTCGTCTAATGAGACAGGCCCTGCAGTGGCATCGCTGCCCCATTTGCGGTTATTACTGAGGATTGATGACGGATAGCTGGCTTTGTTTCCAAGCAATCACCACTAAACCTGTACAGAAACCTGTTCAGAGCAAAGCTCGAATTTTTAGCATCGTACACTAGACGGTCTCGCCCATCGCACTGGGAATCGATAAAAGGTTAACCGGAGTTTTATGCGGTTGAGATGATGTCACTGGGAGATCTACCGTGGCGAAGTAGAGCTCGAGGGTATACATCACTGCGCATTTTTACATGTGCAGAAGTGCAGTCAGATGCAGTGTAACTGTCGTGTAATGAGGCAGGCGCTGCAGTGCAACGCTGCACCCCTTGCGGGTATCAATGAGGATTGATGACGGATAGCTGGCGTAGTTTCCTAGCAATCACAACAAAACCAGCACAGAAACCTGTTCGGAGCAAAGCTCGAAGTTTCGCATCGTACTCTAGACGGTCTCGCCAATCGCACTTGGAATCGATGAAAGGTTAAAAGGAGTTTTATGCGGTTAAGAGGATGTCACTGGGATCTCTACCGTGGCGAACTAGAGCTCGAAGGTATACATCACTGCGCATTCTTACATGTGCGGAAGTGTAGTTAGATGCAGTGTAACTGTCGTCTAATGAGACAGGCCCTGCAGTGGCATCGCTGCCCTATTTGTGGGTATTATTGTGGATTGATGATGGATTGCTAGCGGTGATTCCAAGAAATCTCAATAAAACATGTACAGGAACCTGTTCAGAGCAAAGCTCGAATTTTTAGCATCGTAATCAAAACGGTCTCGCCCATCGCACTGGGAATCGATGAAAGGTTTACCGAAATTTTATGCGGTTCAGACGATGTCACAGCGGTCTCTGCCATGGCGAAGTAGAGCTCGAAGGCATACATCACTGCGCATTCTTACATGTGCGGATGTGTAGTTAGATGCATTGTTACTGTCGTCTAATGAGACAGGCCCTGCAGTGACATCGCTCCCCCATTTGCGGTTATTACTGAGGATTGATGACGGATTGCTAACGTGATCCCAAGAAATCTCAATAAAACATGTACAGGCGCCTGTTCAGAGCAAAGCTCGAATTTTTAGCATCGTAATCAAGACGGTCTCGCACATCGCACTGGGAATCGATGAAAGGTTAACCGAAGTTTTATGCGGTTCACAGGATGATGTCACTGGGGTCTTGCCGTGGCGGAGTGGATCTCGAAGGTATGCATCACTGCGGATTTTTACATGTGCAGATGTGTAGTTAGACGCATTGTAACTGTCGTCTAATGAGACAGGCCCTGCAGTGGCATCGCTGCCCCATTTGCGGTTATTACTGTGGATTGATGACAGATAGCTGGCGTTGTTTCCAAGCCATCACAACTAAACCTGTACAGAAACCTCTTCAGAGCAAAGCTCGAATTTTTAGCATCATACACTAGATGGTCTCGCCCATCACACTGGGATTCGATGAAAGGTTAACCGGAGTTTTATGCGGTGTTGAGGATGCCACTGGGGTCTCTGCCGTGTCGAACTAGAGCTCGAAGGTGTACATCACTGCGGATTTTTACATGTGCGGAAGTGTAGTTAGATGCAGTGTACCTGTCGTCTAATGAGCCAGGCCCTGGAGTGGCATCGCTGCCCTATTTGTGGGTATTACTGTGGATTGATGATGGATTGCTAGCGGTGATTCCAAGAAATCTCAATAAAACATGTACAGGAACCTGTTCAGAGCAAAGCCCGAGTTTTTAGCTTCGTAATCAAGACAGTCTCGGCCATCGCACTCGGAATCGATGAAAGGTTAACCGGAGTTTTATGCGGTTCAGACGATGTCACAGGGGTCTCTGCCGTGGCGAAGTAGAGCTCGAAGGTATACATCACTGCGCATTTTTACATGTGCGGTAGTGTAGTTAGATGCAGTGTAACACTCGTCTAATGAGACAGGCCCTGCAGTGGCATCGCTGTCCCCCTTGCGGGAATTACTGTAGATTTATGACGGCTACCTAACGGTGTTTCCAAGAAATCCAACAAACCTGCACAGGGACCTGTTCAGAGCAAAGCACGAAGTCTAGCATCGTGCTCAATACGGTCTCGCCCATCGCACTGCGAATCGATGAAAGGTCAACCAGAGTTTTATGCGGTTCAGAGGATGATGTCACTGGGGCCTTGTCGTGGCGCAGTGGAGCTCGAAGGTATACATCACTGCGGATTTTTACATGTGCAGACGTGTAGTTAGACGCATTGTAACTGTCGTCTAATGAGACAGGCCCTGCAGTGGCAGCGCTGCCCCATTTGCGGTTATTACTGAGTATTGATGACAGATAGCTGGCGTTGTTTCCAAGAAATCTCAATAAAACATGTACAGGAACCTGTTCAGAGCAAAGCTCGAATTTTTAGCACCGTAATCAAAACGGTCTCGCCCATCGCACTGGGAATCGATGAAAGGTTAACCGAAGTTTTATGCGGTTCAGACGATGTCACAGGGGTCTCTGCCATGGCGAAGTAGAGCTCGAAGGCATACATCACTGCGCATTCTTACATGTGCGGATGTGTAGTTAGATGCATTATTACTGTCGTATAATGAGACAGGCCCTGCAGTGACATCGCTGCCCCACTTGCGGTTATTACTAAGGATTGATGACGGATAGCTGGCGTTGTTTCCAAGCAATCACAACTAAACCTGTACAGAAACCTGTTCAGAGCAAAGCTCGAATTTTTAGCATCGTACACTAGACGGTCCCGCCCATCGCACTGGGAATCGATGAAAGGTTAACCGGAGTTTTATGCGGTTGAGAGGATGTTACTGGGGTCTCTGCCGTGGCGAAGTAGAGCTCGAAGGAATACACACGGCGCATTTTTACATGTGCGGAAGTGTAGTTAGATGCAGTGTACCTGTCATCTAATGAGACAGGCCCTGCAGTGGCATCGCTGTCTTCCTTGCGGGTATTACTGTGGATAGATGACGGACAGCTAACGATGTTTCCAAGCAATCCCAACTAAACCTGTACAGGAACCTGTTCAGAGGAAAGCACGAAGTTTAGCATCGTACTCTAGACGGTCTCGCGCATCACACTGTGAATCGATGAAAGGTTAACCGGAGTTTTATGCGGTTCAGAGGATTTCACTGGGGTCTTAGCCGTGGCGAAGTAGAGCTCGAAGGTATACACCACTGCGCATTTTTACATGTGCGGTAGTGTAGTTAGATGCAGTGTAACACTCGTCTAATGAGACAGGCCCTGCAGTGGCATCGCTGTCCCCCTTGCGGGAATTACTGTCGATTTATGACGGATACCTAACGGTTTTTCCAAGAAATCCAACAAACCTGCACAGGGACCTGTTCAGAGCAAAGCACGAAGTCTAGCATCGAACTCTATACGGTCTCGCCCATCGCACTGCGAATCGATGAAAGGTTAACCGGAGTTTTATGCGGTTGAGAGGATGCCACTGGGGTCTCTGCCGTGTCGAACTAGAGCTCGAAGGTGTACATCACTGCGCATTTTTACATGTGCGGAAGTGTAGTTAGATGGAGTGTACCTGTCGTCTAATGAGCCAGGCCCTGCAGTGGCATCGCTGCCCTATTTGTGGGTATTACTGCGGATTGATGACGTATAGCTAACGGTGTTTCCAAGAAATCCAACAAAACCTGCACAGGGACTTGTTCAAAACAAAGCACGAAGTCTATCATCGTACTCAATACGGTCTCCCCCATCGCACTGCGAATCGATGAAAGGTCAACCAGAGTTTTACGCGGTTCAGAGGATGATGTCACTGGGGCCTTGTCGGGGCGGAGTGGAGCTCGAAGGTATACATCACTGCGCATTTTTACATGTGCGCAAGTGTAAATAGATGCATTGTAACCGTCGTCTAATGAGACAGGCCCTGCAGTAGCATCGCTGCCCCATTTGCGGTTATTACTAAGGATTGATGACAGATAGCTGACGTTGTTTCCAAGCAATCACAACTAAACTTGTACAGTAACATGTTCAGAGCAAAGCTCGAATTTTTAGAATCGTACACCAGACGGTCTCGTCCATCGCACTGGGAATCGATGAAAGGTTAACCGGAGCTTTATGCGGTTAAGAGGATGCCACTGGGGTCTCTGCCGTGGCGAAGTAGAGCTCGAAGTTGTACATCACTGCGCATTTTTACATGTGCGGAAGTGTAGTTAGATGCAGAGTACCTGTTGTATAATGAGACAGGCCCTGCAGTGGCATCGCTGCCCTGTTTGTGGGTATTACTGTGGATTGACGATGGATTGCTAACGGTGTTTCCAAGAAATCCCAATAAAACATGTACAGGAACCTGTTCAGAGCAAAGCTAGAATTTTTAGAATCGTCCTCAAGACGGTCTCGCCCATCGCACTGGGAATCGATGAAAGGTTAACCGAAGTTTTACGCGTTCAGACGATGTCACAGGGGTGTCTGCCATGGCGAAGTAGAGGTCGAAGGTATACTTCACTGCGCATTTTTACATGTGCGGATGTGTAGTTAGATGCATTGTTACTGTCGTCTAATGAGACAGGCCCTGTAGCATCGCTGTCCCATTTGCGGGTATTACTGAGGATTGATGACAGATAGCTGGCGTTGTATCCTAGCAACCACAACAAAACCTGTAGAGAAACCTGTTCAGAGCAAAGCTCGAATTTTAGCAGCGTACTCTAGACGGTCTCGGCCATCGCTCTGCGAATCGACGAAACGTTAACTGGAGTTTTATGTGGTTCAGAGGATGTCACTGGGGTCTCTACCGTGGCGAAGTAGAGCTCGAAGGTATACATCACCGCGCATTCTTACATGTGCGGAAGTGTAGTTAGATGCAGTCTAACTGTCGTCTAATGAGACAGGCCCAGCAGTTGCATCGCTGTCCCCCTTGTGGGTATTACTGTTGATTGATGACGGATAGCTAACTGTGTTTCCAAGAAATCCCAATAAAACGTGTACAGTAACCTGTTCAGAGCAAAGCTCGAATTTTTAGCATCGTACTCTAGACGGACTCGCCCATCGCACTGCGAATCGATGAAAGGTTAACCGGAGTTTTATGCGGTTCAGACGATGTCACAGGGGTCTCTGCCGTGGCGAAGTAGAGCTCGAAGGTATACATCACTGAGCCTTTTTACATGTCCGGTAGTGTAGATAGATGCAGTTTAACTGTGGTCTAATGAGACAGGCCCTGCAGTGGCTTTGCTGTCTCCCTTGCTGGAATTAATGTGGATTGATGACGTATAGCTAACGGTGTTTCCAAGAAATCCAACCAAACCTGCACAGGGACCTGTTCAGAGCAAAGCACGAAGTCTAGCATCGTACTCAATACGGTCTCGCCCATCGCACTGCGAATCGATGAAAGGTCAACCGGAGTTTTATGCTGTTGAGAGGATGCCACTGGGGTCTCTGCCGTGTCGAAGTAGAGCTCGAAGGTGTACATCACTGCGCATTTTTACATATGCGGAAGTGTAGTTAGATACAGTGTACCTGTCGTCTAATGAGCCAGGCCCTGCCGTGGCATCGCTGCCCTATTTGTGGGTATTACTGCGGATTGATGATGGATTGCTAACGGTGATTCCAAGAACTCTCAATAAAACATGTACAGGAACCTGTTCAGAGCAAAGCTAGAATTTTTAGCATCGTCTTCAAGACGGTCGCGCCCATCGCACTGGAAATCGATGGAAGGTTAACCGAAGTTTTATGCGGTACAGACGATGTCACAGGGGTCTCTGCCATGGCGAAGTAGAGCTCGAAGGTATACATCACTGCGCATTCTTACATGTGCGGAAGTGTAGTTAGATGCAGTGTACCTGTCGTCTAATGAGCCAGGCCCTGCAGTGGCATCGCTGCCCCATTTGCGGTTATTACTGAGGATTGATGACGGATAGCTGGCGTAGTTTCCTAGCAATCACAACAAAACCAGCACAGAAACCTGTTCGGAGCAAAGCACGAAGTTTCGCATCGTACTCTAGACGGTCTCGCCAATCGCACTTGGAATCGATGAAAGGTTAAAAAGAGTTTTATGCGGTTAAGAGGATGTCACTGGGATCTCTACCGTGGCGAACTAGAGCTCGAAGGTATACATCACTGCGCATTCTTACATGTGCGGAAGTGTAGTTAGATGCATTGTAACTGTCGTCTAATGAGACAGGCCCAGCAGTTGCATCGCTGTCCCCATTGCGGGTATTACTGTGGATTGATGACGGATAGCTAACGGTGTTTCCAAGAAATCCCAATAAAACGTGTACAGGAACCTGTTCAGAGCAAAGCTCGAATTTTTAGCATCGTACTCTGGACGGTCTCGCCCATCGCACTGGGAATCGATGAAAGGTTAACCGGAGTTTTATGCGGTTGAGAGGATGTTACTGGGGTGTCTGCCGTGGCGAAGTAGAGCTCGAAGGAATACACACTGCGCATTTTTACATGTGCGGAAGTGTAGTTAGATGCAGTGTACCTGTCATCTAATGAGACAGGCCCTGCAGTGGCATCGCTGTCTTCCTTGCGGGTATTACTGTGGATCGATGACGGACAGCTAACGATGTTTCCAAGCAATCCCAACTAAACCTGTACAGTAACCTGTTCAGAGGAAAGCACGAAGTTTAGCATCGTACTCTAGACGGTCTCGCGCATCATACTGTGAATCGATGAAAGGTTAACCGGAGTTTTATGCGGTTCAGAGGATTTCACTGGGGTCTTAGCCGTGGCGAAGTAGAGCTCGAAGGTATACACCAGTGCGCATTTTTACATGTGCGGAAGTGTAGTTAGATGCAGTGCACCTGTTGTTTAATGAGCCAGGCCCTGCAGTGGCATCGCTGCCCTATTTGTGGGTATTACTGTGGATTGATGATCGATTGCTAGCGGTGATTCCAAGAAATCTCAAAAAAACATGTACAGGAACCTGTTCAGAGCAAAGCTCGAATTTTTAGCATCGTAATCAAAACGGTCTCGCCCATCGCACTGGGAATCGACGAAAGGTTTACCGAAGTTTTATGCGGTACAGACGATGTCACAGGGGTCTCTGCCATGGCGAAGTAGAGCTCGAAGGTATACATCACTGCGCATTCTTACATGTGCGGAAGTGTAGTTAGATGCAGTGTACCTGTCGTCTAATGAGCCAGGCCCTGCAGTGGCATCGCTGCCCCATTTGCGGTTATTACTGAGGATTGATGACGGATAGCTGGCGTAGTTTCCTAGCAATCACAACAAAACCAGCACAGAAGCCTGTTCGGAGCAAAGCACGAAGTTTCGCATCGTACTCTAGACGGTCTCGCCAATCGCACTTGGAATCGATGAAAGGTTAAAAGGAGTTTAATGCGGTTAAGAGGATGTCACTGGGATCTCTACCGTGGCGAACTAGAGCTCGAAGGTATACATCACTGCGCATTCTTACATGTGCGGAAGTGTAGTTAGGTGCATTGTAACTGTCGTCTAATGAGACAGGCCCAGCAGTTGCATCGCTGTCCCCATTGCGGGTATTACTGTGGATTGATGACGGATAGCTAACGGTGTTTCCAAGAAATCCCAATAAAACGTGTACAGGAACCTGTTCAGAGCAAAGCTCGACTTTTTAGCATCGTACTCTGGACGGTCTCGCCCATCGCACTGGGAATCGATGAAAGGTTAACCGGTGTTTTATGCGGTTGAGAGGATGTTACTGGGGTCTCTGCCGTGGCGAAGTAGAGCTCGAAGGAATACACACTGCGCATTTTTACATGTGCGGAAGTGTAGTTAGATGCAGTGTACCTGTCATCTAATGAGACAGGCCCTGCAGTGGCATCGCTGTCTTCCTTGCGGGTATTACTGTGGATCGATGACGGACAGCTAACGATGTTTCCAAGCAATCCCAACTAAACCTGTACAGTAACCTGTTCAGAGGAAAGCACGAAGTTTAGCATCGTACTCTAGACGGTCTCGCGCATCATACTGTGAATCTATGAAAGGTTAACCGGAGTTTTATGCGGTTCAGAGGATTTCACTGGGGTCTTAGCCGTGGCGAAGTAGAGCTCGAAGGTATACACCACTGCGCATTTTTACATGTGCGGCAGTGTAGTTAGATGCAGTGTAACACTCGTCTAATGAGACAGGCCCTGCAGTGGCATCGCTGTCCCCCTTGCGGGAATTACTGTCGATTTATGACGGATACCTAACGGTGTTTCCAAGAAATCCAACAAACCTGCACAGGGACCTGTTCAGAGCAAAGCACGAAGTCTAGCATCGTACTCTACACGGTCTCTCCCATCGCACTGCGAATCGATGAAAGGTCAACCGGAGTTTTATGCGGATCAGAGGATGATGTCACTGGGGTCTTGCCGTGGCGGAGTGGATCTCGAAGGTATGCATCACTGCGCCATGGGAGCGTCTATCTCGGTCACAACCGCAAACCTCACAATGGAAGCACTGTAAAGCCGCGCTTTGGCTTCGTTCGAGCCGCGCCCGAAGGTCTTCCTGCGGTACATTGATGACTGCTTTTGCATAATCAAAAAGAATGCCTTGGATGCTTTCACGACCCATTTGAACAGCATGGAAGATTTCATCCAGTTTACCGTCGAGGAGGAGATTTCTGGCCGTCTTCCTTTTCTGGACGTCATGGTGGAGCGACGTGATGACCGCCTATCATTCAAAGTGTACAGAAAGGACACGCACACAGGCCAATACCTTCACTTTAATTCACTCCATCCTACGTGCCATAAGCGCTCCGTCGTTTCTACCCTCGTCCGTCGTGCGGAAAGAATATGCTCGAAACCCGAAGAAAAAGCCTCTGACATACGCCAAGTGCGACGCGAGCTGAACAGGTGTGGCTACCCACAGCACTTCTTGAACGCTGTAATACAGCAGACAACGAGACCAGCTCATCCCGTTCGCCTACCTTGCCGTGCCCGAGCTGCAATACCGTATGTTTCAGGCGTGAGCGAGTCATTGGCCCGCGTTTTTCGCACCTACGATGTGCATATAGCTCACGTGCCTGCGTGCAAGCTTCGTCACGAGTTGGTGTCCGTAAAGGACAAGCTAAAAAAGGAAAAGTTTCCCGGAGTAATTTATAAAATCCCCTGCTCAGACTGCGATCACTCCTACATAGGTGAAAGCGGAAACTTTGAAAGACGGCTGAATGAGCACAAGAATGATGTCAAGAAAAAGAAGGCTTGTTCCAACGCACTGGCTGAACACGTTGAAAACACGAAGCATGATATCGCTTGGGAAGAAGCGGCAATTATCGGCCGTGAAAAAAACTGGATGTCACGCCAATATCTGGAGTCTTTGTTTATCCAGACAACAGATCAGACGCTCAACCGTAACATGGGCAATCTACCGCCCTCGTACGCCAGATGCCTGCGACGATTAGCACAACGTACTTAAGGTTTGTGTGCGAAATTTTTCCATCAGTGAACAAGACTTCCGTGTGGAAGTCGACACGTCCTTCCATCTTGACAACACCTTTTGGTCGGCGCTTCGTTATTTTCGCCAATGCGCATTTTTACATGTGCAGACGTGTAGTTAGATGCAGTGTACCTGTCGTCTAATGAGCCAGGCCCTGCAGTGGCATCGCTGCCCTATTTGTGGGTATTACTGCGGATTGATGACGTATAGCTAACGGTGTTTCCAAGAAATCCAACAAAACCTGCACAGGGACTTGTTCAATACAAAGCACGAAGTCTATCATCGTACTCAATACGGTCTCGCCCATCGCACTGCGAATCGATGAAAGGTCAACCAGAGTTTTACGCGGTTCAGAGGATGATGTCACTGGGGCCTTGTCGCGGCGGAGTGGAGCTCGAAGGTATACATCACTGCGCATTTTTACATGTGCGCAGGTGTAAATAGATGCATTGTAACCGTCGTCTAATGAGACAGGCCCTGCAGTAGCATCGCTGCCCCATTTGCGGTTATTACTGAGGATTGATGACAGATGGCTGACGTTGTTTCCAAGCAATCACAACTAAACCTGTACAGTAACATGTTCAGAGCAAAGCTCGAATTTTTAGCATCGTACACCAGACGGTCTCGTCCATCGCACTGGGAATCGATGAGAGGTTATCCGGAGTTTTATGCGGTTGAGAGGATGTTACTGGGGTCTCTGCCGTGGTGAAGTAGAGCTCTAAGGTATACATCACTGCGCATTTTTCGTTTGAAATTTTTCAATTTCAAACGACAAATCTAATCCATGGTTCACTAGATCTCTCCGTCGTCATCGAAACAAAAAATGCGTTTGTACAGAAAGGCTCGGTTGGTATCTACATCGGGTGCTTGGCAAAAATACAACGATTGTCTGAAATCTTACTGCTCGGCCCTCCGGGCATCAAAGAAAAAATATTTTTCCCATGAACTACCCGCCCTCCTAAAATCTAATCCCAAAAAGTTCTGGCGCGTGATATCTCCTGACAGTACTAACAACCAATTTCCATTATGCAACGACGATCACGTGCAGCTTTCGGAGAGTGAATGTCCCCAAGCATTTAACAGATACTTTGCGTCAGTGTTCACTCGGGAAGACCATTCCAACATACCCATTGTTCCTGATCATGATTACCAATTTATGGCCCCTATTACCATTTCCGCTGAAGGTATCGCTCGTCTCATTTCTAATCTTAAGGTTTCCTCATCAGCAGGTGTTGACAATTCTAAAATACTGAAAAACACCGTATCGATCTCCAGTGAAATTCTATGCCTCATCTATCAGCAATCATTATCATCCGGTTTACTTCCTACAGATTGGAAAATTGCTAAGATCGTTCCAGTGTTCAAAAGTGGAAACAGAAATTCACCGGAAAACTACCGCCCCATTTCGCTAACCTGCATTTGCTGTAAATTACTCGAGCATGTTATCGCTTCTCACATTTACTGCAATCTGGAACTTAACTCTTTCTTTTTTCCTAATCAGCACGGCTTCCGAAAAGGTTTTTCTTGTGACACCCAACTGCTAGAATTTACGACTGACTTGCATTTCAACATGGATGATAACCTTCAAACTGACTGTATCTTTTTAGATTTTGCTAAAGCCTTCGACCGTGTTGCACATTCCCGGTTGTTCTCAAAATTGTCTGCTCTGTGCCTAGATTCTTTAACACTGTCATGGCTACGTAACTTTCTTTCATTTCGCCAGCAGTTCACTACAGTTAACAATTTCACCTCCCCACTCAGTGATGTAGAGTCTGGCGTACCCCAAGGTAGTGTTCTTGGCCCCTTATTGTTTCTAATATACATTAACGACTTGCCAACAGACATATCTTCTTCTATACGCCTCTTTGCTGACGACTGCATCATTTACCGGCCAATTAATTCTATGCATGATCACCTTGCCCTCCAAACTGACCTGAACTTAATTTCAAATTGGTGCAGTAAATGGCAAATGATGCTCAACTCATCTAAATGCAAGGTCATCTCTTTCACCCGCAAGCGTACTAATTCTAATTTCTCGTACTCCATTGAAGGTACCGCAGTGTCTCGGGCATCATCTTATAAGTATTTAGGTATTCACCTCACAGATAATCTTTCATGGGCCACACACATTCAATCCATCTGTGCCAAAGCTTCAAGATCACTTGGGTACCTGCGCCGGAACTTGCGAAACGCCCCTAATAACGTGAGAAAAGTCGCTTACTTAACAATCGTGCGTCCTCAACTAGAATTTGCTTCACCTATGTGGTCCCCTTATCAAAATTACCTGATCAACATGCTTGAATCCGTACAAAATAGAGCCGCTCGTTTCATCACACAAAAGTACCACCCCCAGTCCAGTATCACTAAGATTAAACTTGATATCTCCCTCGAACCATTACATATTCGTCGCTCCATCGCTCTTTTATGCTTACTTCATAAATATCGTCATAGCACCAGGCCATCTCCCTTGCCCCTCGAAGAGCCTTCACGCATTTCACGCCGCCTACATAATCAGTATAGCATTACACGCATTTACGAAAGAACCTTAGCATTCAATTCATCTGCACTTCCACGTGCCATTATTCTTTGGAATGATCTTCCCGACTGTATCGCATCTATCGGCAACCACCAATCATTAAAAGACCAACTGCACAAACATTTTCTTTAACGACATTGTGTCTTGTTTCAGGTTGTTCTGTGTCCTTGGTCCCCTTTTCTTCTCGTTGGTATTTTACAAAGTTTTGGTTCCTTGTGCAATTTCAGCCATCTGTATGCTTTTTATGACTACTGCTTTTTCCTTTTGATGCCTATTGGGCACTTGCGATGCATTCTTGCTACTAATTTAATTTTTTGTTGCTCGCGGTGATGTATGTCTTTTAGTTACGTTTTGCCCTGTATATTTATAATTGTGTTTAATTTTTGCCTTGTATCACGCGTTGTTTTTAATTTATTCTTCCTATTTGCTTAATCTATTGTTTTGCCCCCCTTACTCAATGCCCTTCTGGGCCCTGTAAGGTATTTTGAATAAATAAATAAATGTGCGGAAGTGTAGTTAGATGCAGTGTACCTGTCGTCTAATGAGACAGGCCCTGCAGTGGCATCGCTGTCCTCCTTGCTGGTATTACTGTGGATAGATGACGGACAGCTAACGATGTTTCCAAGCAATCCCAACAAAACCTGTACAGGAACCTGTTCAGAGCAAAGCACGAAGTTTAGCATCGTACTCTAGACGGTCTCGCGCATCACACTGTGAATCGATGAATGGTTAACCGGAGTTTAATGCGGTTGAGAGGATTTCGATGGGGTCTCAGCCGTGGCGAAGTAGAGCTCGCAGGTATACATTACTGCGCATTTTTGTCATGTGCGGAAGTGTAGATAGATGCAGTGTAACTGTCGTATAATGAGACAGGTCCTGCAGTGGCATTGCTGTCCCCCTTGCGGGAATTACTGTGGATTGATGACGGATAGCTAACGTTGTTTCCATGAAATCCAACAAACCTGCACAGGGACCTATTCAGAGCAAAGCACGAAGTCTAGCATCGTACTCTATACGGTCTCGCCCATCGCACTGCGAATCGATGAAAGGTCAACCGGAGTTTTATGCGGTTCAGAGGATGAAGTCACTGGGGTCTTGCCGTGGCGGAGTGGATCTCGAAGGTATGCATCACCGCGCATTTTTGCATGTGCAGATGTGTAGTTAGACGCATTGTAACTGTCGTCTAATGAGACAGGCCCTGCAGTGGCATCGCTGCCTCATTTGCGGTAATCACTGAGGATTGATGACAGATAGCTGGCGTAGTTTCCAAGCAATCACAACTAAACCTGTACAGAAACCTCTTCAGAGCAAAGCTCGAATTTTTAGCATCATACACTAGATGGTCTCGCCCATCGCACTAGGAATCGATGAAAGGTTAACCGGAGTTTTATGCGGTTGAGAGGATGCCAAAGGGGTCTCTGCCATGGCGAAGTAGAGCTCGAAGGCATACATCACTGCGCATTTTTACATGTCAGGAAGTGTAGTTAGATGCAGAGTACCTGTCGTCTAATGAGACAGGCCCTGCAGTGGGATCGCTGTCCTCCTTGCGGGTATTACTGTGGATAAATGACGGACAGCTAACGATGTTTACAAGCAATCCCAAAAAAACCTGTACAGGAACCTCTTCAGAGCAAAGCTCGAATTTTTAGCATCATACACTAGATGGTCTCGCCCATCGCACTGGGAATCGATGAAAGGTTAATTGGAGTTTTGTGCGGTTGAGAGGATGCCACTGGGGTCTATGCCGTGTCGAAGTAGAGCTCGAAGGTGTACATCACTGCGCAATTTTACATGTGCGGAAGTATAGTTAGATGCAGTGTACCTGTCGTCTAATGAGCCAGGCCCTGCAGTGGCATCGCTGCCCCATTTGCGGTTATTACTGAGGATTGATGACGGATTGCTGGCGTTGTTTCCAAGCAATCACAACTAAACCTGTACAGAAACCTGTTCAGAGCAAAGCTCGAATATTTAGCATCGTACACTAGACAGTCTCGCCCATCGCACTGGGAATCGATGAAAGGTTAACCGGAGTTTTATGCGGTTGAGAGGATGTCACTGGGGTCTCTACCGTGGCGATGTAGAGCTCGAAGGTATACATCACTGCGCATTTTTACATGTGCGGAAGTGCCGTCAGATGGAGTGTAACTGTCGTGTAATGAGGCTGGCGCTGCAGTGCAACGCTGCACCCCTTGCGGGTATCAATGAGGATTGATGACGGATAGCTGGCGTTGTTTCCTAGCAATCACAACAAAACCAGTACAGAAACCTGTTCGGAGCAAAGCTCGAAGATTCGCATCGTACTCTAGACGGTCTCGCCCATCGCAATTGGAATCGATGAAAGGTTAACCGGAGTTTTATGCTGTTAAGACGATGTCACAGGGGTCTCTGCCATGGCGAAGTAGAGCTCGAAGGTATACATCACTGCGCAGTCTTACATGTGCGGATGTGTAGTCAGATGCACTGTAACTGTCGTCTAATGAGACAGGCCCAGCAGTTGCATCGCTGTCCCCCTTGCGGCTATTACTGTGGATTGATGACGGATAGCTAACGGTGTTTCCAAGAGATCCCAATAAAACGTGTACACGAACCTGTTCAGAGCAAAGCTCGAATTTTTAGCATCGTACTCTAGACGGTCTCGCCCATCGCACTGCGAATCGATGAAAGGTCAACCGGAGTTTTATGCGGTTCAGAGGATGATGTCACTGGGGCCTTGGCGTGGCGGAGTGGAGCTCGAAGGTATACATCACTGCGCATTTTTACATGTGCGGAAGTGTAGTTAGATGCATTGTTACTGTCGTCTAATGAGACAGGCCCTGTAGCATCGCTGCCCCATTTGCGGGTATTACTGAGGATTGATGACAGATAGCTGGCGTTGTATCCTAGCAATCACAACAAAACCTGTGGAGAAGCCTGTTCAGAGCAAAGCTCGAATTTTTAGCATCGTACTCTAGACGGACTCGCCCATCGCACTGGGAATCGATGAAAGGTTAACCGTAGCTTTACGCGGTTGAGAGGATGTCACTGGCGTCTCTGCCGTGGCGAATTACAGCTCGAAGGTATACATCACTGCGCATTTTTACTTGTGCGGAAGTGTAGTTTGATGCATTGTTACTGTCGTCTAATGAGACAGGCCCTGCAGTGGCATCGCTGCCCCATTTGCGGTTATTACTGAGGATTGATGACGGATAGCTGACGTTGTTTCCAAGCAATCACCACTAAACCTGTACAGAAACCTGTTCAGAGCAAAGCTCGAATTTTTAGCATCGTACACTATACGGACTCGCCCATCGCACTGGGAATCGATGAAAGGTTAACCGGAGTTTTATGCGGCTGAGAGGATGTCACTGGGGTCTTGCAGTGGCGGTGCGGAGCTCGAAGGTATACATCACTGCGCATTTTTACATGTACGGAAGTGTAGTTAGATGCAGTGTAACTGTCGTGTAATGAGACAGGTCCTGCAGTGGCATTGCTGTCCCCCTTGCGGGAATTACTGTGGATTGATGACGGATAGCTAACGGTGTTTTAATGAAATCCTACAAAACCTGTAGAGGAACCTGTTCAGAGCAAATCGCGAAGTTTAGCATCGTACTCGAGACGGTCTCGTGCATCACACTTTGAATCGATGAAAGGTTAACCGGAGTTTTATGCGGTTCAGAGGATTTCACTGGGGTCTCAGCGGTGGCGAAGTAGAGCTCGCAGGTATACATCACTGCGCATTTTTGTCATGTGCGGAAGTGTAGTTAGATGCAGTCTAACTGTCGTATAATGAGACAGGTCCTGCAGTGGCATTGCTGTCCCCCTTGCTGGAATTGCTGTGGATTGATGACGGATAGCTAACGGTGTTTCCAAGAAATCCAACAAAACCTGCACAGGGACCTGTTCAGAGCAAAGCACGAAGTCTAGCATCGTACTCAATACGGTCTCGACCATCGCACTGCGAATCGATGAAAGGTCAACCGGAGTTTTATGCGGTTCAGAGGATGATGTCACTGGGGCCTTGGCGCGGCGGAGTGGAGCTCGAAGGTATACATCACTGCGCATTCTTACATGTGCGGATGTGTAGTTATATGCATTGTTACTGTCGTCTAATGAGACAGGCCCTGTAGTAACATCGGTGCCCCATTTGCGGTTATTACTGAGGATTGATGACGGATAGCTGGCGTTGTTTCCAAGCAATCACAACTAAACCTGTACAGAAACATGTTCAGAGCAAAGCTCGAATTTTTAGCATTGTACACTAGACGGTCTCGCCCATCGCACTGGGAATCGATGAAAGGTTAACCGGAGTTTTATGCGGTTCCGACGATGTCACAGGGGTCTCCGCCATGGCGAAGTAGAGCTCGAAGGCATACATCACTGCGCATTCTTACATGTGCGGAAGTGTAGTTAGATGCAGTGTAACTGTCGTCTAATGAGACAGGCCCAGCAGTTGTATCGCTGTCCCCCTTGCGGGTATTACTGTGGATTGATGACGGATAGCTAACGGTGTTTCCAAGAAATCCCAATAAAACGTGTACAGGAACCTGTGCAGAGCAAAGCACGAATTTTAGCATCGTACTCTAGACGGTCTCGCGCATCACACTGTGAATCGATGAAAGGTTAACCGGAGTTTAATGCGGTTGAGAGGATTTCGATGGGGTCTCAGCCGTGGCGAAGTAGAGCTCGCAGGTATACATCACTGTGCATTTTTGTCATGTGCGGAAGTGTAGTTAGATGCAGTGTAACTGTCGTATAATGAGACAGGTCCTGCAGTGGCATTGCTGTCCCCCTTGCGGGAATTACTGTGGATTGATGACGGATAGCAAACGGTGTTTCCATGAAATCCAATAAAACCTGTACAGGAACCTGTTCAGAGCAAATCGCGAAGTTTAGCATCGTAATCTAGACGGTCTCGCCCATCGCACTGCGAATCGATGAAAGGTTAACCGGATTTTTATGCCGTTCAGAGGATGTCACTACGGAGTCTGCAGTGGCGAAGTAGAGCTCGAAGGTATACACCACTGGGCATTTTTACATGTGCGGTAGTGTAGATAGATGCAGTGTAACTGTCGTCTAATGAGACAGGCCCTGCAGTGGCTTTGCTGTCCCCTTTGCGGGAATTACTGTGGATTGATGACGGATAGCTAACGGTTTTTCCAAGAAATCCCAATAAAACATGTACAGGAACCTGTTCAGAGCAAAGCTAGAATTTTTAGCATCGTCCTCAAGACGGTCGCGCCCATCGCACTGGGAATCGATGAAAGCTTAACCGAAGTTTTATGCGGTTTAGACGATGTCACAGGGGCCTCTGCCATGGCGAAGTAGAGCTCGAAGGTATACATCACTGCGCATTCTTACATGTACGGATGTGTAGTTAGATGCATTGTTACTGTCGTCTAATGAGACAGGACCTGCAGTGGCATCGCTGCCCTATTTGCGGTTATTACTGAGGATTGATGACGGATAGCTGGCGTTGTTTCCAAGCAATCACCACTAAACCTGTACAGAAACCTGTTCAGAGCAAAGCTCGAATTTTTAGCATCGTACACTAGACGGTCTCGCCCTTCGCACTGGGAATCGATGAAAGGTTAACCGGAGTTTTATGCGGTTGAGAGGAGGTCACTGGGAGATCTACCGTGGCGAAGTAGAGCTCGAAGGTATACATCACTGCGCATTTTTACACGTGCGGAAGTGCAGTCAGATGCAGTGTAACTGTCGTGTAATGAGGCAGGCGCTGCAGTGCAACGCTGCACCCCTTGCGGGTATCAATGAGGATTGATGACGGATAGCTGGCGTTGTTTCCTAGCAATCCCAACAAAACAAGTACAGAAACCTGTTCGGAGCAAAGCTCGAAGTTTCGCATCGTACTCTGGACGGTCTCGCCCATCGCACTTGGAATCGATGAAAGGTTAACCGGAGTTTTATGCGGTTGAGAGGATGTCAGTGGGGTCTTGCAGTGGCGGTGCGGAGCTCGAAGGTATACATCACTGCGCATTTTTACATGTACGGAGTGTAGTTAGATGCAGTGTAACTGTCGTCTAATGAGACAGGCCCTGCAGTGGCATCGCTGCGACTTTTGCGGTTATTACTGAGGATTGATGACAGATAGCTCGCGTTGTCTCTAAGCAATCACAACTAAACCTGTACAGAAACATGTTCAGAGCAATGCTCGAATTTTTAGCATCGTACACTAGACGGTCTCGCCCATAGCACTGCGAATCGATGAAAGGTTAACCGAAGTCTTAAGCGGTTCAGAGGATGTCACTGGGGTCTCTGCGTGGCGAAGTAGAGCTCGAAGGTATACATCACTGCGAATTTTTACATGTGGTGAAGTGTGGTTCGGTGCAGTCTAACTGTCCTTTACTGAGACAGGCCCAGCAGTTGCATCGCTGTCCCCCTTGCGGGTATTACTGTGGATTGATGACGGATAGCTAACGGTGTTTCCAAGAAATCCCAATAAAACGTGTACAGGAACCTGTTCAGAGCATAACACGAAATCTAGCATCGTACTCAAAACGGTCTCGCGCATCACACTGTGAATCGATGAAAGGTTAACCGGAGTTTTATGTGGTTCAGAGAATTTCACTGGGGTCTTAGCCGTGGCGACGTAGAGCTCGCAGGTACACATCACTGCGCATTTTTCATGTGCGGAAGTGTAGTTAGATACCGTGTACCTCGTGTCTAATGAGACAGGCCCTGCAGTGGCATCGCTGCCCCATTTGTGGTAGTACTGTGCATTGATGACGGATAGCTAACGGTGTTTCCAAGAAATTCTAATAAAGCATGTACAGGAACCTGTTCAGAGCAAAGCTCGAATTTTTAGCATCGTATTCAAGACCGTCTCGCCCATCGCACTGGGAATCGATGAAAGGATAACCGGAGTTTTATGCGGTTCAGACGATGTCACAGGGGTCTCTGCCATGGCGAAGTAGAGCTCGAAGGTATACATCACTGCGCATTCTTACATGTGCGGATGTGTAGTTAGACGCATTGTTACTGTCGTCTAAAGAGACAGGCCCAGCTGTTGCATCGCTGTCCCCCTTGCGGGTATTACTGTGAATTGGTGAGGATAGCTAACGGTGTTTCCAAGAAATCCCAATAAAACGTGTACAGGAACCTGTTCAAAGCAGAGCTCGAATTTTTAGCATCGTACTCTAGTCGAACTCGCCCAACGCACTGGGAATCGATGAAAGTTTAACCGGAGTTTTATGCGGTTGAGAGGATGTCACTGGGGTCTTGCCGTGGCGGTGCGGAGCTCGAAGGTATACATCACTGCGCATTTTTACATGTACGGAATTGTAGTTATATGCATTGTAACTTTCGTCTAATGAGAGAGGCCCTGCAGTGGCATCGCTGCCTCATTTGCGGGAATTACTGTGAATTGATGACGGATAGCTAACGGTGTTTCCAAGAAATCCAATAAAACCTGCACCGGGACCTGTTCAGAGCAAAGCACGAAGTCTAGCATCGTACTCTATACGGTCTCGACGATCGCACTGCGAATCGATGGAAGGTCAACCAGTGTTTTATGTAGTTCAGTGGATGATGTCACTGGGGTCTTGCCGTGGCGGAGTGGAGCTCGAAGGTATAATCACTGCGCATTTTTGTCATGTGCGGAAGTGTAGATAGATGCAGTGTAACTGTCGTATAATGAGACAGGTCCTGCAGTGGCATTGCTGTCCCCCTTGCGGGAATTACTGTGGATTGATGACGGATAGCTAACGGTTTTTCCAAGAAATCCAACAAAACCTGCACAGGGACCTGTTCAGAGCAAAGCACGAAGTCTAGCATCGTACTCGAGACGGTCTCGCCCATCGCACTGCGAATCGACGAAAGGTCCACCGGAGTTTTATGCGGTTCACAGGATGATGTCACTGGGGCCTTGGCGTGGCGGAGTGGAGCTCGAAGGTATACATCACTGCGCATTTTTACATGTGCGGAAGTGTAGTTAGATGCAGTGTACCTGTCGTCTAATGAGACAGGCCCTGCAGTGGCATCGCAGCCCCATTTGCGGGTATTACTGAGGATTGATGACGGATAGCTGGCGTTGTTTCCAAGCAATCACTACTAAACCTGTACCGAAACCTGTTCAGCGCAAAGCGCGAATTTTTAGCATCGTACACTAGACGGTCTCACCCATCGCACTGGGAATCGATGAGAGATTAACCGGAGTTGTATGCGGTTGAGATGATGTTACTGGAGTCTCTGCCGTGGCGAAGTAGAGCTCGAAGGTATACATCACTGCGCATTTTTGCATGTGCGGAAGTGTAGTTAGATGCAGGGTACCTGTCGTCTGAGACAGGCCCTACAGTGGCATCGGTTTCCTCCTTGCGGGTATTACTGAGGATAGATGACGGACAGCTAACGATGTTTCCAAGCAATCCCAACATAACCTGTACAGGAACCTGTTCAGAGCAAAGCACGAAGTTTAGCATCGTACTCTAGATGGTCTCGCGCATCACACTGTGAATCGATGAATGGTTAACCGGAGTTTAATGCGGTTGAGAGGATTTCGATGGGGTCTCAGCCGTGGCGAAGTAGAGCTCGCAGGTATACATCACTGCGCATTTTTGTCATGTGCGGAAGTGTAGATAGATGCAGTGTAACTGTCGTATAATGAGACAGGTCCTGCAGTGGCATTGCTGTCCCCCTTGGGGGAATTACTGTGGATTGATGACGGATAGCTAACGGTGTTTCCATGAAATCCAATAAAACCTGTACAGGAACCTGTTCAGAGCAAATCGCGAAGTTTAGCATTGTAATCTAGACGGTCTCGCCCATCGCACTGCGAATCGATGAAAGGTTAACCGGATTTTTATGCCGTTCAGAGGATGTCACTACGGAGTCTGCAGTGGCGAAGTAGAGCTCGAAGGTATACACCACTGGGCATTTTTACATGTGCGGTAGTGTAGATAGATGCAGTGTAACTGTCGTCTAATGAGACGGGCCCTGCAGTGGCTTTGCTGTCCCCTTTGCGGGAATTACTGTGGATTGATGACGGATAGCTAACGGTTTTTCCAAGAAATCCCAATAAAACATGTACAGGAACCTGTTCAGAGCAAAGCTAGAATTTTTAGCATCGTCCTCAAGACGGTCGCGCCCATCGCACTGGGAATCGATGAAAGCTTAACCGAAGTTTTATGCGGTTTAGACGATGTCACAGGGGCCTCTGCCATGGCGAAGTAGAGCTCGAAGGTATACATCACTGCGCATTCTTACATGTGCGGATGTGTAGTTAGATGCATTGTTACTGTCGTCTAATGAGACAGGACCTGCAGTGGCATCGCTGCCCTATTTGCGGTTATTACTGAGGATTGATGACGGATAGCTGGCGTTGTTTCCAAGCAATCACCACTAAACCTGTACAGAAACCTGTTCAGAGCAAAGCTCGAATTTTTAGCATCGTACACTAGACGGTCTCGCCCTTCGCACTGGGAATCGATGAAAGGTTAACCGGAGTTTTATGCGGTTGAGAGGAGGTCACTGGGAGATCTACCGTGGCGAAGTAGAGCTCGAAGGTATACATCACTGCGCATTTTTACACGTGCGGAAGTGCAGTCAGATGCAGTGTAACTGTCATGTAATGAGGCAGGCGCTGCAGTGCAACGCTGCACCCCTTGCGGGTATCAATGAGGATTGATGACGGATAGCTGGCGTTGTTTCCTAGCAATCACAACAAAACCAGTACAGAAACCTGTTCGGAGCAAAGCTCGAAGTTTCGCATCGTACTCTAGACGGTCTCGCCCATCGCACTTGGAATCGATGAAAGGTTAACCGGAGTTTTATGCGGTTGAGAGGATGTCCGTGGGGTCTTGCAGTTGCGGTGCGGAGCTCGAAGGTATACATCACTGCGCATTTTTACATGTACGGAGTGTAGTTAGATGCAGTGTAACTGTCGTCTAATGAGACAGGCCCTGCAGTGGCATCGCTGCGACTTTTGCGGTTATTACTGAGGATTGATGACAGATAGCTCGCGTTGTCTCTAAGCAATCACAACTAAACCTGTACAGAAACATGTTCAGAGCAATGCTCGAATTTTTAGCATCGTACACTAGACGGTCTCGCCCATAGCACTGCGAATCGATGAAAGGTTAACCGAAGTCTTAAGCGGTTCAGAGGATGTCACTGGGGTCTCTGCGTGGCGAAGTAGAGCTCGAAGGTATACATCACTGCGAATTTTTACATGTGGTGAAGTGTGGTTCGGTGCAGTCTAACTGTCCTTTACTGAGACAGGCCCAGCAGTTGCATCGCTGCCCCCCTTGCGGGTATTACTGTGGATTGATGACGGATAGCTAACGGTGTTTCCAAGAAATCCCAATAAAACGTGTACAGGAACCTGTTCAGAGCATAACACGAAATCTAGCATCGTACTCAAAACGGTCTCGCGCATCACACTGTGAATCGATGAAAGGTTAACCGGAGTTTTATGCGGTTCAGAGAATTTCACTGGGGTCTTAGCCGTGGCGACGTAGAGCTCGCAGGTACACATCACTGCGCATTTTTCATGTGCGGAAGTGTAGTTAGGTACCGTGTACCTCGTGTCTAATGAGACAGGCCCTGCAGTGGCATCGCTGCCCCATTTGTGGTAGTACTGTGCATTGATGACGGATAGCTAACGGTGTTTCCAAGAAATTCTAATAAAGCATGTACAGGAACCTGTTCAGAGCAAAGCTCGAATTTTTAGCATCGTATTCAAGACCGTCTCGCCCATCGCACTGGGAATCGATGAAAGGATAACCGGAGTTTTATGCGGTTCAGACGATGTCACAGGGGTCTCTGCCATGGCGAAGTAGAGCTCGAAGGTATACATCACTGCGCATTCTTACATGTGCGGATGTGTAGTTAGACGCATTGTTACTGTCGTCTAAAGAGACAGGCCCAGCAGTTGCATCGCTGTCCCCCTTGCGGGTATTACTGTGAATTGGTGAGGATAGCTAACGGTGTTTCCAAGAAATCCCAATAAAACGTGTACAGGAACCTGTTCAAAGCAGAGCTCGAATTTTTAGCATCGTACTCTAGTCGAACTCGCCCAACGCACTGGGAATCGATGAAAGTTTAACCGGAGTTTTATGCGGTTGAGAGGATGTCACTGGGGTCTTGCCGTGGCGGTGCGGAGCTCGAAGGTATACATCACTGCGCATTTTTACATGTGCGGAAGTGTAGTTAGATGCATTGTAACTGCCGTCTAATGAGACAGGCCCTGCAGTGGCATCGCTGCCCCATTTGCGGTTATTACTGAGGATTGATGACGGATAGCTGGCGTTGTTTCCAAGCAATCACTACTAAACCTGTACCGAAACCTGTTCAGCGCAAAGCGCGAATTTTTAGCATCGTACACTAGACGGTCTCACCCATCGCACTGGGAATCGATGAGAGATTAACCGGAGTTGTATGCGGTTGAGATGATGTTACTGGAGTCTCTGCCGTGGTGAAGTAGAGCTCAAAGGTATACATCACTGCGCATTTTTGCATGTGCGGAAGTGTAGTTAGATGCAGGGTACCTGTCGTCTGAGACAGGCCCTACAGTGGCATCGGTTTCCTCCTTGCGGGTATTACTGAGGATAGATGACGGACAGCTAACGATGTTTCCAAGCAATCCCAACATAACCTGTACAGGAACCTGTTCAGAGCAAAGCACGAAGTTTAGCATCGTACTCTAGACGGTCTCGCGCATCACACTGTGAATCGATGAATGGTTAACCGGAGTTTAATGCGGTTGAGAGGATTTCGATGGGGTCTCAGCCGTGGCGAAGTAGAGCTCGCAGGTATACATCACTGCGCATTTTTGTCATGTGCGGAAGTGTAGATAGATGCAGTGTAACTGTCGTATAATGAGACAGGTCCTGCAGTGGCATTGCTGTCCCCCTTGCGGGAATTACTGTGGATTGATGACGGATAGCTAACGGTGTTTCCATGAAATCCAACAAAACCTGTACAGGAACCTGTTCAGAGCAAATCTCGAAGTTTAGCATCGTACTCTAGACGGTCTCGCCCATCGCACTGCGAATCGATGAAAGGTTAACCGGATTTTTATGCGGTTCAGAGGATGTCACTGCGGTGTCTGCCGTGGCGAAGTAGAGCTCGAAGGTATACACCACTGGGCATTTTTACATGTGCGGTAGTGTAGATAGATGCAGTGTAACTGTCGTCTGAGACAGGCCCTGCAGTGGCTTTGCTGTCCCCCTTGTGGGAATTACTGTGGATTGATGACGGATAGCTAACGGTTTTTCCAAGAAATCCAACAAAACCTGCACAGGGACCTGTTCAGAGCAAAGCACGAAGTCTAGCATCGTACTCGAGACGGTCTCGCCCATCGCACTGCGAATCGACGAAAGGTCCACCGGAGTTTTATGCGGTTCAGAGGATGATGTCACTGGGGCCTTGGCGTGGCGGAGTGGAGCTCGAAGGTATACATCACTGCGCATTTTTACATGTGCGGAAGTGTAGTTAGATGCAGTGTACCTGTCGTCTAATGAGACAGGCCCTGCAGTGGCATCGCAGCCCCATTTGCGGGTATTACTGAGGATTGATGACAGATAGCTGGCGTTGTATCCTAGCAATCACAACAAAACCTGTAGAGAAACCTGTTCAGAGCAAAGCTCGAATTTTAGCATCGTACTCTAGACGGTCTCGCCCATCGCACTGCGAATCGATGAAAGGTTAACCGGATTTTTATGCGGTTCAGAGGATGTCACTGCGGTGTCTACCGTGGCGAAGTAGAGCTCGAAGGTATACACCACTGGGCAATTTTACATGTGCGGTAGTGTAGATATATGCAGTGTAACTGTCGTCTGAGACAGGCCCTGCAGTGGCTTTGCTGTCCCCCTTGTGGGAATTACTGTGGATTGATGACGGATAGCTAACGGTTTTTCCAAGAAATCCAACAAAACCTGCACAGGGACCTGTTCAGAGCAAAGCACGAAGTCTAGCATCGTACTCAATACGGTCTCGCCCTTCGCACTGCGAATCGACGAAAGGTCCATCGGAGTTTTATGCGGTTCAGAGGACGATGTCACTGGGGCCTTGGCGTGGCGGAGTGGAGCTCGAAGGTATACATCACTGTGCATTTTTACATGTGCGGAAGTGTCTCTGCCGTGGCGAAGTAGAGCTCGAAGGTATACATCACTGCGCATTCTTACATGTGCGGAAGTGTAGTTAGATGCAGTGTAACTGTCGTCTAATGAGACAGGCACAGCAGTTGCATCGCTGCCCCATTTGCTGGTATCACTGTGAATTGGTGAGGATAGCTAACGGTGTTTCCAAGAAATCCCAATAAAACGTGTACAGGAACCTGTTCAGAGCAGAGCTCGAATTTTTAGCATCGTACTCTATACGGTCTCGACGATCGCACTGCGAATCGATGAAAGGTCAACCAGTGTTTTATGTAGTTCAGTGGATGATGTCACTGGGGTCTTGCCGTGGCGGAGTGGAGCTCGAAGGTATAATCTCTGCGCATTTTTACATGTGCGGAAGTGTAGTTAGATGCATTGTAACTGCCGTCTAATGAGACAGGCCCTGCAGTGGCATCGCTGCCCCATTTGCGGGTATTACTGAGGATTTATGACGGATAGGTGGCGTTGTTTCCAAGCAATCACTACTAAACCTGTACAGAAACCTGTTCAGAGCAAAGCGCGAATTTTTAGCATCGTACACTAGACGGTCTCGCCCATCGCACTGGGAATCGATGGGAGATTAATCGGAGTTGTATGCGGTTGAGTTGATGTTACTAGAGTCTCTGCCGTGGCGAAGTAGAGCTCGAAGGTATACATCACTGCGCATTTTTGCATGTGCGGAAGTGTAGTTAGATGCAGGGTACCTGTCGTCTGAGAAAGGCCCTACAGTGGCATCGGTTTCCTACTTGCGGATATTACTGTGGATAGATAACGGACAGCTAACGTTGTTTCCAAGCAATCCCAACAAAACCTGTACAGGAACCTGTTCAGAGCAAAGCACGAAGTTTAGCATCGTACTCTAGACGGTCTCGCGCATCACACTGTGAGTCGATGAATGGTTAACCGGAGTTTAATGCGGTTGAGAGGATTTCGATGGGGTCTCAGCCGTGGCGAAGTAGAGCTCGCAGGTATACATCACTGCGCATTTTTTGTCATGTGCGGAAGTGTAGTTAGATGCATTGTAACTGTCGTCTAATGAGACAGGCCCTGCAGTGGCATTGCTGCCCCATTTGAGGTTATTACTGAGGATTGATGACAGATAGCTGGCGTTGTTTCCAAGCAATCACAACTAATCCTGTACAGAAACATGTTCAGAGCAAAGCTCGAATTTTTAGCATCGTACACTAGACGGTCTCGCCCATCACACTGGGAATCGATGAGAGGTTAACCGCAGTTTTATGCGGTTGAGAGGATGTTACTGGGGTCTCTGCCGTGGCGAAGTAGAGCTCGAAGGTATACATCACTGCGCACTTTTACATGTGCGGAAGTGTAGTTAGATGCAGTGTACCTGTCGTCTAATGAGACAGGCCCTGCAGTGGCATCGCTGTCCTCCTTGCGGGTATTACTGTGGATAGATCACGGACAGCTAACGATGTTTCCAAGCAATCCCAACAAAACCTGTACAGGAACCGGTTCAGAGCAAAGCACGAAGTTTAGCATCGTACTCGAGACGGTCTCGGGCATCACACTTTGAATCGATGAAAGGTTAACCGGAGTTTTATGCGGTTCAGAGGATTCCACTGGGGTCTCAGCCGTGGCGAAATAGAGCTCGCAGGTACACATCACTGCGCATTTTTGTCATGTGCGGAAGTGTAGTTAGATGCAGTGTAACTGTCGTATAATGAGACAGGTCCTGCAGTGGCATTGCTGTCCCCCTTGCTGGAATTGCTGTGGATTGATGACGGATAGCTAACGGTGTTTCCAAGAAATCCAACAAAACCTGCACAGGGACCTGTTCAGAGCAAAGCACGAAGTCTAGCCTCGTACTCAATACGGTCTCGCCCATCGCACTGCGAATCGATGAAAGGTCAACCGGAGTTTTATGCGGTTCAGAGGATGATGTCACTGGGGCCTTGGCGTGGCGGAGTGGAGCTCGAAGGTATACATCACTGCGCATTTTTACATGTGCGGAAGTGTAGTTAGATGCATTGTAACTGTCGTCCAATGAGACAGGCCCTGAAGTGGCATCGCTGCCCCATTTGCGGTTATTACTGAGGATTGATGACAGATAGCTCGCGCTGTCTCCAAGCAATCACAACTAAACCTGTACAGAAACATGTTCAGAGCAAAGCTCGAATTTTTAGCATCGTACACTAGACGGTCTCGCCCATCGCACTGGGAATCGTTGAAAGGTTAACCGGAGTTTTATGCGGTTCAGACGATGTCACAGGGGTCTCTGCCATGGCGAAGTAGAGCTGGAAGGTATACATCACTGCGCATTCTTACATGTGCGGATGTGTAGTTAGATGCATTGTTACTGTCGTCTAATGAGACAGGCCCTGCAGTGTAATCGGTGCCCCATTTGCGGTTATTACTGGGGATTGATGACGGATAGCTGGCGTTGTTTCCAAGCAATCACAACTAAACCTGTACAGAAACCTGTTCAGAGCAAAGCTCGAATTTTTAGCATCGTACAGTAGACGGTCTCGCCCATCGCACTGGGAATCGATGAAAGGTTAACCGGAGTTTTATACGGTTGAGGGGATGTCACTGGGGTCTCTACCGTGGCGAAGTAGAGCTCGAAGGTATACATCACTGCGCATTTTTACATGTGCGGAAGTGTAGTTTGATGCAGTGTACCTGTCGTCTAATGAGACAGGCCCTGCAGTGGCATCGGTGTCCCCCTTGCGGGTATTACTGTGGATTCATGACGGATAGCTAACGATGTTTCCAAGCAATCCCAACAAAACCTGTACAGGAACCTGTTCAGAGCAAAGCACGATGTTTAGCATCGTACTCTAGACGGTCTCGCCCATCGCACTCTTAATCGATGAAAGGTTAACCGGAGTTTTATGCGGTTCAGACGATGTCACAGGGGTGTCTGCCGTGGTGAAGTAGAGCTCGAAGGTATACATCACTGCGCATTTTTACATGTGCGCATGTGTAGTCAGATGCAGTGTTACTGTCGTCTAATGAGACAGGCCCTGCAGTAGCATCACTGCCCCATTTGCGGTTATTACTGAGGATTGATGACAGATAGCTGGCGTTGTATCCTAGCAATCACAACAAAACCTGTACAGAAACCTGTAACAGAGCAAAGCTCGAAGTTTCGCATCGTACTCTAGACGGTCTCGCCCATCGCACTGGGAATCGGTGAAAGGTTAACCGGAGTTTTATGCGGTTCAGACGTTGTCACTGGGGTCTTTGCCGTGGCGAAGTAGAGCTCGAAGGTATACATACATCACTGCGCATTTTTACATGTCCGCATGTGTAGTCAGATGCAGTGTAACAGTCGTCTAATGAAACAGGCCCAGCATTTGCATCGCTGTCCCCCTTGCGGGTAGTACTGTGGATTGATGACGGATAGCTAAAGGTGTTTCCAAAAAATCCCAATAAAACGTACAGGAACCTGTCAAGAGCAAAGCGCGAATTTTTAGCATCGTGCTCAAGACGGTCTCGCCCATCGCACTGCGAATCGATGAAAGGTCAACCGGAGTTTTATGCGGTTCAGAGGATGATGTCACGGGGGCCTTGGCGTGGCGGAGTGGAGCTCGAAGGTATACATCACTGCGCATTTTTACATGTGCGGAAGTGTAGTTAGATGCATTGTAACTGTCGTCCAATGAGACAGGCCCTGCAGTGGCATCGCTGCCCCATTTGCGGTTATTACTTAGGATTGATGACAGATAGCTCGCGTTGTCTCCAAGCAATCACAACTAAACCTGTACAGAAACATGTTCAGAGCAAAGCTCGAATTTTTAGCATCGTACACTAGACGGTCTCGCCCATCGCAATGGGAATCGTTGAAAGGTTAACCGGAGTTTTATGCGGTTCAGACGATGTCACAGGGGTCTCTGCCATGGCGAAGTAGAGCTCGAAGGTATACATCACTGCGCATTCTTACATGTGCGGATGTGTAGTTAGATGCATTGTTACTGTCGTCTAATGAGACAGGCCCTGCAGTGGCATCGGTGCCCCATTTGCGGTTATTATGGGGATTGATGACGGATAGCTGGCGTTGTTTCCAAGCAATCACAACTAAACCTGTACAGAAACCTGTTCAGAGCAAAGCTCGAATTTTTAGCATTGTACACTAGACGGTCTCGCCCATCGCTCTGGGAATCGATGAAAGGTTAACCGGAGTTTTGTGCGGTTGAGAGGATGCCACTGGGGTCTATGCCGTGTCGAAGTAGAGCTCGAAGGTGTACATCACTGCGCAATTTTACATGTGCGGAAGTATAGTTAGATGCAGTGTACCTATCGTCTAATGAGCCAGGCCCTGCAGTGGCATCGCTGCCCCATTTGCGGTTATTACTGAGGATTGATGACGGATTGCTGGCGTTGTTTCCAAGCAATCACAACTAAACCTGTACAGAAACCTGTTCAGAGCAAAGCTCGAATATTTAGCATCGTACACTAGACAGTCTCGCCCATCGCACTGGGAATCGATGAAAGGTTAACCGGAGTTTTATGCGGTTGAGAGGATGTCACTGGGGTCTCTACCGTGGCGAAGTAGAGCTCGAAGGTATACATCACTGCGCATTTTTACATGTGCGGAAGTGCCGTCAGATGCACTGTAACTGTCGTCTAATGAGACAGGCCCAGCAGTTGCATCGCTGTCCCCCTTGCGGCTATTACTGTGGATTGATGACGGATAGCTAACGGTGTTTCCAAGAGATCCCAATAAAACGTGTACACGAACCTGTTCAGAGCAAAGCTCGAATTTTTAGCATCGTACTCTAGACGGTCTCGCCCATCGCACTGCGAATCGATGAAAGGTCAACCGGAGTTTTATGCGGTTCAGAGGATGATGTCACTGGGGCCTTGGCGTGGCGGAGTGGAGCTCGAAGGTATACATCACTGCGCATTTTTACATGTGCGGAAGTGTAGTTAGATGCATTGTTACTGTCGTCTAATGAGACAGGCCCTGTAGCATCGCTGCCCCATTTGCGGGTATTACTGAGGATTGATGACAGATAGCTGGCGTTGTATCCTAGCAATCACAACAAAACCTGTGGAGAAGCCTGTTCAGAGCAAAGCTCGAATTTTTAGCATCGTACTCTAGACGGACTCGCCCATCGCACTGGGAATCGATGAAAGGTTAACCGTAGCTTTACGCGGTTGAGAGGATGTCACTGGCGTCTCTGCCGTGGCGAATTACAGCTCGAAGGTATACATCACTGCGCATTTTTACTTGTGCGGAAGTGTAGTTTGATGCATTGTTACTGTCGTCTAATGAGACAGGCCCTGCAGTGGCATCGCTGCCCCATTTGCGGTTATTACTGAGGATTGATGACGGATAGCTGACGTTGTTTCCAAGCAATCACCACTAAACCTGTACAGAAACCTGTTCAGAGCAAAGCTCGAATTTTTAGCATCGTACACTAGACGGACTCACCCATCGCACTGGGAATCGATGAAAGGTTAACCGGAGTTTTATGCGGCTGAGAGGATGTCACTGGGGTCTTGCAGTGGCGGTGCGGAGCTCGAAGGTATACATCACTGCGCATTTTTACATGTACGGAAGTGTAGTTAGATGCAGTGTAACTGTCGTGTAATGAGACAGGTCCTGCAGTGGCATTGCTGTCCCCCTTGCGGGAATTACTGTGGATTGATGACGGATAGCTAACGGTGTTTCAATGAAATCCTACAAAACCTGTAGAGGAACCTGTTCAGAGCAAATCGCGAAGTTTAGCATCGTACTCGAGACGGTCTCGTGCATCACACTTTGAATCGATGAAAGGTTAACCGGAGTTTTATGCGGTTCAGAGGATTTCACTGGGGTCTCAGCGGTGGCGAAGTAGAGCTCGCAGGTATACATCACTGCGCAATTTTGTCATGTGCGGAAGTGTAGTTAGATGCAGTCTAACTGTCGTATAATGAGACAGGTCCTGCAGTGGCATTGCTGTCCCCCTTGCTGGAATTGCTGTGGATTGATGACGGATAGCTAACGGTGTTTCCAAGAAATCCAACAAAACCTGCACAGGGACCTGTTCAGAGCAAAGCACGAAGTCTAGCATCGTACTCAATACGGTCTCGACCATCGCACTGCGAATCGATGAAAGGTCAACCGGAGTTTTATGCGGTTCAGAGGATGATGTCACTGGGGCCTTGGCGCGGCGGAGTGGAGCTCGAAGGTATACATCACTGCGCATTCTTACATGTGCGGATGTGTAGTTATATGCATTGTTACTGTCGTCTAATGAGACAGGCCCTGTAGTGGCATCGGTGCCCCATTTGCGGTTATTACTGAGGATTGATGACGGATAGCTGGCGTTGTTTCCAAGCAATCACAACTAAACCTGTACAGAAACATGTTCAGAGCAAAGCTCGAATTTTTAGCATTGTACACTAGACGGTCTCGCCCATCGCACTGGGAATCGATGAAAGGTTAACCGGAGTTTTATGCGGTTCCGACGATGTCACAGGGGTCTCCGCCATGGCGAAGTAGAGCTCGAAGGTATACATCACTGCGCATTCTTACATGTGCGGATGTGTAGTTAAATGCATTGTTACTGTCGTCTAATGAGACAGGCCCTGTAGCATCGCTGCCCCATTTGCGGGTATGACTGAGGATTGATGACAGATAGCCGGCGTTGTATCCTAGCAATCACAACAAAACCTGTAGAGAAACCTGTTCAGAGCAAAGATCGAATTTTGGCATCGTATTCTAGACGGTCTCGGCCATCGCTCTGCGAATCGACGAAATGTTAACTGGAGTTTTATGTGGTTCAGAGGATGTCACTGGTGTCTCTGCCGTGGCGAAGTAGAACTCGAAGGTATACATCACTGCGCATTCTTACATGTGCGGAAGTGTAGTTAGATGCAGTGTAACTGTCGTCTAATGAGACAGGCCCAGCAGTTGTATCGCTGTCCCCCTTGCGGGTATTACTGTGGATTGGTGACGGATAGCTAACGGTGTTTCCAAGAAATCCCAATAAAACGTGTACAGGAACCTGTTCAGAGCAAAGCACGAATTTTAGCTTTGTACTCTAGACGGTCTCGCGCATCACACTGTGAATCGATGAAAGGTTAACCGGAGTTTAATGCGGTTGAGAGGATTTCGATGGGGTCTCAGCCGTGGCGAAGTAGAGCTCGCAGGTATACATCACTGCGCATTTTTGTCATGTGCGGAAGTGTAGTTAGATGCAGTGTAACTGTCGTATAATGAGACAGGTCCTGCAGTGGCATTGCTGTCCCCCTTGCGGGAATTACTGTGGATTGATGACGGATAGCTAACGGTGTCTCCATGAAATCCAATAAAACCTGTACAGGAACCTGTTCAGAGCAAATCGCGAAGTTTAGCATCGTAATCTAGACGGTCTCGCCCATCGCACTGCGAATCGATGAAAGGTTAACCGGATTTTTGAGCCGTTCAGAGGATGTCACTACGGAGTCTGCAGTGGCGAAGTAGAGCTCGAAGGTATACACCACTGGGCATTTTTACATGTGCGGTAGTGTAGATAGATGCAGTGTAACTGTCGTCTAATGAGACAGGCCCTGCAGTGGCTTTGCTGTCCCCTTTGCGGGAATTACTGTGGATTGATGACGGATAGCTAACGGTTTTTCCAAGAAATCCCAATAAAACATGTACAGGAACCTGTTCAGAGCAAAGCTAGAATTTTTAGCATCGTCCTCAAGACGGTCGCGCCCATCGCACTGGGAATCGATGAAAGCTTAACCGAAGTTTTATGCGGTTTAGACGATGTCACAGGGGCCTCTGCCATGGCGAAGTAGAGCTCCAAGGTATACATCACTGCGCATTCTTACATGTGCGGATGTGTAGTTTGATGCAGTGTACCTGTCGTCTAATGAGACAGGCCCTGCAGTGGCATCGGTGTCCCCCTTGCGGGTATTACTGTGGATTCATGACGGATAGCTAACGATGTTTCCAAGCAATCACTACTAAACCTGTACCGAAACCTGTTCAGCGCAAAGCGCGAATTTTTAGCATCGTACACTAGACGGTCTCACCCATCGCACTGGGAATCGATGAGAGATTAACCGGAGTTGTATGCGGTTGAGATGATGTTACTGGAGTCTCTGCCGTGGCGAAGTAGAGCTCGAAGGTATACATCACTGCGCATTTTTGCATGTGCGGAAGTGTAGTTAGATGCAGGGTACCTGTCGTCTGAGACAGGCCCTACAGTGGCATCGGTTTCCTCCTTGCGGGTATTACTGAGGATAGATGACGGACAGCTAACGATGTTTCCAAGCAATCCCAACAAAACCTGTACAGGAACCTGTTCCGAGCAAATCTCGAAGTTTAGCATCGTACTCTAGACGGTCTCGCCCATCGCACTGCGAATCGATGAAAGGTTAACCGGTGTTTTATGCGGTTCAGAGGATTTCACTGGGGTCTCAGCTGTGGCGAAGTAGAGCTCGCAGGTATACACCACTGGGCATTTTTACATGTGCGGTAGTGTAGATAGATGCAGTGTAACTGTCGTCTAATGAGACAGGCCCTGCAGTGGCTTTGCTGTCCCCCTTGTGGGAATTACTGTGGATTGATGACGGATAGCTAACGGTTTTTCCAAGAAATCCAACAAAACCTGCACAGGGACCTGTTCAGAGCAAAGCACGAAGTCTAGCATCGTACTCAATACGGTCTCGCCCATCGCACTGCGAATCGAGGAAAGGTCCACCGGAGTTTTATGCGGTTCAGAGGATGATGTCACTGGGGCCTTGGCGTGGCGGAGTGGAGCTCGAAGGTATACATCACTGCGCATTTTTACATGTGCGGAAGTGTAGTTAGATGCAGTGTACCTGTCGTCTAATGAGACAGGCCCTGCAGTGGCATCGCAGCCCCATTTGCGGGTATTACTGAGGATTGATGACAGATAGCTGGCGTTGTATCCTAGCAATCACAACAAAACCTGTAGAGAAACCTGTTCAGAGCAAAGCTCGAATTTTAGCATCGTACTCTAGATGGTCTCGCCCATCGCACTGCGAATCGATGAAAGGTTAACCGGATTTTTATGCGGTTCAGAGGATGTCACTGCGGTGTCTACCGTGGCGAAGTAGAGCTCGAAGGTATACACCACTGGGCAATTTTACATGTGCGGTAGTGTAGATATATGCAGTGTAACTGTCGTCTGAGACAGGCCCTGCAGTGGCTTTGCTGTCCCCCTTGTGGGAATTACTGTGGATTGATGACGGATAGCTAACGGTTTTTCCAAGAAATCCAACAAAACCTGCACAGGGACCTGTTCAGAGCAAAGCACGAAGTCTAGCATCGTACTCAATACGGTCTCGCCCATCGCACTGCGAATCGACGAAAGGTCCATCGGAGTTTTATGCGGTTCAGAGGACGATGTCACTGGGGCCTTGGCGTGGCGGAGTGGAGCTCGAAGGTATACATCACTGCGCATTTTTACATGTGCGGAAGTGTCTCTGCCGTGGCGAAGTAGAGCTCGAAGGTATACATCACTGCGCATTCTTACATGTGCGGAAGTGTAGTTAGATGCAGTGTAACTGTCGTCTAATGAGACAGGCACAGCAGTTGCATCGCTGCCCCATTTGCGGGTATCACTGTGAATTGGTGAGGATAGCTAACGGTGTTTCCAAGAAATCCCAATAAAACGTGTACAGGAACCTGTTCAGAGCAGAGCTCGAATTTTTAGCATCGTACTCTAGACGAACTCGCCCATCGCACTGGGAATCGATGAAAGTTTAACCGCAGTTTTACGCGGTTGAGAGGATGTCACTGGGGTCTTGCCGTGGCGGTGCGGAGCTCGAAGGTATACATCACTGCGCATTTTTACATGTACGGAAGTGTAGTTAGATGCATTGTAACTTTCGTCTAATGAGACAGGCCCTGCAGTGGCATCGCTGCCTCATTTGCGGGAATTACTGTGAATTGATGACGGATAGCTAACGGTTTTTCCAAGAAATCCAATAAAACCTGCGCAGGGACCTGTTCAGAGCAAAGCACGAAGTCTAGCGTCGTACTCTATACGGTCTCGACGATCGCACTGCGAATCGATGAAAGGTCAACCAGTGTTTTATGTAGTTCAGTGGATGATGTCACTGGGGTCTTGCCGTGGCGGAGTGGAGCTCGAAGGTGTAATCTCTGCGCATTTTTACATGTGCGGAAGTGTAGTTAGATGCATTGTAACTGCCGTCTAATGAGACAGGCCCTGCAGTGGCATCGCTGCCCCATTTGCGGTTATTACTGAGGATTTATGACGGATAGGTGGCGTTGTTTCCAAGCAATCACTACTAAACCTGTACAGAAACCTGTTCAGAGCAAAGCGCGAATTTTTAGCATCGTACACTAGACGGTCTCGCCCATCGCACTGGGAATCGATGAGAGATTAATCGGAGTTGTATGCGGTTGAGTTGATGTTACTAGAGTCTCTGCCGTGGCGAAGTAGAGCTCGAAGGTATACATCACTGCGCATTTTTGCATGTGCGGAATTGTAGTTAGATGCAGGGTACCTGTCGTCTGAGAAAGGCCCTACAGTGGCATCGGTTTCCTACTTGCGGATATTACTGTGGATAGATAACGGACAGCTAACGTTGTTTCCAAGCAATCCCAACAAAACCTGTACAGGAACCTGTTCAGAGCAAAGCATGAAGTTTAGCATCGTACTCTAGACGGTCTCGCGCATCACACTGTGAGTCGATGAATGGTTAACCGGAGTTTAATGCGGTTGAGAGGATTTCGATGGGGTCTCAGCCGTGGCGAAGTAGAGCTCGCAGGTATACATCACTGCGCATTTTTTGTCATGTGCGGAAGTGTAGTTAGATGCATTGTAACTGTCGTCTAATGAGACAGGCCCTGCAGTGGCATTGCTGCCCCATTTGAGGTTATTACTGAGGATTGATGACAGATAGCTGGCGTTGTTTCCAAGCAATCACAACTAATCCTGTACAGAAACATGTTCAGAGCAAAGCTCGAATTTTTAGCATCGTACACTAGACGGTCTCGCCCATCACACTGGGAATCGATGAGAGGTTAACCGCAGTTTTATGCGGTTGAGAGGATGTTACTGGGGTCTCTGCCGTGGCGAAGTAGAGCTCGAAGGTATACATCACTGCGCACTTTTACATGTGCGGAAGTGTAGTTAGATGCAGTGTACCTGTCGTCTAATGAGACAGGCCTTGCAGTGGCATCGCTGTCCTCCTTGCGGGTATTACTGTGGATAGATCACGGACAGCTAACGATGTTTCCAAGCAATCCCAACAAAACCTGTACAGGAACCGGTTCAGAGCAAAGCACGAAGTTTAGCATCGTACTCGAGACGGTCTCGGGCATCACACTTTGAATCGATGAAAGGTTAACCGGAGTTTTATGCGGTTCAGAGGATTCCACTGGGGTCTCAGCCGTGGCGAAATAGAGCTCGCAGGTACACATCACTGCGCATTTTTGTCATGTGCGGAAGTGTAGTTAGATGCAGTGTAACTGTCGTATAATGAGACAGGTCCTGCAGTGGCATTGCTGTCCCCCTTGCTGGAATTGCTGTGGATTGATGACGGATAGCTAACGGTGTTTCCAAGAAATCCAACAATACCTGCACAGGGACCTGTTCAGAGCAAAGCACGAAGTCTAGCCTCGTACTCAATACGGTCTCGCCCATCGCACTGCGAATCGATGAAAGGTCAACCGGAGTTTTATGCGGTTCAGAGGATGATGTCACTGGGGCCTTGGCGTGGCGGAGTGGAGCTCGAAGGTATACATCACTGCGCATTTTTACATGTGCGGAAGTGTAGTTAGATGCATTGTAACTGTCGTCCAATGAGACAGGCCCTGAAGTGGCATCGCTGCCCCATTTGCGGTTATTACTGAGGATTGATGACAGATAGCTCGCGTTGTCTCCAAGCAATCACAACTAAACCTGTACAGAAACATGTTCAGAGCAAAGCTCGAATTTTTAGCATCGTACACTAGACGGTCTCGCCCATCGCACTGGGAATCGTTGAAAGGTTAACCGGAGTTTTATGCGGTTCAGACGATGTCACAGGGGTCTCTGCCATGGCGAAGTAGAGCTCGAAGGTATACATCACTGCGCATTCTTACATGTGCGGATGTGTAGTTAGATGCATTGTTACTGTCGTCTAATGAGACAGGCCCTGCAGTGGAATCGGTGCCCCATTTGCGGTTATTACTGGGGATTGATGACGGATAGCTGGCGTTGTTTCCAAGCAATCACAACTAAACCTGTACAGAAACCTGTTCAGAGCAAAGCTCGAATTTTTAGCATCGTACAGTAGACGGTCTCGCCCATCGCACTGGGAATCGATGAAAGGTTAACCGGAGTTTTATACGGTTGAGGGGATGTCACTGGGGTCTCTACCGTGGCGAAGTAGAGCTCGAAGGTATACATCACTGCGCATTTTTACATGTGCGGAGGTGTAGTTTGATGCAGTGTACCTGTCGTCTAATGAGACAGGCCCTGCAGTGGCATCGGTGTCCCCCTTGCGGGTATTACTGTGGATTCATGACGGATAGCTAACGATGTTTCCAAGCAATCCCAACAAAACCTGTACAGGAACCTGTTCAGAGCAAAGCACGATGTTTAGCATCGTACTCTAGACGGTCTCGCCCATCGCACTCTTAATCGATGAAAGGTTAACCGGAGTTTTATGCGGTTCAGACGATGTCACAGGGGTGTCTGCCGTGGTGAAGTAGAGCTCGAAGGTATACATCACTGCGCATTTTTACATGTGCGCATGTGTAGTCAGATGCAGTGTTACTGTCGTCTAATGAGACAGGCCCTGCAGTAGCATCACTGCCCCATTTGCGGTTATTACTGAGGATTGATGACAGATAGCTGGCGTTGTATCCTAGCAATCACAACAAAACCTGTAGAGAAACCTGTTCAGAGCAAAGCTCGAATTTTAGCATCGTACTCTAGACGGTCTCCGCCATCGCACTGCGAATCGACGAAACGTTAACTGGAGTTTTATGTGGTTCAGAGGATGTCACTGGGGTCTCTGTCGTGGCGAAGTAGAGCTCGAAGGTATACATCACTGCGCATTCTTACATGTGCGGAAATGCAGTTAGATGCAGTGTAACTGTCGTCTAATGAAACAGGCCCAGCAGTTGCATCGCTGTCCCCCTTGCGGGTATTACTGTGGATTGATGACGGATAATAACGGTATTTCCAAGAAATCCCAATAAAAAGTGTACAGGAACCTGTTCAGAGCAAAGCTCGAATTTTTAGCATCGTACTCTAGACGGACTCGCCTATCGCACTGGGAATCGATGAAAGGTTGACCGGAGATTTATGCGGTTGAGAGGATGCCACTGGGGTCTTGCCGTGGCGGAGTGGAGCTCGAAGGTATACATCACGGCGCATTATTACATGTGCGGAAGTGTAGTTAGATGCAGTGTAACTGCCGTCTAATGAGACAGGCCCAGCAGTTGCATCGCTGTCCCCCTTGCGGGTATTACTGTAGATTGATGACACATAGCTGGCGTTGTATCCTAGCAGTCACAACAATGCCTGTAGAGAAACCTGTTCAGAGCAAAGCTCGAATTTTAGCATCGTACTCTAGACGGTCTCGGCCATCGCACTGCGAATCGATGAAACGTTAACTGGAGTTTTATGTGGTTCAGAGGATGTCACTGGGGTCTCTGCCGTGGCGAAGTAGAGCTCGAAGGTATACATCACTGCGCATTTTTACATGTGGGGAAGTGTAGTTAGAAGCAGTGTCACAGTCGTCTAATGAGACAGGCCCTGCAGAGGCATTGCTTTCCCCCTTGCGGAAATTACTGTGGATTGATGACGGTTAGCTAACGGTGTTTCCTAGCAATAACAACAAAACCTGTACAGAAACCTGTAACAGAGCAAAGCTCGAAGTTTCGCATCGTACTCTAGACGGTCTCGCCCATCGCACTGGGAATCGGTGAAAGGTTAACCGGAGTTTTATGCGGTTCAGACGTTGTCACTGGGGTCTTTGCCGTGGCGAAGTAGAGCTCGAAGGTATACATACATCACTGCGCATTTTTACATGTCCGCATGTGTAGTCAGATGCAGTGTAACAGTCGTCTAATGAAACAGGCCCAGCATTTGCATCGCTGTCCCCCTTGCGGGTAGTACTGTGGATTGATGACGGATAGCTAAAGGTGTTTCCAAAAAATCCCAATAAAACGTACAGGAACCTGTCAAGAGCAAAGCGCGAATTTTTAGCATCGTGCTCAAGACGGTCTCGCCCATCGCACTGGGTATCGATGAAAGGTTAAAGGGAGTTTTATGCGGATAAGAGGATGTCACTGGGGTCCCTGCCGTGGCGAAGTAGAGCTCGAAGGTATACATCACTGCGCATTTTTACATGTGCGGAAGTGTAGTTAGATGCATTGTAACTGTCGTTGAATGAGACAGGCCCTGCAGTCGCATCGCTGCCCCATTTGCGGCTACTACTGAGGATTGATGACAGATAGCCGGCGTTGTTTCCAGCAATCTCATTTAAACCTGTACAGAAACCTGTTCAAAGCTAAGCTCGAATTTTTAGCATCCTACTCGAGACGGTCTCGCGCATCACACTTTGAATCGATGAAAGGTTAACCGGAGTTTTATGCGGTTCAGAGGATTACACTGGGGTCTCAGCCGTGGCGAAATAGAGCTCGCAGGTACACATCACTGCGCATTTTTGTCATGTGCGGAAGTGTAGTTAGATGCAGTGTAACTGTCGTATAATGAGACAGGTCCTGCAGTGGCATTGCTGTCCCCCTTGCTGGAATTGCTGTGGATTGTTGACGGATAGCTAACGGTGTTTCCAAGAAATCCAACAAAACCTGCACAGGGACCTGTTCAGAGCAAAGCACAAAGTCTAGCCTCGTACTCAATACGGTCTCGCCCATCGCACTGCGAATCGATGAAAGGTCAACCGGAGTTTTATGCGGTTCAGAGGATGATGTCACGGGGGCCTTGGCGTGGCGGAGTGGAGCTCGAAGGTATACATCACTGCGCATTTTTACATGTGCGGAAGTGTAGTTAGATGCATTGTAACTGTCGTCCAATGAGACAGGCCCTGCAGTGGCATCGCTGCCCCATTTGCGGTTATTACTGAGGATTGATGACAGATAGCTCGCGTTGTCTCCAAGCAATCACAACTAAACCTGTACAGAAACATGTTCAGAGCAAAGCTCGAATTTTTAGCATCGTACACTAGACGGTCTCGCCCATCGCAATGGGAATCGTTGAAAGGTTAACCGGAGTTTTATGCGGTTCAGACGATGTCACAGGGGTCTCTGCCATGGCGAAGTAGAGCTCGAAGGTATACATCACTGCGCATTCTTACATGTGCGGATGTGTAGTTAGATGCATTGTTACTGTCGTCTAATGAGACAGGCCCTGCAGTGGCATCGGTGCCCCATTTGCGGTTATTACTGGGGATTGATGACGGATAGCTGGCGTTGTTTCCAAGCAATCACAACTAAACCTGTACAGAAACCTGTTCAGAGCAAAGCTCGAATTTTTAGCATTGTACACTACACGGTCTCGCCCATCGCTCTGGGAATCGATGAAAGGTTAACCGGAGTTTTATACGGTTGAGGGGATGTCACTGGGGTCTCTACCGTGGCGAAGTAGAGCTCGAAGGTATACATCACTGCGCATTTTTACATGTGCGCATGTGTAGTCAGATGCAGTGTAACTGTCGTTGAATGAGAAAGGCCCTTCAGTCGCATCGCTGCCTCATTTGCGGCTACTACTGAGGATTGATGACAGATAGCTGGCGTTGTTTCCAGCAATCACATCTAAACGTGTACAGGAACCTGTTCAGAGCAAAGTTCGAATTTTTAGCATCGTACTCTAGACGGACTCGCCCATCGCACTGGGAATCGATGAAAGGTTAACCGGAATTTTATGCGGTTCAGAGGATGATGTCACTCGGGTCATGCCGTGGCGGAGTGGAGCTCGAAGGTACACATCACTGCGGATTTTCACATGTGCGGAAGTGTAGTTAGATGCATTGTAACTGTCGTCTGAGACAGGCCCTGCAGTGGCATCGCTGCCCTATTTGCGGTTATTACTGAGGATTCATGACGGATAGCTGGCGTTGTTTCAAAGCAATCACAACTAAACCTGTACAGAAACCTGTTCAGAGCAAAGCTCGAATTTTTAGCATCGTACACTAGACGGTGTCGCCCAGCGCACTGGGAATCGATGAAAGGCTAACAGTAGTTTTACACGGTTGAGAGGATGTCATTGGCGTCTCTGCCGTGGCGAAGTAGAGCTCGAAGGCATACATACATCATTGCGCATTTTTACATGTGCGCATGTGTAGTCAGATGCAGTGAAACAGTCGTCTAATGAGACAGGCCCTGTAGCATCGCTGCCCCGTTTGCGGGTATTACTGAGGATTGATGACAGAGAGCTGGCGTTGTATCCTAGCAGTCACAACAATGCCTGTAGAGAAACCTGTTCAGAGCAAAGCTCGAATTTTAGCATCGTACTCTAGACGGTCTCGGCCATCGCACTGCGAATCGATGAAACGTTAACTGGAGTTTTATGTGGTTCAGAGGATGTCACTGGGGTCTCTGCCGTGGCGAAGTAGAGCTCGAAGGTATACATCACTGCGCATTCTTACATGTGCGGAAGTGTAGTTAGATGCAGTGTAACAGTCGTCTAATGAAACAGGCCCAGCATTTGCATCGCTGTCCCCCTTGCGGGTAGTACTGTGGATTGATGACGGATAGCTAACGGTGTTTCCAAAAAATCCCAATAAAACGTTCAGGAACCTGTCAAGAGCAAAGCTCGAATTTTTAGCACCGTACTCAAGACGGTCTCGCCCATCGCACTGGGAATCGATGAAAGGTTAACCGGAGTTTTATGCGGTTCCAAGGATTACACTGGGGTCTCTGCCGTGGCGAAGTAGAGCTCGAAGGTATGTAGCACTGCGCATTTTTACATGTGCGGAAGTGTAGTTAGATGCAGTGTAACTGTCGTCTAATGAGACAGGCCCTGCAGTGGCATCGCTGTCCCACTTGCGGGAATTACTGTGGTTTGATGACGGATTGTTAACGGTGTTTCCAAGAAATCCAACAAAACCTGTACAGGAACCTGTTCAGAGCAGAGCACGAAGTATAGCATCGTACTCTAGACGGTCTTGCCCATGGCACTGAGAATCGATTAAAGGTTAACCGGAGTTTTATGCGGTTCAGAGGATTTCACTGGGGTCTCAGCCGCGGTGAAGTAGAGCTCGCAGGCATACATCACTGCGCATTTTTTTCATGTGCGGAAGTGTAGTTATGTGCCGTGTAACTGTCGTCTAATGAGACAGGCCCTGCAGTGGCATCGCTGCCCCATTTCTGGGTAGTACTGTGGATTGATGACGGATAGCTAATGGTGTTTCCAGGCAATCCCAATAAAACATGTACAGTAACCTGTTCAGAGCAAAGCGCAAATTTTTAGCATCGTACTCAAGACCGTCTCGCCCATCGCACTGGGTATAGATGAAAGGTTAACCGGAGTTTTATGCGGATAAGAGGATGTCACCGGGGTCCCTGCCGTGGCGCAGTAGAGCTCGAAGGTATACATCACTGCGCATTTTTACATGTGCGGAATTGTAGCTAGATGCAGTGTAACTGTCGCCTAATGAGACAGGCCCTGCAGTGGCATCGCTGCCCTATTTGCGGTTATTACTGAGGATTCATGACGGATAGCTGGCGTTGTTTCAAAGCAATCACAACTAAACCTGTACAGAAACCTGTTCAGAGCAAAGCTCGAATTTTTAGCATCGTACACTAGACGGTGTCGCCCAGCGCACTGGGAATCGATGAAAGGCTAACAGTAGTTTTACACGGTTGAGAGGATGTCATTGGCGTCTCTGCAGTGGCGAAGTAGAGCTCGAAGGTATACATCACTGCGCATTTTTACTTGTGCGGAAGTGTAGTTAGATGCAGTGTACCTGTCGTCTAATGAGACATGCCCTGCAGTGGCATCGCTGCCGCATTTGTGGGTATTACTGTGGATTGATGACGGACATATAGCTAACGGTGTTTCCAAGAAATCCCAATAAAACAAGTACAGAAACCTGTTCAGAGCAAAGCTTGAAGTTTAACATCGTACTCTAGACGATTTCGCCTATCGCACTGGGAATCAATGAAAGGTTAACCGAAGTTTTATGCGGTTCAGGCGATGTCACTAGGGTCTCTGCCGTGGCGAAGTAGAGCTCGAAGGCATACATACATCATTGCGCATTTTTACATGTGCGCATGTGTAGTCAGATGCAGTGTAACTGTCGTCTAATGAGACAGGCCCTGCAGTGGCATCGCTGCCCCATTTGTGGGTAGTACTGTGGATTGATGACGGATAGCTAATGGTGTTTCCAGGCAATCCCAATAAAACATGTACAGTAACCTGTTCAGAGCAAAGCGCAAATTTTTAGCATCGTACTCAAGACCGTCTCGCCCATCGCACTGGGTATAGATGAAAGGTTAACCGGAGTTTTATGCGGATAAGAAGATGTCACCGGGGTCCCTGCCGTGGCGCAGTAGAGCTCGAAGGTATACATCACTGCGCATTTTTACATGTGCGGAAGTGTAGTTAGATGCAGTGTAACTGTCGTTGAATGAGAAAGGCCCTTCAGTCGCATCGCTGCCTCATTTGCGGCTACTACTGAGGATTGATGACAGATAGCTGGCGTTGTTTCCAGCAATCACATCTAAACCTGTACAGAAACCTGTTCAAAGCTAAGCTCGAATTTTTAGCACCGTTCTCAGGTCGGTCTCGCCCATCGCACTGGGAATCGATGAAAGGTTAACCGGAGTTTTATGCGGTTCAGAGGATTACACTGGAGTCTCAGCCGTGGCGAAGTAGAACTCGAAGGTATACATATATCAAAGCGCATTTTTACATGTGCGGAATTGTAGTTAGATGCAGTGTAACTGTCGCCTAATGAGACAGGCCCTGCAGTGGCATCGCTGCCGCATTTGTGGGTAGTACTGTGGATTGATGACGGATAGCTAACGGTGTTTCCAAAAAATCCCAATAAAACGCACAGGAACCAGTCAAGAGCAAAGCGCGAATTTTTAGCATCGTGCTCAAGACGGTCTCGCCCTTCGCACTGGGTATCGATGAAAGGTTAACGGGAGTTTTATGCGGATAAGAGGATGTCACTGGGGTCCCTGCCGTGGCGAAGTAGAGCTCGAAGGTATACATCACTGCGCATTTTTACATGTGCGGAAGTGTAGTTAGATGCAGTGTAACTGTCGTTGAATGAGACAGGCCCTGCAGTCGCATCGCTGCCCCATTTGCGGCTACTACTGAGGATTGATGACAGATAGCCGGCGTTGTTTCCAGCAATCTCATTTAAACCTGTACAGAAACCTGTTCAAAGCTAAGCTCGAATTTTTAGCATCCTACTCGAGACGGTCTCGCGCATCACACTTTGAATCGATGAAAGGTTAACCGGAGTTTTGTGCGGTTCAGAGGATTCCACTGGGGTCTCAGCCGTGGCGAAATAGAGCTCGCAGGTACACATCACTGCGCATTTTTGTCATGTGCGGAAGTGTAGTTAGATGCAGTGTAACTGTCGTATAATGAGACAGGTCCTGCAGTGGCATTGCTGTCCCCCTTGCTGGAATTGCTGTGGATTGATGACGGATAGCTAACGGTGTTTCCAAGAAATCCAACAAAACCTGCACAGGGACCTGTTCAGAGCAAAGCACGAAGTCTAGCCTCGTACTCAATACGGTCTCGCCCATCGCACTGCGAATCGATGAAAGGTCAACCGGAGTTTTATGCGGTTCAGAGGATTATGTCACGGGGGCCTTGGCGTGGCGGAGTGGAGCTCGAAGGTATACATCACTGCGCATTTTTACATGTGCGGAAGTGTAGTTAGATGCATTGTAACTGTCGTCCAATGAGACAGGCCCTGCAGTGGCATCGCTGCCCCATTTGCGGTTATTACTGAGGATTGATGACAGATAGCTCGCGTTGTCTCCAAGCAATCACAACTAAACCTGTACAGAAACATGTTCAGAGCAAAGCTCGAATTTTTAGCATCGTACACTAGACGGTCTCGCCCATCGCAATGGGAATCGTTGAAAGGTTAACCGGAGTTTTATGCGGTTCAGACGATGTCACAGGGGTTTCTGCCATGGCGAAATAGAGCTCGAAGGTATACATCACTGCGCATTCTTACATGTGCGGATGTGTAGTTAGATGCATTGTTACTGTCGTCTAATGAGACAGGCCCTGCAGAGGCATCGGTGCCCCATTTGCGGTTATTACTGGGGATTGATGACGGATAGCTGGCGTTGTTTCCAAGCAATCACAACTAAACCTGTACAGAAACCTGTTCAGAGCAAAGCTCGAATTTTTAGCATCGTACTCTAGACGGTCTCGCCCATCGCACTGGGAATCGATGAAAGGTTAACCGGAGTTTTATACGGTTGAGGGGATGTCACTGGGGTCTCTACCGTGGCGAAGTAGAGCTCGAAGGTATACATCACTGCGCATTTTTACATGTGCGGAAGTGTAGTTTGATGCAGTGTACCTGTCGTCTAATGAGACAGGCCCTGCAGTGGCATCGGTGTCCCCCTTGCGGGTATTACTGTGGATTCCTGACGGATAGCTAACGATGTTTCCAAGCAATCCCAACAAAACCTGTACAGGAACCTGTTCAGAGCAAAGCACGAAGTTTAGCATCGTACTCAAGACGGTCTCGCCCATCGCACTCTTAATCGATGAAAGGTTAACCGGAGTTTTATGCGGTTCAGACGATGTCACAGGTGTGTCTGCCGTGGTGAAGTAGAGCTCGAAGGTATACATCACTGCGCATTTTTACATGTGTGCATGTGTAGTCAGATGCAGTGTAACTGTCGTCTAATGAGACAGGCCCTGCAGTAGCATCGCTGCCCCATTTGCGGTTATTACTGAGGATTGATGACAGATAGCTGGCGTTGTATCCTAGCAATCACAACAAAACCTGTAGAGAAACCTGTTCAGAGCAAAGCTCGAATTTTAGCATCGTACTCTAGACGGTCTCGGCCATCGCACTGCCAATCGACGAAACGTTAACTGGAGTTTTATGTGGTTCAGAGGATGTCACTGGGGTCTCTGTCGTGGCGAAGTAGAGCTCGAAGGTATACATCACTGCGCATTCTTACATGTGCGGAAGTGTGGTCAGATACAGTCTAACTGTCGTCTAATGAGACAGGCGCTGCAGTCGCATCGCTGCCCCATTTGCGGGTATTACTGAGGATTGATGCCAGATAGCTTGCGTTGTTTCCTAGCAATCAAAACAAAACCTGTACAGAAACCTGTTCAGAGCAAAGCGCGAATTTTTAGCATCGTACTTAAGACGGTCTCGCCCATCGCACTGGGTATCGATGAAAGGTTAACCGGAGTTTCATGCGGATAAGAGGATGTCACTGGGGTCCCTGCCGTGGCGAAGTAGAGCTCGAAGGTATACATCACTGCGCATTTTTACACGTGCGGAAGTGTAGTTAGATGCAGTGTATCTGTAGTATAATGAGACAGGTCCAGCAGTTGCATCGCTGCCCCATTTGCGGGTATTACTGAGGATTGATGACAGATAGCTGGCGTTGTATCCTAGCAGTCACAACAAAGCATGTAGAGAAACCTGTTCAGAGCAAAGCTCGAATTTTAGCATCGTACTCTAGACGGTCTCGGCCATCGCACTGCGAATCGACGAAACGTTAACTGGAGTTTTATGTGGTTCAGAGGATGTCACTGGGGTCTCGGCCGTGGCGAAGTAGAGCTGGAAGGTATACATCACTGCGCATTCTTACATGTGCGGAAGTGTAGTTAGATGCAGTGTAACTGTCGTCTAATGAGACAGGCCCAGCATTTGCATCGCTGTCCCCCTTGCGGGTATTACTGTGTATTGATGACGGATAGCTAACGGTGTTTCCAAGAAATCCCAATAAAACGTGTACAGGAACCTGTTCAGAGCAAAGCTCGAATTTTTCGCATCGTACTCTAGACGGACTCGCCCATCGCACTGGAAAGGGATGAAAGGTTAACCGGATTTTTATGCGGTTCAGTGGATGTCACTGGGGTCTCAGCCGTGGCGAAGTAGAGCTCGAAGGTATACATATATCACAGCGCATTTTTACATGCGCTGAAGTGTGGTCAGATGCAGCCTAACTCTCGTTTAATGAGACAGGCCCTGCAGTGGCGTCGCTGCCCCATTTGCGGGTATTACTGAGGATTGATGACAGATAGCTTGCGTTGTTTCCTAGAAATCACAAAAAAACCTGTACAGAAACCTGTTCAGAGCAAAGCTCGAAGTTTAGCATCGTACTCTGGACGGTCTCGCCTATCGCACTGGGAATCGATGAAAGGTTGACCGGAGTTTCATGCGGTTGAGAGGATGTCACTGTGGTCTCTGCCGTGGCAAAGTGGAGCTCGAAGGTATACATCACTGCGCATTTTTACTTGTGCGGAAGTGTAGTTAGATGCAGTGTAACAGTCGTCTAAAGAGACAGGCCCTGCAGAGGCATTGCTGTCCCCCTTGCAGGAATTACTGTGGATTGATGACGGTTAGCTAACAGCGTTTCCAAGAAATCCAACAAAACCTGTACAGGAACCTGTAAAGAGCAAATCACGAAGTTTAGAATCGTACTCTAGACGGTCTCGCCCATCACACTGCGAATCGATTAAAGGCCAACCGGAGTTTTATGCGGCTCAGAGGATTATATCACTGGGGTCTTGCCGCAGCGGAGTGGAGCTCAAAGGTGTACATCACTGCGCATTTTTACATGTGCGTAAGTGTAGTTAGATGCATTGCAACTGTCGTATAATGAGACAGGCCCTGCAGTGGGATCGCTGCCCCATCTGCGGTTATTACTGAGGATTGATGACGGATAGCTGGCGTTGTTTCCAAGCAATCACAACTAAACCTGTAGAGAAACCTGTTCAGCGCAAAGCGCGAATTTTTAGCATCGTACACTAGACGGTCTTGCCCATCGCACTGGGAATCTATGAAAGGTTAACCGGAGTTTTATGCGGTTGAGAGGATGTCACTGGGGTCTCTGTCGTGGCGAATTGGAGCTCGAAGGTGTACATCACTGCGCATTCTTACATGTGCGGAAGTGTAGTTAGATGCAGTGTAACTGCCGTCAAATGAGACAGGCCCTTCAGTCGCATCGCTGCCCCATTTGCGGCTACTACTGAGGATTGATGACAGATAGCTAGCGTTGTTTCCAGCAATCACATTTAAACCTGTACAGAAACCTGTTCAAAGCTAAGCTCGAATTTTTAGCACCGTACTCAAGTCGGTCTCGCCCATCGCACTGGGAATCGTTGAAAGGTTACCCGGAGTTTTATGCGGTTCAGTTGATTACACTGGGGTCTCAGCCGTGGCGAAGTAGAGCTCGAAGGTATACATGTATCAAAGCGCATTTTTACATGTGCGGAAGTGTAATTAGATGCAGTGTAACTTTCCTAATGAGACAGGCCCTGCAGTGGCATCGCTGCCGCATTTGTGGGTATTACTGTGGATTGATGACGGACATATAGCTAACGGTGTTTCCATGAAATCCCAATAAAACAAGTACAGAAACCTGTTCAGAGCAAAGCTCGAAGTTTAACATCGTACTCTAGACGGTCTCGCCTATCGCCCTGGGAATTATTGAAACGTTAACTGGTGTTTTATGTGGTTCAGAGGATGTCACTGGGGTCTCTGCCGTGGCGAAGTAGAGCTCGAAGGTATACATCACTGCGCATTCTTACATGTGCGGAAGTGTAGTTAGATGCAGTGTAACTGTCGTTTAATGAGACAGGCCCAGCAGTTCCATCGCTGTCCCCCTTGCGGGTATTACTGTGGATTGATGACGGATAGCTAACGGTTTTTTCAAGAAATCCCATTAAAACGTGTACAGGAACCTCTTCAGAGCAAAGCTCGAATTTTTAGCATCGTACTCTTGACGGACTCGCCCATCGCAGTGGGAATGGATGAAAGGTTAACCGGATTTTTATGCGGTTCCTTGGATGTCACTGGGGTCTCAGCCGTGGCGAAGTAGAGCTCGCAGGCACACATATATCACAGCGCATTCTTACATGTGCGAAAGTGTAGTTAGATGCAGTGTAACTGTCGCCTAATTAGACAGGCCCTGAAGTGGCATCGCTGCGGCATTTGTGGGTATTACTGTGGGTTGATGAAGAATATATAGCTAACGGTGTTTTCAAGAAATCCCAATAAAACCTGTACAGGAACCTGTAAAGAGCAAATCACGAAGTTTAGAATCGTACTCCAACGGTCTCGCTCATCGCACTGCGAATCGATTAAAGGTCAACCGGAGTTTTATGCGGCTCAGAGGATTATATCACTGGGGTCTTGCCGCGGCGGAGTGGAGCTCAAAGGAGTACATCACTGCGCATTTTTACATGTGCGTAAGTGTAGTTAGATGCATTGTAACTATCGTATAATGAGACAGGCCCTGCAGTGGGATCGCTGCCCCATTTTTGGGTAGTACTGTGGATTGATGACGTATAGCTAATGGTGTTTCCAGGCAATCCAATAAAAAATGTACAGTAACCTGTTCAGAGCAAAGCGCGAATTTTTAGCATCGTCCTCAAGACGGTCTCGCCATCACACTGGGTATCGATGAAAGGTTAACCGGAGTTTTATGCATATAAGAGGATGCCACCGGGGTCCCTGCCGTGGCGAAGTAGAGCTCGAAGGTATACATCACTGCGCATTTTTACATGTGCGGAAGTGTAGTTAGATGCAGTGTAACTGTGGTTGAATGAGACAGGCCCTTCAGTCGCATCGCTGCCCCATTTGCGGCTACTACTGAGGATTGATGACAGATAGCTGGCGTTGTTTCCAGCAATCACATTTAAACCTGTACAGAAACCTGTTCAAAGCTAAGCTCGAATTTTTGGCACCGTACTCAAGTCGGTCTCGCCCATCGCACTGGGAATCGATGAAAGGTTACCCGGAGTTTTATGCGGTTCAGAGGATTACACTGGAGTCTCAGCCGTGGCGAAGTAGAGCTCGAATGTATACATACATCACTGCGCATTTTTTTCATGTGCGGAAGTGTAGTTAGGTGCCGTGTAACTGTCGTCTAATGAGACAGGCCCTGCAGTGGCATCGCTGCCCCATTTTTGGGTAGTACTGTGGATTGATGACGGATAGCTAATGGTGTTTCCAGGCAATCCCAATAAAACATGTACAGTAACCTGTTCAGAGCAAAGCGCGAACTTTTAGCATCGTACTCTAGACGGTCTCGCCTATCGCACTGGGAATCAATGAAAGGTTAACCGAAGTTTTATGCGGTTCAGGGGATGTCACTAGGGTCTGCCGTGGCGACGTAGAACTCGAAGGTATACCTCACTGTGCATTTTCACATGTGCGGAAGTGTGGGCAGATGCAGTCTAACTGTCGTCTTATGAGACAGGCCCTGCAGTGGCATCGCTGCCCCATTTGCGGGGATTACTGAGGATTGATGCCAGATAGCTTGCGTTGTTTCCTAGCAATCACAACAAAACCTGTACAGAAACCTGTTCAGAGCAAAGCTCGAAGTTTCGCATCGTACTCTAGACGGTCTCGCCCATCGCATTGGGAATCGATGAAAGGTTAACCGGAGTTTTACGCGGTTCAGACGTTGTTACTGGGGTCTTTGCCGTGGCGAAGTAGAGCTCGAAGGTATACATCACTGCGCATTCTTACATGTGCGGAAGTGTATTTAGATTCAGTGTAACTGTCGTCTAATGAGACAGGCCCAGCATTTGCATCGCTGTGCCCCTTGCGGGTATTACTGTGTATTGATGACGGATAGCTAACGGTGTTTCCAAGACATTCCAATAAAACGTGTACAGGAACCTGTTCAGAGCAAAGCTCGAATTTTTAGCATCGTACTCTAGACGGTCTTGCCCATCCCACTGCGAATCGATGAAAGGTTAACCGGATATTTATGCGGTTCAGAGGATGTCACTGGGGTCGCGGCCGTGGCGAAGTAGAGCTCGAAGGTATACATATATCACAGCGCATTTTTACATGTGCGGAAGTGTAGTTAGATGCACTGTAACTGTCGCCTAATGAGACAGGCCCTGCAGTGGCATCGCTGCCGTATTCTTGAGTATTACTGTGGATTGATGACGGATATATAGCTAACGGTGTTTCCAAGAAATCCCAATAAAACATGTACAGGATACTGTTCAGAGCAAAGCTCGAATTTTTAGCATCGTACTCTAGACGGTCTCGCCCATAGCACTGCGAATCGATGAAAGGTTAACCGAAGTCTTAAGCGGTTCAGAGGATGTCACTGGGGTCTCTGCGTGGCGAAGTAGAGCTCGCAGGTATACATCACTGCGCATTTTCACATGTGCGGAAGTGTAGTCAGATGCAGTCAAACTGTCGTCTAATGAGACAGGCCCTGCAGTGGCATCGCTGCCCCATTTGCGGGTAATACTGAGCATTGATGACAGATAGCTTGCGTTGTTTCCTAGCAATCACAACAAAACCTGTACAGAAAGCTGTTCAGAGCAAAGCTCGAAGTTTAGCATCGTACTCTAGACGGTCTCGCCTATCGCACTCGGAATCAATTAAAGGTTAACCGGAGTTTTATGCGGTTCAGGGGATGCCACTAGGGTCTCTGCCGTGGCGAAGTAGAGCTCGAAGGTATACCTCACTGTGCATTTGCACATGTGCGGGAGTGTGGTCAGATGCAGTCTAACTGTCGTCTAATGAGACAGGCCCTGCAGTGGCATCGCTGCCCCATTTGTGGGTAATACTGTGGATTTATGACGGATAGCTAATGGTTTTTCCAAGAAATCCCAATAAAACATGTACAGGAACCTGTTCAGAGCAAAGCTCGAATTTTTAGCATCGTACTCAAGACGGGCTCGCCAATCGCACTGGGAATCGATGAAAGGTTAACCGGAGTTTTATGCGGTTAAGAGGATGTCACTGGGGTCCCTGCCGTTGCGAAGTGGAGCTAGAAGGTATACATCATTGCGCATTTTTACATGTGCGGAAGTGTAGTTAGATGCAGTGTAACTGTCATGTAATGAGACAGGCCCTGCAGTCGCATCGCTGCCCCTTTTGCGGTTATTACTGAGGATTGATGACAGATAGCTGGCGTTGTTTCCATGCAATAACAACTAAACCTGTACAGAAACCTGTTCAAAGCAAAGCTCGAACTTTTAGCATCGTACACTAGACGGTCTCGACCATCGCTCTGGGAATCGATGAAAGGTTAACCAGAGTTTTATGTGGTTCAGAAGATGTCACTGGGGTCTCTGCCGTAGCGAAGTAGAGCTCGAAGGTATACATCACTACGCATTTTCACATTTGCGGAAGTTTAGTCAGATGCAGTCTAACTCTCGTCTAATGAGACAGGCCCTGCAGTGGCATCGCTGGCCCATTTGTGGGTATTACTGTGGATTGATGACGGATAGCTAACGGTGTTTCCAAGAAATCCCAATAAAACATGTACAGGAACCTGTTCAGAGCAAAGCACGAAGTCTAGCATTGTACTCTATACGGTCTCGCCCATCGCACTGCGAATCGATGAAAGGATAACCGGATATTTATGCGGTTCAGAGGATGTCACTGGCGTGTCTGCCGTGGCGAAGTAGAACTCGAAGGTATACATCACTGCGGATTTTTACATGTGCGGTAGTGTAGTTAGATGCAGTGTAACTGACGTCTAATGAGACAGGCCCTGCAGTGGCATCGCTGTCCCCCTTGTGGGAATTACTGTGGATTGATGAGGGATAGCTAATGGTGTTTCCAAGAAATTCAACAAAACCTGCACAGGGACCTGTTCAGAGCAAAGCACGAAGTCTAGCATCGTACTTTATACGGTCTCGCCCATCGCACTGCGAATCGATGAAAGGTCAACCGGAATTTTATGCGGTTCAGAGGATGATGTCACTGGGGTCTTGCCGTGGCGGAGTTGAGCTCGAAGGTATACATCACTGCGCATTTTTACAGGTGCGGAAATGTAGTTAGATGCACTGTAACTGTCGTTTAATGAGACAGGCCCTGCAGTGGCATCGCTGCCCCATTTGCGGGTATTACTGTAGAATGCTGATGGATAGCTATTGGTGTTTCCAAGCAATCCCAACAAAACCTGTACAGGAGCCTGTTCAGAGCAAAGCACGAAGTTTAGCATCGTACTCTAGACCGTCTCGCACATCGCACTGAGAATCGATGAAAGGTTAACCGGAGTTTTATGCGGTTCAGTGGATGTCACTGGTGTCTCAGCCGTGGCGAAGTAGAGCTCGCAGGTATACACCACTGCGCATTTTTTTCATGTGCGGAAGTGTAGTTATGTGCCGTGTAACTGTCGTCTAATGAGACAGGCCCTGCACTGGCATCGCTGTCCCCCGTGCGGGTATTACTGTGGATTGATGACGGATAGCTAACGGTGTTTCCAAGCAATTCGAATAAATACTGTACAGCAACCTGTTCAGAGCAAAGCTCAAATTTGTAGCATCGTACTCTGGACGGTCTCGCTCATCGCGCTGCGAATCGTTGAAAGGTTAACCGGAGTTTTATGCGGTTAAACGATGTCACTGGAGTCTCTGCGGTGGCGAAGTAGAGCTCGAAGGTATACATCAATGCGCATTTTTACATGTGCGGAAGTGCAGTCAGATGCAGTGTAACTGTCGTGTAATAAGGCAGACGCTGCAGTGGCATCGCTGTCCCCCTTGCGGGTATTACGTTGGATTGATGACGGATAGCTCTCGTTGTTTCCTAGCAATCACAACAAAACCTGTACAGAAACCTGTTCAGAGCAAAGCTCGAATTTTTAGCATCGTACACTAGACTGTCTCGCCCATCGCACTGGGAATCGATGAGAGGTTAACCGGAGTTTTATGCGGTTGAGAGGATGTCACTGAGGTCTCTGCCGTGGCGAAGTAGAGCTCGAAGGTATACATCACTGCGCATTTTTTCATGTGCGGAAGTGGAGTTAGATGCAGTGTAACTGTAGTCTAATGAGACATGCCCAGCAGTTGCATCGCTGTCCCCCTTGCGGGTATTACTGTGGATTCATGACGGATAGCTAACGGTGTTTCCAAGAAATCCAAGAAAACCTGCACAGGGACCTGTTCAGAGCAAAGCACGAAGTCTAGCATCGTACTCTATAGGGTCTCGCCGATCGCACTGCGAATCGATAAAAGGCCAACCGTAGTTTTATGCGCTTCAGAGAATGATGTCACTCGGGTCTTGCCGTGGCGGAGTGGAGCTCGAAGGTATACATCACTGCGCATTTTTACATGTGCGGAAGTGTAGTTAGATGCATCGTAACTGTCGTATAATGAGACAGGTCCTGCAGAAGATTTGCTGTCCCCCTAGCGGGAAATACTGTGGATTGATGACAACTAGCTAACGGTGTTTCCAAGAAATCGAACAAAACCTGCACAGGGACCTGTTCAGAGCAAAGCACGATGTCTAGCATCGTACACTATACGCTCTCGCTCATCGCAATGCGAATCGATGAAAGGTCAACCGGAGTTTTATACGGTTCAGAGGATTATGTCAATGGGGTCTTGCCGTGGCTGAGTGGAGCTCGAAGGTATGGATCACTGCGCATTTTTACATGTGCGGAAGTGTAGTTAGATGCATCGTAACTGTCGTCTAATGCGACAGGCCCTGCGGTGGCATCGCTGCCCCATTTGCGGTTATTACTGAGGATTGATGACAGATAGCTGGCGTTGTATCCTAGCAATCACAACTAAACCTGTACAGAAACCTATTCAGAGCAAAGCTCGAATTTTTAGCATCGTATACTAGACGGTCTCGCCCATCGCAATGGGAATCGATGAAAGGTTAACCGGAGTTTTATGCGGTTTAGAGGATGTCACTGGGGTCTCAGCAGTGGCGAAGTAGAGCTCGCAGGTATACATCACTGCGCATTTTTTTTCATGTGCGGAAGTGTAGTTAGGTGCCGTTTAACTGTCGTCTAATGAGTCAGGCCCTGCACTGGCATCGCTGTCCCCCTTGCGGGTATTACTGTGGATTGATGATGGATAGCTAACGGTGTTTCCAAGCAATCCCAACAAATCCTGTACAGCAACCTGCTCAGAGCAAAGCTCGAATTTTTAGCATCGTACTCTAGACGATCTCGCGCATCGCACTCAGAATCAATGAAAGGTTAACCGGAGATTCATGCGGTTCAGAGGATTTCACTGGGGTCTCCTCCGTGGCGAAGTAGAGCTCGCAGGTATACATCACTGCGCATTTTTCATGTGCGGAAGTGTAGTTAGGTACCGTGTAACTCGTGTCTAATGAGACAGGCCCTGCAGTGGCATCGCTGCCCCATTTGTGGTAGTACTGTGCATTGATGACAGATAGCTAACGGTGTTTCCAAGAAATTCTAATAAAGCATGTACAGGAACCTGTTCAGAGCAAAGCTCGAATTTTTAGCATCGTATTCAAGACCGTCTCGCCCATCGCACTGGGAATCGATGAAAGGTTAACCGGAGTTTTATGCGGTTCAGAGGATGTCACTGGGGTCTCTTCCGTGGCGAAGTAGAGCTCGAAGGAATACATCACTGCGCATTTTTACATGTGCGGAAGTGTAGTTAGATGCAGTGTAACTGTCGTGTAATGCGACAGGCCCTGCAGTGGCATCGCTGTCCCCCTTGCGCGAATTAGTGTGGATTGATGACGGATAGTTAACGTTGTTTCCAAGAAATCCAACAAAACCTGTACAGGAACCTGTTCAGAGCAAAGCACGAAGTTTAGCATCGTACTCTATAAGGTCTTGCCCATCGCACTGCGAATCGATGAAAGGTTAACCGGTTTTTAAATCGGTTCAGAGGATGTCACTGTGGTCCTGCCGTGGTGAAGTAGAGCTCGAACGTATACATACATCACTGCGCATTTTTACATGTGCGGAAGTGTAGTTAGATGCAGTGTAACTGTCGCTTAATGAGACAGGCCCTGCAGTGGCATCGCTGCCGCATTTGTGGGTATTACTGTTGATTGATGACGGATAGCTATCCGTGTTTCCAAAAAATCCCAATGAAACATGGACAGGATCCTGTTCTGAGCAAAGCTCGAATTTTTAGCATCGTACTCAAGACTGTCTCGCCTATCGCACTGGGAATCGTGATAATTAACAGGAGTTTTATGCGGTTGAGAGGATGTCACTGGGGTCTCTGCCGTGGCGAAGTAGAGCTGGAAGGTATACATCACTGCGCATTTTTACATGTGCGGAAGTGTAGTTAGATGCAGTGTACCTGGCGTCTAATGAGACAAGCCCTGCAGTGGCATCGCTGTCCCCCTTGCGGGTATTACTGTGTTTTGATGACGGATAGCTAACGGTGTTTCCAAGCAATCCCAACAAAACCTGTACAGGAACCTGTTCAGAGCAAAGCAAGAAGTTTAGCATCGTACTCTAGACGGTCTCGTGCATCGCACTGAGAATCGATGAAACGTTAATCGGAGTTTTATGCCGTTCAGAGGATTTCACTGGAATCTCAGCCGTGGCGAAGTAGAGCTCGCAGGTATACATCACTGCGCATTTTTTTCATGTGCGGAAGTGTAGTAAGGTGCCGTATAACTGCCGTCTAATGAGACAGGCCCTGCAGTGGCATCGCTGCCCCATTTGTGGGTAATACTGTAAATTTATGATGGATAGCTAATGGTGTTTCCAAGAAATCCCAATAAACCATGTACAGGAACCTGTTCAGAGCAAAGCTCGAATTTTTAGCATCGTACTCAAGACGGGCTCGCCCATCGCACTGGGAATCGATGAAAGGTTAACCGGAGTTTTATGCGGTTAAGAGGATGTCACTGGGGTCCCTGCCGTGGCGAAGTGGAGCTAGAAGGTATATATCATTGCGCATTTTTACATGTGCGCGTGTGTAGTCAGATGCAGTGTAACTGTCGTCTAATGAGACAGGCCCTGTAGCATCGCTGCCCCATTTGCGGGTATTACTGAGGATTGATGACAGATAGCTGGCTTTGTATCCTAGCAATCATAACAAAACCTGTAGAGAAACCTGTTCAGAGAAAAGCTCGAATTTTTAGCATCGTACTCTAGACGGTCTCGCCCATCGCACTGCGAATCGATGAAAGGTTAACCGGATTTTTATGCGGTTCAGAGGATGTCACTGGGGAGTCTGCGTGGCGAAGTAGAGCTCGAAGGTATACATCACTGCGAATTTTTACATGTGCTGAAGTGTGGTCAGATGCAGTCTAACTGTCGTTTAATGAGACAGGCGCTGCAGTGGCATCGCTGCCCCATTTGCGGGTATTATTGAGGATTGATGACAGATAGCTTGCGTTGTTTCCTAGCAATCACAACAAAACCTGTACAAAAACCTGTTCAGAGCAAAGCTCGAAGTTTAGCATCGTACTCTAGACGGTCTCGCCCATCGCACTGCGAATCGATGAAAGGTTAACCGGATTTTATGCGATTCAGAGGATGTCACTGGGGTGTCTGCCGTGGAGAAGTAGAGCTCGAATGTATACATCACTGCGCAAATTTACATGTGCGGTAGTGTAGTTAGATGCAGTGTAACTGTCGTCTAATGAGACAGGCCCTGCAGAGGCTTCGCTGTCGCCCTTGTGGGAATTACTCTGGATTGATGACGGATAGGTAATGGTGTTTCCAAGGAATCCAACAAAACCTGCACAGGGACCTGTTCAGAGCAAACCTCAAATTTTTAGCATCGTACACTAGACGGTCTCGCCCATCGCACTGGGAATCGATGAAAGGTTAACCGGAGTTTTATGCGGTTGAGAGGATGTCACTGGGGTCTCTGCCGTGGCGAAGTAGAGCTCGAAGGTATACATCACTGCGCATTTTTACATGTGCGGAAGTGTAGTTAGATACAGTGTACCTGTCGTCTAATGAGACAGGCCCTGCAGTGGCATCGCTGTACCCCTTGCGGGTATTACTGTGTATTGATGACGGATAGCTAACTGTGTTTCCAAGCAATCCCAACAAAACCTGTACAGGAACCTGTTCAGAGCAAAGCACGAAGTTTAGCATCGTACTCTAGACAGTCTCGTGCATCGCACTGAGAATCGATGAAAGGTTAACCGGAGTTTTATGCGGTTTAGATGATGTCACTGGGGTCTCAGCAGTGGCGAAGTAGAGCTCGCAGGTTTACATCACTGCGCATTTTTTTCATGTGCGGAAGTGTAGTTAGGTGCCGTGTAACTGTCGTCTAATGAGTCAGGCCCTGCACTGGCATCGCTGTCCCCCTTGCGGTTATTACTGGGGATTGATGACGGATAGCTGGCGTTGTTTCCAAGCAATCACAACTAAACCTGTACAGAAACCTGTTCAGAGCAAAGCTCGAATTTTTAGCATCGTACACTAGACGGTCTCGCCCATCGCACTGGGAATCGATGAAAGGTTAACCGGAGTTTTATACGGTTGAGGGGATGTCACTGGGGTCTCTACCGTGGCGAAGTAGAGCTCGCAGGTATACATCACTGCGCATTTTTCATGTGCGGAAGTGTAGTGTTGATGCAGTGTAACTGTCGTGTAATGCGACAGGCCCTGCAGTGGCTTCGCTGTCCCTATTGCGCGAATTACGGTGGATTGATGACGGTTAGTTAACGGTGTTTCCAAGAAATCCAACAAAACCTGTACAGGAACCTGTTAAGAGCAAAGCACGAAGTTTAGCATCGTACTCTATACGGTCTTGCCCATCGCACTGCGAATCGATGAAAGGTCAACCGGAGTTTTATGCGGTTCAGAGGATGTCACTGGGGTCTCTGCTGTGGCGAAATAGAGCTCGAAGGTATACATACATCACTGCGCATTTTTACATGTGCGGAAGTGTAGTTAGATACAGTGTAACTGTCGTGTAATGCGACAGGCCCTGCTGAGGCATCGCTGTCCCCCTTGCGCGAATTACTGTGGATTGATGACGGGTAGTTAACGGTGTTTCCAAGAAATCCAACAAAACCTGTACAGGAACCTGTTCAGAGCAAAGCACGAAGTTTAGCATCGTACTCTATACGGTCTTGCCCATCGCACTGCGAATCGATGAAAGGTTAACCGGATTTTTATGCGGTTCAGAGGATGTCACTGTGGTCTCTGCCGTGGTGAAGTAGAGCTCGAAGGTATACATACATCACTGCGCATTTTTACATGTGCGGAAGTGTAGTTAGATGCATTGTAACTGTCGTCTAATGAGACAGGCCCTGCAGTGGCATCGCTGCCCCATTTGCGGTTATTACTGAGGATTGATGACGGATAGCTAACGGTGTTTCCAAACAATCCCAACAAAACCTGTACAGGAACCTGTTCAGAGCAAAGCACGAAGTTCAGCATCGTACTCTAGACGGTCTTGCGCATCGCACTGAGAATCGATGAAAGGTTAACCGGAGTTTTATGCGGTTCAGAGGATTTCACTGGGGTTTCAGCCGCGGTGAAGTAGAGCTCGCAGGTATACATCACTGCGCATTTTTTGCATGTGCGGAAGTGTAGTTAGGTGCCGTGTAACTGTCGTCTAATGAGACAGGCCCTGCAGTGGCATCGCTGCCCCATTTGTGGGTAGTACTGCGGATTCATGACGGATAGCTAACTGTGTTTCCAAGCAATCCCAACAAAACCTGTACAGGAACCTGTTCAGAGCAAAGCACGAAGTTTAGCATCGTACTCTAGACAGTCTCGTGCATCGCACTGAGAATCGATGAAAGGTTAACCGGAGTTTTATGCGGTTTAGATGATGTCACTGGGGTCTCAGCAGTGGCGAAGTAGAGCTCGCAGGTTTACATCACTGCGCATTTTTTTCATGTGCGGAAGTGTAGTTAGGTGCCGTGTAACTGTCGTCTAATGAGTCAGGCCCTGCACTGGCATCGCTGTCCCCCTTGCGGTTATTACTGGGGATTGATGACGGATAGCTGGCGTTGTTTCCAAGCAATCACAACTAAACCTGTACAGAAACCTGTTCAGAGCAAAGCTCGAATTTTTAGCATCGTACACTAGACGGTCTCGCCCATCGCACTGGGAATCGATGAAAGGTTAACCGGAGTTTTATACGGTTGAGGGGATGTCACTGGGGTCTCTACCGTGGCGAAGTAGAGCTCGCAGGTATACATCACTGCGCATTTTTCATGTGCGGAAGTGTAGTGTTGATGCAGTGCAACTGTCGTGTAATGCGACAGGCCCTGCAGTGGCTTCGCTGTCCCTCTTGCGCGAATTACTGTGGATTGATGACGGATAGTTAACGGTGTTTCCAAGAAATCCAACAAAACCTGTACAGGAACCTGTTAAGAGCAAAGCACGAAGTTTAGCATCGTACTCTATACGGTCTTGCCCATCGCACTGCGAATCGATGAAAGGTCAACCGGAGTTTTATGCGGTTCAGAGGATGTCACTGGGGTCTCTGCTGTGGTGAAATAGAGCTCGAAGGTATACATACATCACTGCGCATTTTTACATGTGCGGAAGTGTAGTTAGATACAGTGTAACTGTCGTGTAATGCGACAGGCCCTGCTGAGGCATCGCTGTCCCCCTTGCGCGAATTACTGTGGATTGATGACGGGTAGTTAACGGTGTTTCCAAGAAATCCAACAAAACCTGTACAGGAATCTGTTCAGAGCAAAGCACGAAGTTTAGCATCGTACTCTATACGGTCTTGCCCATCGCACTGCGAATCGATGAAAGGTTAACCGGATTTTTATGCGGTTCAGAGGATGTCACTGTGGTCTCTGCCGTGGTGAAGTAGAGCTCGAAGGTATACATACATCACTGCGCATTTTTACATGTGCGGAAGTGTAGTTAGATGCATTGTAACTGTCGTCTAATGAGACAGGCCCTGCAGTGGCATCGCTGCCCCATTTGCGGTTATTACTGAGGATTGATGACGGATAGCTAACGGTGTTTCCAAACAATCCCAACAAAACCTGTACAGGAACCTGTTCAGAGCAAAGCACGAAGTTCAGCATCGTACTCTAGACGGTCTTGCGCATCGCACTGAGAATCGATGAAAGGTTAACCGGAGTTTTATGCGGTTCAGAAGATTTCACTGGGGTTTCAGCCGCGGTGAAGTAGAGCTCGCAGGTATACATCACTGCGCATTTTTTGCATGTGCGGAAGTGTAGTTAGGTGCCGTGTAACTGTCGTCTAATGAGACAGGCCCTGCAGTGGCATCGCTGCCCCATTTGTGGGTAGTACTGCGGATTCATGACGGATAGCTAATGGTGTTTCCAGGCAATCCCAATAAAACATGTACAGTAACCTGTTCAGAGCAAAGCGCGAATTTTTAGCATCGTACTCAAGACGGTCTCGCCATCGCACTGGGTATCGATGAAAGGTTAACCGGATTTTTATGCGGTTCAGAGGATGTCACTGTGGTCTCTGCCGTGGTGAAGTAGAGCTCGAAGGTATACATACATCACTGCGCATTTTTACATGTGCGGAAGTGTAGTTAGATGCATTGTAACTGTCGTCTAATGAGACAGGCCCTGCAGTGGCATCGCTGCCCCATTTGCGGTTATTACTGAGGATTGATGACGGATAGCTAACGGTGTTTCCAAACAATCCCAACAAAACCTGTACAGGAACCTGTTCAGAGCAAAGCACGAAGTTCAGCATCGTACTCTAGACGGTCTTGCGCATCGCACTGAGAATCGATGAAAGGTTAACCGGAGTTTTATGCGGTTCAGAGGATTTCACTGGGGTTTCAGCCGCGGTGAAGTAGAGCTCGCAGGTATACATCACTGCGCATTTTTTGCATGTGCGGAAGTGTAGTTAGGTGCCGTGTAACTGTCGTCTAATGAGACAGGCCCTGCAGTGGCATCGCTGCCCCATTTGTGGGTAGTACTGCGGATTCATGACGGATAGCTAATGGTGTTTCCAGGCAATCCCAATAAAACATGTACAGTAACCTGTTCAGAGCAAAGCGCGAATTTTTAGCATCGTACTCAAGACGGTCTCGCCATCGCACTGGGTATCGATGAAAGGTTAACCGGAGTTTTATGCGGATAAGAGCATGTCACCGGGGTCCCTGCCGTGGCGAAGTAGAGCTCGAAGGTATACATCACTGCGCATTTTTGCATGTGCGGAAGTGTAGTTAGATGCAATGTAACTGTCGTTGAATGAGACAGGCCCTTCAGTCGCATCGCTGCCCCATTTGCGGCTACTACTGAGGATTGATGACAGATAGCTAGCGTTGCTTCCAGCAATCACATTTAAACCTGTACAGAAACCTGTTCAAAGCTCAGCTCGAATGTTTAGCACCGTACACAAGTCGGTCTCGCCCATCGCACTGGGAATCGTTGAAAGGTTACCAGGAGTTTTATGCGGTTCAGAGGATTACACTGGGGTCTCAGCCATGGCGAAGTAGAGCTCGAAGGTATACATATATAAAAGCGCATTTTTACATGTGCGGAAGTGTAGTTAGATGCAGTGTAACTTTTGCCTAATGAGAGAGGCCCTGCAGTGGCATCGCTGCCGCATTTGTGGGTATTACTGTGGATTGATGACGGACATATAGCTAACGGTGTTTCCAAGAAATCCCAATAAAACAAGTACAGAAACCTGTTCAGAGCAAAGCTCGAAGTTTAACATCGTACTCTAGACGGTCTCGCCCATCGCACTGCGAATCGATGAAAGGTTAACCGGATTTTTATGCGGTTCAGAGGATGTCACTGGGGAGTCTGCGTGGCGAAGTAGAGCTCGAAGGTATACATCACTGCGAATTTTTACATGTGCTGAAGTGTGGTCAGATGCAGTCTAACTCTCGTTTAATGAGACAGGCGCTGCAGTGGCATCGCTGCCCCATTTGCGGGTATTATTGAGGATTGATGACAGATAGCTTGCGTTGTTTCCTAGCAATCACAACAAAACCTGTACAGAAACCTATTCAGAGCAAAGCTCGAAGTTTAGCATCGTACTCTAGACGGTCTCGCCCATCGCACTGCGAATCGATGAAAGGTTAACCGGATTTTTATGCGATTCAGAGGATGTCACTGGGGTGTCTGCCGTGGAGAAGTTGAGCTCGAATGTATACATCACTGCGCAAATTTACATGTGCGGTAGTGTAGTAAGATGCAGTGTAACTGTCGTCTAATGAGACAGGCCCTGCAGAGGCTTCGCTGTCGCCCTTGTGGGAATTACTCTGGATTGATGACGGATAGGTAATGGTGTTTCCAAGGAATCCAACAAAACCTGCACAGGGACCTGTTCAGAGCAAACCTCAAATTTTTAGCATCGTACACTAGACGGTCTCGCCCATCGCACTGGGAATCGATGAAAGGTTAACCGGAGTTTTATGCGGTTGAGAGGATGTCACTGGGGTCTCTGCCGTGGCGAAGTAGAGATCGAAGGTATACATCACTGCGCATTTTTACGTGTGCGGAAGTGTAGTTAGATGCATTGTAACTGTCGTCTAATAAGACAGGCCCTAGAGTGGCATCGCTGCCCAATTTGCGGTTATTACTGAGGATTGATGACGGATAGCTGGCGTTGTTTCCAAGCAATCACACCTAAACCTGTACAGAAACCTGTTCAGATCAAAGCTCGAATTTTTAGCATCGTACACTAGACGGTCTCGGCCATCGCAATGCGAATCGTTGAAACGTTAACTGGAGTTATGTGGTTCAGAGGATGTCACTGGGGTCTCTGCCGTGGCGAAGTAGAGCTCGAAGGTATACATCACTGCGCATTCTTACATGTGCGGAAGTGTAGTTAGATGCAGTGTAACTGTCGTCTAATGAGACAGGCCCAGCAGTTGCATCGCTGTCCCCCTTGCGGGTATTACTGTGGATTGATGACGGATAGCTAACGGTATTTCCAAGAAATACCATTAAAACGTGTACAGGAACCTCTTCAGAGCAAAGCTCGAATTTTTAGCATCGTACTCTTGGCGGACTCGCCCATCGCAGTGGGAATGGATGAAAGGTTAACCGGATTTTTTATGCGGCTCAGTGGATGTCACTGGGGTCTCAGCCGTGGCGAAGTAGAGCTCGAAGGCACACAAATATCACAGCGCATTTTTATATGTGCGAAAGTGTAGTTAGATGCAGTGTAACTGTCGCCTAATTAGACAGGCCCTGCAGTGGCATCGCTGCCGCATTTGTGGGTATTACTGTGGGTTGATGAAGAATATATAGCTAACGGTGTTTTCAAGAAATCCCAATAAAACCTGTACAGGAACCTGTAAAGAGCAAATCACGAAGTTTAGAATCGTACTCTAGACGGTCTCGCTCATCGCACTGCGAATCGATTTAAGGTCTACCGGAGTTTTATGCGGCTCAGAGGATTATATCACTGGGGTCTTGCCGCAGCGGAGTGCAGCTCAATGGAGTACATCACAGCGCATTTTTACATGTGCGTAAGTGTAGTTAGATGCATTGTAACTGTCGTATAATGAGACAGGCCCTGCAGTGGCATCGCTGCCCAATTTGCGGTTATTACTGAGGATTGATGACGGATAGCTGGCTTTGTTTCCAAGGAATCACACCTAAACCTCTACAGAAACCTGTTCAGAGCAAAGCTCGAATTTTTAGCATCGTACACTAGACGGTCTCACCCATCGCACTGGGAATCGATGAAAGGTTAACCGGAGTTTTATGCGGTTGAGAGGATGTCACTGTGGTCTCTGCCGTGGCAAAGTAGAGCTCGAAGGTATACATCACTGCAAATTTTACATGGGCGGAAGTGTAGCTAGATGCAGTGTACCTGTCGTCTAATGAGACAGGCCCTGCAGTGGCATCGCTGTCCCTCTTGCGGCTATTACTGTGGATTGATGACGGATAGCGAACGGTGTTTCCAAACAATCCCAACAAAACCTGTACATGAGCCTGTTGAGAGCAAAGCACGAAATTTAGCATCGTACTCTAGACGGTCTTGCCCATCACACTGCGAATCGGTGAAAGGTTAACCGGATATTTATGCGGTTCAGAGGATGTCACTGGGGTCTCGGCCGTGGCGAATTAGAGCTCGAAGGTATACATATATCACAGCGCATTTTTACATGTGCGGAAGTGTAGTTAGATGCACTGTAACTGTCGCCTAATGAGACAGGCCCTGCAGTGGCATCGCTGCCGTATTCTTGAGTATTACTGTGGATTGATGACGGATATATAGCTAACGGTGTTTCCGAGAAATCCCAATAAAACATGTACAGGAACCTGTTCAGAGCAAAGCTCGAATTTTTAGCATCGTACTCTAGACGGACTCGCCCATCGTTTTGGGAATCAATGAAAGGTTAACCGGAGTTTTATGCGGCTAAGAGGATGGCACTGGGGTCTCAGCCGTGGTGAAGTAGAGCTCGCAGGTATACATCACTGCGCATTTTCACATGTGCGGAAGTGTAGTCAGATGCAGTCAAACTGTCGTCTATTGAGACAGGCCCTGCAGTGGCATCGCTGCCCCATTTGCGGGTATTACTGAGGATTGCTGCCAGATAGCTTGCGTGGTTTTCTAGCAATCACAACAAAACCTGTACAGAAACCTGTTCAGACCAAAGCTCGAATTTTTAGCATCGTACTCAAGACGGTCTCGCCTATCGCACTGGGAATCGATGGAAGGTTAACCGGTGTTTTATGCGGTTCAGATGATGTCACTGGGGTCTCTGCCGTGGCGAATTAGAGCTCGAAGGTATACATCACTGCGCATTCTTACATGTGCGGAAGTGTAGTGAGATGTAGTGTAACTGTCGTCTAAAGAGACAGGCCTTGCAGTGGCATCGCTGTCTCCCTTGCGGGTATTACTGTGGATTGATGACGGATAGCTAACGGTGTTTCCAAGAAATCCAATAAAACCTGCACAGGGACCTGTTGAGAGCAAAGCACGAAGTCTAGCATCGTACTCTATAGGGTCTCGCCGATCGCACTGAGAATCGATGAAAGGTCAACCGTAGTTTTATGCGCTTCAGAGGATGATGTCACTCGGGTCTTGCCGTGGCGGAGTGGAGCTCGAAGGTATACATCACTGCGCATTTTTACATGTGCGGAAGTGTAGTTAGATGCATCGTAACTGTCGTATAATGAGACAGGTCCTGCAGGAGATTTGCTGTCCCCCTAGCGGGGAATACTGTGGACTGATGACGGATAGCTAACGGTGTTTCCAAGAAATAAAACAAAACCTGCACAGAGACCTGTTCAGAGCAAAGCACGATGTCTAGCATCGTACACTATACGCTCTCGCTCATCGCAATGCGAATCGATGAAAGGTCAACCGGAGTTTTATACGGTTCAGAGGATTATGTCAATGGGGTCTTGCCGTGGCGGAGCGGAGCTCGAAGGTATGCATCACTGCGCATTTTTACATGTGCGGAAGTGTAGTTAGATGAATCGTAACTGTCGTCTAATGCGACAGGCCCTGCGGTGGAATCGCTGCCCCATTTGCGGTTATTACTGAGTATTGATGACAGATAGCTGGCGTTGTATCCTAGCAATCACAACTAAACCTGTACAGAAACCTGTTCAGAGCAAAGCTCGAATTTTTAGCATCGTACACTAGACGGTCTCGCCCATCGCAATGGGAATCGATGAAAGGTTAACCGGATTTTTATGCGGTTCAGAGGATGTCACTGTGGTCCTTCCGTGGTGAAGTAGAGCTCGAAGGTATACATACATCACTGCGCATTTTTACATTTGCGGAAGTGTAGTTAGATGCAGTGTAACTGTCGCTTAATGAGACAGGCCCTGCAGTGGCATCGCTGCCGCATTTGTGGGTATTACTGTGGATTGATGACGGATAGCTAACGGTGTTTCCAAGCAATCCCAACAAAACCTGTACAGGAACCTGTTCAGAGCAAAGCAAGAAGTTTAGCATCGTACTCTAGACGGTCTCGTGCATCGCACTGAGAATCGATGAAAGGTTATCCCGAGTTTTATGCGGTTCAGAGTATGTCACTGGGATCTCAGCCGTGGCGAAGCAGAGCTGCAGGTATACATCACTGCGCATTTTTTTCATGTGCGGAAGTGCAGTTAGGTGCCGTGTAACTGTCGTCTATTGAGACAGGCCCTGCACTGGCATCGCTGTCCCCCGTGCGGGTATTACTGTGGATTGATGACGGATAGCTAACGGTGTTTCCAAGCAGTCCCAACAAATCCTGTACAGCAACCTGTTCAGGGCAAAGCTTGAATTTTTAGCATCGTACTCCAGGCGGTCTCGCCCATCGCACTGGGAATCGATGAAAGGTTAACAGGAGTTTTATGCGGTTGAGAGGATGTCACTGGGGTCTCTGCCGTGGCGAAGTAGAGCTCGAAGGTATACATCACTGCGCATTTTTACATGTGCGGAAGTGTAGTTAGGTGCAGTGCACCTGTCGTCTAATGAGACAGGCCCTGCAGTGTCATCGCTGTCCCCCTTGCGGGTATTACTGTGGATTGATGACGGATAGCCAACGGTGTTTTCAAGGAATCCCAACAAAACCTGTAGAGGAACCTGTTCAGAGCAAAGCACGAAGTTTAGCATCGTACTCTAGACGGTCTCGCCCATCGCACTGCGAATCGATGAAAGGTTAACCGGATTTTTATGCGGTTCAGAGGATGTCACTGGGGTGTCTGCCGTGGAGAAGTAGAGCTCGAATGTATACATCACTGCGCAATTTTACATGTGCGGTAGTGCAGTTAGATGCAGTGTAACTGTCGCCTAATGAGACAGGCCCTGCAGAGGCTTCGCTGTCGCCCTTGTGGGAATTATTCTGGATTGATGACGGATAGGTAATGGTGTTTCCAAGGAATCCAACAAAACCTGCACAGGGACGTGTTCAGAGCAAACCTCAAATCTTTAGCATCGTACACTAGACGGTCTCGCCCATCGCACTGGGAATCGATGAAAGGTTAACCGGAGTTTTATGCGGTTGAGAGGATGTCACTGTGGTCTCTGCCGTGGCGAAGTAGAGCTCGAAGGTATACATCACTGCGAATTTTACATGGGCGGAAGTGTAGTTAGATGCAGTGTACCTGTCGTCTAATGAGACAGGCCCTGCAGTGGCATCGCTGTCCCTCTTGCGGCTATTACTGTGGATTGATGACGGATAGCGAACGGTGTTTCCAAACAATCCCAACAAAACCTGTACATGAGCCTGTTGAGAGCAAAGCACGAAATTTAGCATCGTACTCTAGACGGTCTTGCCCATCACACTGCGAATCGGTGAAAGGTTAACCGGATATTTATGCGGTTCAGAGGATGTCACTGGGGTCTCGGCCGTGGCGAATTAGAGCTCGAAGGTATACATATATCACAGCGCATTTTTACATGTGCGGAAGTGTAGTTAGATGCACTGTAACTGTCGCCTAATGAGACAGGCCCTGCAGTGGCATCGCTGCCGTATTCTTGAGTATTACTGTGGATTGATGACGGATATATAGCTAACGGTGTTTCCGAGAAATCCCAATAAAACATGTAAAGGAACCTGTTCAGAGCAAAGCTCGAATTTTTAGCATCGTACTCTAGACGGACTCGCCCATCGTTTTGGGAATCAATGAAAGGTTAACCGGAGTTTTATGCGGCTAAGAGGATGGCACTGGGGTCTCAGCCGTGGTGAAGTAGAGCTCGCAGGTATACATCACTGCGCATTTTCACATGTGCGGAAGTGTAGTCAGATGCAGTCAAACTGTCGTCTAATGAGACAGGCCCTGCAGTGGCATCGCTGCCCCATTTGCGGGTATTACTGAGCATTGATGACAGATAGCTTGCGTTGTTTCCTAGCAATCACAACAAAACCTGTACAGAAACCTGTTCAGAGCAAAGCTCGAAGTTCAGCATCGTACTCTAGACGGTCTCGCCTATCGCACTCGGAATCAATTAAAGGTTAACCGGAGTTTTATGCGGTTCAGGGTATGCCACTAGGGTCTCTACCGTGGCGAAGTAGAGCTCGAAGGTATACCTCACTGTGCATTTTCACATGTGCGGGAGTGTGGTCAGAAGCAGTCTAACTGTCGTCTATTGAGACAGGCCCTGCAGTGGCATCGCTGCCCCATTTGCGGGTATTACTGAGGATTGCTGCCAGATAGCTTGCGTGGTTTTCTAGCAATCACAACAAAACCTGTACAGAAACCTGTTCAGACCAAAGCTCGAATTTTTAGCATCGTACTCAAGACGGTCTCGCCTATCGCACTGGGAATCGATGGAAGGTTAACCGGTGTTTTATGCGGTTCAGATGATGTCACTGGGGTCTCTGCCGTGGCGAATTAGAGCTCGAAGGTATACATCACTGCGCATTCTTACATGTGCGGAAGTGTAGTGAGATGTAGTGTAACTGTCGTCTAAAGAGACAGGCCTTGCAGTGGCATCGCTGTCTCCCTTGCGGGTATTACTGTGGATTGATGACGGATAGCTAACGGTGTTTCCAAGAAATCCAAGAAAACCTGCACAGGGACCTGTTGAGAGCAAAGCACGAAGTCTAGCATCGTACTCTATAGGGTCTCGCCGATCGCACTGAGAATCGATGAAAGGTCAACCGTAGTTTTATGCGCTTCAGAGGATGATGTCACTCGGGTCTTGCCGTGGCGGAGTGGAGCTCGAAGGTATACATCACTGCGCATTTTTACATGTGCGGAAGTGTAGTTAGATGCATCGTAACTGTCGTATAATGAGACAGGTCCTGCAGGAGATTTGCTGTCCCCCTAGCGGGGAATACTGTGGATTGATGACGGATAGCTAACGGTGTTTCCAAGGAATCCAACAAAACCTGCACAGAGACCTGTTCAGAGCAAAGCACGATGTCTAGCATCGTACACTATACGCTCTCGCTCATCGCAATGCGAATCGATGAAAGGTCAACCGGAGTTTTATACGGTTCAGAGGATTATGTCAATGGGGTCTTGCCGTGGCGGAGCGGAGCTCGAAGGTATGCATCACAGCGCATTTTTACATGTGCGGAAGTGTAGTTAGATGCATCGTAACTGTCGTCTAATGCGACAGGCCCTGCGGTGGCATCGCTGCCCCATTTGCGGTTATTACTGAGTATTGATGACAGATAGCTGGCGTTGTATCCTAGCAATCACAACTAAACCTGTACAGAAACCTGTTCAGAGCAAAGCTCGAATTTTTAGCATCGTACACTAGACGGTCTCGCCCATCGCAATGGGAATCGATGAAAGGTTAACCGAATTTTTATGCGGTTCAGAGGATGTCACTGTGGTCCTTCCGTGGTGAAGTAGAGCTCGAAGGTATACATACATCACTGCGCATTTTTACATTTGCGGAAGTGTAATTAGATGCAGTGTAACTGTCGCTTAATGAGACAGGCCCTGCAGTGGCATCGCTGCCGCATTTGTGGGTATTACTGTGGATTGATGACGGATAGCTAACGGTGTTTCCAAGCAATCCCAACAAAACCTGTACAGGAACCTGTTCAGAGCAAAGCAAGAAGTTTAGCATCGTACTCAAGACGGTCTCGCCATCGCACTGGGTATCGATGAAAGGTTAACCGGATTTTTATGCGGTTCAGAGGATGTCACTGTGGTCTCTGCCGTGGTGAAGTAGAGCTCGAAGGTATACATACATCACTGCGCATTTTTACATGTGCGGAAGTGTAGTTAGATGCATTGTAACTGTCGTCTAATGAGACAGGCCCTGCAGTGGCATCGCTGCCCCATTTGCGGTTATTACTGAGGATTGATGACGGATAGCTAACGGTGTTTCCAAACAATCCCAACAAAACCTGTACAGGAACCTGTTCAGAGCAAAGCACGAAGTTCAGCATCGTACTCTAGACGGTCTTGCGCATCGCACTGAGAATCGATGAAAGGTTAACCGGAGTTTTATGCGGTTCAGAGGATTTCACTGGGGTTTCAGCCGCGGTGAAGTAGAGCTCGCAGGTATACATCACTGCGCATTTTTTGCATGTGCGGAAGTGTAGTTAGGTGCCGTGTAACTGTCGTCTAATGAGACAGGCCCTGCAGTGGCATCGCTGCCCCATTTATGGGTAGTACTGCGGATTCATGACGGATAGCTAATGGTGTTTCCAGGCAATCCCAATAAAACATGTACAGTAACCTGTTCAGAGCAAAGCGCGAATTTTTAGCATCGTACTCAAGACGGTCTCGCCATCGCACTGGGTATCGATGAAAGGTTAACCGGAGTTTTATGCGGATAAGAGCATGTCACCGGGGTCCCTGCCGTGGCGAAGTAGAGCTCGAAGGTATACATCACTGCGCATTTTTGCATGTGCGGAAGTGTAGTTAGATGCAATGTAACTGTCGTTGAATGAGACAGGCCCTTCAGTCGCATCGCTGCCCCATTTGCGGCTACTACTGAGGATTGATGACAGATAGCTAGCGTTGCTTCCAGCAATCACATTTAAACCTGTACAGAAACCTGTTCAAAGCTCAGCTCGAATGTTTAGCACCGTACTCAAGTCGGTCTCGCCCATCGCACTGGGAATCGTTGAAAGGTTACCAGGAGTTTTATGCGGTTCAGAGGATTACACTGGGGTCTCAGCCATGGCGAAGTAGAGCTCGAAGGTATACATATATAAAAGCGCATTTTTACATGTGCGGAAGTGTAGTTAGATGCAGTGTAACTTTTGCCTAATGAGAGAGGCCCTGCAGTGGCATCGCTGCCGCATTTGTGGGTATTACTGTGGATTGATGACGGACATATAGCTAACGGTGTTTCCAAGAAATCCCAATAAAACAAGTACAGAAACCTGTTCAGAGCAAAGCTCGAAGTTTAACATCGTACTCTAGACGGTCTCGCCCATCGCACTGCGAATCGATGAAAGGTTAACCGGATTTTTATGCGGTTCAGAGGATGTCACTGGGGAGTCTGCGTGGCGAAGTAGAGCTCGAAGGTATACATCACTGCGAATTTTTACATGTGCTGAAGTGTGGTCAGATGCAGTCTAACTCTCGTTTAATGAGACAGGCGCTGCAGTGGCATCGCTGCCCCATTTGCGGGTATTATTGAGGATTGATGACAGATAGCTTGCGTTGTTTCCTAGCAATCACAACAAAACCTGTACAGAAACCTATTCAGAGCAAAGCTCGAAGTTTAGCATCGTACTCTAGACGGTCTCGCCCATCGCACTGCGAATCGATGAAAGGTTAACCGGATTTTTATGCGATTCAGAGGATGTCACTGGGGTGTCTGCCGTGGAGAAGTTGAGCTCGAATGTATACATCACTGCGCAAATTTACATGTGCGGTAGTGTAGTAAGATGCAGTGTAACTGTCGTCTAATGAGACAGGCCCTGCAGAGGCTTCGCTGTCGCCCTTGTGGGAATTACTCTGGATTGATGACGGATAGGTAATGGTGTTTCCAAGGAATCCAACAAAACCTGCACAGGGACCTGTTCAGAGCAAACCTCAAATTTTTAGCATCGTACACTAGACGGTCTCGCCCATCGCACTGGGAATCGATGAAAGGTTAACCGGAGTTTTATGCGGTTGTGAGGATGTCACTGGGGTCTCTGCCGTGGCGAAGTAGAGATCGAAGGTATACATCACTGCGCATTTTTACGTGTGCGGAAGTGTAGTTAGATGCATTGTAACTGTCGTCTAATAAGACAGGCCCTAGAGTGGCATCGCTGCCCAATTTGCGGTTATTACTGAGGATTGATGACGGATAGCTGGCGTTGTTTCCAAGCAATCACACCTAAACCTGTACAGAAACCTGTTCAGATCAAAGCTCGAATTTTTAGCATCGTACACTAGACGGTCTCGGCCATCGCAATGCGAATCGTTGAAACGTTAACTGGAGTTATGTGGTTCAGAGGATGTCACTGGGGTCTCTGCCGTGGCGAAGTAGAGCTCGAAGGTATACATCACTGCGCATTCTTACATGTGCGGAAGTGTAGTTAGATGCAGTGTAACTGTCGTCTAATGAGACAGGCCCAGCAGTTGCATCGCTGTCCCCCTTGCGGGTATTACTGTGGATTGATGACGGATAGCTAACGGTATTTCCAAGAAATACCATTAAAACGTGTACAGGAACCTCTTCAGAGCAAAGCTCGAATTTTTAGCATCGTACTCTTGGCGGACTCGCCCATCGCAGTGGGAATGGATGAAAGGTTAACCGGATTTTTTATGCGGCTCAGTGGATGTCACTGGGGTCTCAGCCGTGGCGAAGTAGAGCTCGAAGGCACACAAATATCACAGCGCATTTTTATATGTGCGAAAGTGTAGTTAGATGCAGTGTAACTGTCGCCTAATTAGACAGGCCCTGATGTGGCATCGCTGCCGCATTTGTGGGTATTACTGTGGGTTGATGAAGAATATATAGCTAACGGTGTTTTCAAGAAATCCCAATAAAACCTGTACAGGAACCTGTAAAGAGCAAATCACGAAGTTTAGAATCGTACTCTAGACGGTCTCGCTCATCGCACTGCGAATCGATTTAAGGTCTACCGGAGTTTTATGCGGCTCAGAGGATTATATCACTGGGGTCTTGCCGCGGCGGAGTGCAGCTCAATGGAGTACATCACTGCGCATTTTTACATGTGCGTAAGTGTAGTTAGATGCATTGTAACTGTCGTATAATGAGACAGGCCCTGCAGTGGCATCGCTGCCCAATTTGCGGTTATTACTGAGGATTGATGACGGATAGCTGGCTTTGTTTCCAAGGAATCACACCTAAACCTCTACAGAAACCTGTTCAGAGCAAAGCTCGAATTTTTAGCATCGTACACTAGACGGTCTCACCCATCGCACTGGGAATCGATGAAAGGTTAACCGGAGTTTTATGCGGTTGAGAGGATGTCACTGTGGTCTCTGCCGTGGCAAAGTAGAGCTCGAAGGTATACATCACTGCGAATTTTACATGGGCGGAAGTGTAGTTAGATGCAGTGTACCTGTCGTCTAATGAGACAGGCCCTGCAGTGGCATCGCTGTCCCTCTTGCGGCTATTACTGTGGATTGATGACGGATAGCGAACGGTGTTTCCAAACAATCCCAACAAAACCTGTACATGAGCCTGTTGAGAGCAAAGCACGAAATTTAGCATCGTACTCTAGACGGTCTTGCCCATCACACTGCGAATCGGTGAAAGGTTAACCGGATATTTATGCGGTTCAGAGGATGTCACTGGGGTCTCGGCCGTGGCGAATTAGAGCTCGAAGGTATACATATATCACAGCGCATTTTTACATGTGCGGAAGTGTAGTTAGATGCACTGTAACTGTCGCCTAATGAGACAGGCCCTGCAGTGGCATCGCTGCCGTATTCTTGAGTATTACTGTGGATTGATGACGGATATATAGCTAACGGTGTTTCCGAGAAATCCCAATAAAACATGTACAGGAACCTGTTCAGAGCAAAGCTCGAATTTTTAGCATCGTACTCTAGACGGACTCGCCCATCGTTTTGGGAATCAATGAAAGGTTAACCGGAGTTTTATGCGGCTAAGAGGATGGCACTGGGGTCTCAGCCGTGGTGAAGTAGAGCTCGCAGGTATACATCACTGCGCATTTTCACATGTGCGGAAGTGTAGTCAGATGCAGTCAAACTGTCGTCTAATGAGACAGGCCCTGCAGTGGCATCGCTGCCCCATTTGCGGGTATTACTGAGCATTGATGACAGATAGCTTGCGTTGTTTCCTAGCAATCACAACAAAACCTGTACAGGAACCTGTTCAGAGCAAAGCAAGAAGTTTAGCATCGTACTCTAGACGGTCTCGTGCATCGCACTGAGAATCGATGAAAGGTTATCCCGAGTTTTATGCGGTTCAGAGTATGTCACTGGGATCTCAGCCGTGGCGAAGCAGAGCTGCAGGTATACATCACTGCGCATTTTTTTCATGTGCGGAAGTGCAGTTAGGTGCCGTGTAACTGTCGTCTATTGAGACAGGCCCTGCACTGGCATCGCTGTCCCCCGTGCGGGTATTACTGTGGATTGATGACGGATAGCTAACGGTGTTTCCAAGCAGTCCCAACAAATCCTGTACAGCAACCTGTTCAGGGCAAAGCTTGAATTTTTAGCATCGTACTCCAGGCGGTCTCGCCCATCGCACTGGGAATCGATGAAAGGTTAACAGGAGTTTTATGCGGTTGAGAGGATGTCACTGGGGTCTCTGCCGTGGCGAAGTAGAGCTCGAAGGTATACATCACTGCGCATTTTTACATGTGCGGAAGTGTAGTTAGGTGCAGTGCACCTGTCGTCTAATGAGACAGGCCCTGCAGTGTCATCGCTGTCCCCCTTGCGGGTATTACTGTGGATTGATGACGGATAGCCAACGGTGTTTTCAAGGAATCCCAACAAAACCTGTAGAGGAACCTGTTCAGAGCAAAGCACGAAGTTTAGCATCGTACTCTAGACGGTCTCGCCCATCGCACTGCGAATCGATGAAAGGTTAACCGGATTTTTATGCGGTTCAGAGGATGTCACTGGGGTGTCTGCCGTGGAGAAGTAGAGCTCGAATGTATACATCACTGCGCAATTTTACATGTGCGGTAGTGCAGTTAGATGCAGTGTAACTGTCGCCTAATGAGACAGGCCCTGCAGAGGCTTCGCTGTCGCCCTTGTGGGAATTATTCTGGATTGATGACGGATAGGTAATGGTGTTTCCAAGGAATCCAACAAAACCTGCACAGGGACGTGTTCAGAGCAAACCTCAAATCTTTAGCATCGTACACTAGACGGTCTCGCCCATCGCACTGGGAATCGATGAAAGGTTAACCGGAGTTTTATGCGGTTGAGAGGATGTCACTGTGGTCTCTGCCGTGGCGAAGTAGAGCTCGAAGGTATACATCACTGCGAATTTTACATGGGCGGAAGTGTAGTTAGATGCAGTGTACCTGTCGTCTAATGAGACAGGCCCTGCAGTGGCATCGCTGTCCCTCTTGCGGCTATTACTGTGGATTGATGACGGATAGCGAACGGTGTTTCCAAACAATCCCAACAAAACCTGTACATGAGCCTGTTGAGAGCAAAGCACGAAATTTAGCATCGTACTCTAGACGGTCTTGCCCATCACACTGCGAATCGGTGAAAGGTTAACCGGAGATTTATGCGGTTCAGAGGATGTCACTGGGGTCTCGGCCGTGGCGAATTAGAGCTCGAAGGTATACATATATCACAGCGCATTTTTACATGTGCGGAAGTGTAGTTAGATGCACTGTAACTGTCGCCTAATGAGACAGGCCCTGCAGTGGCATCGCTGCCGTATTCTTGAGTATTACTGTGGATTGATGACGGATATATAGCTAACGGTGTTTCCGAGAAATCCCAATAAAACATGTACAGGAACCTGTTCAGAGCAAAGCTCGAATTTTTAGCATCGTACTCTAGACGGACTCGCCCATCGTTTTGGGAATCAATGAAAGGTTAACCGGAGTTTTATGCGGCTAAGAGGATGGCACTGGGGTCTCAGCCGTGGTGAAGTAGAGCTCGCAGGTATACATCACTGCGCATTTTCACATGTGCGGAAGTGTAGTCAGATGCAGTCAAACTGTCGTCTAATGAGACAGGCCCTGCAGTGGCATCGCTGCCCCATTTGCGGGTATTACTGAGCATTGATGACAGATAGCTTGCGTTGTTTCCTAGCAATCACAACAAAACCTGTACAGAAACCTGTTCAGAGCAAAGCTCGAAGTTCAGCATCGTACTCTAGACGGTCTCGCCTATCGCACTCGGAATCAATTAAAGGTTAACCGGAGTTTTATGCGGTTCAGGGTATGCCACTAGGGTCTCTACCGTGGCGAAGTAGAGCTCGAAGGTATACCTCACTGTGCATTTTCACATGTGCGGGAGTGTGGTCAGAAGCAGTCTAACTGTCGTCTATTGAGACAGGCCCTGCAGTGGCATCGCTGCCCCATTTGCGGGTATTACTGAGGATTGCTGCCAGATAGCTTGCGTGGTTTTCTAGCAATCACAACAAAACCTGTACAGAAACCTGTTCAGACCAAAGCTCGAATTTTTAGCATCGTACTCAAGACGGTCTCGCCTATCGCACTGGGAATCGATGGAAGGTTAACCGGTGTTTTATGCGGTTCAGATGATGTCACTGGGGTCTCTGCCGTGGCGAATTAGAGCTCGAAGGTATACATCACTGCGCATTCTTACATGTGCGGAAGTGTAGTGAGATGTAGTGTAACTGTCGTCTAAAGAGACAGGCCTTGCAGTGGCATCGCTGTCTCCCTTGCGGGTATTACTGTGGATTGATGACGGATAGCTAACGGTGTTTCCAAGAAATCCAAGAAAACCTGCACAGGGACCTGTTGAGAGCAAAGCACGAAGTCTAGCATCGTACTCTATAGGGTCTCGCCGATCGCACTGAGAATCGATGAAAGGTCAACCGTAGTTTTATGCGCTTCAGAGGATGATGTCACTCGGGTCTTGCCGTGGCGGAGTGGAGCTCGAAGGTATACATCACTGCGCATTTTTACATGTGCGGAAGTGTAGTTAGATGCATCGTAACTGTCGTATAATGAGACAGGTCCTGCAGGAGATTTGCTGTCCCCCTAGCGGGGAATACTGTGGATTGATGACGGATAGCTAACGGTGTTTCCAAGGAATCCAACAAAACCTGCACAGAGACCTGTTCAGAGCAAAGCACGATGTCTAGCATCGTACACTATACGCTCTCGCTCATCGCAATGCGAATCGATGAAAGGTCAACCGGAGTTTTATACGGTTCAGAGGATTATGTCAATGGGGTCTTGCCGTGGCGGAGCGGAGCTCGAAGGTATGCATCACAGCGCATTTTTACATGTGCGGAAGTGTAGTTAGATGCATCGTAACTGTCGTCTAATGCGACAGGCCCTGCGGTGGCATCGCTGCCCCATTTGCGGTTATTACTGAGTATTGATGACAGATAGCTGGCGTTGTATCCTAGCAATCACAACTAAACCTGTACAGAAACCTGTTCAGAGCAAAGCTCGAATTTTTAGCATCGTACACTAGACGGTCTCGCCCATCGCAATGGGAATCGATGAAAGGTTAACCGGATTTTTATGCGGTTCAGAGGATGTCACTGTGGTCCTTCCGTGGTGAAGTAGAGCTCGAAGGTATACATACATCACTGCGCATTTTTACATTTGCGGAAGTGTAATTAGATGCAGTGTAACTGTCGCTTAATGAGACAGGCCCTGCAGTGGCATCGCTGCCGCATTTGTGGGTATTACTGTGGATTGATGACGGATAGCTAACGGTGTTTCCAAGCAATCCCAACAAAACCTGTACAGGAACCTGTTCAGAGCAAAGCAAGAAGTTTAGCATCGTACTCAAGACGGTCTCGCCATCGCACTGGGTATCGATGAAAGGTTAACCGGATTTTTATGCGGTTCAGAGGATGTCACTGTGGTCTCTGCCGTGGTGAAGTAGAGCTCGAAGGTATACATACATCACTGCGCATTTTTACATGTGCGGAAGTGTAGTTAGATGCATTGTAACTGTCGTCTAATGAGACAGGCCCTGCAGTGGCATCGCTGCCCCATTTGCGGTTATTACTGAGGATTGATGACGGATAGCTAACGGTGTTTCCAAACAATCCCAACAAAACCTGTACAGGAACCTGTTCAGAGCAAAGCACGAAGTTCAGCATCGTACTCTAGACGGTCTTGCGCATCGCACTGAGAATCGATGAAAGGTTAACCGGAGTTTTATGCGGTTCAGAGGATTTCACTGGGGTTTCAGCCGCGGTGAAGTAGAGCTCGCAGGTATACATCACTGCGCATTTTTTGCATGTGCGGAAGTGTAGTTAGGTGCCGTGTAACTGTCGTCTAATGAGACAGGCCCTGCAGTGGCATCGCTGCCCCATTTGTGGGTAGTACTGCGGATTCATGACGGATAGCTAATGGTGTTTCCAGGCAATCCCAATAAAACATGTACAGTAACCTGTTCAGAGCAAAGCGCGAATTTTTAGCATCGTACTCAAGACGGTCTCGCCATCGCACTGGGTATCGATGAAAGGTTAACCGGAGTTTTATGCGGATAAGAGCATGTCACCGGGGTCCCTGCCGTGGCGAAGTAGAGCTCGAAGGTATACATCACTGCGCATTTTTGCATGTGCGGAAGTGTAGTTAGATGCAATGTAACTGTCGTTGAATGAGACAGGCCCTTCAGTCGCATCGCTGCCCCATTTGCGGCTACTACTGAGGATTGATGACAGATAGCTAGCGTTGCTTCCAGCAATCACATTTAAACCTGTACAGAAACCTGTTCAAAGCTCAGCTCGAATGTTTAGCACCGTACTCAAGTCGGTCTCGCCCATCGCACTGGGAATCGTTGAAAGGTTACCAGGAGTTTTATGCGGTTCAGAGGATTACACTGGGGTCTCAGCCATGGCGAAGTAGAGCTCGAAGGTATACATATATAAAAGCGCATTTTTACATGTGCGGAAGTGTAGTTAGATGCAGTGTAACTTTTGCCTAATGAGAGAGGCCCTGCAGTGGCATCGCTGCCGCATTTGTGGGTATTACTGTGGATTGATGACGGACATATAGCTAACGGTGTTTCCAAGAAATCCCAATAAAACAAGTACAGAAACCTGTTCAGAGCAAAGCTCGAAGTTTAACATCGTACTCTAGACGGTCTCGCCCATCGCACTGCGAATCGATGAAAGGTTAACCGGATTTTTATGCGGTTCAGAGGATGTCACTGGGGAGTCTGCGTGGCGAAGTAGAGCTCGAAGGTATACATCACTGCGAATTTTTACATGTGCTGAAGTGTGGTCAGATGCAGTCTAACTCTCGTTTAATGAGACAGGCGCTGCAGTGGCATCGCTGCCCCATTTGCGGGTATTATTGAGGATTGATGACAGATAGCTTGCGTTGTTTCCTAGCAATCACAACAAAACCTGTACAGAAACCTATTCAGAGCAAAGCTCGAAGTTTAGCATCGTACTCTAGACGGTCTCGCCCATCGCACTGCGAATCGATGAAAGGTTAACCGGATTTTTATGCGATTCAGAGGATGTCACTGGGGTGTCTGCCGTGGAGAAGTTGAGCTCGAATGTATACATCACTGCGCAAATTTACATGTGCGGTAGTGTAGTAAGATGCAGTGTAACTGTCGTCTAATGAGACAGGCCCTGCAGAGGCTTCGCTGTCGCCCTTGTGGGAATTACTCTGGATTGATGACGGATAGGTAATGGTGTTTCCAAGGAATCCAACAAAACCTGCACAGGGACCTGTTCAGAGCAAACCTCAAATTTTTAGCATCGTACACTAGACGGTCTCGCCCATCGCACTGGGAATCGATGAAAGGTTAACCGGAGTTTTATGCGGTTGAGAGGATGTCACTGGGGTCTCTGCCGTGGCGAAGTAGAGATCGAAGGTATACATCACTGCGCATTTTTACGTGTGCGGAAGTGTAGTTAGATGCATTGTAACTGTCGTCTAATAAGACAGGCCCTAGAGTGGCATCGCTGCCCAATTTGCGGTTATTACTGAGGATTGATGACGGATAGCTGGCGTTGTTTCCAAGCAATCACACCTAAACCTGTACAGAAACCTGTTCAGATCAAAGCTCGAATTTTTAGCATCGTACACTAGACGGTCTCGGCCATCGCAATGCGAATCGTTGAAACGTTAACTGGAGTTATGTGGTTCAGAGGATGTCACTGGGGTCTCTGCCGTGGCGAAGTAGAGCTCGAAGGTATACATCACTGCGCATTCTTACATGTGCGGAAGTGTAGTTAGATGCAGTGTAACTGTCGTCTAATGAGACAGGCCCAGCAGTTGCATCGCTGTCCCCCTTGCGGGTATTACTGTGGATTGATGACGGATAGCTAACGGTATTTCCAAGAAATACCATTAAAACGTGTACAGGAACCTCTTCAGAGCAAAGCTCGAATTTTTAGCATCGTACTCTTGGCGGACTCGCCCATCGCAGTGGGAATGGATGAAAGGTTAACCGGATTTTTTATGCGGCTCAGTGGATGTCACTGGGGTCTCAGCCGTGGCGAAGTAGAGCTCGAAGGCACACAAATATCACAGCGCATTTTTATATGTGCGAAAGTGTAGTTAGATGCAGTGTAACTGTCGCCTAATTAGACAGGCCCTGCAGTGGCATCGCTGCCGCATTTGTGGGTATTACTGTGGGTTGATGAAGAATATATAGCTAACGGTGTTTTCAAGAAATCCCAATAAAACCTGTACAGGAACCTGTAAAGAGCAAATCACGAAGTTTAGAATCGTACTCTAGACGGTCTCGCTCATCGCACTGCGAATCGATTTAAGGTCTACCGGAGTTTTATGCGGCTCAGAGGATTATATCACTGGGGTCTTGCCGCGGCGGAGTGCAGCTCAATGGAGTACATCACTGCGCATTTTTACATGTGCGTAAGTGTAGTTAGATGCATTGTAACTGTCGTATAATGAGACAGGCCCTGCAGTGGCATCGCTGCCCAATTTGCGGTTATTACTGAGGATTGATGACGGATAGCTGGCTTTGTTTCCAAGGAATCACACCTAAACCTCTACAGAAACCTGTTCAGAGCAAAGCTCGAATTTTTAGCATCGTACACTAGACGGTCTCACCCATCGCACTGGGAATCGATGAAAGGTTAACCGGAGTTTTATGCGGTTGAGAGGATGTCACTGTGGTCTCTGCCGTGGCAAAGTAGAGCTCGAAGGTATACATCACTGCGAATTTTACATGGGCGGAAGTGTAGTTAGATGCAGTGTACCTGTCGTCTAATGAGACAGGCCCTGCAGTGGCATCGCTGTCCCTCTTGCGGCTATTACTGTGGATTGATGACGGATAGCGAACGGTGTTTCCAAACAATCCCAACAAAACCTGTACATGAGCCTGTTGAGAGCAAAGCACGAAATTTAGCATCGTACTCTAGACGGTCTTGCCCATCACACTGCGAATCGGTGAAAGGTTAACCGGATATTTATGCGGTTCAGAGGATGTCACTGGGGTCTCGGCCGTGGCGAATTAGAGCTCGAAGGTATACATATATCACAGCGCATTTTTACATGTGCGGAAGTGTAGTTAGATGCACTGTAACTGTCGCCTAATGAGACAGGCCCTGCAGTGGCATCGCTGCCGTATTCTTGAGTATTACTGTGGATTGATGACGGATATATAGCTAACGGTGTTTCCGAGAAATCCCAATAAAACATGTACAGGAACCTGTTCAGAGCAAAGCTCGAATTTTTAGCATCGTACTCTAGACGGACTCGCCCATCGTTTTGGGAATCAATGAAAGGTTAACCGGAGTTTTATGCGGCTAAGAGGATGGCACTGGGGTCTCAGCCGTGGTGAAGTAGAGCTCGCAGGTATACATCACTGCGCATTTTCACATGTGCGGAAGTGTAGTCAGATGCAGTCAAACTGTCGTCTAATGAGACAGGCCCTGCAGTGGCATCGCTGCCCCATTTGCGGGTATTACTGAGCATTGATGACAGATAGCTTGCGTTGTTTCCTAGCAATCACAACAAAACCTGTACAGAAACCTGTTCAGAGCAAAGCTCGAAGTTCAGCATCGTACTCTAGACGGTCTCGCCTATCGCACTCGGAATCAATTAAAGGTTAACCGGAGTTTTATGCGGTTCAGGGTATGCCACTAGGGTCTCTACCGTGGCGAAGTAGAGCTCGAAGGTATACCTCACTGTGCATTTTCACATGTGCGGGAGTGTGGTCAGAAGCAGTCTAACTGTCGTCTATTGAGACAGGCCCTGCAGTGGCATCGCTGCCCCATTTGCGGGTATTACTGAGGATTGCTGCCAGATAGCTTGCGTGGTTTTCTAGCAATCACAACAAAACCTGTACAGAAACCTGTTCAGACCAAAGCTCGAATTTTTAGCATCGTACTCAAGACGGTCTCGCCTATCGCACTGGGAATCGATGGAAGGTTAACCGGTGTTTTATGCGGTTCAGATGATGTCACTGGGGTCTCTGCCGTGGCGAATTAGAGCTCGAAGGTATACATCACTGCGCATTCTTACATGTGCGGAAGTGTAGTGAGATGTAGTGTAACTGTCGTCTAAAGAGACAGGCCTTGCAGTGGCATCGCTGTCTCCCTTGCGGGTATTACTGTGGATTGATGACGGATAGCTAACGGTGTTTCCAAGAAATCCAATAAAACCTGCACAGGGACCTGTTGAGAGCAAAGCACGAAGTCTAGCATCGTACTCTATAGGGTCTCGCCGATCGCACTGAGAATCGATGAAAGGTCAACCGTAGTTTTATGCGCTTCAGAGGATGATGTCACTCGGGTCTTGCCGTGGCGGAGTGGAGCTCGAAGGTATACATCACTGCGCATTTTTACATGTGCGGAAGTGTAGTTAGATGCATCGTAACTGTCGTATAATGAGACAGGTCCTGCAGGAGATTTGCTGTCCCCCTAGCGGGGAATACTGTGGACTGATGACGGATAGCTAACGGTGTTTCCAAGAAATCCAACAAAACCTGCACAGAGACCTGTTCAGAGCAAAGCACGATGTCTAGCATCGTACACTATACACTCTCGCTCATCGCAATGCGAATCGATGAAAGGTCAACCGGAGTTTTATACGGTTCAGAGGATTATGTCAATGGGGTCTTGCCGTGGCGGAGCGGAGCTCGAAGGTATGCATCACTGCGCATTTTTACATGTGCGGAAGTGTAGTTAGATGAATCGTAACTGTCGTCTAATGCGACAGGCCCTGCGGTGGCATCGCTGCCCCATTTGCGGTTATTACTGAGTATTGATGACAGATAGCTGGCGTTGTATCCTAGCAATCACAACTAAACCTGTACAGAAACCTGTTCAGAGCAAAGCTCGAATTTTTAGCATCGTACACTAGACGGTCTCGCCCATCGCAATGGGAATCGATGAAAGGTTAACAGGATTTTTATGCGGTTCAGAGGATGTCACTGTGGTCCTTCCGTGGTGAAGTAGAGCTCGAAGGTATACATACATCACTGCGCATTTTTACATTTGCGGAAGTGTAGTTAGATGCAGTGTAACTGTCGCTTAATGAGACAGGCCCTGCAGTGGCATCGCTGCCGCATTTGTGGGTATTACTGTGGATTGATGACGGATAGCTAACGGTGTTTCCAAGCAATCCCAACAAAACCTGTACAGGAACCTGTTCAGAGCAAAGCAAGAAGTTTAGCATCGTACTCTAGACGGTCTCGTGCATCGCACTGAGAATCGATGAAAGGTTATCCCGAGTTTTATGCGGTTCAGAGTATGTCACTGGGATCTCAGCCGTGGCGAAGCAGAGCTGCAGGTATACATCACTGCGCATTTTTTTCATGTGCGGAAGTGCAGTTAGGTGCCGTGTAACTGTCGTCTATTGAGACAGGCCCTGCACTGGCATCGCTGTCCCCCGTGCGGGTATTACTGTGGATTGATGACGGATAGCTAACGGTGTTTCCAAGCAGTCCCAACAAATCCTGTACAGCAACCTGTTCAGGGCAAAGCTTGAATTTTTAGCATCGTACTCCAGGCGGTCTCGCCCATCGCACTGGGAATCGATGAAAGGTTAACAGGAGTTTTATGCGGTTGAGAGGATGTCACTGGGGTCTCTGCCGTGGCGAAGTAGAGCTCGAAGGTATACATCACTGCGCATTTTTACATGTGCGGAAGTGTAGTTAGGTGCAGTGCACCTGTCGTCTAATGAGACAGGCCCTGCAGTGTCATCGCTGTCCCCCTTGCGGGTATTACTGTGGATTGATGACGGATAGCCAACGGTGTTTTCAAGGAATCCCAACAAAACCTGTAGAGGAACCTGTTCAGAGCAAAGCACGAAGTTTAGCATCGTACTCTAGACGGTCTCGCCCATCGCACTGCGAATCGATGAAAGGTTAACCGGATTTTTATGCGGTTCAGAGGATGTCACTGGGGTGTCTGCCGTGGAGAAGTAGAGCTCGAATGTATACATCACTGCGCAATTTTACATGTGCGGTAGTGCAGTTAGATGCAGTGTAACTGTCGCCTAATGAGACAGGCCCTGCAGAGGCTTCGCTGTCGCCCTTGTGGGAATTATTCTGGATTGATGACGGATAGGTAATGGTGTTTCCAAGGAATCCAACAAAACCTGCACAGGGACGTGTTCAGAGCAAACCTCAAATCTTTAGCATCGTACACTAGACGGTCTCGCCCATCGCACTGGGAATCGATGAAAGGTTAACCGGAGTTTTATGCGGTTGAGAGGATGTCACTGTGGTCTCTGCCGTGGCGAAGTAGAGCTCGAAGGTATACATCACTGCGAATTTTACATGGGCGGAAGTGTAGTTAGATGCAGTGTACCTGTCGTCTAATGAGACAGGCCCTGCAGTGGCATCGCTGTCCCTCTTGCGGCTATTACTGTGGATTGATGACGGATAGCGAACGGTGTTTCCAAACAATCCCAACAAAACCTGTACATGAGCCTGTTGAGAGCAAAGCACGAAATTTAGCATCGTACTCTAGACGGTCTTGCCCATCACACTGCGAATCGGTGAAAGGTTAACCGGATATTTATGCGGTTCAGAGGATGTCACTGGGGTCTCGGCCGTGGCGAATTAGAGCTCGAAGGTATACATATATCACAGCGCATTTTTACATGTGCGGAAGTGTAGTTAGATGCACTGTAACTGTCGCCTAATGAGACAGGCCCTGCAGTGGCATCGCTGCCGTATTCTTGAGTATTACTGTGGATTGATGACGGATATATAGCTAACGGTGTTTCCGAGAAATCCCAATAAAACATGTACAGGAACCTGTTCAGAGCAAAGCTCGAATTTTTAGCATCGTACTCTAGACGGACTCGCCCATCGTTTTGGGAATCAATGAAAGGTTAACCGGAGTTTTATGCGGCTAAGAGGATGGCACTGGGGTCTCAGCCGTGGTGAAGTAGAGCTCGCAGGTATACATCACTGCGCATTTTCACATGTGCGGAAGTGTAGTCAGATGCAGTCAAACTGTCGTCTAATGAGACAGGCCCTGCAGTGGCATCGCTGCCCCATTTGCGGGTATTACTGAGCATTGATGACAGATAGCTTGCGTTGTTTCCTAGCAATCACAACAAAACCTGTACAGAAACCTGTTCAGAGCAAAGCTCGAAGTTCAGCATCGTACTCTAGACGGTCTCGCCTATCGCACTCGTAATCACTTAAAGGTTAACCGGAGTTTTATGCGGTTCAGGGTATGCCACTAGGGTCTCTACCGTGGCGAAGTAGAGCTCGAAGGTATACCTCACTGTGCATTTTCACATGTGCGGGAGTGTGGTCAGAAGCAGTCTAACTGTCGTCTATTGAGACAGGCCCTGCAGTGGCATCGCTGCCCCATTTGCGGGTATTACTGAGGATTGCTGCCAGATAGCTTGCGTGGTTTTCTAGCAATCACAACAAAACCTGTACAGAAACCTGTTCAGACCAAAGCTCGAATTTTTAGCATCGTACTCAAGACGGTCTCGCCTATCGCACTGGGAATCGATGGAAGGTTAACCGGTGTTTTATGCGGTTCAGATGATGTCACTGGGGTCTCTGCCGTGGCGAATTAGAGCTCGAAGGTATACATCACTGCGCATTCTTACATGTGCGGAAGTGTAGTGAGATGTAGTGTAACTGTCGTCTAAAGAGACAGGCCTTGCAGTGGCATCGCTGTCTCCCTTGCGGGTATTACTGTGGATTGATGACGGATAGCTAACGGTGTTTCCAAGAAATCCAAGAAAACCTGCACAGGGACCTGTTGAGAGCAAAGCACGAAGTCTAGCATCGTACTCTATAGGGTCTCGCCGATCGCACTGAGAATCGATGAAAGGTCAACCGTAGTTTTATGCGCTTCAGAGGATGATGTCACTCGGGTCTTGCCGTGGCGGAGTGGAGCTCGAAGGTATACATCACTGCGCATTTTTACATGTGCGGAAGTGTAGTTAGATGCATCGTAACTGTCGTATAATGAGACAGGTCCTGCAGGAGATTTGCTGTCCCCCTAGCGGGGAATACTGTGGATTGATGACGGATAGCTAACGGTGTTTCCAAGAAATCCAACAAAACCTGCACAGAGACCTGTTCAGAGCAAAGCACGATGTCTAGCATCGTACACTATACGCTCTCGCTCATCGCAATGCGAATCGATGAAAGGTCAACCGGAGTTTTATACGGTTCAGAGGATTATGTCAATGGGGTCTTGCCGTGGCGGAGCGGAGCTCGAAGGTATGCATCACAGCGCATTTTTACATGTGCGGAAGTGTAGTTAGATGCATCGTAACTGTCGTCTAATGCGACAGGCCCTGCGGTGGCATCGCTGCCCCATTTGCGGTTATTACTGAGTATTGATGACAGATAGCTGGCGTTGTATCCTAGCAATCACAACTAAACCTGTACAGAAACCTGTTCAGAGCAAAGCTCGAATTTTTAGCATCGTACACTAGACGGTCTCGCCCATCGCAATGGGAATCGATGAAAGGTTAACCGGATTTTTATGCGGTTCAGAGGATGTCACTGTGGTCCTTCCGTGGTGAAGTAGAGCTCGAAGGTATACATACATCACTGCGCATTTTTACATTTGCGGAAGTGTAATTAGATGCAGTGTAACTGTCGCTTAATGAGACAGGCCCTGCAGTGGCATCGCTGCCGCATTTGTGGGTATTACTGTGGATTGATGACGGATAGCTAACGGTGTTTCCAAGCAATCCCAACAAAACCTGTACAGGAACCTGTTCAGAGCAAAGCAAGAAGTTTAGCATCGTACTCTAGACGGTCTCGTGCATCGCACTGAGAATCGATGAAAGGTTATCCCGAGTTTTATGCGGTTCAGAGTATGTCACTGGGATCTCAGCCGTGGCGAAGTAGAGCTCGCAGGTATACATCACTGCGCATTTTTCATGTGCGGAAGTGTAGTTAGGTGCCGTGTAACTGTTGTCTAATGAGACAGGCCCTGCAGTGGCATCGCTGCCCCATTTGTGGTAGTACTGTGCATTGATGACGGATAGCTAACGGTGTTTCCAAGAAATCCTAATAAAACATGTACAGGAACCTGTTCAGAGCAAAGCTCGAATTTTTAGCATCGTACACAAGACCGTCTCGCCCATCCCACTGGGAATCGATGAAAGGTTAACCGGAGTTTTATGCGGTTCAGAGGATGTCACTAGGGTCTCTTCCGTGGTGAAGTAGAGCTCGAAGGTATACATACATCACTGCGCATTTTTACATGTGCGGAAGTGTAGTTAGATGCAGTGTAACTGTCGTGTAATGCGACAGGCCCTGTAGTGGCTTCGCTGTCCCCCTTGCGCGAATTACTGTGGATTGATGACCGATAGTTAACGGTGTTTCCAAGAAATCCAACAAAACCTGTACAGGAACCTGTTCAGAGCAAAGCACGAAGTTTAGCATCGTACTCTATACGGTCTTGCCCATCGCACTGCGAATCGATGAAAGGTCAACCGGAGTTTTATGCGGTTCAGAGGATGTCACTGGGGTCTCTGCTGTGGTGAAGTAGAGCTCGAAGGTATACATACATCACTGCGAATTTTTACATGTGCGGAAGTGTAGTTAGATGCAGTGTAACTGTCGTGTAATGCGACAGACCCTGCAGTGGCATCGCTGTCCCCCTTGCGCGAATTACTGTGGATTGATGACGGATAGTTAACGGTGTTTCCAAGAAATCCAACAAAACCTGTACAGGAACCTGTTCAGAGCAAAGCACGAAGTTTAGCATCGTACTCTATACGGTCTTGCCCATCGCACTTCGAATCGATGAAAGGTTAACCGGATTTTTTGCGGTTCAGAGGATGTCACTGTGGTCTCTGCCGTGGTGAAGTAGAGCACGAAGGTATACATACATCACTGCGCATTTTTACATGTGCGGAAGTGTAGTTAGATGCAGTGTAACTGTCGCTTAATGACACAGGCCCAGCAGTGGCATCGCTGCCGCATTTGTCGGTATTACTGTGGATTGATGACGGGTAGCTAACGGTGTTTCCAAAAAATCCCAATAAAACATGCACAGGATCCTGTTCTGAGCAAAGCTCGAATTTTTAGCATCGTACTCAAGACTGTCTCGCCTATCGCACTGGGAATCGTGATAGTTAACCGGAGTTTTATGCGGTTGAGAGGATGTCACTGGGGTCTCTGCCGTGGCGAAGTAGAGCTGGAAGGTATACATCACTGCGCATTTTTACATGTGCGGAAGTGTAGTTAGATGCAGTGTACCTGTCGTCTAATAAGACAAGCCCTGCAGTGGCATCGCTGTCCCCCTTGCGGGTATTACTGTGTATTGATGACGGATAGCTAACGGTGTTTCCAAGCAATCCCAACAAAACCTGTACAGGAACCTGTTCAGAGCAAAGCAAGAAGTTTAGCATCGTACTCTAGACGGTCTCGTGCATCGCACTGAGAATCGATGAAAGGTTATCCGGAGTTTTATGCGGTTCAGAGTATGTCACTGGTGTCTCAGCCGTGGCGAAGTAGAGCTGCAGGTATACATCACTGCGCATTTTTTTCATGTGCGGAAGTGCAGTTAGGTGCCTTGTAACTGTCGTCTATTGAGACAGGCCCTAAACTGGCATCGCTGTCCCCCGTGCGGGTATTACTGTGGATTGATGACGGATAGCTAACGGTGTTTCCAAGCAGTCCCAACAAATCCTGTACAGCAACCTTTTCAGGGCAAAGCTCGAATTTTTAGCATCGTACTCTAGGCGGTCTCGCCCATCGCAGTGGGAATCGATGAAAGGTTAACCGGAGTTTTATGCGGTTAAGAGGATGTCACTGGGGTCCCTGCCGTTGCGAAGTGGAGCTAGAAGGTATACATCATTGCGCATTTTTACATGTGCGGAAGTGTAGTTAGATGCAGTGTAACTGTCGTGTAATGAGACAGGCCCTGCAGTCGCATCGCTGCCCCTTTTGCGGTTATTACTGAGGATTGATGACAGATAGCTGGCGTTGTTTCCAAGCAATAACAAATAAACCTGTACAGAAACCTGTTCAAAGCAAAGGTCGAACTTTAGCATCGTACACTAGACGGTCTCGACCATCGCTCTGGGAATCGATGAAAGGTTAACCAGAGTTTTATGCGGTTCAGAAGATGTCACTGGGGTCTCTGCCGTAGCGAAGTAGAGCTCGAAGGTATACATCACTGCGCATTTTCACATTTGCGGAAGTTTAGTCAGATGCAGTCCAACTCTCGTCTAATGAGACAGGCCCTGCAGTGGCATCGCTGCCCCATTCGTGGGTATTACTGTGGATTGATGACTGATAGCTAACGGTGTTTCCAAGAAATCCCAATAAAACATGTACAGGAACCTGTTCAGAGCAAAGCTCAAATTTTTAGCATCGTACTCTAGACGGTCTCGCCCATCGCACTGCGAATCGATGAAAGGTTAACCGGAGTTTTATTCGGTTCGAACGATGTCACTGGGGTCTCTGCCGTGGCGAAGTAGAGCTGGAAGGTATACATCACTGCGAATTTTTACATGTGCGGAAGTGTAGTTAGATGCACTGTACCTGTCGTCTAATGAGACAAGCCCTGCAGTGGAATCGCTGTCCCCCTTGCGGGTATTACTGTATATTGATGACGGATAGCTAAAGGTGTTTCCAAGTAATCCCAACAAAACCTGTACAGGAACCTGTTCAGAGCAAAGCAAGAAGTTTAGCATCGTACTGTAGACGGTCTCGTGCATCGCACTGAGAATCGATGAAGGGCTATCCGGAGTTTTATGCGGATCAGACGATGTCACAGGGGTCTCAGCCGTGGCGAAGTAGAGCTGCAGGTATACATCACTGCGCATTTTTTTCATGTGCGGAAGTGCAGTTAGGTGCCGTGTAACTGTCGTCTATTGAGACAGGCCCTGCACTGGCATCGCTGTCCCCCGTGCGGGTATTACTGTTTATTGATGATGGTTAGCTAACGGCGTTTCCAAGAAATCCCAATAAAACATGTACAGGAACCTGTTCAGAGCAAAGCTCGAATTTTTAGCATCGTACTCAAGACGGACTCGGCCATCGCACTGGGAATCGATGAAAGGCTAACTGGTGTTTAATGCGGTACAGACGATGTCACAGGGGTCTCTGCCGTGGCGAAGTAGAGCTCGAAGGTATACATCACTGCACATTTTTACATATGCGCATGTGTAGTCAGATGCAGTGTAACTGTCATCTCATGAGACAGGCCCTGTAGCATCGCTGCCCCATTTGCGGGTATTACTGAGGATTGATGACAGATAGCTGGCGTTGTATCCTAGCAATCACAACAAAACCTGTAGAGAAACCTGTTCAGAGAAAAGCTCGAGTTTTTAGCATCGTACTCTAGACGGTCTCGCCCATCGCACTGCGAATCGATGAAAGGTTAACCGGAGTCTTAAGCGGTTCAGTGGATGTCACTGGGGTCTCTGCGTGGCGAAGTAGAGCTCGAAGGTATACATCACTGCGAATTTTTACATGTGCTGAAGTGTGGTCAGATGCAGTCTAACTCTCGTTTAATGAGACAGGCGCTGCAGTGGCATCGCTGCCCCATTTGCGGGTATTACTGAGGATTGATGACAGATAGCTTGCGTTGTTTCCTAGCAATCACAACAAAACCTCTACAGAAACCTGTTCAGAGCAAAGCTCGAAGTTTAGCATCGTACTCTAGACGGTCTCGCCCATCGCACTGCGAATCGATGAAAGGTTAACCGGATTTTTATGCGATTCAGAGGATGTCACTGGGGTGTCTGCCGTGGAGAAGTAGAGCTCGAATGTATACATCACTGCGCAATTTTACATGTGCGGTAGTGTAGTTAGATGCAGTGTAACTGTCGTCTAATGAGACAGGCCCTACAGAGGCTTCGCTGTCGCCCTTGTGGGAATTACTCTGGATTGATGACGGATAGGTAATGGTGTTTCCAAGGAATCCAACAAAACCTGCACAGGGACCTGTTCAGAGCAAACCTCTAATTTTTAGCATCGTACACTAGACGGTCTCGCCCATCGCACTGGGAATCGATGAAAGGTTAACCGGAGTTTTATGCGGTTGAGAGGATGTCACTGGGGTCTCTGCCGTGGCGAAGTAGAGCTCGAAGGTATACATCACTGCGCCTTTTTACATGCGCAGAAGTGTAGTTAGATACAGTGTACCTGTCGTCTAATGAGACAGGCCCTGCAGTGGCATCGCTGTCCCCCTTGCGGGTATTACTGTGTATTGATGACGGATAGCCAACTGTGTTTCCAAGCAATCCCAACAAAACCTGTACAAGAACCTGTTCAGAGCAAAGCACGAAGTTTAGCATCGTACTCTAGACAGTCTCGTGCATCGCACTGAGAATCGATGAAAGGTTAACCGGAGTTTTATGCGGTTTAGAGGATGTCACTGGGGTCTCAGCAGTGGCGAAGTAGAGCTCGCAGGTTTACATCACTGCGCATTTTTTTCATGTGCGGAAGTGTAGTTAGGTGCCGTGTAACTGTCGTCTAATGAGTCAGGCCCTGCACTGGCATCGCTGTCCCCCGTGCGGGTATTACTGTGGATCGATGACGGATAGCTAACGGTGTTTCAAAGCAATCCGAACAAATCCTGTACAGCAACCTGCTCAGAGCAAAGCTCAAATTTTTCGCATCGTACTCTAGACGATCTCGCGCATCGCACTCAGAATCGATGAAAGGTTAACCGGAGTTTCATGCGGTTCAGAGGATTTCACTGGGGTCTCAGCCGTGGCGAAGTAGAGCTCGCAGGTATACATCACTGCGCATTTTTCATGTGCGGAAGTGTAGTTAGATGCAGTGTAACTGTCGCTTAATGAGACAGGCCCTGCAGTGGCATCGCTGCCGCATTTGTGGGTATAACTGTCGATTGATGACGGATAGCTAACGGTGTTTCCAAAAAATCCCATTAAAACATGTACAGGATCCTGTCCTGAGCAAAGCTCGAATTTTTAGCATCGTACTCAAGACTGTCTCGCCTATCGCACTGGGAATCGTGATAGATAACCGGAGTTTTATGCGGTTGAGAGGATGTCACTGGGGTCTCTGCCGTGGCGAAATAGAGGTGGAAGGTATACATCACTGCGCATTTTTACATGTGCGGAAGTGTAGTTAGATGCAGTGTACCTGTCGTCTATTGAGACAAGCCCTGCAGTGGCATCGCTGTCCCCCTTGCGGGTAATACTGTGTATTGATGACGGATAGCTAACGGTGTTTCCAAGCAATCCAAACAAAACCTGTACAGGAACCTGTTCAGAGCAAAGCAAGAAGTTTAGCTTCGTACTCTAGACGGTCTGGTGCATCGCACTGAGAATCGATGAAAGGTTATCCGGAGTTTTATGCAGTTCAGAGTATGTCACTGCGGTCTCAGCGGTGGCGAAGTAGAGCTGCAGGTATACATCACTGCGCATTTTTTTCATGTGCGGAAGTGCAGTTAGGTGCCTTGTAACTGTCGTCTATTGAGACAGGCCCTGCACTGGCATCGCTGTCCCCCGTGCGGGTATTACTGTGGATTGATGACGGATAGCTAACGGTGTTTCCAAGCAGTCCCAACAAATCCTGTACAGCAACCTGTTCAGGGCAAAGCTCGAATTTTTAGCATCGTACTCTAGGCGGTCTCGCCCATCGCACTGGGAATCGATGAAAGGTTAACAGGAGTTTTATGCGGTTGAGAGGATGTCACTGGAATCTCAGCCGTGGCGAAGTAGAGCTCGCAGGTGTACATCACTGCGCATTTTTTTCATGTGCGGAAGTGTAGTTAGGTGCCGTATAACTGTCGTCTAATGAGACAGGCCCTGCAGTGGCATCGCTGCCCCATTTGTGGGTAATACTGTGGATTTATGACGGATAGCTAATGGTGTTTCCAAGAAATCCCAATAAAACATGTACAGGAACCTGTTCAAAGCAAAGCTCGAATTTTTGGCATCGTACTCAAGACGGGCTCGCCCATACCACTGGGAATCGATGAAAGGCTAACCGGAGTTTTATGCGGTTAAGAGGATGTCACTGGGGTCCCTGCCGTTGCGAAGTGGAGCTAGAAGGTATACATCATTGCGCATTTTTACATGCGCGGAAGTGTAGTTGGATGCAGTGTAACTGTCGTGCAATGAGACAGGCCCTGCAGTCGCATCGCTGCCCCTTTTGCGGTTATTACGGAGGATTGATGACAGATAGCTGGCGTTGTTTCCAAGCAATAACAACTAAACATGTACAGAAACCTGTTCAAAGCAAAGCTCGAACTTTTAGCATCGTACACTAGACGGTCTCGACCATCGCACTGGGAATCGATGAAAGGTTAACCAGAGTTTTATGCGGTTAAGAAGATGTCACTGGGGTCTCTGCCGTAGCCAAGTAGAGCTCGCAGGTATACATCACTGCGCATTTTTTTCATGTGCGGAAGTGTAGTTAGGTGCCGTATAACTGTCGTCTAATGAGACAGGCCCTGCAGTGGCATCGCTGCCCCATTTGTGGGTAATACTGTGGATTTATGACGGATAGCTAATGGTGTTTCCAAGAAATCCCAAAAAAACATGTACAGGAACCTGTTCAAAGCAAAGCTCAAATTTTTAGCATCGTACTCTAGACGGTCACGCCCATCGCACTGCGAATCGATGAAAGTTTAGCCGGAGATTTATGCGGTTCGAACGATGTCACTGGGGTCTCTGCCGTGGCGAATTAGAGCTGGAAGGTATACATCACTGCGCATTTTTAGATGTGCTGAAGTGTAGTTAGATGCAGTGTACCTGCCGTCTAATGAGACAAGCCCTGCAGTGGCATCGCTGTCCCCCTTGCGGGTATTACTGTGTATTGATGACGGATGGCTAACGGTGTTTCCAAGCAATCCCAACAAAACCTGTACAGGAACCTGTTCAGAGCAATGCAAGAAGTTTAGCATCGTACTCTAGACGGTCTCGCCCATCGCTCTGGGAATCGATGAAAGGTTAACCGGAGTTTTATGCGGTTCAGAGGATGTCACAGGGGTCTTGTCCTTGGTGAAGTAGAGCTCGAAGGTATACATACATCACTGCGCATTTTTACATGTGCGGAAGTGTAGTTAGATGCAGTGTAACTGTCGTGTAATGCGACAGGCCCTGCAGTGGCTTCGCTGTCCTCCCTTCCGGGTATTACTGTGGATTGATGATGGATAGCTAACGGTGTATCCAAGAAATCCAAATAAAACGTGTACAGGAACCTGTTCAAAGCAAAGCTCGAATTTTTAGCATCGTACTCTAGACGGTCTCGCCCATCGCACTGCGAATCGATGAAAGGTTAACCGGAGTCTTAAGCGGTTCAGTGGATGTCACTGGGGTCTCTGCGTGGCGAAGTAGAGCTCGAAGGTATACATCACTGCGAATTTTTACATGTGCTGAAGTGTGGTCAGATGCAGTCTAACTGTCGTTTAATGAGACAGGCCCTGCAGAGGCTTCGCTGTCGCCCTTCTGGGAATTACTCTGGATTGATGACGGATAGGTAATGGTGTTTCCAAGCAATCCGACAAAACCTGCACAGGGACCTGTTCAGAGCAAACCTCTAATTTTTAGCATCGTACACTAGACGGTCTCGCCCATCGCACTGGGAATCGATGAAAGGTTAACCGGAGTTTTATGCGGCTGAGAGGATGTCACTGGGGTCTCTGCCGTGGCGCAGTAGAGCTCGAAGGTATACATCACTGCGCATTTTTTTCATGTGCGGAATTGTAATTAGGTGCCGTGTAACTGTCGTCTAATGAGTCAGGCCCTGCACTGGCATCGCTGTCCCCCGTGCGGGTATTACTGTGGATCGATGACGGATAGCTAACGGTGTTTCAAAGCAATCCGAACAAATCCTGTACAGCAACCTGCTCAGAGCAAAGCTCAAATTTTTCGCATCGTACTCTAGACGATCTCGCGCATCGCACTCAGAATCGATGAAAGGTTAGCCGGATTTTTATGCGATTCAGAGGATTTCACTGGGGTCTCAGCCGTGGGGAAGTAGAGCTCGCAGGTATACATCACTGCGCATTTTTCATGTGCGGAAGTGTAGTTAGATGCAGTGTAACTGTCGCTTAATGAGACAGGCCCTGCAGTGGCATCGCTGCCGCATTTGTGGGTATTACTGTGTATTGATGACAGATAGCTAACGGTGTTTCCAAGCAATCCAAACGAAACCTGTACAGGAACCTGTTCAGAGCAAAGCAAGATGTTTAGCATCGTACTCTAGACGGTCTCGTGCATCGCACTGAGAATCGATGAAAGGTTAACCGGAGTTTTATGCGGTTTAGAGGATGTCACTGGGGTCTCAGCAGTGGCGAAGTAGAGCTCGCAGGTTTACATCACTGCGCATTTTTTTCATGTGCGGAAGTGTAGTTAGGTGCAGTGTACCTGTCGTCTAATGACACAGGCCCTGCAGTGTCATCGCTGTCCCCCTTGCGGATATTACAGTAGATTGATGACGGATAGCCAACGATGTTTTCAAGGAATCCCAACAAAACCTGTAGAGGAACCTGTTCAGAGCAAAGCGCGAAGTTTAGCATCGTACTCTAGACGGTCTCGCTCATCGCACTGAGAATCGATGAAACGTTAATCGGAGTTTTATGCGGTTCAGAGGATTTCACTAGAATCTCAGCCGTGGCGAAGTAGACCTCGCAGGTATACATCACTGCGCATTTTTTTCATGTGCGGAAGTGTAGTTAGGTGCCGTATAACTGTCGTCTAATGAGACAGGCCCTGCAGTGGCATCGCTGCCCCATTTGTGGGTAATACTGTGGATTTATGACGGATAGCTAATGGTGTTTCCAAGAAATCGCAATAAAACATGTACAGGAACCTGTTCAAAGCCAAGCTCGAATTTTTAGCATCGTACTCAAGACGGGCTCGCCCATCGCACTGGGAATCGATGAAAGGTTAACCGGAGTTTTATGCGGATAAGAGGATGTCACTGGGGTCCCTGCCGTTGCGAAGTGGAGCTAGAAGGTATACATCATTGCGCATTTTTACATGCGCGGAAGTGTAGTTAGATGCAGTGTAACTGTCGTGTAATGAGACAGGCCCTGCAGTCGCATCGCTGCCCCTTTTGCGGTTATTACGGAGGATTGATGACAGATAGCTGGCGTTGTTTCCAAGCAATAACAACTAAACCTGTACAGAAACCTGTTCAAAGCAAAGCTCGAACTTTTAGCATCGTACACTAGACGGTCTCTACCATCGCACTGGGAATCGATGAAAGGTTAACCAGAGTTTTATGCGGTTCAGAAGATGTCACTGGGGTCTCTGCCGTAGCGAAGTAGAGCTCGAAGGTATACATCACTGCGCATTTTCACATTTGCGGAAGTTTAGTCAGATGCAATCTAACTCTCGTCTAATGAGACAGGCCCTGCAGTGGCATCGATGCCCCATTTGTGGGTATTACTGTGGATTGATGACGGATAGCTAACGGTGTTTCCAAGAAATCACAATAAAACATGTACAGGAACCTGTTCAGAGCAAAGCTCAAATTTTTAGCATCGTACTCTAGACGGTCACGCCCATCGCACTGCGTATCGATGAAAGGTTAACCGGATTGTTATGCGGTTCAGAGGATGTCACTGGGGTCTCGCCGTGGCGAAGTAGAGCTCGAAGGTATACATACATCACTGCGCATTTTTACATGTGCGGAAGTGTAGTTAGGTGCCTTGTAACTGTCGTCTATTAAGACAGGCCCTGCACTGGCATCGCTGTCCCCCGTGCGGGTATTACTGTGGATTGATGACGGATAGCTAACGGTGTTTCCAAGGAATCCCAACAAATCCTGTACAGCAACCTGTTCAGAGCAAAGCTAGAATATTTAGCATCGTACTCTATACGGTTTCGCCCATCGCACTGCGAATCGATGAAAGGTTAACCGGAGTTTTATGCGGTTCATGGGATGTCACTAGGGTCTCTGCCGTGGCGAAGTAGAGCTCGAAGGTATGCATCACTGTGCATTGGAACATGTGCGGAAGTGTAGTCTGATAAAGTCTAACTGTCTTCTAATGAGCCAGGCCCTGCAGTGGCATCGCTGCCCCATTTGCGGGTATTACTGAGGATTGATGACAGATAGCTTGCGTTGTTTGCTCGCAATCACAAAAAAACCTGCACAGAAACCTGTTCAGAGCAAAGCTCGAAGTTTCGCATCGTACTCCAGACGGTATCGCTCATCGCACTGGGAATCGATGAAAGGTTAACCGGAGTTTTATGCGGTTCAGAGGATGTCACTGGGGTCTTTGCCGTGGCGACGTAGAGGTCGAAGGTATACATCACTGCGCATTTTTACATGTGCGCAAGTGTAGTTAGATGCAGTGTACCTGTCGTCTAATGAGACAGGCCCTGCAGGGGCATCGCTGTCCCATTTGCGGGTATTACTGTGTATTGATGACGGATAGCTAACGGTGTTTCCAAGCAATCCGAACAAAACCTGTACAGGAACCTGTTCAGAGCAAAGCATGAAGTTTAGCATCGTACTCTAGACGGTCTCGTGGATCGCACTGAGAATCGATGAAAGGTTAACCGGAGTTTTATGCGGTTCAGAGGATTTCACTGAGGTCTCAGCCGTGGCGAAGTAGACCTCGCAGGTATACATCACTGCGCATTTTTTTCATGTGCGGAAGTGTAGTTAGGTGCCGTGTAGCTGTCGTCTAATGAGACAGGCCCTGCAGTGGCATCGCTGCCCTATTTGTGGGTAGTACTGTGGATTGATGACGGATAGCTAAGGGTGTTTCCATGAAATCCCAATAAAACATGTACAGGAACCTGTTCAGAGCAAAGCTCGAATTTTTAGCATCGTACTCTATACGGTCTCGCCCATCGCACTGCGAATCGATGAAAGGTTAACCGGAGATTTATGCGGTTCAGAGGATGTCACTGGGGTCTCTGCCGTGGTGAAGTAGAGCTCGAAGGTATACATCACCTCGGAATTTCACCTGTGCGGAAGTGTAGTCAGATGCAGTCTAACTGTCGTCTAATGAGACAGGCCCTGCAGTGGCATCGCTGCCACATTAGCGGGTAGTACTGTGGATTGATGATGGATAGCTAACGGTATTTTAAAGAAATCCCAATAAAACATGTACAGGAACCTGTTCTGACCAAAGCTCGAATTTCTAGCATCGTACTCAAGAGGGTCTCGCCTATCGCACTGGGAATCGATGAAAGGTTAACCGGAGTTTTATGCGGTTCGAACGATACCACTGGGGTCTCTGCGGTAGCGAAGTAGAGCTCGAAGGTATACATCACTGCGCATTTTTACATGTGCGGAAGTGTAGTCAGATGCAGTCTAACTGTCGTCTAATGAGACAGGCCCTGCAGTGGCATCGCTGCCGCATTTGTGGGTAATACTGAGGATTGATGACAGATAGCTTGCATTGTTTCCTAGCAATCACAACAAAACCTGTACAGAAACCTGTTCAGAGCAAAGCTCGAAGTTTGGAATCGTATTCTAGACGGTCTCACCCATCGCAGTGGGAATCGGTGAAAGGTTAACCGGAGTTTTATGCGGTTCAGACGATGTCACTGGGGTCTCTGCCGTGGCGAAGTAGAGCTCGAAGGTATACATACATCACTGCGCATTTTTACATGTGCGGAAGGGAAGTCAGATGCAGTGTAACTGTCGCGTAATGAGGCAGGCGCTGCAGTGCAACGCTGCACCCCTTGCGGGTATCAATGAGGAATGATGACGGATAGCTGCCGTTGTTTCCTAGCAATCACAACAAAACCTGTACAGAAACCTGTTCAGTGCAAAGCTCGAAGTTTAGCATCGTAATCTAGACGGTCTCGCCCATCGCACTGGGAATCGATGAAAGGTTAACCGGAGTTTTATGCGGTTCAAACGATGTCACTGGGGTCTCTGCGGTGGCGAAGTAGAGCTCGAAGGTATACATCACTGCCCATTTTTAAATGTGCGGAAGTGTAGTCAGATGCAGTCTACCTGTCGTCTAATGAGACAGGCCCTGCAGTGGCATCGCTGCCCCATTTGCGGTTATTAATGAGGATTGAAGACAGATAGCTGGCGTTGTTTCCAAGCAATCACAACTAAACCTGTACAGAAACCTGTTCAAAGCAAAGCTCAAATTTTTAGCATCGTACACTAGACGGTCTCGCCCATCGCAATGGGAATCGATGAAAGGCGAACCGTAGTTTTATGCGGTTCAGACGATGTCACTGGTGTCTCTGCCGTGGCGAAGTAGAGCTCGAAGGTATACATCACTGCACATTTTTACATGTGCGGAAATGTAGTTAGATGCAGTGTAACTGTCGTCTAATGAGACAGGCCCTGCAGTGGCATTGCTGTCCCCCTTGCGGGAATTACTGTGGATTGATGACGGATAGTTAACGGTGTTTCCAAGAAATCCAACAAAACCTGTACAGAAACCTGTTCAGAGCAAAGCACGAAGTTTAGCATCGTCCTGTAGACGGTCTTGCCCATCGCACTGCGAATCGATGAAAGGTTAACCGGATTTTTATGCGGTTCAGAGGATGTCACTGGGGTCTCTGCCGTGGCGAAGTGGAGCTCGAAGGCATACCTACATCACTGCGCAATTTTACATGTGCGGAAGTGTAGTTAGATGCAATGTAACTATCGCCTAGTGAGACAGGCCCTGCAGTGACATCGCTGCCCGATTTGTGGGTACTACTGTGGATTGATGACGGATAGCTAACGGTGTTTCCAAGAAATCCCAATAAAACATGTACAGGATCCTGTTAAGAGCAAACCTCGAATATATAGCATCGCACACTAGACGGCCTCGCCCATCGCACTGGGATTCGATAAAAGATTAACCGGAGTTTTATGCGGTTCATGGGATGTCACTAGGGTCTCTGCCGTAACGAAGTAGAGCTCGAAGGTATGCATCACTGTGCATTTGAACATGTGCGGAAGTGTAGTCTGATAAAGTCTAACTGTCGTCTAATGAGACAGGCCCTGCAGTGGCATCGCTGCCCCATTTGCGGGTATTACTGAGGATTGAAGACAGATAGCTGGCGTTGTTTCCAAGCAATCACAACTAAACCTGTACAGAAACCTGTTCAAAGCAAAGCTCAAATTTTTAGCATCGTACACTAGACGGTCTCGCCCATCGCAATGGGAATCGATGAAAGGCGAACCGTAGTTTTATGCGGTTCAGACGATGTCACTGGTGTCTCGGCCGTGGCGAAGTAGAGCTCGAAGGTATACATCACTGCACATTTATACATGTGCGGAAGTGTAGTTAGATGCAATGTAACTGTCGTCTAATGAGACAGGCCCTGCAGTGGCATCGCTGTCCCCCTTGCGGGAATTACTGTGGATTGATGACGGATAGTTAACGGTGTTTCCAAGAAATCCAACAAAACCTGTACAGGAACCTGTTCAGAGCAAAGCACGAAGTTTAGCATCGTACTGTAGACGGTCTTGCCCATCGCACTGCAAATCGATGAAAGGTTAACCGGATTTTTATGCGGTTCAGAGGATGTCACTGGGGTCTCTGCCGTGGCGAAGTAGAGCTCGAAGGCATACCTACATCACTGCGCAATTTTACATGTGCGGAAGTGTAGTTAGATGCAATGTAACTGTCGCCTAGTGAGACAGGCCCTGCAGTGGCATCGCTGTCCCCCTTGCGGGTATTACTGTGGATTGATGACGGATAGCCAACGGTGTTTTCAAGGAATCCCAACAAAACCTGTAGAGGAACCTGTTCAGAGCAAAGCACGAAGTTAAGCATCGTACTCTAGACGGTCTCGCCCATCGCACTGCGAATCGATGAAAGGTTAACCGGATTTTTATGCGGTTCAGAGGATGTCACTGGGGTGTCTGCCGTGGAGAAGTAGAGCTCGAATGTATACATCACTGCGCAATTTTACATGTGCGGTAGTGCAGTTAGATGCAGTGTAACTGTCGCCTAATGAGACAGGCCCTGCAGAGGCTTCGCTGTCGCCCTTGTGGGAATTACTCTGGATTGATGACGGATAGGTAATGGTGTTTCCAAGGAATCCAACAAAACCTGCACAGGGACGTGTTCAGAGCAAACCTCAAATCTTTAGCATCGTACACTAGACGGTCTCGCCCATCGCACTGGGAATCGATGAAAGGTTAACCGGAGTTTTATGCGGTTGAGAGGATGTCACTGGGGTCTCTGCCGTGGCGAAGTAGAGCTCGAAGGTATACATCACTGCGCATTTTACATGTGCGGAAGTGTAGTTAGATACAGTGTACCTGTCGTCTAATGAGACAGGCCCTGCAGTGGCATCGTTGTCCCCCTTCTGGGAATTACTCTGGATTGATGACGGATAGGTAATGGTGTTTCCAAGGAATCCAACAAAACCTGCACAGGGACGTGTTCAGAGCAAACCTCAATTCTTTAGCATCGTACACTAGACGGTCTCGCCCATCGCACTGGGAATCGATGAAAGGTTAAAAGGAGTTTCGTGCGGTTCAGAGGATTTCACTGGGGTCTCAGCCGTGGCGAAGTAGAGCTCGCAGGTATACATCACTGCGCATTTTTCATGTGCGGAAGTGTAGTTAGGTGCCGTGTAACTGTTGTCTAATGAGACAGGCCCTGCAGTGGCATCGCTGCCCCATTTGTGGTAGTACTGTGCATTGATGACGGATAGCTAACGGTGTTTCCAAGAAATCCTAATAAGACATGTACAGGAACCTGTTCAGAGCAAAGCTCGAATTTTTAGCATCGTACACAAGACCGTCTCGCCCATCCCACTGGGAATCGATGAAAGGTTAACCGGAGTTTTATGCGGTTCAGAGGATGTCACTGGGGTCTCTTCCGTGGTGAAGTAGAGCTCGAAGGTATACATACATCACTGCGCATTTTTACATGTGCGGAAGTGTAGTTAGATGCAGTGTAACTGTCGTGTAATGCGACAGGCCCTGTAGTGGCTTCGCTGTCCCCCTTGCGCGAATTACTGTGGATTGATGACCGATAGTTAACGGTGTTTCCAAGAAATCCAACAAAACCTGTACAGGAACCTGTTCAGAGCAAAGCACGAAGTTTAGCATCGTACTCTATACGGTCTTGCCCATCGCACTGCGAATCGATGAAAGGTCAACCGGAGTTTTATGCGGTTCAGAGGATGTCACTGGGGTCTCTGCTGTGGTGAAGTAGAGCTCGAAGGTATACATACATCACTGCGCATTTTTACATGTGCGGAAGTGTAGTTAGATGCAGTGTAACTGTCGTGTAATGCGACAGACCCTGCAGTGGCATCGCTGTCCCCCTTGCGCGAATTACTGTGGATTGATTACGGATAGTTAACGGTGTTTCCAAGAAATCCAACAAAACCTGTACAGGAACCTGTTCAGAGCAAAGCACGAAGTTTAGCATCGTACTCTATACGGTCTTGCCCATCGCACTTCGAATCGATGAAAGGTTAACCGGATTTTTTGCGGTTCAGAGGATGTCACTGTGGTCTCTGCCGTGGTGAAGTAGAGCACGAAGGTATACATACATCACTGCGCATTTTTACATGTGCGGAAGTGTAGTTAGATGCAGTGTAACTGTCGCTTAATGACACAGTCCCAGCAGTGGCATCGCTGCCGCATTTGTCGGTATTACTGTGGATTGATGACGGGTAGCTAACGGTGTTTCCAAAAAATCCCAATAAAACATGCACAGGATCCTGTTCTGAGCAAAGCTCGAATTTTTAGCATCGTACTCAAGACTGTCTCCCCTATCGCACTGGGAATCGTGATAGTTAACCGGAGTTTTATGCGGTTGAGAGGATGTCACTGGGGTCTCTGCCGTGGCGAAGTAGAGCTGGAAGGTATACATCACTGCGCATTTTTACATGTGCGGAAGTGTAGTTAGATGCAGTGTACCTGTCGTCTAATAAGACAAGCCCTGCAGTGGCATCGCTGTCCCCCTTGCGGGTATTACTGTGTATTGATGACGGATAGCTAACGGTGTTTCCAAGCAATCCCAACAAAACCTGTACAGGAACCTGTTCAGAGCAAAGCAAGAAGTTTAGCATCGTACTCTAGACGGTCTCGTGCATCGCACTGAGAATCGATGAAAGGTTATCCGGAGTTTTATGCGGTTCAGAGTATGTCACTGGTGTCTCAGCCGTGGCGAAGTAGAGCTGCAGGTATACATCACTGCGCATTTTTTTCATGTGCGGAAGTGCAGTTAGGTGCCTTGTAACTGTCGTCTATTGAGACAGGCCCTAAACTGGCATCGCTGTCCCCCGTGCGGGTATTACTGTGGATTGATGACGGATAGCTAACGGTGTTTCCAAGCAGTCCCAACAAATCCTGTACAGGAACCTGTTCAAAGCAAAGCTCGAATTTTTAGCATCGTACTCAAGACGGGCTCGCCCATCGCAGTGGGAATCGATGAAAGGTTAACCGGAGTTTTATGCGGTTAAGAGGATGTCACTGGGGTCCCTGCCGTTGCGAAGTGGAGCTAGAAGGTATACATCATTGCGCATTTTTACATGTGCGGAAGTGTAGTTAGATGCAGTGTAACTGTCGTGTAATGAGACAGGCCCTGCAGTCGCATCGCTGCCCCTTTTGCGGTTATTACTGAGGATTGATGACAGATAGCTGGCGTTGTTTCCAAGCAATAACAACTAAACCTGTACAGAAACCTGTTCAAAGCAAAGGTCGAACTTTAGCATCGTACACTAGACGGTCTCGACCATCGCTCTGGGAATCGATGAAAGGTTAACCAGAGTTTTATGCGGTTCAGAAGATGTCACTGGGGTCTCTGCCGTAGCGAAGTAGAGCTCGAAGGTATACATCACTGCGCATTTTCACATTTGCGGAAGTTTAGTCAGATGCAGTCCAACTCTCGTCTAATGAGACAGGCCCTGCAGTGGCATCGCTGCCCCATTCGTGGGTATTACTGTGGATTGATGACTGATAGCTAACGGTGTTTCCAAGAAATCCCAATAAAACATGTACAGGAACCTGTTCAGAGCAAAGCTCAAATTTTTAGCATCGTACTCTAGACGGTCTCGCCCATCGCACTGCGAATCGATGAAAGGTTAACCGGATTTTTATGCGGTTCAGAGGATGTCACTGTGGTCTCTGCCGTGGTGAAGTAGAGCTCGAAGGTATACATACATCACTGCGCATTTTTACATGTGCGGAAGTGTAGTTAGATGCATTGTAACTGTCGTCTAATGAGACAGGCCCTGCAGTGGCATCGCTGCCCCATTTGCGGTTATTACTGAGGATTGATGACGGATAGCTAACGGTGTTTCCAAACAATCCCAACAAAACCTGTACAGGAACCTGTTCAGAGCAAAGCAAGAAGTTTAGCATCGTACTGTAGACGGTCTCGTGCATCGCACTGAGAATCGATGAAGGGCTATCCGGAGTTTTATGCGGATCAGACGATGTCACAGGGGTCTCAGCCGTGGCGAAGTAGAGCTGCAGGTATACATCACTGCGCATTTTTTTCATGTGCGGAAGTGCAGTTAGGTGCCGTGTAACTGTCGTCTATTGAGACAGGCCCTGCACTGGCATCGCTGTCCCCCGTGCGGGTATTACTGTTTATTGATGATGGTTAGCTAACGGCGTTTCCAAGAAATCCCAATAAAACATGTACAGGAACCTGTTCAGAGCAAAGCTCGAATTTTTAGCATCGTACTCAAGACGGACTCGGCCATCGCACTGGGAATCGATGAAAGGCTAACTGGTGTTTAATGCGGTACAGACGATGTCACAGGGGTCTCTGCCGTGGCGAAGTAGAGCTCGAAGGTATACATCACTGCACATTTTTACATATGCGCATGTGTAGTCAGATGCAGTGTAACTGTCGTCTCATGAGACAGGCCCTGTAGCATCGCTGCCCCATTTGCGGGTATTACTGAGGATTGATGACAGATAGCTGGCGTTGTATCCTAGCAATCACAACAAAACCTGTAGAGAAACCTGTTCAGAGAAAAGCTCGAGTTTTTAGCATCGTACTCTAGACGGTCTCGCCCATCGCACTGCGAATCGATGAAAGGTTAACCGGAGTCTTAAGCGGTTCAGTGGATGTCACTGGGGTCTCTGCGTGGCGAAGTAGAGCTCGAAGGTATACATCACTGCGAATTTTTACATGTGCTGAAGTGTGGTCAGATGCAGTCTAACTCTCGTTTAATGAGACAGGCGCTGCAGTGGCATCGCTGCCCCATTTGCGGGTATTACTGAGGATTGATGACAGATAGCTTGCGTTGTTTCCTAGCAATCACAACAAAACCTCTACAGAAACCTGTTCAGAGCAAAGCTCGAAGTTTAGCATCGTACTCTAGACGGTCTCGCCCATCGCACTGCGAATCGATGAAAGGTTAACCGGATTTTTATGCGATTCAGAGGATGTCACTGGGGTGTCTGCCTTGGAGAAGTAGAGCTCGAATGTATACATCACTGCGCAATTTTACATGTGCGGTAGTGTAGTTAGATGCAGTGTAACTGTCGTCTAATGAGACAGGCCCTACAGAGGCTTCGCTGTCGCCCTTGTGGGAATTACTCTGGATTGATGACGGATAGGTAATGGGGTTTTCAAGGAATCCAACAAAACCTGCACAGGGACCTGTTCAGAGCAAACCTCTAATTTTTAGCATCGTACACTATACGGTCTCGCCCATCGCACTGGGAATCGATGAAAGGTTAACCGGAGTTTTATGCGGTTGAGAGGATGTCAATGGGGTCTCTGCCGTGGCGAAGTAGAGCTCGAAGGTATACATCACTGCGCATTTTTACATGCGCAGAAGTGTAGTTAGATACAGTGTACCTGTCGTCTAATGAGACAGGCCCTGCAGTGGCATCGCTGTCCCCCTTGCGGGTATTACTGTGTATTGATGACGGATAGCCAACTGTGTTTCCAAGCAATCCCAACAAAACCTGTACAAGAACCTGTTCAGAGCAAAGCACGAAGTTTAGCATCGTACTCTAGACAGTCTCGTGCATCGCACTGAGAATCGATGAAAGGTTAACCGGAGTTTTATGCGGTTTAGAGGATGTCACTGGGGTCTCAGCAGTGGCGAAGTAGAGCTCGCAGGTTTACATCACTGCGCATTTTTTTCATGTGCGGAAGTGTAGTTAGGTGCCGTGTAACTGTCGTCTAATGAGTCAGGCCCTGCACTGGCATCGCTGTCCCCCGTGCGGGTATTACTGTGGATCGATGACGGATAGCTAACGGTGTTTCAAAGCAATCCGAACAAATCCTGTACAGCAACCTGCTCAGAGCAAAGCTCAAATTTTTCGCATCGTACTCTAGACGATCTCGCGCATCGCACTCAGAATCGATGAAAGGTTAACCGGAGTTTCATGCGGTTCAGAGGATTTCACTGGGGTCTCAGCCGTGGCGAAGTAGAGCTCGCAGGTATACATCACTGCGCATTTTTCATGTGCGGAAGTGTAGTTAGATGCAGTGTAACTGTCGCTTAATGAGACAGGCCCTGCAGTGGCATCGCTGCCGCATTTGTGGGTATTACTGTCGATTGATGACGGATAGCTAACGGTGTTTCCAAAAAATCCCAATAAAACATGTACAGGATCATGTCCTGAGCAAAACTCGAATTTTTAGCATCGTACTCAAGACTGTCTCGCCTATCGCACTGGGAATCGTGATAGTTAACCGGAGTTTTATGCGGTTGAGAGGATGTCACTGGGGTCTCTGCCGTGGCGAAGTAGAGCTGGAAGGTATACATCACTGCGCATTTTTACATGTGCGGAAGTGTAGTTAGATGCAGTGTACCTGTCGTCTATTGAGACAAGCCCTGCAGTGGCATCGCTGTCCCCCTTGCGGGTAATACTGTGTATTGATGACGGATAGCTAACGGTGTTTCCAAGCAATCCAAACAAAACCTGTACAGGAACCTGTTCAGAGCAAAGCAAGAAGTTTAGCATCGTACTCTAGACGGTCTCGTGAATCGCACTGAGAATCGATGAAAGGTTATCCGGAGTTTTATGCGGTTCAGAGTATGTCACTGGGGTCTCAGCGGTGGCGAAGTAGAGCTGCAGGTATACATCACTGCGCATTTTTTTCATGTGCGGAAGTGCAGTTAGGTGCCTTGTAACTGTCGTCTATTGAGACAGGCCCTGCACTGGCATCGCTGTCCCCCGTGCGGGTATTACTGTGGATTGATGACGGATAGCTAACGGTGTTTCCAAGCAGTCCCAACAAATCCTGTACAGCAACCTGTTCAGGGCAAAGCTCGAATTTTTAGCATCGTACTCTAGGCGGTCTCGCCCATCGCACTGGGAATCGATGAAAGGTTAACAGGAGTTTTATGCGGTTGAGAGGATGTCACTGGAATCTCAGCCGTGGCGAAGTAGAGCTCGCAGCTATACATCACTGCGCATTTTTTTCATGTGCGGAAGTGTAGTTAGGTGCCGTATAACTGTCGTCTAATGAGACAGGCCCTGCAGTGGCATCGCTGCCCCATTTGTGGGTAATACTGTGGATTTATGACGGATAGCTAATGGTGTTTCCAAGAAATCCCAATAAAACATGTACAGGAACCTGTTCAAAGCAAAGCTCGAATTTTTGGCATCGTACTCAAGACGGGCTCGCCCATAGCACTGGGAATCGATGAAAGGTTAGCCGGAGTTTTATGCGGTTCGAACGATGTCACTGGGGTCTCTGCCGTGGCGAAGTAGAGCTGGAAGGTATACATCACTGCGCATTTTTAGATGTGCTGAAGTGTAGTTAGATGCAGTGTAACTGTCGTGCAATGAGACAGGCCCTGCAGTCGCATCGCTGCCCCTTTTGCGGTTATTACGGAGGATTGATGACAGATAGCTGGCGTTGTTTCCAAGCAATAAAAACTAAACCTGTACAGAAACCTGTTCAAAGCAAAGCTCGAACTTTTAGCATCGTACACTAGACGGTCTCGACCATCGCACTGGGAATCGATGAAAGGTTAACCAGAGTTTTATGCGGTTCAGAAGATGTCACTGGGGTCTCTGCCGTAGCCAAGTAGAGCTCGCAGGTATACATCACTGCGCATTTTTTTCATGTGCGGAAGTGTAGTTAGGTGCCGTATAACTGTCGTCTAATGAGACAGGCCCTGCAGTGGCATCGCTGCCCCATTTGTGGGTAATACTGTGGATTTATGACGGATAGCTAATGGTGTTTCCAAGAAATCCCAAAAAAACATGTACAGGAACCTGTTCAAAGCAAAGCTCAAATTTTTAGCATCGTACTCTAGACGGTCACGCCCATCGCACTGCGAATCGATGAAAGGTTAGCCGGAGTTTTATGCGGTTCGAACGATGTCACTGGGGTCTCTGCCGTGGCGAAGTAGAGCTGGAAGGTATACATCACTGCGCATTTTTAGATGTGCTGAAGTGTAGTTAGATGCAGTGTACCTGCCGTCTAATGAGACAAGCCCTGCAGTGGCATCGCTGTCCCCCTTGCGGGTATTACTGTGTATTGATGACGGATGGCTAACGGTGTTTCCAAGCAATCCCAACAAAACCTGTACAGGAACCTGTTCAGAGCAATGCAAGAAGTTTAGCATCGTACTCTAGACGGTCTCGCCCATCGCTCTGGGAATCGATGAAAGGTTAACCGGAGTTTTATGCGGTTCAGAGGAGTCACGGGGGTCTTGTCCTTGGTGAAGTAGAGCTCGAAGGTATACATACATCACTGCGCATTTTTACATGTGCGGAAGTGTAGTTAGATGCAGTGTAACTGTCGTGTAATGCGACAGGCCCTGCAGTGGCTTCGCTGTCCTCCCTTCCGGGTATTAATGTGGATTGATGACGGATAGCTAACGGTGTATCCAAGAAATCCAAATAAAACGTGTACAGGAACCTGTTCAAAGCAAAGCTCGAATTTTTAGCATCGTACTCTAGACGGTCTCGCCCATCGCACTGCGAATCGATGAAAGGTTAACCGGAGTCTTAAGCGGTTCAGTGGATGTCACTGGGGTCTCTGCGTGGCGAAGTAGAGCTCGAAGGTATACATCACTGCGAATTTTTACATGTGCTGAAGTGTGGTCAGATGCAGTCTAACTGTCGTTTAATGAGACAGGCGCTGCAGTGGCATCGCTGCACCATTTGCGGGTATTACTGAGGATTGATGACAGATAGCTTGCGTTTTTTCCTAGCAATCACAACAAAACCTGTACAGAAACCTGTTCAGAGCAAAGCTCGAAGTTTAGCATCGTACTCTAGACGGCCTCGCCCATCGCACTGTGAATCGATGAAAGGTTAACCGGATTTTTATGCGATTCAGAGGATGTCACTGGGGTGTCTGCCGTGGAGAAGTAGAGCTCGAATGTATATATCCCTGCGCAATTTTACATGTGCGGTAGTGTAGTTAGATGCAGTGTAACTGTCGTCTAATGAGACAGGCCCTGCAGAGGCTTCGCTGTCGCCCTTCTGGGAATTACTCTGGATTGATGACGGATAGGTAATGGTGTTTCCAAGCAATCCAACAAAACCTGCACAGGGACCTGTTCAGAGCAAACCTCTAATTTTTAGCATCGTACACTAGACGGTCTCGCCCATCGCACTGGGAATCGATGAAAGGTTAACCGGAGTTTTATGCGGCTGAGAGGATGTCACTGGGGTCTCTGCCATGGCGCAGTAGAGCTCGAAGGTATACATCACTGCACATTTTTTTCATGTGCGGAAGTGTAATTAGGTGCCGTGTAACTGTCGTCTAATGAGTCAGGCCCTGCACTGGCATCGCTGTCCCCCGTGCGGGTATTACTGTGGATCGATGACGGATAGCTAACGGTGTTTCAAAGCAATCCGAACAAATCCTGTACAGCAACCTGCTCAGAGCAAAGCTTAAATTTTTCGCATCGTACTCTAGACGATCTCGCGCATCGCACTCAGAATCGATGAAAGGTTAGCCGGAGTTTCATGCGGTTCAGAGGATTTCACTGGGGTCTCAGCCGTGGCGAAGTAGAGCTCGCAGGTATACATCACTGCGCATTTTTCATGTGCGGAAGTGTAGTTAGATGCAGTGTAACTGTCGCTTAATGAGACAGGCCCTGCAGTGGCATCGCTGCCGCATTTGTGGGTATTACTGTGTATTGATGACAGATAGCTAACGGTGTTTCCAAGCAATCCAAACAAAACCTGTACAGGAACCTGTTCAGAGCAAAGCAAGATGTTTAGCATCGTACTCTAGACGGTCTCGTGCATCGCACTGAGAATCGATGAAAGGTTAACCGGAGTTTTATGCGGTTTAGAGGATGTCACTGGGGTCTCAGCAGTGGCGAAGTAGAGCTCGCAGGTTTACATCACTGCGCATTTTTTTCATGTGCGGAAGTGTAGTTAGGTGCCTTGTAACTGTCGTCTATTAAGACAGGCCCTGCACTGGCATCGCTGTCCCCCGTGCGGGTATTACTGTGGATTGATGACGGATAGCTAACGGTGTTTCCAAGCAGTCCCAAGAAATCCTGTACAGCAACCTGTTCAGGGCAAAGCTCGAATTTTTAGCATCGTACTCTAGGCGGTCTCGCCCATCGCACTGGGAATCGATGAAAGGTTAACAGGAGTTTTATGCGGTTGAGAGGATGTCACTGGGGCTCTGCCGTAGCGCAGTAGAGCTCGAAGGTATACATCACTGCGCATTTTTACATGTGCGGAAGTGTAGTTAGGTGCAGTGTACCTGTCGTCTAATGACACAGGCCCTGCAGTGTCATCGCTGTCCCCCTTGCGGATATTACAGTAGATTGATGACGGATAGCCAACGATGTTTTCAAGGAATCCCAACAAAACCTGTAGAGGATCCTGTTCAGAGCAAAGCGCGAAGTTTAGCATCGTACTCTAGACGGTCTCGCTCATCGCACTGAGAATCGATGAAACGTTAATCGGAGTTTTATGCGGTTCAGAGGATGTCACTGGGGTCTCTGCCGTGGCGACGTAGAGCTCGAAGGTATACATCACTGCGCATTTTTACATGTGCGCAAGTGTAGTTAGATGCAGTGTACCTGTTGTCTAATGAGACAGGCCCTGCAGGTTCATCGCTGCCCCATTTGCGGGTATTACTGAGGATTGAAGACAGATAGCTGGCGTTGTTTCCAAGCAATCACAACTAAACCTGTACAGAAACCTGTTCAAAGCAAAGCTCAAATTTTTAGCATCGTACACTAGACGGTCTCGCCCATCGCAATGGGAATCGATGAAAGGCGAACCGTAGTTTTATGCGGTTCAGACGATGTCACTGGTGTCTCTGCCGTGGCGAAGTAGAGCTCGAAGGTATACATCACTGCACATTTTTACATGTGCGGAAATGTAGTTAGATGCAGTGTAACTGTCGTCTAATGAGACAGGCCCTGCAGTGGCATCGCTGTCCCCCTTGCGGGAATTACTGTGGATTGATGACGGATAGTTAACGGTGTTTCCAAGAAATCCAACAAAACCTGTACAGGAACCTGTTCAGAGCAAAGCACGAAGTTTAGCATCGTACTGTAGACGGTCTTGCCCATCGCACTGCGAATCGATGAAAGGTTAACCGGATTTTTATGCGGTTCAGAGGATGTCACTGGGGTCTCTGCCGTGGCGAAGTAGAGCTCGAAGGCATACCTACATCACTGCGCAATGTTACATGTGCGGAAGTGTAGTTAGATGCAATGTAACTGTCGCCTAGTGAGACAGGCCCTGCAGTGACATCGCTGCCCCATTTGTGGGTATTACTGTGGATTGATGACGGATAGCTAACGGTGTTTCCAAGAAATCCCAATAAAACATGTACAGGATCCTGTTAAGAGCAAACCTCGAATATATAGCATCGCACACTAGACGGCCTCGCCCATAGCACTGGAAATCGATGAAAGGTTAACCAGAGTTTTATGCGGTTCAGAAGATGTCACTGGGGTCTCTGCCGTAGCGAAGTAGAGCTCGAAGGTATACATCACTGCGCATTTTTACATGCGCGGAAGTGTAGTTAGATGCAGTGTAACTGTCGTGTAATGAGACAGGCCCTGCAGTCACATCGCTGCCCCTTTTGCGGTTATTACGGAGGATTGATGACAGATAGCTGGCGTTGTTTCCAAGCAATAACAACTAAACCTGTACAGAAACCTGTTCAAAGCAAAGCTCGAACTTTTAGCATCGTACACTAGACGGTCTCTACCATCGCACTGGGAATCGATGAAAGGTTAACCAGAGTTTTATGCGGTTCAGAAGATGTCACTGGGGTCTCTGCCATAGCGAAGTAGAGCTCGAAGGTATACATCACTGCGCATTTTCACATTTGCGGAAGTTTAGTCAGATGCAATCTAACTCTCGTCTAATGAGACAGGCCCTGCAGTGGCATCGATGCCCCATTTGTGGGTATTACTGTGGATTGATGACGGATAGCTAACGGTGTTTCCAAGAAATCCCAATAAAACATGTACAGGAACCTGTTCAGAGCAAAGCTCAAATTTTTAGCATCGTACTCTAGACGGTCACGCCCATCGCACTGCGTATCGATGAAAGGTTAACCGGATTGTTATGCGGTTCAGAGGATGTCACTGGGGTCTCGCCGTGGCGAAGTAGAGCTCGAAGGTATACATACATCACTGCGCATTTTTACATGTGCGGAAGTGTAGTTAGGTGCCTTGTAACTGTCGTCTATTAAGACAGGCCCTGCACTGGCATCGCTGTCCCCCGTGCGGGTATTACTGTGGATTGATGACGGATAGCTAACGGTGTTTCCAAGGAATCCCAACAAATCCTGTACAGCAACCTGTTCAGAGCAAAGCTAGAATATTTAGCATCGTACTCTATACGGTTTCGCCCATCGCACTGCGAATCGATGAAAGGTTAACCGGAGTTTTATGCGGTTCATGGGATGTCACTAGGGTCTCTGCCGTGGCGAAGTAGAGCTCGAAGGTATGCATCACTGTGCATTGGAACATGTGCGGAAGTGTAGTCTGATAAAGTCTAACTGTCTTCTAATGAGCCAGGCCCTGCAGTGGCATCGCTGCCCCATTTGCGGGTTTACTGAGGATTGATGACAGATAGCTTGCGTTGTTTGCTCGCAATCACAAAAAAACCTGCACAGAAACCTGTTCAGAGCAAAGCTCGAAGTTTCGCATCGTACTCCAGACGGTATCGCTCATCGCACTGGGAATCGATGAAAGGTTAACCGGAGTTTTATGCGGTTCAGAGGATGTCACTGGGGTCTCTGCCGTGGCGACGTAGAGCTCGAAGGTATACATCACTGCGCATTTTTACATGTGCGCAAGTGTAGTTAGATGCAGTGTACCTGTTGTCTAATGAGACAGGCCCTGCAGGTTCATCGCTGCCCCATTTGCGGGTATTACTGAGGATTGAAGACAGATAGCTGGCGTTGTTTCCAAGCAATCACAACTAAACCTGTACAGAAACCTGTTCAAAGCAAAGCTCAAATTTTTAGCATCGTACACTAGACGGTCTCGCCCATCGCAATGGGAATCGATGAAAGGCGAACCGTAGTTTTATGCGGTTCAGACGATGTCACTGGTGTCTCTGCCGTGGCGAAGTAGAGCTCGAAGGTATACATCACTGCACATTTTTACATGTGCGGAAATGTAGTTAGATGCAGTGTAACTGTCGTCTAATGAGACAGGCCCTGCAGTGGCATCGCTGTCCCCCTTGCGGGAATTACTGTGGATTGATGACGGATAGTTAACGGTGTTTCCAAGAAATCCAACAAAACCTGTACAGGAACCTGTTCAGAGCAAAGCACGAAGTTTAGCATCGTACTGTAGACGGTCTTGCCCATCGCACTGCGAATCGATGAAAGGTTAACCGGATTTTTATGCGGTTCAGAGGATGTCACTGGGGTCTCTGCCGTGGCGAAGTAGAGCTCGAAGGCATACCTACATCACTGCGCAATGTTACATGTGCGGAAGTGTAGTTAGATGCAATGTAACTGTCGCCTAGTGAGACAGGCCCTGCAGTGACATCGCTGCCCCATTTGTGGGTATTACTGTGGATTGATGACGGATAGCTAACGGTGTTTCCAAGAAATCCCAATAAAACATGTACAGGATCCTGTTAAAAGCAAACCTCGAATATATAGCATCGCACACTAGACGGCCTCGCCCATCGCACTGGGATTCGATAAAAGATTAACCGGAGTTTTATGCGGTTCAGAGGATGTCACTGGGGTCTCTCCCGTGGCGAAGTAAAGCTCGAAGGTACACATCAATGCCCATTTTTACATGTGCGGAAGTGTTGTTAGATGAAGTGTAACGGTCGTCTAATGAGACAGGCCCTGCAGTGGCATCGCTGCCCTATTTGCGGGTATTTCTGAGGATTGATGACAGATAGGTTGCGTTGTTTCCTAGCAATACCAACAAAACCTGTACAGAAACCTGTTGAGAGCAAAGCTCGAAGTTTAGCATCGTACTCCAAACGGTGGTCTCGCCCATCGCACTGGGAATCAATGAAAGGTTAACCGGAGTTTTATGCGGTTCAGACGTTGTCACTGGGGTCCCTGCCGTGGCGAAGTAGAACTCGAAGGTTACATCACTGCGCATTTTTACATGTGCGGAAGTGTAGTCAGATGCAGTCTAACTGACGTCTAATGAGACAGGCCCTGCAGTGGCATCGCTGCCCCATTTGTGGGTAATACTGAGGATTGATGACAGATAGCTTGCATTGTTTCCTAGCAATCACAACAAAACCTGTACAGAAACCTGTTCAGAGCAAAGCTCGAAGTTTGGAATCGTATTCTAGACGGTCTCACCCATCGCACTGGGAATCGGTGAAAGGTTAACCGGAATTTTATGCGGTTCAGACGATGTCACTGGGGTCTCTCCCGTGGCGAAGTAGAGCTCGAAGGTACACATCACTGCCCATTTTTACATGTTCGGAAGTGTTGTTAGATGAAGTGTAACTGTCGTCTAATGAGACAGGCCCTGCAGTGGCATCGCTGCCCTATTTGCGGGTATTACTGAGGATTGATGACAGATAGGTTGCGTTGTTTCCTAGCAATCCCAACAAAACCTGTACAGAAACCTGTTCAGAGCAAAGTTCGAAGTTTAGCATCGTACTCTAAACGGTGGTCTCGCCCATCGCACTGGGAATCAATGAAAGGTTAACCGGAGTTTTATGCGGTTCAGGGGATGCCACTAGGGTCTCTGCCGTGGCGAAGTAGAGCTCGAAGGTATACATCACTGTGCATTTTCACATGTGCGGAAGTGTAGTCAGATGCAGTCTAACTGTCGTCTAATGACACAGGTCCTGCAGTGGCATCGCTGCTCTATTTGTGGGTAATACTGAGGATTGATGACAGATAGCTTGCGTTGTTTCCTAGCAATCACAATAAAACCTGTACAGAAACCTGTTCAGAGCAAAGCTCGAAGTTTGACATCGTACTCAAGACGGTCTCGCCCATCGCACTGGGAATCGATGAAAGGTTAACCGGAGTTTTATGCGGTTCAGACGTTGTCACTGGGGTCCCTGCCGTGGCGAAGTAGAACTCGAAGGTTACATCACTGCGCATTTTTACATGTGCGGAAGTGTAGTCAGATGCAGTCTAACTGTCGTCTAATGAGACAGGCAGTGTAACTGTCGCGTAATGAGGCAGGCGCTGCAGTGCAACGCTGCACCCCTTGCGGGTATCAATGAGGAATGATGACGGATAGCTGTCGTTGTTTCCTAGCAATCACAACAAAACCTGTACAGAAACCTGTTCAGTGCAAAGCTCGAAGTTTATCATCGTAATCTAGACGGTCTCACCCATCGCACTGGGAATCGGTGAAAGGTTAACCGGAATTTTATGCGGTTCAGACGATGTCACTGGGGTCTCTCCCGTGGCGAAGTAGAGCTCGAAGGTACACATCACTGCCCATTTTTACATGTGCGGAAGTGTTGTTAGATGAAGTGTAACTGTCGTCTAATGAGACATGCCCTGCAGTGGCATCGCTGCCCTATTTGCGGGTATTACTGAGGATTGATGACAGATAGGTTGCGTTGCTTCCTAGCAATCACAACAAAACCTGTACAGAAACCTGTTCAGAGCAAAGTTCGAAGTTCAGCATCGTACTCTAAACGGTGGTCTCGCCCATCGCACTGGGAATCAATGAAAGGTTAACCGGAGTTTTATGCGGTTCAGGGGATGCCACTAGGGTCTCTGCCGTGGCGAAGTAGAGCTCGAAGGTATACATCACTGTGCATTTTCACATGTGCGGAAGTGTAGTCAGATGCAGTCTAACTGTCGTCTAATGACACAGGCCCTGCAGTGGCATCGCTGCTCCATTTGTGGGTAATACTGAGGATTGATGACAGATAGCTTGCGTTGTTTCCTAGCAATCACAATAAAACCTGTACAGAAACCTGTTCAGAGCAAAGCTCGAAGTTTGGCATCGTACTCAAGACGGTCTCGCCCATCGCACTGGGAATCGATGAAAGGTTAACCGGAGTTTTATGCGGTTCAGAGGATGTCACTGGGGTCTCAGCCGTGGCGAAGTAGAGCTCGCCGGTATACATCACTGCGTATATTTTTCATGTGCGGAAGTGTAGTTAGGTGCCGTGTAACTGTCGTGTAATGAGACAGGCCCTGCATTGGCATCGCTGTCCCCCGTTCGGGTATTACTGTGGATTGATGACGGATAACTAACGGTGCTTCCACGCAGTCCCAACAAATCCTGTACAGCAACCTGTTCAGAGCAAAGCTTGAATTTTTAGCATCGTACTCTAGACGGTCTCGCCCATCGCACTGCGAATCGATGAAAGGTTAACCGGAGTTTTATGCGGTTCAAACGATGTCACTGGGGTCTCTGCGGTGGCGAAGTAGAGCTCGAAGGTATACATCACGGCGCGTTTTTACATGTGCGGAAGTGCAGTCAGATGCAGTGAAACTGTCGTGTAATGAGGCAGGCGCTGCAGTGGCATCGCTGTCCCCCTTGCGGGTATTACTGCGGATTGATGGCGAATAGCTAATGCTGTTTCCAAGCAGTTCCAAAAAAACCTGTACAGGAACCTGTTCAGAGCAAACCTCGAAGTTTAGCATCGTATTCTAGACGGTCTCACCCATCGCACTGGGAATCGATGAAAGGTTAACAGGAGTTTTATGCGGTTCAGACGATGTCACTGGGGTCTCTGCAGTAACAAAGTATAGCTCGAAGGTACACATCACTGCTCATTTTAACATGTGCGGAAGAGTAGTAAGATGCAGTGTAACTGTCGTGTAATGAGGCAGGCGCTGCAGTGCAACGCTGCTCCCCTTGCGGGTATCAATGAGAATTGATGACGGATAGCTGGCGTTGTTTCCTAGCAATCACAACAAGCCCTGTACCGACACCTGTTCAGAGCAAAGCTCGAAGTTTCGCATAGTACACTAGACGGTCTCGCCCATCGCACTGGGAATCGATGAAAGGTTAACCGGAGTTTTATGCGGTTCAGAGGATGTCACAAGGGTCTCTGCCGTGAAGAAGTAGAGCTCGAACGTATACATCACTTAACATTTTCACATGTGCGGAAGTGTAGTCAGATGCAGTCTAACTGTCGTCTAATGAGACAGGCCCTGCAGTGGCATGGCTGCCCAATTTGCGGATATTACTGCGGATTGATGAGGGATAGTTAACGGTGTTTCCAAGAAATCCAACAAAACCTGTACAGGAACCTGTTCAGAGCAAAGCACGAAGTTTAGCATCGTCCTGTAGACGGTCTTGCCCATCGCACTGCGAATCGATGAAAGGTTAACCGGAGTTTTATGCGGTTCAGAGGATGTCACAGGGGTCTTGTCCTTGGTGAAGTAGAGCTCGAAGGTATACATACATCACTGCGCATTTTTACATGTGCGGAAGTGTAGTTAGATGCAGTGTAACTGTCGTGTAATGCGACAGGCCCTGCAGTGGCTTCGCTGTCCTCCCTTCCGGGTATTACTGTGGATTGATGACGGATAGCTAACGGTGTATCCAAGAAATCCAAATAAAACGTGTACAGGAACCTGTTCAAAGCAAAGCTCGAATTTTTAGCATCGTACTCTAGACGGTCTCGCCCATCGCACTGCGAATCGATGAAAGGTTAACCGGAGTCTTAAGCGGTTCAGTGGATGTCACTGGGGTCTCTGCGTGGCGAAGTAGAGCTCGAAGGTATACATCACTGCGAATTTTTACATGTGCTGAAGTGTGGTCAGATGCAGTCTAACTGTCGTTTAATGAGACAGGCGCTGCAGTGGCATCGCTGCCCCATTTGCGGGTATTACTGAGGATTGATGACAGATAGCTTGCGTTTTTTCCTAGCAATCACAACAAAACCTGTACAGAAACCTGTTCAGAGCAAAGCTCGAAGTTTAGCATCGTACTCTAGACGGTCTCGCCCATCGCACTGCGAATCGATGAAAGGTTAACCGGATTTTATGCGATTCAGAGGATGTCACTGGGGTGTCTGCCGTGGAAAAGTGGAGCTCGAATGTATACATCACTGCGCAATTTTACATGTGCGGTAGTGTACTTAGATGCAGTGTAACTGTCGTCTAATGAGACAGGCCCTGCAGAGGCTTCGCTGTCGCCCTTCTGGGAATTACTCTGGATTGATGACGGATAGGTAATGGTGTTTCCAAGCAATCCAACAAAACCTGCACAGGGACCTGTTCAGAGCAAACCTCTAATTTTTAGCATCGTACACTAGACGGTCTCGCCCATCGCACTGGGAATCGATGAAAGGTTAACCGGAGTTTTATGCGGCTGAGAGGATGTCACTGGGGTCTCTGCCGTGGCGAAGTAGAGCTCGAAGGTATACATCACTGCGCATTTTTATATGTGCAGAAGTGTAGTTAGATACAGTGTACCTGTCGTCTAATGAGACAGGCCCTGCAGTGGCATCGCTGTCCCCTTGCGGGTATTACTGTGTATTGATGACGGATAGCCAACTGTGTTTCCAAGCAATCCCAACATAACCTGTACAGGAACCTGTTCAGAGCAAAGCATGAAGTTTAGCATCGTACTCTAGACAGTCTCGTGCATCGCAATGAGAATCGATGAAAGGTTAACCGGAGTTTTATGCGGTTTAGAGGATGTCACTGGGGTCTCAGCAGTGGCGAAGTAGAGCTCGCAGGTTTACATCACTGCGCATTTTTTCATGTGCGGAAGTGTAATTAGGTGCCGTGTAACTGTCGTCTAATGAGTCAGGCCCTGCACTGGCATCGCTGTCCCCCCTGTGCGGGTATTACTGTGGATCGATGACGGATAGCTAACGGTGTTTCAAAGCAATCCGAACAAATCCTGTACAGCAACCTGCTCAGAGCAAAGCTCAAATTTTTCGCATCGTACTCTAGACGATCTCGCGCATCGCACTCAGAATCGATGAAAGGTTAGCCGGAGTTTCATGCAGTTCAGAGGATTTCACTGGGGTCTCAGCCGTGGCGAAGTAGAGCTCGCAGGTATACATCACTGCGCATTTTTCATGTGCGGAAGTGTAGTTAGATGCAGTGTAACTGTCACTTAATGAGACAGGCCCTGCAGTGGCATCGCTGCCGCATTTGTGGGTATTACTGTGTATTGATGACAGATAGCTAACGGTGTTTCCAAGCAATCCAAACAAAACCTGTACAGGAACCTGTTCAGAGCAAAGCAAGAAGTTTAGCATCGTACTCTAGACGGTCTCGTGCATCGCACTGAGAATCGATGAAAGGTTAACCGGAGTTTTATGCGGTTTAGAGGATGTCACTGGGGTCTCAGCAGTGGCGAAGTAGAGCTCGCAGGTTTACATCACTGCGCATTTTTTTCTTGTGCGGAAGTGCAGTTAGGTGCCTTGTAACTGTCGTCTATTAAGACAGGCCCTGCACTGGCATCGCTGTCCCCCGTGCGGGTATTACTGTGGATTGATGACGGATAGCTAACGGTGTTTCCAAGCAGTCCCAACAAATCCTGTACAGCAACCTGTTCAGGGCAAAGCTCGAATTTTTAGCATCGTACTCTAGGCGGTCACGCCCATCGCACTGCGAATCGATGAAAGGTTAACCGGATTTTTATGCGGTTCAGAGGATGTCACTGGGGTCTCGCCGTGGCGAAGTAGAGCTCGAAGGTATACATACATCACTGCGCATTTTTACATGTGCGGAAGAGTAGTTAGATGCAGTGTAACTGCCGCATAATGAGACAGCTCCTGCAGTGGCATCGCTGCCGCATTTGTGGGTATTACTGTGGATTGATGACGGATAGCTAACGGTGTTTACAAGAAATCCCAATAAATTATGTACAGGATCCTGTTCAGAGCAAAGCTCGAATTTTTAGCATCGTACTCTAGATAGCCTCACCCATCGCACTGCGAATCGATGAAAGGTTAGCCGGAGTCTTAAGCGGTTCAGAGGATGTAACTGGGGTCTCTGCGTGGCCAAGTAGAGCTCGAAGATACATCACTGCGCATTTTTACATGTGGTGAAGTGTGGTCAGATGCAGTCTAACTGTCGTCTAATGAGACAGGCCCTGCAGTGGCATCGCTGCCCCATTAGCGGGTAGTACTGTGGATTGATGACGGATAGCTAACGGTATTTTAAAGAAATCCCAATAAAACATGTACAGGAACCACTTCTGACCAAAGCTCGAATTTCTAGCATCGTACTCAAGACGGCCTCACCCATCGCACTGGGAATCGGTGAAAGGTTAACCGGAGTTTTATGCGGTTCAGACGATGTCACTGGGGTCTCTGCCGTGGCGAAGTAGAGCTCGAAGTTATACATACATCACTGCGCATTTTTACATGTGCGGAAGGGAAGTCAGATGCAGTGTAACTGTCGCGTAATGAGGCAGGCGCTGCAGTGCAACGCTGCACCCCTTGCGGGTATCAATGAGGAATGATGACGGATAGCTGCCGTTGTTTCCTAGCAATCACAACAAAACCTGTACAGAAACCTGTTCAGTGCAAAGCTCGAAGTTTAGCATCGTAATCTAGACGGTCTCGCCCATCGCAATGGGAATCGATGAAAGGCGAACCGTAGTTTTATGCGGTTCAGACGATGTCACTGGTGTCTCTGCCGTGGCGAAGTAGAGCTCGAAGGTATACATCACTGCACATTTATACATTTGCGGAAGTGTAGTTAGATGCAGTGTAACTGTCGTCTAATGAGACAGGCCCTGCAGTGGCATCGCTGTCCCCCTTGCGGGAATTACTGTGGATTGATGACGGATAGCCAACGATGTTTTCAAGGAATCCCAACAAAACCTGTACAGGAACCTGTTCAGAGCAAAGCGCGAAGTTTAGAATCGTACTGTAGACGGTCTTGCCCATCGCACTGCGAATCGATGAAAGGTTAACCGGATTTTTATGCGGTTCAGAGGATGTCACGGGGGTCTCTGCCGTGGCGAAGTAGAGCTCGAAGGCATACCTACATCACTGCGCAATTTTACATGTGCGGAAGTGTAGTTAGATGCAATGTAACTGTCGCCTAGTGAGACAGGCCCTGCAGTGGCATCGCTGCCCTATTTGCGGGTATTACTGAGGATTGATGACAGATAGGTTGCGTTGTTTCCTAGCAATCCCAACAAAACCTGTACAGAAACCTGTTGAGAGCAAAGTTCGAAGTTTAGCATCGTACTCTAAACGGTAGTCTCGCCCATCGCACTGGGAATCAATGAAAGGTTAACCGGAGTTTTATGCGGTTCAGGGGATGCCACTAGGGTCTCTGCCGTGGCGAAGTAGAGATCGAAGGTATACATCACTGTGCTTTTTCACATGTGCGGAAGTGTAGTCAGATGCAGTCCTTGCGGTGCAGGGTCTCTGCGGTGGCGAAGTAGAGCTCGAAGGTATACATCACTGCCCATTTTTAGATGTGCGGAAGTGTAGTCAGATGCAGTCTACCTGTCGTCTAATGAGACAGGCCCTGCAGTGGCATCGCTGCCCCATTTGCGGGTATTACTGTGGATGGATGACGGATAGCCAACGGTGTTTTCAAGGAATCCCAACAAAACCTGTAGAGGAACCTGTTCAGAGCAAAGCACGAAGTTTAGCATCGTACTCTAGACGGTCTCGTCCATCTCACTGGGAATCGATAAAAGGTTAACCGGAGTTTTATGCGGTTCATGGGATGTCACTAGGGTCTCTGCCGTGGCGAAGTAGAGCTTGAAGGTATGCATCACTGTGCATCTGAACATGTGCGGAAGTGTAGTCTGATAAAGTCTAACTGTCGACTAATGAGACAGGCCGTGCAGGGGCATCGCTGTCCCATTTGCGGGTATTACTGTGGATTGATGACGGATAGCTAAGGGTGTTTCCATGAAATCCCAATAAAACATGTACAGGAACCTGTTCAGAGCAAAGCTCGAATTTTTAGCATCGTACTCTATACGGTCTCGCCCATCGCGCTGCGAATCGATGAAAGGTTAACCGGAGTTTTATGCGGTTCAGAGGATGTCATTGCGGTCTCTGCCGTGGTGAAGTAGAGCTCGAAGGTATACATCACCTCGGAATTTCACATGTGCGGAAGTGCAGTCAGATGCAGTCTAACTGTCTTCTAATGAGACAGGCCCTGCAGTGGCATCGCTGCCCCATTAGCGGGTAGTACTGTGGATTGATGACGGATAGCTAACGGTATTTTAAAGAAATCCCAATAAAACATGTACAGGAACCTGTTCTGACCAAAGCTCGAATTTCTAGCATCGTACTCAAGACGGTCTCGCCCATCGCACTGCGAATCGATGAAAGGTTAAGCGGATTTTTATGCGGTTCAGAGGATGTCACTGGGGTCTCTGCCGTGGCGAAGTAGAGCTCGAAGGCATACCTACATCACTGCGCAATTTTACATGTGCGGAAGTGTAGTTAGATGCAATGTAACTGTCGCCTAGTGAGACAGGCCCTGCAGTGACATCGCTGCCCCATTTGTGGGTATTACTGTGGATTGATGACGGATAGCTAACGGTGTTTCCAAGAAATCCCAATAAAACATGTACAGGATCCTGTTAAGAGCAAACCTCGAATATATAGCATCGCACACTAGACGGCCTCGCCCATCGCACTGGGATTCGATAAAAGATTAACCGGAGTTTTATGCGGTTCATGGGATGTCACTAGGGTCTCTGCCGTGGCAAAGTAGAGCCCGAAGGTATGCATCACTGTGCATTTGAACATGTGCGGAAGTGTAGTCTGATAAAGTCTAACTGTCGTCTAATGAGACAGGCCCTGCAGTGGCATCGCTGCCCCATTTGCGGGTATTACTGAGGATTGAAGACAGATAGCTGGCGTTGTTTCCAAGCAATCACAACTAAACCTGTACAGAAACCTGTTCAAAGCAAAGCTCAAATTTTTAGCATCGTACACTAGACGGTCTCGCCCATCGCAATGGGAATTGATGAAAGGCGAACCGTAGTTTTATGCGGTTCAGACGATGTCACTGGTGTCTCTGCCGTGGCGAAGTAGAGCTCGAAGGTATACATCACTGCACATTTATACATGTGCGGAAGTTTAGTTCGATGCAGTGTAACTGTCGTCTAATGAGACAGGCCCTGCAGTGGCATCGCTGTCCCCCTTGGGGGAATTACTGTGGATTGATGACGGATAGTTAATGGTGTTTCCAAGAAATCCAACAAAACCTGTACAGGAACCTGTTCAGAGCAAAGCACGAAGTTTAGCATCGTACTGTAGACGGTCTTGCCCATCGCACTGCGAATCGATGAGAGGTTAACCGGATTTTTATGCGGTTCAGATGATGTCACTGGGGTCTCTGCCGTGGCGAAGTAGAGATCGAAGGCATACCTACATCACTGCGCAATTTTACATGTGCGGAAGTGTAGTTAGATGCAATGTAACTGTCGCCTAGTGAGACAGGTCCTGCAGTGACATCGCTGCCCGATTTGTGGGTATTACTGTGGATTGATGACGGATAGCTAACGGTGTTTCCAAGAAATCCCAATAAAACATGTACAGGATCCTGTTAAGAGCAAACCTCGAATATATAGCATCGCACACTAGACGGCCTCGCCCATCGCACTGGGATTCGATAAAATATTAACCGGAGTTTTATGCGGTTCAGAGGATGTCACTGGGGTCTCTCCCGTGGCGAAGTAGAGCTCGAAGGTACACATCACTGCCCATTTTTACATGTGCGGAAGTGTTGTTAGATGAAGTGTAACTGTCGTCTAATGAGACAGGCCCTGCAGTGGCATCGCTGCCCTATTTGCGGGTATTACTGAGAATTGATGACAGATAGGTTGCGTTGTTTCCTAGCAATCCCAACAAAACCTGTACAGAAACCATTTCAGAGCAAAGTTCGAAGTTTAGCATCGTACTCTAAACTGTAGTCTCGCCCATCGCACTGGGAATCAATGAAAGGTTAACCGGAGTTTTATGCGGTTCAGGGGATGCCACTAGGGTCTCTGCCGTGGCGAAGTAGAGCTCGAAGGTATATATCACTGTGCTTTTTCACATGTGCGGAAGTGTAGTCAGATGCAGTCTAACTGTCGTCTAATGACACAGACCCTGCAGTGGCATCGCTGCTCTATTTGTGGGTAATACTGAGGATTGATGACAGATAGCTTGCGTTGTTTCCTAGCAATCACAATAAAACCTGTACAGAAACCTGTTCAGAGCAAAGCTCGAAGTTTGGCATCGTACTCAAGACGGTCTCGCCCATCGCACTGGGAATCGATGAAAGGTTAACCGGAGTTTTATGCGGTTCAGACGTTGTCACTGGGGTCCCTGCCGTGGAGAAGTAGAACTCGAAGGTTACATCACTGCGCATTTTTACATGTGCGGAAGCGTAGTCAGATGCAGTCTAACTGTCGTCTAATGAGACAGGCCCTGCAGTGGCAACGCTGCACCCCTTGCGGGTATCAATGGGGAATGATGACGGATAGCTGCCGTTGTTTCCTAGCAATCACAACAAAACCTGTACAGAAACCTGTTCAGTGCAAAGCTCGAAGTTTAGCATCGTAATCTAGACGGTCTCGCCCATCGCACTGGGAATCGATGAAAGGTTAACCGGAGTTTTATGCGGTTCAAACGATGTCACTGGGGTCTCTGCGGTGGCGAAGTAGAGCTCGAAGGTATACATCACTGCCCATTTTTAAATGTGCGGAAGTGTAGTCAGATGCCGTGTAACTGTCGTCTAATGAGACAGGCCCTGCAGTGGCATCGCTGCCCCATTTGCGGTTATTACTGAGGATTGAAGACAGATAGCTGGCGTTGTTTCCAAGCAATCACAACAAAACCTGTACAGAAACCTGTTCAAAGCAAAGCTCAAATTTTTAGCATCGTACACTAGACGGTCTCGCCCATCGCAATGGGAATCGATGAAAGGCGAACCGTAGTTTTATGCGGTTCAGAGGATGTCACTGGGGTCTCTGCCGTGGCGAAGTAGAGCTCGAAGGCATACCTACATCACTGCGCAATTTTACATGTTCGGAAGTGTAGTTAGATGCAATGTAACGGTCGCCTAGTGAGACAGGCCCTGCAGTGACATCGCTGCCCCATTTGTGGGTATTACTGTGGATTGATGACGGATAGCTAACGGTGTTTCCAAGAAATCCCAATAAAACATGTACAGGATCCAGTTAAGAGCAAACCTCGAATATATAGAATCGCACACTAGACGGCCTCGCCCATCGCACTGGGATTCGATAAAACATTAACCGGAGTTTTATGCGGTTCAGAGGATGTCACTGGGGTCTCTCCCGTGGCGAAGTAGAGCTCGAAGGTACACATCACTGCCCATTTTTACATGTGCGGAAGTGTTGTTAGATGAAGTGTAACTGTCGTCTAATGAGACAGGCCCTGCAGTGGCATCGCTGCCCTATTTGCGGGTATTACTGAGGATTGATGACAGATAGGTTGCGTTGTTTCCTAGCAATCCAAACAAAACCTGTACAGAAACCTGTTCAGAGCAACCCTCGAAGTTTGGCATCGTACTCAAGACGGTCTCGCCCATCGCACTGGGAATCGATGAAAGGTTAACCGGAGTTTTATGCGGTTCAGACGTTGTCACTGGGATCCCTGCCGTGGCGAAGTAGAACTCGAAGGTTACATCACTGCGCATTTTTACATGTGCACAAGTGTAGTTAGATGCAGTGTACCTGTCGTCTAAAGAGACAGGCCCTGCAGGGGCATCGCTGTCCCATTTGCGGGTATTACTGTGGATTTATGACGGATAGCTAAGGGTGTTTCCATGAAATCCCAATAAAACATGTACAGGAACCTGTTCAGAGCAAAGCTCGAATTTTTAGCATCGTACTCTATACGGTCTCGCCCATCGCGCTGCGAATCGATGAAAGGTTAACCGGAGTTTTATGCGGTTCAGAGGATGTCACTGCGGTCTCTGCCGTTGTGAAGTAGAGCTCGAAGGTATACATCACCTCGGAATTTCACATGTGCGGAAGTGTAGTCAGATGCAGTCTAACTGTCTTCTAATGAGACAGGCCCTGCAGTGGCATCGCTGCCCCATTAGCGGGTAGTACTGTGGATTGATGACGGATAGCTAACGGTATTTTAAAGAAATCCCAATAAAACATGTACAGGAACCTGTTCTGACCAAAGCTAGAATTTCTAGCATCGTACTCAAGACGGTCTCGCCTATCGCACTGGGAATCGATGAAAGGTTAACCGGAGTTTTATCCGGTTCGAACGATGTCACTAGGGTATCTGCCGTGGCGAAGTAGAGCTCGAAGGTTTACATACATCACTGCGCATTTTTACATGTGCGGAAATGTAGTTAGATGCAGTGTAACTGTCGTCTAATGAGACAGGCCCTGCAGTGGCATTGCTGTCCCCCTTGCGGGAATTACTGTGGATTGATGACGGATAGTTAACGGTGTTTCCAAGAAATCCAACAAAACCTGTACAGGAACCTGTTCAGAGCAAACGCGAAGTTTAGCATCGTACTGTAGACGGTCTTGCCCATCGCACTGCGAATCGATGAAAGGTTAACCGGATTTTTATGCCGTTCAGAGGATGTCACTGGGGTCTCTGCCGTGGCGAAGTAGAGCTCGAAGGCATACCTACATCACTGCGCAATTTTACATGTGCGGAAGTGTAGTTAGATGCAATGTAAATGTCGCCTAGTGAGACAGGCCCTGCAGTGACATCGCTGCCCCATTTGTGGGTATTACTGTGGATTGATGACGGATAGCTTTCATTGTTTCCTAGCAATCACAACAAAACCTGTACAGAAACCTGTTCAGAGCAAAGCTCGAAGTTTGGAATCGTATTCTAGACGGTCTCACCCATCGCACTGGGAATCGGTGGAAGGTTAACCGGAATTTTATGCGGTTCAGACGATGTCACTGGGGTCTCTCCCGTGGCGAAGTAGAGCTCGAAGGTACACATCACTGCCCATTTTTACATGTGCGGAAGTGTTGTTAGATGAAGTGTAACTGTCGTCTAATGAGACAGGCCCTGCAGTGGCATCGCTGCCCTATTTGCGGGTATTACTGAGGATTGATGACAGATAGGTTGCGTTGTTTCCTAGCAATCCCAACAAAACCTGTACAGAAACCTGTTCAGAAAAAAGTTCGAAGTTTAGCATCGTACTCTAAACGGTGGTCTCGCCCATCGCACTGGGAATCAATGAAAGGTTAACCGGAGTTTTATGCGGTTCAGGGGATGCCACTAGGGTCTCTGCCGTGGCGAAGTAGAGCTCGAAGGTATACATCACTGTGCATTTTCACATGTGCGGAAGTGTAGTCAGATGCAGTCTAACTGTCGTCTAATGACACAGGTCCTGCAGTGGCATCGCTGCTCTATTTGTGGGTAATACTGAGGATTGATGACAGATAGCTTGCGTTGTTTCCTAGCAATCACAATAAAACCTGTACAGAAACCTGTTCAGAGCAAAGCTCGAAGTTTGGCATCGTACTCAAGACGGTCTCGCCCATCGCACTGGGAATCGATGAAAGGTTAACCGGAGTTTTATGCGGTTCAGACGTTGTCACTGGGGTCCCTGCCGTGGCGAAGTAGAACTCGAAGGTTACATCACTGCGCATTTTTACATGTGCGGAAGTGTAGTCAGATGCAGTCTAACTGTCGTCTAATGAGACAGGCCCTGCAGTGGCATCGCTGCCCCATTTGTGGGTAATACTGTGGATTGATGACAGATAGCTTGCATTGTTTTTTAGCAATCACAACAAAACCTGTACAGAAACCTGTTCAGAGCAAAGCTCGAAGTTTGGAATCGTATTCTAGACGGTCTCACACATCGCACTGGGAATCGGTGAAAGGTTAACCGGAATTTTATGCGGTTCAGACGATGTCACTGGGGTCTCTCCCGTGGCGAAGTAGAGCTCGAAGGTACACATCACTGCCCATTTTCACATGTGCGGAAGTGTTGTTAGATGAAGTGTAACTGTCGTCTAATGAGACAGGCCCTGCAGTGGCATCGCTGCCCTATTTGCGGGTATTACTGAGGATTGATGACAGATAGGTTGCGTTGTTTCCTAGCAATCCCAACAAAACCTGTACAGAAACCTGTTCAGAGCAAAGTTCGAAGTTTAGCATCGTACTCTAAACGGTGGTCTCGCCCATCGCACTGGGAATCAATGAAAGGTTAACCGGAGTTTTATGCGGTTCAGGGGATGCCACTAGGGTCTCTGCCGTGGCGAAGTAGAGCTCGAAGGTATACATCACTGTGCATTTTCACATGTGCGGAAGTGTAGTCAGATGCAGTCTAACTGTCGTCTAATGACACAGGTCCTGCAGTGGCATCGCTGCTCTATTTTTGGGTAATACTGAGGATTGATGACAGATAGCTTGCGTTGTTTCCTAGCAATCACAATAAAACCTGTACAGAAACCTGTTCAGAGCAAAGCTCGAAGTTTGGCATCGTACTCAAGACGGTCTCGCCCATCGCACTGGGAATCGATGAAAGGTTAACCGGAGTTTTATGCGGTTCAGACGTTGTCACTGGGGTCCCTGCCGTGGCGAAGTAGAACTCGAAGGTTACATCACTGCGCATTTTTACATGTGCGGAAGTGTAGTCAGATGCAGTCTAACTGTCGTCTAATGAGACAGGCCCTGCAGTGGCATCGCTGCCCCATTTGTGGGTAATACTGTGGATTGATGACAGATAGCTTGCATTGTTTTTTAGCAATCACAACAAAACCTGTACAGAAACCTGTTCAGAGCAAAGCTCGAAGTTTGGAATCGTATTCTAGACGGTCTCACACATCGCACTGGGAATCAATGAAAGGTTAACCGGAGTTTTATGCGGTTCAGGGGATGCCACTAGGGTCTCTGCCGTGGCGAAGTAGAGCTCGAAGGTATACATCACTGTGCATTTTCACATGTGCGGAACTGTAGGCAGATGCAGTCTAACTGTCGTCTAATGACACAGGCCCTGCAGTGGCATCGCTGCTCTATTTGTGGGTAATACTGAGGATTGATGACAGATAGCTTGCGTTGTTTCCTAGCAATCACAATAAAACCTGTACAGAAACCTGTTCAGAGCAAAGCTCGAAGTTTGGCATCGTACTCAAGACGGTCTCGCCCATCGCACTGGGAATCGATGAAAGGTTAACCGGAGTTTTATGCGGTTCAGACGTTGTCACTGGGGTCCCTGCCGTGGCGAAGTAGAACTCGAAGGTTACATCACTGCGCATTTTTACATGTGCCGAAGTGTAGTTAGATGCAGTGTAACCGTCGTCTAATGAGGCACGATCTGCAGTGGCATCGCTGTACCCCTTGCGGGAATTACTGTGAATTGATTCCGGATAGCTAAACGGTGTTTCCAAGAAATCCATCAAAACCTGCACAGGGACCTGTTCAGAGCAAAGCACGAAGTCTAGCATCGTACTCTAGACGGTCTCACGCATCGCACTGAGAATCAATGAAAGGCTAACCGGAGTTTTATGCGGTTCAGAGGATGTCACTGGGGCCTCAGCCGTGGCGAAGTAGAGCTCGCCGGTATACATCACTGCGTATATTTTTCATGTGCGGAAGTGTAGTTAGGTGCCGTGTAACTGTCGTGTAATGAGACAGGCCCTGCATTGGCATCGCTGTCCCCCGTTCGGGTATTACTGTGGATTGATGACGGATAACTAACGGTGCTTCCACGCAGTCCCAACAAATCATGTACAGCAACCTGTTCTGACCAAAGCTCGAATTTCTAGCATCGTACTCAAGACGGTCTCGCCTATCGCACTGGGAGTCGATGAAAGGTTAACCGGAGTTTTATGCGGTTCGAACGATATCACTGGGGTCTCTGCGGTAGCGAAGTAGAGCTCGAAGGTATACATCACTGCGCATTTTTACATGTGCGGGAGTGTAGTCAGATGCAGTCTAACTGTCGTCTAATGAGACAGGCCCTGCAATGGCATCGCTGCCCCATTTGTGGGTAATACTGAGGATTGATGACAGATAGCTTGCATTGTTTCCTAGCAATCACAACAAAACCTGTACAGAAACCTGTTCAGTGCAAAGCTCGAAGTTTAGCATCGTAATCTAGACGGTCTCGCCCATCGCACTGGGAATCGATGAAAGGTTAACCGGAGTTTTATGCGGTTCAAACGATGTCACTGGGGTCTCTGCGGTGGCGAAGTAGAGCTCGAAGTTATACATCACTGCCTATTTTTAAATGTGCGGAAGTGTAGTCAGATGCAGTCTACCTGTCGTCTAATGAGACAGGCCCTGCAGTGGCATCGCTGCCCCATTTGCGGTTATTACTGAGGATTGAAGACAGATAGCTGGCGTTGTTTCCAAGCAATCGCAACTAAACCTGTACAGAAACCTGTTCAAAGCAAAGCTCAAATTTTTAGCATCGTACACTAGACGGTCTCGCCCATCGCAATGGGAATTGATGAAAGGCGAACCGTAGTTTTATGCGGTTCAGACGATGTCACTGGTGTCTCTGCCGTGGCGAAGTACAGCTCGAAGGTATACATCACTGCACATTTTTACATGTGCGGAAGTGTAGTTAGATGCAGTGTAACTGTCGTCTAATGAGACAGGCCCTGCAGTGGCATCGCTGTCCCCCTTGCGGGAATTACTGTGGATTGATGACGGATAGTTAACGGTGTTTCCAAGAAATCCAACAAAACCTGTACAGGAACCTGTTCAGAGCAAAGCATGAAGTTTAGCATCGTACTGTAGACTTTCTTGCCCATCGCACTGCGAATCGATGAAAGGTTAAGCGGATTTTTATGCGGTTCAGAGGATGTCACTGGGGTCTCTGCCGTGGCGAAGTAGAGCTCGAAGGCATACCAACATCACTGCGCAATTTGACATGTGCGGAAGTGTAGTTAGATGCAATGTAACTGTCGCCTAGTGAGACAGGCCCTGCAGTGGCATCGCTGCCCTATTTGCGGGTATTTCTGAGGATTGATGACAGATAGGTTGCGTTGTTTCCTAGCAATCCCAACAAAACCTGTACAGAAACCTGTTCAGAGCAAAGCTCGAAGTTTAGCATCGTACTCTAAACGGTGGTCTCGCCCATCGCACTGGGAATCAATGAAAGGTTAGCCGGAGTTTTATGCGGTTCAGGGGATGCCACTAGGGTCTCTGCCGTGGCGAAGTAGAGCTCGAAGGTATACATCACTGTGCTTTTTCACATGTGCGGAAGTGTAGTCAGATGCAGTCTAACTGTCGTCTAATGACACAGGCCCTGCAGTGGCATCGCTGCTCTATTTGTGGGTAATACTGAGGATTGATGACAGATAGCTTGCGTTGTTTCCTAGCAATCACAATAAAACCTGTACAGAAACCTGTTCAGAGCAAAGATCGAAGTTTGGCATCGTATTCTTGACGGTCTCACCCATCGCACTGGGAATCGATGAAAGGTTAACCGGAGTTTTATGCGGTTCAGAGGATGTCACAAGGGTCTCTGCCGTGAAGAAGTAGAGCTCGAACGTATACATCACTGCACATTTTCACATGTGCGGAAGTGTAGTCAGATGCAGTCTAACTGTCGTCTAATGAGACAGGCCCTGCAGTGGCATGGCTGCCCCACTTGCGGATATTACTGCGGATTGATGACGGATAGCTAACGGTGTTTTAAAGAAATCCCAATAAAACATGTACAGGAACCTGTTCAGACCAAAGCTCGAATTTTTAGCATCGTACTCAAGACGGTCTCACCCATCGCACTGGGAATCGATGAAAGGTTAACAGGAGTTTTATGCGGTTAAGAGGATGTCACTGGGGTCCCTGCCGTGGCGAAGTAGAGCTCGAAGGTATACATCGCTGCGCATTTTTACATGTGCGGAAGTGTAGTTAGATGCAGTTTAACTGTCGTCTGATGAGACACGATCTGCAGTGGCATCGCTGCCCCATTTGTGGGTATTACTGTGGATTGATGACGGATAGCTAACGGTGTTTCCAAGAAATCCAACAAAACCTGTACAGGAACCTGTTCAGAGCAAATCACGAAGTCTAGCATCGTACTGTATACGGTCTCGCCCATCGCACTGCGAATCGATGAAACTTCAACCGGAGTTTTATGAGGCTCAGAGGATGATGTCACTGGGGTCTTGCAGTGGCGGGGTGGAGCTCGAAGGTATACATCACTGCGCATTTTTACATGTGCGGTAGTGTAGTTAGATGCTGTGTAACTGTCGTCTAATGAGACAGGCGCTGCAGTGCAACGCTGCACCCCTCGCGGGTATCAATGAGGATTGATGACGGATAGCTGGCGTAGCTTCCTAGCAATCACATTGCACATTTGCAGCCGACTGTTCGCAGCTCACGCATTGTTGTTCACGTTCATAGGCTCTGATAATTTCGAGAAGCAAGCGACCAAGCGACGACACGAAGATTGTGGCGCCCCAAGCTGATAGCTTGTCATCGGACCACCTGCCGAGCTGCCTCGTGGCTACAGCCTGATCGCCTTCCATCGCGCAGGCGATCTGCGCCCCTTCCCAGGCAGAAGCGGCTGACATCGCACGCAGCGCCCTCCACTCAGTCGCCTACAAAAGGGATCGTCCACAAGCACCGAACGGGATTTGCAGCCGACTGTTCGCAGCTCACGCATTGTTGTTTCATGTTCATAGGCTCTGATAATTTCGAGAAGCAAGCGACCAAGCGACGACACGAAGATTGTGGCGCTCCAAGCTGATAGCTGGTCATCGGATCACCTGCCGAGCTGCCTCGTGGCTACAGCCTGATCGCCTTCCATCGCGCAGGCGATCTGCGCCCCTACCCAGGCAGAAGCGGCTGACATCGCACGCAGCGCCCTCCACTCAGTCGCCTACAAAAGGGATCGTCCACAAGCACCGAACGGGATTTGCAGCCGACTGTTCGCAGCTCACGCATTGTTGTTTCATGTTCATAGGTGAGTGGGTTGTGTCAACAGCGTCTTCAACTTCGGTACTGTTTGGGCTGCAAATCCCGAGTGTCGTTTGATTCACCATGGGCATTGATCTGTGTACTTACCGTGCGCGGATAGGCCGCTTTGTAGCGCATGGCCATTTTGCCAGTGGTTGTTCGCCAATATGGCTTAGGCCTGCCTTGGCTACTAGTTGCTGGCGCATGGGTGGACGCTGTTCCTTGGTTTTGTTTTGTATTGTTCATTTGATACTCTGCGCTGGCGACGTAGAGACCAACCCAGGCCCGGATAAGGTGGACCAAGTTCTCGCGCTTCTTAAAGAGTTAACGTTGTCAAATGAAAAATTTCAGAAAGACGCTTCAAACAAACTAAAGGATATTCAAACGAGCGTCACTGACATCAAAAGGCGACTCAGTGGTGTCGAAGAGCGACTAAAAGCAGTTGATAACCTGTGTCATGACGTCACCACCGTTAACTCAGTCGTTCAGGAATCGCAAGAGCAGCTGAAGACCATAGAAACTAAACAGTTGGAGCAGGCCAATCTGGTTGTTGATGACCTAAATAACCGTATGCGCAGAAATAACCTAATATTTAAGGGAATCCCGGAAGAACCAAAAGAAACATGGGTTGACACTGAACGCATCATCAATCAGTTCGTGTTAACTAAGCTAGGCTTCAATGCAGGCGAAATAGAGCGAGCCCACAGAATAGGTCGACCTAAAGCAGGTCACATCCGACCAATTGTCGGGAAATTTCTGAATTTTAAAGACAAGAGCATCATTTTAAGAAATGCTTCCAAATTGAAGGACCTGCAGAAGCCACGCGTGTGGATTGAAGATTTCTCGGCCCGTATGCAGCTCATCAGGAAAAAACTCAGAGATTTCGCTCGCGAAGCACGTAAGCCTAACGAAAAATATACTGTGGTCTACGATAAACTCCTTCTTGGAAGCAAATGTTACGCCCTTGATTCATCACAAAACAAAGTAACCTGTCTTTCAACGCGCAATGAAGCCGAAGTATGTCGCCTGAGTGCGCAACCTACTGTTGGCGCACGAGGGGACGAAACAAACCAGAATGATTGACACAGTCATGCTAATCAAGGTGATTCCCTGTCACTCCTGTTGTGCAATTTTCGAAGCATGTTTCACAAACAAGACCAGCTATGTGCATTTATTGAGGCTTGTTCTGTAGATATTGTTCTTGGGACAGAAACTTGGCTTACACCTGATATTGGGGACAACGAGCTGTCACTCTCTAGAAATTTTACTATATTTAGAAATGATAGGCTGGGCGCACGGGGAGGCGGTGTTGTAGTTGCCGTGCAATCTAATCTATGTGCTCGCGTTGTTGACACACAGTCAAATATTGAAATTTTGTTGATTTCACTTCAGGTCTGTCCCTCTGTGACTTGCGCAGTCGGAGTCTGTTACCGTCCGCCTGATGGTACTTCTGAATTCATCGAGAGTCTTAATCATTCCCTAACTTTAATCCAAGACAAGTATCGAACTTCACGTATAATACTTGCTGGTGATTTTAAATACCCCACAATAAATTGGCAGAGGTGTACGCCCCTAGGTTGCGCAAGGAAGAGCGAATGCAAGGAATTTCTCGATGTTCTTTGTTCATTTGATCTGCGTCAAATAGTTTGCAAACCAACACGTGGAAAAGCTATTCTTGATCTAGTCCTCACAGCCAAACCGGAAAATATGCTTGTTCACGTCCTTGAATGTATTAGCGACCACAACGTAGTACACTGTGAATACCAATTACAAAGTAGTAAACCAGAAAAGGCAACGAAATCAATTTACGATTACTCCCGTGCAACGAAAAGGAACCAGCGAAAATAGACGCAAGACAAGAACAAAGGAGGCACACACCACAACGCTGGACTTACAACTGATTTATTGCGATGAAAAATCGCTCATTTTAAAGGAATTTCCTGTCTTGCGTCTATTTTCGCTGGTTCCTTTTCTATGCAATATGAACCAACTAGCCCAGCAGTTTGCACTCCTGAACTCCCGTGCAAATATCGACGCAATTCTTACAGAGCTGTCATATTTTTCTGTGTGGTTCTTGGAAACCATGGCTTATCGCAATACAAATGATAACTGGCTCGCTATCCGAAGGAAGCTTATTGAACTGAAACAAAAGCACGTTCCCAAAATTAGAATATCGTCAACAACACAGAACACATGGTTCACGTCCCAAGTGAAGAGAGCAATAAATAAAAAGAAACGCCTTTACTCTAAAGCTAAGTTGTCCCACTCGGATGGTGATTTGCAGCGATACCAAGAACAATCAAATAAATGTAAAGCTGAAAGTGAAGCATCTAAAGACAAGTTTTTTAACGGTGACATCGTCAGCATGATAATGAACAATCCGAAAAAGTTTTGGAAAGTAATTAACCATAAACACTCTTCTCAATCCACTATACCAATCGTTAATAACGGTGTGCTACTCTCACCATCTGAAGCTGCGACTGAATTAACTCGTTTTTCAGCTCTGTATTCACAAACGAAAATCCAATTCCACCTGACCTTACGTTTCCTTCAATTAACTCATCTATGAATGATCTCATAATTACACCAGAGGGAATAGAATCGGCCATCGATCGACTTTCTAATAACTGAGCGCCAGGTCCAGACGGCATCTGCACAAAGATGCTTAAAATGACTAAACCTATATTATCTCCCGTATTAGCCACCCTTTTCCAGCAATCAATAGATACAGGAATCGTACCAGATGACTGGAAGGTCGGTCGTATCACTCCCATTTACAAATCCGGTGACCGATCAGTGCCCTCAAACTATAGACCTATATCCTTAACTAGTATTCCATGTAAATTACTTGAGCATATCATATCTTCCGCAGTTATGAAATATTTATCTGAACATAACTTCTTTTCTAACAATCAACATGGATTTCAGAAAGGACGCTCTTGTGAAACACAGCTTTTTGAACTTATAACTGATCTTCATCAAGCTGTTCACGATTCCATAATAATCGATGCCATATTTATTGACTTCAAGAAAGCATTCGATAAAGTTCCCCATTCTCGCTTAATGACGAAACTTAGCCGGCTTAACATACATGAAAAAATTGTTAATTGGATCTCAAGTTTTTTAACCGATCGCTACCAATTTGTTTCCGTAAATGATCACTTTTCCGCTTTAGCACAAGTTAAATCTGGCGTTCCCCAGGGATCCGTACTTGGCCCAATCTTATTCTTAATTTACATTAATGACATCAGTAACAACCTGACCTCAACAGTTCGATTGTTTGCAGATGACTGCGTGCTTTACAGACAAATTATCACCTCTGAAGACGCTAATATTTTACAGGCCGACCTAAACAGAATTTCACTTTGGTGCGAGCAATGGCAAATGGAAATTAATGTTTCCAAAACAAAAACTATGACATTTACCAGAGCCAGTAACGTTCACTTAAGTTCATATTTTATGAACAGCATATGCATAGAGAATGTGTATACATTAAAATATTTGGGAGTCCATTTAACTTCTAACCTTACATGGAATGATTACATTGATGAAATAATTTCGAAAGCAAATAAAACAGAAGGGTATATGCTTGGGCTTGTTGGTTCATAACTTCAAGGTGAAAAACGTAGCGCAAAGAAACGAGGACACAGAAAGACAGACAACACACGGCGCTTACTTCCAACAATGGTTTATTTCAGAAAGAAAAAGTGGTTTTATAACGAAATCACGACCAACACGCCGTCAAACCATGAGCTAGCAAACCGTATCAGCCAGATATGCGAGCTCTTTCGCCATCAATGATACAGAGGGGGTACTCACACAATCATCTTTCAAAAGAAGCGGAATGGATATCACTTTTGAAAGATGATTGTGTGAGTACCCCCTCTGTATCATTGATGGCGAAAGAGCTCGCATATCTGGCTGATACGGTTTGCTAGCTCATGGTTTGACGGCGTGTTGGTCGTGATTTCGTTATAAAACCACTTTTTCTTTCTGAAATAAACCATTGTTGGAAGTAAGCGCCGTGTGTTGTCTGTCTTTCTGTGTCCTCGTTTCTTTGCGCTACGTTTTTCACCTTGAAGTTACAAATAAAACACTTGGTTTCATTAGGCGAAATTTATATTTAGCAAATCAGTCAACTAAATTATTAGCTTACACAGCTCTAGTTCGCTCAAAGATTGATTACGCTTCCATAATATGGAATCCAAATCAGACTTACCTAATAAACAAGCTGGAATCTTTACAAAATAAAGCAGCACGCTTGATCACTAAAACATACTCTAGAACATCCAGCATCACGGCTATCAAAAAGTCCCTCCAATTACCGTCTCTAGAAACACGACGACTGTTAGCACTACTTTCCCACTTCCACAGATTGTATCATGCCCCGTCATCCTTAGAGCATCCCATATCAAACCCCCACACAAAATTTTCCCCCGCCTCGACCATCCCTTCAAAGTGCGTCCCATGTTTGCGCGTACGAATCTCCTGCGACAATCACCGCTCTTTCTAGCTATTCATCACTGGAATAAGCTGCCAAAAGAAATTGCTTCTATACGTGATATTGACTCATTTGTAAGTAATTTGAAACGCAGTTTTACGCATGTTGGGTAAAAGCAGAATTTTATGCCTTTGACGCATTGTAAGTGTATCTACATGCTTTGTACGGAGTGTTGTTGTTGTTCTTTTTTTTCATCATGTATGCAATTCTCTCTCCTTTTATCTTTTTATATTTTCTTGTTGTATTCGGCGATCCTTACCGCGATGTTCTATATTGCCTTGCCCCCCCCCCCTAATTGTGTTTGAAATATCCTGTTCTTAACCCCCCCCCCCAAAATGTAATGCCCATAAGGGCCTTTAGGGTATCTGAATAAAAAGAAGCCTGTTCAGAGCAAAGCTCGAAGGTTAGCATCGTACTCTGGACGGTCTCGCCCATCGCACTGCGAACCGATGAAAGGTTAACCGAATTTTTATGCGGTTCAGAGGATGCCACTGGGGTGTTTGCCGTGGCGAAGTAGGGCTCGAATGATATACATCACTGCGCATTTTTGCATGTGCGGTAGTGTAGTTAGATGCAGTGTAACTGCCGTCTAATGAGACAAGCCCTGCAGTGGCATCGCTGTCCCCCTTGTGAGAATTACTGTGGATTGATGACGGATAGCTAACGGTGTTTCCAAGAAATCCAACAAAACCTGCACAGGGACCTGTTCAGAGCAAATCACGAAGTCCAGCATCGTACTCTAGACGGTCTCACCCATCGCACTGGGAATCGATGAAAGATTAACCGGAGTTTTATGCGGTTGAGAGGATGCCACTGGGGTCTCAGCCGTGGCGAAGTAGAGCTCGCAGATATACATCACTGCGCATTTTTTCATGTGCGGAAGTGTAGTTAGGTGTCGTGTAACTGTCGTCTAATGAGACAGGCCCTGCACTGGCATCACTGTCCCCGTTCGGGTATTACTGTGGATTGATGACGGATAGCTAACGGTGTTTCCAAGCAATCCCAACAAATCCTGTACAGCAACCTGTTAAGAGCAAAGCTCGAATTTTTAGCATCGTACACTATACGGTCTCGCCCATCGCACTGCGAAGCGATGAAAGGTTAACCGGAGTTTTATGTGATTCAAACGATGTCACTGGGGTCTCTGCGGTGGCGAAGTAGAACTCAAAGATATACATCACTGCGCATTTTTACATGTACGGAAGTGTAGTGACATGCAGTGTAACTGTCGTGTAATGGGGCAGGAGCTGCAGTGGCATCGCTGTCCCCCTTGCGAGTATTACTGTGGATCGATGGCGAATAGCTAACGGTGTTTCCAACCAATTCCAACAAAACCTGTACAGGAACCTGTTCAGAGCAAACCACGAAGTTTAGCATCGTATTCTAGACGGTCTCACCCATCGCACTGGGAATCGATGAAAGGGTAACCGGAGAATTATGCGCTTAAGACGATGTCACTGGGGTCTCTGCCGTGGCAAAGTATAGCTCGAAGGTATACATCACTGCGCATTTTTACATGTGCGGAAGTGCAGTCAGATGCAGTGTAACTGTCGTGTAATGAGACACGATGTGCAGTGGCATCGCTGCCCCATTTGTAGGTATTACTGTGGATTGATGACGGATAGCTAACGGTGTTTCCAAGAAATCCAACAAAACCTGTGCAGGAACCTGTTCAGAGCAAAGCTCGAAGGTTAGCATCGTACTCTGGACGGTCTCGCCCATCGCACTGCGAACCGATGAAAGGTTAACCGAATTTTTATGCGGTTCAGAGGATGCCACTGGGGTGTTTGCCGTGGCGAAGTAGGGCTCGAATGATATACATCACTGCGCATTTTTGCATGTGCGGTAGTGTAGTTAGATGCAGTGTAACTGCCGTCTAATGAGACAAGCCCTGCAGTGGCATCGCTGTCCCCCTTTTGAGAATTACTGTGGATTGATGACGGATAGCTAACGGTGTTTCCAAGAAATCCAACAAAACCTGCACAGGGACCTGTTCAGAGCAAATCACGAAGTCCAGCATCGCACTCTAGACGGTCTCACCCATCGCACTGGGAATCGATGAAAGATTAACCGGAGTTTTATGCGGTTGAGAGGATGTCACTGGGGTGTCTGCAGTGGCGAAGAAGAGCTCGAAGGTATACATCACTGCGCATTTTTACATGTGCGGTAGTGTAGTTAGATGCCGTGTAACTGTCGTCTAATGAGACAGGCCCTGCATTGGCATCGCTGTCCCCCGTTCGGGTATCACTGTGGATTGATGACGGATAACTAACGGTGCTTCCAAGCAATCCCAACGAATCCTGTACAGCAACCTGTTTAGAGCAAAGCTTGAATTTTTAGCATCGTACTCTATACGGTCTCGCCCATCGCACTGCGAATCGATGAAAGGTTAACCGGAGTTTTATGCGGTTCAAACGATGTCACTGGGGTCTCAGCGGTGGCGAAGTAGAGCTCGAAGGCATACATCACTGCGCATTTTGACATGTGCGGAAGTGCAGTCAGATGCAGTGTAACTGTCGTGTAATGAGGCAGGCGCTGCAGTGAAACGCTGCACCCCTTGCGGCTATCAATGAGGATTGATGACGGATAGCTGGCGTTGTTTCCTAGCAATCACAACAAAACCTGTACAGACACCTGTTCAGAGCAAAGCTCGAAGTTTCGCATCGTACACAAGACGGTCTCGCCCATCGCACTGGGAATCGATGAAAGGTTAACCCGAGTTTTATGCGGTTCAGAGGATGTCACAAGGGTCTCTGTCGTGGCGAAGTAGAGCTCGAACGTATACATAAAAGCACATTTTCGCATGTGCGGAAGTGTAGTCACATGCAGTCTAACTGTCGTCTAATGAGACAGGCCCTGCAGTGGCATCGCTGCCCCATTTGCGGGTATTAGTTTGGATTGATTACGGATAGCCAACGGTGTTTTAAAGAAATCCCAATAAAACATGTACAGGAACCTGTTCAGACCAAAGCTCGAATTTTTAGCATCGTACTCAAGACGGTCTCGCCCTTCGCACTGGGAATCGATGAAAGGTTAACCGGAGTTTTATGCGGTTAAGAGGATGTCACTGGGGTCCCTGCCGTGGTGAAGTAGAGCTCGAAGGTATACATCGCTGCGCATTTTTTCATGTGCGGAAGTGTAGTTAGATGCTGTGTAACTGTCGTCTAATGAGACACGATGTGCAGTGACATCGCTGCCCCATTTGTGGGTATTACTGTGGATTGATGACGGATAGCTAACGGTGTTTCCAAGAAATCCAACAAAACCTGCACAGGGACCTGTTCAGAGCGAAGCAGGAAGTCTAGCATCGTACTCTAGACGGTCTCACGCATCGCACTAAGAATCGATGAAAGGTTAACCGGAGTTTTATGCGGTTCAGAGGATGTCACTGGGGTCTCAGCCGTGGCGAAGTAGAGCTCGCAGGTATATATCACTGCGCATTTTTTTCATGTGCGGAAGTGTAGTTAGGTGCCGTGTAACTTTCGTCTAATGAGACAGGCCCTGCATTGGCGTGGCTGTCCCCCGTTCGGGTATTATTGTGGATTGATGACGGATAACTAACGGTGCTCCCAAGCAATCCCAATAAATCCTGTACAGCAACCTGTTCAGAGCAAAGCTCGAATTGTAGCATCGTACTCTAGACGGTCTCGCCCTTCACATTGGGAATCGATAAAAGGTTAACCGGAATTTTATGCGGTTCAGACGTTGTCACTGGGATCCCTGCTGTGGCGAAGTAGAGCTCGAAGGTATACATCACTGCGCATTTTTACTTGTGCGGAAGTGTAGTTATATGCAGTGTAACTGTCCCCTAATGAGACACGATGTGCAGTGGCATCGCTGCCCCATTTGTGGGTATTACTGTGGATTGATGACGGATAGCTAACGGTGTTTCCAAGAAATCCAACAAAACCTGCACAGGGACCTCTTGAGAGCAAAGCAGGAAGTCTTGCATCGTACTTTAGACGGTCTCACGCATCACACTGAGAATTGATGAAAGGTTAACCGGAGTTTTATGCGGTTCAGAGGATGTCACTGGGGTCTCAGTCGTGGCGAAGAAGAGCTCGCAGATATACATCACTGCGCATTTTTTCATGTGCGGAAGTGTAGTTAGGTGTCGAGTAACTGTCGTCTAATGAGACAGGCCCTGCACTGGCATCGCTGTCCCCCGTTCGGGTATTACTGCGGATTGATGACGGATAGCTGGCGTTGTTTCCTAGCAATCACAACAAAACCTGTACAGACACCAGTTCAGACCAAAGATCAAATTTTTAGCATCGTACACTAGACGGTCTCGCCCATCGCACTGCGAATCAATGAAAGGTTAACCGAAGTTTTATGCGGTTCAGACGTTGTCACTGGGGTCTCTTCCGTGGCGAAGTAGAGCTCGAAGGTATACATCACTGCGCATTTTTACATGTGCGGAAGTGTATTTAGATGCAGTGTAACTGTCGTCTAATGAAACAGGCCCAGCAGTTGCATCGCTGTCCCCCTTGCGGGTATTACTGTGGTTTGATGCCGGATAGCTGGCGTTGTTTCCAAGCAATCACAAAAAAACCTGTACAGAAACCTGTCCAGAGCAAAGCTCGAAGTTTAGCATCGTACTATAGACGGTCTCGCCCATCGCACTGCGAATCAATGAAAGGTTAACCGAAGTTTTATGCGGTTCAGACGTTGTCACTGGGGTCTCTTCCGTGGCGAAGTAGAGCTCGAAGGTATACATCACTGCGCATTTTTACATGTGCGGAAGTGTATTTAGATGCAGTGTAACTGTCGTCTAATGAAACAGGCCCAGCAGTTGCATCGCTGTCCCCCTTGCGGGTATTACTGTGGTTTGATGCCGGATAACTAACGGTGTTTCCAGGAAATCCCAATAAAACATGTACAGGAACCTGTTCAGAGCAAAGCTCGAAATTTTAGCATCGTACTCTAGATAGACTTGCCCATCGCACTGGGAATCGTTGAAAGGTTAACCGGTGTTTTATGCGGTTCAGAGGATGTCACTGGGGTCTCTGCCCACCGAAGTAGAGCTCGAAGGTATACATCACTGCGCATTTTCACATGTGGGGGAGTGTAGGCAGATGCAGTGTAACTGTCGTCTAATGAGAGGGGACCTGCAGTGGCATCGCTGCCCCATTTTTGGGTATTACTGTGGATTGATGACGGATAGTTAACGGTGTTTCCAAGAAATCCCCCCAAAATCATGTACAGGAACCTGTACAGAGCAAAGCTTGAATTTTAAGCATCGTACTCTAGACGGTCTCGGCCATCGCACTGCGAATCGATGAAAGGTTAATCGGAGTTGTATGCGGTTCAGACGATGTCACTGGGGTCTCTGCCGTGGCGAAGTAGAGCTCTAAAGTATACATCACTGCGCATTTTTACATGTGCCGAAGTGTAGTTAGATGCAGTATAACTTTCGTCTGAGACCGTCCCTGCAGTGGCATCGCTGCCCCATTAGCGGGTATTACTGAGGATTGATGACAGATAGCTTGCGTTGTTCCCTAGCAATCACAAGAAAACCTGTACAGAAACCAGTTCAGAGCAAAGCTCGAAGTTTAGCATCGTACGCAAGACGGTCTCGCCCATCGCACTGGGAATCAATGAAAGGTCAACCGGAGTTTTATGCGGTTCAGGGAATGTCACTAGGGTCTCTGCCGCGGCGAAGTTGAGCTCGAAGGTATACGTCACCGGGCATTTTTACATGTGCGGAAGTGCAGTCAGATGCAGTGTAACTGTCTAATGAGGCAGGCGCTGTAGCATCTCTGCCCATTTGCGGGTAATACTGAGGATGGATGACGGATAGCTGGCGTTGTATCCTAGCAATCACCACAAAACCTGTAGAAAACCTGATCAGAGCAAAGCTCTAATTTTAGCATCGTTCTCTAGACGGTCTCGCCCATCGCACTGCGAATCGATGAAAGGTTAAACGGATTTTTATGCGGTTCAGATGATGTCACTGGGGTCTCTGCGGTGGCGAAGTAGTGCTCGAAGGTATACGTCACCGGGCATTTTTACATGTGCGGAAGTGCAGTCAGATGCAGTGTAACTGTCGTGTAATGAGGCAGGCGCTGCAGTGTCATCGCTGCCCCATTTGTGGGTATTAATGTCGACTGATGACGGACAGCTAACGGTGTTTCCAAGCAATCCCAACAAAACCTGTACTGAAAGCTGTTCTGAGCAAAGCTCGAATTTTAAGCATCGTACACTAGATGGTCTGCCCCATCGCACTGGGAATCGATGAAAGGTTACCCGGAGTTTTATGCGATTCAGACGATGTCACTGGGGTCTCTGCCGTGGCGAAGTAGAGCTCGAAGGTGTACGTCACCGGGCATTTTTACATGTGCGGAGGTGCAGTCAGATGCAGTGTAACTGTCGTCTAATGAGTCAGGCCCTGCAGTGGCATCGCTTCCCCATTTGCGGGTATTACGGAGGATTGATGACAGATATCTTGCGTTGTTCCCTAGCAATCACAACAAAACCTGTACAGAAACATGTTCAGAGCAAAGCTCGAAGTTAAGCAACGAACTCTAGACGGTCTCGCCTATCGCACTGGGAATCGATGAAAGGTTAACCGGAGTTTTATGCGGTTCAGAGGATGATGTCACTGGGGTCTTGCCGTGGCGGCGTAGAGCTCGAAGGTATATCACTCGCATTTTTACATCTGAGGAAGTGTAGTTAGAGTGGGCAGGCCAGCAGCAGTATCGGCAACATGCTCAGCAACCATTTTTGTCTTGCTCTACAGGTTTTGGCGGCCCTTCTGTGCGGACCAGTTCCACCGCGTGGCTGCGACCCAGTGGCTACGTCGTTTGACCTGGTCAACGAGCCCTCGCATCGCGGGAAAGAACGGTGGCCCAGCGCCTGCGCATCAAGGGCAATCGACGTGGATGTGTTCAGTGAGCCGGCATCGGAAAATCTGGCTCGTGCCAGGTGCCCGGCGATTACATTGCTTTCCGTTCCGCAACTAACAGCGCATCGCTTCATCTCGACAACTGTGACGTCACATCACATGGCTCAGCAAGCCCCTTTAAAAGAGCGAGCAACATCGACTTTCTTCAGTGGGCAGGCCAGCAGCAGTATCGGCAACATGCTCAGCAAACATTTTTGTCTTGCTCTACAGGTTTTGGCGGCCCTTCTGTGCGGACCACTTCCACCGCGTGGCTGCGACCCAGTGGCTACGTCGTTTGACCTGGTCAACGAGCCCTCGCATCGCGGGAAAGAACGGTGGCCCAGCGCCTGCGCATCAAGGGCAATCGACGTGGATGTGTTCAGTGAGCCGGCATCGGAAAATCTGGCTCGTGCCAGGTGCCCGGCGATTACACTGCTTTCCGTTCCGCAACTGACAGCGCATCGCTTCATCTCGACAACTGTGACGTCACATCACATGGCTCAGCAAGCCCCTTTAAAAGAGCGAGCAACATCGACTTTCTTCAGTGGGCAGGCCAGCAGCAGTATCGGCAACATGCTCAGCAACCATTTTTGTCTTGCTCTACAGGTTAGTAAAAACGTTTCCATGTACTGTTATCGTAGTGACAACCGGCTTCTGTTCCTGCTGCCCTGCCCACAGTGTTTCAAATGTATTTTGGCGCACATTGCTTTATTGCCTACTAACCTACTTCTTTCGGGCGATATTGAGACAAACCCGGGACCAACTGAGAAGCAATTGCTGTCGGAACTGCTAGACGGCCAAAAGAAAGCGCAAGGAACTATTGAAGGAATAATCGACGGTCAGAATGAAATAAAAGAGCAAATGGTTACACTAAACAACAGAATAGATGGCATTGAACAGCAGTTGTCCAAGCTAGGCACGCTGACAAAACAAGTAAGCGTAATAGAAAAAAACAATAGCAGATTTTGACAGCCTTTTGTCCTTTCTGATGAATAAGGTGGACGACTTAGAAAACAGAAGCCGTTGCAATAATCTTATAATTTACGGTTTAGAAGAGTCAGGAAACGAGACGCTTGAAGACCTTGAAAACAAAGTGAAAGACGACATAATAATAAAGAACATAGGTATAACGCCTACAGGTATAGAAAGACTTCATAGGCTTGGGCGTAAATCCAGTGACAAATCTAGACCGGTTATAAAATTTCTTGACTATCGGGAAAAGGCATCCATTTTACAAGCAGCCTACAAACGAAAAGGATCGTCGTACTCTATCTCGGAAGACTTCTCAAAGCGCGTGCGTGACTTGCGTAAACTTTTGTGGGACAGCGCAGCGGAAGAAAAAGCAAATGGCGCTAAGGTAAAGCTGGTCTTTGATAAAGTTAGCATTTATAGTATTATGTTTGTTTGGGATGCCCAGAAAGGAGAGCGTGTCAGATTGGTCAATAAGAAAAATAACTGACAGAAAAAGCATGATCCTACATTCTTGAAAATCTTAAACATTAACTGCAGAAGTGTAATCAATAAAGTAACCGAGCTTGAAAGGCTCCCTTTTACTAACAATTCAGACATTGCTGTGCTAACCGAAACATGGTTACATGATGCAATTTTCGACAGTGAATTCGTGCCTACTGGTTACAATGTACTCCGGAAAGACCGTACTGGAAGAGGTGGCGGCGTCTGTATGATATACAAGAAATCATTACGAGTTTTAAGGATGCCTGACGTGCCTAATGTAGAGTGCATTTTCAGTAAAACATATCGTGGTACAATCAGGTACATTATAGGTGTGTTGTAAAGCACCCTTCTTCTATATCGGTTTTAAATGATTTAAAAACATACATGAACACATATTTAAAACCTGGAGATCGGATAATTCTAGCTGGCGACTTTAATCTGCCTAATATTGACTGGCGCACGATGTCCCTCAAAAGCCATAACGACAAAACAGGTGATGCCATGTTGGACATAGCATTAGCATTTGATTTATCCCAACTTGCTGACGAGTACACCAGGGTACACGACAGCGCTAAATCTATACTGGACCTTTTCTTCGTAAGCGGATCTATTAGTACTAAAACAAAATGCGAAATAATCCGAGGAATCTCCGATCACCAGGCCGTGTTCCTTACCTTATCTGATGCCACTATTGACAGGCATCCAAAGCAGTCATGTTTTCCCAACTTCTCACGCGCTGATGACACATCAATAATCGATACCTTATCCTTTCATTTTGATAGCTTTTCTAGGTCTACCGCAAATATAGACGATCTGTGGATTTCTTTCAAGGATCTGGTTATGATGTGTATTAGCCGTTTTGTGCCAATCATTGTTAAAAAGGCAAAACGTGGCAATCCCTGGATTTCCTGCACTTCAATACAAATGCGCAGAAAATTAAAAAAGTTTTAAAAGAAAAGGCAAGCAGTTGTCTATCCTGAAGGCCTGCTGGATAAAATTTCCGCCCTGTCAAGTCAACTACGAGGACAAGTAGCACTTGATAAAGAAAATTATTTTGGCGATTTGTTGCCTAATTTTATAACTAGCTCACCTGAAAAATTTTGGCGTACAATCTCACCAGTATCTAGGGATTCCCATGCATTTGAAATCAATGGCACATTAACACATGACGGAAAAGTAATATCAACCGCCTTTAACGAATACTTCAAATCCGTTTTTACTAATGATAATGGCATACAACCTGTGTTCGAAACATGCTTACCTCCTATGCCTGATCTTGTCATCAGTGAACAGGGTATAACTAAAATTCTTTTGAATCTTAACGTAAAAAAATCCCTTGGGCCTGATAAAATACCCAATGCATTTCTAACGAGGTATGCAGAATGGGTGTCCAAGTATTTGTTTATAGTTTTTTCTAGGTCTCTAAACGAAGGACTGGTTCCGAGCGACTGGAGGACGGCCAGAGTTCAACCACTTCATAAAAATGGAAACAAACAGTACATTAATAATTACCGACCGATTTCATTAACATCGACAGCTTGCAAAATTATGGAACACATAATACACACCCACACTTCCCATTTTCTTGAACAACACACTTTTTTTACAAATTTCCAACACGGATTCCGGAAAGGTTATTCTACTTGTACCTAATTAGTTCAGACTATACACGATTTTGCGAAAGCTATTAACAATGGTAGCCAAACAGATGTCATTTTTATGAATTTCGCCATAGCATTTGATAAGGTCTCTCACAAAAAGCTGCTTTCCAAAATTAATAGCACACTCACAAATAACAAAATCATTAATTGGATTTCAGCATATCTGAATAACCATCAGCAATATGTCTCTTTTGGGGAACATTCCTCTCAAACTGTTTTTGTTGACTCTGGCGTCCCTCAGGGCTCAGTGCTTGGGCCACTCTTCTTTATCATTTACATTAACGACATCGTGAAAGACATTCCAGTTAATATTAAACTATACGCGGATGACTGTGTGCTATACTCCGAAATTAAAAATATGTCAGATCAGGTAAAACTTAATGAGGCTTTTTAGAAACTTAGTGCCTGGTGTGATGCATGGCAGATGCCTATCAACTTTCAAAAAACCGTGTATATGAGAATCACTCGCAAGAAAAGTCCACTGATGTTCCAATATTCATCTGACAACAACATTCTTTCCGAAGTCTCACACTACAAATATCTAGGGCTATGGATTACTAACAACCTTGACTGGACTAAACACATTGATCAAACTGTAAATAATGCAAACCGTAAACTTTTTTTTCTTAGGCGTGCAGTGAGACTTTCCACACCCCGAGTTCGGCTTCTAGCCTATAAATCGATTGTCCTTCCAATATTAGATTATGCGGCAATAATATGGAATCCATTCACCAAAACAAACGTAAATAAAATTGAAAAAATACAAAAGAAACCAGTACGTTTTGTTTACAATAGCTATGGACGCACATCAGTAAGTCACCTCTTAAACAGGGCTGCTTTAATACCTATAACCAAAAGGAATCGCGTTTCTCGACTAAAGTTCTTATACCAATTGGTCAAAGGTCATTTTAAAATTAACATTGATGGACTAATATCTTTCTCTTCAGGTTATTCTACAAGACAACGTCACAATCTTACAATCACCCCTTTCACCCAGCGTAATAACTGCTTTAAATATTCTTTTTTTCCGCGAACAATAACAGAGTGGAATCAACTTACTAACGACGAAGTCTTACAGCTATCTGTAACATCATTCATCGGCAACCTCAGTGCACAATAATGTCCTCTGTCATGCATTCCCGGTTCCCATTTTTGAACTGAATTTAATATTGTGATCGTTTTGGTGCTCTTTCTTCATTTAATTAATTCTCTGTTGACCATGTTCACTGATGACTTGATAGTAGTGTATTTATATGCCCCAAACCTTAGTGTACCTTTTTGTTGTGTTACCCCATTGAGCCTTTCATTTTTGCTGTTGTGTTTTGTTGCTTATTATTAATTTGTGGCCTTTGTACTTTTTTTTCTTAATATTTTTACTTACCTATTTTCTGTATGCTCACCCTGCTAAAATCCCTTCCTGGGATTGCAGTATTAATAAATAAATAAATAAATTGTAACTCTCGTCTAATGAGACAGGTCCTGCAGTGGCATCGCTGCCCCATTTGCGGTTATTACTGAGGATTGATGACGGATAGCTGGCGTTGTTTCCAAGCAATCAAATCTAAACCTGTACAGAAACCTGTTCAGACCAAAGCTCGAATTTTTAGCATCGTACACTACACCGCCTCGCCCATCGCACTGGGAATCGATGAAAGGTTTACCGGAGTTTTATGCGGTTAAGAGGATGTCACTGGGGTCTCAGCGGTAGCGAAGTAGAGCTCGAAGGTGTACATCACTGCGCATTTTTACATGTGCGGAAGTGTAGTTAGATGTAGTGTACTTGTCGTCTAATCACACAGGCCCTGCAGTGGCACCGCTGTCGCCCTTGCGGGTATTATTGTGGATTGATGACGGATAGCTAATGGTGTTTCCAAGCAATCCCAACAAAACCTGTACTGGAACCTGTTCAGAGCAAAGCACGTAGTTTAGCATGGTAGTCTGGACGGTCTCGCGCATCGCACTGGGAATCGATGAAAGGTTAACCGGAGTTTTATGTGGTACAGAGGATGTCACTGGGGTCTCTGCCGTGCGAGGTAGAGCTCGAAGGTATAATACATCACTGCACATTTTCACATGTGCGGAAGTTTTGTCAGATGCAGTCTAACTGTCGTCTAATGAGACAGGCCCTGCAGTGGCATCGCTGCCCTATTTGTGGGTATTATTGTGGATTGATGACGGACAGCTGGCGTTGTTTCCAAGCAATCACAACAAAACCTTTACAAAAACCTGTCCAGAGCAAAGCTCGAAGTTTACCATCGTACTATAGACGGTCTCGCCCATCGCACTGCGAATCGATGAAAGGTTAACCGGAGTCTTAAGCGGTTCAGATGATGTCACAGGGGTCTCTGCCGTGGCGAAGTAGAGCTCGAAGATATACATCACTACGCATTTTTACATGTGCGGAAGTGCAGTCAGATGCAGTGTAACTGTCGTGTAATGAGGCAGGCGCTGCAGTGCAACGCTGCACCACTTGCGGGTATCAATGAGGATTGATGACGGATAGCTGGCGTTGTTTCCTAGCAATCACATAAAACCTGTACAGAAACCTGTTCAGAGCAAAGCTCAAATTTTTAGCATCGTACACTAGACGGTCTCGCCCATCGCGCTGGGAATCGATGAAAGGTTATCCGGAGTTTTATGCGGTTCAGAAGATGTCACTGAGGTCTCTGCCGTGGCGAAGTAAAGCTAGAAGGTATTCATCACTGCGCATTTTTACATGTGCGGATGTGTAGTCAGATGCAGTCTAACTGTCGTCTAATAAGACAGGCCCTGTAGCATCGCTGCCCCATTTGCGGGTATTACTGAGGATTGATGACGGATAGCTGGCTTTGTATCCTGGCAATCACAACAAGACCTTTAGAGAAACCTGTTTAGAGCAAAGCTCGAATTTTAGCATCTACTCTAGACGGTCTCAGCCATCGCACTGCGAATCGACGAAACGTTAACTGGAGTTTTATGTGGTTCAGAGGATGTCACTGGGGTCTCTGCCATGCCGAAGTAGAGCTCGAAGGTATACATCACTGCACATTTTTCCATTTGCGAAAGTGTAGTTAGATGCAGTGTAACTGTCGTCTAATGAGACAGGCCCTGCAGTGGCATCGCTGTCCCCCTTGCGGAATTTACTCTGGATTGATGCCGGATAGCTAACGGTGTTTCCAAGAAACCACAATAAAACATGTAGCATCGTACTGTAGACAGACTCGCCAATCGCACTGGGAATCAATGAAAGGTTAACCGGAGTTTTATGCGGTTCAGACGATGTCACTGGGGTCTCTGCCGAGGCGAAGTAGAGCTCGAAGGTATACATCACAGCGCATTTTTACATGTGCGGAATTGTAGTCAGATGCAGGGTAACTTTCGTCTAATGACACAGGTCCAGCAGTTGCATCGCTGTCCCCCTTGCGGGTATTACTGTGGATTGATGCCGGATAGCTAACGGTGTTTCCAAGAAATCCCAATAAAACATGTACAGGAACCTATTCAGAGCAAAGCCTGAATTTTTAGCATCGTACTCAAGACGGTCTCGCCCTTCGCACTGGGAATCGATGAAAGGTTAACCGGAGTTTTATGCGGTTAAGAGGATGTCACTGGGGTCCCTGCCGTGGTGAAGTAGAGCTCGAAGGTATACATCGCTGCGCATTTTTTCATGTGCGGAAGTGTAGTTAGATGCTGTGTAACTGTCGTCTAATGAGACACGATGTGCAGTGACATCGCTGCCCCATTTGTGGGTATTACTGTGGATTGATGACGGATAGCTAACGGTGTTTCCAAGAAATCCAACAAAACCTGCACAGGGACCTGTTCAGAGCGAAGCAGGAAGTCTAGCATCGTACTCTAGACGGTCTCACGCATCGCACTAAGAATCGATGAAAGGTTAACCGGAGTTTTATGCGGTTCAGAGGATGTCACTGGGGTCTCAGCCGTGGCGAAGTAGAGCTCGCAGGTATATATCACTGCGCATTTTTTTCATGTGCGGAAGTGTAGTTAGGTGCCGTGTAACTTTCGTCTAATGAGACAGGCCCTGCATTGGCGTGGCTGTCCGCCGTTCGGGTATTATTGTGGATTGATGACGGAAAATTAACGGTGCTCCCAAGCAATCCCAATAAATCCTGTACAGCAACCTGTTCAGAGCAAAGCTCGAATTGTAGCATCGTACTCTAGACGGTCTCGCCCTTCACATTGGGAATCGATAAAAGGTTAACCGGAATTTTATGCGGTTCAGACGTTGTCACTGGGATCCCTGCTGTGGCGAAGTAGAGCTCGAAGGTATACATCACTGCGCATTTTTACTTGTGCGGAAGTGTAGTTATATGCAGTGTAACTGTCCTCTAATGAGACACGATGTGCAGTGGCATCGCTGCCCCATTTGTGGGTATTACTGTGGATTGATGACGTTTAGCTAACGGTGTTTCCAAGAAATCCAACAAAACCTGCACAGGGACCTCTTCAGAGCAAAGCAGGAAGTCTAGCATCGTACTCTAGACGGTCTCACGCATCACACTGAGAATTGATGAAAGGTTAACCGGAGTTTTATGCGGTTCAGAGGATGTCACTGGGGTCTCAGTCGTGGCGAAGTAGAGCTCGCAGATATACATCACTGTGCATTTTTTCATGTGCGGAAGTGTAGTTAGGTGTCGAGTAACTGTCGTCTAATGAGACAGGCCCTGCACTGGCATCGCTGTCCCCCGTTCGGGTATTACTGCGGATTGATGACGGATAGCTGGCGTTGTTTCCTAGCAATCACAACAAAACCTGTACAGACACCAGTTCAGACCAAAGATCAAATTTTTAGCATCGTACACTAGACGGTCTCGCCCATCGCACTGCGAATCAATGAAAGGTTAACCGAAGTTTTATGCGGTTCAGACGTTGTCACTGGGGTCTCTTCCGTGGCGAATTAGAGCTCGAAGGTATACATCACTGCGCATTTTTACATGTGCGGAAGTGTATTTAGATGCAGTGTAACTGTCGTCTAATGAAACAGGCCCAGCAGTTGCATCGCTGTCCCCCTTGCGGGTATTACTGTGGTTTGATGCCGGATAGCTGGCGTTGTTTCCAAGCAATCACAAAAAAACCTGTACAGAAACCTGTCCAGAGCAAAGCTCGAAGTTTAGCATCGTACTATAGACGGTCTCGCCCATCGCACTGCGAATCAATGAAAGGTTAACCGAAGTTTTATGCGGTTCAGACGTTGTCACTGGGGTCTCTTCCGTGGCGAAGTAGAGCTCGAAGGTATACATCACTGCGCATTTTTACATGTGCGGAAGTGTATTTAGATGCAGTGTAACTGTCGTCTAATGAAACAGGCCCAGCAGTTGCATCGCTGTCCCCCTTGCGGGTATTACTGTGGTTTGATGCCGGATAGCTGGCGTTGTTTCCAAGCAATCACAAAAAAACCTGTACAGAAACCTGTCCAGAGCAAAGCTCGAAGTTTAGCATCGTACTATAGACGGTCTCGCCCATCGCACTGCGAATCAATGAAAGGTTAACCGAAGTTTTATGCGGTTCAGACGTTGTCACTGGGGTCTCTTCCGTGGCGAAGTAGAGCTCGAAGGTATACATCACTGCGCATTTTTACATGTGCGGAAGTGTATTTAGATGCAGTGTAACTGTCGTCTAATGAAACAGGCCCAGCAGTTGCATCGCTGTCCCCCTTGCGGGTATTACTGTGGTTTGATGCCGGATAGCTGGCGTTGTTTCCAAGCAATCACAAAAAAACCTGTACAGAAACCTGTCCAGAGCAAAGCTCGAAGTTTAGCATCGTACTATAGACGGTCTCGCCCATCGCACTGCGAATCAATGAAAGGTTAACCGAAGTTTTATGCGGTTCAGACGTTGTCACTGGGGTCTCTTCCGTGGCGAATTAGAGCTCGAAGGTATACATCACTGCGCATTTTTACATGTGCGGAAGTGTATTTAGATGCAGTGTAACTGTCGTCTAATGAAACAGGCCCAGCAGTTGCATCGCTGTCCCCCTTGCGGGTATTACTGTGGTTTGATGCCGGATAGCTGGCGTTGTTTCCAAGCAATCACAAAAAAACCTGTACAGAAACCTGTCCAGAGCAAAGCTCGAAGTTTAGCATCGTACTATAGACGGTCTCGCCCATCGCACTGCGAATCAATGAAAGGTTAACCGAAGTTTTATGCGGTTCAGACGTTGTCACTGGGGTCTCTTCCGTGGCGAAGTAGAGCTCGAAGGTATACATCACTGCGCATTTTTACATGTGCGGAAGTGTATTTAGATGCAGTGTAACTGTCGTCTAATGAAACAGGCCCAGCAGTTGCATCGCTGTCCCCCTTGCGGGTATTACTGTGGTTTGATGCCGGATAACTAACGGTGTTTCCAGGAAATCCCAATAAAACATGTACAGGAACCTGTTCAGAGCAAAGCTCGAAATTTTAGCATCGTACTCTAGATAGACTTGCCCATCGCACTGGGAATCGTTGAAAGGTTAACCGGTGTTTTATGCGGTTCAGAGGATGTCACTGGGGTCTCTGCCCACCGAAGTAGAGCTCGAAGGTATACATCACTGCGCATTTTCACATGTGGGGGAGTGTAGGCAGATGCAGTGTAACTGTCGTCTAATGAGAGGGGACCTGCAGTGGCATCGCTGCCCCATTTTTGGGTATTACTGTGGATTGATGACGGATAGTTAACGGTGTTTCCAAGAAATCCCCCCAAAATCATGTACAGGAACCTGTACAGAGCAAAGCTTGAATTTTAAGCATCGTACTCTAGACGGTCTCGGCCATCGCACTGCGAATCGATGAAAGGTTAATCGGAGTTGTATGCGGTTCAGACGATGTCACTGGGGTCTCTGCCGTGGCGAAGTAGAGCTCTAAGGTATACATCACTGCGCATTTTTACATGTGCCGAAGTGTAGTTAGATGCAGTATAACTTTCGTCTGAGACCGTCCCTGCAGTGGCATCGCTGCCCCATTAGCGGGTATTACTGAGGATTGATGACAGATAGCTTGCGTTGTTCCCTAGCAATCACAAGAAAACCTGTACAGAAACCAGTTCAGAGCAAAGCTCGAAGTTTAGCATCGTACGCAAGACGGTCTCGCCCATCGCACTGGGAATCAATGAAAGGTCAACCGGAGTTTTATGCGGTTCAGGGGATGTCACTAGGGTCTCTGCCGCGGCGAAGTTGAGCTCGAAGGTATACGTCACCGGGCATTTTTACATGTGCGGAAGTGCAGTCAGATGCAGTGTAACTGTCTAATGAGGCAGGCGCTGTAGCATCTCTGCCCATTTGCGGGTAATACTGAGGATGGATGACGGATAGCTGGCGTTGTATCCTAGCAATCACAACAAAACCTGTAGAAAACCTGATCAGAGCAAAGCTCTAATTTTAGCATCGTTCTCTAGACGGTCTCGCCCATCGCACTGCGAATCGATGAAAGGTTAAACGGATTTTTATGCGGTTCAGATGATGTCACTGGGGTCTCTGCGGTGGCGAAGTAGAGCTCGAAGGTATACGTCACCGGGCATTTTTACATGTGCGGAAGTGCAGTCAGATGCAGTGTAACTGTCGTGTAATGAGGCAGGCGCTGCAGTGTCATCGCTGCCCCATTTGTGGGTATTACTGTCGACTGATGACGGATAGCTAACGGTGTTTCCAAGCAATCCCAACAAAACCTGTACTGAAAGCTGTTCTGAGCAAAGCTCGAATTTTAAGCATCGTACACTAGATGGTCTGCCCCATCGCACTGGGAATCGATGAAAGGTTACCCGGAGTTTTATGCGATTCAGACGATGTCACTGGGGTCTCTGCCGTGGCGAAGTAGAGCTCGAAGGTGTACGTCACCGGGCATTTTTACATGTGCGGAAGTGCAGTCAGATGCAGTGTAACTGTCGTCTAATGAGTCAGGCCCTGCAGTGGCATCGCTTCCCCATTTGCGGGTATTACGGAGGATTGATGACAGATAGCTTGCGTTGTTTCCAAGCAATCACAACAAAACCTGTACAGAAACATGTTCAGAGCAAAGCTCGAAGTTTAGCAACGAACTCTAGACGGTCTCGCCCATCGCACTGGGAATCGATGAAAGGTTAACCGGAGTTTTATGCGGTTCAGAGGATGATGTCACTGGGGTCTTGCCGTGGCGGCGTGGAGCTCGAAGGTATATCACTCGCATTTTTACATCTGAGGAAGTGTAGTTAGAGTGGGCAGGCCAGCAGCAGTATCGGCAACATGCTCAGCAACCATTTTTGTCTTGCCCTACAGGTTTTGGCGGCCCTTCTGTGCGGACCAGTTCCACCGCGTGGCTGCGACCCAGTGGCTACGTCGTTTGACCTGGTCAACGAGCCCTCGCATCGCGGGAAAGAACGGTGGCCCAGCGCCTGCGCATCAAGGGCAATCGACGTGGATGTGTTCAGTGAGCCGGCATCGGAAAATCTGGCTCGTGCCAGGTGCCCGGCGATTACATTGCTTTCCGTTCCGCAACTAACAGCGCATCGCTTCATCTCGACAACTGTGACGTCACATCACATGGCTCAGCAAGCCCCTTTAAAAGAGCGAGCAACATCGACTTTCTTCAGTGGGCAGGACAGCAGCAGTATCGGCAACATGCTCAGCAACCATTTTTGTCTTGCTCTACAGGTTTTGGCGGCCCTTCTGTGCGGACCACTTCCACCGCGTGGCTGCGACCCAGTGGCTACGTCGTTTGACCTGGTCAACGAGCCCTCGCATCGCGGGAAAGAACGGTGGCCCAGCGCCTGCGCATCAAGGGCAATCGACGTGGATGTGTTCAGTGAGCCGGCATCGGAAAATCTGGCTCGTGCCAGGTGCCCGGCGATTACACTGCTTTCCGTTCCGCAACTGACAGCGCATCGCTTCATCTCGACAACTGTGACGTCACATCACATGGCTCAGCAAGCCCCTTTAAAAGAGCGAGCAACATCGACTTTCTTCAGTGGGCAGGCCAGCAGCAGTATCGGCAACATGCTCAGCAACCATTTTTGTCTTGCTCTACAGGTTAGTAAAAACGTTTCCATGTACTGTTATCGTAGTGACAACCGGTTTCTGTTCCTGCTGCCCTGCCCACAGTGTTTCAAATGTATTTTGGCGCACATTGCTTTATTGCCTACTAACCTACTTCTTTCGGGCGATATTGAGACAAACCTGGGACCAACTGAGAAGCAATTGCTGTCGGAACTGCTAGACGGCCAAAAGAAAGCGCAAGGAACTATTGAAGGAATAATCGACGGTCAGAATGAAATAAAAGAGCAAATGGTTACACTAAACAACAGAATAGATGGCATTGAACAGCAGTTGTCCAAGCTAGGCACGCTGACAAAACAAGTAAGCGTAATAGAAAAAAACAATAGCAGATTTTGACAGCCTTTTGTCCTTTCTGATGAATAAGGTGGACGACTTAGAAAACAGAAGCCGTTGCAATAATCTTATAATTTACGGTTTAGAAGAGTCAGGAAACGAGACGCTTGAAGACCTTGAAAACAAAGTGAAAGACGACATAATAATAAAGAACATAGGTATAACGCCTACAGGTATAGAAAGACTTCATAGGCTTGGGCGTAAATCCAGTGACAAATCTAGACCGGTTATAAAATTTCTTGACTATCGGGAAAAGGCATCCATTTTACAAGCAGCCTACAAACGAAAAGGATCGTCGTACTCTATCTCGGAAGACTTCTCAAAGCGCGTGCGTGACTTGCGTAAACTTTTGTGGGACAGCGCAGCGGAAGAAAAAGCAAATGGCGCTAAGGTAAAGCTGGTCTTTGATAAAGTTAGCATTTATAGTATTATGTTTGTTTGGGATGCCCAGAAAGGAGAGCGTGTCAGATTGGTCAATAAGAAAAATAACTGACAGAAAAAGCATGATCCTACATCCTTGAAAATCTTAAACATTAACTGCAGAAGTGTAATCAATAAAGTAACCGAGCTTGAAAGGCTCCCTTTTACTAACAATTCAGACATTGCTGTGCTAACCGAAACATGGTTACATGATGCAATTTTCGACAGTGAATTCGTGCCTACTGGTTACAATGTACTCCGGAAAGACCGTACTGGAAGAGGTGGCGGCGTCTGTATGATATACAAGAAATCATTACGAGTTTTAAGGATGCCTGACGTGCCTAATGTAGAGTGCATTTTCAGTAAAACATATCGTGGTACAATCAGGTACATTATAGGTGTGTTGTAAAGCCCCCTTCTTCTATATCGGTTTTAAATGATTTAAAAACATACATGAACACATATTTAAAACCTGGAGATCGGATAATTCTAGCTGGCGACTTTAATCTGCCTAATATTGACTGGCGCACGATGTCCCTCAAAAGCCATAACGACAAAACAGGTGATGCCATGTTGGACATAGCATTAGCATTTGATTTATCCCAACTTGCTGACGAGTACACCAGGGTACACGACAGCGCTAAATCTATACTGGACCTTTTCTTCGTAAGCGGATCTATTAGTACTAAAACAAAATGCGAAATAATCCGAGGAATCTCCGATCACCAGGCCGTGTTCCTTACCTTATCTGATGCCACTATTGACAGGCATCCAAAGCAGTCATGTTTTCCCAACTTCTCACGCGCTGATGACACATCAATAATCGATACCTTATCCTTTCATTTTGATAGCTTTTCTAGGTCTACCGCAAATATAGACGATCTGTGGATTTCTTTCAAGGATCTGGTTATGATGTGTATTAGCCCACAAGGGTAGAAACTTGGGCGAGTCGGTAACGGTGATCCATGGAAAGTGAGGGTAGCGCGAAACGGGACAAAGGGGCAAAGAAAGACAGACACAACACAGGCGCTATTAGCCGTTTTGTGCCAATCATTGTTAAAAAGGCAAAACGTGGCAATCCCTGGATTTCCTGCACTTCAATACAAATGCGCAGAAAATTAAAGTTTTAAAAGAAAAGGCAAGCAGTTGTCTATCCTGAAGGCCTGCTGGATAAAATTTCCGCCCTGTCAAGTCAACTACGAGGACAAGTAGCACTTGATAAAGAAAATTATTTTGGCGATTTGTTGCCTAATTTTATAACTAGCTCACCTGAAAAATTTTGGCGTACAATCTCACCAGTATCTAGGGATTTCCATGCATTTGAAATCAATGGCACATTAACACATGACGGAAAAGTAATATCAACCGCCTTTAACGAATACTTCAAATCCGTTTTTACTAATGATAATGGCATACAACCTGTGTTCGAAACATGCTTACCTCCTATGCCTGATCTTGTCATCAGTGAACAGGGTATAACTAAAATTCTTTTGAATCTTAACGTAAAAAAATCCCTTGGGCCTAATAAAATACCCAATGCATTCCTAACGAGGTATGCAGAATGGGTGTCCAAGTATTTGTTTATAGTTTTTTCTAGGTCTCTAAACGAAGGACTGGTTCCGAGCGACTGGAGGACGGCCAGAGTTCAACCACTTCATAAAAATGGAAACAAACAGTACATTAATAATTACCGATCGATTTCATTAACATCGACAGCTTGCAAATTTATGGAACACATAATACACACCCACATTTCCCATTTTCTTGAACAACACAATTTTTTTACAAATTTCCAACACGGATTCCGGAAAGGTTATTCTACTTGTACCCAATTAGTTCAGACTATACACGATTTTGCGAAAGCTATTAACAATGGTAGCCAAACAGATGTCATTTTTATGAATTTCGCCATAGCATTTGATAAGGTCTCTCACAAAAAGCTGCTTTCCAAAATTAATAGCACACTCACAAATAACAAAATCATTAATTGGATTTCAGCATATCTGAATAACCATCAGCAATATGTCTCTTTTGGGGAACATTCCTCTCAAACTGTTTTTGTTGACTCTGGCGTCCCTCAGGGCTCAGTGCTTGGGCCACTCTTCTTTATCATTTACATTAACGACATCGTGAAAGACATTCCAGTTAATATTAAACTATACGCGGATGACTGTGTGCTATACTCCGAAATTAAAAATATGTCAGATCAGGTAAAACTTAATGAGGCTTTTTAGAAACTTAGTGCCTGGTGTGATGCATGGCAGATGCCTATCAACTTTCAAAAAACCGTGTATATGAGAATCACTCACAAGAAAAGTCCACTGATGTTCCAATATTCATCTGACAACAACATTCTTTCCGAAGTCTCACACTACAAATATCTAGGGCTATGGATTACTAACAACCTTGACTGGACTAAACACATTGATCAAACTGTAAATAATGCAAACCGTAAACTTTTTTTTCTTAGGCGTGCAGTGAGACTTTCCACACCCCGAGTTCGGCTTCTAGCCTATAAATCGATTGTCCTTCCAATATTAGATTATGCGGCAATAATATGGAATCCATTCACCAAAACAAACGTAAATAAAATTGAAAAAATACAAAAGAAACCAGTACGTTTTGTTTACAATAGCTATGGACGCACATCAGTAAGTCACCTCTTAAACAGGGCTGCTTTAATACCTATAACCAAAAGGAATCGCGTTTCTCGACTAAAGTTCTTATACCAATTGGTCAAAGGTCATTTTAAAATTAACATTGATGGACTAATATCTTTCTCTTCAGGTTATTCTACAAGACAACGTCACAATCTTACAATCACCCCTTTCACCCAGCGTAATAACTGCTTTAAATATTCTTTTTTTCCGCGAACAGTAACAGAGTGGAATCAACTTACTAACGACGAAGTCTTACAGCTATCTGTAACATCATTCATCGGCAACCTCAGTGCACAATAATGTCCTCTGTCATGCATTCCCGGTTTCCATTTTTGAACTGAATTTAATATTGTGATCGTTTTGGTGCTCTTTCTTCATTTAATTAATTCTCTGTTGACCATGTTCACTGATGACTTGATAGTAGTGTATTTATATGCCCCAAACCTTAGTGTACCTTTTTGTTGTGTTACCCCATTGAGCCTTTCATTTTTGCTGTTGTGTTTTGTTGCTTATTATTAATTTGTGGCCTTTGTACTTTTTTTCTTAATATTTGTACTTACCTATTTTCTGTATGCTCACCCTGCTAAAATCCCTTCCTGGGATTGCAGTATTAATAAATAAATAAATAAATTGTAACTCTCGTCTAATGAGACAGGTCCTGCAGTGGCATCGCTGCCCCATTTGCGGTTATTACTGAGGATTGATGACGGATAGCTGGCGTTGTTTCCAAGCAATCAAATCTAAACCTGTACAGAAACCTGTTCAGACCAAAGCTCGAATTTTTAGCATCGTACACTACACCGCCTCGCCCATCGCACTGGGAATCGATGAAAGGTTAACCGGAGTTTTATGCGGTTAAGAGGATGTCACTGGGGTCTCAGCGGTAGCGAAGTAGAGCTCGAAGGTGTACATCACTGCGCATTTTTACATGTGCGGAAGTGTAGTTAGATGTAGTGTACTTGTCGTCTAATCACACAGGCCCTGCAGTGGCACCGCTGTCACCCTTGCGGGTATTATTGTGGATTGATGACGGATAGCTAATGGTGTTTCCAAGCAATCCCAACAAAACCTGTACTGGAACCTGTTCAGAGCAAAGCACGTAGTTTAGCATGGTAGTCTAGACGGTCTCGCGCATCGCACTGGGAATCGATGAAAGGTTAACCGGAGTTTTATGTGGTACAGAGGATGTCACTGGGGTCTCTGCCGTGCGAAGTAGAGCTCGAAGGTATAATACATCACTGCACATTTTCACATGTGCGGAAGTTTTGTCAGATTCAGTCTAACTGTCGTCTAATGAGACAGGCCCTGCAGTGGCATCGCTGCCCTATTTGTGGGTATTATTGTGGATTGATGACGGACAGCTGGCGTTGTTTCCAAGCAATCACAACAAAACCTTTACAAAAACCTGTCCAGAGCAAAGCTCGAAGTTTACCATCGTACTATAGACGGTCTCGCCCATCGCACTGCGAATCGATGAAAGGTTAACCGGAGTCTTAAGCGGTTCAGATGATGTCACAGGGGTCTCTGCCGTGGCGAAGTAGAGCTCGAAGATATACATCACTACGCATTTTTACATGTGCGGAAGTGCAGTCAGATGCAGTGTAACTGTCGTGTAATGAGGCAGGCGCTGCAGTGCAACGCTGCACCACTTGCGGGTATCAATGAGGATTGATGACGGATAGCTGGCGTTGTTTCCTAGCAATCACATCAAAACCTGTACAGAAACCTGTTCAGAGCAAAGCTCGAATTTTTAGCATCGTACACTAGACGGTCTCGCCCATCGCGCTGGGAATCGATGAAAGGTTATCCGGAGTTTTATGCGGTTCAGAAGATGTCACTGGGGTCTCTGCCGTGGCGAAGTAAAGCTAGAAGGTATTCATCACTGCGCATTTTTACATGTGCGGATGTGTAGTCAGATGCAGTCTAACTGTCGTCTAATAAGACAGGCCCTGTAGCATCGCTGCCCCATTTGCGGGTATTACTGAGGATTGATGACGGATAGCTGGCTTTGTATCCTGGCAATCACAACAAGACCTTTAGAGAAACCTGTTTAGAGCAAAGCTCGAATTTTAGCATCTACTCTAGACGGTCTCAGCCATCGCACTGCGAATCGACGAAACGTTAACTGGAGTTTTATGTGGTTCAGAGGATGTCACTGGGGTCTCTGCCATGCCGAAGTAGAGCTCGAAGGTATACATCACTGCACATTTTTGCATTTGCGAAAGTGTAGTTAGATGCAGTGTAACTGTCGTCTAATGAGACAGGCCCTGCAGTGGCATCGCTGTCCCCCTTGCGGAATTTACTCTGGATTGATGCCGGATAGCTAACGGTGTTTCCAAGAAACCACAATAAAACATGTAGCATCGTACTGTAGACAGACTCGCCAATCGCACTGGGAATCAATGAAAGGTTAACCGGAGTTTTATGCGGTTCAGACGATGTCACTGGGGTCTCTGCCGAGGCGAAGTAGAGCTCGAAGGTATACATCACAGCGCATTTTTACATGTGCGGAATTGTAGTCAGATGCAGGGTAACTTTCGTCTAATGACACAGGTCCAGCAGTTGCATCGCTGTCCCCCTTGCGGGTATTACTGTGGATTGATGCCGGATAGCTAACGGTGTTTCCAAGAAATCCCAATAAAACATGTACAGGAACCTATTCAGAGCAAAGCCTGAATTTTTAGCATCGTACTCTAGACGGACTCGCCCATCGCACTGGGGATCGATGAAAGGTTAACCGGAGTTTTATGCGGTTCAGAGGACGTCACGGGGGTTTCTGCCGTGGCGAAGTAGAGCTCGAAGGTTTACATCTCTGCGCATTTTTACGTGTGCGGAATTGTAGTAAGATGCAGTGTAACTGTCTTCTATTGAGACAGGTCCGGCAGTGGCATCGCTGTCCCCCTTGCAGAATTTACTGTGGATTGATGACAGATAGCTAACGGCGTTTCCAAAAAATCCCACAAAACCTGCACAGGAACCTGTTCAGAGCAAAGCAAGAAGTTTAGTATCGTACTCTAGACGGTCTCGCCCATCGCACTGGGATTCGATGAAAGGTTAACCGGAGTTTTATGTGGTTCAGAGGATGTCACTGGGGTCTCTGCCGTGGCAAAGTAGAGCTCGTAGGTATACATCCCTGCGCATTCTTTAAATGTGCGGAAGTGTCGTTAGGTGCCGTGTAACTTTCGTCTAATGAGACAAACCTTGCACTGGCATCGCTGTCCCCCTTGCGGGTATCACTGTGGATTGATGACGGATAGCTAACGGTGTTTCCAAGCAATCCCAACAAATACTGTACAGCAGCCTTTTCAGAGCAAAGCTCGAATTTTTAGCATCGTACTCTAGATGGTCTCGCCCATCGCACTGCGAATCGATGAAAGGTTAACCGGAGTTTTATGTGGTTCAGACGATGTCACTGGGGCCTCTGCGGTGGCGAAGTAGAGCTCGAAGGTATACATCACTGTGCATTTTTACATGTGCGGAAGTGCAGTCAGATGCTGTGTAACTGTAGTGTAATGAGGCAGGCGCTGCAGTGCACACGCAGTCCCTCTTGCGGGTAATACTTATGATTGATGACTGATAGCTGGCGTTGTTTCCAAGCAGTCACAACAAAACTTGTACAGAAACCTGTCCAGAGCAAAGCTCGAAGTTTAGCATCGTACTCTAGGCTGTCTCGCCCATCGCACTGCGAATCGATGAATGGTTAACCGGAGTTTTATGCGGTACAGACGATGTCACTGGGGTCTCTGCCTTGGCGAAGTAAAGCTAGAAGATATTCATCACTGCGCATTTTTACATGTGCGGATGTGTAGTCAGATGCAGTGTAACTGTCGTCTAATGAGACAGGCCCTACAGTGGCATCGCTGTCCCCCTTGCAGAATTTACTGTGGATTGATGACAGATAGCTAACGGTGTTTTCAAGAAATTCAACAAAACCTGTACAAGAAACTGTTCAGAGCAAAGCACGAAGTTTAGTACCGTACTCTAGACGGTCTCGCCCATCGCACTGCGAATCGATGAAAGGTTCACCGGATTTTTATGCGGCTCAGAGAATGTCACTTGGGTCTCAGCCGTGGCGAAGTAGAGCTCGAAGGTATACATCATTGCGCATTTTTACATGTGCGGAAGTGTAGTTAGATGCAGGGTAACTTTCGTCTAATGACACAGGTCCAGCAGTTGCATCGCTGTTCCCCTTGCGGGTATTACTGTGGATTGATGCCGGATAGTAGTAGTAGTAGTAGTATGTTTATTTGGCCCTATTATATACAATATGCCCTCGAGGTGAGGCTAAAGGAGGTAGACCAAGCATACCTCCTGACAAGGCCTACACCCCGACCACACATCATGGAAAACGGGGGCCGAATGGACAAAAGATAAAAAACAATGAGCAAGCATGATCACAATCGAAAATAGTTAATGATAGACAATAATAAATATCAATTAACAATAAACGAAACATTTCATAATATGCACATGCAAAAAAAATAATAAAAGAAACAGAACACATACACACACTCAAAAAAAAACTAAGTATACAGAATTAGCTGAAATTTAACCGGGGGGGAAAGAATCGTCAGTTTTTTCTTGAATACAGACACACTATAACTTTCTAAAGCCATCTGAGTAAGATACTGGTAGGCGTTACACATTGTTATAATTTGATAATCGGATGTTTGTTTACCATAATTTGTTCTGGGTCTTGCAGTAGATAGGGCAACGGAACGTAGACCATACGCAACGTTTCTTGAATTATAAGTATTAGATAAAGAGCTAAAGTCATGCTTGACTTTATAAAAAATGTGAAGAGCCAAACTAAAATTGTATGAATAAAAGAAATTGCGAACATGAAATGTTTCAAAAAGATTTCCTTCAACAGATGAACTTGAACTTCATAAACGTTAGAGCTCTTTTCTGGAGAGAAAGCAATTTGTATGAATCAGTTTTGTTGCATGTACCCCAGACTAGGTTGCAATACACCAGGTGAGAATGAACAAGGGCAAAATATAACTGTTTTTTAACTTGTAATGGGAGGAGATGTCTAACACAATAAATAACATAAATAGATCTGGCCATTTTTAGTCTAATGTAGTTTATATGATCACTCCAACCCAAATCGCTACGAAAAAACACACCAAGGAACCGGCAACTATGAACTTGCTCGATGTTAAAGTCATTACAAAATAGTTGGATGTGATGATCTAATGGTTTGTTTTTTGAATGGAAGAGCATAAACTTTGTTTTGTTTACGTTTAATTGAAGTTGATTAACATAGAGCCAAACCGCTAACTCCTCAAGCCAGGCATTACATTGGTGTTCAATTACTTGGAGACCCCAATAAAACATGTAGCATCGTACTCTAGACGGACTCGCCCATCGCACTGGGAACCGATGAAAGGTTAACCGGAGTTTTATGCGGTTCAGAGGATGTCACTGGCTTCTCTGCCGTGGCGAAGTAGAGCTCGAAGGTTTACATCTCTGCGCATTTTTACCTGTGCGGAATTGTAGTTGGATGCAGTGTAACTGTCGTCTAATGAGACAGGTCCTGCAGTGGCATCGCTGTCCCCCTTGCGGGAATTACTGTGGATTGATGACAGATAGCTAACGGTGTTTCCTAGAAATCCAACAAAACCTGTTCAGGAACCTGTTCAGAGCAAAGCACGAAGTTTAGTATCGTACTCTAGACGGTCTCGCCCATCGCACTGGGAATCGATGAAAGGTTAACCGGAGTTTTATGCGGTTCAGACGATGTCTCTGGGGTCTCTGCCGAGGCGAAGTAGAGCTCGAAGGTATACATCACAGCGCATTTTTACATGTGCGGACATGTAGTCAGATGCAGTCTAACTGTCGTCTAATGAAACAGGCCCGGTAGCATCGCTGCCCCATTTGCGAGTATTACTGTGGATTGATGACGGATAGCTAACGGTGTTTCCAAGAAATCCAACAAAACCCGTAGAGAAACCTGTTCAGAGCAAAGCTCAAATTTTAGCATCGTACTCGAGACGGTCTCGGCCATCGCACTGGGAATCGATGAAAGGTTAACCGAAGTTTTATGCGGTTCAGACGTTGTCACTGGGGTCTCTTCCGTGGCGAAGTAGAGCTCGAAGGTATACATCACTGCGCATTTTTACATGTGCGGAAGTGTAGTTAGATGCTGTGTAACTGTCGTCTAATGAACCAGGCCCAGCAGTTGCATCGCTGCCCCATTTGCGGTTATTACTGATGATTGATGACAGATAGCTGGCGTTGTTTCCAAGCAATCACATCTAAACCTGTACAGAAACCTGTTTAGTGGAAAGCTCGAATTTTTAGCATCGTACACTAGACGGTCTCGCCCATCGCACTGCGAATCGACGAAACGTTAACTGGAGTTTTATGTGGTTCAGAGGATGTCACTGGGGTCTCTGCCATGGTGAAGTAGAGCTCGATGGTATACATCACTGCGCATTGTTACAGGTGCGGAAGTGTAGTTAGATGCAGTGTAACTGTCGTCTGATGAAACAGGCACTGCAGTGGCATCGCTGTCCCCCTTGCGGGTATTACTGTAGATTGATGCCAGATAGCTTGCGTTGTTTCCAAGCAATCACAACAAAACCTGTACAGAAACCTGTCCAGAGCAAAGCTCGAAGTTTAGCATCGTACTCTAGACGATCTCGCCCATCGCACTGCGAATAAATGAGAGGTTAACCGAAGTTTTATGCGGTTCAGACGTTGTCCCTGGGGTCTCTTCCGTGGCGAATTAGAGCTCGAAGGTATACATCACTGCGCATTTTTACATGTGCGGAAGTGTAGTTAGATGCAGTGTAACTGCCGTCTAATGAAACAGGCCAAGCAGTTGCATCGCTGTCCCGCTTGCGGGTATTACTGTGGATTGATGCCGGATAACTAACGGTGTTTCCAGGAAATCCCAATAAAACATGTACAGGAACCTGTTCAAAGCAAAGCTCGAAATTTTAGCATCGTACTCTAGATAGACTCGCCAATCGCACTGGAAATCTATGGAAGGTTAACCGGTGTTTTATGCGGTTCAGAGGATGTCACTGGGGTCTCTTCCGTGGCGAATTAGAGCCCGAAGGTATATATCACTGCGCATTTTCACATGTGGGGGAGTGTAGTCAGATGCAGTGTAACTGTCGTCTAATGAGAGGGACCCTGCAGTGGCATCGCTGCCCCATTTTTGGGTATTACTGTGGATTGATGACGGATAGTTAACGGTGTTTCCAAGAAATCTAAAAAAACATGTACAGAAACCTGTACAGAGCAAAGCTTGAATTTTAAGCATCGTACTCTAGACGGTCTTGGCCATCGCACTGCGAATCGACGAACCGTTAACTGGAGTTTTATGCAGTTCAGACGATGTTACTGGTGTCTCTGCCGTGGCGAAGTAGGGCTCGAAGGTATACATCACTGCGCATTTTCACAAGTGCGGAAGTGTAGTCAGATGCAGTCTAGCTGTCGTCTAATGAGAGAGGTCCTGCAGCTGCATCGCTGTCCCCCTTGCGGGTATTACTGAGGATTGATGACAGATATCTTGTGTTGTTCCTTAGCAATCACAACAAAACCTGTACTGAAACCTGTTCAGAGCAAAGCTCGAATTTTAGCATCGTACTTTAGACGGTCTCGCCAATCGCACTGCGAATCGATGAAAGGTTAACCGGAGCTTTATGCGGTTCAGACGATGTCACTGGGGTCTCTGCGGTGGCGAAGTAGAGCTCGAAGGTATACATCACTGCGCATTTTTACATGTGCGGAAGTGTAAATAGATGCAGTATAACTGTCGTCTGTGACAGGCCCTGCAGTGGCATCGCTGCCCCATTTGCGGGTATTACTGAGGATTGATGACAGATAGCTTGCGTTGTTTCCTAGCAATCACAACAAAACCTGTACAGAAACATGTTCCGAGCAAAGCTCGAAGTTTGGAATCGTATTCTAAACGGTCTCGTCCATCGCACTGGGAATCGATGAAAGGTTTACCGGAGTTTTATGCGGTTCAGAGGATGATGTCACTGGGGTCTTGCCGTGGCGGCGTGGAGCTCGAAGGTTAACATCACTCGCATTTTTACATCTGCGAAAGTGTAGTTAGATGCATTGTAACTCTCGTCTAATGAGACAGGTCCTGCAGTGGCATCGCTGCCCCATTTGCGGTTATTACTGAGGATTGATGACGGATAGCTGGCGTTGTTTCCAAGCAATCACATCTAAACCTCTACAGAACCCTGTTCAGACCAAAGCTCGAATTTTTAGCATCGTACAATAGACGGTCTCGCCCATCGCACTGGGAATCGATGAAAAGTTAACCGGAGTTTTATGCGGTTCATAGGATGTCTCTGGGGTCTCATCCGTGGCGAAGTAGGCCTCGCAGGTATACATCCCTGTGCATTTTTTAAATGTGCGGAAGTGTCGTTCGGTGCCGTGTAGCTTTCGTCTAATGAGACAAACCTTGCACTGGCATCGCTGTCCCCCTTGCGGGCATTACTGTGGATTGATGACGGATAGCTAACGGTGTTTCCAAGCAATCCCAACAAATACTGTACAGCAGCCTGTTCAGAACAAAGCTCGAATTTTAGCATCGTACTCTAGATGGTCTCGCCCATCGCACTGCGAATCGATGAAAGGTTAACCGGAGTTTTATGTGGTTCAGACGATGTCACTGGGGCCTCTGCGGTGGCGAAGTAGAGCTTCAAGGTATACATCACTGCGCATTTATACATGTGCGGAAGTGCAGTCAGATGCTGTGTAACTGTAGTGTAATGAGGCAGGCGCTGCAGTGCCAACGCAGTCCCCTTTGCGGGTAATACTTATGATTGATTACTGATAGCTGGCGTTGTTTCCAAGCACTCACAACAAACCTTGTACAGAAACCTGTCCAGAGCAAAGCTCAAAGTTTAGCATCGTACTCTAGGCGCTCTCGCCCATCGCACTGCGAATCGATGAAAGGTTAACCGGAGTTTTATGCGGTACAGACGATGTCACAGGGGTCTCTGCCTAGGCGAAGTAAAGCTAGAAGGTATTCATAACTGCGCATTGTTACATGTGCGGATGTGTAGTCAGATGCAGTCTAACTGTCGTCTAATGAGACAGGCCCTGTAGCATCGCTGGCCCATTTGCGGGTTCTGCTGAGGATTGATGACGGATAGCTGGCTTTGTATCCTGACAATCACAACAAGACCTTTAGAGAAACTTGTTCAGAGCAAAGCACGAAGTTTAGTAACGTACTCTAGACGGTCTCGCCCATCGCACAGGGAATCGATGAAAGGTTAACCGGAGTTTTATGCGGCTCAGACGATGTCACTGGGGTCTCTGCCGTGGCGAAGTAGAGCTCGAAAGTATACATCACTGCGCATTTTTACATGTGCGGAATTGTAGTCTGATGCAGTCTAACTGTCGTCTAATGAGACAGGCCCGGTAGCATCGCTGCCCCATTTGCGAGTATTACTGTGGATTGATGACGGATAGCTAACGGTGTTTACAAGAAATCCGACAAAACCTGTAGAGAAACCTGTTCAGAGCAAAGCTGGAATTTTAGCATCGTATTCTAGACGGTCTCGCACATCGCACTGGGAATCGATGAAATGTTAACCGGAGTTTTATGCGGTACAGACAATGTCACTGGGGTCTCTGCCTAGGCGAAGTAAAGCTAGAAGGTATTCATCACTGCGCATTTTTACATGTGCGGATGTGTAGATAGATGCAGTGTAAATGTCGTGTAATGAGGCAGGCGCTGCAGGGCAATGCTGCAACCCTTGCGGGTATCAATGAGGATTGATGACGAATAGCTGGCGTTGTTTCCTAGCAATCACATCAAAACCTTTACAGAGACCTGTTCAGAGCAAAGCTCGAATTTTTAGCATCGTACACTATGCGGTCTCGCCCATCGCGATGGGAATCGATAAAAGGTTATCCGGAGTTTAATGCGGTTCAGAAGATGTCACTGGGGTCTCTGCCGTGGCGAAGTAGAGGTCGAAGGTATACATCACTGCGCTTTTTTACTTGTGCGGTCGTGTAGTCAGATGCAGTTTAACTGTCGCCTAATGAGACAAGCCCGGCATTGGCATCGCTGCCCCATTTGTGGGTATTACTGTGGACTGATGACGGATAGCTAACGGTGTTTCCAAGCAATCCCAACAGATCCTGTACAGCAACCTGTTCAGAACAAAGCTAGAATTTTTAGCATCGTACTCTAGACTCTAGACGGTCTCGCCTATCGCACTGCGAATCGATGAAATGTTAACCGGAGTCTTAAGCGGTTCAGATGATGTCACAGAGGTCTCTGCCGTGGCGAAGTAGAGCTCGAAGGTATACATCACTACGCATTTTTACATGTGCGGAAGTGCAGTCAGATGCAGTGTAACTGTCGTGTAATGAGGCAGGCGCTGCAGTGCAACGCTGCACCTGTTGCGGGTATCAATGAGGATTGATGACGGATAGCTGGCGTTGTTTTTTAGCAATCACATCAAAACCTTTACAGACCTGTTCAGAGCAAAGGTCGAATTTTTAGCATCGTACACTAGACGGTCTCGCCCATCGCGCTGGGAATCGATAAAAGGCAATCCGGAGTTTTATGCGGTTCAGAAGATGTCACTGGGGTCTCTGCCGTGGCGAAGTAGAGGTCGAAGGTATACATCACTGCGCTTTTTTACATGTGCGGATGTGTAGTCAGATGCAGTTTAACTCTCGTCGAATGAGACAAGCCCGGCATTGGCATCGCTGCCCCATTTGTGGGTATTACTGTGGACTGATGACGGATAGCTAACGGTGTTTCCAAGCAATCCCAACAGATTCTGTACAGCAACCTGTTCAGAGCAAAGCTCGAATTTTTAGCATCGTACTCTAGACTCTAGACGGTCTCGCCAATCGCACTGCGAATCGATGAAAGGTTAACCGGAGTTTTATGCGGTTCAGACGATGTCACAGGGGTCTCGGCGGTGGCGAAGTAGAGCTCGAAAGTATACGTCACCGGGCATATTTACATGTGCGGAAGTGCAGTCAGATGCAGTGTAACTGTCGTGTAATGAGGCAGGCGCTGTAGTGTCAACGCTGTCCCCCTTGCGGGTAATACTTATGATTGATGACGGATAGCTGGCGTTGTTTCCAAGCAATCACAACAAAACCTGCACAGAAACCTGTCCAGAGCAAGGCTCGAAGTCTAGCATCGTACTCTAGACGGTCGCGCCCATCGCACTGCGGATCGATGAAAGGTTAACCGGAGTTTTATGCGGTTCAGACGATGTCACTAGGGTCTCTGCCGTGGCTAAGTAGAGCTCGAAGGTATACACCACTGCGCTTTTTCACATGCGCGGAAGTGTAGTCAGATGCAGTTTAACTGTCGTCTAATGAGACAGGCCGTGCAGTGGAATCGCTGCCCCATTTGTGGGTATTACTGTGGATTGATGACGGATAGCTAACGGTGTTTTAAAGAAATCCCAATAAAACATGTACAGGAGCATGTTCAGACCAAAGCTCGAATTTTTAGCATCGTACTCTAGACGGTCTCGCCCATCGCACTGCGAATCGATGAAAGGTTAACCGGAGTTTTATGCGGTTCAGAGGATGATGTCACTGGGGTCTTGCCGTGGCGGCGTGGAGCTCGTAGGTATACATCACTCGCATTTTTACTTGTGAGGAAGTGTAGTTAGATGCAGTGTAAATGTCGTCTAATGAGACAGGCCCTGTAGCATCGCTGCCCCATTTGCGGGTATTACTGAGGATTGATAACGGATAGCTTGCGTTGTTTCCAAGCAATCACAACAAAACCTGTACAGAAACCTGTTCAGAGGACAGCTCGAAGTTTAGCATCGTACTGAAGACAGTCTCGCCCATCGCACTGCGAATCGATGAAGGGTTAACTGGAATTTTTTGCGGTTCAGATGATGTCACTGGGGTCTCTGCGATGGCGAAGTAGAGCTCGAAGGTATACGTCACCGGGCAATTTTACATGTGCGGAAGTGAAGTCAGATGCAGTGTAACTGTCGTGTAATGAGGCAGGCGCTGCATTGTCATCGCTGCCCCATTTGTGGGTATTACTGTCGACTGATGACGGATAGCTAACGGTGTTTCCAAGCAATCCCAACAAAACCTGTACAGAAAGCTGTTCAGAGCAAAGCTCGAATTTTAAACATCGTACACTAGATGGTCTCCCCCATCGCACTGGGAATCGATGAAAGGTTAACCGGAGTTTTATGCGGTTCAGAGGATGATGTCACTGAGGTCTTGCCGTGGCGGCGTGGAGCTCGAAGGTATACATCACTCGCATTTTTACATCTCCGGAAGTGTAGTTAGATGCATTTTAACTCTCGTGTAATGAGACAGGTCCTGCAGTGGCATCGCTGCCCCATTTGCTGTTATTACTGAGGATTGATGACGGATAGCTGGCGTTGTTTCCAAGCAATCACATCTAAACCTGTACAGAAACCTGTTCAGACCAAAGCTCGAATTTTTAGCATCGTACACTAGATGGTCTCGCCCATCGCGATGGCAATCGATGAAAGGTTAACCGGAGTTTTATGCGGTTGAGAGGATGTCACTGGGGTCTCAGCGGTAGCGAAGTAGAGCTCGAAGGTATACATCGGCGAAAATAACGAAGCGCCGACCAAAAGGTGTTGTCAAGTTGGAAGGACGTTTCGACTTCCACACGGAAGTCTTGTTCACTGATGGAAAAATTTCGCACACAAAGCTTAAGTACGTTGTGCTAATCGTCGCAGGCATCTAGCGTACGAGCGCGGTAGATTGCCGATGTTACGGTTGAGCGTCTGATCTGTTGTCTGGATAAACAAAGACTCCAGATACTGGCGTGACATCCAGTTTTTCTCACGGCCGATAATTGCCGCTTCTTCCCAAGCGATATCATGCTTCGTGTTTTCAACGTGTTCAGCCAGTGCGATGGAACAAGCCTTCTTTTTCTTGACATCATTCTTGTGCTCATTCAGCCGTCTTTCAAAGTTTCCGCTTTCGCCTATGTAGGAGTGATCGCAGTCTGAGCAGGGGATTTTATAAATTACTCCGGGAAACTTTTCCTTTTTTAGCTTGTCCTTTACGGACACCAACTCGTGACGAAGCTTGCACGCAGGCACGTGAGCTATATACACATCGTAGGTGCGAAAAACGCGGGCCAATGACTCGCTCACGCCTGGCACAAAGGGTATTGCAGCTCTGGCACGGCAAGGTAGGCGAACGGGATGAGCTGGTCTCGTTGTCTGCTGTATTACAGCGTTCACGAAGTGCTGTGGGTAGCCACACCTGTTGAGCTCGCGTCGCACTTGGCGTATGTCAGAGGCTTTTTCTTCGGGTTTCGAGCATATTCTTTCCGCACGACGGACGAGGGTAGAAACGACGGAGCGCTTATGGCACGTAGGATGGACTGAATTAAAGTGAAGGTATTGGCCTGTGTGCGTGTCCTTTCTGTACACCTTGAATGATAGGCGGTCATCACGTCGCTCCACCATGATGTCCAGAAAAGGAAGACGGCCAGAAATCTCCTCCTCGACGGTAAACTGGATGAAATCTTCCATGCTGTTCAAATCGTTCGTGAAACCATCCAAGGCATTCTTTTTGATTATGCAAAAGCAGTCATCAATGTACCGCAGGAAGACCTTCGGGCGCGGCTCGAACGAAGCCAAAGCGCGGCTTTCCAGTGCTTTCATTGTGAGGTTTGCGGTTGTGACCGAGATAGATGCTCCCATGGCAGTGCCATGAACCTGCTTGTAGACAGTGCCCCGAAAGATGAAGTACGTGTTCTTCAAGCAAAACTGCAGAAGCTTCAACAGGTCCGATGGATCGATGGGTGTCCTAGCACTCAGTCCGTCGTCGTCCCGAAGCGCTGAACGGCATACCTCCACCGCCAGATCCACGGGGACGCTGGTAAACAGTGATCTGACGTCAAATGACACTATTATCTCGTCGCTGTCAATCGTGATCTCGCGTATTTTTTCAGTAAAATCAAAGGAGTTGCGTACGAAAGTCGGTCTCTTGCCAACGAGTGGCGAAAAAACTTTGTGCAAGTAGCCTGAAAGCCGGTACAAGGGAGAGCGGGTAAAATCCACTTGTTCCAACGCACTGGCTGAACACGTTGAAAACACGAAGCATAATATCGCTTGGGAAGAAGCGGCAATTATCGGCCGTGAGAAAAACTGGATGTCACGCCAATATCTGGAGTCTTTGTTTATCCAGACAACAGATCAGACGCTCAACCGTTACATCGGCAATCTACCGCCGTCGTACGCTAGATGCCTGCGACGATTAGCACAACGTACATAAGCTTTGTGTGCGAAATTTTTCCATCAGTGAACAAGACTTCCGTGTGGAAGTCGAAACGCCCTTCCAACTTGACAACACCTTTTGGTCGGCGCTTCGTTATTTTCGCCAATGTATTCACCCGACCAGACGAGATTTTGTCGAACCTTAGATTTCTTCGAAGGTATACATCACTGCGCATTTTACATGTGCGGAAGTGTAGTCAGATGCAGCCTAACGGTCGTCTAATGAGACAGGTGCTGCAGCTGTATCGCTGTCCCCCTTGCGGGTATTACTGTGGATTGATGCCGGATAGCTAACGGTGTTTCCACGAAATCCCAATAAAACATGTACAGGAACCTGTTCAGAGCAATGCTCAAAGTTTTATCATCGTACTCTAGACGGACTCGCCCTTCGCACTGGGAATCGATGAAAGGTTAACCGTAGTTTTATGCGGTTCAGACGATGTCACTGGGGTCTCAGCGGTGGCGAAGTAGAGCTCCAAGGTGTACATCACTGCGCATTTTTACATGTGCGGAAGTGTAGTTAGATGCAGTGTACTTGTCGTCTAATCACACAGACCCTGCAGTGGCAGCGCTGTCGCCCTTGCGGGTATTATTGTGGATTGATGACGGATAGCTGGCGTTGTTTCCAAGCAATCACAACAAAACCTTTACAAAAACCTGTCCAGAGCAAAGCTTGAAGTTTACCATCGTACTCTAGACGGTCTCGCCCATCGCACTGCGAATCGATGAAAGGTTAACCGGTGTCTTAAGCGGTTCAGATGATGTCACTGGGGTCTCTGCCGTGGCGAAGTAGAGCTAGAAGGTATACATCGCTGCGCATTTTTACATGATCGGAAGTGTAGTTAGATGCAGTATAACTGTCGTCTGAGACAGGCCCTCCAGTGGCATCGCTGTAACCTTTGCAGGTATTGCTGTGGATTGGTGACGGATAGCTAACGGTGTTTTAAAGAAATCCCAATAACACATGTACAGGAACCTGTTCAGACCAAAGCTCAAATTTTTAGCATCGTACACAAGACGGTCTCGCCCATCGCACAAGGAATCAATGAAAGGTTAACCGGCGTTTTATGCGATTCAGACGATGTCACTCGGGTCTCTGCCGTGGCGAACTAGAGCTCGAAGGTAAACATGCATCACTGCGCATTTTTACATCTGCGGAAGTGCAGTCAGATGCAGTGTAACTGTCATGTAATGAGGCAGGCGCTGCAGTGCAACGCTGCACCCCTTGCGGGTATCAATGAGGAATAATGACGGATAGCTGGCGTTGTTTCCTAGCAATCACAACAAAACTTGTACAGAAACATGTTCAGAGCAAAGCTCGAAGTTTTGCATCGTACTCTAGACGATCTCACCCATCGCACTGGGAATCGATGAAAGGTTAACCGGAGTTTGATGCGGTTCAGAGAATGGCAATTGGGGTCTCTGCTGTGGCAAAGTAGAGCTCGAAGGTATACATAACTGCGCATTTTCACATGTGCGGAAGTGTAGTGAGATGCAGTATAACTGTCGTCTGAGACAGGCCCTGCACTGGCATCGCTGCCCCATTTGCGGGTATTACTGAGGATTGATGACAGATAGCTTGCGTTGTTTCCTAGCAATCACAACAAATCCTGTTCAGAGCAAAGCTCGAAGTTTAGCATCGTACTGAAGACGGTCTCGCCCATCGCACTGCGAATCGATGAAAGGTTAACCGGAGTTTTTTTGCGGTTCGGACGATGTCACTGGTGTCTCTGCGGTGGCGAAGTAGAGCTCGAAGGTATACGTCACCGGGGATTTTTACATGTGCGGAAGTGCAGTCAGATGCAGTGTAACTGTCGTGTAATGAGGCAGGCGCTGCAGTGGCATCGCTGCCCCATTTCTGTGTATTACTGTCGACTGATGACGGATAGCTAACGGTGTTTCCAAGCAATCACAAAAAAACCTGTAGAGAAACCTGTCCAGTGCAAAGCTCGTAGTTTAGCATCGTACTCTAGACGGTCTCGCCCATCGCACTGCGAATCAATGAAAGGTTAACCGGAGTCTTAAGCGGTTAAGAAGATGTCACTGGGGTCTCTGCCGTGGCGAAGTAGAGGTCGAAGGTATACATCACTGCGCATTTCTACATGTGCGGAAGTCTAGTTAGATGCAGTGTAACTGTCGTCTGAGACAGGCCCTGCAGTGCCATCGCTGAAACCTTTGCAGGTATAACTGTGGATTGATGACGGATAGCTAATTGTGTTTTAAAGCAATCCCAATAACACATGTACAGGAACCTGTTCAGACCAAAGCTCAAATTTTTAGCATCGCACTCAAGATGGTCTCGCCCATCGCACTGGGAATCGATGAAAGGTTAACCGGAGTTTTATGCGGTTCAGAGGATGTCACTGAGGTCTCTGCCATGGCGAAGTAGAGCTGGAAGGTATACGTCACTGCGCATATTTACATGTGAGGAAGTGCAGTCAGATGCAGTGTAACTGTCGTGTAATGAGGCAGGCGCTGCAGTGCAATGCTGCAACCCTTGCGGGTATCTATGATGATTGATGACGGATAGCTAGCGTTGTTTCCTAGCAATCACAACAAAACCTATACAGAAACCTGTTCAGAGAAAAGCTTGAATTTTTAGCGTCGTACACTAGACGGTCTCGCCCATCGCACTGGGTATCGATGAAAGGTTAACCGGAGTTTTATGCGGTTCAGACGATGTCACTGGGGTCTCTGCCGTGGCGAAGTAGAGTTCGAAGGTATACATCACTGCGAATGTTTACGCGTGCGGATGTGTAGTCAGATGCAGTCAAACTGTCGTCCAATGAGACAGGCCCGGTAGCACCGCTGCCCCATTTGCGAGTATTACTGTGGATTGATGACGAATAACAAACGGTGTTTACAGAAATTCAACAAAACCTGTAGAGAAACCTGTTCAGAGCAAAGCTCGAATTTTAGCATCTACTCGTGACGGTCTCGGCCATCGCACTGCGAATCGACGAAACGTTAACTGGAGTTTTATGTGGTTCAGAGGATGTCACTGGGGTCTCTGCCGTGGCGAAGTAGAGCTCATAGGTATACATCACTGCGAATTTTTACATGTGCGGAAGTGTAGTTAGATGCAGTCTAACTGTCGTCTAATGACACAGGCCATGCAGTTGCATCGCTGTCCCCCTTGCGGTTATTACTTGTGATTGATGCCGGATAGCTAACGGTGTTTCCAAGAAATCCCAATAAAACATGTACAGGAACCTATTCAGAGCAAAGCTCGAATTTTTAGCATCGTACTCTAGACAGACTCGCCCATCGCACTGGGAATCGATGAAAGGTTAACAGGAGTTTTATGCGGTTCAGACGATGTCACTGGTGTCTCTCCCGTGGCGAAGTAGAGCTCGAAGGTATGCATCACTGCGCATTTTCACATGTGGGGAAGTGTAATCAGATGCAGTCTAACTGTTGTCTAACGAGACAGGCCCTGCAGTGGGATCGCTGCCCTATTTGTGGGTGTTACTGTGGATTGATGACGGATAGCTGGCGTTGTTTTGAAACAATCACAAGAAAACCTGTCCAGAGCAAAGCTCGAAGTTTACCATCGTACTCTAGACGGTCTCGCCCATCGCACTGCGAATCGATGAAAGGTTAACCGGAGTCTTAAGCGGTTCAAAGGATGTCACTGGGGTCTCTGCCGTGGCGAAGTAGAGCTCGAAAGTATACATCACTGCGCATTTTTACATGTGCGGAAGTGTAGTTAGATGCAGTATAACTGTCGTTTGAGACAGGCCCTGCAGTGGCATCGCTGCCCCATTTGCGGGTATTACGGAGGATTGATGACGGATAGCTAACGGTGTTTTAAAGAAATCCCAATAAATCATGTACAGGAACCTGTTCAGACCAAAGCTCAAATTTTTAGCATCGTACTCAAGACGGTCTCGCCCATCGCACTAGGAATCAATGAAAGGTTAACCGGAGTTTTATGCGATTCAGACGAGGTCACTGGGGTCTCTGCCATGGCGAAGTAGAGCTCGAAGGTAAACATACATCACTGCGCATTTTTACATGTGCGGAAGTGCACTCAGATGCAGAGTAACTGTCGTGTAATGAGGCCGGCGCTACAGTGCAGCGCTGCACCCCTTGCGGGTATTAATGAGGAATAATGACGGATAGCTGGCGTTGTATCCTGGCAATCGCAAAAAAAACTGTAGAGAAACCTGTTTAGAGCAAAGCTCGAATTTTAGCATCGTACTCTAGACGGTCTCGGCCATCGCACTGCGAATCGACGAAACGTGAACTGGAGTTTTAGTTGGTTCAGAGGATGTCACTGAGGTCTCTGCCATGCCGAAGTAGAGCTCGAAGGTATACATCACTGCGCATTTTTACATGTGCGGAAGTGTAGTTAGATGCAGTGTAACTGTCGTCTAATGAGACAGGCCCTGCAGTGGCATCGCAGTCCCCCTTGCGGGAATTACTGTGGATTGATGACAGATAGCTAACGGTGTTTCCAAGAAATCCAACAAAACCTGTACAGGAGCCTGTTCAGAGCAAAGCACGAAGTTTATTATCGTACTCTAGACGGTCTCGCCCATCGCACTGCGAATCGATGAAAGGTTCACTGGATTTTTATGCGGTTCAGAGAATGTCACTGGGGTCTCTGCCATGGCGAAGTAGAGCTCGAAGGTATACATCTCTGCGCTTTTTACATGTGCGGTAATGTACTTAGATGCAGCGCAACTGTCGTCTAATGAGACAAGCCCTGCAGTACAATCGCTGTCCCCATTGCGGGAATTACTGTGGATTGATGACGGATAGTTAACGGCGTTTCCAAGAAATCCAACAAAACCTGCACAGGAACCTGTTCAGAGCAAAGCAAGAAGTCTAACATCGTACTCTAGACGGTCTCGCGCATCGCAATGGGAATCGATGAAAGGTTAACGGGAATTTTATGCGGTTCAGAGGATGTCAATGGTGTGCCTGCCGTGGCGAGGTAGAGCTCGAAGGTATACATCGCTGCGCATTTTCACATGTGCGGAAGTTTTGTCAGATGCAGTCTAACTGTCGTCTAATGTGACAGGCCCTGCAGTGGCATCGGTGCCCTTTTTGTGGGTATTATTGTGGATTGATGACGGACAGCTGGCGTTGTTTCCAAGCAATCACAACAAAACCTTTACAAAAACCTGTCCAGAGCAAAGCTCGAAGTTTACCATGGTACACTAGACAGTCTCGCCCATCGCACTGCGAATCGATGAAAGGTTAACTGGAGTCTTAAGCGGTTCAAATGATGTCACAGGGGTCTCTGCCGTGGCGAAGTAGAGCTCGAAGGTATACATCACTACGCATTTTTACATGTGCGGAAGTGTAGTTAGATGCTGTGTAACTGTCGTCTAATGAAACAGGCCCAGCAGTTGCATCGCTGCCCCATTTGCGGTTATTACCGAGGATTGATGACCGATAGCTGGCGTTGTTTCCAGGCAATCACATCTAAACCTGTACAGAAACCTGTTCAAAGGAAAGCTCGAATTTTTAGCATCGTGCACTAGACGGTCTCGCCCATCGCACTGCGAATCGACGAAACGTTAACTGGAGTTTTATGTGGTTCAGAGGATGTCACTGGGGTCTCTGCCGTGGTGAAGTAGAGCTCGAAGGTATACATAACTGCGCATTGTTACATGTGCGGAAGTGTAGTTAGATGCAGTATAACTGTTGTCTGAGACAGGCCCTGCAGTGTCAACGGTGCCCCATTTGCGGGTATTACTGAGGATTGATGACAGATAGCTTGCGTTGTTTCCTAGCAATCACAACAAAACCTGTACAGAAACATGTTCAGAGCAAAGCTCGAAGTTTAGCAACGTACTCTAGACGGTCTCGTCCATCGCACTGGGAATCGATGAGAGGTTTACCGGAGTTTTATGCGGTTCAGAGGATCTTGTCACTGGGGTCTTGCCGTGGCGGCGTGGAACTCGAAGGTATACATCACTCGCATTTTTACATCTCCGGAAGTGTAGTTAGATGCATTTTAACTCTCGTGTAATGAGACAGGTCCTGCAGTGGCATCGCTGCCCCATTTGCTGTTATTACTGAGGATTGATGACGGATAGCTGGCGTTGTTTCCAAGCAATCACGTCTAAACCTCTACAGAACCCTGTTCAGACCAAAGCTCGAATTTTTAGCATCGTACACTAGACGGTCTCGCCCATCGCACTGGGAATCGATGAAAAGTTAACCGGAGTTTTATGCGGTTAAGAGGATGTCACTGGGGTCTCAGTGGTAGCGAAGTAGAGCTTGAAGGTGTACATCACTGCGCATTTTTACATGTGCGGAAGTGTAGTTAGATGCAGTGTACTTGTCGTCTAATCACACAGGCCCTGCAGTGGCATCGCTGCCGCCCTTGCGGGTATTATTGTGGATTGATGACGGATAGCTAATGGTGTTTCCAAGCAATCCCAACAAAATCTGTACTGGAACCTGTTCAGAGCAAAGCTCGAATTTTTAGCATCGTACTCTAGACGGTCTCGGCCATCGCACTGCGAATCGATGAAAGATTAACCGGAGTTTTATGCGGTTCAGAGGATGTCACTGGGGTCTCTGCCGTGGCGAAGTAGAGCTCGAAGGTATACGTACATCACTGCGCATTTTTACATGTGCGGAAGTGCAGTCAGATGCAGTGTGAATGTCGTGTAAAGAGGCTGGCGCTGCAGTGCAACGCTGCACCCCTTCCGGGTAATAATGAGGATTGATGACGGATAGCTGGCGTTGTTTCCTAGCAATCACAACAAAACCTGTACAGAAACCTGTTCAGAGCAAAGGTCGAAGTTTAGCATCGTATTCTAGACGGTCTCGCACATCGCACTGGGAATCGATGAAAGGTTAACGGGAGTTTTATGCGGTACAGACGATGTCACTGGGGTCTCTGCCTAGGCGAAGTAAAGCTAGAAGGTATTCATCACTGCGCATTTTTACATGTGCGGATGTGTAGATAGATGCAGTGTAAATGTCGTGTAATGAGGCAGGCGCTGCAGGGCAATGCTGCAACCCTTGCGGGTATCAATGAGGATTGATGACGGATAGCTGGCGTTGTTTCCTAGCAATCACATCAAAACCTTTACAGAGACCTGTTCAGAGCAAAGCTCGAATTTTTAGCATCGTACACTATGCGGTCTCGCCCATCGCGCTGGGAAGCGATAAAAGGTTATCCGGAGTTTTATGCGGTTCAGAAGATGTCACTGGGGTCTCTGCCGTGGCGAAGTAGAGGTCGAAGGTATACATCACTGCGCTTTTTTACTTGTGCGGTCGTGTAGTCAGATGCAGTTTAACTGTCGTCTAATGAGACAAGCCCGGCATTGGCATCGCTGCCCCATTTGTGGGTATTACTGTGGACTGATGACGGATAGCTAACGGTGTTTCCAAGCAATCCCAACAGGTCCTGTACAGCAACCTGTTCAGAGCAAAGCTAGAATTTTTAGCATCGTACTCTAGACTCTAGACGGTCTCGCCTATCGCACTGCGAATCGATGAAAGGTTAACCGGAGTCTTAAGCGGTTCAGATGATGTCACAGAGGTCTCTGCCGTGGCGAAGTAGAGCTCGAAAGTATACGTCACCGGGCATTTTTACGTGTGCGGAAGTGCAGTCAGATGCAGTGTAACTGTCGTGTAATGAGGCAGGCGCTGTAGTGTCAACGCTGTCCCCCTTGCGGGTAATACTTATGATTGATGACGGATAGCTGGCGTTGTTTCCAAGCAATCACAACAAAACCTGCACAGAAACCTGTTCAGAGCAAAGGTCGAAGTTTAGCATCGTATTCTAGACGGTCTCGCACATCGCACTGGGAATCGATGAAAGGTTAACGGGAGTTTTATGCGGTACAGACGATGTCACTGGGGTCTCTGCCTAGGCGAAGTAAAGCTAGAAGGTATTCATCACTGCGCATTTTTACATGTGCGGATGTGTAGATAGATGCAGTGTAAATGTCGTGTAATGAGGCAGGCGCTGCAGTGCAACGCTGCACCTCTTACGGGTATCAATGAGGATTGATGACGGATAGCTGGCGTTGTTTCCTAGCAATCACATCAAAACCTTTACAGACCTGTTCAGAGCAAAGCTCGAATTTTTAGCATCGTACACTAGACGGTCTCGCCCAACGCGCTGGGAATCGATAAAAGGCTATCCGGAGTTTTATGCGGTTCAGAAGATGTCACTGGGGTCTCTGCCGTGGCGAAGTAGAGGTCGAAGGTATACATCACTGCGCTTTTTTACATGTGCGGATGTGTAGTCAGATGCAGTTTAACTCTCGTCGAATGAGACAAGCCTGGCATTGGCATCGCTGCCCCATTTGTGGGTATTACTGTGGACTGATGACGGATAGCTAACGGTGTTTCCAAGCAATCCCAACAGATTCTGTACAGCAACCTGTTCAGAGCAAAGCTCAAATTTTTAGCATCGTACTCTAGACTCTAGACGGTCTCGCCAATCGCACTGCGAATCGATGAAAGGTTAACCGGAGTTTTATGCGGTTCAGACGATGTCACTGGGGTCTCGGCGGTGGCGAAGTAGAGCTCGAAAGTATACGTCACCGGGCATTTTTACATGTGCGGAAGTGCAGTCAGATGCAGTGTAACTGTCGTGTAATGAGGCAGGCGCTGTAGTGTCAACGCTGTCCCCCTTGCGGGTAATACTTATGATTGATGACGGATAGCTGGCGTTTTTTCCAAGCAATCACAACAAAACCTGCACAGAAACCTGTCCAGAGCAAGGCTCGAAGTCTAGCATCGTACTCTAGACGGTCGCGCCCATCGCACTGCGAATCGAATGAAGGTTAACCGGAGTCTTAAGCGATTCAGAGGATGTCACTGGGGTCTCTGCCGTGGCGAAGTAGAGCTCGAAGGTATACATCACTGCGCATTTTTACATGTGCGGAAGTGTAGTTAGATGCAGTATAACTGTCGTCTGAGACAGGCCCTGCAGTGGCATCGCTGCCCCTTTTGCGGGTATTACTGAGGATTGATGACAGATAGCTTGCGTTGTTTCCTTGCAATCACAACAAAACCTGTACAGAAACCTGTTCAGAGCAAAGCTCGAAGTTTAGCATCGTACGCAAGACGGTCTCGCCCATCGCACTGCGGATCGATGAAAGGTTAACCGGAGTTTTATGCGGTTCAGACGATGTCACTGGGGTCTCTGCCGTGGCGAAGTAGAGCTCGAAGGTATACACCACTGCATATCTTCACATGTGCGGAAGTGTAGTCAGATGCAGTTTAACTGTCGTCTAATGAGACAGGCCGTGCAGTGGAATCGCTGCCCCATTTGTGGGTATTACTGTGGATTGATGACGGATAGCTAACGGTGTTTTAAAGAAATCCCAATGAAACATGTACAGGAGCATGTTCAGACCAAAGCTCGAATTTTTAGCATCGTACTCTAGACGGTCTCGCCCATCGCACTGCGAATCGATGAAAGGTTAACCGGAGTTTTATGCGGTTCAGAGGATGATGTCACTGGGGTCTTGCCGTGGCGGCGTGGAGCTCGTAGGTATACATCACTCGCATTTTTACTTGTGAGGAAGTGTAGTTAGATGCAGTGTAAATGTCGTCTAATGAGACAGGCCCTGTAGCATCGCTGCCCCATTTGCGGGTATTACTGAGGATTGATAACGGATAGCTGGCGTTGTATCTTAGGAATCACAACAAAACCTGTAGAGAAACCTCTTCAGAGCAAAGCTCGAAGTCTAGCATCGTAGTGTAGACGGTCTCGCCCATCGCACTGCGAATCGATGAAAGGTGAACCGGAGTCTTAAGCGATTCCGAGGATGTCACTGGGGTCTCTGCCGTGGCGAAGTAGAGCTCGAAGGTATACATCACTGCGCATTTTTACATGTGCGGAAGTGTAGTTAGATGTAGTATAACTGTCGTCTGAGACAGGCCCTGCAGTGGCATCGCTGCCCCTTTTGCGGGTATTACTGAGGATTGATGACAGATAGCTTGCGTTGTTTCCTAGCAATCACAACAAAACCTGTACAGAAACCTGTTCAGAGGACAGCTCGAAGTTTAGCATCGTACTGAAGACAGTCTCGCCCATCGCACTGCGAATCGATGAAGGGTTAACCGGAGTTTTTTGCGGTTCAGATGATGTCACTGGGGTCTCTACGGTGGCGAAGTAGAGCTCGAAGGTATACGTCACCGGGCAATTTTACATGTGCGGAAGTGAAGTCAGATGCAGTGTAACTGTCGTGTAATGAGGCAGGCGCTGCATTGTCATCGCTGCCCCATTTGTGGGTATTACTGTCGACTGATGACGGATAGCTAATGGTGTTTCCAAGCAATCCCAACAAAACCTGTACAGAAAACTGTTCAGAGCAAAGCTCGAATTTTAAACATCGTACACTAGATGGTCTCCCCCATCGCACTGGGAATCGATGAAAGGTTAACCGGAGTTTTATGCGGTTCAGAGGATGATGTCACTGAGGTCTTGCCGTGGCGGCGTGGAGCTCGAAGGTATACATCACTCGCATTTTTACATCTCCGGAAGTGTAGTTAGATGCATTTTAACTCTCGTGTAATGAGACAGGTCCTGCAGTGGCATCGCTGCCCCATTTGCTGTTATTACTGAGGATTGATGACGGATAGCTGGCGTTGTTTCCAAGCAATCACATCTAAACCTGTACAGAAACCTGTTCAGACCAAAGCTCGAATTTTTAGCATCGTACACTACACGGTCTCGCCCATCGCGATGGCAATCGATGAAAGGTTAACCGGAGTTTTATGCGGTTCAGAGGATGATGTCACTGAGGTCTTGCCGTGGCGGCGTGGAGCTCGAAGGTATACATCACTCGCATTTTTACATCTCCGGAAGTGTAGTTAGATGCATTTTAACTCTCGTGTAATGAGACAGGTCCTGCAGTGGCATCGCTGCCCCATTTGCTGTTATTACTGAGGATTGATGACGGATAGCTGGCGTTGTTTCCAAGCAATCACATCTAAACCTCTACAGAAACCTGTTCAGACCAAAGCTCGAATTTTTAGCATCGTACACTAGACGGTCTCGCCCATCGCGATGGCAATCGATGAAAGGTTAACCGGAGTTTTATGCGGTTGAGAGGATGTCACTGGGGTCTCAGCGGTAGCGAAGTAGAGCTCGAAGGTATACATCGGCGAAAATAACGAAGCGCCGACCAAAAGGTGTTGTCAAGATGGAAGGACGTTTCGACTTCCACACGGAAGTCTTGTTCACTGATGGAAAAATTTCGCACACAAAGCTTATGTACGTTGTGCTAATCGTCGCAGGCATCTAGCGTACGACGGCGGTAGATTGCCGATGTAACGGTTGAGCGTCTGATCTGTTGTCTGGATAAACAAAGACTCCAGATACTGGCGTGACATCCAGTTTTTCTCACGGCCGATAATTGCCGCTTCTTCCTAAGCGATATCATGCTTCGTGTTTTCAACGTGTTCAGCCAGTGCGATGGAACAAGCCTTCTTTTTCTTGACATTATTCTTGTGCTCATTCAGCCGTCTTTCAAAGTTTCCGCTTTCGCCTATGTAGGAGTGATTGCAGTCTGAGCAGGGGATTTTATAAATTACTCCGGGAAACTTTTCCTTTTTTAGCTTGTCCTTTACGGACACCAACTCGTGACGAAGCTTGCACGCAGGCACGCGAGCTATGTGCACATCGTAGCTGCGAAAAACGCGGGCCAATGACTCGCTCACGCCTGGCACATAGGGTATTGCAGCTCGGGCACGGCAAGGTAGGCGAACGGGCTGAGCTGGTCTCGTTGTCTGCTGTATTACAGCGTTCAAGATGTGCTGTGGGTAGCCACACCTGTTGAGCTCGCGTCGCACTTGGCGTATGTCAGAGGCTTTTTCTTCGGGTTTCGAGCGTATTCTTTCCGCACGACGGACGAGGGTAGAAACGACGGAGCGCTTATGGCACGTAGGATGGACTGAATTAAAGTGAAGGTATTGGCCTGTGTGCGTGTCCTTTCTGTACACCTTGAATGATAGGCGGTCATCACGTCGCTCCACCATGATGTCCAGAAAAGGAAGAGGGCCAGAAATCTCCTCCTCGACGGTAAACTGGATGAAATCTTCCATGCTGTTCAAATCGTTCGTGAAACCATCCAAGGCATTCTTTTTGATTATGCAAAAGCAGTCATCCATGTACCGCAGGAAGACCTTCGGGCGCGGCTCGAACGAAGCCAAAGCGCGGCTTTCCAGTGCTTCCATTGTGAGGTTTGCGGTTGTGACCGAGATAGATGCTCCCATGGCAGTGCCATGAACCTGCTTGTAGACAGTGCCCCGAAAGATGAAGTACGTGTTCTTCAAGCAAAACTGCAGAAGCTTCAACAGGTCCGATGGATCGATGGGTGTCCTAGCACTCAGTCCGTCGTCGTCCCGAAGCGCTGAACGGCATACCTCCACCGCCAGATCCACGGGGACGCTGGTGAACAGTGATCTGACGTCAAATGACACTATTATCTCGTCGCTGTCAATCGTGATTTCGCGTATTTTTTCAGTAAAATCAAAGGAGTTGCGTACGAAAGTCGGTCTCTTGCCAACGAGTGGCGAAAAAACTTTGTGCAAGTAGCCTGAAAGCCGGTACAAGGGAGAGCGGGTAAAATCCACTTGTTCCAACGCACTGGCTGAACACGTTGAAAACACGAAGCATAATATCACTTGGGAAGAAGCGGCAATTATCGGCCGTGAGAAAAACTGGATGTCACGCCAATATCTGGAGTCTTTGTTTATCCAGACAACAGATCAGACGCTCAACCGTTACATCGGCAATCTACCGCCATCGTACGCTAGATGCCTGCGACGATTAGCACAACGTTTCTAAGCTTTGTGTGCGAAATTTTTTCATCAGTGAACAAGACTTCCGTGTGGAAGTCGAAACGCCCTTCCAACTTGACAACACCTTTTGGTCGGCGCTTCGTTATTTTCGCCAATGTATTCACCCGACCAGACGAGATTTTGTCGAACCTTAGATTTCTTCGAAGGTATACATCACTGCGCATTTTACATGTGCGGAAGTGTAGTCAGATGCAGCCTAACTGTCGTCTCATGAGACAGGTGCTGCAGCTGTATCGCTGTCCCCCTTGCGGGTATTACTGTGGATTGATGCCGGATAGCTAACGGTGTTTCCACGAAATCCCAATAAAACATGTACAGGAACCTGTTCAGAGCAATGCTCAAAGTTTTGTCATCGTACTCTAGACGGACTCGCCCTTCGCACTGGGAATCGATGAAAGGTTAACCGTAGTTTTATGCGGTTCAGACGATGTCACTGGGGTCTCAGCGGTAGCGAAGCAGAGCTCGAAGGTGTACATCACTGCGCATTTTTACATGTGCGGAAGTGTAGTTAGATGCAGTGTACTTGTCGTCTAATCACACAGACCCTGCAGTGGCAGCGCTGTCGCCCTTGCGGGTATTATTGTGGATTGATGACGGATAGCTGGCGTTGTTTCCAAGCAATCACAACAAAACCTTTACAAAAACCTGTCCAGAGCAAAGCTTGAAGTTTACCATCGTACTCTAGACGGTCTCGCCCATCGCACTGCGAATCGATGAAAGGTTAACCGGTGTCTTAAGCGGTTCAGATGATGTCACTGGGGTCTCTGCCGTGGCGAAGTAGAGCTAGAAGGTATACATCACTGCGCATTTTTACATGATCGGAAGGTTAGTTAGATGCAGTATAACTGTCGTCTGAGACAGGCCCTCCAGTGGCATCGCTGTAACCTTTGCAGGTATTGCTGTGGATTGGTGACGGATAGCTAACGGTGTTTTAAAGAAATCCCAATAACACATGTACAGGAACCTGTTCAGACCAAAGCTCAAATTTTTAGCATCGTACACAAGACGGTCTCGCCCATCGCACAAGGAATCAATGAAAGGTTAACCGGCGTTTTATGCGATTCAGACGATGTCACTCGGGTCTCTGCCGTGGCGAACTAGAGCTCGAAGGTAAACATGCATCACTGCGCATTTTTACATCTGCGGAAGTGCAGTCAGATGCAGTGTAACTGTCATGTAATGAGGCAGGCGCTGCAGTGCAACGCTGCACCCCTTGCGGGTATCAAAAAGGAATAATGACGGATAGCTGGCGTTGTTTCCTAGCAATCACAACAAAACTTGTACAGAAACATGTTCAGAGCAAAGCTCGAAGTTTTGCATCGTACTCTAGACGATCTCACCCATCGCACTGGGAATCGATGAAAGGTTAACCGGAGTTTTATGCGGTTCAGAGAATGGCAATTGGGGTCTCTGCTGTGGCAAAGTAGAGCTCGAAGGTATACATAACTGCGCATTTTCACATGTGCGGAAGTGTAGTGAGATGCAGTATAACTGTCGTCTGAGACAGGCCCTGCACTGGCATCGCTGCCCCTTTTGCGGGTATTACTGAGGATTGATGACAGATAGCTTGCGTTGTTTCCTAGCAATCACAACAAATCCTGTTCAGAGCAAAGCTCGAAGTTTAGCATCGTACTGAAGACGGTCTCGCCCATCGCACTGCGAATCGATGAAAGGTTAACCGGAGTTTTTTTGCGGTTCGGACGATGTCACTGGTGTCTCTGCGGTGGCGAAGTAGAGCTCGAAGGTATACGTCACCGGGCATTTTTACATGTGCGGAAGTGCAGTCATATGCAGTGTAACTGTCGTGTAATGAGGCAGGCGCTGCAGTGGCATCGCTGCCCCATTTCTGTGTATTACTGTCGACTGATGACGGATAGCTAACGGTGTTTCCAAGCAATCACAAAAAAACCTGTAGAGAAACCTGTCCAGAGCAAAGCTCGAAGTTTAGCATCGTACTCTAGACGGTCTCGCCCATCGCACTGCGAATCAATGAAAGGTTAACCGGAGTCTTAAGCGGTTCAGAAGATGTCACTGGGGTCTCTGCCGTGGCGAAGTAGAGGTCGAAGGTATACGTCACTGCGCATATTTACATGTGAGGAAGTGCAGTCAGATGCAGTGTAACTGTCGTGTAATGAGGCAGGCGCTGCAGTGCAATGCTGCAACCCTTGCGGGTATCTATGATGATTGATGACGGATAGCTAGCGTTGTTTCCTAGCAATCACAACAAAACCTATACAGAAACCTGTTCAGAGCAAAGCTTGAATTTTTAGCGTCGTACACTAGACGGTCTCGCCCATCGCACTGGGTATCGATGAAAGGTTAACCGGAGTTTTATGCGGTTCAGACGATGTCACTGGGGTCTCTGCCGTGGCGAAGTAGAGTTCGAAGGTATACATCACTGCGAATGTTTACGCGTGCGGATGTGTAGTCAGATGCAGTCAAACTGTCGTCCAATGAGACAGGCCCGGTAGCACCGCTGCCCCATTTGCGAGTATTACTGTGGATTGATGACGGATAACAAACGGTGTTTACAGAAATTCAACAAGACCTGTAGAGAAACCTGTTCAGAGCAAAGCTCGAATTTTAGCATCTACTCGTGACGGTCTCGGCCATCGCACTGCGAATCGACGAAACGTTAACTGGAGTTTTATGTGGTTCAGAGGATGTCACTGGGGTCTCTGCCGTGGCGAAGTAGAGCTCATAGGTATACATCACTGCGCATTTTTACATGTGCGGAAGTGTAGTTAGATGCAGTCTAACTGTCGTCTAATGACACAGGCCCAGCAGTTGCATCGCTGTCCCCCTTGCGGTTATTACTGTGGATTGATGCCGGATAGCTAACGGTGTTTCCAAGAAATCCCAATAAAACATGTACAGGAACCTATTCAGAGCAAAGCTCGAATTTTTAGCATCGTACTCTAGACAGACTCGCCCATCGCACTGGGAATCGATGAAAGGTTAACAGGAGTTTTATGCGGTTCAGACGATGTCACTGGTGTCTCTCCCGTGGCGAAGTAGAGCTCGAAGGTATACATCACTGCGCATTTTCACATGTGCGGAAGTGTAATCAGATGCAGTCTAACTGTCGTCTAACGAGACAGGCCCTGCAGTGGGATCGCTGCCCTATTTGTGGGTGTTACTGTGGATTGATGACGGATAGCTGGCGTTGTTTTGAAACAATCACAACCAAACCTGTCCAGAGCAAAGCTCGAAGTTTACCATCGTACTCTAGACGGTCTCGCCCATCGCACTGCGAATCGATGAAAGGTTAACCGGAGTCTTAAGCGGTTCAAAGGATGTCACTGGGGTCTCTGCCGTGGCGAAGTAGAGCTCGAAAGTATACATCACTGCGCATTTTTACATGTGCGGAAGTGTAGTTAGATGCAGTGTAACTGTCGTCTGAGACAGGCCCTGCAGTGGCATCGCTGCCCCATTTGCGGGTATTACGGAGGATTGATGACGGATAGCTAACGGTGTTTCCAAGAAATCCAACAAACCCTGCACAGGAACCTGTTCAGAGCAAAGCACGAAGTTTAGTATCGTACTCTAGACGGTCTCGCCCATCGCACTGCGAATCGATGAAAGGTTCACTGGATTTTTATGCTGTTCAGAGAATGTCACTGGGGTCTCTGCCATGGCGAAGTAGAGCTCGAAGGTATACATCTCTGCGCTTTTTACATGTGCGGTAATGTACTTAGATGCAGCGCAACTGTCGTCTAATGAGACAAGCCCTGCAGTACAATCGCTGTCCCCCTTGCGGGAATTACTGTGGATTGATGACGGATAGTTAACGGTGTTTCCAAGAAATCCAACAAAACCTGCACAGGAACCTGTTCAGAGCAAAGCACGAAGTTTAGCATTGTAATCTAGACGGTCTCGCCCATCGCACTGCGAATCGATGAAAGGTTAACCGGAGTTTATGCAGTTCAGAAGATGATGTCACTGGGGTCTTTCCGTGGCGGAGTGGAGCTAGAAGGTATACATCACTGCGCATTTTTACATGTGCGGTAGTGTAGTTAGATGCAGCGTAACTCTCGTCTAATGAGACAAGCCCTGAAGTACAATCGCTGTCCCCCTTGCGGGAATTACTGTGGATTGATGACAGATAGCTAACAGCGTTTCCAAGAAATCCAACAAAACCTGCACAGGAACCTGTTCAGAGCAAAGCAAGAAGTCTAACATCGTACTCTAGACGGTCTCGCGCATCGCAATGGGAATCGATGAAAGGTTAACGGGAATTTTATGCGGTTCAGAGGATGTCACTGGTGTGCCTGCCGTGGCGAGGTAGAGCTCGAAGGTATACATCGCTGCGCATTTTCACATGTGCGGAAGTTTTGTCAGATGCAGTCTAACTGTCGTCTAATGTGACAGGCCCTGCAGTGGCATCGGTGCCCTTTTTGTGGGTATTATTGTGGATTGATGACGGACAGCTGGCGTTGTTTCCAAGCAATCACAACAAAACCTTTACAAAAACCTGTCCAGAGCAAAGCTCGAAGTTTACCATGGTACACTAGACAGTCTCGCCCATCGCACTGCGAATCGATGAAAGGTTAACTGGAGTCTTAAGCGGTTCAAATGATGTCACAGGGGTCTCTGCCGTGGCGAAGTAGAGCTCGAAGGTATACATCACTACGCATTTTTACATGTGCGGAAGTGTAGTTAGATGCTGTGTAACTGTCGTCTAATGAAACAGGCCCAGCAGTTGCATCGCTGCCCCATTTGCGGTTATTACCGAGGATTGATGACCGATAGCTGGCGTTGTTTCCAGGCAATCACATCTAAACCTGTACAGAAACCTGTTCAGAGGAAAGCTCGAATTTTTAGCATCGTGCACTAGACGGTCTCGCCCATTGCACTGCGAATCGACGAAACGTTAACTGGAGTTTTATGTGGTTCAGAGGATGTCACTGGGGTCTCTGCCGTGGTGAAGTAGAGCTCGATGGTATACATCACTGCGCATTGTTACATGTGCGGAAGTGTAGTTAGATGCAGTATAACTGTTGTCTGAGACAGGCCCTGCAGTGTCAACGCTGCCCCATTTGCGGGTATTACTGAGGATTGATGACAGATAGCTTGCGTTGTTTCCTAGCAATCACAACAAAACCTGTACAGAAACATGTTCAGAGCAAAGCTCGAAGTTTAGCAACGTACTCTAGACGGTCTCGTCCATCGCACTGGGAATCGATGAGAGGTTTACCGGAGTTTTATGCGGTTCAGAGGATCTTGTCACTGGGGTCTTGCCGTGGCGGCGTGGAACTCGAAGGTATACATCACTCGCATTTTTACATCTCCGGAAGTGTAGTTAGATGCATTTTAACTCTCGTGTAATGAGACAGGTCCTGCAGTGGCATCGCTGCCCCATTTGCTGTTATTACTGAGGATTGATGACGGATAGCTGGCGTTGTTTCCAAGCAATCACGTCTAAACCTCTACAGAACCCTGTTCAGACCAAAGCTCGAATTTTTAGCATCGTACACTAGACGGTCTCGCCCATCGCACTGGGAATCGATGAAAAGTTAACCGGAGTTTTATGCGGTTAAGAGGATGTCACTGGGGTCTCAGTGGTAGCGAAGTAGAGCTTGAAGGTGTACATCACTGCGCATTTTTACATGTGCGGAAGTGTAGTTAGATGCAGTGTACTTGTCGTCTAATCACACAGGCCCTGCAGTGGCATCGCTGCCGCCCTTGCGGGTATTATTGTGGATTGATGACGGATAGCTAATGGTGTTTCCAAGCAATCCCAACAAAATCTGTACTGGAACCTGTTCAGAGCAAAGCTCGAATTTTTAGCATCGTACTCTAGACGGTCTCGGCCATCGCACTGCGAATCGATGAAAGGTTAACCGGAGTTTTATGCGGTTCAGAGGATGTCACTGGGGTCTCTGCCGTGGCGAAGTAGAGCTCGAAGGTATACGTACATCACTGCGCATTTTTACATGTGCGGAAGTGCAGTCAGATGCAGTGTGAATGTCGTGTAAAGAGGCTGGCGCTGCAGTGCAACGCTGCACCCCTTCCGGGTAATAATGAGGATTGATGACGGATAGCTGGCGTTGTTTCCTAGCAATCACAACAAAACCTGTACAGAAACCTGTTCAGAGCAAAGGTCGAAGTTTAGCATCGTATTCTAGACGGTCTCGCACATCGCACTGGGAATCGATGAAAGGTTAACGGGAGTTTTATGCGGTACAGACGATGTCACTGGGGTCTCTGCCTAGGCGAAGTAAAGCTAGAAGGTATTCATCACTGCGCATTTTTACATGTGCGGATGTGTAGATAGATGCAGTGTAAATGTCGTGTAATGAGGCAGGCGCTGCAGGGCAATGCTGCAACCCTTGCGGGTATCAATGAGGATTGATGACGGATAGCTGGCGTTGTTTCCTAGCAATCACATCAAAACCTTTACAGAGACCTGTTCAGAGCAAAGCTCGAATTTTTAGCATCGTACACTATGCGGTCTCGCCCATCGCGCTGGGAAGCGATAAAAGGTTATCCGGAGTTTTATGCGGTTCAGAAGATGTCACTGGGGTCTCTGCCGTGGCGAAGTAGAGGTCGAAGGTATACATCACTGCGCTTTTTTACTTGTGCGGTCGTGTAGTCAGATGCAGTTTAACTGTCGTCTAATGAGACAAGCCCGGCATTGGCATCGCTGCCCCATTTGTGGGTATTACTGTGGACTGATGACGGATAGCTAACGGTGTTTCCAAGCAATCCCAACAGGTCCTGTACAGCAACCTGTTCAGAGCAAAGCTAGAATTTTTAGCATCGTACTCTAGACTCTAGACGGTCTCGCCTATCGCACTGCGAATCGATGAAAGGTTAACCGGAGTCTTAAGCGGTTCAGATGATGTCACAGAGGTCTCTGCCGTGGCGAAGTAGAGCTCGAAAGTATACGTCACCGGGCATTTTTACATGTGCGGAAGTGCAGTCAGATGCAGTGTAACTGTCGTGTAATTAGGCAGGCGCTGTAGTGTCAACGCTGTCCCCCTTGCGGGTAATACTTATGATTGATGACGGATAGCTGGCGTTGTTTCCAAGCAATCACAACAAAACCTGCACAGAAACCTGTTCAGAGCAAAGGTCGAAGTTTAGCATCGTATTATAGACGGTCTCGCACATCGCACTGGGAATCGATGAAAGGTTAACGGGAGTTTTATGCGGTACAGACGATGTCACTGGGGTCTCTGCCTAGGCGAAGTAAAGCTAGAAGGTATTCATCACTACGCATTTTTACATGTGCGGAAGTGCAGTCAGATGCAGTGTAACTGTCGTGTAATGAGGCAGGCGCTGTAGTGTCAACGCTGTCCCCCTTGCGGGTAATACTTATGATTGATGACGGATAGCTGGCGTTGTTTCCAAGCAATCACAACAAAACCTGCACAGAAACCTGTTCAGAGCAAAGGTCGAAGTTTAGCATCGTATTCTAGACGGTCTCGCACATCGCACTGGGAATCGATGAAAGGTTAACGGGAGTTTTATGCGGTACAGACGATGTCACTGGGGTCTCTGCCTATGCGAAGTAAAGCTAGAAGGTATTCATCACTGCGCATTTTTACATGTGCGGAAGTGCAGTCAGATGCAGTGTAACTGTCGTGTAATGAGGCAGGCGCTGTAGTGTCAACGCTGTCCCCCTTGCGGGTAATACTTATGATTGATGACGGATAGCTGGCGTTGTTTCCAAGCAATCACAACAAAACCTGCACAGAAACCTGTCCAGAGCAAGGCTCGAAGTCTAGCATCGTACTCTAGACGGTCGCGCCCATCGCACTGCGAATCGAATGAAGGTTAACCGGAGTCTTAAGCGATTCAGAGGATGTCACTGGGGTCTCTGCCGTGGCGAAGTAGAGCTCGAAGGTATACATCACTGCGCATTTTTACATGTGCGGAAGTGTAGTTAGATGCAGTATAACTGTCGTCTGAGACAGGCCCTGCAGTGGCATCGCTGCCCCTTTTGCGGGTATTACTGAGGATTGATGACAGATAGCTTGCGTTGTTTCCTTGCAATCACAACAAAACCTGTACAGAAACCTGTTCAGAGCAAAGCTCGAAGTTTAGCATCGTACGCAAGACGGTCTCGCCCATCGCACTGCGGATCGATGAAAGGTTAACCGGAGTTTTATGCGGTTCAGACGATGTCACTGGGGTCTCTGCCGTGGCGAAGTAGAGCTCGAAGGTATACACCACTGCATATCTTCACATGTGCGGAAGTGTAGTCAGATGCAGTTTAACTGTCGTCTAATGAGACAGGCCGTGCAGTGGAATCGCTGCCCCATTTGTGGGTATTACTGTGGATTGATGACGGATAGCTAACGGTGTTTTAAAGAAATCCCAATAAAACATGTACAGGAGCATGTTCAGACCAAAGCTCGAATTTTTAGCATCGTACTCTAGACGGTCTCGCCCATCGCACTGCGAATCGATGAAAGGTTAACCGGAGTTTTATGCGGTTCAGAGGATGATGTCACTGGGGTCTTGCCGTGGCGGCGTGGAGCTCGTAGGTATACATCACTCGCATTTTTACTTGTGAGGAAGTGTAGTTAGATGCAGTGTAAATGTCGTCTAATGAGACAGGCCCTGTAGCATCGCTGCCCCATTTGCGGGTATTACTGAGGATTGATAACGGATAGCTGGCGTTGTATCTTAGGAATCACAACAAAACCTGTAGAGAAACCTCTTCAGAGCAAAGCTCGAAGTCTAGCATCGTAGTGTAGACGGTCTCGCCCATCGCACTGCGAATCGATGAAAGGTGAACCGGAGTCTTAAGCGATTCCGAGGATGTCACTGGGGTCTCTGCCGTGGCGAAGTAGAGCTCGAAGGTATACATCACTGCGCATTTTTACATGTGCGGAAGTGTAGTTAGATGTAGTATAACTGTCGTCTGAGACAGGCCCTGCAGTGGCATCGCTGCCCCTTTTCCGGGTATTACTGAGGATTGATGACAGATAGCTTGCGTTGTTTCCTAGCAATCACAACAAAACCTGTACAGAAACCTGTTCAGAGGACAGCTCGAAGTTTAGCATCGTACTGAAGACAGTCTCGCCCATCGCACTGCGAATCGATGAAGGGTTAACCGGAGTTTTTTGCGGTTCAGATGATGTCACTGGGGTCTCTACGGTGGCGAAGTAGAGCTCGAAGGTATACGTCACCGGGCAATTTTACATGTGCGGAAGTGAAGTCAGATGCAGTGTAACTGTCGTGTAATGAGGCAGGCGCTGCATTGTCATCGCTGCCCCATTTGTGGGTATTACTGTCGACTGATGACGGATAGCTAATGGTGTTTCCAAGCAATCCCAACAAAACCTGTACAGAAAACTGTTCAGAGCAAAGCTCGAATTTTAAACATCGTACACTAGATGGTCTCCCCCATCGCACTGGGAATCGATGAAAGGTTAACCGGAGTTTTATGCGGTTCAGAGGATGATGTCACTGAGGTCTTGCCGTGGCGGCGTGGAGCTCGAAGGTATACATCACTCGCATTTTTACATCTCCGGAAGTGTAGTTAGATGCATTTTAACTCTCGTGTAATGAGACAGGTCCTGCAGTGGCATCGCTGCCCCATTTGCTGTTATTACTGAGGATTGATGACGGATAGCTGGCGTTGTTTCCAAGCAATCACATCTAAACCTGTACAGAAACCTGTTCAGACCAAAGCTCGAATTTTTAGCATCGTACACTACACGGTCTCGCCCATCGCGATGGCCATCGATGAAAGGTTAACCGGAGTTTTATGCGGTTCAGAGGATGATGTCACTGAGGTCTTGCCGTGGCGGCGTGGAGCTCGAAGGTATACATCACTCGCATTTTTACATCTCCGGAAGTGTAGTTAGATGCATTTTAACTCTCGTGTAATGAGACAGGTCCTGCAGTGGCATCGCTGCCCCATTTGCTGTTATTACTGAGGATTGATGACGGATAGCTGGCGTTGTTTCCAAGCAATCACATCTAAACCTCTACAGAAACCTGTTCAGACCAAAGCTCGAATTTTTAGCATCGTACACTAGACGGTCTCGCCCATCGCGATGGCAATCGATGAAAGGTTAACCGGAGTTTTATGCGGTTGAGAGGATGTCACTGGGGTCTCAGCGGTAGCGAAGTAGAGCTCGAAGGTATACATCGGCGAAAATAACGAAGCGCCGACCAAAAGGTGTTGTCAAGATGGAAGGACGTTTCGACTTCCACACGGAAGTCTTGTTCACTGATGGAAAAATTTCGCACACAAAGCTTAAGTACGTTGTGCTAATCGTCGCAGGCATCTAGCGTACGAGCGCGGTAGATTGCCGATGTTACGGTTGAGCGTCTGATCTGTTGTCTGGATAAACAAAGACTCCAGATACTGGCGTGACATCCAGTTTTTCTCACGGCCGATAATTGCCGCTTCTTCCTAAGCGATATCATGCTTCGTGTTTTCAACGTGTTCAGCCAGTGCGATGGAACAAGCCTTCTTTTTCTTGACATTATTCTTGTGCTCATTCAGCCGTCTTTCAAAGTTTCCGCTTTCGCCTATGTAGGAGTGATTGCAGTCTGAGCAGGGGATTTTATAAATTACTCCGGGAAACTTTTCCTTTTTTAGCTTGTCCTTTACGGACACCAACTCGTGACGAAGCTTGCACGCAGGCACGTGAGCTATGTGCACATCGTAGCTGCGAAAAACGCGGGCCAATGACTCGCTCACGCCTGGCACATAGGGTATTGCAGCTCGGGCACGGCAAGGTAGGCGAACGCGCTGAGCTGGTCTCGTTGTCTGCTGTATTACAGCGTTCAAGATGTGCTGTGGGTAGCCACACCTGTTGAGCTCGCGTCGCACTTGGCGTATGTCAGAGGCTTTTTCTTCGGGTTTCGAGCGTATTCTTTCCGCACGACGGACGAGGGTAGAAACGACGGAGCGCTTATGGCACGTAGGATGGACTGAATTAAAGTGAAGGTATTGGCCTGTGTGCGTGTCCTTTCTGTACACCTTGAATGATAGGCGGTCATCACGTCGCTCCACCATGATGTCCAGAAAAGGAAGAGGGCCAGAAATCTCCTCCTCGACGGTAAACTGGATGAAATCTTCCATGCTGTTCAAATCGTTCGTGAAACCATCCAAGGCATTCTTTTTGATTATGCAAAAGCAGTCATCCATGTACCGCAGGAAGACCTTCGGGCGCGGCTCGAACGAAGCCAAAGCGCGGCTTTCCAGTGCTTCCATTGTGAGGTTTGCGGTTGTGACCGAGATAGATGCTCCCATGGCAGTGCCATGAACCTGCTTGTAGACAGTGCCCCGAAAGATGAAGTACGTGTTCTTCAAGCAAAACTGCAGAAGCTTCAACAGGTCCGATGGATCGATGGGTGTCCTAGCACTCAGTCCGTCGTCGTCCCGAAGCGCTGAACGGCATACCTCCACCGCCAGATCCACGGGGACGCTGGTAAACAGTGATCTGACGTCAAATGACACTATTATCTCGTCGCTGTCAATCGTGATTTCGCGTATTTTTTCAGTAAAATCAAAGGAGTTGCGTACGAAAGTCGGTCTCTTGCCAACGAGTGGCGAAAAAACTTTGTGCAAGTAGCCTGAAAGCCGGTACAAGGGAGAGCGGGTAAAATCCACTTGTTCCAACGCACTGGCTGAACACGTTGAAAACACGAAGCATAATATCGCTTGGGAAGAAGCGGCAATTATCGGCCGTGAGAAAAACTGGATGTCACGCCAATATCTGGAGTCTTTGTTTATCCAGACAACAGATCAGACGCTCAACCGTTACATCGGCAATCTACCGCCATCGTACGCTAGATGCCTGCGACGATTAGCACAACGTACCTAAGCTTTGTGTGCGAAATTTTTTCATCAGTGAACAAGACTTCCGTGTGGAAGTCGAAACGCCCTTCCAACTTGACAACACCTTTTGGTCGGCGCTTCGTTATTTTCGCCAATGTATTCACCCGACCAGACGAGATTTTGTCGAACCTTAGATTTCTTCGAAGGTATACATCACTGCGCATTTTACATGTGCGGAAGTGTAGTCAGATGCAGCCTAACTGTCGTCTCATGAGACAGGTGCTGCAGCTGTATCGCTGTCCCCCTTGCGGGTATTACTGTGGATTGATGCCGGATAGCTAACGGTGTTTCCACGAAATCCCAATAAAACATGTACAGGAACCTGTTCAGAGCAATGCTCAAAGTTTTGTCATCGTACTCTAGACGGACTCGCCCTTCGCACTGGGAATCGATGAAAGGTTAACCGTAGTTTTATGCGGTTCAGACGATGTCACTGGGGTCTCAGCGGTAGCGAAGCAGAGCTCGAAGGTGTACATCACTGCGCATTTTTACATGTGCGGAAGTGTAGTTAGATGCAGTGTACTTGTCGTCTAATCACACAGACCCTGCAGTGGCAGCGCTGTCGCCCTTGCGGGTATTATTGTGGATTGATGACGGATAGCTGGCGTTGTTTCCAAGCAATCACAACAAAACCTTTACAAAAACCTGTCCAGAGCAAAGCTTGAAGTTTACCATCGTACTCTAGACGGTCTCGCCCATCGCACTGCGAATCGATGAAAGGTTAACCGGTGTCTTAAGCGGTTCAGATGATGTCACTGGGGTCTCTGCCGTGGCGAAGTAGAGCTAGAAGGTATACATCACTGCGCATTTTTACATGATCGGAAGGTTAGTTAGATGCAGTATAACTGTCGTCTGAGACAGGCCCTCCAGTGGCATCGCTGTAACCTTTGCAGGTATTGCTGTGGATTGGTGACGGATAGCTAACGGTGTTTTAAAGAAATCCCAATAACACATGTACAGGAACCTGTTCAGACCAAAGCTCAAATTTTTAGCATCGTACACAAGACGGTCTCGCCCATCGCACAAGGAATCAATGAAAGGTTAACCGGCGTTTTATGCGATTCAGACGATGTCACTCGGGTCTCTGCCGTGGCGAACTAGAGCTCGAAGGTAAACATGCATCACTGCGCATTTTTACATCTGCGGAAGTGCAGTCAGATGCAGTGTAACTGTCATGTAATGAGGCAGGCGCTGCAGTGCAACGCTGCACCCCTTGCGGATATCAAAAAGGAATAATGACGGATAGCTGGCGTTGTTTCCTAGCAATCACAACAAAACTTGTACAGAAACATGTTCAGAGCAAAGCTCGAAGTTTTGCATCGTACTCTAGACGATCTCACCCATCGCACTGGGAATCGATGAAAGGTTAACCGGAGTTTTATGCGGTTCAGAGAATGGCAATTGGGGTCTCTGCTGTGGCAAAGTAGAGCTCGAAGGTATACATAACTGCGCATTTTCACATGTGCGGAAGTGTAGTGAGATGCAGTATAACTGTCGTCTGAGACAGGCCCTGCACTGGCATCGCTGCCCCTTTTGCGGGTATTACTGAGGATTGATGACAGATAGCTTGCGTTGTTTCCTAGCAATCACAACAAATCCTGTTCAGAGCAAAGCTCGAAGTTTAGCATCGTACTGAAGACGGTCTCGCCCATCGCACTGCGAATCGATGAAAGGTTAACCGGAGTTTTTTTGCGGTTCGGACGATGTCACTGGTGTCTCTGCGGTGGCGAAGTAGAGCTCGAAGGTATACGTCACCGGGCATTTTTACATGTGCGGAAGTGCAGTCATATGCAGTGTAACTGTCGTGTAATGAGGCAGGCGCTGCAGTGGCATCGCTGCCCCATTTCTGTGTATTACTGTCGACTGATGACGGATAGCTAACGGTGTTTCCAAGCAATCACAAAAAAACCTGTAGAGAAACCTGTCCAGAGCAAAGCTCGAAGTTTAGCATCGTACTCTAGACGGTCTCGCCCATCGCACTGCGAATCAATGAAAGGTTAACCGGAGTCTTAAGCGGTTCAGAAGATGTCACTGGGGTCTCTGCCGTGGCGAAGTAGAGGTCGAAGGTATACGTCACTGCGCATATTTACATGTGAGGAAGTGCAGTCAGATGCAGTGTAACTGTCGTGTAATGAGGCAGGCGCTGCAGTGCAATGCTGCAACCCTTGCGGGTATCTATGATGATTGATGACGGATAGCTAGCGTTGTTTCCTAGCAATCACAACAAAACCTATACAGAAACCTGTTCAGAGAAAAGCTTGAATTTTTAGCGTCGTACACTAGACGGTCTCGCCCATCGCACTGGGTATCGATGAAAGGTTAACCGGAGTTTTATGCGGTTCAGACGATGTCACTGGGGTCTCTGCCGTGGCGAAGTAGAGTTCGAAGGTATACATCACTGCGAATGTTTACGCGTGCGGATGTGTAGTCAGATGCAGTCAAACTGTCGTCCAATGAGACAGGCCCGGTAGCACCGCTGCCCCATTTGCGAGTATTACTGTGGATTGATGACGGATAACAAACGGTGTTTACAGAAATTCAACAAGACCTGTAGAGAAACCTGTTCAGAGCAAAGCTCGAATTTTAGCATCTACTCGTGACGGTCTCGGCCATCGCACTGCGAATCGACGAAACGTTAACTGGAGTTTTATGTGGTTCAGAGGATGTCACTGGGGTCTCTGCCGTGGCGAAGTAGAGCTCATAGGTATACATCACTGCGCATTTTTACATGTGCGGAAGTGTAGTTAGATGCAGTCTAACTGTCGTCTAATGACACAGGCCCAGCAGTTGCATCGCTGTCCCCCTTGCGGTTATTACTGTGGATTGATGCCGGATAGCTAACGGTGTTTCCAAGAAATCCCAATAAAACATGTACAGGAACCTATTCAGAGCAAAGCTCGAATTTTTAGCATCGTACTCTAGACAGACTCGCCCATCGCACTGGGAATCGATGAAAGGTTAACAGGAGTTTTATGCGGTTCAGACGATGTCACTGGTGTCTCTCCCGTGGCGAAGTAGAGCTCGAAGGTATACATCACTGCGCATTTTCACATGTGCGGAAGTGTAATCAGATGCAGTCTAACTGTCGTCTAACGAGACAGGCCCTGCAGTGGGATCGCTGCCCTATTTGTGGGTGTTACTGTGGATTGATGACGGATAGCTGGCGTTGTTTTGAAACAATCACAACCAAACCTGTCCAGAGCAAAGCTCGAAGTTTACCATCGTACTCTAGACGGTCTCGCCCATCGCACTGCGAATCGATGAAAGGTTAACCGGAGTCTTAAGCGGTTCAAAGGATGTCACTGGGGTCTCTGCCGTGGCGAAGTAGAGCTCGAAAGTATACATCACTGCGCATTTTTACATGTGCGGAAGTGTAGTTAGATGCAGTATAACTGTCGTCTGAGACAGGCCCTGCAGTGGCATCGCTGCCCCATTTGCGGGTATTACGGAGGATTGATGACGGATAGCTAACGGTGTTTCCAAGAAATCCAACAAACCCTGCACAGGAACCTGTTCAGAGCAAAGCACGAAGTTTAGTATCGTACTCTAGACGGTCTCGCCCATCGCACTGCGAATCGATGAAAGGTTCACTGGATTTTTATGCTGTTCAGAGAATGTCACTGGGGTCTCTGCCATGGCGAAGTAGAGCTCGAAGGTATACATCTCTGCGCTTTTTACATGTGCGGTAATGTACTTAGATGCAGCGCAACTGTCGTCTAATGAGACAAGCCCTGCAGTACAATCGCTGTCCCCCTTGCGGGAATTACTGTGGATTGATGACGGATAGTTAACGGTGTTTCCAAGAAATCCAACAAAACCTGCACAGGAACCTGTTCAGAGCAAAGCACGAAGTTTAGCATTGTAATCTAGACGGTCTCGCCCATCGCACTGCGAATCGATGAAAGGTTAACCGGAGTTTATGCAGTTCAGAAGATGATGTCACTGGGGTCTTTCCGTGGCGGAGTGGAGCTAGAAGGTATACATCACTGCGCATTTTTACATGTGCGGTAGTGTAGTTAGATGCAGCGTAACTCTCGTCTAATGAGACAAGCCCTGAAGTACAATCGCTGTCCCCCTTGCGGGAATTACTGTGGATTGATGACGGATAGCTAACGGTGTTTCCAAGCATTCCCAACAAATCCTGTACAGCATCCTGTGCAGAGCAAAGCTCAAAATTTTAGCATCGTACTCTAGATGGTCTCGCCCATCGCACTGCGAATCGATGAAAGGTTAACCGAAGTTTTATGCGGTTCAGATGATGTCACTGGGGTCTCTGCGGTGGCGAAGTTGAGCTCGAAGGTATACATCACTGCGCATTTTTACATGTGCGGTAGTGTAGTTAGATGCAGCGTAACTCTCGTCTAATGAGACAAGCCCTGCAGTACAATCGCTGTCCCCCTTTCGGGAATTACTGTGGATTGATGACGGATAGCTAACGGTGTTTCCGAGCATTCCCGACAAATCCTGTACAGCATCCTGTGCAGAGCAAAGCTCAAAATTTTAGCATCGTACTCTAGATGGTCTCGCCCATCGCACTGCGAATCGATGAAAGGTTAACCGGAGTTTTATGCGGTTCAGACGATGTCACTGGGGTCTCGGCGGTGGCGAAGTTGAGCTCGAAGGTATACATCACTGCGCATTTTTACATGTGCGGAAGTGTAGTTAGATGCAGTGTAACTGTCGTCTGAGACAGGCCCTGCAGTGGCATCGCTTTAACCTTTGCAGGTATTACTGTGGATTGATGACGGATAGCTAACTGTGTTTTAAAGAAATCCCAATAACACATGTACAGGAACCTGTTCAGACCAAAGCTCAAATTTTTAGCATCGTACTCTAGATGGTCTCGCCCATCGCACAGGGAATCGATGAAAGGTTAACCGGAGTTTTATGCGGTTCAGACAATGTCACTGGGGTCTCTGCCGTGGCGAAGTAGAGCTCGTAGGTATACATCACTGCGCATTTTTACATGTGCGAATGTGCAGTCATATGCAGTCTAACTGTCGTCTAATGAGACAGGACCGGTAGCATCGCTGCCCCATTTGCGAGTATTACTGTGCATTGATGACGGATAGCTAACGGTGTTTCCAAGAAATCCAACAAAACTTGTAGAGAAACCTGTTCAGAGCAAAGCTCGAATTTTAGCATCGTACACGAGACGGTCTCGGCCATCGCACTGCGAATCGACGAAACGTTAACTGGAGTTTTATGTGGTTCAGAGGATGTCACTGGGGTCTCTGCCGTGGCGATGTAGAGCTCGTAGGTATACATCACTGCGCATTTTTACATGTGCGCAAGTGTAGTTAGATGCAGTGTAACTGTCGTCTAATGAAACAGGCCCAGCAGTTGCATCGCTGTCCCCCTTTCGGGTATTACTGTGGATAGATGCCGGATAGCTAACGGTGTTTCCAACAAATCCCAATAAAACATGTACAGGAACCTGTTCAGAGCAAAGCTCGAATTTTCAGCATCGTGCTCAATATAGACTCGCCCATCGCACTGGGAATTGATGAAAGGTTAACCGGAATTTTATGCGATTCAGAGGATGTCACTGAGGTCTCTCCCATGCCGAAGTAGAGCTCGAAGGTATACATCACTGCGCATTTTTACATGTGCGGAAGTGTAGTTAGATGCAGTGTAACTGTCGTCTAATGAGACAGGCCCTGCAGTGGCATCGCAGTCCCCCTTGCGGGAATTACTGTGGATTGATGACAGATAGCTAACGGTGTTTCCAAGAAATCCAACAAAACCTGTACAGGAACCTGTTCAGAGCAAAGCACGAAGTTTGGTATCGTACTCTAGACGGCCTCGCCCATCGCACTGGGAATCGATGAAAGGTTAACCGGAGTTTTATGCGGTTCAGAGGATGTCGCTGGGGTCTCTGCCGTGGCGAAGTAGAGCTCGAAAATATACATCACTGCGCATTTTTACATGTGCGGAATTGTAGTCGGATGCAGTGTAACTGTCGTCTAATGAGACACGTCCTGCAGTGGCATCGCTGTCCCCCTTGCGGGTATTACTGTGGATTGATGACAGATAGCTAACGGCGTTTCCAAGAAATCCAACAAAACCTGCACAGGAACCTGTTCAGAGCAAAGCAAGAAGTCTAACATCGTACTCTAGACGGTCTCGCGCATCGCAATGGGAATCGATGAAAGGTTAACGGGAATTTTATGCGGTTCAGAGGATGTCACTGGTGTGCCTGCCGTGGCGAGGTAGAGCTCGAAGGTATACATCGCTGCGCATTTTCACATGTGCGGAAGTTTTGTCAGATGCAGTCTAACTGTCGTCTAATGTGACAGGCCCTGCAGTGGCATCGGTGCCCTTTTTGTGGGTATTATTGTGGATTGATGACGGACAGCTGGCGTTGTTTCCAAGCAATCACAACAAAACCTTTACAAAAACCTGTCCAGAGCAAAGCTCGAAGTTTACCATGGTACTCTAGACAGTCTCGCCCATCGCACTGCGAATCGATGAAAGGTTAACCGGAGTCTTAAGCGGTTCAAATGATGTCACAGGGGTCTCTGCCGTGGCGAAGTAGAGCTCGAAGGTATATATCACTACGCATTTTTACAAGTGCGGAGGTGCAGTCAGATGCTGTGTAACTGTCGTGTAATGAGGCAGGCGCTGCAGTGCAACGCTGCACCTCTTGCGGGTATCAATGAGGATTGATGACGGATAGCTGGCGTTGTTTCCTAGCAATCACATCAAAACCTTTACAGAGACCTGTTCAGAGCAAAGCTCGAATTTTTATCATCGTACACTAGACGGTCTCGCCCATCGCGCTGGGAATCGATAAAAGGTTATCCGGAGTTTTATGCGGTTCAGAAGATGTCACTGGGGTCTCTGCCGTGGCGAAGTAGAGGTCGAAGGTATACATCACTGCGCTTTTTTACATGTGCGGATGTGTAGTCAGATGCAGTTTAACTGTCGTCTAATGAGACAAGCCCGGCATTGGCATCGCTGCCCCATTTGTGGGTATTACTGTGGACTGATGACGGATAGCTAACGGTGTTTCCAAGCAATCCCAACAGATCCTGTACAGCAACCTGTTCAGAGCAAGGCTCGAACTTTTAGCATCGTACTCTAGACTCTAGACGGTCTCGCCAATCGCACTGCGAATCGATGAAAAGTTAACCGGAGTCTTAAGCTGTTCAGATGATGTCACAGAGGTCTCTGCCGTGGCGAAGTAGAGCTCGAAGGTATACGTCACCGGGCATTTTTACATGTGCGGAAGTGCAGTCAGATGCAGTGTAACTGTCGTGTAATGAGGCAGGCGCTGTAGTGTCAACGCTGTCCCCCTTGCGGGTAATACTTATGATTGATGATGGATAGCTGGCGTTCTTTCCAAGCAATCACAACAAAACCTGCACAGAAACCTGTCCAGAGCAAGGCTCGAAGTCTAGCATCGTACTCTAGACGGTCGCGCCCATCGCACTGCGAATCGAATGAAGGTTAACCGGAGTCTTAAGCGATTCAGAGGATGTCACTGGGGTCTCTACCGTGGCGAAGTAGAGCTCGAAGGTATACATCACTGCGCATTTTTACATGTGCGGAAGTGTAGTTAGATGCAGTATTTATTTATTTATTGGAAATACCTGCAGCGCCCGAAGGCATTATTGCAGGGGGATGAGGATACATAACAGAAGAATAGGCCAGAAAAAAAAAGCAATACAACAAGGCATGACACAGCAAGTACAAAATGAATGAAATATGAAACAACAAAAAGGTATGGCGAAAAAAAGCCAACAAACCAAATGATGCTGAACCAACAAGAACGAAGACCGCGTGATTAATAAAGCCAAACGAAAGCCAACTGCGCACTCATACATCCGACAGTAACGCGCGGAACATAGACTCGGAACTGCACTCAACAATTTCATGGGGCAGGCAATTCCAGTCATGAATGCTAGATGGGAAAAATGCGTTTTGATAAGTGTTAGTTTTGCATTTAATTTCTCTAAACTTCCACCCATGGTCAAGTCTGTTTGACCTGAAATGCGGTGGAAGCAAATAATTTTCTTTATCTATTTTTATTTTTTGGTGAAAGATTCTGTACAGCATTTCTAACCGGGAGTTGGTACGGCGTTTCCGTAACAGCTCCCATCCCAGCGTTAGTTTAATGTTAGTAACACTGCTGTTAAAATCATAATTACTTGAGACAATCCGAGCGGCAAAGTTCTGAATACGCTCAAGCATGTCTGTTAAATTTAAAGTAGGGGGGTGCCAAACAACACAAGCATACTCCAATATTGGCCGAATATAGGTGAAATATAGAAGCTCTTTAACTTTTAGTGGTGCCATTTTAAAATTTCTTCTTAGAAAATTTAGCATGCCATAAGCTTTAGCAGAAACGTGCTCGACGTGCTCATTCCAGGTGAGATTAGACGAAAAGTAAACGCCGAGGTATTTATAGTGAGTAACTCTAGAAAGTCGGGTAGAATCTAGTTTGTATTCAGCCAAGAAAGGGTGATGCTTGCGCGTGAAAGAAATAAACTGACATTTTATTGGGTTCAGAAACATCTGCCACTTCAAACACCATTGCTGTATGCGGTACAAGTTGCACTGCAAATGACAAGAATCTGAAGAACTGTTAATAACATGGTAGATAACACAATCGTCAGCATATAAACGTATATTACAGGTCATATATTTAGAAATATCATTAATATAAACTAGAAACAGCAGAGGTCCTAAAACAGACCCCTGCGGTACCCCCGAAGATACAGGAACATAATCAGACTGGGACCCATTAATCAATACACGTTGTTTGCGTCCCTGCAGGTAACATTGAAGCCAGTTTAGAAGGGAAGTTGGAATTTTGATCAAAGATAATTTATACAGTAGCAAATCATGAGGTACCAAATCAAACGCTTTCTTGAAATCTAAAAAAATGCAATCCGTTTGTAGACCCTTGTCAAATGATGAAAAAATATCATGGCTAAATTCTAAGAGCTGCGTCGTACACGAGTAACCTGATCTGAAACCATGCTGAGCTTGAGTGAAAAATTCATATTGTTCCAAATGCTTCATCAACGCGCTATATATTATGTGCTCAAGCGTTTTGCAATTAATACTTGTAAGCGAAATTGGCCTGTAATTAGCAACTATGTTTTTAGGACCACCCTTATGAATGGGCACCACGTTAGCGTTTTTCCATTGCTGGGGTATTATTCCTGTATCTAACGATTTCGAGTATAGAATAACTACGTAATGAGCAATGATTTCAGCACAGACCTTCAAGACATTACCGGGAACATCTTCGGGCCTGCTTGCCGAAGACAACTTTATGTTATTCAGCAGGTTTAACACACCGTTGTATGTAATTGTTAGCTCAGGCATTGTCTCTTGCACATGGGCATCCATGACTGGAATTTCATGATGCGAGTTCGCTGCGAAAACAGACTTAAAATAATCATTGAAACAGCATGCCTTATCAAAATCATCAGTTATAGGTTCAGCGCCGTTATTCAGTGCCGGAATACCGACTGATTCACGGCCATTAACTTTAAGAAATTTCCACAGTTCTTTTGGATTACTCTGAATTTTAGCACCTAACTCCTTCATGTATCTTTTTTGCGCAGCTTTATTTTTAACTTTTATGTCTGTTCCAAGAGCACGTACCTTTTCAAGAACTTTTGCGTCCCGGTATTTTTTGTACGTGTTTAGGAGACGACGCTTTTTCTTACTCAATAGTTTAGTTTCCTGAGTTACCCACGGCTTGTCCTTGCGCCGCTTAGCTGATATGTTTTTGAAGGGAACATATTTGTCAATGAGCACATCAAGCTTCTGCTTAAATATGTCCCACAGTACAGTAGCATATAAACGCTGGCTCATGGATATGAAGTCTTGTAAATAGTTGGCAAGCTCGCTAGATAGTGATGAGTAATCGCCTCTATCATAGAAGAAAATTTTCCTGGGGTGCCTGTGTGGCACTGAAGGCTGGGTCATTGGCACGTGTGCAACGACACAGTCGTGGTCACTGATACCTGGGATAATATAACTATCGCGCACAAGTGAATCTCGGTTAGAAAAAAGCAAATCTAGAACAGACGAGGAACCATGGCATGACCTGGTTGGCTCCTTAACAAACTGATACAGGTCGTTTGCAATAATGAGGTCGCGGAAATCAACATACAGCTTTGACAGGTTGGTAAGGACTGGTTTATTGTCAGCCCATGTAACTTCAGGCATATTGAAATCACCTCCAATGATGTAATCGTTGTGCATCTTACTTATGAATTCAGAAAGGGATACAAATACATCTGGATTAGCCCGCATAGGAGAACGATAGAAACAGCCAAGCGTAAGCAGCTGCCCGTTCTCTAAATGTAGATTCCGCCAAACAGATTCTTCGCAGCCATTAAGTTCCGGCAGAGCAGAACAGCGAAGACTCGAGTGAATGAGCAGGAAAACGCCACCTCCACGTGAGTGTCGATCGCAACGGTAAGCTTCAAAATCTGCTGGAAAGACTTCGGAGCTGTGAATCGAATCGTCCAGCCAGGATTCAGTACCCATGACTACATGCGGTTGGACTGAGGAAATAAGCGTGGCAAAATCATCAGTTTTATTCTTTATGCTACGGCAGTTCACCACAAGTATAGTAAGATCAGATATGGACTGAATCCTGGCACGACCGCAGTGAATGAGGCGCTGGAACCCATTGCGCAGCTGCCTGGCCTTTTGTTAAGGTTTATGCTCGATAACCTGGTCTTGAAGTGGGTTATAAACGAACCACTTTTTGTTGATAAGCATTTTGTCATAACGAAGTTTGAAAGTAACTTTCTTGGCACGAGCATAGCTTACAAGCTTAGCTCGAGCCACCCGCACCGCCTGAGACAGGCCCTGCAGTGGCATCGCTGCCCCTTTTGCGGGTATTACTGAGGATTGATGACAGATAGCTTGCGTTGTTTCCTTGCAATCACAACAAAACCTGTACAGAAACCTGTTCAGAGCAAAGCTCGAAGTTTAGCTTCGTACGCAAGACGGTCTCGCCCATCGCACTGCGAATCGATGAAAGGTTAACCGGAGTTTTATGCGGTTCAGACGATGTCACTGGGGTCTCTGCCGCGGCAAAGTAGAGCTCGAAGGTATACACCACTGCGTATCTTCACATGTGCGGAAGTGTAGTCAGATGCAGTTTAACTGTCGTCTAATGAGACAGGCCGTGCAGTGGAATCGCAGCCCCATTTGTGGGTATTACTGTGGATTGATGACGGATAGCTAACGGTGTTTTAAAGAAATCCCAATAAAACATGTACAGGAGCATGTTCAGACCAAAGCTCGAATTTTTAGCATCGTACTCTAGACGGTCTCGCCCATCACACTGCGAATCGATGAAAGGTTAACCGGAGTTTTATGCGGTTCAGAGGATGATGTCACTTGGGTCTTGCCGTGGCGGCGTGGACCTCGAAGGTATACATCACTCGCATTTTTCCTTGTGAGGAAGTGTAGTTAGATGCAGTGTAAATGTCGTCTAATGAGACAGGCCCTGTAGCATCGCTGCCCCATTTGCGGGTATTACTGAGGATTGATAACGGATAGCTGGCGTTGTATCCTAGCAATCACAACAAAACCTGTAGAGAAACCTCTTCAGAGCAAAGCTCGAAGTCTAGCATCGTAGTGTAGACGGTCTCGCCCATCGCACTGCGAATCGATGAAAGGTTAACCGGAGTCTTAAGCGATTCAGAGGATGTCACTGGGGTCTCTGCCGTGGCAAAGTAGAGCTCGAAGGTATACATCACTGCGCATTTTTACATGTGCGGAAGTGTAGTTAGATGTAGTATAACTGTCGTCTGAGACAGGCCCTGCAGTGGCATCGCTACCCCTTTTGCGGGTATTACTGAGGATTGATTGCAGATAGCTTGCGTTGTTTCTTAGCAATCACAACAAAACCTGTACAGAAACCTGTTCAGAGGAAAGCTCGAAGTTTAGCATCGTACTGAAGACAGTCTCGCCCATCGCACTGCGAATCGATGAAGGGTTAACCGGAGTTTTTTGCGGTTCAGATGATGTCACTGGGGTCTCTGCAGTGACGAAGTAGAGCACGAAGGTATACGTCACCGGGCAATTTTACATGTGCGGAAGTGAAGTCAGATGCAGTGTAACTGTCGTGTAATGAGGCAGGCGCTGCAGTGTCATCGCTGCCCCATTTGTGGGTATTACTGTCGACTGATGACGGATAGCTAACGGTGTTTCCAAGCAATCCCAAAAAAACCTGTACAGAAAGCTGTTCAGAGCAAAGCTCGAATTTTAAACGTCGTACACTAGATGGTCTCCCCCATCCCACTGGGAATCGATGAAAGGTTAACCGGAGTTTTGTGCGGTTCAGAGGATGATGTCACTGAGGTCTTGCCGTGGCGGCGTGGAGCTCGAAGGTATACATCACTCGCATTTTTACATCTCCGGAAGTGTAGTTAGATGCATTTTAACTCTCGTGTAATGAGACAGGTCCTGCAGTGGCATCGCTGCCCCATTTGCTGTTATTACTGAGGATTGATGACGGATAGCTGGCGTTGTTTCCAAGCAATCACATCTAAACCTCTACAGAAACCTGTTCAGACCAAAGCTCGAATTTTTAGCATCGTACACTAGACGGTCTCGCCCATCGCGATGGGAATCGATGAAAGGTTAACCGGAGTTTTATGCGGTTGAGAGGATGTCACTGGGGTCTCAGCGGTAGCGAAGTAGAGCTCGAAGGTATACATCGGCGAAAATAACGAAGCGCCGACCAAAAGGTGTTGTCAAGATGGAAGGACGTTTCGACTTCCACACGGAAGGCTTGTTCACTGATGGAAAAATTTCGCACACAAAGCTTAAGTACGTTGTGCTAATCGTCGCAGGCATCTAGCGTACGAGCGCGGTAGATTGCCGATGTTACGGTTGAGCGTCTGATCTGTTGTCTGGATAAACAAAGACAACAGATACTGGCGTGACATCCAGTTTTTCTCACGGCCGATAATTGCCGCTTCTTCCCAAGCGATATCATGCTTCGTGTTTTCATCGTGTTCAGCCAGTGCGATGGAACAAGCCTTCTTTTTCTTGACATCATTCATGTGCTCATTCAGCCGTCTTTCAAAGTTTCCGCTTTCACCTATGTAGGAGTGATCGCAGTCTGAGCAGGGGATTTTATAAATTACTCCGGGAAACTTTTCCTTTTTTAGCTTGTCCTTTACGGACACCAACTCGTGACGAAGCTTGCAAGCAGGCACGTGAGCTATATGCACATCGTAGGTGCGAAAAACGCGGGCCAATGACTCGCTCTCGCCTGGCACATAGGGTATTTCAGCTTGGGCACGGCAAGGTAGGCGAACGGGCTGAGCTGGTCTCGTTGTCTGCTGTATTGCAGCGTTCACGAAGTGCTGTGGGTAGCCACACCTGTTGAGCTCGCGTCGCTCATGGCGTATGTCAGAGGCTTTTTCTTCGGGTTTCGAGCATATTCTTTCCGCACGACGGACGAGGGTAGAAACGACGGAGCGCTTATGGCACGTAGGATGGACTGAATTAAAGTGAAGGTATTGGCCTGTGTGCGTGTCCTTTCTGTACACCTTGAATGATAGGCGGTCATCACGTCGCTCCACCATGATGTCCAGAAAAGGAAGACGGCCAGAAATCTCCTCCTCGACGGTAAACTGGATGAAATCTTCCATGCTGTTCAAATGGTTCGTGAAAGCATCCAAGGCATTCTTTTTGATTATGCAAAAGCAGTCATCAATGTACCGCAGGAAGACCTTCGGGCGCGGCTCGAACGAAGCCAAAGCGCGGCTTTCCAGTGCTTCCATTGTGAGGTTTGCGGTTGTGACCGAGATAGATGCTCCCATGGCAGTGCCATGAACCTGCTTGTAGACAGTGCCCCGAAAGATGAAGTACGTGTTCTTCAAGCAAAACTGCAGAAGCTTCAACAGGTCCGATGGATCGATGGGTGTCCTAGCACTCAGTCCTTCGTCGTCCCGAAGCGCTGAACGGCATACCTCCACCGCCAGATCCACGGGGACGCTGGTAAACAGTGATCTGACGTCAAATGACACTATTATCTCGTCGCTGTCAATCGTGATTTCGCGTATTTTTTCAGTAAAATCAAAGGAGTTGCGTACGAAAGTCGGTCTCTTGCCAACGAGTGGCGAAAAAACTTTGTGCAAGTAGCCTGAAAGCCGGTACAAGGGAGAGCGGGTAAAATCCACTTGTTCCAACGCACTGGCTGAACACGTTGAAAACACGAAGCATGATATCGCTTGGGAAGAAGCGGCAATTATCGGCCGTGAGAAAAGCTGGATGTCACGCCAATATCTGGAGTCTTTGTTTATCCAGACAACAGATCAGACGCTCAACCGTAACATCGGCAATCTACCGCCCTCGTACGCTAGATGCCTGCGACGATTAGCACAACGTACTTAAGCTTTGTGTGCGAAATTTTTCCATCAGTGAACAAGACTTCCGTGTGGAAGTCGAAACGCCCTTCCAACTTGACAACACCTTTTGGTCGGCGCTTCGTTATTTCCGCCAATGTATTCACCCGACCAGACGAGATTTTGTCGAACCTTAGATTTCCTCGAAGGTATACATCACTGCGCATTTTTACATGTGCGGAAGTGTAGTCAGATGCAGCCTAACTGTCGTCTAATGAGACAGGTGCTGCAGCTGTATCGCTGTCCCCCTTGCGGGTATTACTGTGGATTGATGCCGGATAGCTAACGGTGTTTCCACGAAATCCCAATAAAACATGCACAGGAACCTGTTCAGAGCAATGCTCGAAGTTTTATCATCGTACTCTAGACGGACTCGCCCTTCGCACTGGGAATCGATGAAAGGTTAACCGTAGTTTTATGCGGTTCAGACGATGTCACTGGGGTCTCAGCGGTAGCGAAGTAGAGCTCGAAGGTGTACATCACTGCGCATTTTTACATGTGCGGAAGTGTAGTTAGATGCAGTGTACTTGTCGTCTAATCACACAAACCCTGCAGTGGCAGCGCTGTCGCCCTTGCGGGTATTAATGTGGATTGATGACGGATAGCTGGCGTTGTTTCCAAGCAATCACAACAAAACATTTACAAAAACCTGTCCAGAGCAAAGCTTGAAGTTTACCATCGTACTCTAGACGGTCTCGCCCATCGCACTGCGAATCGATGAAAGGTTAACCGGAGTCTTAAGTGGTTCAGATGATGTCACTGGGGTCTCTGCCGTGGCGAAGTAGAGCTCGAAGGTATACATCACTGCGCATTTTTACATGTGCTGAAGTGTAGTTAGATGCAGTATAACTGTCGTCTGAGACAGGCCCTGCAGTGGCATCGCTGCACCATTTGCGGGTATTACGGAGGATTGATGACGGATAGCTAACGGTGTTTTAAAGAAATCCCAATAAATCATGTACAGGAACCTGTTCAGACCAAAGCTCAAATTTTTAGCATCGTACTCAAGACGGTCTCGCCCATCGCACTAGGAATCAGTGAAAGGTTAACCGGAGTTTTATGCGATTCAGACGAGGTCACTGGGGTCTCTGCCGTGGCGAAGTAGAGCTCGAAGGTAAACATACATCACTGCGCATTTTTACATGTGCGGAAGTGCACTCAGATGCAGTGTAACTGTCGTGTAATGAGGCAGGCGCTACAGTGCAACGCTGCACCCCTTGCGGGTATTAATGAGGAATAATGACGGATAGCTGGCGTTGTATCCTGGCAATCGCAACAAAACCTGTAGAGAAACCTGTTTAGAGCAAAGCTCGAAGTTTACCATCGTACTCTAGACGGTCTCGCCCATCGCACTGCGAATCGATGAAAGGTTAACCGGAGTCTTAAGCGGTTCAAAGGATGTCACTGAGGTCTCTGCCATGCCGAAGTAGAGCTCGAAGGTATACATCACTGCGCATTTTTACATGTGCGGAAGTGTAGTTAGATGCAGTGTAACTGTCGTCTAATGAGACAGGCCCTGCAGTGGCATCGCTTTCCCCCTTGCGGGAATTACTGTGGATTGATGACAGATAGCTAACGGTGTTTCCAAGAAATCCAACAAAACCTGTACAGGAACCTGTTCATAGCAAAGCACGAAGTTTAGTATCGTACTCTAGACGGTCTCGCCCATCGCACTGCGAATCGGTGAAAGGTTCACTGGATTTTTATGCGGTTCAGAGAATGTCACTGGGGTCTCTGCCATGGCGAAGTAGAGCTCGAAGGTATACATCTCTGCGCTTTTTTACATGTGCGGTAATTTACTTAGATGCAGCGCAACTGTCGTCCAATGAGACAAGCCCTGCAGTACAATCGCTGTCCCTCTGGCGGGAATTACTGTGGATTGATGACGGATAGTTAACGGTGTTTCCAAGAAATCCAACCAAACCTGCACAGGAACCTGTTCAGAGCAAAACACGAAGTTTAGCATCGTAATCTAGACGGTCTCGCACATCGCACTGCGAATCGATGAAAGGTTAACCGGAGTTTTATGCAGTTCAGAGGATGATGTCAGTGGGGTCTCTCCGTGGCGGAGTGGAGCTAGAAGTTATACATCACTGCGCATTTTTACATGTCCGGTAGTGTAGTTAGATGCAGCGTAACTCTCGTCTAATGAGACAAGCCCTGCAGTACAATCGCTGTCCCCCTTGCGGGAATTACTGTGGATTGATGACGGATAGCTAACGGTGTTTCCAAGCATCCCCAACAAATCCTGTACAGCATCCTGTGCAGAGTAAAGCTCAAAATTTTAGCATCGTACTCTAGATGGTCTCGCCCATCGCACTTCGAATCGATGAAAGGTTAACCAGAGTTTTATGCGGTTCAGACGATGTCACTGGGGTCTCGGCGGTGGCGAAGTTGAGCTCGAAGGAATACATCACTGCGCATTTTTACATGTGCGGAAGTGTAGTTAGATGCAGTGTAACTGTCGTCTGAGACAGGCCCTGCAGTGGCATCGTTGTAACCTTTGCAGGTATTACTGTGGATTGATGACGGATAGCTAACTGTGTTTTAAAGAAATCCCAATAACACATGTACAGGAACCTGTTCAGACCAAAGCTCAAATTTTTAGCATCGCACTCAAGATGGTCTCGCCCATCGCACTGGGAATCGATGAATGGTTAACCGGAGTTTTATGCGGTTCAGACAATGTCACTTGGGTCTCTGCCGTGGCGAAGTAGAGCTCGTAGGTATACATCACTGCGCATTTTTACATGTGCGAATGTGCAGTCATATGAAGTCTAACTGTCGTCTAATGAGACAGGACCGGTAGCATCGCTGCCCCATTTGCGAGTATTACTGTGCATTGATGACGGATAGCTAACGGTGTTTCCAAGAAATCCAACAAAACTTGTAGAGAAACCTGTTCAGAGCAAAGCTCGAATTTTCAGCATCGTACTCAATATAGACTCGCCCATCGCACTGGGAATTGATGAAAGATTAACCGGAGTTTTATGCGGTTCAGAGGATGTCACTGAGGTCTCTCTTATGCCGAAGTAGAGCTCGAAGGTATACATCACTGCGCATTTTTACATGTGCGGAAGTGTAGTTAGATGCAGTGTAACTGTCGTCTAATGAAACAGGCCCAGCAGTTGCATCGCTGTTACCCTTTCGGGTATTACTGTGGATAGATGCCGGATAGCTAACGGTGTTTCCAACAAATCCCAATAAAACATGTACAGGAACCTGTTCAGAGCAAAGCTCGAATTTTCAGCATCGTACTCAATATAGACTCGCCCATCGCACTGGGAATTGATGAAAGGTTAACCGGAGTTTTATGCGGTTCAGAGGATGTCACTGAGGTCTCTCCCATGCCGAAGTAGAGCTCGAAGTTATACATCACTGCGCATTTTTACATGTGCGGAATTGTAGTTAGATGCAGTGTAACTGTCGTCTAATGAGACAGGCCCTGCAGTGGCATCGCTGTCCCCCTTGCGGGAATTACTGTGGATTGATGACAGATAGCTAACGGTGTTTCCATTAAATCCCAATATATCCTGCACGGGAACATGTTCAGAGCAAAGCTCGAAATTTAGCATCGTACTCTAGACGGTCTCGCCCATCGCACTGCGAATGGATGAAAGGTTAACCGGAGTCTTAAGCGGTTCAGAGGATGTCACTGGGGTCTCTGCCGTGGCAAAGTAGAGCTCGAAAGTATACATCACTGCGCATTTTTACATGTGCGGAAGTGAAGTTAGATGCAGTGTAACTCGTCTAATGAGACAGGCCCTACAGTCGCATCGCTGCCCTATTTGCGGTTATTACTGAGGATTCATGACGGATAGCTGGTGTTGTTTCCAAGCAATCACAACTAAACCTGTACAGAAACCTGCTCAAAGCAAAGCTCGAATTTTTAGCATCGTACACTAGACCGTCTCGCCCAAAGCACTGGGAATCGATGAATAGTTAACCGGAGTTCTATGCGGTTCAGACGATGTCACTAGGGTCGCTGCCGTAGCGAAGTAGAGCTCGAAGGTATACATCACTGCGCATTTTCACATGTGCGGAAGTGCAGTCAGATGCAGTCTAACTGTCGCCTAATGAGACAGGCCCTTCAGTGGCATCGCTACCCTATTTGTGGGTATTACTGTTGATTGATGATGGATAGCTAACGGTGTTTTCGAAAAATCCCAATAAAACATGTATAGGAACCTGTTCAGAGCAACGCTCGAATTTTTAGCATCGTACTGAATACGGTCTCGCCCATCGCACTGGGAATCGATGAAAGGTTACCCGGAGTTTTATGCGGTTCAGACGATGCCACAGGGTTCTCTGCCGTGGCGAAGTAGAGCTCGAAAGTATACTTCACTGCGCATTTTTGCATGTGCGGAAGTGTAGTTAGATGCAGTGTAACTCGTCTAATGAGACAGGCCCTGCAGTCGCATCGCAGCCTCATTTGCGGTTATGACTGAGGATTGATGACAGATAGCTGGTGTTGTTTCCAAGCAATCACCACTAAACCTGTACAGAAACCTGTTCAAAGCAAAGCTCGAATTTTTGGCATTGTACAAAAGACTGTCTCGCCCAAAGCACTGGGAATCGATGAAAGGTTAACCGGAGTCTTAAGCGGTTCAGAAGATGTCACTGGGGTCTCTGCCGTGGCGAAGTAGAGGTCGAAGGTATACGTCACTGCGCATATTTACATGTGAGGAAGTGCAGTCAGATGCAGTGTAACTGTCGTGTAATGAGGCAGGCGCTGCAGTGCAATGCTGCAACCCTTGCGGGTATCTATGATGATTGATGACGGATAGCTAGCGTTGTTTCCTAGCAATCACAACAAAACCTATACAGAAACCTGTTCAGAGCAAAGCTTGAATTTTTAGCGTCGTACACTAGACGGTCTCGCCCATCGCACTGGGTATCGATGAAAGGTTAACCGGAGTTTTTTGCGGTTCAGACGATGTCACTGGGGTCTCTGCCGTGGCGAAGGAGAGCTCGTAGGTATACATCACTGCGCATTTTTACATGTGCGAATGTGCAGTCATATGAAGTCTAACTGTCGTCTAATGAGACAGGACCGGTAGCATCGCTGCCCCATTTGCGAGTATTACTGTGCATTGATGACGGATAGCTAACGGTATTTCCAAGAAATCCAACAAAACTTGTAGAGAAACCTGTTCAGAGCAAAGCTCGAATTTTCAGCATCGTACTCAATATAGACTCGCCCATCGCGCTGGGAATTGATGAAAGGTTAACCGGAGTTTTATGCGGTTCAGAGGATGTCACTGAGGTCTCTCCCATGCCGAAGTAGAGCTCGAAGGTATACATCACTGCGCATTTTTACATGTGCGGAAGTGTAGTTAGATGCAGTGTAACTGTCGTCTAATGAAACAGGCCCAGCAGTTGCATCGCTGTTACTCTTTCGGGTATTACTGTGGATAGATGCCGGATAGCTAACGGTGTTTCCAACAAATCCCAATAAAACATGTACAGGAACCTGTTCAGAGCAAAGCTCGAATTTTCAGCATCGTACTCAATATAGACTCGCCCATCGCACTGGGAATTGATGAAAGGTTAACCGGAGTTTTATGCGGTTCAGAGGATGTCACTGAGGTCTCTCCCATGCCGAAGTAGAGCTCGAAGTTATACATCACTGCGCATTTTTACATGTGCGGAATTGTAGTCAGATGCAGTGTAACTGTCGTCTAATGAGACACGTCCTGCAGTGGCATCGCTGTCCTCCTTGCGGGTATTACTGTGGATTGATGACGGATAGCTAACGGTGTTTCCAAGCAATCCCAACAAATACTGTACAGCAGCCATTTCAGAGCAAAACTCGAATTTTTATCATCGTACTCTAGACGGTCTCGCCCATCGCACTGCGAATCGCTGAAAGGCTAACCGGAGTTTTATGTGGTTCAGACGATGTCACTGGGGCCTCTGCGGTGGCAAAGTAGAGCTCGAAGGTATACATCACTGCGCATTTTTACATGTGCGGAAGTGCAGTGAGATGCTGTGAAACTGTAGTGTAATGAGGCAGGCGCTGCAGTGCCATCGCTGTCCCCCTTGCGGGTAAAACTTATGATTGATGACTGATAGCTGGCGTTGTTTCCAAGCAGTCACAACAAAACTTGTACAGAAACCTGTCCAGAGCAAAGCTCGAAGTTTAGCATCGTACTCTAGACGGTCTCGCCCATCGCACTGCGAATCGATGAAAGGTTAACCGGAGCTTTATGCGGTACAGACGATGTCACTGGGTCTGCCTAGGCGAAGTAGAGGTAGAAGGTATTCATCACTGCGCATTTTTACATGTGCGCAAGTGTAGTTAGATGCAGTGTAACTGTCGTCTAATGAAACAGGCCCAGCAGTTGCATCGCTGTCCCCCTTGCGGGTATTACTGTGGACTGATGCCGGATAGCTAACGGTGTTTCCAAGAAATCCCAATAAAACATGTACAGGAACCTATTCAGAGCAAAGCTCGAATTTTTAGCATCGTACTCTAGACGGACTCGCCCATGGCACTGGGAATCGATGAAAGGTTAACCGGAGATCTATGCGGTTCAGAGGATGTCACTGGGGTCTCTGCCGTGGCGAAGTAGAGTTCGAAGGTTTACATCACTGCGCATTTTTACATGTGCGGAATTGTAGTTAGATGCAGTGTAACTGTCGTCTAATGAGACAGGCCCTGCAGTGGCATCGCTGTCCCCCTTGCGGGAATTACTGTGGATTGATGACAGATAGCTAACGGTGTTTCCATTAAATCCCAATATATCCTGCACGGGAACCTGTTCAGAGCAAAGCTCGAAATTTAGCATCGTACTCTAGACGGTCTCGCCCATCGCACTGCGAATCGATGAAAGGTTAACCGGAGTCTTAAGCGGTTCAGAGGATGTCACAGGGGCCTCTGCGTGGAGAAGTAGAGCTCGAAAGTATACATCACTGCGCATTTTTACATGTGCGGAAGCGTAGTTACATGCATTATAACTCTCGTCTGAGACAGGCCCTGAAGTGGCATCGCTGCCCCATTTGCGGTTATTACTCAGGATTGATGCCGGATAGCGGGCGTTATTTCCAAGCAATCACAACTAAACCTGTAGAGAAACCTGTTTAGAGCAAAGCTCGAATTTTAGCATCGTACACTAGACGGTCTCGCCCATCGCACTGGGCATCGATGAAAGGTTAACCGGAGTTTTATGCGGTTCAGACGATGTCGCTGGGGTCTCTACCGTGGCGAAGTAGAGCTCGAAGGTATACATCACGGCGCATTTTTACATGTGCGGAAGTGCAGTCAGATGCAGTGTAACTGTCGTGTAATTAGGCAGGCGCTGCAGTGGCAACGCTGTCCCCCTTGCGGGTATTACTGTGGAATATACACGGATATCTGGTGTTGTTTCCTAGCAATCACAACAAAACCTGTACAGAAACCTGTTCAGAGCAAAGCTCGAAGTTTCGCATCGTACTCTAGACGGTCTCGCCCATCGCACTGGGAATCGATGAAAGGTTAACCGGAGTTTTATGCGGTTCAGAGGATGTCACTGGGGTCTCTGCCATGGCGAAGTAGAGCTCGAAAGTATACATCACTGCGCATTTTTACATGTGCGGAAGTGAAGTTAGATGCAGTGTAACTCGTCTAATGAGACAGGCCCTACAGTCGCATCGCTGCCCTATTTGCGGTTATTACTGAGGATTCATGACGGATAGCTGGTGTTGTTTCCAAGCAATCACAACTAAACCTGTACAGAAACCTGCTCAAAGCAAAGCTCGAATTTTTAGCATCGTACACTAGACCGTCTCGCCCAAAGCACTGGGAATCGATGAATAGTTAACCGGAGTTTTATGCGGTTCAGACGATGTCACACGGGTCTCTGCCGTGGCGAAGTAGAGCTCGGAGGTATATATAACTGCGCATTTTCACATGTGCGGAAGTGCAGTTAGATGCAGTCTAACTGTCGCCTAATGAGACAGGCCCTGCAGTGGCATCGCTGCATTAATTTGTGGGTATTACTGTGGATTGATGATGGATAGCCAACGGTGTTTCCAAGAAATCCCAATAAAACATGTACAGGAACCTGTTCAGAGCAAAGCTCGAATTTTTATCATCGTGCTCAAGACGGTCTCGCCCATCGCACTGAGAATCGATGAAAGGTTAACCGGAGTTTTATGCGGTTCAGACGATGTCACAGGGGTGTCCGCGGTGGTGAAGTAGAGCTCGAAGGTATACATCACTGCGCATTTTTACGTGTGCGGAAGTGCACTCAGATGCAGTGTAACTGTCCTGTTATGAGGTAGGCGCTGCAGTGGCATCGCTGTCCCCCTTGCGCGGATTACTGTGGATTGATGACGGATAGCTGGCGTTGTTTCTTTGCAATCACAACAATTGTTTCCTAGCAATCACAACAAAACCTGTACAGAAACATGCTCAGAGCAAAGCTCGAAGTTTCGCATCGTACTCTAGACGGTCTCGCCCATCGCACTGGGAATCGGTGAAAGGTTAACCGGAGTTTTATGCGGTTCCGAGGATGTCACTGTGGTATCAGCCGTGGCGAAGTAGAGTTCGCAGGTATATATCACTGCGCATTTTTTCATGTGCGGAAGTGTAGTTAGGTGCCGTGTAACTGTAGTCTAATGAGACAGGCCCTGCACTGGCATCGCTGTCCCCCGTGCGGGTATTACAGTGGATTGATGACGGATAGCTAACGGTGTTTCCAAGATCCCAACAAATCCTGTACAGCAACCTGTTCAGAGCAAAGCTCGAGTTTTTAGCATCGTACTCTAGACGGTCTCGCCCATCGCACTGCGAATCGATCAAAGGTTAACCGGAGTTTTATGCGGTTCAAACGATGTCACTGGGGTCTCTGCGGTGGCGAAGTAGAGCTCGAAGGTATACTTCACTGCGCATTTTTACATGTGCGAAAGTGCAGTCAGATGCAGTCTAACTGTCGCCTAATGAGACAGGCCCTTCAGTGGCATCGCTACCCTAATTGTGGGTAATACTGTGGATTGATGATGGATAGCTAACGGTGTTTCCAAGAAATCCCAATAAAACATCCATAGCAACCTGTTCAGAGCAACGCTCGAATTTTTAGCATCGTACTCAAGACGGTCTCGCCCATCGCACTGGGAATCGGAGAAAGGTTAACCAGGGTTTTATGCTCTTCAGACGTTGTCACTAGGGTCTCTGCCGTGGCGAAGTAGAGCTCGCAGGTGTACATCACTGCGGATTTTCACATGTGCGGAAGAGTAGTGAGATGCAGTCTAACTGTCGTGTAATGAGACAGGCCCTGCAGTGGCATCGCTGCCCCATTTGCGGTTATTACTGAGGATTGATGACAGATAGCTCGCGTTGTCTCCAGGAAATCACAACTAAACCTGTACAGAAACATGTTCAGAGCAAAGCTCGAATTTTTAGCATCGTACACTAGACGGTCTCGCCCATCGCACTGGGAATCGATGAAAGGTTAACCGGAGTTTTATGCGGTTCAGACGATGTCACCGGGGTCTCTGCCGTGGCGAAGTAGAGCTCACTGGAATACATCACTGCGCATTTCTACATGTGTGGAAGTGTAGTTAGATGCAGTGTAACTGTCGTCTAATGAGACAGGCCCTGTAGCATCACTGCCCCATTTGCGGGTCTTACTGAGGATTGATGACGAATAGCTGGCGTTGTATCCTAGCAATCACAACAAAACCTGTAGAGAAACCTGTTTAGAGCAAAGCTCGAATTTTAGCATCGTACTCTAGACGGTCTCGGCCATCGCACTGGGAATCGACGAAACGTTAACTGGAGTTTTATATGGTTTAGAGGATGTCACTGGGGTCTCTGCCGTGGCGAAGTAGAGCTCGAAGGTATACATCACTGCGCATTCTGACATGTGCGGAAGTGTAGTTAGACGCAGTGTAACTGTCGTCTAATGAGACAAGGCCAGCAGTTGCATCGCTGTCCCCCTTGCGGGTATTACTGTGGTTTGATGACGGATAGCTAACGGTGAGTCCAAGAAATCCAAATAAAACGTGTACAGAAACCTGTTCAGAACATAGCTCGAACTTTTAGCATCGTACTCTAGACGGACTCGCCCGTCGCATTGGGAATCGATGAAAGGTTAACCTAAGTTTTATGCGGTTGAGAGGATGTCACTGGGGTCTGTGCAGTGGCGAAGTAGAGCTCGAAGGTATACATCATTGCGCAATTTTACATGTGCGGTAGTGTAGTTAGATGTAGTGTAACTGTCGTCTAATGAGACAGGCCCTGCAGTGGCATCGGTGTCCACCTTGCGGGAATTACTGTCGATTGATGACGGATAGCTAACGGTGTTTCCAAGAAATCCAACAAAACCTGCACAGGGACCTGTTCAGAGCAAAGCACGAAGTCTAGCATCGTACTGTATACGGTCTCGCACTTCGCACTGCGAATCGATGAAACTTCAACCGGAGTTTTATGAGGCTCAGAGGATGATGTCACTGGAGTCTTGCAGTGGCGTGGTGGAGCTCGAAGGTATACATCACTGCGCATTTTTACATGTGCAGAAGTGTAGTTAGATGCATTGTTACCGTCGTCTAATAAGACAGGCCCTGCAGTGGCATCGCTGCCTTTTTTTGCGGTTATTACTGAGGATTTATGACGGATAGCTAGCGTTGTTTCCAAAAAATCACAATTAAACCTGTACAGAATCCTGTTCAGAGCAAAGCGCGAATTATTAGCATCGTACACTAGACGGTCTCGCCCATCGCACTGGGCATCGATGAAAGGTAATCCGGAGTTTTATGCGGTTGAGAGGATGTCGCTGGGGTCTCTACCGTGGTGGAGTGGAGCTCGAAGGTATACATCACTGCGCATTTTTACATGTGCGGAAGTGTAGTTAGGTTTATTGTAACTGTCGTCTAATGAGACATGCCCTGCAGTAGCATCGCTGCCAAATCTGCGGTTATTACTGAGGATTGATGACAGATAGCTGGCGTTGCTTCCAACTAATCACAACTAAACCTGTACAGAAACCTGTTCAGAGCAAAGCGCGAATTTTTAGCATCGTACTCTAGACGTTCTCGCCCATTGCACTGGGAATTGATGAAAGGTTAACCGGAGTTTTATGCGGTTCAGAGGATGTCACTAGGGTCTCTGCCGTGGCGAAGTAGAGCTCGAAGGTATACATCGCTGCGCATTCTTACATGTGCGGAAGTGTAGATAGATGCATTTTAACTGTCGTCTAATGAGACAGGCCCTGCAGTGGCATTGCTGTTCCCTTGCGGGAATTACTGTGGATTGATGACGGATAGCTAACGGTGTTTCCAAAAATCCAACAAAACCTGTACAGGAACCTGTTCAGAGCAAATCATGAAGTTTAGAATCGTACTCTAGACGGTCTCGCCCATCGCACTGCGAATCGATGATAGGTTAACCGGATTTTTATGCGGCTCAGAGGACGTCAATGGGGTGTCTGCCGTGGCGAAGTAGAGCTCGAAGGTATACATCACTGCGCATTTTTACATGTGCGGTAGTGTAGTTAGATGCAGTATACCTGTCGTCTAATTTGACCGGCCCTGCAGTGGCATCGCTGTACACCTTGCGGTAATTACTGTTTATTGATGACGGATCGCTAACGGTGTTTCCAAGAAACCCAACAAAACCTGCACAGGGACCTGTTCAGAGCAAAGCACGAAGCCTAGCATCGTACTCTAGAGGGTCTCGCCTATCGCACTGGGAATCGCTGAAAGGTTAACCGGAGTTTTATGCGGTTCAGAGGATGTCACTAGGGTCTCTGCCGGAGCGAAGTAGAGCTCGAAGGTATACATCACTGCACATTTTCACATGTGCGGAAGTGTAGTCAGATGCAGTCTAACTGTCGTCTAAGCAGACAGGCCATGCAGTGGCATCGCTGCCCCATTTTTGGGTATTACTGTGGATTGATGACGGATAGCTAACGGTGTTTCCAAGAAATCCCAATAAAACATGTACGGGAACCTTTCCAGTGCAAAGCTTGAAGTTTAGCATCGTACAGTAGACGGTCTCGCCCATCGCACTGCGAATCGATGAAAGGTCAACCGGAGTTTTATCCAGTTCAGAGGATGTCACTGTGGTCTTGCCGTGGCGGAGTGGAGCTTGAAGGTATACATCACTGCGCATTTTACATGTGCGGAAGTGTAGTTAGATGCATTGTAACTGTCGTCTAATGAGACGCCCTGCAGTGGCATCGCAGCAAATTTTGCGGTTATTACTGAGGATTGATGACGGATATCTGGCGTTGTTTCCAAGCAATCACAACTAAACCTGTACAGAAACCTGTTCAGAGCAAAGCGCGAATTTTTAGCATCGTACTCTAGACGGTCTCGCCCATCGCACTGGGAATCGATGAAAGGTTAACCGGAGTTTTATGCGGTTCAGAGGATGTCACTAGGGACTCTGCAGTGGCGAAGTAGAGCTCGAAGGTATACATTACTGCGCATTTTCAAATGTGCGGAAGTGCAGTCAGATGCAGTCTAACTGTCGTCTAAGGAGACAGGCCATGCAGTGGCATTGCTGCCCCATTTGTGGGTATTACTGAGGATTGATGACGGATAGCTAACGGTGTTTCGAAGAAATCCCAATAAAACATTTACAATAACCTTTCCAGAGCAAAGCTCGAAGTTTAGCATCGTACTGTAGACGGTCTCGCCCATCGCACTGCGAATCGATGAAAGGTTAACCGGAGCCTTAAGCGGTTCAGAGGATGTCACTGGGGTCTCTGCCGTGGCGAAGTAGAGCTCGAAGGTATACATCACTGCGCATTTTTACATGTGCGGAAGTGTAGTTAGATGCAGTGTACCTGTCGTCTAATGAGACAGGCCCTGCAGTGGCATCGATGCCCCATTTGTGGGTATTACTGTAGATTGATGACGGATAGCTAACGGTGTTTCCAAGAAATCCCAATAAAACATGTACAGGAACCTGTTCAGAGCAAAGCTCGAATTTTTAGCATCGTACTCAAGACGGTCTCGCCCATCGCACTGCGAATCGATGCAAAGTTAACCGGATTTTCATGTGGTTCAGAGGTTGTCACTGGGGTCTCTGCCGTTGCGAAGTAGAGCTCGAAGGTAAACATACATCACTGCGCATTTTTACATGTGCGGAAGTGCAGTAAGATGCAGTGTAATTTTCGTGTAATGAGGCAGGCTCTGCAGTGCAACGCGGCACCCCTTGCGGGTATCAATGAGGAATGATGACGGATAGCTGGCGTTGTTTCCTAGCAATCACACTGAAACCTGTACAGAAACCTGTTCAGAGCAAAGCTCGAAGTTTAGCATCGTGCTCTAGACGGTCTCGCCCATCGCACTGGGAATCGATGAAAGGTTAACCGGAGTTTTATGCGGTTCAGAGGATGTCACTAGGGTCTCTGCCTTTTCGAAGTAGAGCTCGAAGGTATACATCACTGCGCATTCTTACATGTGCGGAAGTGTAGTTAGATGCATTGTAACTGTCGTCTAATGAGACAGGCACTGCAGTGGCATCGCTGCCACCTTTGCGGTTATTACTGAGGTTGATGACGGATAGCTGGCGTTGTTTCCAAGCAATCACAACTAAACCTGTACAGAAACCTGTTCAGAGCAAAGCGCGAATTTTTCGCATCGTACACTAGACGGTCTCGCTCATCGCACTGGGAATCGATGAAAGGTTATCCGGAGTTTTATGCGGTTCAGACGTTGTCACTGGAGTCTCTGCCGTGGCGAAGTAGAGCTCGCCGGTACACATCACTGCGCATTTTTTTCATGTGCGGAAATGTAGTTAGGTGCCGTGTAACTGTCGTCTAATGAGACAGGTCCTGCACTGGCATCGCTGTCCCCCGTGTGGTTATTACTGTGGATTGATGACTGATAGCTAACGGTGTTTCCAAGCAATCCCAACAAATTCTGTACAGCAACCTGTTCAGAGCAAAGCTCGAACATTTAGCATTGTACTCTATACGGTCTCGCCCATCGCACCTCGAATCGATGAAAGGTTAACCGGAGTTTTATGCGGTTCAAACGATGTCACTGGGGTCTCTGCGGTGGTGAAGTAGAGCTCGAAGGTATACATCACTGCGCATTTTTACATGTGCGGAAGTGTAGTCAGATGCAGTCTAACTGTCGTCTAATGAGACAGGCCATGCAGTGGAATCGCTGCCCTATTTGCGGGTATTACTGTGGATTGATGACGAATAGCTAACGGTGTTTTAATGAAATCCCAATAAAACACGTAGAGGAACCTGCTCAGAGCAAAGCTCGAATTTTTAGCTTCGTACTCAAGACGGTCTCGCCCATCGCACTGGGAATCGATGAAAGGTTAACCAGGGTTTTATGCGGTTCAGACGTTGTCACTGGAGTCTCTGCGGTGGTGAAGTAGAGCTCGCAGGTATACATCACTGCGGATTTTCACATGTGCGGAAGTGTAGTCAGATACAGTCTATCTGTCGTGTAATGAGACAGGCCCTGCAGTTGCATCGATGCCCCAGTTGTGGGTATTACTGTAGATGAATGACGGATAGCTAACGGTGCTTCCAAGAAATCCCAATAAAACATGTACAGGAACCTGTTCAGAGCAAAGCTCGAATTCTTAGCATCGCACTCAAGACGGTCTCGCCCATCGCACTGGGAATCGATGAAAGGTTAACCAGAGTTTTATGTGGTTAAAACGATGTCACTGGGGTCTCTGCGGGGGCGAAGTAGAGCTCGAAGGTATACATCACTGCGCATTTTTACATGTGCGGAAGTGCAGTCAGATGCAGTGTAACTGTCGTGTAGTGAGGTAGGCGCTGCAATGGCATCGCTGTCCCCCTTGCGGGTATTACTGTGGATTGATGACGGATAGCTAACGGTGTTTCCAAGAAATCCCAATAAAACATGTACAGGAACCTTTCCAGAGCAAAGCTCGAAGTTTAGCATCGTACTGCAGACAGTCTCGCCCATCGCACTGCGAATCGATGAAAGGTTAACCGGAGTCTTAAGCGGTTCAGAGGATGTCACTGGGGTCTCTGCCGTGGCGAAGTAGAGCTCGAAGGTATACATCACTTCGCATTTTTCGCATGTGCGGAAATGTAGTCAGATGCAGTCTAACTGTCGTCTAATGAAGCAGGTCCTGCAGTGGCATCGCTGCCCCATCTGCGGTTATTACTGAGGATTGATGGCGGACAGCTAACGGTGTTTTGAAGAAATCCCAATAAAACATGTACAGGAACCTCTTAAGACCAAAGCTCGAATTTTTAGCATCGTACTCTAGACGGACTCGCCCATCGCATTGGGAATCGATGGAAGGTTAACCAGAGTTTTATGCGGTTGAGAGGATGTCACTGGGGTCTCTGCCGTGGCGAAGTAGAGCTCGAAGGTATACATCACTGCGCATTTTTACATGTGCGGAAGTGTAGTTAGATGCAGTGTAACTGTCGTCTAATGAGACAGGCCCTGCAGTGGCATTGCTGTTCCCTTGCGGTAATTACTGTGGATTGATGACGGATAGCTAACGGTGTTTCCAAAAATCCAACAAAACCTGTACAGGAACCTGTTCAGAGCAAAGCTCGAAGTTTAGCATCGTACTCTAGACGGTCTCGCCCATCGCACTGGGAATCGATGAAAGGTTAACCGGAGTTTTATACGGTTCAGAGGATGTCACTAGGGTCTCTGCCGTGGCGAAGTAGAGCTCGAAGGTATACATCACTGCGCAATTTGCATGTGCGGTAGTGTAGTGAGATGCAGTGTAACTGTCGTCTAATGAGACAGGCCCTGCACTGGCATTGCTGTGCCCCCTCGGGAATTACTGTGGATTGAATGCGGATAGCTAACGGTGTTTCCAAGAAATCCAACAAAACCTGCACAGAGACCTGTTCAGAGCAAAGCACGAAGTTTAGCATCGTACTCTAGAGGTCTTGCAGATCGCACTGAGAATCGATGAAAGGTTAACCGGAGTTTTATGTGGTTCAAACGATGTCACTGGGGTCTCTGCGGTGGCGATGTAGAGCTCGAAGGTATACATCACTGCGCATTTTAACATGTGCGGAAGTGCAGTCAGATGCAGTGTAACTGTCGTGTAATGAGGCAGGCGCTGCAGTGGCATCGCTGTCCCCCTTGCGGGTATTACTGTGGATTGATGACGGATAGCTGGCGTTGTTTCCTAGCAATCACAACAAAACCTGTACAGAAACCTGTTGAGAGCAAAGCTCGAAGCTTAGCATCGTACTGTATATGGTCTCGCCCATCGCACTGCGAATCGACGAAAGGTCAACAGAGTTTTATTCAGTTCCGAGCATGTCACTGGGGTCTTGCCGTGGCGGAGTGGAGCACGAAGGTATACATCACTGCGCATTTTACATGTGCGGAAGTGTAGTTAGATGCAGTGTACCTGTCGTCTATTGAGACAAGCCCTGCAGTGGCATCGCTGGCCCCCTTGCAGGTAATACTGTGTATTGATGACGGATAGCTAACGGTGTTTCCAAGCAATCCAAACAAAACCTGTACAGGAACCTGTTCAGAGCAAAGCAAGAAGTTTAGCATCGTACTCTAGACGGTCTCGTGCATCGCACTGAGAATCGATGAAAGGTTATCCGGAGTTCTATGCGGTTCAGAGTATGTCACTGGGGTCTCAGCCGTGGCGAAGTAGAGCTGCAGGTATACATCACTGCGCATTTTTTCCATGTGCGGAAGTGCAGTTAGGTGCCTTGTAACTGTCGTCTATTGAGACAGGCCCTGCACTGGCATCGCTGTCCCTCGTGCGGGTATTACTGTGGATTGATGACGGATAGCTAACGGTGTTTCCAAGCAGTCGCAACAAATCCTGTACAGCAACCTGCTCAGGGCAAAGCTCGAATTTTTAGCATCGTACTCTAGGCGGTCTCGCCCATCGCACTGGGAATCAATGAAAGGTTAACAGGAGTTTTATGCGGTTGAGAGGATGTCACTGGGGTCTCTGCCGTAGCGAAGTAGAGCTCGAAGGTATACATCACTGCGCATTTTTACATGTGCGGAAGTGTAGTTAGGTGCAGTGTACCTGTCGTCTAATGAGACAGGCCCTGCAGTGTCATCGCTGTCCCCCTTGCGGGTATTACTGTGGATTGATGACGGATAGCCAACGATGTTTTCAAGGAATCCCAACAAAACCTGTAGAGGAACCTGTTCAGAGCAAAGCACGAAGTTTAGCATCGTACTCTAGACGGTCTCGCGCATCGCACTGGGAATCGATGAAAGGCTAACCGGAGTTTTATGCGGTTAAGAGGATGTCACTGGGGTCCCTGCCGTTGCGAAGTGGAGCTAGAAGGTATAATCATTGCGCATTTTTACATGCGCGGAAGTGTAGTTAGATGCAGTGCAACTGTCGTGTAATGAGACAGGCCCTGCAGTCGCATCGCTGCCCCTTTTGCGGTTATTACGGAGGATTGATGACAGATAGCTGGCGTTGTTTCCAAGCAATCACAACTAAACCTGTACAGAAACCTGTTCAGAGCAAAGCGCGAATTTTTAGCATCGTACAATAGACGGTCTCGCTCATCGCACTGGGAATCGATGAAAGGTTAACCGGAGTTTATGCGGTTGACAGGATGTGGTCTCTTCCGTGGCGAAGTAGCGCTCGAAGGTATACATCAGTGCGCATTTTTACACGTGCGGAAGTGTAGTTAGAGTCAGTGTACCTGTCGTCTAATGAGACAGGCCCTGCAGTGGCATCGCTGTCCCCCTTGCGGGTATTACTGTGGATTGATGACGGATAGCTAACGGTGTTTCCAAGGAATCCCTACAAAACCTCTACAGGAACCTGTTCAGAGCAAAGCAAGAATTTTAGCATTGTACTCTAGACGGTCTCGCCCGTCGCACTGCGAATCGACGAAAGGTTAACCGGAGTTATATGCGGTTCACAGGATGTCACTGGGGTGTCAGCCGTGGCGAAGTAGAGCTCGCAAGTCTACAACACTGCGCGTTTTCACATATGCGTAAGTGCAGTCAGATGCAGTCTAACTGTCGTCTATTGAGACAGGCCATGCAGTGGCATCGCTGCCCCATTTGCAGTTATTACAGTGGATTGATGACGGATAGCTAACGGTGTTTTAAATAAATCCCAATATAACATGTACAAGAACCTGTTCAGAGCAAAGCTCGAATTTTTAGCATCGTACTCAAGACGGTCTCACCCATCGCACTGGGAATCGATGAAAGGTTAACCGGAGTTTTATGCGGTTCAAACGTTACCACTAGGGTCTCTCCCGTGCGAAGTAGAGCTCGAAGGTATACATCACTGCGCAATTTACATGTGCGGTAGTGTAGTTAGATGCAGTGTAACTGTCGTCTAATGAGACAGGCCCTGCAGTGGCATTGCTGTGCCCCTTGCGGGAATTACTGTGGATTGATGACGGATAGCCAACGATGTTTTCAAGGAATCCCAACAAAACCTGTAGAGCAACCTGTTCAGAGCAAAGCACGAAGTTTAGCATCGTACTCTAGACGGTCTCGCGCATCGCACTGAGAATCGATGAAACGTTAATCGGAGTTTTATGCGGTTCAGAGGATTTCACTGGAATCTCAGCCGTGGCGAAGTAGAGCTCGCAGGTATACATCACTGCGCATTTTTTTCATGTGCGGAAGTGTAGTTAGGTGCCGTATAACTGTCGTCTAATGAGACAGGCCCTGCAGTGGCATCGCTGCCCCATTTGTGGGTAATACTGTGGATTTATGACGGATAGCTAATGGTGTTTAAAAGAAATCCCAATAAAACATGTACAGGAACCTGTTCAAAGCAAAGCTCGAATTTTTAGCATCGTACTCAAGACGGGCTCGCCCATAGCACTGGGAATCGATGAAAGGCTAACCGGAGTTTTATGCGGTTAAGAGGATGTCACTGGGGTCCCTGCCGTTGCGAAGTGGAGCTAGAAGGTATACATCATTGCGCAGTTTTACTTGCGCGGAAGTGTAGTTAGATGCAGTGCAACTGTCGTGTAATGAGACAGGCCCTGCAGTCGCATCGCTGCCCCTTTTGCGGTTATTACGGAGGATTGATGACAGATAGCTGGCGTTGTTTCCAAGCAATCACAACTAAACCTGTACAGAAACCTGTTCAGAGCAAAGCGCGAATTTTTAGCATCGTACAATAGACGGTCTTCTCATCGCACTGGGAATCGATGAAAGGTTAACCGGAGTTTATGCGGTTGACAGGATGGGGTCTCTTGCGTGGCGAAGTAGAGCTCGAAGGTATACATCAGTGCGCATTTTTACACGTGCGGAAGTGTAGTTAGAGTCAGTGTACCTGTCGTCTAATGAGACAGGCCCTGCAGTGGCATCGCTGTCCCCCTTGCGGGTATTACTGTGGATTGATGACGGATAGCTAACGGTGTTTCCAAGGAATCCCTACAAAACCTCTACAGGAACCTGTTCAGAGCAAAGCGCAAATTTTTAGCATCGTACTCTAGACGGTCTCGCCCATCGCACTGGGAATCGTTGAAAAGTTAACCGGAGTTTTATGTTTTTATGCGGTTGAGAGGATGTCACTGTGGTCTCTGCCGTGGCGAATTAGAGCTCGAAGGTATACATCACTGCGCATTTTTACATGTGCGGAAGCGTAGTTAGATGCAGTGTACCTGTCGTCTAATGAGACAGGCCCTGCAGTGGCATCGCTGCCCTATTTGTGGGTATTACTGTGGATTGATGACGGATAGCTAACGGTGTTTCCACGAAATCCCAATAAAACATGTACAGGAACCTGTTCAGAGCAAAGCTCGAATTTTTAGCATCGTACTCAAGACGGTCTCGAACATCGCACTGCGAATCGATGCAAAGTTAACCGGATTGTTATGTGGTTCAGAGGTTGTCACTGGGGTCTCTGCCGTTGCGAAGTAGAGCTCGAAGGTATGCATACATCACTGTGCATTTTTATATGTGTGGAAGTGTAGTTAGATGCATTATAACTGTCGTCTTAGTCAGGCCCTGCAGTGGCACCGCTGTAACCCTTGCGGGAATTACTGTGGATTGATGACGGATAGCTAACGGTGTTTCCAAAAAATCCAATAAAACCCGCACAGGGACCTGTCCAGAGCAAAGCACGAAATTTAGCATCGTACTCTAGACGGTCTTGCCCATCGCACGGCGAATCGATGAAAGGTCACCCGGAATTTTATGCGGTTCAGAGGATTATGTCGCTGGGGTCTTGCCGTGGCGGAGTGGAGCTCAAAGGAATACATCAATGCGCATTTTTACATCTGCGGAAGTGTAGTTAGATGCATTGTAACTGTCGTGTAATGAGACAGGCCCTGCAGTGGCATCGCTGCCCTATTTGCGGTTATTACTGAGGATTCATGACGGATAGCTGGCGTTGTTTCCAAGCAATAACAACTAAACCTGTACAGAAACCTGTTCAGAGCAAAGCTCGAATTTTTAGCATCGTACACTAGACGGTCCTGCCCATCGCACTGAGAATCGATGAAAGGTTAACCGGAGTTTTATGCGGTTCAGACGATGTCACAGGGGTCTGTGCCGTGGCGAAGTAGAGCTCGAAGGTATACATCACTGTGCATTTTACATGTGCGGATGTGTAGTCGGATGCCGTGTAACTGTCGTCTAATGAGACAGGCCCTGTAGAGGCATTGCTGTCCCTCTTGCGGGAATTGCTGTGGATTGATGACGGATACCTAGCGGTGTTTCCAAGAAATCCAACAAAACCTGTACAGGAACCTGTTCAGAGCAAAGCACGAAGTTTAGCATCGTACTCTAGACGGTCTCGCGCATCGCACTGAGAATCGATGAAAGGTTAATCTAATTTTTATGCGGTTCAGAGGATGATGTCACTGGGGTGTCTGCCATGGCGGAGTTGAGCTCGAAGGTACACATCACTGCGCATTTTTACATGTGCGGAAGTGTAGTTAGATGGATTGTATCTGTCGTCTAATGAGACAGGCCCTGCAGTGGCATCGCTGCCCCATTTGCGGTTATTACTGAGGATTGATGACGGATATCTGGCGTTGTTTCCAAGCAATCACAACTAAACCTGTACAGAAACCTGTTCAGAGCAAAGCACGAAGTTTAGCATCGTACTCTGGACGGTCTCGCGCATCGCACTGAGAATCGATAAAGGTTAACCGGAGTTTTATGCGGTTCAGATGATGATGTCACTGGGGTCTTGCCATGGCGGAGTGGAGCTCGCAGATATACATCACTGCGCATTTTTGTCATGTGCGGAAGTGTAGTTAGATGCAGTGTAATTGTCGTATAATGAGGCAGGTCCTGCAGTGGCATTGCTGCACCCCTTGCGGGAATTACTGTGGATTGATGACGGATAGCTGACGGTGTTTCCAAGAAATCCAACAAAAACTGTACAGGAACCTGTTCAGAGCAAATCACGAAGTTTAGCATCGTACTCTAGACGGTCTCGCCCATCACACTGCGAATCGATGAAAGGTTAACCGGATTTTTATGTGGTTCAGAGGATGTCACTGGGGTGTCTGCCGTGGCGAAGTAGAGCTCGAAGGTATACATCACTGCGCATATTTACATGTGCGGTAGTGTAGTTAGATGCAGTGTAACTGTCGTCTAATGAGACAGGAACTGCAGTGGCATCGCTGTCCGCTTTGCGGGAATTACTGTGGATTGATGACGGATAGCTAACGGTGTTTCCAAGAAATCCAACAAAACCTGCACAGGAACCTGTTCAGAGCAAAGCACGAAGTCTGGCATCGTACTCAATAAGGTCTCGCCCATCGCACTGCGAATCGATGAAAGGTCAACCGGAGTTTTATGCGGTTCAGAAGATGATGTGACTGGGGTCTTGCCGTGGTGGAGTGGAGCTCGAAGGTATACATCACTGCGCATTTTTACATGTGCGGAAGTGTAGCTAGATGCATTGTAACTGTCGTCTAATGAGACAATTCCCTGCAGTGGCATCGCTGCCCCATTTGCGGTTATTACTGAGGATTGCTGACGGATAGCTGGCGTTGTTTCAAAGCAATCACAGCTAAACCTGTAGAGAAACCTGTTCAGAGCAAAGCTCGAATTTTTAGCATTGTACAATAGACGGTCTCGCCCATCGCACTGGGAATCGATGAAAGGTTAACCGGAGTTTTGTGCGGTTGAGAGGGTATCACTGGGGTCTCTGCCGTGGCGATTTAGAGCTCGAAGGTATACATCACTGCGCATTTTTACATGTGCGGAAGTGTAGTTAGATGCAGTGTACCTCTGTCGTCTAATGAGACAGGCTCTGCAGTGGCATCGCTGGTCTATTTGTGGGTATTACTGTGGATTGATGATGAATAGCTAACGGTGTTTCCAAGAAATCCCAATAAAACATGTACAGGAACCTGTTCAGAGCAAAGCTCGAATTTTAGCATCGTACTCAAGACGGTCTCGCCCATCGCACTGGGAATCGATGAGAGGTTAACCGGAGTTTTAAGCGGTTCAGACGATGTCACAGGGGTCTCTGCCATGGTGAAGCAGAGCTCGAAGGTATACATCACTGCGCATTCTTACATGTGCGGAAGTGTAGTTAGATGCAGTGTAACTGTCGTATAATGAGACAGGCCCTGTAGCGGCATAGCGATCCCCCTTGCGGGAATTACTGTGGATTGATGACGTATAGCTAACGGTGATTCCAAGAAATCCAAGAAAACCTGTACAGGTACCTGTTCAGAGCAAATCACGAAGTTTATCATCGTACTCTAGACGGTCTTGCCCATCGCACTGCGAATCGATGGATGGTTAACCGCAGTTTATGCGGTTGAAAGGATGTCACTGGTTTCTCTGCCGTGGCGAAGTAGAGCTCGAAGGTATACATTACTGCGAATTTTTAGATGTACGGAAGTGTAGTTAGATGCAGTGCAACTGTCGTATAATGAGACAGGCCCTGTAGTGGCATTGCTGTCCCCCTTGCGGGAATTACTGTGGATTGATGACGGATAGCTAGCGGTGTTTCCAAGAAATCCAACAAAACCTGTACAGGAACCTGTTCAGAGCAAATCACGAAGTTTATCATCATACTCTAGACGGTCTCGCCCATCGCACTGCGAATCTGTGAAAAGTTATCCGGATTTTTATGCAATTCACAGGATGATGTCACTGGGGTGTCTGCCATGGCGAAGTAGAGCTCGAAGGTATACATCACTGCGCATTTTTACATGTGCGGAAGTGTAGTTAGATGCATTGTGACTGTCGTCTAATGAGACAGGCCGTGCAGTGGCATCGCTGCCCCATTTGCGGTTATTACTGAGGATTGATGACAGATAGCTGGCGTTGTTTCCAAGCAGTCACAACTAAACCTGTAGAGAAACGTGTTCAGAGCAAAGCTCGAATTTTTAGCATTGTACAATAGACGGTCTCGCCTATCGCACTGGGAATCGATGAAAGGTAAACCGGAGTTTTATGCGGTTGAGAGGATACCACTGGGGTCTCTGCCGTGGCGAATTAGAGCTCGAAGGTATACATCACTGCGCATTTTTACATGTGCGGAAGTGTAGTTAGATGCAGTGTTCCTCTGTCGTCTAATGAGACAGGCCCTGCAGTGGCATCGCTGGCCTATTTGTGGGTGTTACTGTGGATTGATGATGGATAGCTAACGGTGTTTCCAAGAAATCCCAATAAAACATGTACAGGAACCTGTTCAGAGCAAAGCTCGAATTTTAGCATCGTACTCAAGACGGTCTCGCCAATCGCACTGGGAATCGATGAGAGGTTAACCGGAGTTTTATGCGGTTCAGACGATGTCACAGGGGTCTGTGCCGTGGCGAAGTAGAGCTCGAAGGTATACATCACTGTGCATTTTACATGTGCGGATGTGTAGTCGGATGCCGTGTAACTGTCGTCTAATGAGACAGGCCCTGTAGTGGCATTGCTGTCCCTCTTGCGGGAATTGCTGTGGATTGATGACGGATACCTAGCGGTGTTTCCAAGAAATCCAACAAAACCTGTACAGGAACCTGTTCAGAGCAAAGCACGAAGTTTAGCATCGTACTCTAGACGGTCTCGCGCATCGCACTGAGAATCGCATTTTTGTCATGTGCGGAAGTGTAGTTAGATGCAGTGTAACTGTCGAACAATAAGACAGGTCCTGCAGTGGCATTGCTGTCCCCCTTGCGGGAATTACTGTGGATTGATGAAGGATAGCTAAAGGTGTTTCCAAGAAATCCAACAAAACCCGTACAGGAACCTGTTCAGAGCAATTCACGAAGTTTAGCATCGTTCTCTAGACGGTCTCGCCCATCGCACTGCGAATCGATGAAAGGTTAATCTAATTTTTATGCGGTTCAGAGGATGATGTCACTGGGGTGTCTGCCATGGCGGAGTTGAGCTCGAAGGTACACATCACTGCGCATTTTTACATGTGCGGAAGTGTAGTTAGATGGATTGTATCTGTCGTCTAATGAGACAGGCCCTGCAGTGGCATCGCTGCCCCATTTGCGGTTATTACTGAGGATTGATGACGGATATCTGGCGTTGTTTCCAAGCAATCACAACTAAACCTGTACAGAAACCTGTTCTGAGCAAAGCTCGAAATTTTAGCATCGTACAGTGGACGGTCTCGCCCATCGCACTGGGAATCGATGAGAGGTTAACCGGAATTTTATGCGGTTGAGAGGATGTTACTGGGGTCTCTGCCGTGGCGAAGTAGAGCTCGAAGATATACATGACTGCGCATTTTTACATGTGCGGAAGTGTAGTTAGATGCAGATTACCTGTCGTCTAATGAGACAGGCCCCTCAGTGGCATCTCTGTCCCCCTTGCGGGTATTACTGTGGATTGATGACGGATAGCTAACGATGTTTCCAAGCAATCCCAACAAAACCTGTACAGGAACCTGTTCAGAGCAAAGCACGAAGTTTAGCATCGTACTCTGGACGGTCTCGCGCATCGCACTGAGAATCGATAAAGGTTAACCGGAGTTTTATGCGGTTCAGATGATGATGTCACTGGGGTCTTGCCATGGCGGACTGGAGCTCGCAGATATACATCACTGCGCATTTTTGTCATGTGCGGAAGTGTAGTTAGATGCAGTGTAATTGTCGTATAATGAGACAGGTCCTGCAGTGGCATTGCTGCACCCCTTGCGGGAATTACTGTGGATTGATGACGGATAGCTGACGGTGTTTCCAAGAAATCCAACAAAACCTGTACAGGAACCTGTTCAGAGCAAAGCTCGAAGTTCAGCATCGTACTCTAGACGGTCTCGCCCATCGCACTGCGAATCTATGAAAGGTTAACCGGATTTTTATGCAATTCAGAGGATGATGTCACTGGGGTGTTTGCCGTGGCGGAGTGGAGCTCGAAGGTATACATCACTGCGGATTTTTACATGTGCGGAAGTGTAGTTAGATGGATTGTATCTGTCGTCTAATGAGACAGGCCCTGCAGTGGCATCGCTGCCCCATTTGCGGTTATTACTGAGGATTGATGATGGATAGCTGGCGTTGTTTCCAAGCAATCACAACTAAACCTGTACAGAAACCTGTTCAGAGCAAAGCTCGAATTCTTAGCATCGTACAGTAGACGGTCTCGCCCATCGCACTGGGAATCGATGAGAGGTTAACCGGAGTTTTATGCGGTTGAGAGGATATTACGGGGGTCTCTGCCGTGGCTAAGTAGAGCTCGAAGGTATACATCACTGCGCATGTTAACATGTGCGGAAGTGCAGTTAGATGCAGTTTACCTGTCGTGTAATGAGACAGGCCCTGCAGTGGCATCGCTGTCGCCCTTGCGGGTATTACTGTGGATTGATGATGGATAGCTAACGATGTTTCCAAGCAATCCCAACAAAACCTGTACAGGAACCTGTTCAGAGGAAAGCACGAAGTTTAGCATCTTACTCTGGACGGTCTCGCGTATCGCACTGAGAATCGATAAAGGTTAACCGGAGTTTTATGCGGTTCAGAGGATGATGTCACTGGGGTCTTGCCGTGGCGGAGTGGAGCTCGCAGGTATACATCACTGCGCATTTTTGTCATGTGCGGAAGTGTAGTTAGATGCAGTGTAATTGTCGTATAACGAGACAGGTCCTGCAGTGGCCTTACTGTCCCCCTTGCGGGAATTACTGTGGATTGATGACGGATAGCTAACGGTGTTTCCAAGAAATCCAACAAAACCTGTGCAGGAAGCTGTTCAGAGCAAATCACGAAGTTTAGCATCGTACTCTAGACGGTCTCGCCCATCGCACTGCGAATCGATGAAAGGTTAACCGGATTTTTATGCGGTTCAGAGGATGTCACTGGTGTGTCTGCCGTGGCGAAGTAGAGCTCGAAGGTATACATCACTGCGCATTTTTACATGTGCGGTAGTGTAGTTAGATGCAGTGTAACTGTCGTTTAATGAGACAGGAACTGCAGTGGCATCGCTGTCCCCCTTGCGGCAATTACTGTGGATTGATGACGGATAGCTAACGGTGTTTCCAACAAATCCAACGAAACCTGTACAGGAACCTGTTCAGAGCAAATCACGAAGTTTAGCATCGTACTCAATACGTTCTCGCCCATCGCACTGCGAATCGATGAAAGGTCAACCGGAGTTTTATGCGGTTCAGAGGATGATGTCACTGGGGCCTTGGCGTGGCGGAGAGGAGCTCGAAGGTATACATCACTGCGCATTTTTACATGTGCGGAACTGTAGTTAGATGCAGTGTACATGTCGTCTAATGAGACAGGCCCTGCAGTGGCATCGCTGCCCTATTTGTGGGTATTACTGTGGACTGATGATGGATTGCTAACGGTGTTTCCAAGAAATCCCAATAAAACATGTACAGGAACCTGTTCAGAGCAAAGCTCGAATTTTTAGCATCGTACTCAAGACGGTCTCGCCCATCGCACTGCGAATCGATGAAAGGTTAACCGCAGCTTTATGCGGTTCAGACGATGTCACAGGGGTCTCTGCCGTGGCGAAGTAGAGCTCGAAGGATACATCACTGCGCATTCTTGAATGTGCGGATGTGTAGTCAGAAGCATTCTAACTGTCTTCTAATGAGACAGGCCCTCTAGCATCGCTGCCATATTTGCGGGTATTACTGAGGATTGATGACGGATAGCTGGCGTTGTATCCTAGCAATCGCTAAAAGCCTGTAGAGAAACCTGTTCAGAGCAAAGCTCGAATTTTAGCATCGTACTCTAGACAGTCTCGGCTATCGCACTGGCAATCGATGGAAAGTTAACCGCAGTTTTATGCGGTTGAAAGGTTGTCACTGGTGTCTCTGCCGTGGCGAAGTAGAGCTCGAAGGTATACATCACTGCGCATTTTTACATGCTCGGAAGTGCAGTTAGATGCATTGTAACTGTCCTCCATTGAGACAGGCCCTACAGCGGCATCGCTGCCCCATTTGCGGTTATTACTGAGGATTGATGACGGATAACTGGCGTTGTTTCCAAGCAATCACAACTAAACCTGTACAGAGACCGGTTCAGAGCAAAGCTCGAATTTTTAGCATCGTACACTAGACGCTCTCGCCCATCGCACTGGGAATCGATGAGAGGTTAACCGGAGTTTTATGCGGTTGAGAGGATGTTACTGCGGTCTCTGCCGTGGCGAAGTAGAGCTCGAAGGTATACTTCACTGCGCATTTTTACATGTGCGGTAGTGTAGTTAGATGCAGTTTGACTGTCGTATATTAAGACAGGCCCTGCAGTGGCATTGCTGTCCCCCTTGCGGGAATTACTGTGGATTGATGACGGATAGCTGACGGTTTTTCCAAGAAATCCAACAAAACCTGTACAGGAACCTGTTCAGAGCATATCACGAAGTTTAGCATCGTAATCTAGATGGTCTCGCCCATCGCACTGCGAATCGATGAAAGGTTAACCGGATTTTTATGCGGTTCAGAGGATGTCACTGGGGTGTCTGCGGTGGCGAAGTAGAGCTCGAAGGTATACATCACTGCGCATTTTTACATGTGCGGAAGAGTAGTTAGAAGCAGTCTAACTGTCGTCTAATGAGACAGGCCCTGCAGTGGCATCGCTGCACCATTTGCGGGTATTACTGAGGATTGATGACAGATAGCTTGCGTTGTTTCCTAGCAATCACAACAAAACCTGTACAGGAAGCTGTTCAGAGCAAAGCTCGAAGTTCAGCATCGTAATCTAGACGGTCTCGCCCATCGCACTGCGAATCGATGAAAGGTTAACCGGATTTTTATGGGGTTCTGAGGATGTCACTGGGGTGTCTGCCGTGGCGAAGTAGAGCTTGAAGGTATACATCACTGCGCATTTTTACATGTGCGGTACTGTAGTTAGATGCAGTGTAACTGTCGTCTAATGAGACAGGCCAAGCAGTTGCGTCGCTGTCCCCCTTGCGGGTATTACTGTCGATTAATGACGGATAGCAAACGGTGTTTCCAAGAAAACCCATTAAAACATGTACAGGAACCTGTTCAGAGCAAAGCTCGAATTTTTAGCATCGTACTCAAGACGATCTCGCCCATCGCACTGCGAATCGATGCAAAGTTAACCGGATTTTTATGTGGTTCAGAGGTTGTCACTGGGGTCTCTGCCGTTGCGAAGTAGAGCTCGAAGGTATGCATACATCACTGTGCATTTTTATATGTGTGGAAGTGTAGTTAGATGCATTATAACTGTCGTCTTAGTCAGGCCCTGCAGTGGCACCGCTGTAACCCTTGCGGAAATTACTGTGGATTGATGACGGATAGCTAACGGTGTTTCCAAAAAAATCCAATAAAACCCGCACAGGGACCTGTCCAGAGCAAAGCACGAAATTTAGCATCGTACTCTAGACGGTCTTGCCCATCGCACGGCGAATCGATGAAAGGTCACCCGGAATTTTATGCGGTTCAGAGGATTATGTCGCTGGGGTCTTGCCGTGGCGGAGTGGAGCTCAAAGGAATACATCAATGCGCATTTTTACATGTGCGGAAGTGTAGTTAGATGCATTGTAACTGTCGTGTAATGAGACAGGCCCTGCAGTGGCATCGCTGCCCTATTTGCGGTTATTACTGAGGATTCATGACGGATAGCTGGCGTTGTTTCCAAGCAATCACAACTAAACCTGTACAGAAACCTGTTCAGAGCAAAGCTCGAATTTTTAGCATCGTACACTAGACGGTCCTGCCCATCGCACTGAGAATCGATGAAAGGTTAACCGGAGTTTTATGCGGTTCAGACGATGTCACAGGGGTCTGTGCCGTGGCGAAGTAGAGCTCGAAGGTATACATCACTGTGCATTTTACATGTGCGGATGTGTAGTCGGATGCCGTGTAACTGTCGTCTAATGAGACAGGCCCTGTAGTGGCATTGCTGTCCCTCTTGCGGGAATTGCTGTGGATTGATGACGGATACCTAGCGGTGTTTCCAAGAAATCCAACAAAACCTGTACAGGAACCTGTTCAGAGCAAAGCACGAAGTTTAGCATCGTACTCTAGACGGTCTCGCGCATCGCACTCAGAATCGCATTTTTGTCATGTGCGGAAGTGTAGTTAGATGCAGTGTAACTGTCGAACAATGAGACAGGTCCTGCAGTGGCATTGCTGTCCCCCTTGCGGGAATTACTGTGGATTGATGAAGGATAGCTAAAGGTGTTTCCAAGAAATCCAACAAAACCCGTACAGGAACCTGTTCAGAGCAATTCACGAAGTTTAGCATGGTACTCTAGACAGTCTCGCCCATCGCACTGCGAATCGATGAAAGGTTAATCTAATTTTTATGCGGTTCAGAGGATGATGTCACTGGGGTGTCTGCCATGGCGGAGTTGAGCTCGAAGGTACACATCACTGCGCATTTTTACATGTGCGGAAGTGTAGTTAGATGGATTGTATCTGTCGTCTAATGAGACAGGCCCTGCAGTGGCATCGCTGCCCCATTTGCGGTTATTACTGAGGATTGATGACGGATATCTGGCGTTGTTTCCAAGCAATCACAACTAAACCTGTACAGAAACCTGTTCTGAGCAAAGCTCGAAATTTTAGCATCGTACAGTGGACGGTCTCGCCCATCGCACTGGGAATCGATGAGAGGTTAACCGGAGTTTTATGCGGTTGAGAGGATGTTACTGGGGTCTCTGCCGTGGCGAAGTAGAGCTCGAAGGTATACATCACTGCGCATTTTTACATGTGCGGAAGTGTAGTTAGATGCAGATTACCTGTCGTCTAATGAGACAGGCCCTGCAGTGGCATCTCTGTCCCCCTTGCGGGTATTACTGTGGATTGATGACGGATAGCTAACGATGTTTCCAAGCAATCCCAACAAAACCTGTACAGGAACCTGTTCAGAGGAGAGCACGAAGTCTGGCATCGTACTCTAGACGGTCTCGCCCATCACACTGCGAATCGATGAAAGGTCAACCGGAGTTTTATGCGGTTCAGAAGATGATGTGACTGGGGTCTTGCCGTGGTGGAGTGGAGCTCGAAGGTATACATCACTGCGCATTTTTACATGTGCGGAAGTGTAGCTAGATGCATTGTAACTGTCGTCTAATGAGACAATTCCCTGCACTGGCATCGCTGCCCCATTTGCGGTTATTACTGAGGATTGATGACGGATAGCTGGCGTTGTTTCCAAGCAATCACAGCTAAACCTGTAGAGAAACAAACCTGTTCAGAGCAAAGCTCGAATTTTTAGCATTGTACAATAGACGGTCTCGCCCATCGCACTGGGAATCGATGAAAGGTTAACCGGAGTTTTGAGCGGTTGAGAGGATATCACTGGGGTCTCTGCCGTGGCGAATTAGAGCTCGAAGGTATACATCACTGCGCATTTTTACATGTGCGGAAGTGTAGTTAGATGCAGTGTACCTCTGTCGTCTAATGAGACAGGCCCTGCAGTGGCATCGCTGGCCTATTTGTGGGTATTACTGTGGATTGATGATGGATAGCTAACGGTGTTTCCAAGAAATCCCAATAAAACATGTACAGGAACCTGTTCAGAGCAAAGCTCGAATTTTAGCATCGTACTCAAGACGGTCTCGCCCATCGCACTGGGAATCGATGAGAGGTTAACCGGAGTTTTAAGCGGTTCAGACGATGTCACAGGGGTCTCTGCCATGGTGAAGCAGAGCTCGAAGGTATACATCACTGCGCATTCTTACATGTGCGGAAGTGTAGTTAGATGCAGTGTAACTGTCGTATAATGAGACAGGCCCTATAGTGGCATAGCGATCCCCCTTGCGGGAATTTCTGTGGATTGATGACAGATAGCTAACGGTGTTTGCAAGAAATCCAAGAAAACCTGTACAGGTACCTGTTCAGAGCAAATCACGAAGTTTATCATCGTACTCTATACGGTCTTGCCCATCGCACTGCGAATCGATGGATGGTTAACCGCAGTTTATGCGGTTGAAAGGATGTCACTGGTTTCTCTGCCGTGGCGAAGTAGAGCTCGAAGGCATACATTACTGCGAATTTTTAGATGTACGGAAGTGTAGTTAGATGCAGTGCAACTGTCGTATAGTGAGACAGGCCCTGTAGTGGCATTGCTGTCACCCTTGCGGGAATTACTGTGGATTGATGACGGATAGCTAGCGGTGTTTCCAAGAAATCCAACAAAACCTGTACAGGAACCTGTTCAGAGCAAGTCACGAAGTTTAGCATCATACTCTAGACGGTCTCGCCCATGGCACTGCGAATCTGTGAAAAGTTAACCGGATTTTTATGCAATTCACAGGATGATGTCACTGGGGTGTCTGCCGTGGCGGAGTGGAGCTCGAAGGTATACATCACTGCGCATTTTTACATGTGCGGAAGTGTAGTTAGATGGATTGTATCTGTCGCCTAATGAGACAGGCCCTGCAGTGGCATCGCTGCCCCATTTGCGGTTATTACTGAGGATTGATGACAGATAGCTGGCGTTGTTTCCAAGTAATCACAACTAAACCTGTAGATAAACCTGTTCAGAGCAAAGCTCGAAGATTAGCATCGTACACTAGACGGTCTCGTCCATCGCACTGGGAATCGATGAAAGGTTGACCGGAGTTCTATGCGGTTGAGAGGATGTCACTGGGGTCTCTGCCGTGGCGAAGTAGAGCTCGAAGGTATACATCACTGCGCATTTTTACATGTGCGGAAGTGTAGTTAGATGCAGAGTACCTGTCGTCTAATGAGACAGGCCCTACAGTGGCATCGCTGCCCTATTTGTGGGTATTACTGTGGATTCATGATGAATAGCTAACGGTGTTTCCAAGAAATCCCAATAAAACATGTACAGGAACCTGTTCAGAGCAAAGCTCGAATTTTTAGCATTGTACTCAAGACGGTCTCGCAAGTCGCACTGGGAATCGATGAAAGGTTAACCGGAGTTTTATGCGGTTCAGACGATGTCACAGGGGTCTCTGCCATGGCGAAGTAGAGCTCGAAGGTATACATCACTGCGCATTCTTTCATGCGCGGATGTGTCGTCAGATGCAGTGTAACTGTCGTCTAATGAGACAGGCCCAGCAGTTGTATCGCTGTCCCCCTTGCGGGTATTACTGTGGATTGATGACGGATAGCTAACGGTGTTTCCAAGAAATCCCAGTAAAACGTGTACAGGAACCTGTTCAGAGCAAAGCTCGAATTTTGATCATCGTACCCTAGACGGTCTCGCACATCCCACTGGGCATCAATGAAAGGTTAACCGAAGTTTTATGCAGTTCAGAGGATGTCACTGGGGTGTCTCCCGTGGCGAAGTAGAGCTCGAAGGTATACATCACTGCGCATTTTTACATGTGCGGAAGTGTAGTTAGATGCATTGTGACTGTCGTCTAATGAGACAGGCCGTGCAGTGGCATCGTTGCCCCATTTGCGGTTATTACTGAGGATTGATGACAGATAGCTGGCGTTGTTTCCAAGCAGTCACAACTAAACCTGTAGAGAAACGTGTTCAGAGCAAAGCTCGAATTTTTAGCATTGTACAATAGACGGTCTCGCCTATCGCACTGGGAATCGATGAAAGGTAAACCGGAGTTTTATGCGGTTGAGAGGATACCACTGGAGTCTCTGCCGTGGCGAATTAGAGCTCGAAGGTATACATCACTGCGCATTTTTACATGTGCGGAAGTGTAGTTAGATGCAGTGTACCTCTGTCGTGTAATGAGACAGGCCCTGCAGTGGCATCGCTGGCCTATTTGTGGGTATTACTGTGGATTGATGATGGATAGCTAACGGTGTTTCCAAGAAATCCAACAAAACCTGTACAGGAACCTGTTCAGAGCAAAGCTCGAAGTTCAGCATCGTACTCTAGACGGTCTCGCCCATCGCACTGCGAATCTATGAAAGGTTAACCGGATTTTTATGCAATTCAGAGGATGATGTCACTGGGGTCTCTGCCGTGGCGGAGTGGAGCTCGAAGGTATACATCACTGCGGATTTTTACATGTGCGGAAGTGTAGTTAGATGGATTGTATCTGTCGTCTAATGAGACAGGCCCTGCAGTGGCATCGCTGCCCCATTTGCGGTTATTACTGAGGATTGATGATGGATAGCTGGCGTTGTTTCCAAGCAATCACAACTAAACCTGTACAGAAACCTGTTCAGAGCAAAGCTCGAATTCTTAGCATCGTACAGTAGACGGTCTCGCCCATCGCACTGGGAATCGATGAGAGGTTAACCGGAGTTTTATGCGGTTGAGAGGATATTACGGGGGTCTCTGCCGTGGCTAAGTAGAGCTCGAAGGTATACATCACTGCGCATGTTAACATGTGCGGAAGTGCAGTTAGATGCAGTTTACCTGTCGTGTAATGAGACAGGCCCTGCAGTGGCATCGCTGTCGCCCTTGCGGGTATTACTGTGGATTGATGATGGATAGCTAACGATGTTTCCAAGCAATCCCAACAAAACCTGTACAGGAACCTGTTCAGAGGAAAGCACGAAGTTTAGCATCTTACTCTGGACGGTCTCGCGTATCGCACTGAGAATCGATAAAGGTTAACCGGAGTTTTATGCGGTTCAGAGGATGATGTCACTGGGGTCTTGCCGTGGCGGAGTGGAGCTCGCAGGTATACATCACTGCGCATTTTTGTCATGTGCGGAAGTGTAGTTAGATGCAGTGTAATTGTCGTATAACGAGACAGGTCCTGCAGTGGCCTTACTGTCCCCCTTGCGGGAATTACTGTGGATTGATGACGGATAGCTAACGGTGTTTCCAAGAAATCCAACAAAACCTGTGCAGGAAGCTGTTCAGAGCAAATCACGAAGTTTAGCATCGTACTCTAGACGGTCTCGCCCATCGCACTGCGAATCGATGAAAGGTTAACCGGATTTTTATGCGGTTCAGAGGATGTCACTGGTGTGTTTGCCGTGGCGAAGTAGAGCTCGAAGGTATACATCACTGCGCATTTTTACATGTGCGGTAGTGTAGTTAGATGCAGTGTAACTGTCGTTTAATGAGACAGGAACTGCAGTGGCATCGCTGTCCCCCTTGCGGCAATTACTGTGGATTGATGACGGATAGCTAACGGTGTTTCCAACAAATCCAACGAAACCTGTACAGGAACCTGTTCAGAGCAAATCACGAAGTTTAGCATCGTACTCAATACGTTCTCGCCCATCGCACTGCGAATCGATGAAAGGTCAACCGGAGTTTTATGCGGTTCAGAGGATGATGTCACTGGGGCCTTGGCGTGGCGGAGAGGAGCTCGAAGGTATACATCACTGCGCATTTTTACATGTGCGGAACTGTAGTTAGATGCAGTGTACATGTCGTCTAATGAGACAGGCCCTGCAGTGGCATCGCTGCCCTATTTGTGGGTATTACTGTGGACTGATGATGGATTGCTAACGGTGTTTCCAAGAAATCCCAATAAAACATGTACAGGAACCTGTTCAGAGCAAAGCTCGAATTTTTAGCATCGTACTCAAGACGGTCTCGCCCATCGCACTGCGAATCGATGAAAGGTTAACCGAAGCTTTATGCGGTTCAGACGATGTCACAGGGGTCTCTGCCGTGGCGAAGTAGAGCTCGAAGGATACATCACTGCGCATTCTTGAATGTGCGGATGTGTAGTCAGAAGCATTCTAACTGTCTTCTAATGAGACAGGCCCTCTAGCATCGCTGCCATATTTGCGGGTATTACTGAGGATTGATGACGGATAGCTGGCGTTGTATCCTAGCAATCGCTAAAAGCCTGTAGAGAAACCTGTTCAGAGCAAAGCTCGAATTTTAGCATCGTACTCTAGACAGTCTCGGCTATCGCACTGGCAATCGATGGAAAGTTAACCGCAGTTTTATGCGGTTGAAAGGTTGTCACTGGTGTCTCTGCCGTGGCGAAGTAGAGCTCGAAGGTATACATCACTGCGCATTTTTACATGTTCGGAAGTGCAGTTAGATGCATTGTAACTGTCCTCCATTGAGACAGGCCCTACAGCGGCATCGCTGCCCCATTTGCGGTTATTACTGAGGATTGATGACGGATAACTGGCGTTGTTTCCAAGCAATCACAACTAAACCTGTACAGAGACCGGTTCAGAGCAAAGCTCGAATTTTTAGCATCGTACACTAGACGCTCTCGCCCATCGCACTGGGAATCGATGAGAGGTTAACCGGAGTTTTATGCGGTTGAGAGGATGTTACTGCGGTCTCTGCCGTGGCGAAGTAGAGCTCGAAGGTATACTTCACTGCGCATTTTTACATGTGCGGTAGTGTAGTTAGATGCAGTTTGACTGTCGTATATTAAGACAGGCCCTGCAGTGGCATTGCTGTCCCCCTTGCGGGAATTACTGTGGATTGATGACGGATAGCTGACGGTTTTTCCAAGAAATCCAACAAAACCTGTACAGGAACCTGTTCAGAGCATATCACGAAGTTTAGCATCGTAATCTAGATGGTCTCGCCCATCGCACTGCGAATCGATGAAAGGTTAACCGGATTTTTATGCGGTTCAGAGGATGTCACTGGGGTGTCTGCGGTGGCGAAGTAGAGCTCGAAGGTATACATCACTGCGCATTTTTACATGTGCGGAAGAGTAGTTAGAAGCAGTCTAACTGTCGTCTAATGAGACAGGCCCTGCAGTGGCATCGCTGCACCATTTGCGGGTATTACTGAGGATTGATGACAGATAGCTTGCGTTGTTTCCTAGCAATCACAACAAAACCTGTACAGGAAGCTGTTCAGAGCAAAGCTCGAAGTTCAGCATCGTAATCTAGACGGTCTCGCCCATCGCACTGCGAATCGATGAAAGGTTAACCGGATTTTTATGGGGTTCTGAGGATGTCACTGGGGTGTCTGCCGTGGCGAAGTAGAGCTTGAAGGTATACATCACTGCGCATTTTTACATGTGCGGTACTGTAGTTAGATGCAGTGTAACTGTCGTCTAATGAGACAGGCCAAGCAGTTGCGTCGCTGTCCCCCTTGCGGGTATTACTGTCGATTAATGACGGATAGCAAACGGTGTTTCCAAGAAAACCCATTAAAACATGTACAGGAACCTGTTCAGAGCAAAGCTCGAATTTTTAGCATCGTACTCAAGACGATCTCGCCCATCGCACGGCGAATCGATGCAAAGTTAACCGGATTTTTATGTGGTTCAGAGGTTGTCACTGGGGTCTCTGCCGTTGCGAAGTAGAGCTCGAAGGTATGCATACATCACTGTGCATTTTTATATGTGTGGAAGTGTAGTTAGATGCATTATAACTGTCGTCTTAGTCAGGCCCTGCAGTGGCACCGCTGTAACCCTTGCGGAAATTACTGTGGATTGATGACGGATAGCTAACGGTGTTTCCAAAAAAATCCAATAAAACCCGCACAGGGACCTGTCCAGAGCAAAGCACGAAATTTAGCATCGTACTCTAGACGGTCTTGCCCATCGCACGGCGAATCGATGAAAGGTCACCCGGAATTTTATGCGGTTCAGAGGATTATGTCGCTGGGGTCTTGCCGTGGCGGAGTGGAGCTCAAAGGAATACATCAATGCGCATTTTTACATGTGCGGAAGTGTAGTTAGATGCATTGTAACTGTCGTGTAATGAGACAGGCCCTGCAGTGGCATCGCTGCCCTATTTGCGGTTATTACTGAGGATTCATGACGGATAGCTGGCGTTGTTTCCAAGCAATCACAACTAAACCTGTACAGAAACCTGTTCAGAGCAAAGCTCGAATTTTTAGCATCGTACACTAGACGGTCCTGCCCATCGCACTGAGAATCGATGAAAGGTTAACCGGAGTTTTATGCGGTTCAGACGATGTCACAGGGGTCTGTGCCGTGGCGAAGTAGAGCTCGAAGGTATACATCACTGTGCATTTTACATGTGCGGATGTGTAGTCGGATGCCGTGTAACTGTCGTCTAATGAGACAGGCCCTGTAGTGGCATTGCTGTCCCTCTTGCGGGAATTGCTGTGGATTGATGACGGATACCTAGCGGTGTTTCCAAGAAATCCAACAAAACCTGTACAGGAACCTGTTCAGAGCAAAGCACGAAGTTTAGCATCGTACTCTAGACGGTCTCGCGCATCGCACTCAGAATCGCATTTTTGTCATGTGCGGAAGTGTAGTTAGATGCAGTGTAACTGTCGAACAATGAGACAGGTCCTGCAGTGGCATTGCTGTCCCCCTTGCGGGAATTACTGTGGATTGATGAAGGATAGCTAAAGGTGTTTCCAAGAAATCCAACAAAACCCGTACAGGAACCTGTTCAGAGCAATTCACGAAGTTTAGCATGGTACTCTAGACAGTCTCGCCCATCGCACTGCGAATCGATGAAAGGTTAATCTAATTTTTATGCGGTTCAGAGGATGATGTCACTGGGGTGTCTGCCATGGCGGAGTTGAGCTCGAAGGTACACATCACTGCGCATTTTTACATGTGCGGAAGTGTAGTTAGATGGATTGTATCTGTCGTCTAATGAGACAGGCCCTGCAGTGGCATCGCTGCCCCATTTGCGGTTATTACTGAGGATTGATGACGGATATCTGGCGTTGTTTCCAAGCAATCACAACTAAACCTGTACAGAAACCTGTTCTGAGCAAAGCTCGAAATTTTAGCATCGTACAGTGGACGGTCTCGCCCATCGCACTGGGAATCGATGAGAGGTTAACCGGAGTTTTATGCGGTTGAGAGGATGTTACTGGGGTCTCTGCCGTGGCGAAGTAGAGCTCGAAGGTATACATCACTGCGCATTTTTACATGTGCGGAAGTGTAGTTAGATGCAGATTACCTGTCGTCTAATGAGACAGGCCCTGCAGTGGCATCTCTGTCCCCCTTGCGGGTATTACTGTGGATTGATGACGGATAGCTAACGATGTTTCCAAGCAATCCCAACAAAACCTGTACAGGAACCTGTTCAGAGGAGAGCACGAAGTCTGGCATCGTACTCTAGACGGTCTCGCCCATCACACTGCGAATCGATGAAAGGTCAACCGGAGTTTTATGCGGTTCAGAAGATGATGTGACTGGGGTCTTGCCGTGGTGGAGTGGAGCTCGAAGGTATACATCACTGCGCATTTTTACATGTGCGGAAGTGTAGCTAGATGCATTGTAACTGTCGTCTAATGAGACAATTCCCTGCACTGGCATCGCTGCCCCATTTGCGGTTATTACTGAGGATTGATGACGGATAGCTGGCGTTGTTTCCAAGCAATCACAGCTAAACCTGTAGAGAAACAAACCTGTTCAGAGCAAAGCTCGAATTTTTAGCATTGTACAATAGACGGTCTCGCCCATCGCACTGGGAATCGATGAAAGGTTAACCGGAGTTTTGAGCGGTTGAGAGGATATCACTGGGGTCTCTGCCGTGGCGAATTAGAGCTCGAAGGTATACATCACTGCGCATTTTTACATGTGCGGAAGTGTAGTTAGATGCAGTGTACCTCTGTCGTCTAATGAGACAGGCCCTGCAGTGGCATCGCTGGCCTATTTGTGGGTATTACTGTGGATTGATGATGGATAGCTAACGGTGTTTCCAAGAAATCCCAATAAAACATGTACAGGAACCTGTTCAGAGCAAAGCTCGAATTTTAGCATCGTACTCAAGACGGTCTCGCCCATCGCACTGGGAATCGATGAGAGGTTAACCGGAGTTTTAAGCGGTTCAGACGATGTCACAGGGGTCTCTGCCATGGTGAAGCAGAGCTCGAAGGTATACATCACTGCGCATTCTTACATGTGCGGAAGTGTAGTTAGATGCAGTGTAACTGTCGTATAATGAGACAGGCCCTATAGTGGCATAGCGATCCCCCTTGCGGGAATTTCTGTGGATTGATGACAGATAGCTAACGGTGTTTGCAAGAAATCCAAGAAAACCTGTACAGGTACCTGTTCAGAGCAAATCACGAAGTTTATCATCGTACTCTATACGGTCTTGCCCATCGCACTGCGAATCGATGGATGGTTAACCGCAGTTTATGCGGTTGAAAGGATGTCACTGGTTTCTCTGCCGTGGCGAAGTAGAGCTCGAAGGCATACATTACTGCGAATTTTTAGATGTACGGAAGTGTAGTTAGATGCAGTGCAACTGTCGTATAGTGAGACAGGCCCTGTAGTGGCATTGCTGTCACCCTTGCGGGAATTACTGTGGATTGATGACGGATAGCTAGCGGTGTTTCCAAGAAATCCAACAAAACCTGTACAGGAACCTGTTCAGAGCAAATCACGAAGTTTAGCATCATACTCTAGACGGTCTCGCCCATGGCACTGCGAATCTGTGAAAAGTTAACCGGATTTTTATGCAATTCACAGGATGATGTCACTGGGGTGTCTGCCGTGGCGGAGTGGAGCTCGAAGGTATACATCACTGCGCATTTTTACATGTGCGGAAGTGTAGTTAGATGGATTGTATCTGTCGCCTAATGAGACAGGCCCTGCAGTGGCATCGCTGCCCCATTTGCGGTTATTACTGAGGATTGATGACAGATAGCTGGCGTTGTTTCCAAGTAATCACAACTAAACCTGTAGATAAACCTGTTCAGAGCAAAGCTCGAAGATTAGCATCGTACACTAGACGGTCTCGTCCATCGCACTGGGAATCGATGAAAGGTTGACCGGAGTTCTATGCGGTTGAGAGGATGTCACTGGGGTCTCTGCCGTGGCGAAGTAGAGCTCGAAGGTATACATCACTGCGCATTTTTACATGTGCGGAAGTGTAGTTAGATGCAGAGTACCTGTCGTCTAATGAGACAGGCCCTACAGTGGCATCGCTGCCCTATTTGTGGGTATTACTGTGGATTCATGATGAATAGCTAACGGTGTTTCCAAGAAATCCCAATAAAACATGTACAGGAACCTGTTCAGAGCAAAGCTCGAATTTTTAGCATTGTACTCAAGACGGTCTCGCAAGTCGCACTGGGAATCGATGAAAGGTTAACCGGAGTTTTATGCGGTTCAGACGATGTCACAGGGGTCTCTGCCATGGCGAAGTAGAGCTCGAAGGTATACATCACTGCGCATTCTTTCATGCGCGGATGTGTCGTCAGATGCAGTGTAACTGTCGTCTAATGAGACAGGCCCAGCAGTTGTATCGCTGTCCCCCTTGCGGGTATTACTGTGGATTGATGACGGATAGCTAACGGTGTTTCCAAGAAATCCCAGTAAAACGTGTACAGGAACCTGTTCAGAGCAAAGCTCGAATTTTGATCATCGTACCCTAGACGGTCTCGCACATCCCACTGGGCATCAATGAAAGGTTAACCGAAGTTTTATGCAGTTCAGAGGATGTCACTGGGGTGTCTCCCGTGGCGAAGTAGAGCTCGAAGGTATACATCACTGCGCATTTTTACATGTGCGGAAGTGTAGTTAGATGCATTGTGACTGTCGTCTAATGAGACAGGCCGTGCAGTGGCATCGTTGCCCCATTTGCGGTTATTACTGAGGATTGATGACAGATAGCTGGCGTTGTTTCCAAGCAGTCACAACTAAACCTGTAGAGAAACGTGTTCAGAGCAAAGCTCGAATTTTTAGCATTGTACAATAGACGGTCTCGCCTATCGCACTGGGAATCGATGAAAGGTAAACCGGAGTTTTATGCGGTTGAGAGGATACCACTGGAGTCTCTGCCGTGGCGAATTAGAGCTCGAAGGTATACATCACTGCGCATTTTTACATGTGCGGAAGTGTAGTTAGATGCAGTGTACCTCTGTCGTGTAATGAGACAGGCCCTGCAGTGGCATCGCTGGCCTATTTGTGGGTATTACTGTGGATTGATGATGGATAGCTAACGGTGTTTCCAAGAAATCCAACAAAACCTGTACAGGAACCTGTTCAGAGCAAAGCTCGAAGTTCAGCATCGTACTCTAGACGGTCTCGCCCATCGCACTGCGAATCTATGAAAGGTTAACCGGATTTTTATGCAATTCAGAGGATGATGTCACTGGGGTCTCTGCCGTGGCGGAGTGGAGCTCGAAGGTATACATCACTGCGGATTTTTACATGTGCGGAAGTGTAGTTAGATGGATTGTATCTGTCGTCTAATGAGACAGGCCCTGCAGTGGCATCGCTGCCCCATTTGCGGTTATTACTGAGGATTGATGATGGATAGCTGGCGTTGTTTCCAAGCAATCACAACTAAACCTGTACAGAAACCTGTTCAGAGCAAAGCTCGAATTCTTAGCATCGTACAGTAGACGGTCTCGCCCATCGCACTGGGAATCGATGAGAGGTTAACCGGAGTTTTATGCGGTTGAGAGGATATTACGGGGGTCTCTGCCGTGGCTAAGTAGAGCTCGAAGGTATACATCACTGCGCATGTTAACATGTGCGGAAGTGCAGTTAGATGCAGTTTACCTGTCGTGTAATGAGACAGGCCCTGCAGTGGCATCGCTGTCGCCCTTGCGGGTATTACTGTGGATTGATGATGGATAGCTAACGATGTTTCCAAGCAATCCCAACAAAACCTGTACAGGAACCTGTTCAGAGGAAAGCACGAAGTTTAGCATCTTACTCTGGACGGTCTCGCGTATCGCACTGAGAATCGATAAAGGTTAACCGGAGTTTTATGCGGTTCAGAGGATGATGTCACTGGGGTCTTGCCGTGGCGGAGTGGAGCTCGCAGGTATACATCACTGCGCATTTTTGTCATGTGCGGAAGTGTAGTTAGATGCAGTGTAATTGTCGTATAACGAGACAGGTCCTGCAGTGGCCTTACTGTCCCCCTTGCGGGAATTACTGTGGATTGATGACGGATAGCTAACGGTGTTTCCAAGAAATCCAACAAAACCTGTGCAGGAAGCTGTTCAGAGCAAATCACGAAGTTTAGCATCGTACTCTAGACGGTCTCGCCCATCGCACTGCGAATCGATGAAAGGTTAACCGGATTTTTATGGGGTTCAGAGGATGTCACTGGTGTGTTTGCCGTGGCGAAGTAGAGCTCGAAGGTATACATCACTGCGCATTTTTACATGTGCGGTAGTGTAGTTAGATGCAGTGTAACTGTCGTTTAATGAGACAGGAACTGCAGTGGCATCGCTGTCCCCCTTGCGGCAATTACTGTGGATTGATGACGGATAGCTAACGGTGTTTCCAACAAATCCAACGAAACCTGTACAGGAACCTGTTCAGAGCAAATCACGAAGTTTAGCATCGTACTCAATACGTTCTCGCCCATCGCACTGCGAATCGATGAAAGGTCAACCGGAGTTTTATGCGGTTCAGAGGATGATGTCACTGGGGCCTTGGCGTGGCGGAGAGGAGCTCGAAGGTATACATCACTGCGCATTTTTACATGTGCGGAACTGTAGTTAGATGCAGTGTACATGTCGTCTAATGAGACAGGCCCTGCAGTGGCATCGCTGCCCTATTTGTGGGTATTACTGTGGACTGATGATGGATTGCTAACGGTGTTTCCAAGAAATCCCAATAAAACATGTACAGGAACCTGTTCAGAGCAAAGCTCGAATTTTTAGCATCGTACTCAAGACGGTCTCGCCCATCGCACTGCGAATCGATGAAAGGTTAACCGAAGCTTTATGCGGTTCAGACGATGTCACAGGGGTCTCTGCCGTGGCGAAGTAGAGCTCGAAGGATACATCACTGCGCATTCTTGAATGTGCGGATGTGTAGTCAGAAGCATTCTAACTGTCTTCTAATGAGACAGGCCCTCTAGCATCGCTGCCATATTTGCGGGTATTACTGAGGATTGATGACGGATAGCTGGCGTTGTATCCTAGCAATCGCTAAAAGCCTGTAGAGAAACCTGTTCAGAGCAAAGCTCGAATTTTAGCATCGTACTCTAGACAGTCTCGGCTATCGCACTGGCAATCGATGGAAAGTTAACCGCAGTTTTATGCGGTTGAAAGGTTGTCACTGGTGTCTCTGCCGTGGCGAAGTAGAGCTCGAAGGTATACATCACTGCGCATTTTTACATGTTCGGAAGTGCAGTTAGATGCATTGTAACTGTCCTCCATTGAGACAGGCCCTACAGCGGCATCGCTGCCCCATTTGCGGTTATTACTGAGGATTGATGACGGATAACTGGCGTTGTTTCCAAGCAATCACAACTAAACCTGTACAGAGACCGGTTCAGAGCAAAGCTCGAATTTTTAGCATCGTACACTAGACGCTCTCGCCCATCGCACTGGGAATCGATGAGAGGTTAACCGGAGTTTTATGCGGTTGAGAGGATGTTACTGCGGTCTCTGCCGTGGCGAAGTAGAGCTCGAAGGTATACTTCACTGCGCATTTTTACATGTGCGGTAGTGTAGTTAGATGCAGTTTGACTGTCGTATATTAAGACAGGCCCTGCAGTGGCATTGCTGTCCCCCTTGCGGGAATTACTGTGGATTGATGACGGATAGCTGACGGTTTTTCCAAGAAATCCAACAAAACCTGTACAGGAACCTGTTCAGAGCATATCACGAAGTTTAGCATCGTAATCTAGATGGTCTCGCCCATCGCACTGCGAATCGATGAAAGGTTAACCGGATTTTTATGCGGTTCAGAGGATGTCACTGGGGTGTCTGCGGTGGCGAAGTAGAGCTCGAAGGTATACATCACTGCGCATTTTTACATGTGCGGAAGAGTAGTTAGAAGCAGTCTAACTGTCGTCTAATGAGACAGGCCCTGCAGTGGCATCGCTGCACCATTTGCGGGTATTACTGAGGATTGATGACAGATAGCTTGCGTTGTTTCCTAGCAATCACAACAAAACCTGTACAGGAAGCTGTTCAGAGCAAAGCTCGAAGTTCAGCATCGTAATCTAGACGGTCTCGCCCATCGCACTGCGAATCGATGAAAGGTTAACCGGATTTTTATGGGGTTCTGAGGATGTCACTGGGGTGTCTGCCGTGGCGAAGTAGAGCTTGAAGGTATACATCACTGCGCATTTTTACATGTGCGGTAGTGTAGTTAGATGCAGTGTAACTGTCGTCTAATGAGACAGGCCAAGCAGTTGCGTCGCTGTCCCCCTTGCGGGTATTACTGTCGATTAATGACGGATAGCAAACGGTGTTTCCAAGAAAACCCATTAAAACATGTACAGGAACCTGTTCAGAGCAAAGCTCGAATTTTTAGCATCGTACTCAAGACGGTCTCGCCCATCGCACTGCGAATCGATGCAAAGTTAACCGGATTTTTATGTGGTTCAGAGGTTGTCACTGGGGTCTCTGCCGTTGCGAAGTAGAGCTCGAAGGTATGCATACATCACTGTGCATTTTTATATGTGTGGAAGTGTAGTTAGATGCATTATAACTGTCGTCTTAGTCAGGCCCTGCAGTGGCACCGCTGTAACCCTTGCGGAAATTACTGTGGATTGATGACGGATAGCTAACGGTGTTTCCAAAAAAATCCAATAAAACCCGCACAGGGACCTGTCCAGAGCAAAGCACGAAATTTAGCATCGTACTCTAGACGGTCTTGCCCATCGCACGGCGAATCGATGAAAGGTCACCCGGAATTTTATGCGGTTCAGAGGATTATGTCGCTGGGGTCTTGCCGTGGCGGAGTGGAGCTCAAAGGAATACATCAATGCGCATTTTTACATGTGCGGAAGTGTAGTTAGATGCATTGTAACTGTCGTGTAATGAGACAGGCCCTGCAGTGGCATCGCTGCCCTATTTGCGGTTATTACTGAGGATTCATGACGGATAGCTGGCGTTGTTTCCAAGCAATCACAACTAAACCTGTACAGAAACCTGTTCAGAGCAAAGCTCGAATTTTTAGCATCGTACACTAGACGGTCCTGCCCATCGCACTGAGAATCGATAAAAGGTTAACCGGAGTTTTATGCGGTTCAGACGATGTCACAGGGGTCTGTGCCGTGGCGAAGTAGAGCTCGAAGGTATACATCACTGTGCATTTTACATGTGCGGATGTGTAGTCGGATGCCGTGTAACTGTCGTCTAATGAGACAGGCCCTGTAGTGGCATTGCTGTCCCTCTTGCGGGAATTGCTGTGGATTGATGACGGATACCTAGCGGTGTTTCCAAGAAATCCAACAAAACCTGTACAGGAACCTGTTCAGAGCAAAGCACGAAGTTTAGCATCGTACTCTAGACGGTCTCGCGCATCGCACTCAGAATCGCATTTTTGTCATGTGCGGAAGTGTAGTTAGATGCAGTGTAACTGTCGAACGATGAGACAGGTCCTGCAGTGGCATTGCTGTCCCCCTTGCGGGAATTACTGTGGATTGATGAAGGATAGCTAAAGGTGTTTCCAAGAAATCCAACAAAACCCGTACAGGAACCTGTTCAGAGCAATTCACGAAGTTTAGCATGGTACTCTAGACAGTCTCGCCCATCGCACTGCGAATCGATGAAAGGTTAATCTAATTTTTATGCGGTTCAGAGGATGATGTCACTGGGGTGTCTGCCATGGCGGAGTTGAGCTCGAAGGTACACATCACTGCGCATTTTTACATGTGCGGAAGTGTAGTTAGATGGATTGTATCTGTCGTCTAATGAGACAGGCCCTGCAGTGGCATCGCTGCCCCATTTGCGGTTATTACTGAGGATTGATGACGGATATCTGGCGTTGTTTCCAAGCAATCACAACTAAACCTGTACAGAAACCTGTTCTGAGCAAAGCTCGAAATTTTAGCATCGTACAGTGAACGGTCTCGCCCATCGCACTGGGAATCGATGAGAGGTTAACCGGAGTTTTATGCGGTTGAGAGGATGTTACTGGGGTCTGCCGTGGCGAAGTAGAGCTCGAAGGTATACATCACTGCGCATTTTTACATGTGCGGAAGTGTAGTTAGATGCAGATTACCTGTCGTCTAATGAGACAGGCCCTGCAGTGGCATCTCTGTCCCCCTTGCGGGTATTACTGTGGATTGATGACGGATAGCTAACGATGTTTGCAAGCAATCCCAACAAACCCTGTACAGGAACCTGTTCAGAGGAGAGCACGAAGTCTGGCATCGTACTCTAGACGGTCTCGCCCATCACACTGCGAATCGATGAAAGGTCAACCGGAGTTTTATGCGGTTCAGAAGATGATGTGACTGGGGTCTTGCCGTGGTGGAGTGGAGCTCGAAGGTATACATCACTGCGCATTTTTACATGTGCGGAAGTGTAGCTAGATGCATTGTAACTGTCGTCTAATGAGACAATTCCCTGCACTGGCATCGCTGCCCCATTTGCGGTTATTACTGAGGATTGATGACGGATAGCTGGCGTTGTTTCCAAGCAATCACAGCTAAACCTGTAGAGAAACCTGTTCAGAGCAAAGCTCGAATTTTTAGCATTGTACAATAGACGGTCTCGCCCATCGCACTGGGAATCGATGAAAGGTTAACCGGAGTTTTGAGCGGTTGAGAGGATATCACTGGGGTCTCTGCCGTGGCGAATTAGAGCTCGAAGGTATACATCACTGCGCATTTTTACATGTGCGGAAGTGTAGTTAGATGCAGTGTACCTCTGTCGTCTAATGAGACAGGCCCTGCAGTGGCATCGCTGGCCTATTTGTGGGTATTACTGTGGATTGATGATGGATAGCTAACGGTGTTTCCAAGAAATCCCAATAAAACATGTACAGGAACCTGTTCAGAGCAAAGCTCGAATTTTAGCATCGTACTCAAGACGGTCTCGCCCATCGCACTGGGAATCGATGAGAGGTTAACCGGAGTTTTAAGCGGTTCAGACGATGTCACAGGGGTCTCTGCCATGGTGAAGCAGAGCTCGAAGGTATACATCACTGCGCATTCTTACATGTGCGGAAGTGTAGTTAGATGCAGTGTAACTGTCGTATAATGAGACAGGCCCTATAGTGGCATAGCGATCCCCCTTGCGGGAATTTCTGTGGATTGATGACAGATAGCTAACGGTGTTTCCAAGAAATCCAAGAAAACCTGTACAGGTACCTGTTCAGAGCAAATCACGAAGTTTATCATCGTACTCTATACGGTCTTGCCCATCGCACTGCGAATCGATGGATGGTTAACCGCAGTTTATGCGGTTGAAAGGATGTCACTGGTTTCTCTGCCGTGGCGAAGTAGAGCTCGAAGGCATACATTACTGCGAATTTTTAGATGTACGGAAGTGTAGTTAGATGCAGTGCAACTGTCGTATAGTGAGACAGGCCCTGTAGTGGCATTGCTGTCCCCCTTGCGGGAATTACTGTGGATTGATGACGGATAGCTAGCGGTGTTTCCAAGAAATCCAACAAAACCTGTACAGGAACCTGTTCAGAGCAAATCACGAAGTTTAGCATCATACTCTAGACGGTCTCGCCCATGGCACTGCGAATCTGTGAAAAGTTAACCGGATTTTTATGCAATTCACAGGATGATGTCACTGGGGTGTCTGCCGTGGCGGAGTGGAGCTCGAAGGTATACATCACTGCGCATTTTTACATGTGCGGAAGTGTAGTTAGATGGATTGTATCTGTCGCCTAATGAGACAGGCCCTGCAGTGGCATCGCTGCCCCATTTGCGGTTATTACTGAGGATTGATGACAGATAGCTGGCGTTGTTTCCAAGTAATCACAACTAAACCTGTAGATAAACCTGTTCAGAGCAAAGCTCGAAGATTAGCATCGTACACTAGACGGTCTCGTCCATCGCACTGGGAATCGATGAAAGGTTGACCGGAGTTCTATGCGGTTGAGAGGATGTCACTGGGGTCTCTGCCGTGGCGAAGTAGAGCTCGAAGGTATACATCACTGCGCATTTTTACATGTGCGGAAGTGTAGTTAGATGCAGAGTACCTGTCGTCTAATGAGACAGGCCCTACAGTGGCATCGCTGCCCTATTTGTGGGTATTACTGTGGATTCATGATGAATAGCTAACGGTGTTTCCAAGAAATCCCAATAAAACATGTACAGAAACCTGTTCAGAGCAAAGCTCGAATTCTTAGCATCGTACAGTAGACGGTCTCGCCCATCGCACTGGGAATCGATGAGAGGTTAACCGGAGTTTTATGCGGTTGAGAGGATATTACGGGGGTCTCTGCCGTGGCTAAGTAGAGCTCGAAGGTATACATCACTGCGCATGTTAACATGTGCGGAAGTGCAGTTAGATGCAGTTTACCTGTCGTGTAATGAGACAGGCCCTGCAGTGGCATCGCTGTCGCCCTTGCGGGTATTACTGTGGATTGATGATGGATAGCTAACGATGTTTCCAAGCAATCCCAACAAAACCTGTACAGGAACCTGTTCAGAGGAAAGCACGAAGTTTAGCATCTTACTCTGGACGGTCTCGCGTATCGCACTGAGAATCGATAAAGGTTAACCGGAGTTTTATGCGGTTCAGAGGATGATGTCACTGGGGTCTTGCCGTGGCGGAGTGGAGCTCGCAGGTATACATCACTGCGCATTTTTGTCATGTGCGGAAGTGTAGTTAGATGCAGTGTAATTGTCGTATAACGAGACAGGTCCTGCAGTGGCCTTACTGTCCCCCTTGCGGGAATTACTGTGGATTGATGACGGATAGCTAACGGTGTTTCCAAGAAATCCAACAAAACCTGTGCAGGAAGCTGTTCAGAGCAAATCACGAAGTTTAGCATCGTACTCTAGACGGTCTCGCCCATCGCACTGCGAATCGATGAAAGGTTAACCGGATTTTTATGCGGTTCAGAGGATGTCACTGGTGTGTCTGCCGTGGCGAAGTAGAGCTCGAAGGTATACATCACTGCGCATTTTTACATGTGCGGTAGTGTAGTTAGATGCAGTGTAACTGTCGTTTAATGAGACAGGAACTGCAGTGGCATCGCTGTCCCCCTTGCGGCAATTACTGTGGATTGATGACGGATAGCTAACGGTGTTTCCAACAAATCCAACGAAACCTGTACAGGAACCTGTTCAGAGCAAATCACGAAGTTTAGCATCGTACTCAATACGTTCTCGCCCATCGCACTGCGAATCGATGAAAGGTCAACCGGAGTTTTATGCGGTTCAGAGGATGATGTCACTGGGGCCTTGGCGTGGCGGAGAGGAGCTCGAAGGTATACATCACTGCGCATTTTTACATGTGCGGAACTGTAGTTAGATGCAGTGTACATGTCGTCTAATGAGACAGGCCCTGCAGTGGCATCGCTGCCCTATTTGTGGGTATTACTGTGGACTGATGATGGATTGCTAACGGTGTTTCCAAGAAATCCCAATAAAACATGTACAGGAACCTGTTCAGAGCAAAGCTCGAATTTTTAGCATCGTACTCAAGACGGTCTCGCCCATCGCACTGCGAATCGATGAAAGGTTAACCGAAGCTTTATGCGGTTCAGACGATGTCACAGGGGTCTCTGCCGTGGCGAAGTAGAGCTCGAAGGATACATCACTGCGCATTCTTGAATGTGCGGATGTGTAGTCAGAAGCATTCTAACTGTCTTCTAATGAGACAGGCCCTCTAGCATCGCTGCCATATTTGCGGGTATTACTGAGGATTGATGACGGATAGCTGGCGTTGTATCCTAGCAATCGCTAAAAGCCTGTAGAGAAACCTGTTCAGAGCAAAGCTCGAATTTTAGCATCGTACTCTAGACAGTCTCGGCTATCGCACTGGCAATCGATGGAAAGTTAACCGCAGTTTTATGCGGTTGAAAGGTTGTCACTGGTGTCTCTGCCGTGGCGAAGTAGAGCTCGAAGGTATACATCACTGCGCATTTTTACATGTTCGGAAGTGCAGTTAGATGCATTGTAACTGTCCTCCATTGAGACAGGCCCTACAGCGGCATCGCTGCCCCATTTGCGGTTATTACTGAGGATTGATGACGGATAACTGGCGTTGTTTCCAAGCAATCACAACTAAACCTGTACAGAGACCGGTTCAGAGCAAAGCTCGAATTTTTAGCATCGTACACTAGACGCTCTCGCCCATCGCACTGGGAATCGATGAGAGGTTAACCGGAGTTTTATGCGGTTGAGAGGATGTTACTGCGGTCTCTGCCGTGGCGAAGTAGAGCTCGAAGGTATACTTCACTGCGCATTTTTACATGTGCGGTAGTGTAGTTAGATGCAGTTTGACTGTCGTATATTAAGACAGGCCCTGCAGTGGCATTGCTGTCCCCCTTGCGGGAATTACTGTGGATTGATGACGGATAGCTGACGGTTTTTCCAAGAAATCCAACAAAACCTGTACAGGAACCTGTTCAGAGCATATCACGAAGTTTAGCATCGTAATCTAGATGGTCTCGCCCATCGCACTGCGAATCGATGAAAGGTTAACCGGATTTTTATGCGGTTCAGAGGATGTCACTGGGGTGTCTGCGGTGGCGAAGTAGAGCTCGAAGGTATACATCACTGCGCATTTTTACATGTGCGGAAGAGTAGTTAGAAGCAGTCTAACTGTCTTCTAATGAGACAGGCCCTGCAGTGGCATCGCTGCACCATTTGCGGGTATTACTGAGGATTGATGACAGATAGCTTGCGTTGTTTCCTAGCAATCACAACAAAACCTGTACAGGAAGCTGTTCAGAGCAAAGCTCGAAGTTCAGCATCGTAATCTAGACGGTCTCGCCCATCGCACTGCGAATCGATGAAAGGTTAACCGGATTTTTATGGGGTTCTGAGGATGTCACTGGGGTGTCTGCCGTGGCGAAGTAGAGCTTGAAGGTATACATCACTGCGCATTTTTACATGTGCGGTAGTGTAGTTAGATGCAGTGTAACTGTCGTCTAATGAGACAGGCCAAGCAGTTGCGTCGCTGTCCCCCTTGCGGGTATTACTGTCGATTAATGACGGATAGCAAACGGTGTTTCCAAGAAAACCCATTAAAACATGTACAGGAACCTGTTCAGAGCAAAGCTCGAATTTTTAGCATCGTACTCAAGACGGTCTCGCCCATCGCACTGCGAATCGATGCAAAGTTAACCGGATTTTTATGTGGTTCAGAGGTTGTCACTGGGGTCTCTGCCGTTGCGAAGTAGAGCTCGAAGGTATGCATACATCACTGTGCATTTTTATATGTGTGGAAGTGTAGTTAGATGCATTATAACTGTCGTCTTAGTCAGGCCCTGCAGTGGCACCGCTGTAACCCTTGCGGAAATTACTGTGGATTGATGACGGATAGCTAACGGTGTTTCCAAAAAAATCCAATAAAACCCGCACAGGGACCTGTCCAGAGCAAAGCACGAAATTTAGCATCGTACTCTAGACGGTCTTGCCCATCGCACGGCGAATCGATGAAAGGTCACCCGGAATTTTATGCGGTTCAGAGGATTATGTCGCTGGGGTCTTGCCGTGGCGGAGTGGAGCTCAAAGGAATACATCAATGCGCATTTTTACATGTGCGGAAGTGTAGTTAGATGCATTGTAACTGTCGTGTAATGAGACAGGCCCTGCAGTGGCATCGCTGCCCTATTTGCGGTTATTACTGAGGATTCATGACGGATAGCTGGCGTTGTTTCCAAGCAATCACAACTAAACCTGTACAGAAACCTGTTCAGAGCAAAGCTCGAATTTTTAGCATCGTACACTAGACGGTCCTGCCCATCGCACTGAGAATCGATGAAAGGTTAACCGGAGTTTTATGCGGTTCAGACGATGTCACAGGGGTCTGTGCCGTGGCGAAGTAGAGCTCGAAGGTATACATCACTGTGCATTTTACATGTGCGGATGTGTAGTCGGATGCCGTGTAACTGTCGTCTAATGAGACAGGCCCTGTAGTGGCATTGCTGTCCCTCTTGCGGGAATTGCTGTGGATTGATGACGGATACCTAGCGGTGTTTCCAAGAAATCCAACAAAACCTGTACAGGAACCTGTTCAGAGCAAAGCACGAAGTTTAGCATCGTACTCTAGACGGTCTCGCGCATCGCACTCAGAATCGCATTTTTGTCATGTGCGGAAGTGTAGTTAGATGCAGTGTAACTGTCGAACAATGAGACAGGTCCTGCAGTGGCATTGCTGTCCCCCTTGCGGGAATTACTGTGGATTGATGAAGGATAGCTAAAGGTGTTTCCAAGAAATCCAACAAAACCCGTACAGGAACCTGTTCAGAGCAATTCACGAAGTTTAGCATGGTACTCTAGACAGTCTCGCCCATCGCACTGCGAATCGATGAAAGGTTAATCTAATTTTTATGCGGTTCAGAGGATGATGTCACTGGGGTGTCTGCCATGGCGGAGTTGAGCTCGAAGGTACACATCACTGCGCATTTTTACATGTGCGGAAGTGTAGTTAGATGGATTGTATCTGTCGTCTAATGAGACAGGCCCTGCAGTGGCATCGCTGCCCCATTTGCGGTTATTACTGAGGATTGATGACGGATATCTGGCGTTGTTTCCAAGCAATCACAACTAAACCTGTACAGAAACCTGTTCTGAGCAAAGCTCGAAATTTTAGCATCGTACAGTGAACGGTCTCGCCCATCGCACTGGGAATCGATGAGAGGTTAACCGGAGTTTTATGCGGTTGAGAGGATGTTACTGGGGTCTGCCGTGGCGAAGTAGAGCTCGAAGGTATACATCACTGCGCATTTTTACATGTGCGGAAGTGTAGTTAGATGCAGATTACCTGTCGTCTAATGAGACAGGCCCTGCAGTGGCATCTCTGTCCCCCTTGCGGGTATTACTGTGGATTGATGACGGATAGCTAACGATGTTTCCAAGCAATCCCAACAAACCCTGTACAGGAACCTGTTCAGAGGAGAGCACGAAGTCTGGCATCGTACTCTAGACGGTCTCGCCCATCACACTGCGAATCGATGAAAGGTCAACCGGAGTTTTATGCGGTTCAGAAGATGATGTGACTGGGGTCTTGCCGTGGTGGAGTGGAGCTCGAAGGTATACATCACTGCGCATTTTTACATGTGCGGAAGTGTAGCTAGATGCATTGTAACTGTCGTCTAATGAGACAATTCCCTGCACTGGCATCGCTGCCCCATTTGCGGTTATTACTGAGGATTGATGACGGATAGCTGGCGTTGTTTCCAAGCAATCACAGCTAAACCTGTAGAGAAACCTGTTCAGAGCAAAGCTCGAATTTTTAGCATTGTACAATAGACGGTCTCGCCCATCGCACTGGGAATCGATGAAAGGTTAACCGGAGTTTTGAGCGGTTGAGAGGATATCACTGGGGTCTCTGCCGTGGCGAATTAGAGCTCGAAGGTATACATCACTGCGCATTTTTACATGTGCGGAAGTGTAGTTAGATGCAGTGTACCTCTGTCGTCTAATGAGACAGGCCCTGCAGTGGCATCGCTGGCCTATTTGTGGGTATTACTGTGGATTGATGATGGATAGCTAACGGTGTTTCCAAGAAATCCCAATAAAACATGTACAGGAACCTGTTCAGAGCAAAGCTCGAATTTTAGCATCGTACTCAAGACGGTCTCGCCCATCGCACTGGGAATCGATGAGAGGTTAACCGGAGTTTTAAGCGGTTCAGACGATGTCACAGGGGTCTCTGCCATGGTGAAGCAGAGCTCGAAGGTATACATCACTGCGCATTCTTACATGTGCGGAAGTGTAGTTAGATGCAGTGTAACTGTCGTATAATGAGACAGGCCCTATAGTGGCATAGCGATCCCCCTTGCGGGAATTTCTGTGGATTGATGACAGATAGCTAACGGTGTTTCCAAGAAATCCAAGAAAACCTGTACAGGTACCTGTTCAGAGCAAATCACGAAGTTTATCATCGTACTCTATACGGTCTTGCCCATCGCACTGCGAATCGATGGATGGTTAACCGCAGTTTATGCGGTTGAAAGGATGTCACTGGTTTCTCTGCCGTGGCGAAGTAGAGCTCGAAGGCATACATTACTGCGAATTTTTAGATGTACGGAAGTGTAGTTAGATGCAGTGCAACTGTCGTATAGTGAGACAGGCCCTGTAGTGGCATTGCTGTCCCCCTTGCGGGAATTACTGTGGATTGATGACGGATAGCTAGCGGTGTTTCCAAGAAATCCAACAAAACCTGTACAGGAACCTGTTCAGAGCAAATCACGAAGTTTAGCATCATACTCTAGACGGTCTCGCCCATGGCACTGCGAATCTGTGAAAAGTTAACCGGATTTTTATGCAATTCACAGGATGATGTCACTGGGGTGTCTGCCGTGGCGGAGTGGAGCTCGAAGGTATACATCACTGCGCATTTTTACATGTGCGGAAGTGTAGTTAGATGGATTGTATCTGTCGCCTAATGAGACAGGCCCTGCAGTGGCATCGCTGCCCCATTTGCGGTTATTACTGAGGATTGATGACAGATAGCTGGCGTTGTTTCCAAGTAATCACAACTAAACCTGTAGATAAACCTGTTCAGAGCAAAGCTCGAAGATTAGCATCGTACACTAGACGGTCTCGTCCATCGCACTGGGAATCGATGAAAGGTTGACCGGAGTTCTATGCGGTTGAGAGGATGTCACTGGGGTCTCTGCCGTGGCGAAGTAGAGCTCGAAGGTATACATCACTGCGCATTTTTACATGTGCGGAAGTGTAGTTAGATGCAGAGTACCTGTCGTCTAATGAGACAGGCCCTACAGTGGCATCGCTGCCCTATTTGTGGGTATTACTGTGGATTCATGATGAATAGCTAACGGTGTTTCCAAGAAATCCCAATAAAACATGTACAGAAACCTGTTCAGAGCAAAGCTCGAATTCTTAGCATCGTACAGTAGACGGTCTCGCCCATCGCACTGGGAATCGATGAGAGGTTAACCGGAGTTTTATGCGGTTGAGAGGATATTACGGGGGTCTCTGCCGTGGCTAAGTAGAGCTCGAAGGTATACATCACTGCGCATGTTAACATGTGCGGAAGTGCAGTTAGATGCAGTTTACCTGTCGTGTAATGAGACAGGCCCTGCAGTGGCATCGCTGTCGCCCTTGCGGGTATTACTGTGGATTGATGATGGATAGCTAACGATGTTTCCAAGCAATCCCAACAAAACCTGTACAGGAACCTGTTCAGAGGAAAGCACGAAGTTTAGCATCTTACTCTGGACGGTCTCGCGTATCGCACTGAGAATCGATAAAGGTTAACCGGAGTTTTATGCGGTTCAGAGGATGATGTCACTGGGGTCTTGCCGTGGCGGAGTGGAGCTCGCAGGTATACATCACTGCGCATTTTTGTCATGTGCGGAAGTGTAGTTAGATGCAGTGTAATTGTCGTATAACGAGACAGGTCCTGCAGTGGCCTTACTGTCCCCCTTGCGGGAATTACTGTGGATTGATGACGGATAGCTAACGGTGTTTCCAAGAAATCCAACAAAACCTGTGCAGGAAGCTGTTCAGAGCAAATCACGAAGTTTAGCATCGTACTCTAGACGGTCTCGCCCATCGCACTGCGAATCGATGAAAGGTTAACCGGATTTTTATGCGGTTCAGAGGATGTCACTGGTGTGTCTGCCGTGGCGAAGTAGAGCTCGAAGGTATACATCACTGCGCATTTTTACATGTGCGGTAGTGTAGTTAGATGCAGTGTAACTGTCGTTTAATGAGACAGGAACTGCAGTGGCATCGCTGTCCCCCTTGCGGATTACTGTGGATTGATGACGGATAGCTAACGGTGTTTCCAACAAATCCAACGAAACCTGTACAGGAACCTGTTCAGAGCAAATCACGAAGTTTAGCATCGTACTCAATACGTTCTCGCCCATCGCACTGCGAATCGATGAAAGGTCAACCGGAGTTTTATGCGGTTCAGAGGATGATGTCACTGGGGCCTTGGCGTGGCGGAGAGGAGCTCGAAGGTATACATCACTGCGCATTTTTACATGTGCGGAACTGTAGTTAGATGCAGTGTACATGTCGTCTAATGAGACAGGCCCTGCAGTGGCATCGCTGCCCTATTTGTGGGTATTACTGTGGACTGATGATGGATTGCTAACGGTGTTTCCAAGAAATCCCAATAAAACATGTACAGGAACCTGTTCAGAGCAAAGCTCGAATTTTTAGCATCGTACTCAAGACGGTCTCGCCCATCGCACTGCGAATCGATGAAAGGTTAACCGAAGCTTTATGCGGTTCAGACGATGTCACAGGGGTCTCTGCCGTGGCGAAGTAGAGCTCGAAGGATACATCACTGCGCATTCTTGAATGTGCGGATGTGTAGTCAGAAGCATTCTAACTGTCTTCTAATGAGACAGGCCCTCTAGCATCGCTGCCATATTTGCGGGTATTACTGAGGATTGATGACGGATAGCTGGCGTTGTATCCTAGCAATCGCTAAAAGCCTGTAGAGAAACCTGTTCAGAGCAAAGCTCGAATTTTAGCATCGTACTCTAGACAGTCTCGGCTATCGCACTGGCAATCGATGGAAAGTTAACCGCAGTTTTATGCGGTTGAAAGGTTGTCACTGGTGTCTCTGCCGTGGCGAAGTAGAGCTCGAAGGTATACATCACTGCGCATTTTTACATGTTCGGAAGTGCAGTTAGATGCATTGTAACTGTCCTCCATTGAGACAGGCCCTACAGCGGCATCGCTGCCCCATTTGCGGTTATTACTGAGGATTGATGACGGATAACTGGCGTTGTTTCCAAGCAATCACAACTAAACCTGTACAGAGACCGGTTCAGAGCAAAGCTCGAATTTTTAGCATCGTACACTAGACGCTCTCGCCCATCGCACTGGGAATCGATGAGAGGTTAACCGGAGTTTTATGCGGTTGAGAGGATGTTACTGCGGTCTCTGCCGTGGCGAAGTAGAGCTCGAAGGTATACTTCACTGCGCATTTTTACATGTGCGGTAGTGTAGTTAGATGCAGTTTGACTGTCGTATATTAAGACAGGCCCTGCAGTGGCATTGCTGTCCCCCTTGCGGGAATTACTGTGGATTGATGACGGATAGCTGACGGTTTTTCCAAGAAATCCAACAAAACCTGTACAGGAACCTGTTCAGAGCATATCACGAAGTTTAGCATCGTAATCTAGATGGTCTCGCCCATCGCACTGCGAATCGATGAAAGGTTAACCGGATTTTTATGCGGTTCAGAGGATGTCACTGGGGTGTCTGCGGTGGCGAAGTAGAGCTCGAAGGTATACATCACTGCGCATTTTTACATGTGCGGAAGAGTAGTTAGAAGCAGTCTAACTGTCTTCTAATGAGACAGGCCCTGCAGTGGCATCGCTGCACCATTTGCGGGTATTACTGAGGATTGATGACAGATAGCTTGCGTTGTTTCCTAGCAATCACAACAAAACCTGTACAGGAAGCTGTTCAGAGCAAAGCTCGAAGTTCAGCATCGTAATCTAGACGGTCTCGCCCATCGCACTGCGAATCGATGAAAGGTTAACCGGATTTTTATGGGGTTCTGAGGATGTCACTGGGGTGTCTGCCGTGGCGAAGTAGAGCTTGAAGGTATACATCACTGCGCATTTTTACATGTGCGGTAGTGTAGTTAGATGCAGTGTAACTGTCGTCTAATGAGACAGGCCAAGCAGTTGCGTCGCTGTCCCCCTTGCGGGTATTACTGTCGATTAATGACGGATAGCAAACGGTGTTTCCAAGAAAACCCATTAAAACATGTACAGGAACCTGTTCAGAGCAAAGCTCGAATTTTTAGCATCGTACTCAAGACGGTCTCGCCCATCGCACTGCGAATCGATGCAAAGTTAACCGGATTTTTATGTGGTTCAGAGGTTGTCACTGGGGTCTCTGCCGTTGCGAAGTAGAGCTCGAAGGTATGCATACATCACTGTGCATTTTTATATGTGTGGAAGTGTAGTTAGATGCATTATAACTGTCGTCTTAGTCAGGCCCTGCAGTGGCACCGCTGTAACCCTTGCGGAAATTACTGTGGATTGATGACGGATAGCTAACGGTGTTTCCAAAAAAATCCAATAAAACCCGCACAGGGACCTGTCCAGAGCAAAGCACGAAATTTAGCATCGTACTCTAGACGGTCTTGCCCATCGCACGGCGAATCGATGAAAGGTCACCCGGAATTTTATGCGGTTCAGAGGATTATGTCGCTGGGGTCTTGCCGTGGCGGAGTGGAGCTCAAAGGAATACATCAATGCGCATTTTTACATGTGCGGAAGTGTAGTTAGATGCATTGTAACTGTCGTGTAATGAGACAGGCCCTGCAGTGGCATCGCTGCCCTATTTGCGGTTATTACTGAGGATTCATGACGGATAGCTGGCGTTGTTTCCAAGCAATCACAACTAAACCTGTACAGAAACCTGTTCAGAGCAAAGCTCGAATTTTTAGCATCGTACACTAGACGGTCCTGCCCATCGCACTGAGAATCGATGAAAGGTTAACCGGAGTTTTATGCGGTTCAGACGATGTCACAGGGGTCTGTGCCGTGGCGAAGTAGAGCTCGAAGGTATACATCACTGTGCATTTTACATGTGCGGATGTGTAGTCGGATGCCGTGTAACTGTCGTCTAATGAGACAGGCCCTGTAGTGGCATTGCTGTCCCTCTTGCGGGAATTGCTGTGGATTGATGACGGATACCTAGCGGTGTTTCCAAGAAATCCAACAAAACCTGTACAGGAACCTGTTCAGAGCAAAGCACGAAGTTTAGCATCGTACTCTAGACGGTCTCGCGCATCGCACTCAGAATCGCATTTTTGTCATGTGCGGAAGTGTAGTTAGATGCAGTGTAACTGTCGAACAATGAGACAGGTCCTGCAGTGGCATTGCTGTCCCCCTTGCGGGAATTACTGTGGATTGATGAAGGATAGCTAAAGGTGTTTCCAAGAAATCCAACAAAACCCGTACAGGAACCTGTTCAGAGCAATTCACGAAGTTTAGCATGGTACTCTAGACAGTCTCGCCCATCGCACTGCGAATCGATGAAAGGTTAATCTAATTTTTATGCGGTTCAGAGGATGATGTCACTGGGGTGTCTGCCATGGCGGAGTTGAGCTCGAAGGTACACATCACTGCGCATTTTTACATGTGCGGAAGTGTAGTTAGATGGATTGTATCTGTCGTCTAATGAGACAGGCCCTGCAGTGGCATCGCTGCCCCATTTGCGGTTATTACTGAGGATTGATGACGGATATCTGGCGTTGTTTCCAAGCAATCACAACTAAACCTGTACAGAAACCTGTTCTGAGCAAAGCTCGAAATTTTAGCATCGTACAGTGGACGGTCTCGCCCATCGCACTGGGAATCGATGAGAGGTTAACCGGAGTTTTATGCGGTTGAGAGGATGTTACTGGGGTCTGCCGTGGCGAAGTAGAGCTCGAAGGTATACATCACTGCGCATTTTTACATGTGCGGAAGTGTAGTTAGATGCAGATTACCTGTCGTCTAATGAGACAGGCCCTGCAGTGGCATCTCTGTCCCCCTTGCGGGTATTACTGTGGATTGATGACGGATAGCTAACGATGTTTCCAAGCAATCCCAACAAAACCTGTACAGGAACCTGTTCAGAGGAGAGCACGAAGTCTGGCATCGTACTCTAGACGGTCTCGCCCATCACACTGCGAATCGATGAAAGGTCAACCGGAGTTTTATGCGGTTCAGAAGATGATGTGACTGGGGTCTTGCCGTGGTGGAGTGGAGCTCGAAGGTATACATCACTGCGCATTTTTACATGTGCGGAAGTGTAGCTAGATGCATTGTAACTGTCGTCTAATGAGACAATTCCCTGCACTGGCATCGCTGCCCCATTTGCGGTTATTACTGAGGATTGATGACAGATAGCTGGCGTTGTTTCCAAGCAATCACAGCTAAACCTGTAGAGAAACCTGTTCAGAGCAAAGCTCGAATTTTTAGCATTGTACAATAGACGGTCTCGCCCATCGCACTGGGAATCGATGAAAGGTTAACCGGAGTTTTGAGCGGTTGAGAGGATATCACTGGGGTCTCTGCCGTGGCGAATTAGAGCTCGAAGGTATACATCACTGCGCATTTTTACATGTGCGGAAGTGTAGTTAGATGCAGTGTACCTCTGTCGTCTAATGAGACAGGCCCTGCAGTGGCATCGCTGGCCTATTTGTGGGTATTACTGTGGATTGATGATGGATAGCTAACGGTGTTTCCAAGAAATCCCAATAAAACATGTACAGGAACCTGTTCAGAGCAAAGCTCGAATTTTAGCATCGTACTCAAGACGGTCTCGCCCATCGCACTGGGAATCGATGAGAGGTTAACCGGAGTTTTAAGCGGTTCAGACGATGTCACAGGGGTCTCTGCCATGGTGAAGCAGAGCTCGAAGGTATACATCACTGCGCATTCTTACATGTGCGGAAGTGTAGTTAGATGCAGTGTAACTGTCGTATAATGAGACAGGCCCTATAGTGGCATAGCGATCCCCCTTGCGGGAATTTCTGTGGATTGATGACAGATAGCTAACGGTGTTTCCAAGAAATCCAAGAAAACCTGTACAGGTACCTGTTCAGAGCAAATCACGAAGTTTATCATCGTACTCTATACGGTCTTGCCCATCGCACTGCGAATCGATGGATGGTTAACCGCAGTTTATGCGGTTGAAAGGATGTCACTGGTTTCTCTGCCGTGGCGAAGTAGAGCTCGAAGGCATACATTACTGCGAATTTTTAGATGTACGGAAGTGTAGTTAGATGCAGTGCAACTGTCGTATAGTGAGACAGGCCCTGTAGTGGCATTGCTGTCCCCCTTGCGGGAATTACTGTGGATTGATGACGGATAGCTAGCGGTGTTTCCAAGAAATCCAACAAAACCTGTACAGGAACCTGTTCAGAGCAAATCACGAAGTTTAGCATCATACTCTAGACGGTCTCGCCCATGGCACTGCGAATCTGTGAAAAGTTAACCGGATTTTTATGCAATTCACAGGATGATGTCACTGGGGTGTCTGCCGTGGCGGAGTGGAGCTCGAAGGTATACATCACTGCGCATTTTTACATGTGCGGAAGTGTAGTTAGATGGATTGTATCTGTCGCCTAATGAGACAGGCCCTGCAGTGGCATCGCTGCCCCAATTGCGGTTATTACTGAGGATTGATGACAGATAGCTGGCGTTGTTTCCAAGTAATCACAACTAAACCTGTAGATAAACCTGTTCAGAGCAAAGCTCGAAGATTAGCATCGTACACTAGACGGTCTCGTCCATCGCACTGGGAATCGATGAAAGGTTGACCGGAGTTCTATGCGGTTGAGAGGATGTCACTGGGGTCTCTGCCGTGGCGAAGTAGAGCTCGAAGGTATACATCACTGCGCATTTTTACATGTGCGGAAGTGTAGTTAGATGCATTGTGACTGTCGTCTAATGAGACAGGCCGTGCAGTGGCATCGCTGCCCCATTTGCGGTTATTACTGAGGATTGATGACAGATAGCTGGCGTTGTTTCCAAGTAATCACAACTAAACCTGTAGATAAACCTGTTCAGAGCAAAGCTCGAAGATTAGCATCGTACACTAGACGGTCTCGTCCATCGCACTGGGAATCGATGAAAGGTTGACCGGAGTTCTATGCGGTTGAGAGGATGTCACTGGGGTCTCTGCCGTGGCGAAGTAGAGCTCGAAGGTATACATCACTGCGCATTTTTACATGTGCGGAAGTGTAGTTAGATGCAGAGTACCTGTCGTCTAATGAGACAGGCCCTACAGTGGCATCGCTGCCCTATTTGTGGGTATTACTGTGGATTCATGATGAATAGCTAACGGTGTTTCCAAGAAATCCCAATAAAACATGTACAGGAACCTGTTCAGAGCAAAGCTCGAATTTTTAGCATTGTACTCAAGACGGTCTCGCACGTCGCACTGGGAATCGATGAAAGGTTAACCGGAGTTTTATGCGGTTCAGACGATGTCACAGGGGTCTCTGCCATGGCGAAGTAGAGCTCGAAGGTATACATCACTGCGCATTCTTTCATGCGCGGATGTGTCGTCAGATGCAGTGTAACTGTCGTCTAATGAGACAGGCCCAGCAGTTGTATCGCTGTCCCCCTTGCGGGTATTACTGTGGATTGATGACGGATAGCTAACGGTGTTTCCAAGAAATCCCAGTAAAACGTGTACAGGAACCTGTTCAGAGCAAAGCTCGAATTTTGATCATCGTACCCTAGACGGTCTCGCACATCCCACTGGGCATCAATGAAAGGTTAACCGAAGTTTTATGCAGTTCAGAGGATGTCACTGGGGTGTCTCCCGTGGCGAAGTAGAGCTCGAAGGTATACATCACTGCGCATTTTTACATGTGCGGAAGTGTAGTTAGATGCATTGTGACTGTCGTCTAATGAGACAGGCCGTGCAGTGGCATCGTTGCCCCATTTGCGGTTATTACTGAGGATTGATGACAGATAGCTGGCGTTGTTTCCAAGCAGTCACAACTAAACCTGTAGAGAAACCTGTTCAGAGCAAAGCTCGAATTTTTAGCATTGTACAATAGACGGTCTCGCCTATCGCACTGGGAATCGATGAAAGGTAAACCGGAGTTTTATGCGGTTGAGAGGATACCACTGGGGTCTCTGCCGTGGCGAATTAGAGCTCGAAGGTATACATCACTGCGCATTTTTACATGTGCGGAAGTGTAGTTAGATGCAGTGTACCTCTGTCGTGTAATGAGACAGGCCCTGCAGTGGCATCGCTGGCCTATTTGTGGGTATTACTGTGGATTGATGATGGATAGCTAACGGTGTTTCCAAGAAATCCCAATAAAACATGTACAGGAACCTGTTCAGAGCAAAGCTCGAATTTTAGCATCGTACTCAAGACGGTCTCGCCAATCGCACTGGGAATCGATGAGAGGTTAACCGGAGTTTTAAGCGGTTCAGACGATGTCACAGGGGTCTCTGCCATGGTGAAGCAGAGCTCGCAGGTATACATCACTGCGCATTTTTGTCATGTGCGGAAGAGTAGTTAGATGCAGTGTAATTGTATAATGACACAGGTCCTGCAGTGGCCTTGCTGTCCCCAATGTGGGTATTACTGTGGATTGATGATGGATAGCTAACGGTGTTTCCAAGAAATCCCAATAAAACATGTACAGGAACCTGTTCAGGGCAAATCACGAAGTTTAGCATCGTACTCTAGACGGTCTCGCCCATCGCACTGCGAATCTATGAAAGGTTAACCGGATTTTTATGCAATTCAGAGGATGATGTCACTCGGGTGTCTGCCGTGGCGGAGTGGAGCTCGAAGGTATACATCACTGCGCATTTTTACATGTGCGGAAGTGTAGTTCGATGGATTGTATCTGTCGTCTAATGAGACAGGCCCTGCAGTGGCATCGCTGCCCCATTTGCGGTTATTACTGAGGATTGATGATGGATAGCTGGCGTTGTTTCCAAGCAATCACAACTAAACCTGTACAGAAACCTGTTCAGAGCAAAGCTCGAATTCTTAGCATCGTACAGTAGACGGTCTCGCCCATCGCACTGGGAATCGATGAGAGGTTAACCGGAGTTTTATGCGGTTGAGAGGATATTACGGGGGTCTCTGCCGTGGCTAAGTAGAGCTCGAAGGTATACATCACTGCGCATGTTAACATGTGCGGAAGTGCAGTTAGATGCAGTTTACCTGTCGTGTAATGAGACAGGCCCTGCAGTGGCATCGCTGTCCCCCTTGCGGGAATTACTGTGGATTGATGATGGATAGCTAACGGTGTTTCCAAGAAATCCAACAAAACCTGTACAGGAACCTGTTCAGAGCAAATCACGAAGTTTAGCATCGTACTCTAGACGGTCTCGCCCATCGCACTGCGAATCGATGAAAGGTTAACCGGATTTTTATGCGGTTCAGAGGATGTCACTGGGGTGTCTGCCTTGGCGAAGTAGAGCTCGAAGGTATACATCACTGCGCATTTTTACATGTGCGGTAGTGTAGTTAGATGCAGTGTAACTGTCGTTTAATGAGACAGGAACTGCAGTGGCATCGCTGTCCCCCTTGCGGCAATTACTGTGGATTGATGACTGATAGCTAACGGTGTTTCCAACAAATCCAACGAATCCTGTACAGGAACCTGTTCAGATCAAAGCACGAAGTTTAGCATCGTACTCTGGACGGTCTCGCGCATCGCACTGAGAATCGATGAAAGGTTAACCGGATTTTTATGCGGTTCAGAGGATGATGTCTCTGGGGTCTTGCCGTGGCGGAGTGGCGCTCGAAGGTACACATCACTGCGCATTTTTACATGTGCGGAAGTGTAGTTAGATGGATTGTATCTGTCGTCTAATGAGACAGGCCCTGCAGTGGCATCGCTGCCCCATTTGCGGTTATTACTGAGGATTGATGACGGATATCTGGCGTTGTTTCCAAGCAATCACAACTAAACCTGTACAGAAACCTGTTCTGAGCAAAGCTCGAAATTTTAGCATCGTACAGTGGACGGTCTCGCCCATCCCACTGGGAATCGATGAGAGGTTAACCGGAGTTTTATGCGGTTGAGAGGATGTTACTGGGGTCTCTGCCGTGGCGAAGTAGAGCTCGAAGATATACATCACTGCGCATTTTTACATGTGCGGAAGTGTAGTTAGATGCAGATTACCTGTCGTCTAATGAGACAGGCCCTGCAGTGGCATCTCTGTCCCCCTTGCGGGTATTACTGTGGATTGATGACGGATAGCTAACGATGTTTCCAAGCAATGCCAACAAAACCTGTACAGGAACCTGTTCAGAGGAGAGCACGAAGTTTAGCATCGTACTCTGGACGGTCTCGCGCATCGCACTGAGAATCGATAAAGGTTAACCGGAGTTTTATGCGGTTCAGATGATGATGTCACTGGGGTCTTGCCATGGCGGACTGGAGCTCGCAGATATACATCACTGCGCATTTTTGTCATGTGCGGAAGTGTAGTTAGATGCAGTGTAATTGTCGTATAATGAGACAGGTCCTGCAGTGGCATTGCTGCACCCCTTGCGGGAATTACTGTGGATTGATGACGGATAGCTGACGGTGTTTCCAAGAAATCCAACAAAACCTGTACAGGAACCTGTTCAGAGCAAATCACGAAGTTTAGCATCGTACTCTAGACGGTCTCGCCCATCACACTGCGAATCGATGAAAGGTTAGCCGGATTTTTATGCGGTTCAGAGGATGTCACTGGGGTGTCTGCCGTGGCGAAGTAGAGCTCGAAGGTATACATCACTGCGCATATTTACATGTGCGGTAGTGTAGTTAGATGCAGTGTAACTGTCGTCTAATGAGACAGGAACTGCAGTGGCATCGCTGTCCGCTTTGCGGCAATTACTGTGGATTGATGACGGATAGCTAACGGTGTTTCCAAGAAATCCAACAAAACCTGCACAGGAACCGGTTCAGAGCAAAGCACGAAGTCTGGCATCGTACTCAATAAGGTCTCGCCCATCGCACTGCGAATCGATGAAAGGTCAACCGGAGTTTTATGCGGTTCAGAAGATGATGTGACTGGGGTCTTGCCGTGGTGGAGTGGAGCTCGAAGGTATACATCACTGCGCATTTTTACATGTGCGGAAGTGTAGCTAGATGCATTGTAACTGTCGTCTAATGAGACAATTCCCTGCACTGGCATCGCTGCCCCATTTGCGGTTATTACTGAGGATTGATGACGGATAGCTGGCGTTGTTTCCAAGCAATCACAGCTAAACCTGTAGAGAAACCTGTTCAGAGCAAAGCTCGAATTTTTAGCATTGTACAATAGACGGTCTCGCCCATCGCACTGGGAATCGATGAAAGGTTAACCGGAGTTTTGAGCGGTTGAGAGGATATCACTGGGGTCTCTGCCGTGGCGAATTAGAGCTCGAAGGTATACATCACTGCGCATTTTTACATGTGCGGAAGTGTAGTTAGATGCAGTGTACCTCTGTCGTCTAATGAGACAGGCCCTGCAGTGGCATCGCTGGCCTATTTGTGGGTATTACTGTGGATTGATGATGGATAGCTAACGGTGTTTCCAAGAAATCCCAATAAAACATGTACAGGAACCTGTTCAGAGCAAAGCTCGAATTTTAGCATCGTACTCAAGACGGTCTCGCCCATCGCACTGGGAATCGATGAGAGGTTAACCGGAGTTTTAAGCGGTTCAGACGATGTCACAGGGGTCTCTGCCATGGTGAAGCAGAGCTCGAAGGTATACATCACTGCGCATTCTTACATGTGCGGAAGTGTAGTTAGATGCAGTGTAACTGTCGTATAATGAGACAGGCCCTGTAGTGGCATAGCGATCCCCCTTGCGGGAATTTCTGTGGATTGATGACGGATAGCTAACGGTGTTTCCAAGAAATCCAAGAAAACCTGTACAGGTACCTGTTCAGAGCAAATCACGAAGTTTATCATCGTACTCTATACGGTCTTGCCCATCGCACTGCGAATCGATGGATGGTTAACCGCAGTTTATGCGGTTGAAAGGATGTCACTGGTTTCTCTGCCGTGGCGAAGTAGAGCTCGAAGGTATACATTACTGCGAATTTTTAGATGTACGGAAGTGTAGTTAGATGCAGTGCAACTGTCGTATAATGAGACAGGCCCTGTAGTGGCATTGCTCTCCCCCTTGCGGGAATTACTGTGGATTGATGACGGATAGCTAGCGGTGTTTCCAAGAAATCCAACAAAACCTGTACAGGAACCTGTTCAGAGCAAATCACGAAGTTTAGCATCATACTCTAGACGGTCTCGCCCATCGCACTGCGAATCTGTGAAAAGTTAACCGGATTTTTATGCAATTCACAGGATGATGTCACTGGGGTGTCTGCCGTGGCGGAGTGGAGCTCGAAGGTATACATCACTGCGCATTTTTACATGTGCGGAAGTGTAGTTAGATGGATTGTATCTGTCGCCTAATGAGACAGGCCTTGCAGTGGCATCGCTGCCCCATTTGCGGTTATTACTGAGGATTGATGACAGATAGCTGGCGTTGTTTCCAAGTAATCACAACTAAACCTGTAGATAAACCTGTTCAGAGCAAAGCTCGAAGATTAGCATCGTACACTAGACGGTCTCGTCCATCGCACTGGGAATCGATGAAAGGTTGACCGGAGTTCTATGCGGTTGAGAGGATGTCACTGGGGTCTCTGCCGTGGCGAAGTAGAGCTCGAAGGTATACATCACTGCGCATTTTTACATGTGCGGAAGTGTAGTTAGATGCAGAGTACCTGTCGTCTAATGAGACAGGCCCTACAGTGGCATCGCTGCCCTATTTGTGGGTATTACTGTGGATTCATGATGAATAGCTAACGGTGTTTCCAAGAAATCCCAATAAAACATGTACAGGAACCTGTTCAGAGCAAAGCTCGAATTTTTAGCATTGTACTCAAGACGGTCTCGCACGTCGCACTGGGAATCGATGAAAGGTTAACCGGAGTTCTATGAGGTTCAGACGATGTCACAGGGGTCTCTGCCTTGGCGAAGTAGAGCTCGAAGGTATACATCACTGCGCATTCTTTCATGCGCGGATGTGTCGTCAGATGCAGTGTAACTGTCGTCTAATGAGACAGGCCCAGCAGTTGTATCGCTGTCCCCCTTGCGGGTATTACTGTGGATTGATGACGGATAGCTAACGGTGTTTCCAAGAAATCCCAGTAAAACGTGTACAGGAACCTGTTCAGAGCAAAGCTCGAATTTTGATCATCGTACCCTAGACGGTCTCGCACATCCCACTGGGCATCAATGAAAGGTTAACCGAAGTTTTATGCGGTTCAGAGGATGTCACTGGGGTGTCTGCCGTGGCGAAGTAGAGCTCGAAGGTATACATCACTGCGCATTTTTACATGTGCGGAAGTGTAGTTAGATGCATTGTGACTGTCGTCATATGAGACAGGCCGTTCAGTGGCATCGCTGCCCCATTTGCGGTTATTACTGAGGATTGATGACAGATAGCTGGCGTTGTTTCCAAGCAGTCACAACTAAACCTGTAGAGAAACGTGTTCAGAGCAAAGCTCGAATTTTTAGCATTGTACAATAGACGGTCTCGCCTATCGCACTGGGAATCGATGAAAGGTAAACCGGAGTTTTATGCGGTTGAGAGGATACCACTGGGGTCTCTGCCGTGGCGAATTAGAGCTCGAAGGTATACATCACTGCGCATTTTAACATGTGCGGAAGTGTAGTTAGATGCAGTGTACCTCTGTCGTGTAATGAGACAGGCCCTGCAGTGGCATCGCTGGCCTATTTGTGGGTATTACTGTGGATTGATGATGGATAGCTAACGGTGTTTCCAAGAAATCCCAATAAAACATGTACAGGAACCTGTTCAGAGCAAAGCTCGAATTTTAGCATCATACTCAAGACGGTCTCGCCAATCGCACTGGGAATCGATGAGAGGTTAACCGGAGTTTTAAGCGGTTCAGACGATGTCACAGGGGTCTCTGCCATGGTGAAGCAGAGCTCGCAGGTATACATCACTGCGCATTTTTGTCATGTGCGGAAGAGTAGTTAGATGCAGTGTAATTGTATAATGACACAGGTCCTGCAGTGGCCTTGCTGTCCCCAATGTGGGTATTACTGTGGATTGATGATGGATAGCTAACGGTGTTTCCAAGAAATCCCAATAAAACATGTACAGGAACCTGTTCAGGGCAAATCACGAAGTTTAGCATCGTACTCTAGACGGTCTCGCCCATCGCACTGCGAATCTATGAAAGGTTAACCGGATTTTTATGCAATTCAGAGGATGATGTCACTCGGGTGTCTGCCGTGGCGGAGTGGAGCTCGAAGGTATACATCACTGCGCATTTTTACATGTGCGGAAGTGTAGTTAGATGGATTGTATCTGTCGTCTAATGAGACAGGCCCCTCAGTGCCATCGCTGCCCCATTTGCGGTTTTTACTGAGGATTGATGATGGATAGCTGGCGTTGTTTCCAAGCAATCAAAACTAAACCTGTACAGAAACCTGTTCAGAGCAAAGCTCGAATTCTTAGCATCGTACAGTAGACGGTCTCGCCCATCGCACTAGGAATCGATGAGAGGTTAACCGGAGTTTTATGCGGTTGAGAGGATATTACGGGGGTCTCTGCCGTGGCTAAGTAGAGCTCGAAGGTATACATCACTGCGCATGTTAACATGTGCGGAAGTGCAGTTAGATGCAGTTTACCTGTCGTGTAATGAGACAGGCCCTGCAGTGGCATCGCTGTCGCCCTTGCGGGTATTACTGTGGATTGATGATGGATAGCTAACGATGTTTCCAAGCAATCCCAACAAAACCTGTACAGGAACCTGTTCAGAGGAAAGCACGAAGTTTAGCATCTTACTCTGGACGGTCTCGCGTATCGCACTGAGAATCGATGAGAGGTTAACCGGAGTTTTATGCGGTTCAGAGGATGATGTCACTGGGGTCTTGCCGTGGCGGAGTGGAGCTCGCAGGTATACATAACTGCGCATTTTTGTTATGTGCGGAAGTGTAGTTAGATGCAGTGTAATTGTCGTATAACGAGACAGGTCCTGCAGTGGCCTTGCTGTCCCCCTTGCGGTAATTACTGTGGATTGATGACGGATAGCTAACGGTGTTTCCAAGAAATCCAACAAAACCTGTACAGGAAGCTGTTCAGAGCAAAGCTCGATGTTCAGCATCGTAATCTAGACGGTCTCGCCCATCGCGCTGCGAATCGATGAAAGGTTAACCGGATTTTTATGCGGTTCAGAGGATGATGTCTCTCGGGTCTTGCCGTGGCGGAGTGGCGCTCGAAGGTATACATCACTGCGCATTTTTACATGTGCGGAAGTGTAGTTAGATGCAGTGTACCTGTCGTCGAATGAGACAGGCCCTGCAGTGGCATCGCTGCCCTATTTGTGGGTATTACTGTGGACTGATGATGGATTGCTAACGGTGTTTCCAAGAAATCCCAATAAAACATGTACAGGAACCGGTTCAGAGCAAAGCTCGAATTTTTAGCATCGTACTCAAGACGGTCTCGCCCATCGCACTGGGAATCGATGAAAGGTTAACCGAAGTTTTAGGCGGATCAGACGATGTCACAGGGGTCTCTGCCGAGGCGAAGTAGAGCTCGAAGGTATACATCACTGTGCATCTTCACATGTGCGGAAGTGTAGTCAGAAGCCGTCTAACTGTCGTCTAATGAGACAGGCCCTGCAGTGGCATCGCTGCACCATTTGCGGGTATTACTGAGGATTGATGACAGATAGCTTGCGTTGTATCCTAGCAATCACAACAAAACCTGTACAGGAAGCTGTTCAGAGCAAAGCTCGAAGTTCAGCATCGTAATCTAGACGGTCTCGCCCATCGCACTGCGAATCGATGAAAGGTTAACCGGATTTTTATGGGGTTCAGAGGATGTCACTGCGGTGTCTGCCGTGGCGAAGTAGAGCTCGAAGGTATACATCCCTGCGCATTTTTACATGTGCGGAAGTGTAGTTAGATGCATTGTAACTGTCGTCTAATGAGACAGGCCCTGCAGTGGCATCGCTGCCCCATTTGCGGTTATTACTGAGGATTGATGACAGATAGCTGGCGTTGTTTCCAAGCAGTCACAACTAAACCTGTAGAGAAACGTGTTCAGAGCAAAGCTGGAATTTTTAGCATTGTACAATAGACGGTCTCGCCTATCGCACTGGGAATCGATGAAAGGTAAACCGGAGTTTTATGCGGTTGAGAGGATATCACTGGGGTCTCTGCCGTGGCGAATTAGAGCTCGAAGGTATACATCACTGCGCATGTTGACATGTGCGGAAGTGCAGTTAGATGCAGTTTACTTGTCGTGTAATGAGACAGGCCCTGCAGTGGCATCGCTGTCGCCCTTGCGGGTATTACTGTGGATTGATGTTGGATAGCTAACGATGTTTCCAAGCAATCCTAACAAAACCTGTACAGGAACCTGTTCAGATCAAAGCACGAAGTTTAGCATCGTACTCTGGACGGTCTCGCGCATCGCACTGAGAATCGATGAAAGGATAACCGAAGCTTTATGCGGTTCAGACGATGTCACAGGGGTCTCTGCCGTGGCGAAGTAGAGCTCGAAAAATACATCACTGCGCATTCTTGAATGTGCGGATGTGTAGTGAGAAGCATTCTAACTCTCGTCTAATGAGACAGGCCCTCTAGCATCGCTGCCCAATTCGCGGGTATTACTGAGGATTGATGACGGATAGCTGGCGTTGTATCCTAGCAATCGCAAAAAAGCCTGTAGAGAAACCTGTTCAGAGCAAAGCTCGAATTTTAGCATCGTACTCTAGACAGTCTCGGCTATCGCACTGGCAATCGATGGAAAGTTAACCGCAGTTTTATGCGGTTGAAAGGTTGTCACTGGTGTCTCTGCCGTGGCGAAGTAGAGCTCGAAGGTATACATCACTGCGCATTTTTACATGTTCGGAAGTGCAGTTAGATGCATTGTAACTGTCGTCCATTGAGACAGGCCCTGCAGTGACATCACTGCCCCATTTGCGGGTATTACTGAGGATTCATGACAGATAGCTTGCGTTGTTTCCTAGCAATCACAACAAAACCTGTACAGGAACCTGTTCAGAGCAAAGCTCGAAGTTCAGCATCGTACTCTAGACGGTCTCGCCCATCGCACTGCGAATCTATGAAAGGTTAACCGGATTTTTATGCAATTCAGAGGATGATGTCACTGGGGTGTCTGCCGTGGCGGAGTGGAGCTCGAAGGTATACATCACTGCGCATTTTTAAATGTGCGGAAGTGTAGTCAGATGCAGTTTAACTGTCGTATAATAAGACAGGCCCTGCAGTGACATCGCTGCCCCATTTGCGGTTATTACTGAGGATTGATGATGGATAGCTGGCGTTGTTTCCAAGCAATCACAACGAAACCTGTACAGAAACCTGTTCAGAGCAAAGCTCGAATTCTTAGCATCGTACAGTAGACGGTCTCGCCCCTCGCACTGGGAATCGATGAGAGGTTAACCGGAGTTTTATGCGGTTGAGAGGATATTACGGGGGTCTCTGCCGTGGCTAAGTAGAGCTCGAAGGTATACATCACTGCGCATGTTAACATGTGCGGAAGTGCAGTTAGATGCAGTTTACCTGTCGTGTAATGAGACAGGCCCTGCAGTGGCATCGCTGTCGCCCTTGCGGGTATTACTGTGGATTGATGATGGATAGCTAACGATGTTTCCAAGCAATCCCAACAAAACCTGTACAGGAACCTGTTCAGAGGAAAGCACGAAGTTTAGCATCTTACTCTGGACGGTCTCGCGTATCGCACTGAGAATCGATAAAGGTTAACCGGAGTTTTATGCGGTTCAGAGGATGATGTCACTGGGGTCTTGCCGTGGCGGAGTGGAGCTCGCAGGTATACATCACTGCGCATTTTTGTCATGTGCGGAAGTGTAGTTAGATGCCGTATAACTGTCGTCTAATGCGACAGGCCCTGCAGTGACATCGCTGCCCCATTTGCGGTTATTACTGAGGATTGATGATGGATAGCTGGCGTTGTTTTCAAGCAATCACAACTAAACCTGTACAGAAACCTGTTCAGAGCAAAGCTCGAATTCTTAGCGTCGTACAGTAGACGGTCTCGCCCCTCGCACTGGGAATCGATGAGAGGTTAACCGGAGTTTTATGCGGTTGAGAGGATATTACGGGGGTCTCTGCCGTGGCTAAGTAGAGCTCGAAGGTATACATCACTGCGCATGTTAACATGTGCGGAAGTGCAGTTAGATGCAGTTTACCTGTCGTGTAATGAGACAGGCCCTGCAGTGGCATCGCTGTCGCCCTCGCGGGTATTACTGTGGATTGATGATGGATAGCTAACGATGTTTCCAAGCAATCCCAACAAAACCTGTACAGGAACCTGTTCAGAGCAAATCACGAAGTTTAGCATCGTACTCTAGACGGTCTCGCCCATCGCACTGCGAATCGATGAAAGGTTAACCGGATTTTTACGCGGTTCAGAGGATGTCACTGGTGTGTCTGCCGTGGCGAAGTAGAGCTCGAAGGTATACATCACTGCGCATTTTTACACGTGCGGTAGTGTAGTTAGATGCAGTGTAACTGTCGTTTAATGAGACAGGAACTGCAGTAGCATCGCTGTCCCCCTTGCGGCAATTACTGTGGATTGATGACGGATAGCTAACGGTGTTTCCAACAAATCCAACGAAACCTGTACAGGAACCTGTTCAGAGCAAAGCACGAAGTTTAGCATCGTACTCTGGACGGTCTCGCGCATCGCACTGAGAATCGATGAAAGGTTAACCGGATTTTTATGCGGTTCAGAGGATGATGTCTCTGGGGTCTTGCCGTGGCGGAGTGGCGCTCGAAGGTATACATCACTGCGCATTTTTACATGTGCGGAAGTGTAGTTAGATGCAGTGTACCTGTCGTCTAATGAGACAGGCCCTGCAGTGGCATCGCTGCCCTATTTGTGGGTATTACTGTAGACTGATGATGGATTGCTAACGGTGTTTCCAAGAAATCCCAATAAAACATGTACAGGAACCTGTTCAGAGCAAAGCTCGAATTTTTAGCATCGTACTCAAGACGGTCTCGCCCATCGCACTGGGAATCGATGAAAGGTTAACCGAAGCTTTATGCGGTTCAGACGATGTCACAGGGGTCTCTGCCGTGGCGAAGTAGAGCTCGAAGGATACATCACTGCGCATTCTTGAATGTGCGGATGTGTAGTCAGAAGCATTCTAACTTTCGTCTAATGAGACAGGCCCTCTAGCATCGCTGCCATATTTGCGGGTATTACTGAGGATTGATGACGGATAGCTGGCGTTGTATCCTAGCAATCGCAAAAAAGCCTGTAGAGAAACCTGTTCAGAGCAAAGCTCGAATTTTAGCATCGTACTCTAGACAGTCTCGGCTATCGCACTGGCAATCGATGGAAAGTTAACCGCAGTTTTATGCGGTTGAAAGGTTGTCACTGGTGTCTCTGCCGTGGCGAAGTAGAGCTCGAAGGTATACATCACTGCGCATTTTTACATGTTCGGAAGTGCTGTTAGATGTATTGTAACTGTCGTCCATTGAGACAGGCCATACAGTGGCATCGCTGCCCCATTTGCGGTTATTACTGAGAATTGATGACGGATAACTGGCGTTGTTTCCAAGCAATCACAACTAAACCTGTACAGAAACCGGTTCAGAGCAAAGCTCGAATTTTTAGCATCGTACACTAGACGCTCTCGCCCATCGCACTGGGAATCGATGAGAGGTTAACCGGAGTTTTATGCGGTTGAGAGGATGTTACTGCGGTCTCTGCCGTGGCGAAGTAGAGCTCGAAGGTATACGTCACTGCGCATACTTAATTGTGCGAATGTGTAGTCAGATGCAGTGTAAATGTCGTCTAATGAGACAGGCCCAGCAGTTGCATCGCTGTCCCCCTTGCGGGTATTACTGTGGATTGATGACGGATAGCAAACGGTGTTTCCAAGAAATCCCAATAAAACGTGTACAGGAACCTGTTCAGAGCAAAGCTCGAATTTTGATCATCGTACTCTAGACGGTCTCGCCCATCCCACTGGGCATCAATGAGAGGTTAACCGAAGTTTTATGCGGTTAAGAGGATGTCACTGGGGTGTCTGCCGTGGCGAAGCAGAGCTCGAAATTATACATCACTGTGCATTTTCACATGTGCGGAAGTGTAGTCAGAAGCATTCTAACTGTCGTCTAATGAGACAGGCCCTGCAGTGGCATCACTGCCCCATTTGCGGGCATTACTGAGGATTCATGACAGATAGCTTGCGTTGTTTCCTAGCAATCACAACAAAACCTGTACAGGAACCTGTTCAGAGCAAAGCTCGAAGTTCAGCATCGTACTCTAGACGGTATCGCCCATCGCACTGCGAATCGATGAAAGGTTAACCGTATTTTTATGCGGTTCAGAGGATGTCACTGGGGTGTCTGCCGTGGCGAAGTAGAGCTCGAAGGTATACATCACTGCGCATTTTTATATGTGCGGTAGTGTAGTTAGATGCAGTTTAACTGTCGTATAATAAGACAGGCCCAGCAGTTGCATCGCTGTCCCCCTTGCGGGTATTACTGTGGATTGATGACGGATAGCAAACGGTGTTTCCAAGAAATCCCAATAAAACGTGTACAGGAACCTGTTCAGAGCAAAGCTCGAATTTTGATCATCGTACTCTAGACGGTCTCGCCCATCCCACTGGGCATCAATGAAAGGTTAACCGAAGTTTTATGCGGTTCAGAGGATGTCACTGGGGTGTCTGCCGTGGTGAAGCAGAGCTCGAAGGTATACATCACTGTGCATTTTCACATGTGCGGAAGTGTAGTCAGAAGCATTCTAACTGTCGTCTAATGAGACAGGCCCTGCAGTGGCATCACTGCCCCATTTGCGGGTATTACTGAGGATTCATGACAGATAGCTTGCGTTGTTTCCTAGCAATCACAACAAAACCTGTACAGGAACCTGTTCAGAGCAAAGCTCGAAGTTCAGCATCGTACTCTAGACGGTATCGCTCATCGCACTGCGAATCAATGAAAGGTTAACCGGATTTTTATGCGGTTCAGAGGATGTCACTGGGGTGTCTGCCGTGGCGAAGTAGAGCTCGAAGGTATACTTCACTGCGCATTTTTACATGTGCGGTAGTGTAGTTAGATGCAGTTTGACTGCCGTATAATAAGACAGGCCCTGCAGTGGCTTTGCTGTCCCCCTTGCGGGAATTACTGTGGATTGATGACGGATAGCTGACGGTTTTTCCAAGAAATCCAACAAAACCTGTACAGGAACCTGTTCACAGCAAATCACGAAGTTTAGCATCGTAATCTAGATGCTCTCGCCCATCGCACTGGGAATCGATGAAAGGTTAACCGGAATTTTATGCGGTTCAGAGGATGTCACTGGGGTGTCTGCGGTGGCGAAGTAGAGCTCGAAGGTATACATCACTACGCATTTTTACATGTGCGGAAGAGTAGTTAGAAGCAGTCTAACTGTCGTCTAATGAGACAGGCCCTGCAGTGGCATCGCTGCACCATTTGCGGGTATTACTGAGGATTGATGACAGATAGCTTGCGTTGTTTCCTAGCAATCACAACAAAACCTGTACAGGAAGCTGTTCAGAGCAAAGCTCGAAGTTCAGCATCGTAATCTAGACGGTCTCGCCCATCGCACTGCGAATCGATGAAAGGTTAACCGGATTTTTTTGGGGTTCTGAGGATGTCACTGGGGTGTCTGCCGTGGCGAAGTAGAGCTTGAAGGTATACATCACTGCGCATTTTTACATGTGCGGTAGTGTAGTTAGATGCAGTGTAACTGTCGTCTAATGAGACAGGCCAAGCAGTTGCATCGCTGTCCCCCTTGCGGGTATTACTGTCGATTGATGACGGATAGCAAACGGTGTTTCCAAGAAATCCCAATAAAACGTGTACAGGAACCTGTTCAGAGCAAAGCTCGAATTTTGAGCATCGTACTCTAGACGGTCTCGCCCATCCCTCTGGGCATCAATGAAAGGTTAACCGAAGTTTTATGCGGTTCAGAGGATGTCACTGGGGTGTCTGCGTGGCGAAGCAGAGCTCGAAGGTATACATCACTGTGCATTTTCACATGTGCGGAAGTGTAGTCAGAAGCATTCTAACTGTCGTCTAATGAGACAAGCCCTGCAGTGGCATCACTGCCCCATTTGCGGGTATTACTGAGGATTCATGACAGATAGCTTGCGTTGTTTCCTAGCAATCACAACAAAACCTGTACAGGAACCTGTTCAGAGCAAAGCTCGAAGTTCAGCATCGTACTCTAGACGGTCTCGCCCATCGCACTGCGAATCGATGAAAGGTTAACCGGATTTTTATGCGGTTCAGAGGATGTCACGGGGGTGTCTGCCTTGGCGAAGTAGAGCTCGAATGTATACATCACTGCGCATTTTTACATGTGCGGTAGTGTAGTTAGATGCAGTGTAACTGTCGTTTAATGAGACAGGAACTGCAGTGGCATCGCTGTCCTCCTTGCGGCAATTACTGTGGATTGATGACGGATAGCTAACGGTGTTTCCAACAAATCCAACGAATCCTGTACAGGAACCTGTTCAGATCAAAGCACGAAGTTTAGCATCGTACTCTGGACGGTCTCGCGCATCGCACTGAGAATCGATGAAAGGATAACCGGATTTTTATGCGGTTCAGAGGATGATGTCTCTGGGGTCTTGCCGTGGCGGAGTGGCGCTCGAAGGTATACATCACTGCGCATTTTTACATGTGCGGAAGTGTAGTTAGATGCAGTGTACCTGTCGTCTAATGAGACAGGCCCTGCAGTGGCATCGCTGCCCTATTTGTGGGTATTACTGTGGACTGATGATGGATTGCTAACGGTGTTTCCAAGAAATCCCAATAAAACATGTACAGGAACCTGTTCAGAGCAAAGCTCGAATTTTTAGCATCGTACTCAAGACGGTCTCGCCCATCGCACTGGGAATCGATGAAAGGTTAACCGAAGCTTTATGCGGTTCAGACGATGTCACAGCGGTCTCTGCCGTGGCGAAGTAGAGCTCGAAGGATACATCACTGCGCATTCTTGAATGTGCGGATGTGTAGTGAGAAGCATTCTAACTCTCGTCTAATGAGACAGGCCCTCTAGCATCGCTGCCCAATTTGCGGGTATTACTGAGGATTGATGACGGATAGCTGGCGTTGTATCCTAGCAATCGCAAAAAAGCCTGTAGAGAAACCTGTTCAGAGCAAAGCTCGAATTTTAGCATCGTACTCTAGACAGTCTCGGCTATCGCACTGGCAATCGATGGAAAGTTAACCGCAGTTTTATGCGGTTGAAAGGTTGTCACTGGTGTCTCTGCCGTGGCGAAGTAGAGCTCGAAGGTATACATCACTGCGCATTTTTACATGTTCGGAAGTGCAGTTAGATGCATTGTAACTGTCGTCCATTGAGACAGGCCCTACAGTGGCATCGCTGCCCCATTTGCGGTTATTACTGAGGATTGATGACGGATAACTGGCGTTGTTGCCAAGCAATCACAACTAAACCTGTACAGAAACCTGTTCAGAGCAAAGCTCGAATTTTTAGCATCGTACACTAGACGCTCTCGCCCATCGCACTGGGAATCGATGAGAGGTTAACCGGAGTTTTATGCGGTTGAGAGGATGTTACTGCGGTCTCTGCCGTGGCGAAGAAGAGCTCGAAGGTATACGTCACTGCCCATACTTAATTGTGCGAATGTGTAGTCAGATGCAGTGTAAATGTCGTCTAATGAGACAGGCCCAGCAGTTGCATCGCTGTCCCCCTTGCGGGTATTACTGTGGATTGATGACGGATAGCAAACGGTGTTTCCAAGAAATCCCAATAAAACGTGTACAGGAACCTGTTCAGAGCAAAGCTCGAATTTTGAGCATCGTACTCTAGACGGTCTCGCCCATCCCTCTGGGCATCAATGAAAGGTTAACCGAAGTTTTATGCGGTTCAGAGGATGTCACTGGGGTGTCTGCGTGGCGAAGCAGAGCTCGAAGGTATACATCACTGTGCATTTTCACATGTGCGGAAGTGTAGTCAGAAGCATTCTAACTGTCGTCTAATGAGACAAGCCCTGCAGTGGCATCACTGCCCCATTTGCGGGTATTACTGAGGATTCATGACAGATAGCTTGCGTTGTTTCCTAGCAATCACAACAAAACCTGTACAGGAACCTGTTCAGAGCAAAGCTCGAAGTTCAGCATCGTACTCTAGACGGTCTCGCCCATCGCACTGCGAATCGATGAAAGGTTAACCGGATTTTTATGCGGTTCAGAGGATGTCACTGGGGTGTCTGCCTTGGCGAAGTAGAGCTCGAATCTATACATCACTGCGCATTTTTACATGTGCGGTAGTGTAGTTAGATGAAGTGTAACTGTCGTTTAATGAGACAGGAACTGCAGTGGCATCGCTGTCCCCCTTGCGGCAATTACTGTGGATTGATGACGGATAGCTAACGGTGTTTCCAACAAATCCAACGAATCCTGTACAGGAACCTGTTCAGATCAAAGCACGAAGTTTAGCATCGTACTCTGGACGGTCTCGCGCATCGCACTGAGAATCGATGAAAGGATAACCGGATTTTTATGCGGTTCAGAGGATGATGTCTCTGGGGTCTTGCCGTGGCGGAGTGGCGCTCGAAGGTATACATCACTGCGCATTTTTACATGTGCGGAAGTGTAGTTAGATGCAGTGTACCTGTCGTCTAATGAGACAGGCCCTGCAGTGGCATCGCTGCCCTATTTGTGGGTATTACTGTGGACTGATGATGGATTGCTAACGGTGTTTCCAAGAAATCCCAATAAAACATGTACAGAAACCTGTTCAGAGCAAAGCTCGAATTTTTAGCATCGTACTCAAGACGGTCTCGCCCATCGCACTGGGAATCGATGAAAGGTTAACCGAAGCTTTATGCGGTTCAGACGATGTCACAGCGGTCTCTGCCGTGGCGAAGTAGAGCTCGAAGGATACATCACTGCGCATTCTTGAATGTGCGGATGTGTAGTGAGAAGCATTCTAACTCTCGTCTAATGAGACAGGCCCTCTAGCATCGCTGCCCAATTTGCGGGTATTACTGAGGATTGATGACGGATAGCTGGCGTTGTATCCTAGCAATCGCAAAAAAGCCTGTAGAGAAACCTGTTCAGAGCAAAGCTCGAATTTTAGCATCGTACTCTAGACAGTCTCGGCTATCGCACTGGCAATCGATGGAAAGTTAACCGCAGTTTTATGCGGTTGAAAGGTTGTCACTGGTGTCTCTGCCGTGGCGAAGTAGAGCTCGAAGGTATACATCACTGCGCATTTTTACATGTTCGGAAGTGCAGTTAGATGCATTGTAACTGTCGTCCATTGAGACAGGCCCTACAGTGGCATCGCTGCCCCATTTGCGGTTATTACTGAGGATTGATGACGGATAACTGGCGTTGTTGCCAAGCAATCACAACTAAACCTGTACAGAAACCTGTTCAGAGCAAAGCTCGAATTTTTAGCATCGTACACTAGACGCTCTCGCCCATCGCACTGGGAATCGATGAGAGGTTAACCGGAGTTTTATGCGGTTGAGAGGATGTTACTGCGGTCTCTGCCGTGGCGAAGAAGAGCTCGAAGGTATACGTCACTGCCCATACTTAATTGTGCGAATGTGTAGTCAGATGCAGTGTAAATGTCGTCTAATGAGACAGGCGCAGCAGTTGCATCGCTGTCCCCCTTGCGGGTATTACTGTGGATTGATGACGGATAGCAAACGGTGTTTCCAAGAAATCCCAATAAAACGTGTACAGGAACCTGTTCAGAGCAAAGCTCGAATTTTGATCATCGTACTCTAGACGGTCTCGCCCATCCCACTGGGCATCAATGAAAGGTTAACCGAAGTTTTATGCGGTTCAGAGGATGTCACTGGGGTGTCTGCCGTGGCGAAGCAGAGCTCGAAATTATACATCACTGTGCATTTTCACATGTGCGGAAAAATAATCAGAAGCATTCTAACTGTCGTCTAATGAGACAGGCCCTGCAGTGGCATCACTGCCCCATTTGCGGGTATTACTGAGGATTCATGACAGATAGCTTGCGTTGTTTCCTAGCAATCACAACAAAACCTGTACAGGAACCTGTTCAGAGCAAAGCTCGAAGTTCAGCATCGTACTCTAGACGGTATCGCCCATCGCACTGCGAATCGATGAAAGGTTAACCGTATTTTTATGCGGTTCAGAGGATGTCACTGGGGTGTCTGCCGTGGCGAAGTAGAGCTCGAAGGTATACATCACTGCGCATTTTTACATGTGCGGTAGTGTAGTTAGATGCAGTTTAACTGTCGTATAATAAGACAGGCCCAGCAGTTGCATCGCTGTCCCCCTTGCGGGTATTACTGTGGATTGATGACGGATAGCAAACGGTGTTTCCAAGAAATCCCAATTAAACGTGTACAGGAACCTGTTCAGAGCAAAGCTCGAATTTTGATCATCGTACTCTAGACGGTCTCGCCCATCCCACTGGGCATCAATGAAAGGTTAACCGAAGTTTTATGCGGTTCAGAGGATGTCACTGGGGTGTCTGCCGTGGCGAAGCAGAGCTCGAAGGTATACATCACTGTGCATTTTCACATGTGCGGAAGTGTAGTCAGAAGCATTCTAACTGTCGTCTAATGAGACAGGCCCTGCAGTGGCATCACTGCCCCATTTGCGGGTATTACTGAGGGTTCATGACAGATAGCTTGCGTTGTTTCCTAGCAATCACAACAAAACCTGTACAGGAACCTGTTCAGAGCAAAGCTCGAAGTTCAGCATCGTACTCTAGACGGTATCGCCCATCGCACTGCGAATCGATGAAAGGTTAACCGGATTTTTATGCGGTTCAGAGGATGTCACTGGGGTGTCTGCCGTGGCGAAGCAGAGCTCGAAGGTATACATCACTGTGCATTTTCACATGTGCGGAAGTGTAGTCAGAAGCAGTCTAACTGTCGTCTAATGAGACAGGCCCTGCAGTGGCATCGCTGCACCATTTGCGGGTATTACTGAGGATTGATGACAGATAGCTTGCGTTGTTTCCTAGCAATCACAACAAAACCTGTACAGGAAGCTGTTCAGAGCAAAGCTCGAAGTTCAGCATCGTAATCCAGACGGTCTCGCCCATCGCACTGCGAATCGATGAAAGGTTAACCGGTTTTTTATGGGGTTCTGAGGATGAAACTGGGGTGTCTGCCGTGGCGATGTAGAGCTTGAAGGTATACATCACTGCGCATTTTTACATGTGCGGAAGTGTAGTTAGATGCAGTGTACCTGTCGTCTAATGAGACAGGCCCTGCAGTGGCATCGCTGCCCTATTTGTGGGTATTACTGTGGACTGATGATGGATTGCTAACGGTGTTTCCAAGAAATCCCAATAAAACATGTACAGGAACCTGTTCAGAGCAAAGCTCGAATTTTTAGCATCGTACTCTAGACGGTCTCGCCCATCCCACTGGGCATCAATGAAAGGTTAACCTAAGTTTTATGCGATTCAGAGGATGTCACTGGGGTGTCTGCCGTGGCGAAGCAGGGCTCGAAGGTATACATCACTGTGCATTTTCACATGTGCGGAAGTGTAGTTAGATGCAGTTTAACTGTCGTCTAATGAGACAGGCCCTGCAGTGGCATCACTGCCCCATTTGCGGGCATTACTGAGGATTCATGACAGATAGCTTGCGTTGTTTCCTAGCAATCACAACAAAACCTGTACAGGAACCTGTTCAGAGCAAAGCTCGAAGTTCAGCATCGTACTCTAGACGGTATCGCCCATCGCACTGCGAATCGATGAAAGGTTAACCGTATTTTTATGCGGTTCAGAGGATGTCACTGGGGTGTCTGCCGTGGCGAAGTAGAGCTCGAAGGTATACATCACTGCGCATTTTTATATGTGCGGTAGTGTAGTTAGATGCAGTTTAACTGTCGTATAATAAGACAGGCCCAGCAGTTGCATCGCTGTCCCCCTTGCGGGTATTACTGTGGATTGATGACGGATAGCAAACGGTGTTTCCAAGAAATCCCAATAAAACGTGTACAGGAACCTGTTCAGAGCAAAGCTCGAATTTTGATCATCGTACTCTAGACGGTCTCGCCCATCCCACTGGGCATCAATGAAAGGTTAACCGAAGTTTTATGCGGTTCAGAGGATGTCACTGGGGTGTCTGCCGTGGCGAAGTAGAGCTCGAAGGTATACTTCACTGCGCATTTTTACATGTGCGGTAGTGTAGTTAGATGCAGTTTGACTGCCGTATAATAAGACAGGCCCTGCAGTGGCTTTGCTGTCCCCCTTGCGGGAATTACTGTGGATTGATGACGGATAGCTGACGGTTTTTCCAAGAAATCCAACAAAACCTGTACAGGAACCTGTTCAGAGCAAATCACGAAGTTTAGCATCGTAATCTAGATGCTCTCGCCCATCGCACTGGGAATCGATGAAAGGTTAACCGGAATTTTATGCGGTTCAGAGGATGTCACTGGGGTGTCTGCGGTGGCGAAGTAGAGCTCGAAGGTATACATCACTACGCATTTTACATGTGCGGAAGAGTAGTTAGAAGCAGTCTAACTGTCGTCTAATGAGACAGGCCCTGCAGTGGCATCGCTGCACCATTTGCGGGTATTACTGAGGATTGATGACAGATAGCTTGCGTTGTTTCCTAGCAATCACAACAAAACCTGTACAGGAAGCTGTTCAGAGCAAAGCTCGAAGTTCAGCATCGTAATCTAGACGGTCTCGCCCATCGCACTGCGAATCGATGAAAGGTTAACCGGATTTTTTTGGGGTTCTGAGGATGTCACTGGGGTGTCTGCCGTGGCGAAGTAGAGCTTGAAGGTATACATCACTGCGCATTTTTACATGTGCGGTAGTGTAGTTAGATGCAGTGTAACTGTCGTCTAATGAGACAGGCCAAGCAGTTGCATCGCTGTCCCCCTTGCGGGTATTACTGTCGATTGATGACGGATAGCAAACGGTGTTTCCAAGAAATCCCAATAAAACGTGTACAGGAACCTGTTCAGAGCAAAGCTCGAATTTTGAGCATCGTACTCTAGACGGTCTCGCCCATCCCTCTGGGCATCAATGAAAGGTTAACCGAAGTTTTATGCGGTTCAGAGGATGTCACTGGGGTGTCTGCGTGGCGAAGCAGAGCTCGAAGGTATACATCACTGTGCATTTTCACATGTGCGGAAGTGTAGTCAGAAGCATTCTAACTGTCGTCTAATGAGACAAGCCCTGCAGTGGCATCACTGCCCCATTTGCGGGTATTACTGAGGATTCATGACAGATAGCTTGCGTTGTTTCCTAGCAATCACAACAAAACCTGTACAGGAACCTGTTCAGAGCAAAGCTCGAAGTTCAGCATCGTACTCTAGACGGTCTCGCCCATCGCACTGCGAATCGATGAAAGGTTAACCGGATTTTTATGCGGTTCAGAGGATGTCACTGGGGTGTCTGCCTTGGCGAAGTAGAGCTCGAATGTATACATCACTGCGCATTTTTACATGTGCGGTAGTGTAGTTAGATGCAGTGTAACTGTCGTTTAATGAGACAGGAACTGCAGTGGCATCGCTGTCCCCCTTGCGGCAATTACTGTGGATTGATGACGGATAGCTAACGGTGTTTCCAACAAATCCAACGAATCCTGTACAGGAACCTGTTCAGATCAAAGCACGAAGTTTAGCATCGTACTCTGGACGGTCTCGCGCATCGCACTGAGAATCGATGAAAGGATAACCGGATTTTTATGCGGTTCAGAGGATGATGTCTCTGGGGTCTTGCCGTGGCGGAGTGGCGCTCGAAGGTATACATCACTGCGCATTTTTACATGTGCGGAAGTGTAGTTAGATGCAGTGTACCTGTCGTCTAATGAGACAGGCCCTGCAGTGGCATCGCTGCCCTATTTGTGGGTATTACTGTGGACTGATGATGGATTGCTAACGGTGTTTCCAAGAAATCCCAATAAAACATGTACAGGAACCTGTTCAGAGCAAAGCTCGAATTTTTAGCATCGTACTCAAGACGGTCTCGCCCATCGCACTGGGAATCGATGAAAGGTTAACCGAAGCTTTATGCGGTTCAGACGATGTCACAGGGGTCTCTGCCGTGGCAAAGTAGAGCTCGAAGGATACATCACTGCGCATTCTTGAATGTGCGGATGTGTAGTGAGAAGCATTCTAACTCTCGTCTAATGAGACAGGCCCTCTAGCATCGCTGCCCAATTTGCGGGTATTACTGAGGATTGATGACGGATAGCTGGCGTTGTATCCTAGCAATCGCAAAAAAGCCTGTAGAGAAACCTGTTCAGAGCAAAGCTCGAATTTTAGCATCGTACTCTAGACAGTCTCGGCTATCGCACTGGCAATCGATGGAAAGTTAACCGCAGTTTTATGCGGTTGAAAGGTTGTCACTGGTGTCTCTGCCGTGGCGAAGTAGAGCTCGAAGGTATACATCACTGCGCATTTTTACATGTTCGGAAGTGCAGTTAGATGCATTGTAACTGTCGTCCATTGAGACAGGCCCTACAGTGGCATCGCTGCCCCATTTGCGGTTATTACTGAGGATTGATGACGGATAACTGGCGTTGTTGCCAAGCAATCACAACTAAACCTGTACAGAAACCTGTTCAGAGCAAAGCTCGAATTTTTAGCATCGTACACTAGACGCTCTCGCCCATCGCACTGGGAATCGATGAGAGGTTAACCGGAGTTTTATGCGGTTGAGAGGATGTTACTGCGGTCTCTGCCGTGGCGAAGAAGAGCTCGAAGGTATACGTCACTGCCCATACTTAATTGTGCGAATGTGTAGTCAGATGCAGTGTAAATGTCGTCTAATGAGACAGGCCCAGCAGTTGCATCGCTGTCCCCCTTGCGGGTATTACTGTGGATTGATGACGGATAGCAAACGGTGTTTCCAAGAAATCCCAATAAAACGTGTACAGGAACCTGTTCAGAGCAAAGCTCGAATTTTGATCATCGTACTCTAGACGGTCTCGCCCATCCCACTGGGCATCAATGAAAGGTTAACCGAAGTTTTATGCGGTTCAGAGGATGTCACTGGGGTGTCTGCCGTGGCGAAGCAGAGCTCGAAATTATACATCACTGTGCATTTTCACATGTGCGGAAAAATAATCAGAAGCATTCTAACTGTCGTCTAATGAGACAGGCCCTGCAGTGGCATCACTGCCCCATTTGCGGGTATTACTGAGGATTCATGACAGATAGCTTGCGTTGTTTCCTAGCAATCACAACAAAACGTGTACAGGAACCTGTTCAGAGCAAAGCTCGAAGTTCAGCATCGTACTCTAGACGGTATCGCCCATCGCACTGCGAATCGATGAAAGGTTAACCGTATTTTTATGCGGTTCAGAGGATGTCACTGGGGTGTCTGCCGTGGCGAAGTAGAGCTCGAAGGTATACATCACTGCGCATTTTTACATGTGCGGTAGTGTAGTTAGATGCAGTTTAACTGTCGTATAATAAGACAGGCCCAGCAGTTGCATCGCTGTCCCCCTTGCGGGTATTACTGTGGATTGATGACGGATAGCAAACGGTGTTTCCAAGAAATCCCAATTAAACGTGTACAGGAACCTGTTCAGAGCAAAGCTCGAATTTTGATCATCGTACTCTAGACGGTCTCGCCCATCCCACTGGGCATCAATGAAAGGTTAACCGAAGTTTTATGCGGTTCAGAGGATGTCACTGGGGTGTCTGCCGTGGCGAAGCAGAGCTCGAAGGTATACATCACTGTGCATTTTCACATGTGCGGAAGTGTAGTCAGAAGCATTCAAACTGTCGTCTAATGAGACAGGCCCTGCAGTGGCATCACTGCCCCATTTGCGGGTATTACTGAGTATTCATGACAGATAGCTTGCGTTGTTTCCTAGCAATCACAACAAAACCTGTACAGGAACCTGTTCAGAGCAAAGCTCGAAGTTCAGCATCGTACTCTAGACGGTATCGCCCATCGCACTGCGAATCGATGAAAGGTTAACCGGATTTTTATGCGGTTCAGAGGATGTCACTGGGGTGTCTGCCGTGGCGAAGTAGAGCTCAAAGGTATACATCACTGCGCATTTTTACATGTGCGGTAGTGTAGTTAGATGCAGTTTGACTGTCGTATAATAAGACAGGCCCTGCAGTGGCATTGCTGTCCCCCTTGCGGGAATTACTGTGGATTGATGACGGATAGCTGACGGTTTTTCCAAGAAATCCAACAAAACCTGTACAGGAACCTGTTCAGAGCAAATCACGAAGTTTAGCATCGTAATCTAGATGGTCTCGCCCATCGCACTGCGAATCGATGAAAGGTTAACCGGATTTTTATGCGGTTCAGAGGATGTCACTGGGGTGTCTGCGGTGGCGAAGCAGAGCTCGAAATTATACATCACTGTGCATTTTCACATGTGCGGAAGTGTAGTCAGAAGCATTCTAACTGTCGTCTAATGAGACGGGCCCTACAGTGGCATCGCTGCCCCATTTGCGGGTATTACTGAGGATTGATGACGGATAGCTGGCGTTGTTTCAAAGCAATCCCATCAAAACCTGTACAGGAACCTGTTCAGAGCAAATCACGAAGTTTAGCATCGTAATCTAGACGGTATCGCCCATCGCGCTGCGAATCGATGAAAGGTTAACCGGATTTTTATGCGGTTCAGAGGATGATGTCTCTGGGGTCTTGCCGTGGCGGAGTGGCGCTCGAAGGTATACATCACTGCGCATTTTTACATGTGCGGAAGTGTAGTTAGATGCAGTGTACCTGTCGTCTAATGAGACAGGCCCTGCAGTGGCATCGCTGCCCTATTTGTGGGTATTACTGTGGACTGATGATGGATTGCTAACGGTGTTTCCAAGAAATCCCAATAAAACATGTACAGGAACCTGTTCAGAGCAAAGCTCGAATTTTTAGCATCGTACTCTAGACGGTCTCGCCCATCCCACTGGGCATCAATGAAAGGTTAACCTAAGTTTTATGCGATTCAGAGGATGTCACTGGGGTGTCTGCCGTGGCGAAGCAGAGCTCGAAGGTATACATCACTGTGCATTTTCACATGTGCGGAAGGGTAGTCAGAAGCAGTCTAACTGTCGTCTAATGAGACAGGCCCTGCAGTGGCATCGCTGCACCATTTGCGGGTATTACTGAGGATTGATGACAGATAGCTTGCGTTGTTTCCTAGCAATCACAACAAAACCTGTACAGGAAGCTGTTCAGAGCAAAGCTCGAAGTTCAGCATCGTAATCCAGACGGTCTCGCCCATCGCACTGCGAATCGATGAAAGGTTAACCGGTTTTTTATGGGGTTCTGAGGATGAAACTGGGGTGTCTGCCGTGGCGATATAGAGCTTGAAGGTATACATCACTGCGCATTTTTACATGTGCGGTAGTGTAGTTAGATGCAGTGTAACTGTCGTATAATGAGACAGGCCAAGCAGTTGCATCGCTGTCCCCCTTGCAGGTATTACTGTCGATTGATGACGGATAGCAAACGGTGTTTCCAAGAAATCCCAATAAAACGTGTACAGGAACCTGTTCAGAGCAAAGCTCGGATTTTGAGCATCGTACTCTAGACGGTCTCGCCCATCCCTCTGGGCATCAATGAAAGGTTAACCGAAGTTTTATGCGGTTCAGAGGATGTCACTGGGGTGTCTGCGTGGCGAAGCAGAGCTCGAAGGTATACATCACTGTGCATTTTCACATGTGCGGAACTGTAGTCAGAAGCATTCTAACTGTCGTCTAATGAGACAGGCCCTGCAGTGGCATCACTGCCCCATTTGCGGGTATTACTGAGGATTCATGACAGATAGCTTGCGTTGTTTCCTAGCAATCACAACAAAACCTGTACAGGAACCTGTTCAGAGCAAAGCTCGAAGTTCAGCATCGTACTCTAGACGGTATCGCCCATCGCACTGCGAATCGATGAAAGGTTAACCGGATTTTTATGCGGTTCAGAGGATGTCACTGGGGTGTCTGCCGTGGCGAAGTAGAGCTCAAAGGTATACATCACTGCGCATTTTTACATGTGCGGTAGTGTAGTTAGATGCAGTTTGACTGTCGTATAATAAGACAGGCCCTGCAGTGGCATTGCTGTCCCCCTTGCGGGAATTACTGTGGATTGATGACGGATAGCTGACGGTTTTTCCAAGAAATCCAACAAAACCTGTACAGGAACCTGTTCAGAGCAAATCACGAAGTTTAGCATCGTAATCTAGATGGTCTCGCCCATCGTACTGCGAATCGATGAAAGGTTAACCGGATTTTTATGCGGTTCAGAGGATGTCACTGGGGTGTCTGCGGTGGCGAAGCAGAGCTCGAAATTATACATCACTGTGCATTTTCACATGTGCGGAAGTGTAGTCAGATGCATTCTAACTGTCGTCTAATGAGACGGGCCCTACAGTGGCATCGCTGCCCCATTTGCGGGTATTACTGAGGATTGATGACGGATAGCTGGCGTTGTTTCAAAGCAATCCCATTAAACCCTGTACAGGAACCTGTTCAGAGCAAATCACGAAGTTTAGCATCGTAATCTAGACGGTCTCGCCCATCGCGCTGCGAATCGATGAAAGGTTAACCGGATTTTTATGCGGTTCAGAGGATGATGTCTCTGGGGTCTTGCCGTGGCGGAGTGGCGCTCGAAGGTATACATCACTGCGCATTTTTACATGTGCGGAAGTGTAGTTAGATGCAGTGTACCTGTCGTCTAATGAGACAGGCCCTGCAGTGGCATCGCTGCCCTATTTGTGGGTATTACAGTGGACTGATGATGGATTGCTAACGGTGTTTCCAAGAAATCCCAATAAAACATGTACAGGAACCTGTTCAGAGCAAAGCTCGAATTTTTAGCATCGTACTCTAGACGGTCTCGCCCATCCCACTGGGCATCAATGAAAGGTTAACCTAAGTTTTATGCGATTCAGAGGATGTCACTGGGGTGTCTGCCGTGGCGAAGCAGAGCTCGAAGGTATACATCACTGTGCATTTTCACATGTGCGGAAGTGTAGTCAGAAGCAGTCTAACTGTCGTCTAATGAGACAGGCCCTGCAGTGGCATCGCTGCACCATTTGCGGGTATTACTGAGGATTCATGACAGATAGCTTGCGTTGTTTCCTAGCAATCACAACAAAACCTGTACAGGAACCTGTTCAGAGCAAAGCTCGAAGTTCAGCATCGTACTCTAGACGGTCTCGCCCATCGCACTGCGAATCGATGAAAGGTTAACCGGATTTTTAGGCGGTTCAGAGGATGTCACTGGGGTGTCTGCCGTGGCGAAGTAGAGCTCGAAGGTATACATCACTGCGCATTTTTACATGTGCGGTAGTGTAGTTAAATGCAGTTTAACTGTCGTATAATAAGACAGGCCCTGCAGTGGCATCGCTGCCCCATTTGCGGTTATTACTGAGGATTGATGACGGATAGCTGGCGTTGTTTTCAAGCAATCACAACAAAACCTGTACAGGAAGCTGTTCAGAGCAAAGCTCGAAGTTCAGCATCGTACTCTAGACGGTCTCGCCCATCGCGCTGCGAATCGATGAAAGGTTAACCGGATTTTTATGCGGTTCAGAGGATGATGTCTCTCGGGTCTTGCCGTGGCGGAGTGGCGCTCGAAGGTATACATCACTGCGCATTTTTAGATGTGCGGAAGTGTAGTTAGATGCAGTGTACCTGTCGTCTAATGAGACAGGCCCTGCAGTGGCATCGCTGCCCTATTTGTGGGTATTACTGTGGACTGATGATGGATTGCTAACGGTGTTTCCAAGAAATCCCAATAAAACATGTACAGGAACCGGTTCAGAGCAAAGCTCTAATTTTTAGCATCGTACTCAAGACGGTCTCGCCCATCGCACTGGGATTCGATGAAAGGTTAACCGAAGTTTTAAGCGGATCAGACGATGTCACAGGGGTCTCTGCCGTGGCGAAGTAGAGCTCGAAGGTATACATCACTGCGCATTCTTAAATGTGCGGATGTGTAGTCAGATGCAGTGTAAATGTCGTCTAATGAGACAGTCCCAGCAGTTGCATCGCTATCCCCCTTGCGGGTATTACTGTGGATTGATGACGGATAGCTAACGGTGTTTCCAAGAAATCCCAATAAAACGTGTACAGGAACCTGTTCAGAGCAAAGCTCGAATTTTTAGCATCGTACTCTAGACGGTCTCGCCCATCCCACTGGGCATCAATGAAAGGTTAACCGAACTTTTATGCGATTCAGAGGATGTCACTGTGGTGTCTGCCGTGGCGAAGTAGAGCTCGAAGGTATACATCACTGTGCATTTTCACATGTGCGGAAGTGTAGTCAGAAGCAGTCTAACTGTCGTCTAATGAGACAGGCCCTGCAGTGGCATCGCTGCACCATTTGCGGGTATTACTGAGGATTGATGACAGATAGCTTGCGTTGTATCCTAGCAATGACAACAAAACCTGTACAGGAAGTTGTTCAGAGCAAAACTCGAAGTTCAGCATCGTAATCTAGACGGTCTCGCCCATCGCACTGCGAATCGATGAAAGGTTAACCGGATTTTTATGGGGTTCAGAGGATGTCACTGCGGTGTCTGCCGTGGCGAAGTAGAGCTTGAAGGTATACATCACTGCGCATTTTTACATGTTCGGAAGTGCAGTTAGATGCATTGTAACTGTCGTCCATTGAGACAGGCCCTACAGTGGCATCGCTGCCCCATTTGCGGTTATTACTGAGGATTGATGACGGATAACTGGCGTTGTTTCCAAGCAATCACAACTAAACCTGTACAGAAACCTGTTCAGAGCAAAGCTCGAATTTTTAGCATCGTACACTAGACGCTCTCGCCCATCGCACTGGGAATCGATGAGAGGTAACCGGAGTTTTATGCGGTTGAGAGGATGTTACTGCGGTCTCTGCCGTGGCGAAGAAGAGCTCGAAGGTATACGTCACTGCGCATACTTAATTGTGCGAATGTGTAGTCAGATGCAGTGTAAATGTCGTCTAATGAGACAGGCCCAGCAGTTGCATCGCTGTCCCCCTTGCGGGTATTACTGTGGATTGATGACGGATAGCAAACGGTGTTTCCAAGAAATCCCAATAAAACGTGTACAGGAACCTGTTCAGAGCAAAGCTCGAATTTTGATCATCGTACTCTAGACGGTCTCGCCCATCCCACTGGGCATCAATGAAAGGTTAACCGAAGTTTTATGCGGTTCAGAGGATGTCACTGGGGTGGCCGCCGTGGCGAAGCAGAGCTCGAAATTATACATCACTGTGCATTTTCACATGTGCGGAAGTATAGTCAGAAGCATTCTAACTGTCGTCTAATGAGACAGGCCCTGCAGTGGCATCACTGCCCCATTTGCGGGTATTACTGAGGATTCATGACAGATAGCTTGCGTTGTTTCCTAGCAATCACAACAAAACCTGTACAGGAACCTGTTCAGAGCAAAGCTCGAAGTTCAGCATCGTACTCTAGACGGTATCGCCCATCGCACTGCGAATCGATGAAAGGTTAACCGGATTTTTATGCGGTTCAGAGGATGTCACTGGGGTGTCTGCCGTGGCGAAGTAGAGCTCAAAGGTATACATCACTGCGCATTTTTACATGTGCGGTAGTGTAGTTAGATGCAGTTTGACTGTCGTATAATAAGACAGGCCCTGCAGTGGCATTGCTGTCCCCCTTGCGGGAATTACAGTGGATTGATGACGGATAGCTGACGGTTTTTCCAAGAAATCCAACAAAACCTGTACAGGAACCTGTTCAGAGCAAATCACGAAGTTTAGCATCGTAATCTAGATGGTCTCGCCCATCGTACTGCGAATCGATGAAAGGTTAACCGGATTTTTATGCGGTTCAGAGGATGTCACTGGGGTGTCTGCGGTGGCGAAGCAGAGCTCGAAATTATACATCACTGTGCATTTTCACATGTGCGGAAGTGTAGTCAGATGCATTCTAACTGTCGTCTAATGAGACGGGCCCTACAGTGGCATCGCTGCCCCATTTGCGGGTATTACTGAGGATTGATGACGGATAGCTGGCGTTGTTTCAAAGCAATCCCATCAAACCCTGTACAGGAACCTGTTCAGAGCAAATCACGAAGTTTAGCATCGTAATCTAGACGGTCTCGCCCATCGCGCTGCGAATCGATGAAAGGTTAACCGGATTTTTATGCGGTTCAGAGGATGATGTCTCTGGGGTCTTGCCGTGGCGGAGTGGCTCTCGAAGGTATACATCACTGCGCATTTTTACATGTGCGGAAGTGTAGTTAGATGCAGTGTACCTGTCGTCTAATGAGACAGGCCCTGCAGTGGCATCGCTGCCCTATTTGTGGGTATTACAGTGGACTGATGATGGATTGCTAACGGTGTTTCCAAGAAATCCCAATAAAACATGTACAGGAACCTGTTCAGAGCAAAGCTCGAATTTTTAGCATCGTACTCTAGACGGTCTCGCCCATCCCACTGGGCATCAATGAAAGGTTAACCTAAGTTTTATGCGATTCAGAGGATGTCACTGGGGTGTCTGCCGTGGCGAAGCAGAGCTCGAAGGTATACATCACTGTGCATTTTCACATGTGCGGAAGTGTAGTCAGAAGCAGTCTAACTGTCGTCTAATGAGACAGGCCCTGCAGTGGCATCGCTGCACCATTTGCGGGTATTACTGAGGATTCATGACAGATAGCTTGCGTTGTTTCCTAGCAATCACAACAAAACCTGTACAGGAACCTGTTCAGAGCAAAGCTCGAAGTTCAGCATCGTACTCTAGACGGTCTCGCCCATCGCACTGCGAATCGATGAAAGGTTAACCGGATTTTTAGGCGGTTCAGAGGATGTCACTGGGGTGTCTGCCGTGGCGAAGTAGAGCTCGAAGGTATACATCACTGCGCATTTTTACATGTGCGGTAGTGTAGTTAAATGCAGTTTAACTGTCGTATAATAAGACAGGCCCTGCAGTGGCATCGCTGCCCCATTTGCGGTTATTACTGAGGATTGATGACGGATAGCTGGCGTTGTTTTCAAGCAATCACAACAAAACCTGTACAGGAAGCTGTTCAGAGCAAAGCTCGAAGTTCAGCATCGTACTCTAGACGGTCTCGCCCATCGCGCTGCGAATCGATGAAAGGTTAACCGGATTTTTATGCGGTTCAGAGGATGATGTCTCTCGGGTCTTGCCGTGGCGGAGTGGCGCTCGAAGGTATACATCACTGCGCATTTTTAGATGTGCGGAAGTGTAGTTAGATGCAGTGTACCTGTCGTCTAATGAGACAGGCCCTGCAGTGGCATCGCTGCCCTATTTGTGGGTATTACTGTGGACTGATGATGGATTGCTAACGGTGTTTCCAAGAAATCCCAATAAAACATGTACAGGAACCGGTTCAGAGCAAAGCTCTAATTTTTAGCATCGTACTCAAGACGGTCTCGCCCATCGCACTGGGAGTCGATGAAAGGTTAACCGAAGTTTTAAGCGGATCAGACGATGTCACAGGGGTCTCTGCCGTGGCGAAGTAGAGCTCGAAGGTATACATCACTGCGCATTCTTAAATGTGCGGATGTGTAGTCAGATGCAGTGTAAATGTCGTCTAATGAGACAGTCCCAGCAGTTGCATCGCTATCCCCCTTGCGGGTATTACTGTGGATTGATGACGGATAGCTAACGGTGTTTCCAAGAAATCCCAATAAAACGTGTACAGGAACCTGTTCAGAGCAAAGCTCGAATTTTTAGCATCGTACTCTAGACGGTCTCGCCCATCCCACTGGGCATCAATGAAAGGTTAACCGAACTTTTATGCGATTCAGAGGATGTCACTGTGGTGTCTGCCGTGGCGAAGTAGAGCTCGAAGGTATACATCACTGTGCATTTTCACATGTGCGGAAGTGTAGTCAGAAGCAGTCTAACTGTCGTCTAATGAGACAGGCCCTGCAGTGGCATCGCTGCACCATTTGCGGGTATTACTGAGGATTGATGACAGATAGCTTGCGTTGTATCCTAGCAATGACAACAAAACCTGTACAGGAAGTTGTTCAGAGCAAAACTCGAAGTTCAGCATCGTAATCTAGACGGTCTCGCCCATCGCACTGCGAATCGATGAAAGGTTAACCGGATTTTTATGGGGTTCAGAGGATGTCACTGCGGTGTCTGCCGTGGCGAAGTAGAGCTTGAAGGTATACATCACTGCGCATTTTTACATGTTCGGAAGTGCAGTTAGATGCATTGTAACTGTCGTCCATTGAGACAGGCCCTACAGTGGCATCGCTGCCCCATTTGCGGTTATTACTGAGGATTGATGACGGATAACTGGCGTTGTTTCCAAGCAATCACAACTAAACCTGTACAGAAACCTGTTCAGAGCAAAGCTCGAATTTTTAGCATCGTACACTAGACGCTCTCGCCCATCGCACTGGGAATCGATGAGAGGTAACCGGAGTTTTATGCGGTTGAGAGGATGTTACTGCGGTCTCTGCCGTGACGAAGAAGAGCTCGAAGGTATACGTCACTGCGCATACTTAATTGTGCGAATGTGTAGTCAGATTCAGTGTAAATGTCGTCTAATGAGACAGGCCCAGCAGTTGCATCGCTGTCCCCCTTGCGGGTATTACTGTGGATTGATGACGGATAGCAAACGGTGTTTCCAAGAAATCCCAATAAAACGTGTACAGGAACCTGTTCAGAGCAAAGCTCGAATTTTGATCATCGTACTCTAGACGGTCTCGCCCATCCCACTGGGCATCAATGAAAGGTTAACCGAAGTTTTATGCGGTTCAGAGGATGTCACTGGGGTGGCCGCCGTGGCGAAGCAGAGCTCGAAATTATACATCACTGTGCATTTTCACATGTGCGGAAGTATAATCAGAAGCATTCTAACTGTCGTCTAATGAGACAGGCCCTGCAGTGGCATCACTGCCCCATTTGCGGGTATTACTGAGGATTCATGACAGATAGCTTGCGTTGTTTCCTAGCAATCACAACAAAACCTGTACAGGAACCTGTTCAGAGCAAAGCTCGAAGTTCAGCATCGTACTCTAGACGGTATCGCCCATCGCACTGCGAATCGATGAAAGGTTAACCGTATTTTTATGCGGTTCAGAGGATGTCACTGGGGTGTCTGCCGTGGCGAAGTAGAGCTCGAAGTTATACATCACTGCGCATTTTTACATGTGCGGTAGTGTAGTTAGATGCAGTTTAACTGTCGTATAATAAGACAGGCCCAGCAGGCGCATTGCTGTCCCCCTTGCGGGTATTACTGTGGATTGATGACGGATAGCAAACGGTGTTTCCAAGAAATCCCAATTAAACGTGTACAGGAACCTGTTCAGAGCAAAGCTCGAATTTTGATCATCGTACTCTAGACGGTCTCGCCCATCCCACTGGGCATCAATGAAAGGTTAACCGAAGTTTTATGCGGTTCAGAGGATGTCACTGGGGTGTCTGCCGTGGCGAAGCAGAGCTCGAAGGTATACATCACTGTGCATTTTCACATGTGCGGAAGTGTAGTCAGAAGCATTCTAACTGTCGTCTAATGAGACAGGCCCTGCAGTGGCATCACTGCCCCATTTGCGGGTATTACTGAGGATTCATGAAAGATAGCTTGCGTTGTTTCCTAGCAATCACAACAAAACCTGTACAGGAACCTGTTCAGAGCAAAGCTCGAAGTTCAGCATCGTACTCTAGACGGTATCGCCCATCGCACTGCGAATCGATGAAAGGTTAACCGGATTTTTATGCGGTTCAGAGGATGTCACTGGGGTGTCTGCCGTGGCGAAGTAGAGCTCAAAGGTATACATCACTGCGCATTTTTACATGTGCGGTAGTGTAGTTAGATGCAGTTTGACTGTCGTATAATAAGACAGGCCCTGCAGTGGCATTGCTGTCCCCCTTGCGGGAATTACTGTGGATTGATGACGGATAGCTGACGGTTTTTCCAAGAAATCCAACAAAACCTGTACAGGAACCTGTTCAGAGCAAATCACGAAGTTTAGCATCGTAATCTAGATGGTCTCGCCCATCGCACTGCGAATCGATGAAAGGTTAACCGGATTTTTATGCGGTTCAGAGGATGTCACTGGGGTGTCTGCGGTGGCGAAGCAGAGCTCGAAATTATACATCACTGTGCATTTTCACATGTGCGGAAGTGTAGTCAGAAGCATTCTAACTGTCGTCTAATGAGACGGGCCCTACAGTGGCATCGCTGCCCCATTTGCGGTTATTACTGAGGATTGATGACGGATAGCTGGCGTTGTTTCAAAGCAATCCCATCAAAACCTGTACAGGAACCTGTTCAGAGCAAATCACGAAGTTTAGCATCGTAATCTAGACGGTCTCGCCCATCGCGCTGCGAATCGATGAAAGGTTAACCGGATTTTTATGCGGTTCAGAGGATGATGTCTCTGGGGTCTTGCCGTGGCGGAGTGGCGCTCGAAGGTATACATCACTGCGCATTTTTACATGTGCGGAAGTGTAGTTAGATGCAGTGTACCTGTCGTCTAATGAGACAGGCCCTGCAGTGGCATCGCTGCCCTATTTGTGGGTATTACTGTGGACTGATGATGGATTGCTAACGGTGTTTCCAAGAAATCCCAATAAAACATGTACAGGAACCTGTTCAGAGCAAAGCTCGAATTTTTAGCATCGTACTCTAGACGGTCTCGCCCATCCCACTGGGCATCAATGAAAGGTTAACCTAAGTTTTATGCGATTCAGAGGATGTCACTGGGGTGTCTGCCGTGGCGAAGCAGAGCTCGAAGGTATACATCACTGTGCATTTTCACATGTGCGGAAGTGTAGTCAGAAGCAGTCTAACTGTCGTCTAATGAGACAGGCCCTGCAGTGGCATCGCTGCACCATTTGCGGGTATTACTGAGGATTGATGACAGATAGCTTGCGTTGTTTCCTAGCAATCACAACAAAACCTGTACAGGAAGCTGTTCAGAGCAAAGCTCGAAGTTCAGCATCGTAATCCAGACGGTCTCGCCCATCGCACTGCGAATCGATGAAAGGTTAACCGGTTTTTTATGGGGTTCTGAGGATGAAACTGGGGTGTCTGCCGTGGCGATGTAGAGCTTGAAGGTATACATCACTGCGCATTTTTACATGTGCGGTAGTGTAGTTAGATGCAGTGTAACTGTCGTCTAATGAGACAGGCCAAGCAGTTGCATCGCTGTCCCCCTTGCGGGTATTACTGTCGATTGATGACGGATAGCAAACGGTGTTTCCAAGAAATCCCAATAAAACGTGTACAGGAACCTGTTCAGAGCAAAGCTCGAATTTTGAGCATCGTACTCTAGACGGTCTCGCCCATCCCTCTGGGCATCAATGAAAGGTTAACCGAAGTTTTATGCGGTTCAGAGGATGTCACTGGGGTGTCTGCGTGGCGAAGCAGAGCTCGAAGGTATACATCACTGTGCATTTTCACATGTGCGGAACTCTAGTCAGAAGCATTCTAACTGTCGTCTAATGAGACAGGCCCTGCAGTGGCATCACTGCCCCATTTGCGGGTATTACTGAGGATTCATGACAGATAGCTTGCGTTGTTTCCTAGCAATCACAACAAAACCTGTACAGGAACCTGTTCAGAGCAAAGCTCGAAGTTCAGCATCGTACTCTAGACGGTATCGCCCATCGCACTGCGAATCGATGAAAGGTTAACCGGATTTTTATGCGGTTCAGAGGATGTCACTGGGGTGTCTGCCGTGGCGAAGTAGAGCTCAAAGGTATACATCACTGCGCATTTTTACATGTGCGGTAGTGTAGTTAGATGCAGTTTGACTGTCGTATAATAAGACAGGCCCTGCAGTGGCATTGCTGTCCCCCTTGCGGGAATTACTGTGGATTGATGACGGATAGCTGACGGTTTTTCCAAGAAATCCAACAAAACCTGTACAGGAACCTGTTCAGAGCAAATCACGAAGTTTAGCATCGTAATCTAGATGGTCTCGCCCATCGTACTGCGAATCGATGAAAGGTTAACCGGATTTTTATGCGGTTCAGAGGATGTCACTGGGGTGTCTGCGGTGGCGAAGCAGAGCTCGAAATTATACATCACTGTGCATTTTCACATGTGCGGAAGTGTAGTCAGATGCATTCTAACTGTCGTCTAATGAGACGGGCCCTACAGTGGCATCGCTGCCCCATTTGCGGGTATTACTGAGGATTGATGACGGATAGCTGGCGTTGTTTCAAAGCAATACCATCAAAACCTGTACAGGAACCTGTTCAGAGCAAATCACGAAGTTTAGCATCGTAATCTAGACGGTCTCGCCCATCGCGCTGCGAATCGATGAAAGGTTAACCGGATTTTTATGCGGTTCAGAGGATGATGTCTCTGGGGTCTTGCCGTGGCGGAGTGGCGCTCGAAGGTATACATCACTGCGCATTTTTACATGTGCGGAAGTGTAGTTAGATGCAGTGTACCTGTCGTCTAATGAGACAGGCCCTGCAGTGGCATCGCTGCCCTATTTGTGGGTATTACAGTGGACTGATGATGGATTGCTAACGGTGTTTCCAAGAAATCCCAATAAAACATGTACAGGAACCTGTTCAGAGCAAAGCTCGAATTTTTAGCATCGTACTCTAGACGGTCTCGCCCATCCCACTGGGCATCAATGAAAGGTTAACCTAAGTTTTATGCGATTCAGAGGATGTCACTGGGGTGTCTGCCGTGGCGAAGCAGAGCTCGAAGGTATACATCACTGTGCATTTTCACATGTGCGGAAGTGTAGTCAGAAGCAGTCTAACTGTCGTCTAATGAGACAGGCCCTGCAGTGGCATCGCTGCACCATTTGCGGGTATTACTGAGGATTCATGACAGATAGCTTGCGTTGTTTCCTAGCAATCACAACAAAACCTGTACAGGAACCTGTTCAGAGCAAAGCTCGAAGTTCAGCATCGTACTCTAGACGGTCTCGCCCATCGCACTGCGAATCGATGAAAGGGTAACCGGATTTTTAGGCGGTTCAGAGGATGTCACTGGGGTGTCTGCCGTGGCGAAGTAGAGCTCGAAGGTATACATCACTGCGCATTTTTACATGTGCGGTAGTGTAGTTAGATGCAGTTTAACTGTCGTATAATAAGACAGGCCCTGCAGTGGCATCGCTGCCCCATTTGCGGTTATTACTGAGGATTGATGACGGATAGCTGGCGTTGTTTTCAAGCAATCACAACAAAACCTGTACAGGAAGCTGTTCAGAGCAAAGCTCGAAGTTCAGCATCGTACTCTAGACGGTCTCGCCCATCGCGCTGCGAATCGATGAAAGGTTAACCGGATTTTTATGCGGTTCAGAGGATGATGTCTCTCGGGTCTTGCCGTGGCGGAGTGGCGCTCGAAGGTATACATCACTGCGCATTTTTAGATGTGCGGAAGTGTAGTTAGATGCAGTGTACCTGTCGTCTAATGAGACAGGCCCTGCAGTGGCATCGCTGCCCTATTTGTGGGTATTACTGTGGACTGATGATGGATTGCTAACGGTGTTTCCAAGAAATCCCAATAAAACATGTACAGGAACCGGTTCAGAGCAAAGCTCTAATTTTTAGCATCGTACTCAAGACGGTCTCGCCCATCGCACTGGGAGTCGATGAAAGGTTAACCGAAGTTTTAAGCGGATCAGACGATGTCACAGGGGTCTCTGCCGTGGCGAAGTAGAGCTCGAAGGTATACATCACTGCGCATTCTTAAATGTGCGGATGTGTAGTCAGATGCAGTGTAAATGTCGTCTAATGAGACAGTCCCAGCAGTTGCATCGCTATCCCCCTTGCGGGTATTACTGTGGATTGATGACGGATAGCTAACGGTGTTTCCAAGAAATCCCAATAAAACGTGTACAGGAACCTGTTCAGAGCAAAGCTCGAATTTTTAGCATCGTACTCTAGACGGTCTCGCCCATCCCACTGGGCATCAATGAAAGGTTAACCGAACTTTTATGCGATTCAGAGGATGTCACTGTGGTGTCTGCCGTGGCGAAGTAGAGCTCGAAGGTATACATCACTGTGCATTTTCACATGTGCGGAAGTGTAGTCAGAAGCAGTCTAACTGTCGTCTAATGAGACAGGCCCTGCAGTGGCATCGCTGCACCATTTGCGGGTATTACTGAGGATTGATGACAGATAGCTTGCGTTGTATCCTAGCAATGACAACAAAACCTGTACAGGAAGTTGTTCAGAGCAAAACTCGAAGTTCAGCATCGTAATCTAGACGGTCTCGCCCATCGCACTGCGAATCGATGAAAGGTTAACCGGATTTTTATGGGGTTCAGAGGATGTCACTGCGGTGTCTGCCGTGGCGAAGTAGAGCTTGAAGGTATACATCACTGCGCATTTTTACATGTTCGGAAGTGCAGTTAGATGCATTGTAACTGTCGTCCATTGAGACAGGCCCTACAGTGGCATCGCTGCCCCATTTGCGGTTATTACTGAGGATTGATGACGGATAACTGGCGTTGTTTCCAAGCAATCACAACTAAACCTGTACAGAAACCTGTTCAGAGCAAAGCTCGAATTTTTAGCATCGTACACTAGACGCTCTCGCCCATCGCACTGGGAATCGATGAGAGGTAACCGGAGTTTTATGCGGTTGAGAGGATGTTACTGCGGTCTCTGCCGTGGCGAAGAAGAGCTCGAAGGTATACGTCACTGCGCATACTTAATTGTGCGAATGTGTAGTCAGATGCAGTGTAAATGTCGTCTAATGAGACAGGCCCAGCAGTTGCATCGCTGTCCCCCTTGCGGGTATTACTGTGGATTGATGACGGATAGCAAACGGTGTTTCCAAGAAATCCCAATAAAACGTGTACAGGAACCTGTTCAGAGCAAAGCTCGAATTTTGATCATCGTACTCTAGACGGTCTCGCCCATCCCACTGGGCATCAATGAAAGGTTAACCGAAGTTTTATGCGGTTCAGAGGATGTCACTGGGGTGGCCGCCGTGGCGAAGCAGAGCTCGAAATTATACATCACTGTGCATTTTCACATGTGCGGAAGTATAGTCAGAAGCATTCTAACTGTCGTCTAATGAGACAGGCCCTGCAGTGGCATCACTGCCCCATTTGCGGGTATTACTGAGGATTCATGACAGATAGCTTGCGTTGTTTCCTAGCAATCACAACAAAACCTGTACAGGAACCTGTTCAGAGCAAAGCTCGAAGTTCAGCATCGTACTCTAGACGGTATCGCCCATCGCACTGCGAATCGATGAAAGGTTAACCGTATTTTTATGCGGTTCAGAGGATGTCACTGGGGTGTCTGCCGTGGCGAAGTAGAGCTCGAAGTTATACATCACTGCGCATTTTTACATGTGCGGTAGTGTAGTTAGATGCAGTTTAACTGTCGTATAATAAGACAGGCCCAGCAGTTGCATCGCTGTCCCCCTTGCGGGTATTACTGTGGATTGATGACGGATAGCAAACGGTGTTTCCAAGAAATCCCAATTAAACGTGTACAGGAACCTGTTCAGAGCAAAGCTCGAATTTTGATCATCGTACTCTAGACGGTCTCGCCCATCCCACTGGGCATCAATGAAAGGTTAACCGAAGTTTTATGCGGTTCAGAGGATGTCACTGGGGTGTCTGCCGTGGCGAAGCAGAGCTCGAAGGTATACATCACTGTGCATTTTCACATGTGCGGAAGTGTAGTCAGAAGCATTCTAACTGTCGTCTAATGAGACAGGCCCTGCAGTGGCATCACTGCCCCATTTGCGGGTATTACTGAGGATTCATGACAGATAGCTTGCGTTGTTTCCTAGCAATCACAACAAAACCTGTACAGGAACCTGTTCAGAGCAAAGCTCGAAGTTCAGCATCGTACTCTAGACGGTATCGCCCATCGCACTGCGAATCGATGAAAGGTTAACCGGATTTTAATGCGGTTCAGAGGATGTCACTGGGGTGTCTGCCGTGGCGAAGTAGAGCTCAAAGGTATACATCACTGCGCATTTTTACATGTGCGGTAGTGTAGTTAGATGCAGTTTGACTGTCGTATATTAAGACAGGCCCTGCAGTGGCATTGCTGTCCCCCTTGCGGGAATTACTGTGAATTGATGATGGATTGCTAACGGTGTTTCCAAGAAATCCCAATAAAACATGTACAGGAACCTGTTCAGAGCAAAGCTCGAATTTTTAGCATCGTACTCTAGACGGTCTCGCCCATCCCACTGGGCATCAATGAAAGGTTAACCTAAGTTTTATGCGATTCAGAGGATGTCACTGGGGTGTCTGCCGTGGCGAAGCAGAGCTCGAAGGTATACATCACTGTGCATTTTCACATGTGCGGAAGTGTAGTCAGAAGCAGTCTAACTGTCGTCTAATGAGACAGGCCCTGCAGTGGCATCGCTGCACCATTTGCGGGTATTACTGAGGATTCATGACAGATAGCTTGCGTTGTTTCCTAGCAATCACAACAAAACCTGTACAGGAACCTGTTCAGAGCAAAGCTCGAAGTTCAGCATCGTACTCTAGACGGTCTCGCCCATCGCACTGCGAATCGATGAAAGGTTAACCGGATTTTTAGGCGGTTCAGAGGATGTCACTGGGGTGTCTGCCGTGGCGAAGTAGAGCTCGAAGGTATACATCACTGCGCATTTTTACATGTGCGGTAGTGTAGTTAAATGCAGTTTAACTGTCGTATAATAGGACAGGCCCTGCAGTGGCATCGCTGCCCCATTTGCGGTTATTACTGAGGATTGATGACGGATAGCTGGCGTTGTTTTCAAGCAATCACAACAAAACCTGTACAGGAAGCTGTTCAGAGCAAAGCTCGAAGTTCAGCATCGTACTCTAGACGGTCTCGCCCATCGCGCTGCGAATCGATGAAAGGTTAACCGGATTTTTATGCGGTTCAGAGGATGATGTCTCTCGGGTCTTGCCGTGGCGGAGTGGCGCTCGAAGGTATACATCACTGCGCATTTTTAGATGTGCGGAAGTGTAGTTAGATGCAGTGTACCTGTCGTCTAATGAGACAGGCCCTGCAGTGGCATCGCTGCCCTATTTGTGGGTATTACTGTGGACTGATGATGGATTGCTAACGGTGTTTCCAAGAAATCCCAATAAAACATGTACAGGAACCGGTTCAGAGCAAAGCTCTAATTTTTAGCATCGTACTCAAGACGGTCTCGCCCATCGCACTGGGATTCGATGAAAGGTTAACCGAAGTTTTAAGCGGATCAGACGATGTCACAGGGGTCTCTGCCGTGGCGAAGTAGAGCTCGAAGGTATACATCACTGCGCATTCTTAAATGTGCGGATGTGTAGTCAGATGCAGTGTAAATGTCGTCTAATGAGACAGTCCCAGCAGTTGCATCGCTATCCCCCTTGCGGGTATTACTGTGGATTGATGACGGATAGCTAACGGTGTTTCCAAGAAATCCCAATAAAACGTGTACAGGAACCTGTTCAGAGCAAAGCTCGAATTTTTAGCATCGTACTCTAGACGGTCTCGCCCATCCCACTGGGCATCAATGAAAGGTTAACCGAACTTTTATGCGATTCAGAGGATGTCACTGTGGTGTCTGCCGTGGCGAAGTAGAGCTCGAAGGTATACATCACTGTGCATTTTCACATGTGCGGAAGTGTAGTCAGAAGCAGTCTAACTGTCGTCTAATGAGACAGGCCCTGCAGTGGCATCGCTGCACCATTTGCGGGTATTACTGAGGATTGATGACAGATAGCTTGCGTTGTATCCTAGCAATGACAACAAAACCTGTACAGGAAGTTGTTCAGAGCAAAACTCGAAGATCAGCATCGTAATCTAGACGGTCTCGCCCATCGCACTGCGAATCGATGAAAGGTTAACCGGATTTTTATGGGGTTCAGAGGATGTCACTGCGGTGTCTGCCGTGGCGAAGTAGAGCTTGAAGGTATACATCACTGCGCATTTTTACATGTTCGGAAGTGCAGTTAGATGCATTGTAACTGTCGTCCATTGAGACAGGCCCTACAGTGGCATCGCTGCCCCATTTGCGGTTATTACTGAGGATTGATGACGGATAACTGGCGTTGTTTCCAAGCAATCACAACTAAACCTGTACAGAAACCTGTTCAGAGCAAAGCTCGAATTTTTAGCATCGTACACTAGACGCTCTCGCCCATCGCACTGGGAATCGATGAGAGGTAACCGGAGTTTTATGCGGTTGAGAGGATGTTACTGCGGTCTCTGCCGTGGCGAAGAAGAGCTCGAAGGTATACGTCACTGCGCATACTTAATTGTGCGAATGTGTAGTCAGATTCAGTGTAAATGTCGTCTAATGAGACAGGCCCAGCAGGCGCATTGCTGTCCCCCTTGCGGGTATTACTGTGGATTGATGACGGATAGCAAACGGTGTTTCCAAGAAATCCCAATTAAACGTGTACAGGAACCTGTTCAGAGCAAAGCTCGAATTTTGATCATCGTACTCTAGACGGTCTCGCCCATCCCACTGGGCATCAATGAAAGGTTAACCGAAGTTTTATGCGGTTCAGAGGATGTCACTGGGGTGTCTGCCGTGGCGAAGCAGAGCTCGAAGGTATACATCACTGTGCATTTTCACATGTGCGGAAGAGTAGTCAGAAGCATTCTAACTGTCGTCTAATGAGACAGGCCCTGCAGTGGCATCACTGCCCCATTTGCGGGTATTACTGAGGATTCATGACAGATAGCTTGCGTTGTTTCCTAGCAATCACAACAAAACCTGTACAGGAACCTGTTCAGAGCAAAGCTCGAAGTTCAGCATCGTACTCTAGACGGTATCGCCCATCGCACTGCGAATCGATGAAAGGTTAACCGGATTTTTATGCGGTTCAGAGGATGTCACTGGGGTGTCTGCCGTGGCGAAGTAGAGCTCAAAGGTATACATCACTGCGCATTTTTACATGTGCGGTAGTGTAGTTAGATGCAGTTTGACTGTCGTATAATAAGACAGGCCCTGCAGTGGCATTGCTGTCCCCCTTGCGGGAATTACTGTGGATTGATGACGGATAGCTGACGGTTTTTCCAAGAAATCCAACAAAACCTGTACAGGAACCTGTTCAGAGCAAATCACGAAGTTTAGCATCGTAATCTAGATGGTCTCGCCCATCGCACTGCGAATCGATGAAAGGTTAACCGGATTTTTATGCGGTTCAGAGGATGTCACTGGGGTGTCTGCGGTGGCGAAGCAGAGCTCGAAATTATACATCACTGTGCATTTTCACATGTGCGGAAGTGTAGTCAGAAGCAGTCTAACTGTCGTCTAATGAGACGGGCCCTACAGTGGCATCGCTGCCCCATTTGCGGTTATTACTGAGGATTGATGACGGATAGCTGGCGTTGTTTCAAAGCAATCCCATCAAAACCTGTACAGGAACCTGTTCAGAGCAAATCACGAAGTTTAGCATCGTAATCTAGACGGTCTCGCCCATCGCGCTGCGAATCGATGAAAGGTTAACCGGATTTTTATGCGGTTCAGAGGATGATGTCTCTGGGGTCTTGCCGTGGCGGAGTGGCGCTCGAAGGTATACATCACTGCGCATTTTTACATGTGCGGAAGTGTAGTTAGATGCAGTGTACCTGTCGTCTAATGAGACAGGCCCTGCAGTGGCATCGCTGCCCTATTTGTGGGTATTACTGTGGACTGATGATGGATTGCTAACGGTGTTTCCAAGAAATCCCAATAAAACATGTACAGGAACCTGTTCAGAGCAAAGCTCGAATTTTTAGCATCGTACTCTAGACGGTCTCGCACATCCCACTGGGCATCAATGAAAGGTTAACCTAAGTTTTATGCGATTCAGAGGATGTCACTGGGGTGTCTGCCGTGGCGAAGCAGAGCTCGAAGGTATACATCACTGTGCATTTTCACATGTGCGGAAGTGTAGTCAGAAGCACTCTAACTGTCGTCTAATGAGACAGGCCCTGCAGTGGCATCGCTGCACCATTTGCGGGTATTACTGAGGATTGATGACAGATAGCTTGCGTTGTTTCCTAGCAATCACAACAAAACCTGTACAGGAAGCTGTTCAGAGCAAAGCTCGAAGTTCAGCATCGTAATCCAGACGGTCTCGCCCATCGCACTTCGAATCGATGAAAGGTTAACCGGTTTTTTATGGGGTTCTGAGGATGAAACTGGGGTGTCTGCCGTGGCGATGTAGAGCTTGAAGGTATACATCACTGCGCATTTTTACATGTGCGGTAGTGTAGTTAGATGCAGTGTAACTGTCGTCTAATGAGACAGGCCAAGCAGTTGCATCGCTGTCCCCCTTGCGGGTATTACTGTCGATTGATGACGGATAGCAAACGGTGTTTCCAAGAAATCCCAATAAAACGTGTACAGGAACCTGTTCAGAGCAAAGCTCGAATTTTGAGCATCGTACTCTAGACGGTCTCGCCCATCCCTCTGGGCATCAATGAAAGGTTAACCGAAGTTTTATGCGGTTCAGAGGATGTCACTGGGGTGTCTGCGTGGCGAAGCAGAGCTCGAAGGTATACATCACTGTGCATTTTCACATGTGCGGAACTCTAGTCAGAAGCATTCTAACTGTCGTCTAATGAGACAGGCCCTGCAGTGGCATCACTGCCCCATTTGCGGGTATTACTGAGGATTCATGACAGATAGCTTGCGTTGTTTCCTAGCAATCACAACAAAACCTGTACAGGAACCTGTTCAGAGCAAAGCTCGAAGTTCAGCATCGTACTCTAGACGGTATCGCCCATCGCACTGCGAATCGATGAAAGGTTAACCGGATTTTTATGCGGTTCAGAGGATGTCACTGGGGTGTCTGCCGTGGCGAAGTAGAGCTCAAAGGTATACATCACTGCGCATTTTTACATGTGCGGTAGTGTAGTTAGATGCAGTTTGACTGTCGTATAATAAGACAGGCCATGCAGTGGCATTGCTGTCCCCCTTGCGGGAATTACTGTGGATTGATGACGGATAGCTGACGGTTTTTCCAAGAAATCCAACAAAACCTGTACAGGAACCTGTTCAGAGCAAATCACGAAGTTTAGCATCGTAATCTAGATGGTCTCGCCCATCGTACTGCGAATCGATGAAAGGTTAACCGGATTTTTATGCGGTTCAGAGGATGTCACTGGGGTGTCTGCGGTGGCGAAGCAGAGCTCGAAATTATACATCACTGTGCATTTTCACATGTGCGGAAGTGTAGTCAGATGCATTCTAACTGTCGTCTAATGAGACGGGCCCTACAGTGGCATCGCTGCCCCATTTGCGGGTATTACTGAGGATTGATGACGGATAGCTGGCGTTGTTTCAAAGCAATACCATCAAAACCTGTACAGGAACCTGTTCAGAGCAAATCACGAAGTTTAGCATCGTAATCTAGACGGTCTCGCCCATCGCGCTGCGAATCGATGAAAGGTTAACCGGATTTTTATGCGGTTCAGAGGATGATGTCTCTGGGGTCTTGCCGTGGCGGAGTGGCGCTCGAAGGTATACATCACTGCGCATTTTTACATGTGCGGAAGTGTAGTTAGATGCAGTGTACCTGTCGTCTAATGAGACAGGCCCTGCAGTGGCATCGCTGCCCTATTTGTGGGTATTACAGTGGACTGATGATGGATTGCTAACGGTGTTTCCAAGAAATCCCAATAAAACATGTACAGGAACCTGTTCAGAGCAAAGCTCGAATTTTTAGCATCGTACTCTAGACGGTCTCGCCCATCCCACTGGGCATCAATGAAAGGTTAACCTAAGTTTTATGCGATTCAGAGGATGTCACTGGGGTGTCTGCCGTGGCGAAGCAGAGCTCGAAGGTATACATCACTGTGCATTTTCACATGTGCGGAAGTGTAGTCAGAAGCAGTCTAACTGTCGTCTAATGAGACAGGCCCTGCAGTGGCATCGCTGCACCATTTGCGGGTATTACTGAGGATTCATGACAGATAGCTTGCGTTGTTTCCTAGCAATCACAACAAAACCTGTACAGGAACCTGTTCAGAGCAAAGCTCGAAGTTCAGCATCGTACTCTAGACGGTCTCGCCCATCGCACTGCGAATCGATGAAAGGGTAACCGGATTTTTAGGCGGTTCAGAGGATGTCACTGGGGTGTCTGCCGTGGCGAAGTAGAGCTCGAAGGTATACATCACTGCGCATTTTTACATGTGCGGTAGTGTAGTTAGATGCAGTTTAACTGTCGTATAATAAGACAGGCCCTGCAGTGGCATCGCTGCCCCATTTGCGGTTATTACTGAGGATTGATGACGGATAGCTGGCGTTGTTTTCAAGCAATCACAACAAAACCTGTACAGGAAGCTGTTCAGAGCAAAGCTCGAAGTTCAGCATCGTACTCTAGACGGTCTCGCCCATCGCGCTGCGAATCGATGAAAGGTTAACCGGATTTTTATGCGGTTCAGAGGATGATGTCTCTCGGGTCTTGCCGTGGCGGAGTGGCGCTCGAAGGTATACATCACTGCGCATTTTTAGATGTGCGGAAGTGTAGTTAGATGCAGTGTACCTGTCGTCTAATGAGACAGGCCCTGCAGTGGCATCGCTGCCCTATTTGTGGGTATTACTGTGGACTGATGATGGATTGCTAACGGTGTTTCCAAGAAATCCCAATAAAACATGTACAGGAACCGGTTCAGAGCAAAGCTCTAATTTTTAGCATCGTACTCAAGACGGTCTCGCCCATCGCACTGGGAGTCGATGAAAGGTTAACCGAAGTTTTAAGCGGATCAGACGATGTCACAGGGGTCTCTGCCGTGGCGAAGTAGAGCTCGAAGGTATACATCACTGCGCATTCTTAAATGTGCGGATGTGTAGTCAGATGCAGTGTAAATGTCGTCTAATGAGACAGTCCCAGCAGTTGCATCGCTATCCCCCTTGCGGGTATTACTGTGGATTGATGACGGATAGCTAACGGTGTTTCCAAGAAATCCCAATAAAACGTGTACAGGAACCTGTTCAGAGCAAAGCTCGAATTTTTAGCATCGTACTCTAGACGGTCTCGCCCATCCCACTGGGCATCAATGAAAGGTTAACCGAACTTTTATGCGATTCAGAGGATGTCACTGTGGTGTCTGCCGTGGCGAAGTAGAGCTCGAAGGTATACATCACTGTGCATTTTCACATGTGCGGAAGTGTAGTCAGAAGCAGTCTAACTGTCGTCTAATGAGACAGGCCCTGCAGTGGCATCGCTGCACCATTTGCGGGTATTACTGAGGATTGATGACAGATAGCTTGCGTTGTATCCTAGCAATGACAACAAAACCTGTACAGGAAGTTGTTCAGAGCAAAACTCGAAGTTCAGCATCGTAATCTAGACGGTCTCGCCCATCGCACTGCGAATCGATGAAAGGTTAACCGGAATTTTATGGGGTTCAGAGGATGTCACTGCGGTGTCTGCCGTGGCGAAGTAGAGCTTGAAGGTATACATCACTGCGCATTTTTACATGTTCGGAAGTGCAGTTAGATGCATTGTAACTGTCGTCCATTGAGACAGGCCCTACAGTGGCATCGCTGCCCCATTTGCGGTTATTACTGAGGATTGATGACGGATAACTGGCGTTGTTTCCAAGCAATCACAACTAAACCTGTACAGAAACCTGTTCAGAGCAAAGCTCGAATTTTTAGCATCGTACACTAGACGCTCTCGCCCATCGCACTGGGAATCGATGAGAGGTAACCGGAGTTTTATGCGGTTGAGAGGATGTTACTGCGGTCTCTGCCGTGGCGAAGAAGAGCTCGAAGGTATACGTCACTGCGCATACTTAATTGTGCGAATGTGTAGTCAGATGCAGTGTAAATGTCGTCTAATGAGACAGGCCCAGCAGTTGCATCGCTGTCCCCCTTGCGGGTATTACTGTGGATTGATGACGGATAGCAAACGGTGTTTCCAAGAAATCCCAATAAAACGTGTACAGGAACCTGTTCAGAGCAAAGCTCGAATTTTGATCATCGTACTCTAGACGGTCTCGCCCATCCCACTGGGCATCAATGAAAGGTTAACCGAAGTTTTATGCGGTTCAGAGGATGTCACTGGGGTGGCCGCCGTGGCGAAGCAGAGCTCGAAATTATACATCACTGTGCATTTTCACATGTGCGGAAGTATAGTCAGAAGCATTCTAACTGTCGTCTAATGAGACAGGCCCTGCAGTGGCATCACTGCCCCATTTGCGGGTATTACTGAGGATTCATGACAGATAGCTTGCGTTGTTTCCTAGCAATCACAACAAAACCTGTACAGGAACCTGTTCAGAGCAAAGCTCGAAGTTCAGCATCGTACTCTAGACGGTATCGCCCATCGCACTGCGAATCGATGAAAGGTTAACCGTATTTTTATGCGGTTCAGAGGATGTCACTGGGGTGTCTGCCGTGGCGAAGTAGAGCTCGAAGTTATACATCACTGCGCATTTTTACATGTGCGGTAGTGTAGTTAGATGCAGTTTAACTGTCGTATAATAAGACAGGCCCAGCAGTTGCATCGCTGTCCCCCTTGCGGGTATTACTGTGGATTGATGACGGATAGCAAACGGTGTTTCCAAGAAATCCCAATTAAACGTGTACAGGAACCTGTTCAGAGCAAAGCTCGAATTTTGATCATCGTACTCTAGACGGTCTCGCCCATCCCACTGGGCATCAATGAAAGGTTAACCGAAGTTTTATGCGGTTCAGAGGATGTCACTGGGGTGTCTGCCGTGGCGAAGCAGAGCTCGAAGGTATACATCACTGTGCATTTTCACATGTGCGGAAGTGTAGTCAGAAGCATTCTAACTGTCGTCTAATGAGACAGGCCCTGCAGTGGCATCACTGCCCCATTTGCGGGTATTACTGAGGATTCATGACAGATAGCTTGCGTTGTTTCCTAGCAATCACAACAAAACCTGTACAGGAACCTGTTCAGAGCAAAGCTCGAAGTTCAGCATCGTACTCTAGACGGTATCGCCCATCGCACTGCGAATCGATGAAAGGTTAACCGGATTTTAATGCGGTTCAGAGGATGTCACTGGGGTGTCTGCCGTGGCGAAGTAGAGCTCAAAGGTATACATCACTGCGCATTTTTACATGTGCGGTAGTGTAGTTAGATGCAGTTTGACTGTCGTATATTAAGACAGGCCCTGCAGTGGCATTGCTGTCCCCCTTGCGGGAATTACTGTGGATTGATGACGGAGAGCTGACGGTTTTTCCAAGAAATCCAACAAAACCTGTACAGGAACCTGTTCAGAGCAAATCACGAAGTTTAGCATCGTAATCTAGATGGTCTCGCTCATCGCACTGCGAATCGATGAAAGGTTAACCGGATTTTTATGCGGTTCAGAGGATGTCACTGGGGTGTCTGCGGTGGCGAAGCAGAGCTCGAAATTATACATCACTGTGCATTTTCACATGTGCGGAAGTGTAGTCAGAAGCATTCTAACTGTCGTCTAATGAGACGGGCCCTACAGTGGCATCGCTGCCCCATTTGCGGTTATTACTGAGGATTGATGACGGATAGCTGGCGTTGTTTCAAAGCAATCCCATCAAAACCTGTACAGGAACCTGTTCAGAGCAAATCAGGAAGTTTAGCATCGTAATCTAGACGGTCTCGCCCATCGCGCTGCGAATCGATGAAAGGTTAACCGGATTTTTATGCGGTTCAGAGGATGATGTCTCTGGGGTCTTGCCGTGGCGGAGTGGCGCTCGAAGGTATACATCACTGCGCATTTTTACATGTGCGGTAGTGTAGTTAGATGCAGTGTAACTGTCGTCTAATGAGACAGGCCAAGCAGTTGCATCGCTGTCCCCCTTGCGGGTATTACTGTCGATTGATGACGGATAGCAAACGGTGTTTCCAAGAAATCCCAATAAAACGTGTACAGGAACCTGTTCAGAGCAAAGCTCGAATTTTGAGCATCGTACTCTAGACGGTCTCGCCCATCCCTGCAAAGCTCGAAGGTATACATCACTGTGCATTTTCACATGTGCAGAACTGTAGTCAGAAGCATTCTAACTGTCGTCTAATGAGACAGGCCCTGCAGTGGCATCACTGCCCCATTTGCGGGTATTACTAAGGTTTCATGACAGATAGCTTGCGTTGTTTCCTAGCAATCACAACAAAACCTGTACAGGAACCTGTTCAGAGCAAAGCTCGAAGTTCAGCATCGTACTCTAGACGGTATCGCCCATCGCACTGCGAATCGATGAAAGGTTAACCGGATTTTTATGCGGTTCAGAGGATGTCACTGGGGTGTCTGCCGTGGCGAAGTAGAGCTCAAAGGTATACATCACTGCGCATTTTTACATGTGCGGTAGTGTAGTTAGATGCAGTTTGACTGTCGTATAATAAGACAGGCCCTGCAGTGGCATTGCTGTCCCCCTTGCGGGAATTACTGTGGATTGATGACGGATAGCTGACGGTTTTTCCAAGAAATCCAACAAAACCTGTACAGGAACCTGTTCAGAGCTAATCACGAAGTTAAGCATCGTAATCTAGATGGTCTCGCCCATCGTACTGCGAATCGATGAAAGGTTAACCGGATTTTTATGCGGTTCAGAGGATGTCACTGGGGTGTCTGCGGTGGCGAAGCAGAGCTCGAAATTATACATCACTGTGCATTTTCACATGTGCGGAAGTGTAGTCAGAAGCATTCTAACTGTCGTCTAATGAGACGGGCCCTACAGTGGCATCGCTGCCCCATTTGCGGTTATTACAGAGGATTGATGACGGATAGCTGGCGTTGTTTCAAAGCAATCCCATCAAAACCTGTACAGGAACCTGTTCAGAGCAAATCACGAAGTTTAGCATCGTAATCTAGACGGTCTCCCCCATCGCGCTGCGAATCGATGAAAGGTTAACCGGATTTTTATGCGGTTCAGAGGATGATGTCTCTGGGGTCTTGCCGTGGCGGAGTGGCGCTCGAAGGTATACATCACTGCGCATTTTTACATGTGCGGAAGTGTAGTTAGATGCAGTGTACCTGTCGTCTAATGAGACAGGCCCTGCAGTGGCATCGCTGCCCTATTTGTGGGTATTACAGTGGACTGATGATGGATTGCTAACGGTGTTTCCAAGAAATCCCAATAAAACATGTACAGGAACCTGTTCAGAGCAAAGCTCGAATTTTTAGCATCGTACTCTAGACGGTCTCGCCCATCCCACTGGGCATCAATGAAAGGTTAACCTAAGTTTTATGCGATTCAGAGGATATCACTGGGGTGTCTGCCGTGGCGAAGCAGAGCTCGAAGGTATACATCACTGTGCATTTTCACATGTGCGGAAGTGTAGTCAGAAGCAGTCTAACTGTCGTCTAATGAGACAGGCCCTGCAGTGGCATCGCTGCACCATTTGCGGGTATTACTGAGGATTGATGACAGATAGCATGCGTTGTTTCCTAGCAATCACAACAAAACCTGTACAGGAAGCTGTTCAGAGCAAAGCTCGAAGTTCAGCATCGTAATCCAGACGGTCTCGCCCATCGCACTGCGAATCGATGAAAGGTTAACCGGATTTTTATGGGGTTCTGAGGATGAAACTGGGGTGTCTGCCGTGGCGATGTAGAGCTTGAAAGTATACATCACTGCGCATTTTTACATGTGCGGTAGTGTAGTTAGATGCAGTGTAACTGTCGTCTAATGAGACAGGCCAAGCAGTTGCATCGCTGTCCCCCTTGCGGGTATTACTGTCGATTGATGACGGATAGCAAACGGTGTTTCCAAGAAATCCCAATAAAACGTGTACAGGAACTTGTTCAGAGCAAATCACGAAGTTTAGCATCGTAATCTAGACGGTCTCGCCCATCGCGCTGCGAATCGATGAAAGGTTAACCGGATTTTTATGCGGTTCAGAGGATGATGTCTCTCGGGTCCTGCCGTGGCGGAGTGGCGCTCGAAGGTATACATCACTGCGCATTTTTAGATGTGCGGAAGTGTAGTTAGATGCAGTGTACCTGTCGTCTAATGAGACAGGCCCTGCAGTGGCATCGCTGCCCTATTTGTGGGTATTACTGTGGACTGATGATGGATTGCTAACGGTGTTTCCAAGAAATCCCAATAAAACATGTACAGGAACCGGTTCAGAGCAAAGCTCTAATTTTTAGCATCGTACTCAAGACGGTCTCGCCCATCGCACTGGGAGTCGATGAAAGGTTAACCGAAGTTTTAAGCGGATCAGACGATGTCACAGGGGTCTCTGCCGTGGCGAAGTAGAGCTCGAAGGTATACATCACTGCGCATTCTTAAATGTGCGGATGTGTAGTCAGATGCAGTGTAAATGTCGTCTAATGAGACAGTCCCAGCAGTTGCATCGCTATCCCCCTTGCGGGTATTACTGTGGATTGATGACGGATAGCTAACGGTGTTTCCAAGAAATCCCAATAAAACGTGTACAGGAACCTGTTCAGAGCAAAGCTCGAATTTTTAGCATCGTACTCTAGACGGTCTCGCCCATCCCACTGGGCATCAATGAAAGGTTAACCGAACTTTTATGCGATTCAGAGGATGTCACTGTGGTGTCTGCCGTGGCGAAGTAGAGCTCGAAGGTATACATCACTGTGCATTTTCACATGTGCGGAAGTGTTGTCAGAAGCAGTCTAACTGTCGTCTAATGAGACAGGCCCTGCAGTGGCATCGCTGCAACATTTGCGGGTATTACTGAGGATTGATGACAGATAGCTTGCGTTGTATCCTAGCAATGACAACAAAACCTGTACAGGAAGTTGTTCAGAGCAAAACTCGAAGTTCAGCATCGTAATCTAGACGGTCTCGCCCATCGCACTGCGAATCGATGAAAGGTTAACCGGATTTTTATGGGGTTCAGAGGATGTCACTGCGGTGTCTGCCGTGGCGAAGTAGAGCTTGAAGGTATACATCACTGCGCATTTTTACATGTTCGGAAGTGCAGTTAGATGCATTGTAACTGTCGTCCATTGAGACAGGCCCTACAGTGGCATCGCTGCCCCATTTGCGGTTATTACTGAGGATTGATGAAGGATAACTGGCGTTGTTTCCAAGCAATCACAACTAAACCTGTACAGAAACCTGTTCAGAGCAAAGCTCGAATTTTTAGCATCGTACACTAGACGCTCTCGCCCATCGCACTGGGAATCGATGAGAGGTTAACCGGAGTTTTATGCGGTTGAGAGGATGTTACTGCGGTCTCTGCCGTGGCGAAGAAGAGCTCGAAGGTATACGTCACTGCGCATACTTAATTGTGCGAATGTGTAGTCAGATGCAGTGTAAATGTCGTCTAATGAGACAGGCCCAGCAGTTGCATCGCTGTCCCCCTTGCGGGTATTACTGTGGATTGATGACGGATAGCAAACGGTGTTTCCAAGAAATCCCAATAAAACGTGTACAGGAACCTGTTCAGAGCAAAGCTCGAATTTTGATCATCGTACTCTAGACGGTCTCGCCCATCCCACTGGGCATATATGAAAGGTTAACCGAAGTTTTATGCGGTTCAGAGGATGTCACTGGGGTGTCTGCCGTGGCGAAGCAGAGCTCGAAATTATACATCACTGTGCATTTTCACATGTGCGGAAGTATAGTCAGAAGCATTCTAACTGTCGTCTAATGAGACAGGCCCTGCAGTGGCATCACTGCCCCATTTGCGGGTATTACTGAGGATTCATGACAAATAGCTTGCGTTGTTTCCTAGAAATCACACCAAACCTGTACAGGAACCTGTTCAGAGCAAAGCTCGAAGTTCAGCATCGTACTCTAGACGGTATCGCCCATCGCACTGCGAATCGATGAAAGGTTAACCGTATTTTTATGCGGTTCAGAGGATGTCACTGGGGTGTCTGCCGTGGCGAAGTAGAGCTCGAAGGTATACATCACTGCGCATTTTTACATGTGCGGTAGTGTAGTTAGATGCAGTTTAACTGTCGTATAATAAGACAGGCCCAGCAGTTGCATCGCTGTCCCCCTTGCGGGTATTACTGTGGATTGATGACGGATAGCAAACGGTGTTTCCAAGAAATCCCAATAAAACGTGTACAGGAACCTGTTCAGAGCAAAGCTCGAATTTTGATCATCGTACTCTAGACGGTCTCGCCCATCCCACTGGGCATCAATGAAAGGTTAACCGAAGTTTTATGCGGTTCAGAGGATGTCACTGGGGTGTCTGCCGTGGCGAAGCAGAGCTCGAAGGTATACATCACTGTGCATTTTCACACGTGCGGAAGTGTAGTCAGAAGCATTCGAACTGTCGTCTAATGAGACAGGCCCTACAGTGGCATCGCTGCCCCATTTGCGGTTATTACTGAGGATTGATGACGGATAGCTGGCGTTGCTTCAAACCAATCCCATCAAAACCTGTACAGGAACCTGTTCAGAGCAAATCACGAAGTTTAGCATCATAATCTAGACGGTCTCGCCCATCGCGCTGCGAATCGATGAAAGGTTAACCGGATTTTTATGCGGTTCAGAGGATGATGTCTCTGGGGTCTTGCCGTGGCGGAGTGGCGCTCGAAGGTATACATCACTGCGCATTTTTACATGTGCGGTAGTGTAGTTAGATGCAGTGTAACTGTCGTCTAATGAGACAGGCCAAGCAGTTGCATCGCTGTCCCCCTTGCGGGTATTACTGTCGATTGATGACGGATAGCAAACGGTGTTTCCAAGAAATCCCAATAAAACGTGTACAGGAACCTGTTCAGAGCAAAGCTCGAATTTTGAGCATCGTACTCTAGACGGTCTCGCCCATCCCTCTGGGCATCAATGAAAGGTTAACCGAAGTTTTATGCGGTTCAGAGGATGTCACTGGGGTGTCTGCGTGGCGAAGCAGAGCTCGAAGGTATACATCACTGTGCATTTTCACATGTGCGGAACTGTAGTCAGAAGCATTCTAACTGTCGTCTAATGAGACAGGCCCTGCAGTGGCATCACTGCCCCATTTGCGGGTATTACTGAGGATTCATGACAGATAGCTTGCGTTGTTTCCTAGCAATCACAACAACACCTGTACAGGAACCTGTTCAGAGCAAAGCTCGAAGTTCAGCATCGTACTCTAGACGGTATCGCCCATCGCACTGCGAATCGATGAAAGGTTAACCGGATTTTTATGCGGTTCAGAGGATGTCACTGGGGTGTCTGCCGTGGCGAAGTAGAGCTCAAAGGTATACATCACTGCGCAATTTTACATGTGCGGTAGTGTAGTTAGATGCAGTTTGACTGTCGTATAATAAGACAGGCCCTGCAGTGGCATTGCTGTCCCCCTTGCGGGAATTACTGTGGATTGATGACGGATAGCTGACGGTTTTTCCAAGAAATCCAACAAAACCTGTACAGGAACCTGTTCAGAGCAAATCACGAAGTTTAGCATCGTAATCTAGATGGTCTCGCCCATCGTACTGCGAATCGATGAAAGGTTAACCGGATTTTTATGCGGTTCAGAGGATGTCACTGGGGTGTCTGCGGTGGCGAAGCAGAGCTCAAAATTATACATCACTGTGCATTTTCACATGTGCGGAAGTGTAGTCAGAAGCATTCTAACTGTCGTCTAATGAGACGGGCCCTACAGTGGCATCGCTGCCCCCTTTGCGGTTATTACTGAGGATTGATGACGGATAGCTGGCGTTGTTTCAAAGCAATCCCATCAAAACCTGTACAGGAACCTGTTCAGAGCAAATCACGAAGTTTAGCATCGTAATCAAGACGGTCTCGCCCATCGCGCTGCGAATCGATGAAAGGTTAACAGGATTTTTATGCGGTTCAGAGGATGATGTCTCTGGGGTCTTGCCGTGGCGGAGTGGCGCTCGAAGGTATACATCACTGCGCATTTTTACATGTGCGGAAGTGTAGTTAGATGCAGTGTACCTGTCGTCTAATGAGACAGGCCCTGCAGTGGCATCGCTGCCCTATTTGTGGGTATTACAGTGGACTGATGATGTATTGCAAACGGTGTTTCCAAGAAATCCCAATAAAACATGTACAGGAACCTGTTCAGAGCAAAGCTCGAATTTTTAGCATCGTACTCTAGACGGTCTCGCCCAACCCACTGGGCATCAATGAAAGGTTAAATCTAAGTTTTATGCGATTCAGAGGATGTCACTGGGGTGTCTGCCGTGGCGAAGCAGAGCTCGAAGGTATGCATCACTGTGCATTTTCACATGTGCGGAAGTGTAGTCAGAAGCAGTCTAACTGTCGTCTAATGAGACAGGCCCTGCAGTGGCATCGCTGCACCATTTGCGGGTATTACTGAGGATTGATGACAGATAGCTTGCGTTGTTTCCTAGCAATCACAACAAAACCTGTACAGGAAGCTGTTCAGAGCAAAGCTCGAAGTTCAGCATCGTAATCCAGACGGTCTCGCCCATCGCACTGCGAATCGATGAAAGGTTAACCGGATTTTTATGAGATTCTGAGGATGAAACTGGGGTGTCTGCCGTGGCGATGTAGAGCTTGAAGGTATACATCACTGCGCATTTTTACATGTGCGGTAGTGTAGTTAGATGCAGTGTAACTGTCGTCTAATGAGACAGGCCAAGCAGTTGCATCGCTGTCCCCCTTGCGGGTATTACTGTCGATTGATGACGGATAGCAAACGGTGTTTCCAAGAAATCCCAATAAAACGTGTACAGGAACCTGTTCAGAGCAAAGCTCGAATTTTAGCATCGTACTCTAGACGGTCTCGCCCATCCCACTGGGCATCAATGAAAGGTTAACCGAACTTTTATGCGATTCAGAGGATGTCACTGTGGTGTCTGCCGTGGCGAAGTAGAGCTCGAAGGTATACATCACTGTGCATTTTCACATGTGCGGAAGTGTAGTCAGAAGCAGTCTAACTGTCGTCTAATGAGACAGGCCCTGCAGTGGCATCGCTGCACCATTTGCGGGTATTACTGAGGATTGATGACAGATAGCTTGCGTTGTATCCTAGCAATGACAACAAAACCTGTACAGGAAGTTGTTCAGAGCAAAACTCGAAGTTCAGCATCGTAATCTAGACGGTCTCGCCCATCGCACTGCGAATCGATGAAAGGTTAACGGGATTTTTAGGCGGTTCAGAGGTTGTCACTGGGGTGTCTGCCGTGGCGAAGTAGAGCTCGAAGGTATACATCACTGCGCATTTTTACATGTGCGGTAGTGTGGTTAGATGCAGTTTAACTGTCGTATAATAAGACAGGCCCTGCAGTGGCATCGCTGCCCCATTTGCGGTTATTACTGAGGATTGATGACGGATAGCTGGCGTTGTTTTCAAGCAATCACAACAAACCCTGTACAGGAAGCTGTTCAGAGCAAAGCTCGAAGTTCAGCATCGTACTCTAGACGGTCTCGCCCATCGCGCTGCGAATCGATGAAAGGTTAACCGGATTTTTATGCGGTTCAGAGGATGATGTCTCTCGGGTCTTGCCGTGGCGGAGTGGCGCTCGAAGGTATACATCACTGCGCATTTTTGGATGTGCGGAAGTGTAGTTAGATGCAGTGTACCTGTCGTCTAATGAGACAGGCCCTGCAGTGGCATCGCTATCCCCCTTGCGGGTATTACTGTGGATTGATGACGGATAGCTAACGGTGTTTCCAAGAAATCCCAATAAAACGTGTACAGGAACCTGTTCAGAGCAAAGCTCGAATTTTAGCATCGTACTCTAGACGGTCTCGCCCATCCCACTGGGCATCAATGAAAGGTTAACCGAACTTTTATGCGATTCAGAGGATGTCACTGTGGTGTCTGCCGTGGCGAAGTAGAGCTCGAAGGTATACATCACTGTGCATTTTCACATGTGCGGAAGTGTAGTCAGAAGCAGTCTAACTGTCGTCTAATGAGACAGGCCCTGCAGTGGCATCGCTGCACCATTTGCGGGCATTACTGAGGATTGATGACAGATAGCTTGCGTTGTATCCTAGCAATGACAACAAAACCTGTACAGGAAGTTGTTCAGAGCAAAACTCGAAGTTCAGCATCGTAATCTAGACGGTCTCGCCCATCGCACTGCGAATCGATGAAAGGTTAACCGGATTTTTATGGGGTTCAGAGGATGTCACTGCGGTGTCTGCCGTGGCGAAGTAGAGCTTGAAGGTATACATCACTGCGCATTTTTACATGTTCAGAAGTGCAGTTAGATGCATTGTAACTGTCGTCCATTGAGACAGGCCCTACAGTGGCATCGCTGCCCCATTTGCGGTTATTACTGAGGATTGATGACGGATAACTGGCGTTGTTTCCAAGCAATCACAACTAAACCTGTACAGAAACCTGTTCAGAGCAAAGCTCGAATTTTTAGCATCGTACACTAGACGCTCTCGCCCATCGCACTGGGAATCGATGAGAGGTTAACCGGAGTTTTATGCGGTTGAGAGGATGTTACTGCGGTCTCTGCCGTGGCGAAGAAGAGCTCGAAGGTATACGTCACTGCGCATACTTAATTGTGCGAATGTGTAGTCAGATGCAGTGTAAATGTCGTCTAATGAGACAGGCCCAGCAGTTGCATCGCTGTCCCCCTTGCGGGTATTACTGTGGATTGATGACGGATAGCAAACGGTGTTTCCAAGAAATCCCAATAAAACGTGTACAGGAACCTGTTCAGAGCAAAGCTCGAATTTTGATCATCGTACTCTAGACGGTCTCGCCCATCCCACTGGGCATCAATGAAAGGTTAACCGAAGTTTTATGCGGTTCAGAGGATGTCACTGGGGTGTCTGCCGTGGCGAAGCATAGCTCGAAATTATACATCACTGTGCATTTTCACATGTGCGGAAGTATAGTCAGAAGCATTCTAACTGTCGTCTAATGAGACAGGCCCTGCAGTGGCATCACTGCCCCATTTGCGGGTATTACTGAGGGTTCATGACAGATAGCTTGCGTTGTTTCCTAGAAATCACAACAAAACCTGTACAGGAACCTGTTCAGAGCAAAGCTCGAAGTTCAGCATCGTACTCTAGACGGTATCGCCCATCGCACTGCGAATCGATGAAAGGTTAACCGTATTTTTATGCGGTTCAGAGGATGTCACTGGGGTGTCTGCCGTGGCGAAGTAGAGCTCGAAGGTATACATCAATGCGCATTTTTACATGTGCGGTAGTGTAGTTAGATGCAGTTTAACTGTCGTATAATAAGACAGGCCCAGCAGTTGCATCGCTGTCCCCCTTGCGGGTATTACTGTGGATTGATGACGGATAGCAAACGGTGTTTCCAAGAAATCCCAATAAAACGTGTACAGGAACCTGTTCAGAGCAAAGCTCGAATTTTGATCATCGTACTCTAGACGGTCTCGCCCATCCCACTGGGCATCAATGAAAGGTTAACGGAAGTTTTATGCGGTTCAGAGGATGTCACTGGGGTGTCTGCCGTGGCGACGCAGAGCTCGAAGGTATACATCACTGTGCATTTTCGCATGTGCGGAAGTGTAGTCAGAAGCATTCTAACTGTCGTCTAATGAGACAGGCCCTGCAGTGGCATCACTGCCCCATTTGCGGGTATTACTGAGGATTCATGACAGATAGCTTGCGTTGTTTCCTAGCAATCACAACAAAACCTGTACAGGAACCTGTTCAAAGCAAAGCTCGAAGTTCAGCATCGTACTCTAGACGGTATCGCCCATCGCACTGCGAATCGATGAAAGGTTAACCGGATTTTTATGCGGTTCAGAGGATGTCACTGGGGTGTCTGCCGTGGCGAAGTAGAGCTCGAAGGTATACATCACTGCGCATTTTTACATGTGCGGTAGTGTAGTTAGATGCAGTTTGACTGTCGTATAATAAGACAAGCCCTGCAGTGGCATTGCTGTCGCCCTTGCGGGAATTACTGTGGATTGATGACGGATAGCTGACGGTTTTTCCATGAAATCCAACAAAACCTGTACAGGAACCTGTTCAGAGCAAATCACGAAGTTTAGCATCGTAATCTAGATGGTCTCGCCCATCGCACTGCGAATCGATGAAAGGTTAACCGGATTTTTATGCGGTTCAGAGGATGTCACTGGGGTGTCTGCGGTGGCGAAGCAGAGCTCGAAATTATACATCACTGTGCATTTTCACATGTGCGGAAGTGTAGTCAGAAGCATTCTAACTGTCGTCTAATGAGACGGGCCCTACAGTGGCATCGCTGCCCCATTTGCGGTTATTACTGAGGATTGATGACGGATAGCTGGCGTTGTTTCAAAGCAATCCCATCAAAACCTGTACAGGAACCTGTTCAGAGCAAATCACGAAGTTTAGCATCGTAATCTAGACGGTCTCGCCCATCGCGCTGCGAATCGATGAAAGGTTAACCGGATTTTTATGCGGTTCAGAGGATGATGTCTCTGGGGTCTTGCCGTGGCGGAGTGGCGCTCGAAGGTATACATCACTGCGCATTTTTACATGTGCGGAAGTGTAGTTAGATGCAGTGTACCTGTCGTCTAATGAGACAGGCCCTGCAGTGGCATCGCTGCCCTATTTGTGGGTATTACTGTGGACTGATGATGGATTGCTAACGGTGTTTCCAAGAAATCCCAATAAAACATGTACAGGAACCTGTTCAGAGCAAAGCTCGAATTTTTAGCATCGTACTCTAGACGGTCTCGCCCATCCCACTGGGCATCAATGAAAGGTTAACCTAAGTTTTATGCGATTCAGAGGATGTCACTGGGGTGTCTGCCGTGGCGAAGCAGAGCTCGAAGGTATACATCACTGTGCATTTTCACATGTGCGGAGGTGTAGTTAGATGCAGTTTAACTGTCGTATAATAAGACAGGCCCTGCAGTGGCATCGCTGCCCCATTTGCGGTTATTACTGAGGATTGATGACGGATAGCTGGCGTTGTTTTCAAGCAATCACAACAAAACCTGTACAGGAAGCTGTTCAGAGCAAAGCTAGAAGTTCAGCATCGTACTCTAGACGGTCTCGCCCATCGCGCTGCGAATCGATGAAAGGTTAACCGGATTTTTATGCGGTTCAGAGGATGATGTCTCTCGGGTCTTGCCGTGGCGGAGTGGCGCTCGAAGGTATACATCACTGCGCGTTTTTACATGTGCGGAAGTGTAGTTAGATGCAGTGTACCTGTCGTCTAATGAGACAGGCCCTGCAGTGGCATCGCTGCCCTATTTGTGGGTATTACAGTGGACTGATGATGTATTGCAAACGGTGTTTCCAAGAAATCCCAATAAAACATGTACAGGAACCTGTTCAGAGCAAAGCTCGAATTTTTAGCATCGTACTCTAGACGGTCTCGCCCAACCCACTGGGCATCAATGAAAGGTTAAATCTAAGTTTTATGCGATTCAGAGGATGTCACTGGGGTGTCTGCCGTGGCGAAGCAGAGCTCGAAGGTATGCATCACTGTGCATTTTCACATGTGCGGAAGTGTAGTCAGAAGCAGTCTAACTGTCGTCTAATGAGACAGGCCCTGCAGTGGCATCGCTGCACCATTTGCGGGTATTACTGAGGATTGATGACAGATAGCTTGCGTTGTTTCCTAGCAATCACAACAAAACCTGTACAGGAAGCTGTTCAGAGCAAAGCTCGAAGTTCAGCATCGTAATCCAGACGGTCTCGCCCATCGCACTGCGAATCGATGAAAGGTTAACCGGATTTTTATGAGATTCTGAGGATGAAACTGGGGTGTCTGCCGTGGCGATGTAGAGCTTGAAGGTATACATCACTGCGCATTTTTACATGTGCGGTAGTGTAGTTAGATGCAGTGTAACTGTCGTCTAATGAGACAGGCCAAGCAGTTGCATCGCTGTCCCCCTTGCGGGTATTACTGTCGATTGATGACGGATAGCAAACGGTGTTTCCAAGAAATCCCAATAAAACGTGTACAGGAACCTGTTCAGAGCAAAGCTCGAATTTTAGCATCGTACTCTAGACGGTCTCGCCCATCCCACTGGGCATCAATGAAAGGTTAACCGAACTTTTATGCGATTCAGAGGATGTCACTGTGGTGTCTGCCGTGGCGAAGTAGAGCTCGAAGGTATACATCACTGTGCATTTTCACATGTGCGGAAGTGTAGTCAGAAGCAGTCTAACTGTCGTCTAATGAGACAGGCCCTGCAGTGGCATCGCTGCACCATTTGCGGGTATTACTGAGGATTGATGACAGATAGCTTGCGTTGTATCCTAGCAATGACAACAAAACCTGTACAGGAAGTTGTTCAGAGCAAAACTCGAAGTTCAGCATCGTAATCTAGACGGTCTCGCCCATCGCACTGCGAATCGATGAAAGGTTAACGGGATTTTTAGGCGGTTCAGAGGTTGTCACTGGGGTGTCTGCCGTGGCGAAGTAGAGCTCGAAGGTATACATCACTGCGCATTTTTACATGTGCGGTAGTGTGGTTAGATGCAGTTTAACTGTCGTATAATAAGACAGGCCCTGCAGTGGCATCGCTGCCCCATTTGCGGTTATTACTGAGGATTGATGACGGATAGCTGGCGTTGTTTTCAAGCAATCACAACAAACCCTGTACAGGAAGCTGTTCAGAGCAAAGCTCGAAGTTCAGCATCGTACTCTAGACGGTCTCGCCCATCGCGCTGCGAATCGATGAAAGGTTAACCGGATTTTTATGCGGTTCAGAGGATGATGTCTCTCGGGTCTTGCCGTGGCGGAGTGGCGCTCGAAGGTATACATCACTGCGCATTTTTGGATGTGCGGAAGTGTAGTTAGATGCAGTGTACCTGTCGTCTAATGAGACAGGCCCTGCAGTGGCATCGCTATCCCCCTTGCGGGTATTACTGTGGATTGATGACGGATAGCTAACGGTGTTTCCAAGAAATCCCAATAAAACGTGTACAGGAACCTGTTCAGAGCAAAGCTCGAATTTTAGCATCGTACTCTAGACGGTCTCGCCCATCCCACTGGGCATCAATGAAAGGTTAACCGAACTTTTATGCGATTCAGAGGATGTCACTGTGGTGTCTGCCGTGGCGAAGTAGAGCTCGAAGGTATACATCACTGTGCATTTTCACATGTGCGGAAGTGTAGTCAGAAGCAGTCTAACTGTCGTCTAATGAGACAGGCCCTGCAGTGGCATCGCTGCACCATTTGCGGGCATTACTGAGGATTGATGACAGATAGCTTGCGTTGTATCCTAGCAATGACAACAAAACCTGTACAGGAAGTTGTTCAGAGCAAAACTCGAAGTTCAGCATCGTAATCTAGACGGTCTCGCCCATCGCACTGCGAATCGATGAAAGGTTAACCGGATTTTTATGGGGTTCAGAGGATGTCACTGCGGTGTCTGCCGTGGCGAAGTAGAGCTTGAAGGTATACATCACTGCGCATTTTTACATGTTCAGAAGTGCAGTTAGATGCATTGTAACTGTCGTCCATTGAGACAGGCCCTACAGTGGCATCGCTGCCCCATTTGCGGTTATTACTGAGGATTGATGACGGATAACTGGCGTTGTTTCCAAGCAATCACAACTAAACCTGTACAGAAACCTGTTCAGAGCAAAGCTCGAATTTTTAGCATCGTACACTAGACGCTCTCGCCCATCGCACTGGGAATCGATGAGAGGTTAACCGGAGTTTTATGCGGTTGAGAGGATGTTACTGCGGTCTCTGCCGTGGCGAAGAAGAGCTCGAAGGTATACGTCACTGCGCATACTTAATTGTGCGAATGTGTAGTCAGATGCAGTGTAAATGTCGTCTAATGAGACAGGCCCAGCAGTTGCATCGCTGTCCCCCTTGCGGGTATTACTGTGGATTGATGACGGATAGCAAACGGTGTTTCCAAGAAATCCCAATAAAACGTGTACAGGAACCTGTTCAGAGCAAAGCTCGAATTTTGATCATCGTACTCTAGACGGTCTCGCCCATCCCACTGGGCATCAATGAAAGGTTAACCGAAGTTTTATGCGGTTCAGAGGATGTCACTGGGGTGTCTGCCGTGGCGAAGCATAGCTCGAAATTATACATCACTGTGCATTTTCACATGTGCGGAAGTATAGTCAGAAGCATTCTAACTGTCGTCTAATGAGACAGGCCCTGCAGTGGCATCACTGCCCCATTTGCGGGTATTACTGAGGGTTCATGACAGATAGCTTGCGTTGTTTCCTAGAAATCACAACAAAACCTGTACAGGAACCTGTTCAGAGCAAAGCTCGAAGTTCAGCATCGTACTCTAGACGGTATCGCCCATCGCACTGCGAATCGATGAAAGGTTAACCGTATTTTTATGCGGTTCAGAGGATGTCACTGGGGTGTCTGCCGTGGCGAAGTAGAGCTCGAAGGTATACATCAATGCGCATTTTTACATGTGCGGTAGTGTAGTTAGATGCAGTTTAACTGTCGTATAATAAGACAGGCCCAGCAGTTGCATCGCTGTCCCCCTTGCGGGTATTACTGTGGATTGATGACGGATAGCAAACGGTGTTTCCAAGAAATCCCAATAAAACGTGTACAGGAACCTGTTCAGAGCAAAGCTCGAATTTTGATCATCGTACTCTAGACGGTCTCGCCCATCCCACTGGGCATCAATGAAAGGTTAACGGAAGTTTTATGCGGTTCAGAGGATGTCACTGGGGTGTCTGCCGTGGCGACGCAGAGCTCGAAGGTATACATCACTGTGCATTTTCGCATGTGCGGAAGTGTAGTCAGAAGCATTCTAACTGTCGTCTAATGAGACAGGCCCTGCAGTGGCATCACTGCCCCATTTGCGGGTATTACTGAGGATTCATGACAGATAGCTTGCGTTGTTTCCTAGCAATCACAACAAAACCTGTACAGGAACCTGTTCAAAGCAAAGCTCGAAGTTCAGCATCGTACTCTAGACGGTATCGCCCATCGCACTGCGAATCGATGAAAGGTTAACCGGATTTTTATGCGGTTCAGAGGATGTCACTGGGGTGTCTGCCGTGGCGAAGTAGAGCTCGAAGGTATACATCACTGCGCATTTTTACATGTGCGGTAGTGTAGTTAGATGCAGTTTGACTGTCGTATAATAAGACAAGCCCTGCAGTGGCATTGCTGTCGCCCTTGCGGGAATTACTGTGGATTGATGACGGATAGCTGACGGTTTTTCCATGAAATCCAACAAAACCTGTACAGGAACCTGTTCAGAGCAAATCACGAAGTTTAGCATCGTAATCTAGATGGTCTCGCCCATCGCACTGCGAATCGATGAAAGGTTAACCGGATTTTTATGCGGTTCAGAGGATGTCACTGGGGTGTCTGCGGTGGCGAAGCAGAGCTCGAAATTATACATCACTGTGCATTTTCACATGTGCGGAAGTGTAGTCAGAAGCATTCTAACTGTCGTCTAATGAGACGGGCCCTACAGTGGCATCGCTGCCCCATTTGCGGTTATTACTGAGGATTGATGACGGATAGCTGGCGTTGTTTCAAAGCAATCCCATCAAAACCTGTACAGGAACCTGTTCAGAGCAAATCACGAAGTTTAGCATCGTAATCTAGACGGTCTCGCCCATCGCGCTGCGAATCGATGAAAGGTTAACCGGATTTTTATGCGGTTCAGAGGATGATGTCTCTGGGGTCTTGCCGTGGCGGAGTGGCGCTCGAAGGTATACATCACTGCGCATTTTTACATGTGCGGAAGTGTAGTTAGATGCAGTGTACCTGTCGTCTAATGAGACAGGCCCTGCAGTGGCATCGCTGCCCTATTTGTGGGTATTACTGTGGACTGATGATGGATTGCTAACGGTGTTTCCAAGAAATCCCAATAAAACATGTACAGGAACCTGTTCAGAGCAAAGCTCGAATTTTTAGCATCGTACTCTAGACGGTCTCGCCCATCCCACTGGGCATCAATGAAAGGTTAACCTAAGTTTTATGCGATTCAGAGGATGTCACTGGGGTGTCTGCCGTGGCGAAGCAGAGCTCGAAGGTATACATCACTGTGCATTTTCACATGTGCGGAGGTGTAGTTAGATGCAGTTTAACTGTCGTATAATAAGACAGGCCCTGCAGTGGCATCGCTGCCCCATTTGCGGTTATTACTGAGGATTGATGACGGATAGCTGGCGTTGTTTTCAAGCAATCACAACAAAACCTGTACAGGAAGCTGTTCAGAGCAAAGCTAGAAGTTCAGCATCGTACTCTAGACGGTCTCGCCCATCGCGCTGCGAATCGATGAAAGGTTAACCGGATTTTTATGCGGTTCAGAGGATGATGTCTCTCGGGTCTTGCCGTGGCGGAGTGGCGCTCGAAGGTATACATCACTGCGCGTTTTTACATGTGCGGAAGTGTAGTTAGATGCAGTGTACCTGTCGTCTAATGAGACAGGCCCTGCAGTGGCATCGCTGCCCTATTTGTGGGTATTACTGTGGACTGATGATGGATTGCTAACGGTGTTTCCAAGAAATCCCAATAAAACATGTACAGGAACCTGTTCAGAGCAAAGCTCTAATTTTTAGCATCGTACTCAAGACGGTCTCGCCCATCGCACTGGGAGTCGATGAAAGGTTAACCGAAGTTTTAAGCGGATCAGACGATGTCACAGGGGTCTCTGCCGTGGCGAAGTAGAGCTCGAAGGTATACATCACTGCGCATTTTTACATGTGCGGTAGTGTAGTTAGATGCAGTGTAACTGTCGTTTAATGAGACAGGCCAAGCAGTTGCATCGCTGTCCCCCTTGCGGGTATTACTGTCGATTGATGACGGATAGCAAACGGTGTTTCCAAGAAATCCCAATAAAACGTGTACAGGAACCTGTTCAGAGCAAAGCTCGAATTTTTAGCATCGTACTCTAGACGGTCTCGCCCATCCCACTGGGCATCAATGAAAGGTTAACCGAACTTTTATGCGATTCAGAGGATGTCACTGTGGTGTCTGCAGTGGCGAAGTAGAGCTCGAAGGTATACATCACTGTGCATTTTCACATGTGCGGAAGTGTAGTCAGAAGCAGTCTAACTGTCGTCTAATGAGACAGGCCCTGCAGTGGCATCGCTGCACCATTTGCGGGTATTACTGAGGATTGATGACAGATAGCTTGCGTTGTATCCTAGCAATGACAACAAAACCTGTACAGGAAGTTGTTCAGAGCAAAACTCGAAGTTCAGCATCGTAATCTAGACGGTCTCGCCCATCGCACTGCGAATCGATGAAAGGTTAACCGGATTTTTATGGGGTTCAGAGGATGTCACTGCGCTGTCTGCCGTGGCGAAGTAGAGCTTGAAGGTATACATCACTGCGCATTTTTACATGTTCGGAAGTGCAGTTAGATGCATTGTAACTGTCGTCCATTGAGACAGGCCCTACAGTGGCATCGCTGCCCCATTTGCGGTTATTACTGAGGATTGATGACGGATAACTGGCGTTGTTTCCAAGCAATCACAACTAAACCTGTACAGAAACCTGTTCAGAGCAAAGCTCGAATTTTTAGCATCGTACACAAGACGCTCTCGCCCATCGCACTGGGAATCGATGAGAGGTTAACCGGATTTTTATGCGGTTCAGAGGATGATGTCTCTCGGGTCTTGCCGTGGCGGAGTGGCGCTCGAAGGTATACATCACTGCGCATTTTTACATGTGCGGAAGTGTAGTTAGATGCAGTGTACCTGTCGTCTAATGAGACAGGCCCTGGAGTGGCATCGCTGCACTATTTGTGGGTATTACTGTGGACTGATGATGGATTGCTAACGGTGTTTCCAAGAAATCCCAATAAAACATGTACAGGAACCGGTTCAGAGCAAAGCTCTAATTTTTAGCATCGTACTCAAGACGGTCTCGCCCATCGCACTGGGAGTCGATGAAAGGTTAACCGAAGTTTTAAGCGGATCAGACGATGTCACAGGGGTCTCTGCCGTGGCGAAGTAGAGCTCGAAGGTATACATCACTGCGCATTCTTAAATGTGCGGATGTGTAGTCAGATGCAGTGTAAATGTCGTCTAATGAGACAGTCCCAGCAGTTGCATCGCTATCCCCCTTGCGGGTATTACTGTGGATTGATGACGGATAGCTAACGGTGTTTCCAAGAAATCCCAATAAAACGTGTACAGGAACCTGTTCAGAGCAAAGCTCGAATTTTTAGCATCGTACTCTAGACGGTCTCGCCCATCCCACTGGGCATCAATGAAAGGTTAACCGAAGTTTTATGCGGTTCAGAGGATGTCACTGGGGTGTCTGCCGTGGCGAAGCAGAGCTCGAAATTATACATCACTGTGCATTTTCACATGTGCGGAAGTATAGTCAGAAGCATTCTAACTGTCGTCTAATGAGACAGGCCCTGCAGTGGCATCACTGCCCCATTTGCGGGTATTACTGAGGATTCATGACAGATAGCTTGCGTTGTTTCCTAGAAATCACAACAAAACCTGTACAGGAACCTGTTCAGAGCAAAGCTCGAAGTTCAGCATCGTACTCTAGACGGTATCGCCCATCGCACTGCGAATCGATGAAAGGTTAACCGTATTTTTATGCGGTTCAGAGGATGTCACTGGGGTGTCTGCCGTGGCGAAGTAGAGCTCGAATGTATACATCACTGCGCATTTTTACATGTGCGGTAGTGTAGTTAGATGCAGTTTAACTGTCGTATAATAAGACAGGCCCAGCAGTTGCATCGCTGTCCCCCTTGCGGGTATTACTGTGGATTGATGACGGATAGCAAACGGTGTTTCCAAGAAATCCCAATAAAACGTGTACAGGAACCTGTTCAGAGCAAAGCTCGAATTTTGATCATCGTACTCTAGACGGTCTCGCCCATCCCACTGGGCATCAATGAAAGGTTAACCGAAGTTTTATGCGGTTCAGAGGATGTCACTGGGGTGTCTGCCGTGGCGAAGCAGAGCTCGAAGGTATACATCACTGTGCATTTTCACATGTGCGGAAGTGTAGTCAGAAGCATTCTAACTGTCGTCTAATGAGACAGGCCCTGCAGTGGCATCACTGCCCCATTTGCGGGTATTACTGAGGATTCATGACAGATAGCTTGCGTTGTTTTCTAGCAATCACAACAAAACCTTTACAGGAACATGTTCAGAGCAAAGCTCGAAATTCAGCATCGTACTCTAGACGGTATCGCCCATCGCACTGCGAATCGATGAAAGGTTAACCGGATTTTTATGCGGTTCAGAGGATGTCACTGGGGTGTCCGCCGTGGCGAAGTAGAGCTCGAAGCTATACATCACTGCGCATTTTTACATGTGCGGTAGTGTAGTTAGATGCAGTTTGACTGTCGTATAATAAGACAGGCCCTGCAGTGGCATTGCTGTCCCCCTTGCGGGAATTACTGTGGATTGATGACGGATAGCTGACGGTTTTTCCAAGAAATCCAACAAAACCTGTACAGGAACCTGTTCAGAGCAAATCACGAAGTTTAGCATCGTAATCTAGATGGTCTCGCCCATCCCACTGCGAATCGATGAAAGGTTAACCGGATTTTTATGCGGTTCAGAGGATGTCACTCGGTGTCTGCGGTGGCGAAGCAGAGCTCGAAATTATACATCACTGTGCATTTTCACATGTGCGGAAGTGTAGTCAGAAGCATTCTAACTGTCGTCTAATGAGACGGGCCCTACAGTGGCATCGCTGCCCCATTTGCGGTTATTACTGAGGATTGATGACGGATAGCTGGCGTTGTTTCAAAGCAATCCCATCAAAACCTGTACAGGAACCTGTTCAAAGCAAATCACGAAGTTTAGCATCGTAATCTAGACGGTCTCGCCCATCGCGCTGCGAATCGATGAAAGGTTAACCGGATTTTTATGCGGTTCAGAGGATGATGTCTCTGGGGTCTTGCCGTGGCGGAGTGGCGCTCGAAGGTATACATCACTGCGCATTTTTACATGTGCGGAAGTGTAGTTAGATGCAGTGTACCTGTCGTCTAATGAGACAGGCCCTGCAGTGGCATCGCTGCCCTATTTGTGGGTATTACTGTGGACTGAGGATGGATTTCTAACGGTGTTTCCAAGAAATCCCAATAAAACATGTACAGGAACCTGTTCAGAGCAAAGCTCGAATTTTTATCATCGTACTCTAGACGGTCTCGCCCATCCCACTGGGCATCAATGAAAGGTTAACCTAAGTTTTATGCGATTCAGAGGATGTCACTGGGGTGTCTGCCGTGGCGAAGCAGAGCTCTAAGGTATACATCACTGTGCATTTTCACATGTGCGGAAGTGTAGTCAGAAGCAGTCTAACATGGTAAAAGAATGCAGCGCGAAAAAAACAAGGACGAACAGAAGTGGACAGGACAGGGCGCTGACTACCAACACATTTATTCAGAAAGATGAGCAGCTTATATAACGCAGTCCAACACCCACGTGACCAAGAAAATAGCAAACGCGTTCAACTATCTAATACAAAAAAAACAAAACGAAGTACACAATATCAAAGTGATACATATCTGGGTAACGCAAAGTCAGCCAAGAACCGATAAAACCGAGAGGACCACGACGAACCGTAAGGTGCACGCATGGAAAATGAACAGTCAGCGACCTTTGCCGCCAATGCAGCACGAGGCAAAACGAAGACGACAATAACAAAATAGTCAACGAACAATAAGTAAAAGTCGAAGCTAAAAGCAGGGTCGGGGCCAAACGCATAACAAAACAATACAAAACGCAACGCAAAAGCTGAGTCAACCGTTCACAGTCAAACTGAGTCAAAAAATTTGAAAGTTCTCTAGAACAAGAATTAAAAGCAGACGTGAATAAAAAAGACGTGTTTATAGTGGGCCTAGAAAACTGGACTCCTTGTCTGTAAGTAAAATTGAAGGCGTGCTGACGCACTTGTCTCCAGCTTTGGCTATCATCCTTGCCTCAATGATGACCCTTTCATTTTCTGTCCGTGCCCGTGCTCTGACAATCGTGCGCGTGTAACATGGTTCGCAGCCTTTGCAAGACTTGCAATGGTCGTCCAGGTGCCCGCCGCTTTTGTTACGGACCCTACGGCGGTGTTCAAACAATCTCTCGTTGAGACACCTGCCGGTTTGCCCAATATACACGCGTCCACACTTCAAGGGAATCTCGTAAATGACACAAGTAGCACAATGTGTGAGTGGTTCTACATGTCTAATAGGGCAAACCTTTTTCTTTTGTTTGTCAGCAGTGTACACACTCGTGACAATTTGCACGGGGCTGAGAAGACAAGGTTTACGTTGTTTCTTTTTGCAACCTTCTTTAAATTGTGAGACAACTTGTGAAGATACGGGATGACGGCGAAAGGAGGTCGTTTGGCCTGTTCTAGTTTGCCTGCGTCTTTGCCTTGCACTTTCAATTTCTGGAGAAGAGTCTCTGAAACGCTACTCACTAGTGTTGGTGAGTAGCCAGCACTGTAAAGACGTTGGACTTGGTTGTTAACACTGCTCTGCATCGTATGGGGACAGCTTTTTGTGAGCGCTGCCTGGATGGCAGAAGAAACAATGCCTCGCTTGATCAATTTCGAGTGAGCGCTGTCATGCGGAAGAAGACCTTTCTTAGAGCGAGGGTTGTACGTCCAACAGAGGTGGGTTTGTTCAAAACTAAAAAGTACGTCCAAAAACTGAACATCCTTGCCTCTCGGCGGTTCACAGGTAAAGTTCAGACCCCCAAAATGGGACTTGAAAAGGGCGACAATTTCAAGAATGACACGCTCCAACGAACCAGGTGGGCAACTTCTGAGGACGATCATAAAATCATCCACATACCGGAAGACCGAATGGACCACTTCACCCGGGAGAACCTGGCTAATGCGCTTATCGGCTGCCGCCAGGTAGATATCACACAGGACTGGCGCGATTGATGACCCGATGCATACGCCATTCTTTTGCACGAAGTACTGACCGCTGTACTGAACAACAGTAGATTCAAGGTAGAACTGAAGAAGGCGAAGGAAATTGTCGCTGCTCACACCCGAGCTGTTCTGGAAACGCACTTCACCCGACTGTTGGATCACGTCGCGCACCGCTGCGTATAGACCACCGTGCGGAACGGAATAAAACAAGTCTTCAACGTCAATTGTAAAGCCAGTCGTAGCGTCTGAACTGCCTTTGAATCGCTGTAACACCTCTGACGAGTTCCTACCTCGTCAGAGGTGGCCTACCTTTAGTTGACCCTTTTCTGGTAAGGAACTCGTCAGAGGTGTTACAGCGATTCAAAGGCAGTTCAGACGCTACGACTGGCTTTACAATTGACGTTGAAGACTTGTTTTATTCCGTCCCGCACGGTGGTCTATACGCAGCGGTGCGCGACGTGATCAGTCGGGTGAAGTGCGTTTCCAGAACAGCTCGGGTGTGAGCAGCGACAATTTCCTTCGCCTTCTTCAGTTCTACCTTGAATCTACTGTTGTTCAGTACAGCGGTCAGTACTTCGTGCAAAAGAATGGCGTATGCATCGGGTCATCAATCGCGCCAGTCCTGTGTGATATCTACCTGGCGGCAGCCGATAAGCGCATTAGCCAGGTTCTCCCGGGTGAAGTGGTTCATTCGGTCTTCCGGTATGTGGATGATTTTATGATCGTCCTCAGAAGTTGCCCACCTGGTTCGTTGGAGCGTGTCATTCTTGAAATTGTCGCCCTTTTCAAGTCCCATTTTGGGGGTCTGAACTTTACCTGTGAACCGCCGAGAGGCAAGGATGTTCAGTTTTTGGACGTACTTTTTAGTTTTGAACAAACCCTCCTCTGTTGGACGTACAACCCTCGCTCTAAGAAAGGTCTTCTTCCGCATGACAGCGCTCACTCGAAATTGATCAAGCGAGGCATTGTTTCTTCTGCCATCCAGGCAGCGCTCACAAAAAGCTGTCCCCATACGATGCAGAGCAGTGTTAACAACCAAGTCCAACGTCTTTAAAGTGCTGGCTACTCACCAACACTAGTGAGTAGCGTTTCAGAGACTCTTCTCCAGAAATTGAAAGTGCAAGGCAAAGACGCAGGCAAACTAGAACAGGCCAAACGACCTCCTTTGGCCGTCATCCCGTATCTTCACAAGTTGTCTCACAATTTAAAGAAGGTTGCAAAAAGAAACAACGTAAACCTTGTCTTCTCAGCCCCGTGCAAATTGTCACGAGTGTGTACACTGCTGACAAAGCAAAAGAAAAAGGTTTGCCCTATTAGACATGTAGAACCACTCACACATTGTGCTACTTGTGTCATTTACGAGATTCCCTTGAAGTGTGGACGCGTGTATATTGGGCAAACCGGCAGGTGTCTCAACGAGAGATTGTTTGAACACCGCCGTAGGGTCCGTAACAAAAGCGGCGGGCACCTGGACGACCATTGCAAGTCTCGCAAAGGCTGCAAACCATGTTACACGCGCACGGTTGTCAGAGCACGGGCGCGGACAGAAAATGAAAGGGTCATCATTGAGGCAAGGATGATAGCCAAAGCTGGAGACAAGTGCGTCAGCACGCCTTCAATTTTACTTACAGAGAAGGAGTCCAGTTTTCTAGGCCCACTATAAACACGTCTTTTTTATTCACGTCTGCTTTTAATTCTTGTTCTAGAGAACTTTCAACTTTTTTGACTCAGTTTGACTGTGAACGGTTGACTCAGCTTTTGCGTTGCGTTTTGTATTGTTCTGTTATGCGTTTGGCCCCGACCCTGCTTTTAGCTTCGAATTTTACTTATTGTTCGGTGACTATTTTGTAATTGTCGTCTTCGTTTTGCCTCGTGCTGCATTGGCGGCAAAGGTCGCTGACTGTTCATTTTCCATGCGTGCACCTTACGGTTCGTCGTGGTCCTCTCGGTTTTATCGGTTCTTGGCTGACTTTGCGTTACCCAGATATGTATCACTTTGATATTGTGTACTTCGTTTTGTTTTTTTGTATTAGATAGTTGAACGCGTTTGCTATTTTCTTGGCCACGTGGGTGTTGGACTGCGTTATATAAGCTGCTCATCTTTCTGAATAAATGTGTTGCTAGTCAGCGCCCTGTCCTGTCCACTTCTGTTCGTCCTTGTTTTTTTCGCGCTGCATTCTTTTACCATGTTCACTGACCAACAAGCCCAAACAGCCGCTTTAGTTCAGCAGTCTAACTGTCGTCTAATGAGACAGGCCCTGCAGTGGCATCGCTGCACCATTTGCGGGTATTACTGAGGATTGATGACAGATAGCTTGCGTTGTTTCCTAGCAATCACAACAAAACCTGTACAGGAAGCTGTTCAGAGCAAAGCTCGAAGTTCAGCATCGTAATCCAGACGGTCTCGCCCATCGCACTGCGAATCGATGAAAGGTTAACCGGATTTTTATGGGGTTCTGAGGATGAAACTGGGGTGTCTGCCGTGTCGAAGTAGAGCTTGAAGGTATACATCACTGCGCATTTTTACATGTGCGGTAGTGTAGTTAGATGCAGTGTAACTGTCGTCTAATGAGACAGGCCAAGCGGTTGCATCGCTGTCCCCCTTGCGGGTATTACTGTCGATTGATGACGGATAGCAAACGGTGTTTCCAAGAAATCCCAATAAAACGTGTACAGGAACCTGTTCAGAGCAAAGCTCGAATTTTGAGCATCGTACTCTAGACGGTCTCGCCCATCCCTCTGGGCATCAATGAAAGGTTAACCGAAGTTTTATGCGGTTCAGAGGATGTCACTGGGGTGTCTGCGTGGCGAAGCAGAGCTCGAAGGTATACATCACTGTGCATTTTCACATGTGCGGAACTGTAGTCAGAAGCATTCTAACTGTCGTCCAATGAGACAGGCCCTGCAATGGCATCACTGCCCCATTTGCGGGTATTACTGAGGATTCATGACAGATAGCTTGCGTTGGTTCCTAGCAATCACAACAAAACCTGTACAGGAACCTGTTCAGAGCAAAGCTCGAAGTTCAGCATCGCACTCTAGACGGTCTCGCCCATCGCACTGCGAATCGATGAAAGGTTAACCGGATTTTTATGCGGTTCAGAGGATGTCACTGGGGTGTCTGCCGTGGCGTAGTAGAGCTCGAAGGTATACATCACTGCGCATTTTTACATGTGCGGTAGTGTAGTTAGATGCAGTTTAACTGTCGTATAATAAGACAGGCCCTGCAGTGGAATCGCTGCCCCATTTGCGGTTATTACTGAGGATTGATGACGGATAGCTGGCGTTGTTTTCAAGCAATCACAACAAAACCTGTACAGGAAGCTGTTCAGAGCAAAGCTCGAAGTTTAGCATCATAATCTAGACGGTCTCGCCCATCGCGCTGCGAATCGATGAAAGGTTAACCGGATTTTTATGCGGTTCAGAGGATGATGTCTCTCGGGTCTTGCCGTGGCGGAGTGGCGCTCGAAGGTATACATCACTGCGCATTTTTGCATGTGCGGAAGCGTAGTTAGATGCAGTGTACCTGTCGTCTAATGAGACAGGCCCTGCAGTGGCATCGCTGCCCTATTTGTGGGTATTACTGTGGACTGATGATGGATTGCTAACGGTGTTTCCAAGAAATCCCAATAAAAAATGTACAGGAACCGGTTCAGAGCAAAGCTCGAATTTTTAGCATCGTACTCTAGACGGTCTCGCCCATCCCACTGGGCATCAATGAAAGGTTAACCGAACTTTTATGCGATTCAGAGGATGTCACTTTGGTGTCTGCCGTGGCGAAGTAGAGCTCGAAGGTATACATCACTGTGCATTTTCACATGTGCGGAAGTGTAGTCAGAAGCAGTCTAACTGTCGTCTAATGAGACAGGCCCTGCAGTGGCATCGCTGCACCATTTGCGGGTATTACTGAGGATTGATGACAGATAGCTTGCGTTGTATCCTAGCAATCACAACAAAACCTGTACAGGAAGCTGTTCAGAGCAAAACTCGAAGTTCAGCATCGTAATCTAGACGGTCTCGCCCATCGCACTGCGAATCGATGAAAGGTTAACCAGATTTTTATGGGGTTCAGAGGATGTCACTGCGGTGTCTGCCGTGGCGAAGTAGAGCTTGAAGGTATACATCACTGCGCATTTTTAAATGTGCGTTAGTGTAGTTAGATGCAGTGTAACTGTCGTCTAATGAGACAGGCCCTACAGTGGCATCGCTGCCCCATTTGCGGTTATTACTGAGGATTCATCACGGATAGCTGGCGTTGTTTCCAAGCAATCACAGCTAAACCTGTACAGAAACCTGTTCAGAGCAAAGCTCGAATTTTTAGCATCGTACACTAGACGGTCTCGCCCATCGCACTGCGAATCGATGAAAGGTCAACCGGAGTTTTATGCGGTTCAGAGGATGTCACTAGGGTCTCTGCTGTCTCGAAGTAGAGCTCGAAGGTATACATCACTGCCCTTTTTCACATGTGCGGAAGTGTAGTCAGATGCAGTCTAACTCTTGTCTAATGAGACAGGCACTGCAGTGGCATTGCTGCCCCATTCGTGGGTATTACGGTTGACTGATGACAGATAGCTAACGGTGTTTCCAAGATACACCAACAAAACATGTACAGGAACCTTTTCAGAACAAAGCTAGAATTTTTAGCATCCATCTCAAGACGGTCTCGCCCATCGCACTGGAAATCGATGAAATGTTATCCGGAGTTTTATGCGGTTCAGAGGATGACGTCACTAGGGTCTCTGCCGTGGCGAAGTAGAGCTCGAAGGTATACATCACAGCGCATTTTCACATGTGCGGAAGTGCAGTCAGATGCAGTCTAACTGTCACCTAATAAAACAGGCCCTGCAGTAGCACCGCTGCCCTATTTGTGGGTATTACTGTGGATTAATGATGGATTGCTAACGGTTTTTCCAAGAAATCCCAATAAAACATGTACAGGAACCTGTTCAGAGCAAAGCTCGAATTTTAGCATCGAACTCTAGACGATCTCGCCCATCGCACTGCGTATCGATGAAAGATTAACCGGATTTTTATGCGGTTCAGAGGATGTCAATGGGGTGTCTGCCGTGGCGAAGTAGAGTTCGAAGGTATACATCATTGCGCATTTTTACATGTGCGGTAGTGTAGTTAGATGCAGTGTAACTGTCGTCTAATGAGACAGGCTCTGCAGTGGCATCGCTGTCCCCCTTGCGGTAATTACGGTGTATTGATGACAGATAGCTAACGGCGTTTCCAAGAAATCCAACAAAACCTGCACAGGGACCTGCTCAGAGCAAAGCACGAAGTCTAGCATCGTACTCTATACGGTCTCGCCCATCGCACTGCGAATCGATGAAAGGTCAACCGGAATATTATGCGGTTCAGAGGATAATGTCACTGGGGTCTTCCCGTGGCGGAGTGGAGCTCGAAGGTATACATCACTGCGTATTTTTACATGTGCGGAAGTGTAGTTAGCCGCATTGTAACTGTCGTCTAATGAGACAGGCCCTGCAGTGGCATCGCTGCCCTATTTGCAGTTATAACTGAGGATTCATGACGGATAGCTGGCGTTGTTTCCAAGCAATCACAAGTTAACCTGTACAGAAACCTGTTCAGAGCAAACCTCGAATTTTTAGCATCGTACACTAGAAGTTCTCGCCCATCGCACTGGGAATCGATGAAAGGTTAACCGGAGTTTTATGCGGTTGAGATGATGTCACTGGGGTCTCTGCCGTGGCGAAGTAGAGTTCGAAGATATACATCACTGCGCATTTTTACATGTGCGGAAGTGTAGATAGATGAAGTGTGGATGTCGTCTAATGAGACATTGCCTGCAGTAGCATCGCTGTCCCCCTTGAGGGTATTACTGTGGATTGATGACGGATAGCTAACGATGTTTCCAAGCAATCCCATCAAAACCTGTACAGGAACCTGTTCAGAGCAAATCAGAAGTTTAGCATCGTACTCTAGACGGTCTCGCCCATCGCGCTGCGAATCAATGAAAGGTTAACCGGATTTTTATGCGGTTCAGAGGATGATGTCTCTGGGGTCTTGCCGTGGCGGAGTAGAGCTCGAAGGTATACATCGCTGCGCATTTTTACATGTGCGGTAGTGTAGATAGGTGCAGTGTAACTGTCGTCTAATGAGAAAGGCCCTGCAGTGGCTTTGCTGTCCCCCTTGTGGGAATTACAGTGTATTGATGACGGATAGCTAACGGTGTTTCCAAGAAATCCAACAAAACCTGCACAGGGATCTGTTCAGAGCAAAGCACGAAGTCTAGCATCGTACTCAATACGGTCTCGCCCATCGCACTGCGAATCGATGAAAGGTCAACCGGAGTTTTATGCGGTTCAGAGGATGTCACTAGGGTCTCTGCTGTCTCGAAGTAGAGCTCGAAGGTATACATCACTGCCCTTTTTCACATGTGCGGAAGTGTAGTCAGATGCAGTCTAACTCTTGTCTAATGAGACAGGCACTGCAGTGGCATTGCTGCCCCATTCGTGGGTATTACGGTTGACTGATGACAGATAGCTAATGGTGTTTCCAAGATACACCAACAAAACATGTACAGGAACCTTTTCAGAACAAAGCTAGAATTTTTAGCATCCTTCTCAAGACGGTCTCGCCCATCGCACTGGAAATCGATGAAATGTTATCCGGAGTTTTATGCGGTTCAGAGGATGACGTCACTAGGGTCTCTGCCGTGGCGAAGTAGAGCTCGAAGGTATACATCACAGCGCATTTCCACATGTGCGGAAGTGCAGTCAGATGCAGTCTAACTGTCACCTAATAAAACAGGCCCTGCAGTAGCACCGCTGCCCTATTTGTGGGTATTACTGTGGATTAATGATGGATAGCTAACGGTTTTTCCAAGAAATCCCAATAAAACATGTACAGGAACCTGTTCAGAGCAAAGCTCGAATTTTAGCATCGAACTCTAGACGGTCTCGCCCATCGCACTGCGAATCGATGAAAGATTAACCGGATTTTTATGCGGTTCAGAGGATGTCAATGGGGTGTCTGCCGTGGCGAAGTAGAGTTCGAAGGTATACATCATTGCGCATTTTTACATGTGCGGTAGTGTAGTTAGATGCAGTGTAACTGTAGTCTAATGAGACAGGCTCTGCAGTGGCATCGCTGTCCCCCTTGCGGTAATTACGGTGTATTGATGACAGATAGCTAACGGCGTTTCCAAGAAATCCAACAAAACCTGCACAGGGACCTGCTCAGAGCAAAGCACGAAGTCTAGCATCGTACTCTATACGGTCTCGCCCATCGCACTGCGAATCGATGAAAGGTCAACCGGAATATTATGCGGTTCAGAGGATAATGTCACTGGGGTCTTCCCGTGGCGGAGTGGAGCTCGAAGGTATACATCACTGCGTATTTTTACATGTGCGGAAGTGTAGTTAGACGCATTGTAACTGTCGTCTAATGAGACAGGCCCTGCAGTGGCATCGCTGCCCTATTTGCAGTTATAACTGAGGATTCATGACGGATAGCTGGCGTTGTTTCCAAGCAATCACAAGTTAACCTGTACAGAAACCTGTTCAGAGCAAACCTCGAATTTTTAGCATCGTACACTAGACGGTCTCGCCCATCGCACTGGGAATCGATGAAAGGTTAACCGGAGTTTTATGCGGTTGAGATGATGTCACTGGGGTCTCTGCCGTGGCGAAGTAGAGTTCGAAGATATACATCACTGCGCATTTTTACATGTGCGGAAGTGTAGTTAGATGAAGTGTGCATGTCGTCTAATGAGACATTGCCTGCAGTAGCATCGCTGTCCCCCTTGAGGGTATTACTGTGGATTGATGACGGATAGCTAACGATGTTTCCAAGCAATCCCATCAAAACCTGTACAGGAACCTGTTCAGAGCAAATCAGAAGTTTAGCATCGTACTCTAGACGGTCTCGCCCATCGCGCTGCGAATCAATGAAAGGTTAATCGGATTTTTATGCGGTTCAGAGGATGATGTCTCTGGGGTCTTGCCGTGGCGGAGTAGAGCTCGAAGGTATACATCGCAGCCCATTTTTACATGTGCGGTAGTGTAGATAGGTGCAGTGTAACTGTCGTCTAATGAGACAGGCCCTGCAGTGGCTTTGCTGTCCCCCTTGTGGGAATTACAGTGTATTGATGACGGATAGCTAACGGTGTTTCCAAGAAATCCAACAAAACCTGCACAGGGACCTGTTCAGAGCAAAGCACGAAGTATAGCATCGTACTCAATACGGCCTCGCCCATCGCACTGCGAATCGATGAAAGGTCAACCGGAGTTTTATGCGGTTCAGAGGATGTCGCTAGGGTCTCTGCTGTCTCGAAGTAGAGCTCGAAGGTATACATCACTGCCCTTTTTCACATGTGCGGAAGTGTAGTCAGATGCAGTCTAACTCTTGTCTAATGAGACAGGCCCTGCAGTGGCATTGCTGCCCCATTCGTGGGTATTACGGTTGACTGATGACAGATAGCTAACGGTGTTTCCAAGATACACCAACAAAACATGTACAGGAACCTTTTCAGAACAAAGCTAGAATTTTTAGCATCCTTCTCAAGACGGTCTCGCCCATCGCACTGGAAATCGATGAAATGTTATCCGGAGTTTTATGCGGTTCAGAGGATGACGTCACTAGGGTCTCTGCCGTGGCGAAGTAGAGCTCGAAGGTATACATCACAGCGCATTTTCACATGTGCGGAAGTGCAGTCAGATGCAGTCTAACTGTCACCTAATAAAACAGGCCCTGCAGTAGCACCGCTGCCCTATTTGTGGGTATTACTGTGGATTAATGATGGATAGCTAACGGTTTTTCCAAGAAATCCCAATAAAACATGTACAGGAACCTGTTCAGAGCAAAGCTCGAATTTTAGCATCGAACTCTAGACGGTCTCGCCCATCGCACTGCGAATCGATGAAAGATTAACCGGATTTTTATGCGGTTCAGAGGATGTCAATGGGGTGTCTGCCGTGGCGAAGTAGAGTTCGAAGGTATACATCATTGCGCATTTTTACATGTGCGGTAGTGTAGTTAGATGCAGTGTAACTGTCGTCTAATGAGACAGGCTCTGCAGTGGCATCGCTGTCCCCCTTGCGGTAATTACGGTGTATTGATGACAGATAGCTAACGGCGTTTCCAAGAAATCCAACAAAACCTGCACAGGAACCTGCTCAGAGCAAAGCTCGAAGTCTAGCATCGTACTCTATACGGTCTCGCCCATCGCACTGCGAATCGATGAAAGGTCAACCGGAATATTATGCGGTTCAGAGGATAATGTCACTGGGGTCTTCCCGTGGCGGAGTGGAGCTCGAAGGTATACATCACTGCGTATTTCTACATGTGCGGAAGTGTAGTTAGACGCATTGTAACTGTCGTCTAATGAGACAGGCCCTGCAGTGGCATCGCTGCCCTATTTGCAGTTATAACTGAGGATTCATGACGGATAGCTGGCGTTGTTTCCAAGCAATCACAAGTTACCCTGTACAGAAACCTGTTCAGAGCAAACCTCGAATTTTTAGCATCGTACACTAGACGGTCTCGCCCATCGCACTGGGAATCGATGAAAGGTTAACCGGAGTTTTATGCGGTTGAGATGATGTCACTGGGGTCTCTGCCGTGGCGAAGTAGAGTTCGAAGATATACATCACTGCGCATTTTTACATGTGCGGAAGTGTAGTTAGATGAAGTGTGCATGTCGTCTAATGAGACATTGCCTGCAGTAGCATCGCTGTCCCCCTTGAGGGTATTACTGTGGATTGATGACGGATAGCTAACGATGTTTCCAAGCAATCCCATCAAAACCTGTACAGGAACCTGTTCAGAGCAAATCAGAAGTTTAGCATCGTACTCTAGACGGTCTCGCCCATCGCGCTGCGAATCAATGAAAGGTTAATCGGATTTTTATGCGGTTCAGAGGATGATGTCTCTGGGGTCTTGCCGTGGCGGAGTAGAGCTCGAAGGTATACATCGCAGCCCATTTTTACATGTGCGGTAGTGTAGATAGGTGCAGTGTAACTGTCGTCTAATGAGACAGGCCCTGCAGTGGCTTTGCTGTCCCCCTTGTGGGAATTACAGTGTATTGATGACGGATAGCTAACGGTGTTTCCAAGAAATCCAACAAAACCTGCACAGGGACCTGTTCAGAGCAAAGCACGAAGTCTAGCATCGTACTCAATACGGCCTCGCCCATCGCACTGCGAATCGATGAAAGGTCAACCGGAGTTTTATGCGGTTCAGAGGATGTCACTAGGGTCTCTGCTGTCTCGAAGTAGAGCTCGAAGGTATACATCACTGCCCTTTTTCACATGTGCGGAAGTGTAGTCAGATGCAGTCTAACTCTTGTCTAATGAGACAGGCCCTGCAGTGGCATTGCTGCCCCATTCGTGGGTATTACGGTTGACTGATGACAGATAGCTAACGGTGTTTCCAAGATACACCAACAAAACATGTACAGGAACCTTTTCAGAACAAAGCTAGAATTTTTAGCATCCTTCTCAAGACGGTCTCGCCCATCGCACTGGAAATCGATGAAATGTTATCCGGAGTTTTATGCGGTTCAGAGGATGACGTCACTAGGGTCTCTGCCGTGGCGAAGTAGAGCTCGAAGGTATACATCACAGCGCATTTTCACATGTGCGGAAGTGCAGTCAGATGCAGTCTAACTGTCACCTAATAAAACAGGCCCTGCAGTAGCACCGCTGCCCTATTTGTGGGTATTACTGTGGATTAATGATGGATAGCTAACGGTTTTTCCAAGAAATCCCAATAAAACATGTACAGGAACCTGTTCAGAGCAAAGCTCGAATTTTAGCATCGAACACTAGACGGTCTCGCCCATCGCACTGCGAATCGATGAAAGATTAACCGGATTTTTATGCGGTTCAGAGGATGTCAATGGGGTGTCTGCCGTGGCGAAGTAGAGTTCGAAGGTATACATCATTGCGCATTTTTACATGTGCGGTAGTGTAGTTAGATGCAGTGTAACTGTCGTCTAATGAGACAGGCTCTGCAGTGGCATCGCTGTCCCCCTTGCGGTAATTACGGTGTATTGATGACAGATAGCTAACGGCGTTTCCAAGAAATCCAACAAAACCTGCACAGGAACCTGCTCAGAGCAAAGCTCGAAGTCTAGCATCGTACTCTATACGGTCTCGCCCATCGCACTGCGAATCGATGAAAGGTCAACCGGAATATTATGCGGTTCAGAGGATAATGTCACTGGGGTCTTCCCGTGGCGGAGTGGAGCTCGAAGGTATACATCACTGCGTATTTTTACATGTGCGGAAGTGTAGTTAGACGCATTGTAACTGTCGTCTAATGAGACAGGCCCTGCAGTGGCATCGCTGCCCTATTTGCAGTTATAACTGAGGATTCATGACGGATAGCTGGCGTTGTTTCCAAGCAATCACAAGTTACCCTGTACAGAAACCTGTTCAGAGCAAACCTCGAATTTTTAGCATCGTACACTAGACGGTCTCGCCCATCGCACTGGGAATCGATGAAAGGTTAACCGGAGTTTTATGCGGTTGAGATGATGTCACTGGGGTCTCTGCCGTGGCGAAGTAGAGTTCGAAGATATACATCACTGCGCATTTTTACATGTGCGGAAGTGTAGTTAGATGCAGTGTACCTGTCGTGTAATGAGACAGGCCCTGCAGTGGCATCTCTGCCCTATTTGTGGGTATTACCGTGGATTGATGACGGATAGCTAACGGTGTTTCCAAGAAATCCCAATAAAACGTGTACAGGAACCTGTTCAGAGCAATGCTCGAATTTTTGGCATCGTAGTCTAGACGGACTCGCCCATCGCACTGGGAATCGATGAAAGCTAAACCGGAATTTTATGCGGTTCAGAGGATGATGTCACTGGGGTCTTGCCGTTGCGGAGTGGAGCTCGAAGGTATACATCACTGCGCATTTTTACATGTGCGGAAGTGTAGTTAGATGCGTGGCTTTTTGGGCTTGTTGGTACATAGTTCCAATACACTGTAGCGCAGCAAAAGACGAGGACACAAGAGACGAGAGACGAACAACACGAGCGCTAACTTCCAAAAACTTTATTCTCCTGAAGCATCACATTTATACACCAGAAAAGAGCAATCACACGTGCGAACAGTATCGATTTCTTAGAAAAATTAGCTTTATCTGAGAGGAGAATGGAAGGTGTGCTTACACACGAGCATCCTGACCTATTTATCTTTTCGGCTTCAATGGTTTCGCGCGTTAACCTTTCTCTACTTTTTCCTATTACAAGACTTTTATCAAAGAAAGGCTTAAAGGGTTTTGACTTGCATGCCAGAATGTGGTCAACCAGCGATCCGCCTTGCCCGTTTCTGACGTTGCGAGCGTGTTCCATTAGGCGCTCGTTCAGACATCTCCCCGTCTGGCCGATATAGTGTTTCCCGCGTGACAAGGGAATTTGATATACAACACCTTCATCGCACGTGACGTAGGGCTTCTGGTGCCTAGTTGCGCATCCGCGCGCTTTGTTGGTGTTGGTTTTCCCCAGTTTGCACAACGTTGCAAGTTTTTTCGGCGCCGAGAACACGACGGTCGCATTCGCTCGTTGACAAATTCTTCTTAAATTGCTTGAAATCTTGTGTAGATAAGGTAATACAACAAGGTTCTTCCGTTCACGAGGAACTGGGTTTGGATTACATTGATTTTCTGGTTTCATTCTCTTAACAAGTTTTTCTGCAACAGAAACTTGAACATGGGAGGAGTATCCGGCAGTAGTAAGCCTCTTGGACGGCTCTTGAAAACTATCGGTCTTCATGTGTCAACTACCATGACAGAACATTTTAAACCGCTTGTTTTAACATGCGAATTGCCCATCGATAACTCCATTAGATTTTTAGATATTAGCTTCACCCTTCACGCTCGTCACATATGCTGGGCCTACCAGACGTGATGCAACAAGCCGTTGCTGCCATATCACTCCGCTCATTCAAAACTGATAAAAAGAGGTATTGTCAATTTATGTTTTCGAAATGCTCTCCAGAAATCTTGTCCGCACATGATGACCGATAGTTTTCAAGAGCAGTCCAAGAGGCTTACTAATGCCGGATACCCCTCCCATGTTCAAGTTTCTGTTGCAGAAAAACTTGTTAAGAGAATGAAACCAGAAAATCAATGTAATTCAAACCCAGTTCCTCGTGAACTTAAAACCCTTGTTGTATTACCTTATCTACACAAGATTTCCCACAATTTAAAAAGAATTGGTCAACGAGCGAATGCGACCGTCGTGTTCTCGGCGCCGAAAAATCTTGCAACGTTGTGCAAACTGGGAAAAACCAACACCAACAAAGCGCGCGGATGCGCAACTAGGCACCAGAAGCCCTACGTCACGTGCGATGAAGGTGTTGTATATCAAATTTCCTTGTTATGCGGGAAACACTATATCGGCCAGACGGGGAGATGTCTGAACGAGCGCCTAATGGAACACGCTCGCAACGTCAGAAACGGGCAAGGCGGATCGCTGGTTGACCACATTCTCGCATGCAAGTCAAAACCCTGTAAGCCTTTCTTTGAAAAAAGTCTTGTAATAGGAAAAAGTAGAGAAAGGTGAACGCGCGAAAACATTGAAGCTGAAAAGATAAATAGGTCAGGATGCTCGTGTGTAAGCACACCTTCCATTCTCCTCTCAGATAAAGAGCTCGTTTTTCTAAGAAATCGATACTGTTCGCACGTGTGATTACTGTTTTCTGGGGTATAAATGTGATGCTTCAGGAGAATAAAGTTTGTTGGAAGTTAGCGCTCGTGTTGTTCGTCTCTCGTCTCTTGTGTCCTCGTCATTTTCTGCGCTGCAGTGTACTGGTTAGATGCATTGTAACTGTCGTTTAATGAGACAGGACCTGCTGGCATCGCTGCCCCATTTGCGGTTATTACTGAGGTTTGATGACGGGTAGCTGGCGTTGTTTCCTAGCAATTACAACTAAACCTGTACAGAAACTTGTTCAGAAAAAAGCTCGAATTTTTAGCAACGTACTCAAGACGGTCTCGCCCATCGCACTGGGAATCGATGAAAGGTTAACCGGAGTTTTATGCGGTTCAGACGTTGTCACTGGGGTCTCTGCCGTGGCGAAGTAGATCTCGAAGGTATACATACATCAATGCACATTTTTACTTGTGCGGAAGTGCAGTAAGATGCAGTGTAACTGTCGTGTAATGAGGCAGGCGCTGCAGTGCAATGCTGCACCCCTTGCGGGTATCAATACGGAATGATGACGGATAGCTGGCGTTCTTTCCTAGCAATCACAACAAAACCTGAACAGAAACATGTTCAGAGCAAAGCTCGAATTTTAGCGTCGTACTCTAGACGGTCTCGGCCATCGCTCTGCGAATCAACGAAACGATAACTGGAGTTTGATGTGGTGCAGAGGATGTCACTGGGGTCTCTGCCGTGGCGAAGTAGAGTTCGAAGGTACACATCACTGCGCATTTTACATGTGCGGAAGTGTAGTTAGATGCATTGTAACTATCGTCTAATGAGACAGGCCCTGCAGTGGCATCGATGTCCTATTTGCGGTTATTACTGAGGATTCATGACAGATTGCTGGCGTTGTTTCAAAGCAATCACAACTAAACCTGTACAGAAACCTGTTCAGAGCAAAGCTCGAATTTTTAGCATCGTACACTAGACGGTCTCGCCCATCGCTCTGGGAATCGATGAAAGGTTAACCGTAACTTTACGCGGTTGAGAGGATGTCACTGGCGTCTCTGCCGTGGCGAAGTAGAGCTCGAAGGTATACATCACTGCGCATTTTTACTTGTGCGGAAGTGTAGTTAGAGGCAGTGTACCTGTCGTCTAATGAGACAGGTCCTGAAGTGGCATCCCTGCCCCCTTGCGGGAATTACGGTGAATTGATGACGGATAGCTAACGGTGTTTCCAAGAAATCCAATAAAACCTGCACAGGGACCGGTTCAGAGCAAAGAACGAAGTCTAGCATCGTACTCTATACGGTCTCGACGATCGCACTGCGAATCGATGAAAGGTCAACCAGAGTTTTATGTAGTTCAGAGGATGATGTCACTGAGGTCTTGCCGTGGCGGAGTGAAGCTCGAAGGTATACATCACTGCGCATTTTTACATGTGCGGAAGTGTAGTTAGATGCATTGTAACTGTCATCTAATGAGACAGGCCCTGCAGTGGCATCGCTGCCCTATTTGCTGTTATTACTGAGGATTGATGACGGATAGCTGGCGTTGTTTCCAAGCAATCGCAACTAAACCTGTACAGAAACCTGTTTAGAGCAACGCTCGAATTTTTAGCATCGTACACTAGACGGTCTCGCCCATCACACTGGGAATCGATGAGAGGTTAACCGGAGTTTTAGCGGTTGAGAGGATGTTACTGGGGTCTCTGCCGTGGCGAAGTAGAGCTCGAAGGTATACATCACTGCGCATTTTTACTTGTGCGGAAGTGTAGTTAGAGGCAGTGTACCTGTCGTCTAATGAGACAGGTCCTGAAGTGGCATCCCTGCCCCCTTGCGGGAATTACGGTGAATTGATGACGGATAGCTAACGGTGTTTCCAAGAAATCCAATAAAACCTGCACAGGGACCGGTTCAGAGCAAAGAACGAAGTCTAGCATCGTACTCTATACGGTCTCGACGATCGCACTGTGAATCGATGAAAGGTTAACCGGATTTTTATGCGGTTAAGAGGATGTCACTGTGGTGTCTGCCGTGGCGAAGTAGAGCTCGAAGGTATACATCACTGCGCATTTTTACATGTGCGGTAGTGTAGATAGATGCAGTGTAACTGTCGTCTAATGAGACAGGCCCTGCAGTGGATTTGCTGTCCGACTTGCGGGAATTACTGAGGATTGATGACGTATAGCTAACGGTGTTTCCAAGAAATCCAACAAAACCTGCACAGGGACCTGTTCAGAGCAAAGCACGAAGTCTAGCATCGTACTCAATACGGTCTCGCCCATCGCACTGCGAATCGATAAAAGGTCATCCGGAGTTTTATGCGGTTCAGAGGATGATGTCACTGGAGCCTCGGCGTGGCGGAGTGGAGCTCGAAGGTATACATCACTGCGCATTTTTACATGTGCGGAAGTGAAGTTAGATGCATTGTAACTGTCGTCTAATGAGACAGGCCCTGCAGTAGCATCGCTGCCCCATTTGCGGTTATTACTGAGGATTGATGACAGATAGCTGACGTTGTTTCCAATTAATCACAACTAAACCTGTACAGAAACATGTTTAGTGCAAAGCTCGAATTTTTAGCATCGTACACTAGATGGTCGTACACTAGGATGTCACTGGGTCTTGCCGTGGCGGTGCAGAGCTCGAAGGTATACATCACTGCGCATTTTTACATGTACGAAAGTGTAGTTAGATGCATTGTAACTGTCGTCTAATGAGACAGGCCCTGCAGTGGCATCGCTGCCTCATTTGCGGTTATTACTGAGGATTGATGACGGATAGCTGGCATTGTTTCAAAGCAATCACAACTAAACCTGTACAGAAACCTGTTCAGAGCAAAGCACGAAGTCTAGCATCGTACTCTATACGGTCTCGCCCATCGCACTGCGAATCGATGAAAGGTTATCCGAAGTTTTATGCTGTTCAGACGGTGTCACAGGGGTCTCTGCCATGGCGAAGTAGAGATCGAAGGTATGCATCACTGCGCAGTCTTACATGTGCGGATGTGTAGTCAGATGCAGTGTAACTGTCGTCTAATGAGACAGGCCCAGCAGTTGCATCGCTGTCCCCGTTGCGGGTATTAGTGTGGATTGATGACGGATAGCTAACGGTGTTTCAAAGAGATCCCAATAAAACGTGTACACGAACCTGTTCAGAGCAAAGCTCGTTTTTTTAGCATCGTACTCAAGACGGATTCGCCCATCGCACTGGGAATCGATGAAAGGTTAACCGGAGTTTTATGCGGTTGAGAGGATGTCACTGGGTCTCTGCCGTGGCGAAGTAGAGCTCGAAGGTATACATCACTGTGCATTTTCACATGTGCGGAAGTGTAGTCAGAAGCAGTCTAACAGTCGTCTAATGAGACACGCCCAGCAGTGGCATCGCTGCCCCTTTTGCGGGTATTACTGTGGATTGATGACGGATAGCTAACAGTGTTTTATAGAAATCGCAATAAAACTTGTACAGGAACCTGTTCAGAGCAAATCACGAAGTTTAGCATCTTACTCTAGACGGTCTCGCCCATCGCACTGCAAATCGTTAAAAGGTTAACAGGATTTTTATGCGGTTGAGGGGATGTCACTGGTGTGTCTGCCGTGGCGAGGTAGAGCTCGAAGGTATACATCACTGCGCATTTTTACATGTGCGGAAGTGTAGGTAGATGCAGTGTACCTGTCGTCTAATGAGACAGGCCCTGCAGTGGCATCCCTGCCCCCTTGCGGGAATTACTGTGAATTGATGACGGATAGCTAACGGTGTTTCGAAGAAATCCAATAAAACCTACACAGGGATTTGTTCAGAGCAAAGCTCGAAGTCTAGTATCGTACTCTATACGGTCTCGACGATCGCACTGCGAATCGATGAAAGGTCAACCAGAGTTTTATGTAGTTCAGAGGATGATATCACTGGGGTCTTGCCGGGGCGGAGTGGAGCTCGAAGGTATACATCACTGCGTATTTTTACATGTGCGGAAGTGTAGTTAGATGCATTGTTACCGTCGTCTAATGAGACAGGCCCTGCAGTAGCATCGCTGCCCTATTTGCGGTTATTACTGAGGATTGATGACAGATAGCTGACGTTGTTTCCAAGCAATCACAACTAAACCTGTACAGAAACATGTTCAGAGCAAAGGTCGAATTTTTAGCATCGTACATTAGACGGGCTCGCCCATCGCACTGGGAATCGATGAAAGGTTATCCGGAGTTTTATGCGGTTAAGAGGATGTCGCTGTGCTGTTTGCCGTGGCGAAGTAGAGCTCGAAGGTATACATCATTGCGCATTTTTACATGTGCGGTAGTGAAGTTAGATGCAGTGTAACTGTCGTCTAATGAGACAGGCTCTGCAGTGGCATCGCTGTCCCCCTTGCGGTAATTACGGTGGATTGATGACAGATAGCTAACGGTGTTTCCATGAAATCCAACAAAACCTGCACAGGGACCTGTTCAGAGCAAAGCACGAAGTCTAGCTTCGTACTCTATACGGTCTCGCCCATCGCACTGCGAATCGATGAAAGGTCAACCGAAATATTATGCGGTTCAGAGGATAATGTCACTGGGGTATTGCCGTGGCGGAGTGGAGCTCGAAGGTATACATCACTGCGTATTTTTACATGTGCGGAAGTGCAGTTAGATGCATTGTAACTGTCGTCTAATGAGACAGGCCCTGCAGTGGCATCGCTGCCCTATTTGCGGTTATTACTGAGGATTCATGACGGATAGCTGGCGTTGTTTCCAAGCAATCACAAGGAAACCTGTACAGAAATCTGTTCAGAGCAAAGCTCGAATTTTTATCATCGTACACTAGACGGTCTCGCCCATCGCACTGGGAATCGATGAAAGGTTAACCGGAGATTTATGCGGTTGAGATGATGTCACAGGGGTCTCTGCCGTGGCGAAGTAGAGCTCGAAGATATACATCACTGCGCATTTTTACATGTGCGGAAGTGTAGTTAGATGCAGTGTACCTGTCGTGTAATGCGACAGGCCCTGCAGTGGCATCTCTGCCCTATTTGTGGGTATTACCGTGGATCGATGATGTATCGCTAACGGTTTTTCCAATAAATTCCAATTAAACATGTACAGGAACCTGTTCAGAGCAAAGCTCGAATTTTTAGCATCGTACTCAAGACGGTCTCGCCTATCGCACTGGGAATCGATGAAAAGTTAACCGGATTTTTATGCGGTTCAGAGGATGTCACTGGGGTGTCTGCCGTGGCGAAATAGAGCTCGAAGGTATACATCACTGCGCATTTTTACATGTGCGGAAGTGTAGTTAGATGCAGTGTACCTGTCGTGTAATGCGACAGGCCCTGCAGTGGCATCTCTGCCCTATTTGTGGGTATTACCGTGGATCGATGATGGATCGCTAACGGTTTTTCCAATAAATTCCAATTAAACATGTACAGGAACCTGTTCAGAGCAAAGCTCGAATTTTTAGCATCGTACTCAAGACGGACTCGCCCATCGCACTGGGAATCGATGAAAGGTTAACCGGAGTTTTATGCGGTCTTGTAATGGGAAAAAGTCTTGTAATGGGAAAAAGTAGAGAAAGGTTAACGCGCGAAAACATTGAAGCCGAAAAGATAAATAGGTCAGGATGCTCGTGTGTAAGCACACCTTCCATCCTCCTCTCAAATAAAGAGCTCGTTTTTCTAAGAAATCGATACTGTTCGAACGTGTGATTACTGTTTTCTGGTGTATAAATGTGATGCTTCAGGAGAATAAAGTTTTCTGGAAGTTAGCGCTCGTGTTGTTCGTCTCTTGTCTCTTGTGTACTCGTCTTTTGCTGCGCTGCAGTGTACTAGTTAGATGCATTGTAACTGTCGTTTAATGAGACATGCCGTGCTGGCATCGCTGCCCCATTTGCGGTTATTACTGAGGTTTGATGACGGATAGCTGGCATTGTTTCCAAGCAATTACAACTAAACCTGTACAGAAACATGTTCAGAGCAAAGCTCGAAGTTTAGCATCGTACTCTAGACGGTGTCGCTCATCGCACTGGGAATCGATGAAAGGTTAACCGGAGTTTTATGCGGTGCAGAGGATGTCACTGGGGTGTCTGCCGTGGCGAAGTAGAGCTCGAAGATATACATCGCTGCGCATTTTTACATGTGCGGTAGTGTAGATAGGTGCAGTGTAACTGTCGTCTAATGAGACAGGCCCTGCAGCGGCTTTGCTGTCCCCCTTGCTGGAATTACTGTGTATTGATGACGGATAGCTAACGGTGTTTCCAAGAAATCCAACAAAACCTGCACAGGGACCTGTTCAGAGCAAAGCACGAAGTCTAGCATCGTACTCATTACGGTCTCGCCCATCGCACTCCGAATCGATGAAAGGTCAACCGGAGTTTTATGCGGTTCACAGGATGTCACTAGGGTCTCTGCTGTGGCGAAGTAGAGCTCGAAGGTATACATCACTGCCCATTTTCACATGTGCGGAAGTGTGGTCAGATGCAGTCTAACTGTCGTCTAATGAGACAGGCCCTGCAGTGGTATCGCTGCCCCATTCGTGGGTATTACTGCTGACTGATGACAGATAGCTAACGGTGTTTCCAAGATATCCCAACAAAACATGTACAGGAACCTTTTCAGGCCAAAGCTAGAATTTTTAGCATCCTTCTCAAGACGGTCTCGCCCATCGCACTGGAAATCGATTAAATGTTATCCGGAGTTTTATGCGGTTCAGAGGATGATGTCACTAGGGTCTTGCCGTGGCGGAGTGGAGCTCGAAGGTATACATCACTGCGCATTTTTACATGTGCGGAAGTGCAGTCAGATGCAGTCTAACTGTCGCCTAATGAGACAGGCCCTGCAGTGGCATCGCTGCCCTATTTGAGAGTATTACTGTGGATTAATGATGGATAGCTAACGGTGTTTCCAAGAAATCCCAATAAAACATGTACAGGAACCTGTTCAAAGCAAAGCTCGAATTTTTAGCATCGTACACTAGACGGTCTCGCCCATCGCACTGCGAATCGATGAAAGATTAACCGGATTTTTATGCGGTTCAGAGGATGTCAATGGGGTCTCTGCAGTGGCGAAGTAGAGCTCGAAGGTATACATCATTGCGCATTTTTACATGTGTGGTAGCGTAGTTAGATGCACTGTAACTGTCGTCTAATGAGACAGGCTCTGCAGTGGCATAGCTGTACCCCTTGCGGTAATTACGGTGGATCGATGACAGATAGCTAACGGTGTTTCCAAGAAAACCTGCACCGGGACCTGTTCAGAGCAAAGCACGAAGTCTAGCATCGTACTCTATATGGTCTCGCCCATCGCACTGCGAATCGATGAAAGGTCAACCGAAATATTATGGGGTTCAGAGGATAATGTCACTGGGGTCTTGCCGTGGCGGAGTGGAGCTCGAAGGTATACATCACTGCGTATTTTTACATGTGCGGAAGTGTAGTTAGATGCATTGTAACTGTCGCCTAATGAGGCAGGCCCTGCAGTGGCATCGATGTCCTATTTGCGGTTATTACTGAGGATTCATGACGGATAGCTGGCGCTGTTTCCAAGCAATCACAACTAAACCTGTACAGAAACCTGTTCAGAGCAAAGCTCGAATTTTTAGCATCGTACACTAGACGGTCTCGCCCATCGCACTGGGAATCCATGAAAGGTTAACCGGAGTTTTATTCGGTTGAGATGATGTCACTGGGGTCTCTGCCGTGGCGAAGTAGAGCTCGAAGGTACACATCACTGCGTATTTTTACATGTGCGGAAGTGTAGTTAGATGCAGTGTACCTGTCGTGTAATGAGACAGGCCCTGCAATGGCATCTCTGCCCTATTTGTGGGTATTACCGTGGATTGATGATGGATAGCTAACGGTGTTTAAAATAAATTCCAAAAAAACATGTACAGGAACCTGTTCAGAGCAAAGCTCGAATTTTTAGCATCGTACTCAAGACGGTCTCGCCTATTGCACTGGGAATCGATGAAAAGTTAACCGTTGTTTTATGCGGTTCAGACGTTGTCACAGGGGTCTCTGCCGTGGCGCAGTAGAGCTCGAAGGTATACATCACTGCGCATTCTTACATGTGCGGATGTGTAGTAAGATGCAGTGTAAATGTCGTCTAATGAGACAGGCCAAGCTGTTGCATCGCTGTCCCCCTTGCGGGTATTACTGTGTATTGATGATAGATAGCTAACGGTGTTTCCAAGAAATCCCAATAAAACGTGTACAGGAACCTGTTCAGAGCAAAGCTCGAATTTTGGCATCGTACTCTATACGGTCTCGCCCATCGCACTGCGAATCGATGAAAGGTCAACCAAAATATTATGCGGTTCACAGGATAATGTCACTGGGGTCTTGCCGTGGCGGAGTGGAGCTCGAAGGTATACATCACTGCGCATTTTTACATGTGCGGAAGTGTAGTTAGATGCGTGGCTTTTTGGGCTTGTTGGTACATAGTTCCAATACACTGTAGCGCAGCAAAAGACGAGGACACAAGAGACGAGAGACGAACAGCACGACCGCTAACTTCCAAAAACTTTATTCTCCTGAAGCATCACATTTATACACCAGAAAACTGTAATCACACGTGCGAACAGTATCGATTTCTTAGAAAAACGAGCTTTATCTGAGAGGAGAATGGAAGGTGTGCTTACACACGAGCATCCTGACCTATTTATCTTTTCGGCTTCAATGATTTCGCGCGTTAACCTTTCTCTACTTTTTCCTATTACAAGAATTTTATCAAAGAAAGGCTTACAGGGTTTTGACTTGCATGCGAGAATGTGGTCAACCAGCGATCCGCCTTGCCCGTTTCTGACGTTGCGAGCGTGTTCCATTAGGCGCTCGTTCAGACATCTCCCCGTCTGGCCGATATAGTGTTTCCCGCGTGACAAGGGAATTTGATATACAACACCTTCATCGCACGTGACGTAGGGCTTCTGGTGCCTAGTTGCGCATCCGCGCGCTTTGTTGGTGTTGGTTTTCCCCAGTTTGCACAACGTTGCAAGTTTTTTCGGCGCCGAGAACACGACGGTCGCATTCGCTCGTTGACAAATTCTTTTTAAATTGCTTGAAATCTTGTGTAGATAAGGTAATACAACAAGGTTCTTCCGTTCACGAGGCACTGGGTTTGGATTACATTGATTTTCTGGTTTCATTCTCTTAACAAGTTTTTCTGCAACAGAAACTTGAACATGGGAGGAGTATCCGGCAGTAGTAAGCCTCTTGGACGGCTCTTGAAAACTATCGGTCTTCATGTGTCAACTACCATGACAGAACATTTTAAACCGCTTGTTTTAACATGCGAATTGCCCATCGATAACTCCATTAGATTTTTAGATATTAGCTTCACCCTTCACGCTCGTCACATATGCTGGGCCTACCAGACGTGAAGCAACAAGCCGATGCTGCCATATCACTCCGCTCATTCAAAACTGATAAAAAGAGGTACTGTCAATTTATGTTTTCGAAATGCTCTCCAGAAATCTTGTCCTCACATGATGACCGATAGTTTTCAAGAGCAGTCCAAGAGGCTTACTAATGCCGGATACCCCTCCCATGTTAGAGTTTCTGTTGCAGAAAAACTTGTTAAGGGCACAGGGTAAGGTAAAATTAGAAAAAAAATCGTTTTTTTTCTTTTGGAATTTTAGAAGTTCAATTCTTTCTACACATGTTCCTTGATCGCACTTTCCTCAGAAAGCCATATTTACGGCTGAAAAACGCTTTTTCCGAAACCAAGTAGTGAGCGGCCACGCCCCCTTTCAGGATTAACGTCAATTTTTTCAACCAAAAAGTCCACCACTTGATTTCAAAACTTGTCTAAAATCAGCCACATTTAAAAATTGTCTGGCAACTATTGTACAGCTCCTCTTTTTTAGCCAAGACAATCCTGAGACGCTTTGCACGTTTTTTCCACGTTTCTGCTAAGGTGGCTAGATTGGGAAGGTGTGAAGAGCGCGGCGCTTTGCGTCGGCTGAGCGTGACCCCTCTGCACACCGATGCCGCCAGGAGGAATGTGGCGCTGCTAGTAGCGGCGCGGTAAGCTCTGCCGCGTCGGCCTTGCGCACCCCGTAGCAGTTAGTTCAGTTCGTTTCGTCCCCTGTATTGGAGTGTCTGTAGCAGCGTTTTCTCATTCGAGGGCGAGATACCTTCAACAACAAAAAAGAAGACGGAGCATTTGTGCTTTGCGCCTGGGTGTGGTACGGGGTACAGAAAAACATTAAAAAAAACACCTCTGCTCCGTACGTGGCCCTGCCTGCCAGGGAATGTTTGCCAAGTGGTCTCGTGCGATCCCATGTGCCGACAAGTCCGTCAGTATCATTTTACAGTCTTGTCACCATCCTAGAAAACAAACTTGCACATGCGTTCAGCCGAACGCGCTTTCACGTCGAAGCTGCGGAAAAGGTATTTACAGTCAATTAGTGATATGTGCCAAAAATTAGTCCTTTTGAGCGTTCTGTTGCGCTGACAGCATCAGTTGTACGTTTTTATTGCCTCACAAGGATTATTTTTTTTCCTTAAGGGTATAAATCAGGAGGATAATGAGAAGCAACGGAAAACACTGAAGCTTTGTGTGCTGTAGATCAAATTCTGGAAAAATTTCCCCCTCACTTGTAAATAAACGATTTCATGGCCAGATGTGCTGCTTCATTGCTTACATGAGCGTCAAGATGGCATACATGCTACAGGTTCGCAAGCGGCAACAAAAACCGGTTAGTGCGTTGTGGCGCCTGGTTTGTGCTTTGGGGCGCTTCATCTACCCGCCGCGGTGGCTACTAGTGGTTAGAGCGCTCGGCTACTGATCCGGAGTACCCGACCGCGAACCCGACCGCGGCGGCCGCGAATCGATGTAGGCGAAACGCTAAGGCGCCCATGTGCTGTGCGATGTCAGTGCACGTTAAAGATCCCCAGGTGGTCGAAATTATTCCGGAGCCCTCCACTACGGCCACTCTTTCTTCCTTTCTTCTCTTAGTCCCTCCTTCATAATTCCTTCCCTTACGGCGCGGTTCAGGTGTCCACCGATATCTGTGAGACAGATACTGCGATATTTCCTTTCCCTAAAAACGAGTTTTAATTTTCGCCTTCAGCCAATGCGACTGCAGTTTTGAGGTCCTACGGCACGCATTACAACCTGCTCTTCTCGCCGTACGTACGTGTAGTGGCTGCGTTTCAGTGGCGGCGCAACGCAGAGAGTCAGTGCATGTCGTTTAAATTATTCCGCAACCTTCCGCTGCGGCATTAACGGCGTCCCTCACATCCTGGGCAGCGTCTCGAAATGTGCACGCCCGAAACGCGCTTCAGTCCAGCTATGCAATGCAAACTCGGTTGTGAAGCAGCATATTTCACGGGAATAATGATCCGAGTTGACGAAACACTATTTTATAATAAAGGTCCATTCTTTGACACTAGCAGAAAGCACGCGATAAGCAAAACGGGCTCATTTTCTCTTCAGTGGTTAAGTTTAGCCTACGCGATGCGCTCATTTTGGCTGCGCGACTTACCACGACTCTGCCGTCAGCGCCGCCGCACGGCATCGGCGCGCTGCGGGGCCATGTTTCCCCGGCCGGTTTTCACACCTTTCCAATCTAGCCACCTTATTTCTGCAACCTTCATGCAGCTGCGTCCGAGTGCTATCCCTTTCGATCAGTATTGTAAATTGTGCCGGTGTTGGTTGCTGCTGATAAGTTGAGATGCCCAGGGCAAAGAAGGCCTTCGTCAGGCGTGAATTTCACGGCAACCGCTACGCTCATCGTGAAAAAGCAAAAGGATGTCCACGACCGAATGAGATCCCGAACGCCGAACGCGCCAGCTCCTCGACATCGAAGCTTTCAAGATTTTCTCTGTGCTTCCAGGAAGAGGATGTGCTACAGAGCAGCAGCCAATATGCCTTAATGGACATGGACGGCATTTGTGCCGCAATTATACAGATTTGTGTGTGCAGAATGAGTCGTTCAACCATGTTGTTTGGGAACTCGCGCCAAAGAATGTGTTTGTTAGGCTTCGGACCCTACGGATGGCAAAACTGGATGCTGTTCTTTCATTTAATGATGGTAGCATCGCACGGGCCAACGTTTTGAAGGCGTGTGGATTGAACCCAGGGAGCAACACCATCAAGTGGCTGAGGGAAGCTGACCATAAGCGCATGTACTTTGCGGACCGAGCAACACGACAGCTTACAAAAGAGGCCCGACAGTCAAAACGACAAGCCGAAAAGCGAAAAAATGACGGCGACAGTGACTACGAAGCAGGGGGCTATTAAACCAATTACTATGGAGGCGTTTCTGCGAATAAAAAATGGTTTTTCACATCTTTTTTCTCTTTACGCTCTATTATCTCAAAACAGTGTTTTTTCTTACAAAGGTACCATTATGTCCAATGCCTTTCAAGACAGACGGCTGAGTTTTTTTTGCAATCATCTACATAAGTGTTGCCAACTACTGAACTAGAATTAAGCAATTTCACTGAGCAGTTATTCTGTTATGAATTTTGAAATGCGCAAAGAAAGGCCAGATTTGTGTACTACCGTAAAAATTTTATTAAAAATCGAATTTTAAACACATTTCAAATATTCTAGTTCAGTAAAAAGAGCACAAAATTTGGCAAACAATGATATATGTATTATTAGGCTACTGTTATTAGTTAGTGAGAAACATGTACCTCAACATGGCCTAAAATGCATGGGAAGTATAGGGCTCACCCTGTGCCCTTAAGAGAATGAAACCAGAAAATCAATGTAATCCAAACCCAGTTCCTCGTGAACGGAAGAACCTTGTTGTATTACCTTATCTACACAAGATTTCAAGCAATTTAAAAAGAAATTGTCAACGAGCGAATGCGACCGTCGTGTTCTCGGCGCCGAAAAAACTTGCAACGTTGTGCAAACTGGGGAAAACCAACACAAACAAAGCGCGCGGATGCGCAACTAGGCACCAGAAGCCCTACGTCACGTGCGATGAAAGTGTTGTATATCAAATTCCCTTGTCAGGCGGGAAACACTATATCGGCCAGACGAGGAGATGTCTGAACGAGCGCCTAATGGAACACGCTCGCAACGTCAGAAACGGGCAAGGCGGATCGCCGGTTGACCACATTCTCGCATGCAAGTCAAAACCCTGTAAGCCTTTCTTTGATAAAAGTCTTGTAATGGGAAAAAGTAGAGAAAGGTTAACGCGCGAAAACATTGAAGCCGAAAAGATAAATAGGTCAGGATGCTCGTGTGTAAGCACACCTTCCATCCTCCTCTCTGATAAAGAGCTCGTTTTTCTAAGAAATCGATACTGTTCGCACGTGTGATTACTGTTTTCTGGTGTATAAATGTGATGCTTCAGGAGAATAAAGTTTGCTGGAAGTTAGCGCTCGTGTTGTTCGTCTCTTGTCTCTTGTGTACTCGTCTTTTGCTGCGCTACAGTGTGCTAGTTAGATGCATTGTAACTGTCGTTTAATGAGACAGGCCCTGCTGGCATCGCTGCCCCATTTGCGGTTATTCCTGAGGTTTGATGACGGATAGCTGGCATTGTTTCCAAGCAATTACAACTAAACCTGTACAGAAACATGTTCAGAGCAAAGCTCGAAGTTTAGCATCGTACTCTAGACGGTGTCGCTCATCGCACTGGAAATCGATGAAAGGTTAACCGGAGTTTTATGCGGCTCAGAGGATGTCACTAGGGTCTCTGCCTTGGCGAAGTAGAGCTCGCAGGTATACATCACTGCGCATTTTCACATGTGCGGAAGTGCAGTCAGATGCAGTCTACCTTTCGCCTAATGAGACAGGCCCTGCAGTGGCATCGCTGCCCTATTTGTGGGTATTACTGTGGATTGATGATGGATAGCCAACGGTCTTTCCAAGAAATCCCAATAAAACATGTACAGGAACCTGTTCAGAGCAAAGCTCGAATTTTTAGTGTAACTGTCGTCTAATGAGACAGGTACTGCAGTGACATCGCTGTCCCCCTCGCGGGTATTACTGTGGATTGATGACGGATAGCTAACGGTGTTTCCAAGAAATCCAACAAAACCTGCACAGCGACCTGTTCAGAGCATAACACGAAGTCTAGCATCGTACTCAATACGGTCTCGCCCATCGCACTGCGAATCAATGAAAGGTCAACTGGAGTTTTATGCGGTTCAGAGGATGATGTCACTGGGGTCTCTGCCGTGGCGAAGTAGAGCTCGAAGGTATACATCACTGCGCATTTTTACATGTGCGGAAGTGTAGTTAGATGCAGTGTACCTGTCGTCTAATGAGGCAGGCCCGGCAGTGGCATGGCTGCCCTATTATGTGGGTATTACTGTGGATTGATGATGGATAGCTAACGATGTTTTCAAGAAATCCCAATAAAACATGTACAGGAACCTGTTTAGAGCAAAGCTCGAATTTTTAGCATCGTACTAAAGACGGTCTCGCCCATCGCACTGGGAATTGACGAAAGGTTAACCGGAGTTTTATGCGGTTCAGACGCTGTCACAGGGGTCTCTGCCATGCGATGTGGAGCTCGAAGGTATACAACACTGCGCATTCTTACATATGCGGATGTGTAGTCAGATGCAGTGTAACTGTCGTCTAATGAGACAGGCCCAGCAGTTGCATCGCTGTCCCCCTTGCGGGTATTATTACTGTGGATTGATGACGGATAGCTCACGGTGTTTCCAAGAAATCCCAATAAAACGTGTACACGAACCTGTTCAGAGCAAAGCTCGAATTTTTAGGATCGTACTCTAGACGGACTCACCCATCGCACTGGGAATCGATGAAAGGTTACCCGGAGTTTTATGCGGTTGAGAGGATGTCACTGGGGTCTCTGCCGTGGCGAATAAGAGCTCGAAGGTATACATCCCTGCGCATTTTGACATGTGCGGAAGTGTAGTCAGATGCAGTCAAACTGTCGTCTAATGACACAGGCCCTGCAGTGGCATCGCTGCCCTATTTGCGGGTATTACTGACGATTGATGACAGATAGCTTGCGTTTTTTCCTAGCAATCACAACAAAACCTGTACAGAAACCTGTTCAGAGCAAAGTTCGAAGTTTAGCATCGTAATCTAGACTGTCTCGCCCATCGCACTGGGAATCAATGAAAGGTTAGCCGAAGTTTTATGCGCTTCAGAGGATGTCAATGGGGTGTCTGCCGTGGCGAAGTAGAGCTCGAAGGTATACATCATTGCGCATTTTTACATGTGCGGTAGTGTAGTTAGATGCAGTGTAACTGTCGTCTAATGAGACAGGCTCTGCAGTGGCATCGCTGTCCCCCTTGCGGTAATTACGGTGGATTGATGACAGATAGCTAACTGTGTTTCCAAGAAATCCGACAAAGCCTGCATAGGGACCTGTTCAGAGCAAAGCACGAAGTCTAGCATCGTACTCTATACGGTCTCGCCCATTGCACTGCGTGTCGATGAAAGGTCAACCGAAATATTATGCGGTTCATGGGATAATGTCACTGGGGTCTTGCCGTGGCGGAGTGGAGCTCGAAGGTATACATCACTGCGTATTTTTACATGTGCGGAAGTGTAGTTAGATGCATTGTAACTGTCGTCTAATGAGACAGGCCCTGCAGTGGCATCGCTGCCCTATTTGCGGTTATTACTGAGGATTCATGACGGATAGCTGGCGTTGTTTCCAAGCAATCACAACTAAACCTGTACGGAAACCTGTTCAGAGCAAAGCTCGAATTTTTAGCATCGTACACTAGACGGTCTCGCCCATCGCACTGGGAATCGATGAAAGGTTAACCGGAGTTTTATGCGGTTGAGATGATGTCACTGGGGTCTCTGCCGTGGCGAAGTAGAGCTCGAAGGTGTACATCACTGCGCATTTTTACATGTGCGGAAGTGTTGTTAGATGCAGTGTACCTGTCTTGTAATGACACAGGCACTGCAGTGGCATCTCTGCCCTATTTGTGGGTATTACCGTGGATTGATGATGTATAGCTAACGGTGTTTCCAATAAATTCCAATAAAACATGTACAGGAACCTGTTCAGAGCTAAGCTCGAATTTTTAGCATCGTACTCAAGACGGTTTTGCCTATCGCACTGGGAATCGATGAAAGATTAACCGGATTTTTATGCGGTTCAGAGGATGTCAATAGGGTCTCTGCCGTGGCGAAGTAGAGCTCGAAGGTATACATCACAGCGCATTTTCACATATGCGGAAGTGCAGTCAGATGCAGTCTAACTGTCGCCTAATAAGAGAGGCCCTGCAGTGGCATCGCTGCCTTATTTGAGGGTATTACTGTGGATTAATGACGGATAGCTAACGGTGTTTCCAAGAAATCCCAATAAAACATGTACAGGAACCTGTTCAGAGCAAAGCTCGAATTTTTAGCATCGTACTCAAGACGGTCTCGCCCATCGACTGGGAATCGATGAAAGGTTAACCGAAGCTTTATGCGGCTCAGACGATGTCACAGGGGTCTCTGCCATGGCGAAGTAGAGCTCTAAGGTATACATCACTGCGCATTCTTACATGTGCGGATGTGTAGTTAGATGCATTGTTACTGTCGTCTAATGAGACAGGCCCTGCAGTGGCATCGTTGCCCCATTTGCGGTTATTACTGAGGATTGATGACAGATAGCTGACGTTGTTTCCTAGCAATCACAACTAAACCTGTACAGAAACATGTTCAGAGCAAAGCTCGAATTTTTAGCATCGTACACTAGACGGTCTCGCCCATCGCACTGGGAATCGATGAAAGGTTAACCGGAGTTTTACGCGGTTGAGAGGATGCCACTGGGGTCTCTGCCGTGGCGAAGTAGAGCTCGAAGGTGTACATCACTGCGCATTTTTACATGTGCGGTTGTGTAGATAGGTGCAGTGTAACTGTCGTCTAATGAGACAGGCCCTGCAGCGGCTTTGCTGTCCCCCTTGCGGGAATTACTGTGTATTGATGACGGATAGCTAACGGTGATTCCAAGAAATCCAACAAAACCTGCACAGGGACCTGTTCAGAGCAAAGCACGAAGTCTAGCATCGTACTCAATACGGTCTCGCCCATCGCACTGCGAATCGATGTAAGGTCAACCGGAGTTTTATGCGGTTCAGGGGATAATGTCACTGGGGTCTTGCCGTGGCGGAGTGGAGCTCGAAGGTATACATCACTGCGTATTTTTACTTGTGCGGAAGTGTAGTTAGATGCATTGTAACTGTCGTCTAATGAGACAGGCCCTGCAGTGGCATCTCTGCCCTATTTGCGGTTATTACTGAGGATTCATGACGGATAGCTGGCGTTGTTTCCAAGCAATCACAACTAAACCTGTACAGAAACCTGTTCAGAGCAAAGCTCGAATTTTTAGCATCGTACACTAGACGGTCTCGCCCATCGCACTGGGAATCGATGAAAGGTTAACCGGAGTTTTATGCGGTTGAGATGATGTCACTGGGGTCTCTGCCGTGGCGAAGTAGAGCTCGAAGGTATACATCACTGCGCATTTTTACATGTGCGGAAGTGTTGTTAGATGCAGTGTACCTGTCGTGTAATGAGACAGGCCCTGCAGTGGCATCTCTGCCCTATTTGCGGATATTACCGTGGATTGATGATGTATAGCTAACGGTGTTTCCAATAAATTCCAATAAAACATGTACAGGAACCTGTTCAAAGCAAAGCTCGAATTTTTAGCATCGTACTCAAGACGGTCTCGCCTATCGCACTGGGAATCGATGAAAAGTTAACCGTTGTTTTATGCGGTTCAGACGTTGTCACAGGGGTCTCTGCGGTGGCGAAGTAGAGCTCGAAGGTATACATCACTGCGCATTCTTACATGTGCGGATGTGTAGTCAGATGCAGTGTAAATGTCGTCTAATGAGACAGGCCAAGCTGTTGCATCGCTGTCCCCCTTGCGGGTATTACTGTGTATTGATGATAGATAGCTAACGGTGTTTCCAAGAAATCCCAATAAAGCGTGTACAGGAACCTGTTCAGAGCAAAGCTCGAATTTTTGGCATCGTACTCTAGACGGACTCGCCCATCGCACTGGGAATCGATGAAAGGTTAACCGGAATTTTGTGCGGTTCAGAGGATGATGTCACTGGGGTCTTGCCGTGGCGGAGTGGAGGTCGAAGGTATACATCACTGCGCATTTTTACATGTGCGGACGTGTAGTTAGATGCGTGGCTTTTTGGGCTTGTTGGTACATAGTTCCAATACACTGTAGCGCAGCGAAAGACGAGGACACAAGAGACGAGAGACGAACAACACGAGCGCTAACTTCCAAAAACTTTATTCTCCTGAAGCATCACATTTATACACCAGAAAACAGTAATCACACGTGCGAACAGTATCGATTTCTTAAAAAAACGAGCTTTATCTGAGGGGAGAATGGAAGGTGTGCTTACACACGAGCATCCTGACCCATTTATCTTTTCGGCTTCAATGATTTCGCGCGTCAACCTTTCTCTACTTTTTCCTATTACAAGACTTTTATCAAAGAAAGGCTTACAGGGTTTTGACTTGCATGCGAGAATGTGGTCAACCAGCGATCCGCCTTGCCCGTTTCTGACGTTGCGTGCGTGTTCCATTAGGCGCTCGTTCAGACATCTCCCCGTCTGGCCGATATAGTGTTTCCCGCGTGACAAGGGAATTTGATATACAACACCTTCATCGCACGTGACGTAGGGCTTCTGGTGCCTAGTTGCGCATCCGCGCGCTTTGTTGGTGTTGGTTTTCCCCAGTTTGCACAACGTTGCAAGTTTTTTCGGCGCCGAGAACACGACGGTCGCATTCGCTCGTTGACAATTTCTTTTTAAATTGCTTGAAATCTTGTGTAGATAAGGTAATACAACAAGGTTCTTCCGTTCACGAGGAACTGGGTTTGGATTACATTGATTTTCTGGTTTCATTCTCTTAACAAGTTTTTCTGCAACAGAAACTTGAACATGGGAGGGGTATCCGGCAACTGTAAGCCTCTTGGACTGCTCTTGAAAACTATCGGTCATCATGTGTCAACTACCATGACAGAACATTTTAAACCGCTTGTTTTAACATGCGAATTGCCCATCGATAACTCCATTAGATTTTTAGATATTAACTTCACCTTTCACGCTCGTCACATATGCTGGGCCTACCAGACGTGAAGCTACAAGCCGATGCTGCCATATCACTGCGCTCATTCAAAACTGATAAAAAGAGGTATTGTCAATTTATGTTTTCGAAATGCTCTCCAGAAATCTTGTCCGCACATGATGACCGATAGTTTTCAAGAGCAGTCCAAGAGGCTTACTAATGCCGGATACTCCTCCCATGTTCAAGTTTCTGTTGCAGAAAAACTTGTTAAGAGAATGAAACCAGAAAATCAATGTAATTCAAACCCAGTTCCTCGTGAACTTAAAAACCTTGTTGTATTACCTTATCTACACAAGATTTCCCGCAATTTAAAAAGAATTGGTCAACGAGCGAATGCGACCGTCGTGATCTCGGCGCCGAAAAAACTTGCAACGTTGTGCAAACTGGGAAAAACCAACACCAAGAAAGCGCGCGGATGCGCAACTAGGCACCAGAAGCCCTACGTCACGTGCGATGAAGGTGTTGTATATCAAATTTCCTTGTTATGCGGGAAACACTATATCGGCCAGACGGGGAGATGTCTGAACGAGCGCCTAATGGAACACGCTCGCAACGTAAGAAACGGGCAAGGCGGATCGCCGGTTGACCACATTCTCGCATGCAAGTCAAAACCCTGTAAGCCTTTCTTTGATAAAAGTCTTGTAATAGGGAAAAGTAGAGAAAGGTTAACGCGCGAAAACATTGAAGCCGAAAAGATAAATAGGTCAGGATGCTCGTGTGTAAGCACACCATCCATCCTCCTCTCAGATAAAGAGCTCGTTTTTCTAAGAAATCGATACTGTTCGCACGTGTGATTACTGTTTTCTGGTGTATAAATGTGATGCTTCAAGAGAATAAAGTTTGCTGGAAGTTAGCGCTCGTGTTGTTCGTCTCCTGTCTCTTGTGTACTCGTCTTTTGCTGCGCTGCAGTGTACTAGTTAGATGCATTGTAACTGTCGTTTAATGAGACAGGCCCTGCTGGCATCGCTGCCCCATTTGCGGTTATTACTGAGGTTTGATGACGGATAGCTGGCATTGTTTCCAAGCAATTACAACTAAACCTGTACAGAAACATGTTCAGAGCAAAGCTCGAAGTTTAGCATCGTACTCTAGACGGTGTCGCTCATCGCACTGGGAATCGATGAAAGGTTAACCGGAGTTTTATGCGGTTGAGAGGATGGCACTGGGGTCTCTGCCGTGGCGAAGTAGAGCTCGAAGGTGTACATCACTGCGCATTTTTACATGTGCGGTTGTGTAGATAGGTGCAGTGTAACTGTCGTCTAATGAGGCAGGCCCTGCAGTGGCTTTGCTGTCCCCCTTGCGGGAATTACTGTGGATTGATGACGTATAGCTAACGGTGTTTCCAAGAAATCCAACAAAACCTGCACAGGGACCTGTTCAGAGCAAAGCACGAAGTCTAGCATCGTACTCAATACGGTCTCGCCCATCGCACTGCGAATCGATGAAAGGTCAACCGGAGTTTTATGTGGTTCAGAGGATGATGTCACTGGGGCCTTGGCGTGGCGGAGTGGAGCTCGAAGGTATACATTACTGCGCATTTTTACGTGTGCGGAAGTGTAGTTAGATGCATTGTAACTGTTGTCTAATGAGACAGGCCCTGCACTAGCATCGCTGCCCCATTTGCTGTTATTACTGAGGGCTGATTACAGATAGCTGACGTTGTTTCCAAGCAATCACAACTAAACCTGTACAGAAACATGTTCAGAGCAAAGCTCGAATTTTTAGCATCGTACACTAGACGGTCTCGCCCATCGCACTGGGAATCGATGAAAGGTTAACCGGAGTTTTACGCGGTTGAGAAGATGCCACTGGGGTCTCTGCCGTGGCGAAGTAGAGCTCGAAGGTGTACATCACTGCGCATTTTTAGATGTGCGGAAGTGTAGTTAGATGCAGTGTACCTGTCGTCTAATGAGACAGGCACTGCAGTGGCATCGCTGCCCTATTTGTGGGTATTACTGTGGATTGACGATGAATTGCTGACGGTGTTTCTAAGAAATCCCAATAAAACATGTACAGGAACCTGTTCAGAGCAAAGCTCAAATTTTTAGCATCGTACTCAAGACGGTCTTGCCCATCGCACTGGGAATCGATGAAAGGTTAACCGAAGTTTTATGCGGTTCAGACGATGTCACAGGGGTCTCTGCCATGGCGAAGTAGAGCTCGAAGGTATACATCACTGCGCATTCTTACATGTGCGGATGTGTAGTTAGGTGCTTTGTTTCTGTCGTCTAATGAGACAAGCCCTGCAGTGGCATCGCTGCCCCATTTGCGGTTATTACTGAGGATTGATGACGAATAGCTGGCGTTGTTTCCAAGCAATCACAACTAAACCTGTCCAGAAACCTGTTCAGAGCAAAGCTCGAATTTTTAGCATCGTACACTAGACGGTCTCGCCCATCGCACTGGGAATTGATGAAAGATTAACCGGAGTTTTATGCGGTTGAGAGGATGTCACTGGGGTCTCTACCGTGGCGAAGTAGAGCTCGAAGGTATACATCACTGCGCATTTTTACATGTGCGGATGTGGAGTTAGAAGCAGTGTACCTGTCGTCTAATGAGACAGGCCCTGCAGTGGCATCGGTGTCCCCCTTGCGGGTATTAAAGTGGATTGATGACGAATAGCTAATGATGTTTCCAAGCAATCCCAACAAAACCTGTACAGGAACCTGTTCAGAGCAAAGCACGAAGTTTAGCATCGTACACTAGACGGTCTCGCCCATCGCACTCGGAATCGATGAAAGGTTAACCGGAGATTTATGCGGTTCAGACGATGTCACAGGTGTCTCTGCCGTGGTGAAGTAGAGCTCGAAGGTATACATCACTGCACATTTTTACATGTGCGCAAGTGTAGTCAGATGCAGTGTAACTGTCGTATAATGAGACAGGTCCTGCAGTGGCATTGCTGTCCCCCTTGCTGGAATTACTGGGGGATTGATGACGGATAGCTAGCGGTGTTTCCATGAAATCTAACAAAACCTGTACAAGAACCTGTTCAGAGCAAATCACGAAGTTTAGCATCGTACTCTAGACGGTCTCGCCCATCGCACTGCGAATCGATGAAAGGTTAACCGGATTTTTATGCTGTTAAGAGGATGTCACTGTGGTGTCTGCCGTGGCGAAGTAGAGCTCGAAGGTATACATCACTGCGCATTTTTACATGTGCGGTAGTGTAGATAGATGCAGTGTAACTGTCGTGTAGTGAGACAGGCCCTGCAGTGGCTTTGCTGTCCCTCTTGCGGGAATTACGGTGGATTGATGACGTATAGCTAACGGTGTTTCTAAGACATCCAACAAAACCTGCACAGGGACCTGTTCAGAGCAAAGTACGAAGTCTAGCATCGTACTCAATACGGTCTCGCCCATCGCACTGCGATTCGATGAAAGGTCAACCGGAGTTTTATGCGGTGGAGAGGACGTCACTGGGGTCTTGCCATGGCGGTAGAGATCTAAGGTATACATCACTGCGCATTTTTACATGTACGAAAGTGTAGTTAGATGCATTGTAACTGTCGTCTAATGAGACAGGCCCTGCAGTGGCATCGGTGTCCCCTTTGCGGGTATTCCTGTGGATTGATGACGGATAGCTGGCGTTGTTTCAAAGCAATCACAACTAAACCTGTCCAGAAACCTGTTCAGAGCAAAGCTCGAATTTTTAGCATCGTACACTAGACGGTCTCGCCCATCGCACTGGGAATCGATGAAGGATTAACCGGAGTTTTATGCGGTTGAGAGGATGTCACTGGGGTCTCTACCGTGGCGAAGTAGAGCTCGAAGGTATACATCACTGCGCATTTTTACATGTGCGGAAGTGGAGTTAGAAGCAGTGTACCTGTCGTCTAATGAGACAGGCCCTGCAGTGGCATCGGTGTCCCCCTTGCGGGTATTACTGTGGATTGATGACGAATAGCTAATAATGTTTCCAAGCAATCCCAACAAAACCTGTACAGGAACCTGTTCAGAGCAAAGCACGAAGTTTAGCATCGTACACTAGACGGTCTCGCCCATCGCACTCGGAATCGATGAAAGGTTAACCGGAGATTTATGCGGTTCAGACGATGTCACAGGTGTCTCTGCCGTGGTGAAGTAGAGCTCGAAGGTATACATCACTGCGCATTTTTACATGTGCGCAAGTGTAGTCAGATGCAGTGTAACTGTCGTATAATGAGACAGGTCCTGCAGTGGCATTGCTGTCCCCCTTGCTGGAATTACTGGGGGATTGATGACGGATAGCTAACGGTGTTTCCATGAAATCCAACAAAACCTGTACAGGAACCTGTTCACAGCAAAGTACGAAGTCTAGCATCGTACTCAATACGGTCTCGCCCATCGCACTGCAAATCGATGAATGGTCAACCGGAGTTTCATGCGGTTCAGAGGATGATGTCACTGGGGCCTTGTCGTGGCGGAGTGGAGCTCGAAAGTATACATCACTGCGCATTTTTACATGTGCGGAAGTGTAGCTATATGCTGAGTACCTGTCGTCTAATGAGACAGGCCCTGCAGTGGCATCACTGCCCTATTTGTAGGTATTACTGTGGATTGACGATGGATTGCTAACGGTGTTTCCAAGAAATCCCAATAAAACATGTACAGGAACCTGTTCAGAGCAAAGCTCGAATTTTTAGCATCGTACTCAAGACGGTCTCGCCCATCGCACTCGGAATCGATGAAAGGTTAACCGAAGTTTTATGCGGTTCAGACGATGTCACAGGGGTCTCTGCCGTGGTGAAATAGAGCTCGAAGGTATACATCACTGCGCATTTTTACATGTGCGCATGTGTAGTCAGATGCAGTGTAACTGTCGTCTAATGAGACAGGCCCTGCAGTAGCATCGCTGCCCCATTTGTGGTTATTACTGAGGATTGATTACAGATAGCTGACGTTATGTCCAAGCAATCACAACTAAACCTGTACAGAAACATGTTCAGAGCAAAGCTCGAATTTTTAGCATCGTACACTAGACGGTCTCGCCCATCGCACTGGGAATCGGTGAAAGGTTAACCGGAGTTTTACGCAGTAGAGAGGATGCCACTGGGGACTCTGCCGTGGCGAAGTAGAGCTCGAAGGTATACATCACTGCGCATTTTTACATGTGCACATGTGTAGTCAGATGCAGTGTAACTGACGTATATAGAGACAGGTCCTGCAGTGGCATTGCTGTCCCCCTTGCTGGAATTACTGGGGGATTGATGACGGATAGCTAGCGGTGTTTCCATGAAATCTAACAAAACCGGTACAAGAACCTGTTCAGAGCAAATCACGAATTTTAGCATCGTACTCTAGACGGTCTCGCCCATCGCACTGCGAATCGATGAAAGGTTAACCGGAGTTTTATGCGGTTCAGAGGATGATGTCACTGGGGCCTTGGCGTGGCGGAGTGGAGCTCGAAGGTATACATCACTGCACATTTTTACATGTGCGGTAGTGTAGATAGATGCAGTGTAACTGTCGTGTAATGAGACAGGCCCTGCAGTGGCTTTGCTGTCCCTCTTGCGGGAATTACGGTGGATTGATGACGTATAGCTAACGGTGTTTCCAAGAAATCCAACAAAGCCTGTACAGGGACCTGTTCAGAGCAAAGTACGAAGTCTAGCATCGTACTCAATACGGTCTCGCCCATCGCACTGCGAATCGATGAAAGGTCAACCGGAGTTTTATGCGGTTCAGAGGATGATGTCACTGGGGCCTTGGCGTGGCGGAGTGGAGCTCGAAGGTATACATCACTGCACATTTTTACATGTGCGGAAGTGTAGTTAGATGCAATGTACCTGTCGTCTAATGAGACAGGCCCTGCAGTGGCATCGGTGTCCCCCTTGCGGGTATTCCTGTGGATTGATGACGGATAGCTAACGATGTTTCCAAGCAATCCCAACAAAACCTGTACAGGAACCTGTTCAGAACAAAGCTTGCATTTTTAGCATCGTACTCAAGACGGTCTCGCCCATCGACTGGGAATCGATGAAAGGTTAACCGAAGCTTTATGCGGCTCGGACGATGTCACAGGGGTCTCTGCCATGGCGAAGTAGAGCTCGAAGGTATACATCACTGCGCATTCTTACATGTGCGGTTGTGTAGTTAGATGCATTGTTACTGTCGTCTAATGAGACAGGCCCTGCAGTGGCATCACTGCCCCATTTGCGGTTATTACTGAGGATTGATGACAGATAGCTGACGTTGTTTCCAAGCAATCACAACTAAACCTGTACAGAAACATGTTCAGAGCAAAGCTCGAATTTTTAGCATCGTACACTAGACGGTCTCGCCCATCGCACTGGGAATCGATGAAAGTTTAACCGGAGTTTTACGCGGTTAAGAGGATGATGCCACTGGGGCCTTGGCGTGGCGGAGTGGAGCTCGAAGGTATACATCACTGCGCATTTTTACATGTGCGGAAGTGTAGTTAGATGCATTGTAACTGTCGTTTAATGAGACAGGCCCTGCAGTGGCATCGCTGCCCTATTTGCGGTTATTACTGAGGATTGATGACGGATAGCTGGCGTTGTTTCCAAGCAATTACAACTAAACCTGTACAGAAACCTGTTCAGAGCAAAGCTCGAATTTTTAGCAACGTACTCAAGACGGTCTCGCCCATCGCACTGGGAATCGATGAAAGGTTAACCGGAATTTTATGCGGTTCAGACGTTGTCACTGGGGTCTCTGCCGTGGCGAAGTAGATCTCGAAGGTATACATACGTCACTGCACATTTTTACTTGTACGGAAGTGCAGTCAGATGCAGTGTAACTGTCGTGTAATGAGGCAGGCGCTGCAGTGGCATCGCTATCCTATTTGTGGGTATTACTGTGGATTGATGATGGATAGCTAACGGTGTTTCCAAGAAATCCCAATAAAACATGTACAGGAACCTGTTCAGAGCAAAGCTCGAATTTTTAGTGTAACTGTCGTCTAATGAGACAGGCCCTGCAGTGACATCGCTGTGCCCCTCGCGGGTATTACTGTGGATTGATGACGGATAGCTAACGGTGTTTCCAAGAAATCCAACAAAACTTGCACAGGAACCTGTTCAGAGCAAATCGCGAAGTTTAGCATCGTACTCTAGACGGTCTCGCCCATCGCACTGCGAATCGATGAAAGGTTAACCGGATTTTTAAGCGGTTAAGAGGATGATGTCACTGGGGCCTTGGCGTGGCGGAGTGGAGCTCGAAGGTATACATCACTGCGCATTTTTACATGTGCGGAAGTGTAGTTAGATGCATTGTAACTGTCGTCTAATGAGACAGGCCCTGCAGTGGCATCGCTGCCCTATTTGCGGTTATTACTGAGGATTGATGACGGATGGCTGGCGTTGTTTCCAAGCAATCACAACTAAACCTCTACAGAAACCTGTTCAGAGAAAAGCTCGAATTTTTGGCATCGTACTCTAGACGGACTCGCCGATCGCACTGGGAATCGATGAAAGGTTAACCGGAATTTTATGCGGTTCAGAGGATGATGTCACTGGGGTCTTGCCGTGGCGGAGTGGAGCTCGAAGGTATACATCACTGCGCATTTTTACATGTGCGGACGTGTAGTTAGATGCGTGGCTTTTTGGGCTTGTTGGTACATAGTTCCAATACACTGTAGCGCAGCAAAAGACGAGGACACAAGAGACGAGAGACGAACAACACGAGCGCTAACTTCCAAAAACTTTATTCTCCTGAAGCATCACATTTATACACCAGAAAACAGTAATCACACGTGCGAACAGTATCGATTTCTTAGAAAAACGAGATTTATCTGAGAGGAGAATGGAAGGTGTGCTTACACACGAGCATCCTGACCTATTTATCTTTTCGGCTTCAATGATTTCGCGCGTTAACCGTTCTCTACTTTTTCCTATTACAAGACTTTTATCAAAGAAAGGCTTACAGAGTTTTGACTTGCATGCGAGAATGTGGTCAACCAGCGATCCGCCTTGCCCGTTTCTGACGTTGCGAGCGTGTTCCATTAGGCGCTCGTTCAGACATCTCCCCGTCTGGCTGATATAGTGTTTCCCGCCTGACAAGGGAATTTGATATACAACACCTTCATCGCACGTGACGTAGGGCTTCTGGTGCCTAGTTGCGCATCCGCGCGCTTTGTTGGTGTTGGTTTTCCCCAGTTTGCACAACATTGCAAGTTTTTTCGGCGCCGAGAACACGACGGTCGCATTCGCTCGTTGACAATTTCTTTTTAAATTGCTTGAAATCTTGTGTAGATAAGGTAATACAACAAGGTTCTTCCGTTCACGAGGAACTGGGTTTGGATTACATTGATTTTCTGGTTTCATTCTCTTAACAAGTTTTTCTGCAACAGAGACTTGAACATGGGAGGGTTATCCGGCAACAGTAAGCCTCTTGGACTGCTCTTGAAAACTATCGGTTATCATGTGTCAACTACCATGACAGAACATTTTAAACCGCTTGTTTTAACATGCGAATTGCCCATCGATAACTCCATTAGATTTTTAGATATTAACTTCACCTTTCACGCTCGTCACATATGCTGGGCCTACCAGACGTGAAGCAACAAGCCGATGCTGCCATATCACTGCGCTCATTCAAAACTGATAAAAAGAGGTATTGTCAATTTATGTTTTCGAAATGCTTTCCAGAAATCTTGTCCGCACATGATGACCGATAGTTTTCAAGAGCAGTCCAAGAGGCTTACTAATGCCGGATACTCCTCCCATGTTCAAGTTTCTGTTGCAGAAAAACTTGTTAAGAGAATGAAACCAGAAAATCAATGTAATTCAAACCCAGTTCCTCGTGAACTTAGAAACCTTGTTGTATTACCTTATCTACACAAGATTTCCCGCAATTTAAAAAGAATTGGTCAACGAGCGAATGCGACCGTCGTGTTCTCGGCGCCGAAAAAACTTGCAACGTTGTGCAAACTGGGAAACACCAACACCAACAAAGCGCGCGGATGCGCAACTAGGCACCAGAAGCCCTACGTCACGTGCGATGAAGGTGTTGTATATCAAATTTCCTTGTTATGCGGGAAACATTATATCGGCCAGACGGGGAGATGTCTGAACGAGCGCCTAATGGAACACGCTCGCAACGTCAGAAACGGGCAACGCGGATCGCCGGTTGACCACATTCTCGCATGCAAGTCAAAACCCTGTAAGCCTTTCTTTGATAAAAGTCTTGTAATAGGGAAAAGTAGAGAAAGGTTAACGCGCGAAAACATTGAAGCCGAAAAGATAAATAGGTCAGGATGCTCGTGTGTAAGCACACCATCCATCCTCCTCTCAGATAAAGAGCTCGTTTTTCTAAGAAATCGATACTGTTCGCACGTGTGATTACTGTTTTCTGGTGTATAAATGTGATGCTTCAAGAGAATAAAGTTTGCTGGAAGTTAGCGCTCGTGTTGTTCGTCTCTTGTCTCTTGTGTACTCGTCTTTTGCTGCGCTGCAGTGTACTAGTTAGATGCATTGTAACTGTCGTTTAATGAGACAGGCCCTGCTGGCATCGCTGCCCCATTTGCGGTTATTACTGAGGTTTGATGACGGATAGCTGGCATTGTTTCCAAGCAATTACAACTAAACCTGTACAGAAACATGTTCAGAGCAAAGCTCGAAGTTTAGCATCGTACTCTAGACGGTGTCGCTCATCGCACTGGGAATCGATGAAAGGTTAACCGGAGTTTTATGCGGCTCAGAGGATGTCACTAGGGTCTCTGCCTTGGCGAAGTAGAGCTCGCAGGTATACATCACTGCGCATTTTCACATGTGCGGAAGTGCAGTCAGATGCAGTCTACCTTTCACCTAATGAGACAGGCCCTGCAGTGGCATCGCTGCCCTATTTGTGGGTATTACTGTGGATTGATGATGGATAGCTAACGGTGTTTCCAAGAAATCCCAATAAAACATGTACAGGAACCTGTTCAGAGCAAAGCTCGAATTTTTAGTGCAACTGTCGTCTAATGAGACAGGCCCTGCAGTGACATCGCTGTCCCCCTCGCGGGTATTACTGTGGATTGATGACGGATAGCTAACGGTGTTTCCAAGAAATCCAACAAAACCTGCACAGCGACCTGTTCAGAGCATAACACGAAGTCTAGCATCGTACTCAATACGGTCTCGCCCATCGCACTGCGAATCAATGAAAGGTCAACTGGAGTTTTATGCGGTTCAGAGGATGATGTCACTGGGGTCCTTGCCGTGGCGAAGTAGAGCTCGAAGGTATACATCACTGCGCATTTTTACATGTGCGGAAGTGTAGTTAGATGCAGTGTAACTGTCGTCTAATGAGGCGCGCACTGCAGTGGCATCGCTGCCCCTTTTGTGGGTATTACTGTGGATTGATGATGGATAGCTAACGGTGTTTTGAGAAATCCCAATAAAATATGTACAGGAACCTGTTCACACCAAAGCTCGAATTTTTAGCATCGTACACAAGACGGTCTCGCCCATCGCACTGGGAATCGATGAAAGGATACCCGGAGTATTATGCGGTTCAGGCGTTGTCACTGGAGTCTCTGCCGTGGCGAAGTAGAGCTCGAAGGTATACATACATCACTGCACATTTTTACATGTGCGGAAGTGCAGTCAGATGCAGTGTAACTGTTGTGTAATGAGGCAGGCGCTGCAGTGCAACGCTGCACCCCTTGCGGGTATGAATGAGGAATGATGACGGATAGCTGGCGTTGTTTCCTAGCAATCACAACAAAACCTGTACAGAAACCTGTTCAGAGCAAAGCCCGAATTTTTAGCAACGTACTCAAGACGGTCTCGCCCATCGCACTGGGAATCGATGAAAGGTTAACCGGAGTTTTATGCGGTTCAGACGTTGTCACTGGGGTCTCTGCCGTGGCGAAGTAGATCTCGAAGGTATACATACATCACTGCACATTTTTACTTGTGCGGAAGGGTAGTCAGATGCAGTGTAACTGTCGTGTAATGAGGCAGGCGCTGCAGTGGCATCGCTATCCTATTTGTGGGTATTACTGTGGATTGATGATGGATAGCTAACGGTGTTTTCAAGAAATCCCAATAAAACATGTACAGGAACCTGTTCAGATCAAAGCACGAAGTCTAGCATCGTACTCTATACGGTCTCGCCCATCGCACTGCGAATCGATGAAAGGTCAACCTAAATTTTATGCGGTTCAGAGGGTGATGTCACTGGGGTCTTGCCGTGGCGCAGTGGAGCTCGAAGGTATATATCACAGCGCATTTTTACATGTGCGGAAGTGTAGTTAGATGCATTGTAACTGTCGTCTAATGAAACAGGCCCTGCAGTGGCATCGCTGACCTATTTGCGGTTATTACTGAGGATTCATGACGGATAGCTAGTGTTGTTTCCAAGCAATCACAACTAAACCTTTACAGAAAACTGTTCAGAGCAAAGCTCGAATTTTTAGCATCGTACTCAAGACGGTCTCGCCCATCGACTGGGAATCGATGAAAGGTTAACCGAAGCTTTATGCGGTTCAGAGGATGATATCACTGGGGTCTTGCCGTGGCGCAGTGGAGCTCGAAGGTATATATCACTGCGCATTTTTACATGTGCGGAAGTGAAGTTAGATGCAGTGTACCTGTCGTCTAATGAGACAGGCCCTGCAGTGGAATCGGTGTCCCCCTTGCGGGTATTACTGCGGATTGATGACGGATAGCTGACGTTGTTTCCAAGCAATCACAACTAAACCTGTCCAGAAACCTGTTCAGAGCAAAGCTCGAATTTTTAGCATCGTACACTAGACGGACTCGCCCATCGCACTGGGAATCGATGAAAGATTAACCGGAGTTTTATGCGGTTGAGAGGATGTCACGGGTCTCTACCGTGGCGAAGTAGAGCTCGAAGGTATACATCACTGCGCATTTTTACATGTGCGGAAGTGGAGTTAGAAGCAGTGTACCTGTCGTCTAATGAGACAGGCCCTGCAGTGGCATCGGTGTCCCCCTTGCGGGTATTACTGTGTATTGATGACGAATAGCTAATGATGTTTCCAAGCAATCCCAACAAAACCTGTACAGGAACCTGTTCAGAGCAAAGCACGAAGTTTAGCATCGTACACTAGACGGTCTCGCCCATCGCACTCGGAATCTATGAAAGGTTAACCGGAAATTTATGCGGTTCAGACGATGTCACAGGTGTCTCTGCCGTGGTGAAGTAGAGCTCGAAGGTATACATCCCTGCGCATTTTTACATGTGCGCAAGTGTAGTCAGATGCAGTGTAACTGTCGTATAATGAGACAGGTCCTGCAGTGGCATTGCTGTCCCCCTTGCTGGAATTACTGGGGGATTGATGACGGATAGCTAACGGTGTTTCCATGAAATCCAACAAAACCTGTACAGGAACCTGTTCACAGCAAAGTACGAAGTCTAGCATCGTACTCAATACGGTCTCGCCCATCGCACTGCAAATCGATGATAGGTCAACCGGAGTTTCATGCGGTTCAGAGGATGATGTCACTGGGGCCTTGGCGTGGCGGAGTGGAGCTCGAAAGTATACATCACTGCGCATTTTTACATGTGCGGAAGTGTAGTTATATGCTGAGTACCTGTCGTCTAATGAGCCAGGCCCTGCAGTGGCATCACTGCCCTATTTGTGGGTATTACTGTGGATTGACGATGGATTGCTAACGGTGTTTCCAAGAAATCCCAATAAAACATGTACAGGAACCTGTTCAGAGCAAAGCTCGAATTTTTAGCATCGTACTAAAGACGGTCTCGCCCATCGCACTCGGAATCGATGAAAGGTTAACCGAAGTTTTATGCGGTCCAGACGATGTCACAGGGGTCTCTGCCGTGGTGAAGTAGAGCTCGATGGTATACATCACTGCACATTTTTACATGTGCGCATGTGTAGTCAGATGCAGTGTAACTGTCGTCTAATGAGACAGGCCCTGCAGTAGCATCGCTGCCCCATTTGCGGTTATTACTGAGGATTGATTACAGATAGCTGACGTTATTTCCAAGCAATCACAACTAAACCTGTACAGAAACATGTTCAGACCAAAGCTCGAATTTTTAGCATCGTACTCTAGACGGTCTCGCCCATCACACTGCAAATCGATGAAAGGTTAACCGGATTTTTATGCTGTTAAGAGGATGTCACTGTGGTGTCTGCCGTGGCGAAGTAGAGCTCGAAGGTATACATCACTGCGCATTTTTACATGTGCGGTAGTGTAGATAGATGCAGTGTAACTGTCGTGTAATGAGACAGGCCCTGCAGTGGCTTTGCTGTCCCTCTTGCGGGAATTACGGTGGATTGATGACGTATAGCTAACGGTGTTTCTAAGAAATCCAACAAAACCTGCACAGGGACCTGTTCAGAACAAAGCTCGCATTTTTAGCAGCGTACTCTAGACGGTCTCGCTCATCGCACTGGGAATCGATGAAAGGTTAACCGGAGTTTTATGCGGTTGAGAGGACGTCACTGGGGTCTTGCCATGGCGGTGCAGAGCTCGAAGGTATACATCACTGCGCATTTTTACATGTACGAAAGTGTAGTTAGATGCATTGTAACTGTCGTCTAATGAGACAGGCCCTGCAGTGGCATCGCTGCCTCATTTGCGGTTATTACTGAGGATTGATGACGGATAGCTGGCGTTGTTTCAAAGCAATCACAACTAAACCTGTCCAGAAACCTGTTCAGAGCAAAGCTCGAATTTTTAGCATCGTACACTAGACGGTCTCGCCCATCGCACTGGGAATCGATGAAGGATTAACCGGAGTTTTATGCGGTTGAGAGGATGTCACTGGGGTCTCTACCGTGGCGAAGTAGAGCTCGAAGGTATACATCACTGCGCATTTTTACATGTGCGGAAGTGGAGTTAGAAGCAGTGTACCTGTCGTCTAATGAGACAGGCCCTGCAGTGGCATCGGTGTCCCCCTTGCGGGTATTACTGTCGATTGATGACGAATAGCTAATGATGTTTCCAAGCAATCCCAACAAAACCTGTACAGGAACCTGTTCAGAGCAAAGCACGAAGTTTAGCATCGTACACTAGGCGGTCTCGCCCATCGCACTGGGAATCGATGAAAGGTTAACCGGAGTTTTATGCGGTTCAGACGATGTCACAGGGGTCTCTGCCGTGGCGATGTAGAGCTCGAAGGTATACATCACTGCGCATTTTTACATGTGCGGTAGTCTAGTTAGATGCAGTGTAACTGTCGTATAATGAGACAGGTCCTGCAGTGGCATCGCTGTCCCCCATGCGGGAATTACTGTCGATTTATGACGGATACCTAATGGTGTTTCCAAGAAATCCAACAAACCTGCACAGGGACCTGTTCAGAGCAAAGCACGAAGTCTAGCATCGTACTCTTTACGGTCTCGCCCATCGCACTGCGAATCGATGAAAGGTCAACCGGAGTTTTATGCGGTTCAGATGATGATGTCACTGGGGTCTTGCCGTGGCGGAGTGGATCTCGAAAGTATGCATCACTGCGGATTTTAACATGTGCAGACGTGTAGTTAGACGCATTGTAACTTTCGTCTAATGAGACAGGCCCTGCAGTGGCATCGCTGCCCTATTTGCGGTTATTACTGAGGATTCATGACGGATAGCTGGCGTTGTTTCTAAGCAATCACAATTAAACCTGTACAGAAACCTGTTCAGAGCAAAGCTCGAATTTTTAGCATCGTACACTAGACGGTCTCGCCCATCGCACAGGGAATCGATGAAAGGTTAACCGGAGTTTTATGTGGTTGAGAGGATGTCACTGGGGTCTCTGCCGTGGCGAAGTACAGCTCGAAGGTATTCATCACTGCGCATTTTTACATGTGCGGAAGTGTAGTTAGATGCAGGGTACCTTTCGTCTAATGAGACAGACAACGCAGTGGCATCTCTCCCCTATTTGTGGGTATTACTGTGGATTGATGATGGATAGCTAACGGTGCTTCCAAGAAATCCCAATAAAACATGTACAGGAACCTGTTCAGAGCAAAGCTCGAAGTTTTAGCATCGTACTCTAGACGGTCTCGGCCATCTCACTGGGAATCGATGGAAGGTTAACCGGAATTTTATGCGGTTGAAAGGATGTCACTGGTGTCTCTGCTGTGGCGAAGTAGAGCTCGAAGGTATACATCACTGCGCATTTTTACATGTGCGGAAGTGTAGTTAGATGCAGTGTAACTGTCGTATAATGAGACAGGCCCTGTAGTGGCATTGCTGTCCCCCTTGAAGGAATTACTGTGGATTGATGACGGATAGCTAACGGTGTTTCCAAGAAATCCAACAAACCCTGTACAGGAACCTGTTCAGAGCAAAGCTCGCATTTTTAGCATCGTACTCTAGACGGTCTCGCCCATCGCACTGGGAATCGATGAAAGGTTAACCGGAGTTTTATGCGGTTGAGAGAACGTCACTGGGGTCTTGCCATGGCGGTGCAGAGCTCGAAGGTATACATCACTGCGCATTTTTACATGTACGAAAGTGTAGTTAGATGCATTGTAACTGTCGTCTAATGAGACAGGCCCTGCAGTGGCATCGCTGCCTCATTTGCGGTTATTACTGAGGATTGATGACGGATAGCTGCCGTTTTTTCCAAGCAATCCCAACAAAACCTGTACAGGAACCTGTTCAGAGCAAAGCTCGCATTTTTAGCATCGTACTCTAGACGGTCTCGCCCATCGCACTGGGAATCGATGAAAGGTTAACCGGAGTTTTATGCGGTTGAGAGGACGTCACTGGGGTCTTGCCATGGCGGTGCAGAGCTCGAAGGTATACATCACTGCGCATTTTTACATGTACGAAAGTGTAGTTTGATGCATCGTAACTATCGTCTAATGAGACAGGCCCTGCAGTGGCATCGCTGCCCTATTTGCGGTTATTACTGAGGATTCATGACGGATAGCTGGCGTTGTTTCAAAGCAATCACAACTAAACCTGTACAGAAACCTGTTCTGAGCAAAGCTCGAATTTTTAGCATCGTACACTAGGCGGTCTCGCCCATCGCACTGGGAATCGATGAAAGGTTAACCGTAGCTTTACGCGGTTGAGAGGATGTCACTGGGGTCTCTGCCGTGGCGAAGTAGAGCTCGAAGGTATACATCACTGCGCATTTTTACATGTGCGGTAGCCTAGTTAGATGCAGTGTAACTGTCATATAATGAGACGCGTCCTGCAGTGGCATCGCTGTCCCCCATGCGGGAATTACTGTCGATTTATGACGGATACCTAATGGTGTTTCCAAGAAATCCAACAAACCTGCACAGGGACCTGTTCAGAGCAAAGCACGAAGTCTAGCATCGTACACTAGACGGTCTTGCCCATCGCACTGGGAATCGATGAAAGGTTAACCGGAGTTTTATGCGGTTGAGAGGATGCCACTGGGGTCTCTGCCGTGTCGAAGTAGAGCTCGAAGGTGTACATCACTGCGCATTCTTACATGTGCGGATGTGTAGTTAGATGCATTGTTACTGTCGTCTAATGAGACAGGCCCTGCAGTGACATCGCTGCCCCATTTGCGGTTATTACTGAGGATTGATGACGGATAGCTGGCGTTGTTTCCAAGCAATCACAACTAAACCTGTACAGAAACCTGTTCAGAGCAAAGCTCGAATTTTTAGCATCGTACACTAGACGGTCTCGCCCATCGCACTGGGAATCGATGAAAGGTTAACCGGAGTTTTATGCTGTTGAGAGGATGTCACTGGGGTCTCTGCCGTGGCGAAGTAGAGCTCGAAGGTATACATCACTGCGCATTTTTACATGTGCGGAAGTGTAGTTAGATGCAGTGTACCTGTCGTCTAATGAGACAGGCCCTGCAGTGGCATCGCTGTCCTCCTTGCGGGTATTACTGTGAATTGATGACGGATAGCTAACGGTGTTTCCAAGAAATCCAATAAAACCTGCACAGGGACCTGTTCAGAGCAAAGCAGAAAGTCTAGCATCGTACTCTATACGGTCTCGACGATCGCACCGCGAATCGATGAAAGGTCAACAAGAGTTTTATGTAGTTCAGAGGATGATGTCACTTGGGTCTTGCCGTGGCGGAGTGGAGCTCGAAGGTATACATCACTGCGCATTTTTATTCGTGCGGAAGGGTAGTTAGATGCAGTGTACCTGTCGCCTAATGAGACAGGCCCTGAAGTGGCATCCCTGCCCCCTTGCGGGAATTACTGTGAATTGATGACGGATAGCTAACGGTGTTTCCAAGAAATCCAATAAAACCTGCACAGGGACCTGTTCAGAGCAAAGCAGAAAGTCTAGCATCGTACTCTATACGGTCTCGACGATCGCACCGCGAATCGATGAAAGGTCAACAAGAGTTTTATGTAGTTCAGAGGATGATGTCACTTGGGTCTTGCCGTGGCGGAGTGGAGCTCGAAGGTATACATCACTGCGCATTTTTACATGTGCGGAAGTGTAGTTAGATGCATTGTAACTGTCGCCTAATGAGACAGGCCCAGCAGTGGCATCGCTGCCCTATTTGCGGTTATTACTGAAGATTGATGACGGATAGCTGGCGTTGTTTCCAAGCAATCACAACTAAACCTGTACAGAAACCTGTTCAGAGGAAAGCTCGAATTTTTAGCATCGTACACGAGACGGTCTCGCGCATCGCACTGGGAATCGATGAAAGGTTAACCGGAGTTTTATGCGGTTGAGAGGATGTCACTGGGTCTCTGCCGTGGCGAAGTAGAGCTCGAAGGTATACATCACTGCGCATTTTCACATGTGCGGAAGTGCAGTCAAATGCAGTCTAACTGTCGCCTAATGAGACAGGCCCTGCAGTGGCATCGCTGCCCTATTTGTGGGTATTTAATGTGGATTGATGATGGATAGCTAACGATGTTTCCGAAAAATCCCAATAAAACATGTACAGGAACCTGTTCAGAGCAAAGCTCGAATTTTTATCATCGTACTCAAGACGGTCTCACTCATCGCACTGGGAATCGACGAAAGGTTAACCGGAGTTTTATGCGGTTCAGACGATGTCACAGGGGTCTCTGCCGTGGCGAAGTAGAGCTCGAAGGTATACATCACTGCGCATTTTTACATGTGCGGTAGTCTAGTTAGATGCAGTGTAACTGTCGTATAATGAGACAGGTCCTGCAGTGGCATCGCTGTCCCCCATGCGGGAATTACTGTCGATTTATGACGGATACCTAATGGTGTTTCCAAGAAATCCAACAAACCTGCACAGGGACCTGTTCAGAGCAAAGCACGAAGTCTAGCATCGTACACTAGACGGTCTTGCCCATCGCACTGGGAATCGATGAAAGGTTAACCGGAGTTTTATGCGGTTGAGAGGATGCCACTGGGGTCTCTGCCGTGTCGAACTAGAGCTCGAAGGTGTACATCACTGCGCATTTTTACATGTGCGGAAGTGTAGTTCGATGCAGTGTACCTGGCGTCTAATGAGCCAGGCCCTGCAGTGGCATCGCTGCCCTATTTGTGGGTATTACTGTGAATTGATGATGGATTGCTAACGTGATTCCAAGAAATCTCAATAAAACATGTACAGGAGCCTGTTCAGAGCAAAGCTCGAATTTTTAGCATCGTAATCAAGACGGTCTCGCCCATCGCACTGGGAATCGATGAAAGGTTAACCGAAGTTTTATGCGGTTCAGACGATGTCACAGGGGTCTCTGCCATGGCGAAGTAGAGCTCGAAGGCATACATCACTGCGCATTCTTACATGTGCGGATGTGTAGTTAGATGCATTGTTACTGTCGTCTAATGAGACAGGCCCTGCAGTGACATCGCTGCCCCATTTGCGGTTATTACTGAGGATTGATGACGGATAGCTGGCGTTGTTTCCAAGCAATCACAACTAAACCTGTACAGAAACCTGTTCAGAGCAAAGCTCGAATTTTTAGCATCGTACACTAGACGGTCTCGCCCATCGCACTGGGAATCGATGAAAGGTTAACCGGAGTTTTATGCTGTTGAGAGGATGTCACTGGGGTCTCTGCCGTGGCGAAGTAGAGCTCGAAGGTATACATCACTGCGCATTTTTACATGTGCGGAAGTGTAGTTAGATGCAGTGTACCTGTCGTCTAATGAGACAGGCCCTGCAGTGGCATCGCTGTCCTCCTTGCGGGTATTACTGTGAATTGATGACGGATAGCTAACGGCGTTTCCAAGAAATCCAATAAAACCTGCACAGGGACCTGTTCAGAGCAAAGCAGAAAGTCTAGCATCGTACTCTATACGGTCTCGACGATCGCACCGCGAATCGATGAAAGGTCAACAAGAGTTTTATGTAGTTCAGAGGATGATGTCACTTGGGTCTTGCCGTGGCGGAGTGGAGCTCGAAGGTATACATCACTGCGCATTTTTATTCGTGCGGAAGGGTAGTTAGATGCAGTGTACCTGTCGCCTAATGAGACAGGCCCTGAAGTGGCATCCCTGCCCCCTTGCGGGAATTACTGTGAATTGATGACGGATAGCTAACGGTGTTTCCAAGAAATCCAATAAAACCTGCACAGGGACCTGTTCAGAGCAAAGCAGAAAGTCTAGCATCGTACTCTATACGGTCTCGACGATCGCACCGCGAATCGATGAAAGGTCAACAAGAGTTTTATGTAGTTCAGAGGATGATGTCACTTGGGTCTTGCCGTGGCGGAGTGGAGCTCGAAGGTATACATCACTGCGCATTTTTACATGTGCGGAAGTGTAGTTAGATGCATTGTAACTGTCGCCTAATGAGACAGGCCCAGCAGTGGCATCGCTGCCCTATTTGCGGTTATTACTGAAGATTGATGACGGATAGCTGGCGTTGTTTCCAAGCAATCACAACTGAACCTGTACAGAAACCTGTTCAGAGGAAAGCTCGAATTTTTAGCATCGTACACTAGACGGTCTCGCGCATCGCACTGGGAATCGATGAAAGGTTAACCGGAGTTTTATGCGGTTGAGAGGATGTCACTGGGTCTCTGCCGTGGCGAAGTAGAGCTCGAAGGTATACATCACTGCGCATTTTCACATGTGCGGAAGTGCAGTCAAATGCAGTCTAACTGTCGCCTAATGAGACAGGCCCTGCAGTGGCATCGCTGCCCTATTTGTGGGTATTACTGTGGATTGATGATGGATAGCTAACGATGTTTCCGAAAAATCCCAATAAAACATGTACAGGAACCTGTTCAGAGCAAAGCTCGAATTTTTATCATCGTACTCAAGACGGTCTCACTCATCGCACTGGGAATCGACGAAAGGTTAACCGGAGTTTTATGCGGTTCAGACGATGTCACAGGGGTCTCTGCCGTGGCGAAGTAGAGCTCGAAGGTATACATCACTGCGCATCCTTACATGTGCGGATGTGTAGTTAGATGCATTGTTACTGTCGTCTAATGAGACAGGCCCTGCAGTGACATCGCTGCCCCATTTGCGGTTATTACTGAGGATTGATGACGGATAGCTGGCGTTGTTTCCAAGCAATCACAACTAAACCTGTACAGAAACCTGTTCAGAGCAAAGCTCGAATTTTTAGCATCGTACACTAGACGGTCTCGCCCATCGCACTGGGAATCGATGAAAGGTTAACCGGAGTTTTATGCTGTTGAGAGGATGTCACTGGGGTCTCTGCCGTGGCGAAGTAGAGCTCGAAGGTATACATCACTGCGCATTTTTACATGTGCGGAAGTGTAGTTAGATGCAGTGTACCTGTCGTCTAATGAGACAGGCCCTGCAGTGGCATCGCTGTCCTCCTTGCGGGTATTACTGTGAATTGATGACGGATAGCTAACGGTGTTTCCAAGAAATCCAATAAAACCTGCACAGGGACCTGTTCAGAGCAAAGCAGAAAGTCTAGCATCGTACTCTATACGGTCTCGACGATCGCACCGCGAATCGATGAAAGGTCAACAAGAGTTTTATGTAGTTCAGAGGATGATGTCACTTGGGTCTTGCCGTGGCGGAGTGGAGCTCGAAGGTATACATCACTGCGCATTTTTATTCGTGCGGAAGGGTAGTTAGATGCAGTGTACCTGTCGCCTAATGAGACAGGCCCTGAAGTGGCATCCCTGCCCCCTTGCGGGAATTACTGTGAATTGATGACGGATAGCTAACGGTGTTTCCAAGAAATCCAATAAAACCTGCACAGGGACCTGTTCAGAGCAAAGCAGAAAGTCTAGCATCGTACTCTATACGGTCTCGACGATCGCACCGCGAATCGATGAAAGGTCAACAAGAGTTTTATGTAGTTCAGAGGATGATGTCACTTGGGTCTTGCCGTGGCGGAGTGGAGCTCGAAGGTATACATCACTGCGCATTTTTACATGTGCGGAAGTGTAGTTAGATGCATTGTAACTGTCGCCTAATGAGACAGGCCCAGCAGTGGCATCGCTGCCCTATTTGCGGTTATTACTGAAGATTGATGACGGATAGCTGGCGTTGTTTCCAAGCAATCACAACTAAACCTGTACAGAAACCTGTTCAGAGGAAAGCTCGAATTTTTAGCATCGTACACTAGACGGTCTCGCGCATCGCACTGGGAATCGATGAAAGGTTAACCGGAGTTTTATGCGGTTGAGAGGATGTCACTGGGTCTCTGCCGTGGCGAAGTAGAGCTCGAAGGTATACATCACTGCGCATTTTCACATGTGCGGAAGTGCAGTCAAATGCAGTCTAACTGTCGCCTAATGAGACAGGCCCTGCAGTGGCATCGCTGCCCTATTTGTGGGTATTACTGTGGATTGATGATGGATAGCTAACGATGTTTCCGAAAAATCCCAATAAAACATGTACAGGAACCTGTTCAGAGCAAAGCTCGAATTTTTATCATCGTACTCAAGACGGTCTCACTCATCGCACTGGGAATCGACGAAAGGTTAACCGGAGTTTTATGCGGTTCAGACGATGTCACAGGGGTCTCTGCCGTGGCGAAGTAGAGCTCGAAGGTATACATCACTGCGCATTTTTACATGTGCGGTAGTCTAGTTAGATGCAGTGTAACTGTCGTGTAATGAGACAGGTCCTGCAGTGGCATCGCTGTCCCCCATGCGGGAATTACTGTCGATTTATGACGGATACCTAATGGTGTTTCCAAGAAATCCAACAAACCTGCACAGGGACCTGTTCAGAGCAAAGCACGAAGTCTAGCATCGTACACTAGACGGTCTTGCCCATCGCACTGGGAATCGATGAAAGGTTAACCGGAGTTTTATGCGGTTGAGAGGATGCCACTGGGGTCTCTGCCGTGTCGAAGTAGAGCTCGAAGGTGTACATCACTGCGCATTTTTACATGTGCGGAAGTGTAGTTCGATGCAGTGTACCTGGCGTCTAATGAGCCAGGCCCTGCAGTGGCATCGCTGCCCTATTTGTGGGTATTACTGTGAATTGATGATGGATTGCTAACGTGATTCCAAGAAATCTCAATAAAACATGTACAGGAGCCTGTTCAGAGCAAAGCTCGAATTTTTAGCATCGTAATCAAGACGGTCTCGCCCATCGCACTGGGAATCGATGAAAGGTTAACCGAAGTTTTATGCGGTTCAGACGATGTCACAGGGGTCTCTGCCATGGCGAAGTAGAGCTCGAAGGCATACATCACTGCGCATTCTTACATGTGCGGATGTGTAGTTAGATGCATTGTTACTGTCGTCTAATGAGACAGGCCCTGCAGTGACATCGCTGCCCCATTTGCGGTTAATACTGAGGATTGATGACGGATAGCTGGCGTTGTTTCCAAGCAATCACAACTAAACCTGTACAGAAACCTGTTCAGAGCAAAGCTCGAATTTTTAGCATCGTACACTAGACGGTCTCGCCCATCGCACTGGGAATCGATGAAAGGTTAACCGGAGTTTTATGCTGTTGAGAGGATGTCACTGGGGTCTCTGCCGTGGCGAAGTAGAGCTCGAAGGTATACATCACTGCGCATTTTTACATGTGCGGAAGTGTAGTTAGATGCAGTGTACCTGTCGTCTAATGAGACAGGCCCTGCAGTGGCATCGCTGTCCTCCCTGCGGGTATTACTGTGAATTGATGACGGATAGCTAACGGTGTTTCCAAGAAATCCAATAAAACCTGCACAGGGACCTGTTCAGAGCAAAGCAGAAAGTATAGCATCGTACTCTATACGGTCTCGACGATCGCACCGCGAATCGATGAAAGGTCAACAAGAGTTTTATGTAGTTCAGAGGATGATGTCACTTGGGTCTTGCCGTGGCGGAGTGGAGCTCGAAGGTATACATCACTGCGCATTTTTACATGTGCGGAAGTGTAGTTAGATGCATTGTAACTGTCGCCTAATGAGACAGGCCCAGCAGTGGCATCGCTGCCCTATTTGCGGTTATTACTGAAGATTGATGACGGATAGCTGGCGTTGTTTCCAAGCAATCACAACTAAACCTGTACAGAAACCTGTTCAGAGGAAAGCTCGAATTTTTAGCATCGTACACTAGACGGTCTCGCTCATCGCACTGGGAATCGATGAAAGGTTAACCGGAGTTTTATGCGGTTGAGAGGATGTCACTGGGTCTCTGCCGTGGCGAAGTAGAGCTCGAAGGTATACATCACTGCGCATTTTCACATGTGCGGAAGTGTAGTCAAATGCATTCTAACTGTCGCCTAATGAGACAGGCCCTGCAGTGGCATCGCTGCCCTATTTGTGGGTATTACTGTGGATTGATGATGGATAGCTAACGATGTTTCCGAAAAATCCCAATAAAACATGTACAGGAACCTGTTCAGAGCAAAGCTCGAATTTTTATCATCGTACTCAAGACGGTCTCACTCATCGCACTGGGAATCGACGAAAGGTTAACCGGAGTTTTATGCGGTTCAGACGATGTCACAGGGGTCTCTGCCGTGGCGAAGTAGAGCTCGAAGGTGTACATCACTGCGCATTTTTACATGTGCGGAAGTGTAGTTCGATGCAGTGTACCTGGCGTCTAATGAGCCAGGCCCTGCAGTGGCATCGCTGCCCTATTTGTGGGTATTACTGTGAATTGATGATGGATTGCTAACGTGATTCCAAGAAATCTCAATTAAACATGTACAGGAGCCTGTTCAGAGCAAAGCTCGAATTTTTAGCATCGTAATCAAGACGGTCTCGCCCATCGCACTGGGAATCGATGAAAGGTTAACCGAAGTTTTATGCGGTTCAGACGATGTCACAGGGGTCTCTGCCATGGCGAAGTAGAGCTCCAAGGCATACATCACTGCGCATTCTTACATGTGCGGATGTGTAGTTAGATGCATTGTTACTGTCGTCTAATGAGACAGGCCCTGCAGTGACATCGGTGCCCCATTTGCGGTTATTACTGAGGATTGATGACGGATAGCTGGCGTTGTTTCCAAGCAATCACAACTAAACCTGTACAGAAACCTGTTCAGAGCAAAGCTCGAATTTTTAGCATCGTACACTAGACGGTCTCGCCCATCGCACTCGGAATCGATGAAAGGTTAACAGGAGTCTTATGCTGTTGAGAGGATGTCACTGGGGTCTCTGCCGTGGCGAAGTAGAGCTCGAAGGTATACATCACTGCGCATTTTTACATGTGCGGAAGTGTAGTTAGATGCAGTGTACCTGTCGTCTAATGAGACAGGCCCTGCAGTGGCATCGCTGTCCTCCTTGCGGGTATTACTGTGAATTGATGATGTATTGCTAACGGTGATTCCAAGAAATCTCAATAAAACATGTACAGGAACCTGTTCAGAGCAAAGCTCGAATTTTTAGCATCGTAATCAAGACGGTCTCGCCCATCGCACTGGGAATCGATGAAAGGTTAACCGAAGTTTTATGCGGTTCAGACGATGTCACAGGGGTCTCTGCCGTGGCGAAGTAGAGCTCGAAGGTATACATCACTGCGCATTCTTACATGTGCGGATGTGTAGTTAGACGCATTGTTACTGTCGTCTAATGAGACAGGTCCTGCAGTGGCATCGGTGCCCCATTTGCGGTTATTACTGAGGATTGATGACGGATAGCTAACGATGTTTCCAAGCAATCCCAACAAAACCTGTACAGGAACCTGTTCAGAGCAAAGCACGAAGTTTAGCATCGTACTCTAGACGGTCTCGCCAATCGCACTCGGAATCGATGAAAGGTTAACCGCAGTTTTATGCCGTTCAGACGATGTCACAGGGGTCTCTGCCGTGGTGAAGTAGAGATCGAAGGTATACATCACTGCGCATTTTTACATGTGCGCATGTGTAGCCAGATGCAGTGTAACTGTCGTCCAATGAGACAGGCCCTGTAGCATCGCTGCCCCATCTGCGGGTATTACTGAGGATTTAGGACAGATAGCTGGCGTTGTATCCTAGCAATCACAACAAAACTTGTAGAGAAACCTGTTCAGAGCAAAGCTCAAATTTAAGCATCGTACTCTAGACGGTCTCGGCCATCGCTATGCGAATCGACGAAACGTTAACTGGAGTTTTGTGTGGTTCAGAGGATGTCACTGGGGTCTCTGCTGTGGCGAAGCAGAACTCGAAGGTATACATCACTGCGCATTCCTACATGGGCGGAAGTGTAGTTAGATGCAGTGTAACTGTCGCCTAATGAGACAGGCCCTGCAGTGGCATCGCTGCCCCATTTGTGGTTATTACTGAGGATTGATGACGGATAGCTGGCGTTGTTACCAAGCAATCACAACTAAACCTGTACAGAAACCTGTTCAGCGCAAAGCGCGAATTTTTAGCATCGTACACTAGACGGTCTCGCCCATCGCACTGGGAATCGACGAAAGGTTAACCGGAGTTTTATGCGGTTTAGAGGACGTCACTGGGGCCTCTGTCGTGGCAAATTAGAGCTCCAAGGTATACATCACTGCGCATTCTTACATGTGCGGAAGTGTAGTTAGATGCAGTGTAACTGTCGTCTAAAGAGACAGGCTCAGCAGTTGCATCGCTGTCCCCCTTGCGGGTATTACTGTGGATTGATGACGGATAGCTAACGGTGTTTCCAAGAAATCCCAAAAAAACGTGTACAGGAACCTGTTCAGAGCAAAGCTCGAATTTTTAGCACCGTACTCTAGACGACTCGCCCATCGCACTGGGAATCGATGAAAGGTTAACCGGAGCTTTATGCGGTTGAGAGGATGGCACTGGGGTCTTGCCGTGGCGGAGTGGCGCTCGAAGGTATACATCACTGCGCATTTTTACATGTGCGGAAGTGTAGTTAGATGCATTGTAACTGTCGTCTAATGAGACAGGCGCTACAGTGGCATCACTGCCACATTTGCGGTTATTACTGAGGATTATTGACGGATAGCTAACGGTGTTTCCACACAATCCCAACAAAACCTGTACAGGAACCTGTTCAGAGCAAAGCACGATGTTCAGCATCGTACGCTAGACGGTCTCGCGCATCGCACTGAGAATCGATGAAAGGTTAACCGGAGTTTTATGCGGTTCAGAGGATTTCACTGGGGTCTCAGCCGTGGCGGAGTGGAGCTCGAAGGTATACATCACTGCGCATTTTTACATGTGCGGAAGTGTAGTTAGATGCATTGTAACTGTCGTCTAATGAGACAGGCGCTACAGTGGCATCGCTACCACATTTGCGGTTATTACTGAGGATTATTGACGGATAGCTAACGGTGTTTCCAAACAATCCCAACAAAACCTGTACAGGAACCTGTTCAGAGCAAAGCACGAAGTCTAGCATCGTACTCTATACGGTCTCGCCCATCGCACTGCGAATCGATGAAAGGTCAACAGGAATTTGATGCGGTTCAGAGGATGATGTCACTGGGGTCTTGCCGTGGCAGAGTTGAGCTCGAAGGTACACATCACTGCGCATTCTTACATGTGCGGAAGTGTAGTTAGATGCAGTGTAACTGTCGTCTAATGAGACAGGGCAAGCAGTGGCATCGCTGTCCCCCTTGCGGGTATTACTATGGATTTATGACGGATAGCTAACAGTGTCTCCAAGAAATCCCAATAACACATGTACAGGAACCTGTTCAGAGCAAATCACGAAGTCTAGCATCGTTCTCAATACGATCTCGCCCATTGCACTGCGAATCGATGAAACGTTAACCGGAGTAATATGCGGATAAGAGGATGTCACTGCGGTCCCTGCCTTGGCGAAGTAGAGATCGAAGGTATACATCACTGCGCATTTTTACATGTGCGGAAGTGTAGTTAGATGCAGTGTAACTGTCGTCGAAAGAGACAGGCCCTGCAGTCGCATCACTGCCCCATTTGCGGATATTACTGAGGATTGATGACAGATAGCTGGCGTTGTTTCCAAGCAATCACAACTAAACCTGTACAGAAACGTGTTCAAAGCAAAGCTCGAATTTTTAGCATCGTACTCAACACGGTCTCGCCCATCGCACTGCGAATGGATGAAAGGTTAACCGGATTTTTATGCGGTTCAGAGGATGTCACTGGGGTCTCGGCCGTGGCGAAGTAGAGCTCGAAGGTATACATATAACACAGCGCATTTTTACATGTGCGAAAGAGTAGTTAGATGCAGTGTAACTGTCGCCTAATTAGACAGGCCCTGCAGTGGCATCGCTGCCGCATTTGTGGGTATTACTGTGGATTAATGACGAATATATAGCTAACGGCGTTTTCAAGAAATCCCAATAAAACATGTGCAGGAAACTGTTCAGAGCAAAGCTCGAATTTTTAGCATCGTTCTCTAGACGGTCTCGCCCATCGCACTGCGAATCGATGAAAGGTTAACCGGCGTCTTAAGCGGTTCAGAGGATGTCACTGTGGTCTCTGCGTGGCGAAGTAGAGCTCGAAGGTACATATCACTGCGAATTTTTACATGCGCTGAAGTGTGGTCAGATGCAGCCTAACTCTCGTTTAATGAGACAGGCCTGCAGTGGCGTCGCTGCCCCATTTACGGGTATTACTGAGGATTGATGACAGATAGCTAACGGTGTTTCCAAACAATCCCAACAAAACCTCTACAGAAACCTGTTCAGAGCAAAGCTCGAAGTTCAGCATCGTACTCTATACGGTCTCGCGCATCGCACTGAGAATCGATGAAAGGTTAACCGGAGTTTTATGCGGTTCAGAGGATTTCACTGGGGTCTCAGCCGTGGTGAAGTAGAGCTCGCAGGTATACATCACTGCGCATTTTTACATGTGCGGAAGTGTAGTTAGGTGCCGTGTAACTGTCGTCTAATGAGACAGGCCCTGCAGTGGCATCACTGCCCCATTTGTGGGTAGTACTGTGGATTAATGACGGATAGCTAATGGTGTTTCCAAGAAATCCCAATAAAACGTACAGGAACCTGTTAAGAGCAAAGCGCGAATTTTTAGCATCGTACTCAAGACGGTCTCGCCCATCGCACTGGGTATCGATGAAAGGTTAACGGGAGTTTTATGCGCATAAGAGGATGTCACTGGGGTCCCTGCCGTGGCGAAGTAGAGCTCGAAGGTATACATCACTGCGCATTTTTACATGTGCGGAAGTGTAGTTAGATGCAGTGTATCTGTCGTTGAATGCGACAGGCCCTGCAGTCGCATCGCTGCCCCATTTGCGGCTACTACTGAGGACTGATGACAGATAGCTGGCGTTGTTTCCAGCAATCACATTTAAACCTGTACAGAAACCTGTTCAAAGCTAAGCTCGAATTTTTAGCACCGTACTCAAGACGGTCTCAACCATCGCACTGGGAGTCGATGAAAGGTTAACCGGAGTTTTATGCGGTTGAGAGGATGTCACTGGGGTTTTGCCGTGGCGGTGTGGAGCTCGAAGGTATACATCACTGCGCATTTTTACATGTGCGGAAGTGTAGTTAGATGCAGTGTACCTGTCGTCTAATGAGACAGGCCCTGCAGTGGCATCGCTGCCCCATTTGCGGGTTTTACTGAGGATTGATGACAGATAGCTGGCGTTGTACCCTAGCAATCACAACAAAACCTGTAGAGAAACCTTTTCAGAGCAAAGCGCGAATTTTTAGCATCGTACTCAAGACGGTCTCGCCCATCGCACTGGGTATCGATGAAAGGTTAACGGGAGTTTTATGCGCATAAGAGGATGTCACTGGGGTCTCTGCCGTGGCGAAGTAGAGCTCGAAGGTATACATCACTGCGCATTCTTACATGTGCGGAAGTGTAGTTAGATGCAGTGTAACTGTCGCCTAATGAGACAGGCCCAGCAGTTGCATCGCTGTCCCCCTTTCGGGTATAACTGTGGATTGATGACGGATAGCTAACGGTGGTTCCAAGATATCCCAATAAAACGTGTACAGGAACCTGTTCAAAGCAAAGCTCGAATTTTTAGCATCGTACTCGAGACGGACTCGCCCATCGCACTGGGAATCGATGAAAGGTTAACCGGAGTTTTATGCGGTTCAGAGGATTTCACTGGGGTCTCAGCCGCGGAGAAGTAGAGCTCGCAGGTATACATCACTGCGCATTTTTTTCATGTGCGGAAGTGTAGTTAGGTGCCGTGTAACTGTCGTCTAATGAGACAGGCCCTGCAGTGGCATCGCTGCCCCATTTGTGGGTAGTACTGTGGATTGATGACGGATAGCTAATGGTGTTTCCAGGCAATCCCAATAAAACATGTTTAGTAACCTGTTCAGAGCAAAGCGCGAATTTTTAGCATCGTACTCAAGACGGTCTCGCCCATCGCACTGGGTATCGATGAAAGGTTAACCGCAGTTTTATGCGGATAAGAGGATATCACCGGGGTCCCTGCTGTGGCGAAGTAGTGCTCGAAGGTATACATCACTGCGCATTTTTACATGTGCGGAAGTGTAGTTAGATGCAGTGTAACTGTCGTTGAAAGAGACAGGCCCTTCAGTCGCATCGCTGCCCCATTTGCGGCTACTACTGAGGATTGATGACAGATAGCTGGCGTTGTTTCCAGCAATCACATTTAAACCTGTACAGAAACCTGTTCAAAGCTAAGCTCGAATTTTTAGCACCGTACTCAAGACGGTCTCGCCCATCGCACTGGGAATCGATGAAAGGTTAACCGGAGTTTTATGCTGTTCAGAGGATTACACTGGGGTCTCAGCCGTGGCGAAGTAGAGCTCGAAGGTATACATATATCAAAGCGCATTTTTACATGTGCGGAAGTGTAGTTAGATGCAGTGTAACTGTCGCCTAATGAGACAGGCCCTGCAGTGGCATCGCTGCCGCATTTGTGGGTATTCCTGTGGATTGATGACGGACATATAGCTAACGGTGTTTCGAAGAAATCCCAATAAAACAAGTACAGAAACCTGTTCAGAGCAAAGCTCGAAGTTTAACATCGTACTCTAGAAGGTCTCGCCTATCGCACTGGGAATCAATGAAAGGTTAACCGAAGTTTTATGCGGTTAAGGGGATGTCACTAGGGTCTCTGCCGTGGCGAAGTAGAGCTCGAAGGTATACCTCACAGAGCATTTTCACATGTGCGGAAGTGTAGTTAGATGCAGTCTAACTGTCGTCTAATGAGACAGGCCCTGCAGTGGCATCGCTGCCCCATTTGCGGGTATTACTGAGGAATGATGCCAGATAGCTTGCGTTGTTTCCTAGCAATCACCACAAAACCTGTACAGAAACCTGTTCAGAGCAAAGCTCGATGTTCAGCATCGTACGCTAGACGGTCTCGCGCATCGCACTGAGAATCGATGAAAGGTTAACCGGAGTTTTATGCGGTTCAGAGGATTTCACTGGGGTCTCAGCCGTGGTGAAGTAGAGCTCGCAGGTATACATCACTGCGCATTTTTACATGTGCGGAAGTGTAGTTAGGTGCCGTGTAACTGTCGTCTAATGAGACAGGCCCTGCAGTGGTATCGCTGCCCCATTTGTGGGTAGTACTGTGGATTGATGACGGATAGCTAACGGTGTTTTCAAGAAATCCCAATAAAACATGTACAGCAACCTGTTCAGAGCAAAGCGCGAATTTTTAGCATCGTACTCAAGACGGTCTCGCCCATCGCACTGGGTATCGATGAAAGATTAACGGGAGTTTTATGCGGATAAGAGGATGTCACTGGGGTCCCTGCCGTGGCGAAGTAGAGCTCGAAGGTATACATCACTGCGCATTTTTACATGTGCGGAAGTGTAGTTAGATGCAGTGTAACTGTCGTTGAATGCGACAGGCCCTGCAGTCGCATCGCTGCCCCATTTGCGGCTACTACTGAGGACTGATGACAGATAGCTGGCGTTGTTTCCAGCAATCACATTTAAACCTGTACAGAAACCTGTTCAAAGCTAAGCTCGAATTTTTAGCATCGTACTCGAGACGGACTCGCCCATCCCACTGGGAATCGATGAAAGGTTAACCGGAGTTTTATGCGGTTCAGAGGATTTCACTGGGGTCTCAGCCGTGGCGAAGTAGAGCTCGAAGGTATAGATCACTGCGCATTTTTACATGTGCGGAAGTGTAGTTAGATGCAGTGTACCTGTCGTCTAATGAGACAGGCCCTGCAGTGGCATCGCTGCCCCATTTGCGGGTTTTACTGAGGATTGATGACAGATAGCTAACGGTGTTTCCAAGAAATCCCAATAAAACGTGTACAGGAACCTGTTGAAAGCAAAGCTCGAATTTTTAGCATCGTACTCGAGACGGACTCGCCCATCCCACTGGGAATCGATGAAAGGTTAACCGGAGTTTTATGCGGTTCAGAGGATTTCACTGGGGTCTCAGCCGTGGCGAAGTAGAGCTCGAAGGTATAGATCACTGCGCATTTTTACATGTGCGGAAGTGTAGTTAGATGCAGTGTACCTGTCGTCTAATGAGACAGGCCCTGCAGTGGCATCGCTGCCCCATTTGCGGGTTTTACTGAGGATTGATGACAGATAGCTAACGGTGTTTCCAAGAAATCCCAATAAAACGTGTACAGGAACCTGTTGAAAGCAAAGCTCGAATTTTTAGCATCGTACTCGAGACGGACTCGCCCATCCCACTGGGAATCGATGAAAGGTTAACCGGAGTTTTATGCGGTTCAGAGGATTTCACTGGGGTCTTGCCGTGGCGGAGTGGAGCTCGAAGGTATAGATCACTGCGCATTTTTACATGTGCGGAAGTGTAGTTAGACGCATTGTAACTGTCGTCTAATGAGACAGGCCCTGCTGTGGCATCGCTGCCCCATTTGCGGTTATTACTGAGGATTGATGACGGATAGCTAACGGTGTTTCCAAACAATCCCAACAAAACCTGTACAGGAACCTGTTCAGAGCAAAGCACGAAGTTCAGCATCGTACTCTAGACGGTCTCGCGCATCGCACTGAGAATCGATTAAAGGATAACCGGAGTTTTATGCGGTTCAGAGGATTTCACTGGGGTCTCAGCCGTGGCGAAGTAGAGCTCGAAGGTATACATATATCAAAGCGCATTTTTACATGTGCGGAAGTGTAGTTAGATGCAGTGTAACTGTCGCCTAATGAGACAGGCCCTGCAGTGGCATCGCTGCCGCATTTGTGGGTATTCCTGTGGATTGATGACGGACATATAGCTAACGGTGTTTCGAAGAAATCCCAATAAAACAAGTACAGAAACCTGTTCAGAGCAAAGCTCGAAGTTTAACATCGTACTCTAGAAGGTCTCGCCTATCGCACTGGGAATCAATGAAAGGTTAACCGAAGTTTTATGCGGTTAAGGGGATGTCACTAGGGTCTCTGCCGTGGCGAAGTAGAGCTCGAAGGTATACATATATCAAAGCGCATTTTTACATGTGCGGAAGTGTAGTTAGATGCAGTGTAACTGTCGCCTAATGAGACAGGCCCTGCAGTGGCATCGCTGCCGCATTTGTGGGTATTCCTGTGGATTGATGACGGACATATAGCTAACGGTGTTTCGAAGAAATCCCAATAAAACAAGTACAGAAACCTGTTCAGAGCAAAGCTCGAAGTTTAACATCGTACTCTAGAAGGTCTCGCCTATCGCACTGGGAATCAATGAAAGGTTAACCGAAGTTTTATGCGGTTAAGGGGATGTCACTAGGGTCTCTGCCGTGGCGAAGTAGAGCTCGAAGGTATACCTCACAGAGCATTTTCACATGTGCGGAAGTGTGGTCAGATGCAGTCTAACTGTCGTCTAATGAGACAGGCCCTGCAGTGGCATCGCTGCCCCATTTGCGGGTATTACTGAGGAATGATGCCAGATAGCTTGCGTTGTTTCCTAGCAATCACCACAAAACCTGTACAGAAACCTGTTCAGAGCAAAGCTCGATGTTCAGCATCGTACGCTAGACGGTCTCGCGCATCGCACTGAGAATCGATGAAAGGTTAACCGGAGTTTTATGCGGTTCAGAGGATTTCACTGGGGTCTCAGCCGTGGTGAAGTAGAGCTCGCAGGTATACATCACTGCGCATTTTTACATGTGCGGAAGTGTAGTTAGGTGCCGTGTAACTGTCGTCTAATGAGACAGGCCCTGCAGTGGTATCGCTGCCCCATTTGTGGGTAGTACTGTGGATTGATGACGGATAGCTAACGGTGTTTTCAAGAAATCCCAATAAAACATGTACAGCAACCTGTTCAGAGCAAAGCGCGAATTTTTAGCATCGTACTCAAGACGGTCTCGCCCATCGCACTGGGTATCGATGAAAGATTAACGGGAGTTTTATGCGGATAAGAGGATGTCACTGGGGTCCCTGCCGTGGCGAAGTAGAGCTCGAAGGTATACATCACTGCGCATTTTTACATGTGCGGAAGTGTAGTTAGATGCAGTGTAACTGTCGTTGAATGCGACAGGCCCTGCAGTCGCATCGCTGCCCCATTTGCGGCTACTACTGAGGACTGATGACAGATAGCTGGCGTTGTTTCCAGCAATCACATTTAAACCTGTACAGAAACCTGTTCAAAGCTAAGCTCGAATTTTTAGCACCGTACTCAAGACGGTCTCAACCATCGCACTGGGAGTCGATGAAAGGTTAACCGGAGTTTTATGCGGTTGAGAGGATGTCACTGGGGTTTTGCCGTGGCGGTGTGGAGCTCGAAGGTATACATCACTGCGCATTTTTACATGTGCGGAAGTGTAGTTAGATGCAGTGTACCTGTCGTCTAATGAGACAGGCCCTGCAGTGGCATCGCTGCCCCATTTGCGGGTTTTACTGAGGATTGATGACAGATAGCTGGCGTTGTACCCTAGCAATCACAACAAAACCTGTAGAGAAACCTTTTCAGAGCAAAGCTCGAATTTTAGCATCGTACTCTAGACGGTCTCGGCCATCGCACTGCGATTCGACGAAACGTTAACTGGAGTTTTATGTGGTTCAGACGATGTCACTGGGGTCTCTGCCGTGGCGAAGTAGAGCTCGAAGGTATACATCACTGCGCATTCTTACATGTGCGGAAGTGTAGTTAGATGCAGTGTAACTGTCGCCTAATGAGACAGGCCCAGCAGTTGCATCGCTGTCCCCCTTTCGGGTATTACTGTGGATTGATGACGGATAGCTAACGGTGGTTCCAAGAAATCCCAATAAAACGTGTACAGGAACCTGTTCAAAGCAAAGCTCGAATTTTTAGCATCGTACTCGAGACGGACTCGCCCATCGCACTGGGAATCGATGAAAGGTTAACCGGAGTTTTATGCGGTTGAGAGGAAGTCACTGGGGTCCCTGCCGTGGCGAAGTAGAGTTCGAAGGTATACATCACTGCGCATTTTTACATGTGCGGAAGTGTAGTTAGATGCATTGTAACTGTCGTCTAATGAGACAGGCCCTGCAGTGGCATCGCTGCCCGATTTGCGGTTATTACTGAGGATTGATGACGGATAGCTAACGGTGTTTCCACACAATCCCAACAAAACCTGTACAGGAACCTGTTCAGAGCAAAGCACGAAGTTCAGCATCGTACTCAAGACGGTCTCGGCCATCGCACTGCGATTCGGCGAAACGTTAACTGGAGTTTTATGTGGTTCAGACGATGTCACTGGGGTCTCTGCCGTGGCGAAGTAGAGCTCGAAGGTATACATCACTGCGCATTCTTACATGTGCGGAAGTGTAGTTAGATGCATTGTAACTGTCGTCTAATGAGACAGGCCCTGCAGTGGCATCGCTGCCCCATTTGTGGGTAGTACTGTGGATTGATGACGGATAGCTAATGGTGTTTCCAGGAAATCCCAATAAAACATGTACAGTAACCTGTTCAGAGCAAAGCGCGAATTTTTAGCATCGTACTCAAGACGGTCTCGCCCATCGCACTGGGTATCGATGAAAGGTTAACGGGAGTTTTATGCGGATAAGAGGATGTCACTGGGGTCCCTGCCGTGGCGAAGTAGAGCTCGAAGGTATACATCACTGCGCATTTTTACATGTGCGGAAGTGTAGTTAGATGCAGTGTAACTGTCGTTGAATGAGACAGGCCCTGCAGTCGCATCGCTGCCCCATTTGCGGCTACTACTGAGGATTGATGACAGATAGCTGGCGTTGTTTCCAGCAATCACATTTAAACCTGTACAGAAACCTCTTCAAAGCTAAGCTCGAATTTTTAGCACCGTACTCTATACGGTCTTGCCCATCGCACTTCGAATCGATGAAAGGTTGACCGGAGATTTATGCGGATTAGAGGATGTCACTGTGGTCTCTGCCGTGGCGAAGTAGAGCTCGAAGGTATACATCACTGCGCATTTTTACATGTGGGGAAGTGTAGTTAGATGCAGTGTCACAGTCGTCTAATGAGACAGGCCCTGCAGAGGGATTGCTGTCCCCCTTGCGGAAATTACTGTGCATTGATGACGGTTAGCTAACGGTGTTTCCAAGAAATCAAACAAAACCTGTACAGGAACCTGTTCAGAGCAAATCACGAAGTTTAGAATCGTACTCTAGACGGTCTCACCCGTCGCACCGCGAATCGATTAAAGGTCAACGGGAGTTTTATGCGGCTCAGAGGATTATATCACTGAGGTCTTGCCTTGGCGGAGTGGAGCTCGAAGGTGTACATAACTGCGCAATTTTACATGTGCGTAAGTGTAGTTAGATGCATTGTAACTGTCGTCTAATGAGACAGGCCCTGCAGTTGCATCGCTGCCCCATTTTCGGTTATTACTGAGGATTGATGACGGATAGCTGGCGTTGTTTCCAAGCAATCACAACTAAACCTGTACAGAAACCTGTTCAGCGCAAAGCGCGAATTTTTAGCATCGTACTCTAGACGGACTCGCCCATCGCACTGGGAATCGATGAAAGGTTAACCGGAGTTTTATGCGGTTGAGAGGATGCCACTGGGGTCTTGCCGTGGCGGAGTGGAGCTCGAAGGTATAGATCACTGCGCATTTTTACATGTGCGTAAGTGTAGTTATATGCATTGTAACTGTCGTCTAATGAGACAGGCCCTGCAGTTGCATCGCTGCCCCATTTGCGGTTATTACTGAGGATTGATGACGGATAGCTGGCGTTGTTTCCAAGCAATCACAACTAAGCCTGTACAGAAACCTGTTCAGCGCAAAGCGCGAATTTTTAGCATCGTACTCTAGACGGACTCGCCCATCGCACTGGGAATCGATGAAAGGTTAACCGGAGTTTTATGCGGTTGAGAGGATGCCACTGGGGTCTTGCCGTGGCGGAGTGGAGCTGGAAGGTATACATCACTGCGCATTCTTACATGTGCGGAAGTGTAGTTAGATGCAGTGTAACTGCCGTCTAATGAGACAGGCCCAGCAGTTGCATCGCTGTCCCCCTTGCGGGTATTACTGTAGATTGATGACGGATAGCTAACGGTGTTTCCAAGAAATCCCAATAAAACGTGTACAGGATCCTGTTCAGAGCAAAGCTCGAATTTTTAGCATCGTACTCTAGACGAACTCGCCCATCGCACTGGAAATCGATGAAAGGTTAACCGGAGTTTTATGCGGTTGAGAGGATGGCACTGGGGTCTTGCCGTGGCGGAGTGGAGCTCGAAGGTATAGATCACTGCGCATTTTTACATGTGCGTAAGTGTAGTTATATGCATTGTAACTGTCGTCTAATGAGACAGGCCCTGCAGTTGCATCGCTGCCCCATTTGCGGTTATTACTGAGGATTGATGACGGATAGCTGGCGTTGTTTCCAAGCAATCACAACTAAGCCTGTACAGAAACCTGTTCAGCGCAAAGCGCGAATTTTTAGCATCGTACTCTAGACGGACTCGCCCATCGCACTGGGAATCGATGAAAGGTTAACCGGAGTTTTATGCGGTTGAGAGGATGCCACTGGGGTCTTGCCGTGGCGGAGTGGAGCTGGAAGGTATACATCACTGCGCATTCTTACATGTGCGGAAGTGTAGTTAGATGCAGTGTAACTGCCGTCTAATGAGACAGGCCCAGCAGTTGCATCGCTGTCCCCCTTGCGGGTATTACTGTAGATTGATGACGGATAGCTAACGGTGTTTCCAAGAAATCCCAATAAAACGTGTACAGGAACCTGTTCAGAGCAAAGCTCGAATTTTTAGCATCGTACTCTAGACGAACTCGCCCATCGCACTGGAAATCGATGAAAGGTTAACCGGAGTTTTATGCGGTTGAGAGGATGGCACTGGGGTCTTGCCGTGGCGGAGTGGAGCTCGAAGGTATAGATCACTGCGCATTTTTACATGTGCGGAAGTTTAGTTAGATGCATTGTAACTGTCGTCTAATGAGACAGGCCCTGCAGTGGCATCGCTGCCCCATTTGCGGTTATTACTGAGGATTCATGACGGATAGCTAACGGTGTTTCCAAACAATCCCAACAAAACCTGTACAGGAACCTGTTCAGAGCAAAGCACGAAGTTCAGCATCGTACTCTATACGGTCTCGCGCATCGCACTGAGAATCGATTAATGGTTAACCGGAGTTTAATCCGGTTCAGAGGATTTCACTGGGGTCTCAGCCGCGGAGAAGTAGAGCTCGCAGGTATACATCACTCCGCATTTTTTTCATGTGCGGAAGTGTAGTTAGGTGCCGTGTAACTGTCGTCTAATGAGACAGGCCCTGCAGTGGCATCGCTGCCCCATTTGTGGGTAGTACTGTGGATTGATGAAGGATAGCTAATGGTGTTTCCAGGCAATCCCAATAAAACATGTACAGTAACCTGTTCAGAGCAAAGCGCGAATTTTTAGCATCGTACTCAAGACGGTCTCGCCCATCGCACTGGGTATCGATGAAAGGTTAACCGGAGTTTTATGCGCATAAGAGGATGTCACCGGGGTCCCTGCCGTGGCGAAGTAGATCTCGAAGGTATACATCACTGCGCATTTTTACATGTGCGGAAGTGTAGTTAGATGCAGTGTAACTGTCGCCTAATGAGACAGGCCCTGCAGTGCCATCGCTGCCGCATTTGTGGGTATTACTGTGGGTTGATGACGGACATATAGCTAACGGTGTTTCCAAGAAATCCCAATAAAACAAGTACAGACACCTGTCCAGAGCAAAGCTCGAAGTTTAACATCGTACTCTAGAAGGTCTCGCCTATCGCACTGGGAATCAATGAAAGGTTAACCGAAGTTTTATGCGGTTCAGGGGATGTCACTAGGGTCTCTGCCGTGGCGAAGTAGAGCTCGAAGGCATACATACATCATTGCGCATTTTTACATGTGCGCATGTGTAGTCAGATGCAGTGAAACAGTCGTCTAATGAGACAGGCCCTGTAGCATCGCTGCCCCATTTGCGGGTATTACTGAGGATTGATGACAGATAGCTGGCGTTGTATCCTAGCAGTCACAACAATGGCTGTAGAGAAACCTGTTCAGAGCAAAGCTCGAATTTTAGCATCGTACTCTAGACGGTCTCGGCCATCGCACTGCGAATCGATGAAACGTTAACTGGAGCTTTATGTGGTTCAGAGGATGTCACTGGGGTCTCTGCCGTGGCGAAGTAGAGCTCGAAGGTATACACCACTGCGCATTCTTACATGTGCGGAAGTGTAGTTAGATGCAGTGCAACTGTCGTCTAATGAGACAGGCCCAGCAGTTGCATCGCTGACCCCTTGCGGGTATTACTGTGGATTTATGACGGATAGCTAACGGTATTTCCAAGAAATCCCAATAAAACGTGTACAGGAACCTGTTCAGAGCAAAGCTCGAATTTTTAGCATCGTACTCTAGACGGACTCGCCTATCGCACTGGGAATCGATGAAAGGTTGACCGGAGATTTATGCGGTTTAGAGGATGTCACCGTGGTCTTGCCTTGGCGGAGTGGAGCTCGAAGGTGTACATAACTGCGCAATTTTACATGTGCGTAAGTGTAGTTAGATGCATTGTAACTGTTGTCTAATGAGACAGGCCTTGCAGTTGCATCGCTGCCCCATTTGCGGTTATTACTGAGGATTGATGACGGATAGCTGGCGTTGTTTCCAAGCAATCACAACTAAACCTGTACAGAAACCTGTTCAGCGCAAAGCGCGAATTTTTAGCATCGTACTCTAGACGGACTCGCCCATCGCACTGGGAATCGATGAAAGGTTAACCGGAGTTTTATGCGGTTGAGAGGATGCCACTGGGGTCTTGCCGTGGCGGAGTGGAGCTCGAAGGTATACATCACTGCGCATTCTTACATGTGCGGAAGTGTAGTTAGATGCAGTGCAACTGCCGTCTAATGAGAAAGCCCGGCAGTTGCATCGCTGTCCCCCTTGCGGGTATTACTGTAGATTGATGACGGATAGCTAACGGTGTTTCCAAACAATCCCAACAAAACCTGTACAGGAACCTGTTCAGAGCAAAGCACGAAGTTCCGCATCGTACTCTAGACGGTCTCGCGCATCGCACTGAGAATCGATTAATGGTTAACCGGAGTTTTATGCGGTTCAGAGGATTTCACTGGGGTTACAGCCGCGGAGAACTAGAGCTCACAGGTATACATCACTGCGCATTTTTTAATGTGCGGAAGTGTAGTTAGGTGCCGTGTAACTGTCGTCTAATGAGACAGGCCCTGCAGTGGCATCGCTGCCCCATTTGTGGGTAGTACTGTGGATTGATGACGGATAGCTAATGGTGTTTCCAGGCAATCCCAATAAAACATGTACAGTAACCTGTTCAGAGCAAAGCGCGAATTTTTAGCATCGTACTCAAGACGCTCTCGCACATCGCACTGGGTATCGATGAAAGGTTAACAGGAGTTTTATGCGGATAAGAGGATGTCACCGGGGTCCCTGCCGTGGCGAAGTAGATCTCGAAGTGGACTTGGTGGCATCGGACGAGCAGTGATGCTCATTCATTTCTTCTTCGTTGCCCAGATCGCACTGCTGCCGGCCAGGACCATCGATGGACGCACTGCGCATGCTGGCCGAGAGGCAGGCGCGTTGAATCCCCTGGATCGCTCGTTTGATAGCCGTATCAACGACAGGACACTACCGCCATCGTTCCGGTCCCTTCCGCGCGTGGTCCGCCCACATCAGCTGACCCAGGCGATGACGTCAACAGAAGCGCGTCAACGCAGCTATATATTCAAGAGCCCCACCGACCAACACTTCAGTGGACTTGGTGGCACCGGACGAGCAGGGATGCTCATTCATTTCTTCTTCGTTGCCCAGGTTGGTGATAAATACACAGTTTATTCTATCCGGGATGATTCCCGTGCCTTGATGGTGCTACCAAGTCCACAGTTTCTTGTTTCCACATTGGTGGAATGTGTTGATGTAATTAGTCTGCTGCTACTAACATCCGGTGACGTGGAATTAAACCCGGGACCGAGCTCTGACTCGGACTCAGAGTCTAGCTCTAACAGTGAAATGTTGAAAAGAATTCTTAAAGAACAGACGAAAACCAACAAAGTTTTGAGGCAGCTAACATCGAATCTGAAGCAAGTAGAATCAACAGTCAGTAGTATTCAAGACAGGATTACGGTAATCGAGACGGAAATGAGCCGATTGAAGCAGTGTGAAAAGAAAATAGCAGAATGCGAGGTAGTCTGTACGAATGCCAATATACAGGTGTTGGACATGGCAGCCAAGCTAGATGATCTAGAAAACAGGAGCAGACGTAATAACCTTCTCATATACGGGGTAAAAGAAGAGCCGGAGGAAGACGCAAAAGCACTCGAGGGTAAAGTCAAGCAAGGAATTTTTAAAGACATCCTTGAAGTAGAAGTATCCTCAATAGAAAGAATACATCGAATCGGAAACTCCAACAGCAAACGCTGCCGACCGATCATGTTGAGATTTTTGGACTTTTCTGAAAAAGCTAAGATTCTGTCTAGTTGTTTTAAACTGAAAGGATCAGACTTCTCTATGAGTGAGGACTTTTCGAAGAGAGTGAGAGACATACGAGCAAACCTTTGGCGTTCTGCAGCGGAAGAAAAAGCGAATGGAGCGAAAGTGTCACTGGTATTCGATAAGCTGAAAGTGGACGGAAAGGTGTACATTTGGAATTCACAACAGAATTGTAGAATGGAGGCACCTCGCTTAGGTGCTTCTGCACTTGACAAACCAAATGTCTGCAGAATGGAGGCAACTAGCTCAGACGCCTCTGCACCTGAGAAAAAGAAAGCCCGAGGCAAAAAATGACAAACAAGCCATAAAGTTCTCAGAGTCGTATCCCTCAACGCTCGAAGTATACTTAACAAACTCAGTCTTCTTGAAGGCATAATACTGTCTTATCAGCCACATATTCTGGTCATCAGCGAAACGTGGTTGCACGCTGAAGTGCGCGACTCGGACATAATCCCGCCTTCGTACAAACTTATCCGCAAAGACCGAGGCGCAAGAGGTGGAGGAGTCGCGATAGCAATAAAAAACAACATTAAATTTTCCCGCCTGGAGGACATTGATGGTCATGAAAGCATATGGTGTAATATAGAATACGCGGGCAAACGCATACTCCTCGGAGGCGTGTACCGACCACCCAATGCTCCCCCCGAGTATCTCGAAGTAATGCACGACTACCTCATGCAATGTACCAACTCACGATCCAAAATAATCATTACAGGAGACTTTAACTTGCCTGGAATCAATTGGTCAGACATGTCACACGACAACAAGGAAGTGAAAAGCGCTGAAATATTGTTACTAAGTACCTTTAGTTTTTCATTAAAACAATTAGTAACTTCTGATACTCGTACTGTCGGGTGTTGCTCTTCTCTACTCGACCTTATGCTTGTTAGCAATTCACTTCAAGATTGTTCCGTAAATGTAGCTCATGGAATCTCAGATCATAAGATGTTAATCCTAGCATGTCCGTTGCATGTTTCAACTAAGACTGTGAAACCATCTGTCACTTTTGTTAAAGATTACGAGCGGGCAGATGACACTTCAGTTTTTGCTCGCCTGGAATCTTGTTACCCAGCATTTGAAGCACTCAATGACGTATGTGAAATGTGGTCCTATTTCAAAAAAACTGTTCACTTCTGCGAAAAGCAGTACATTCCTTTGAGGAAAAAACGTGTGAACCGAGAATATCCGTGGATAACGCGAGAAACTATCCATCTGAAAAGAAAGATTAAGCGGCGGCGCAAGCGTTGCCTATCAAGCAACCTTGCATGCCTTGTCAGTACACTCAAAGGTAAAATTCGAGCTGCGAAAACACGTTTCTTCTCGGAGACGTTACCGTCATTTATGAAGCATGACCCGGCAAAGTTTTGGCGCTACTTAGCATGCGAGCAATCCACAGTTTCTGAAATAAAAACGTCCAGTGAAACTATAACCAACACTGCCGCTATTGCTACCAAATTTAACTCGTTCTTTCAGTCTGTTTTCTCACGCTCGGTTTCAGGTGCTTCCCTTGATTCTTACTCCATCACTCATCCCATGTCAGAAATAAACATTAGTGAATACGGCATTTTCTGCCTGCTGCGCAATCTAGACGTAAAGAAATCTCCGCGGCCTGATGACATCTCAAATAATTTCCTGAACAGATACGCCTTCTGGGTTTCCAAATATTTGTTCCGAATTTTCACTCTGTCGTTGCAAACCCTAACAGTCCCGGATGACTGGCTCAGGGCTAAAGTAGTTCCAATTCATAAAGGCGGTCCCAAAAATGAACTAAACAACTACAGACCGGTCTCGCTAACAAGCTCAACTTGTAAAATACTCGAACATATTATTTACAAAGCAATTATTAACCACTTAGAGGTTAACAACCTCCTCTACAGTAGGCAACATGGCTTTAGGTCGAAATTATCAACAACCACACAGTTGGCAGAGATAACGCACGATATCGCAAGCGCCCTTAATGTAAGGAGTCAGTTAGACGCCATTTTTTTAGACTTCTCTAAGGCATTTGATTTAGTTCCTCACCTAGATTTAATAACAAAACTGCAGGCTATAGGGATCGAAAACACTATCATTTCATGGGTTGAGTGCTTTTTGAAAAATCGTAAACAGTGCGTCAAACTGGAAAGTTCCGAATCTGATAATTTGGATGTCTACTCAGGTGTACCACAGGGTTCAGTCCTCGCCCCCTTATTGTTTTTAATATATATCAATGATATTTATCTATGCGTTGACCCTGAGGTACAAATTCGGCTCTTTGCGGACGACTGCGTGGTATATAAGGAAATAGACACCATTAATGATCAAATTAAACTAAATGAATCTCTATCGTCTATTCAGTCTTGGTGCACTAGGTGGGGAATGAGACTTAATGCCACCAAAACAAAGAGCATAACTTTCAGTAAGAAAAAAAAGCCACTAGATTTTTTATACACTATAACTAATGTTCCTGTCGAGAGAACTAATAACATTAAATACTTAGGAGTGACACTATCCAGCAATCTATGCTGGGAACAGCACATTAAAAACATATCTCATAAGGCCCAAGGTAAGCTGTATTTCCTTAGAAGAAGATTACGCAACGCACCTCCTAACGTGAAACTTAATGCGTATAAAACACTCGTAAGACCAACCTTAGAATACGCGGATCTTATTTGGAGCCCACACCAAAAATATTTGATAGGCAAGCTGGAACGTATTCAAAACCTAGCAGTGCGCTTCATATACTCAAATTTTTCTAGACATTCTAGCGTATCTAACCTACTTCACAAAGCAGATCTTCACACCTTAGCACAGCGCAGAATAACATCAAGGCTTAAATTTCTGTACTTACTTTATTACGGTCATTTGAACATCTCAAGAGAAACATACCTCCAGGAACCATTCCGTCACTCTTCAAGAAATAACCATGAAAAAGCACTTCATCAACCCATAAGCCACATTAATGCTCATAAATATTCTTTATTCCCATCGGCTATTTTTTGCTGGAATAAACTACCACCGGCTGCTGTAAACTGCAACTCAATCGAATCATTCACAGAGCATGTTAACAGAGTTGAATCACTGTCAGTACCACCGTGATGAACCTATGTCGCCCAATTTCCATTTGTATTTTCTTTGCAATTACATGTGTTTCCTTTTAAACCCGCTAGTTTCTTCTCCTGGCTTTGACGTCATTAGTACCCTGTGCCACTATAGCGATGAAATGTTATTTTTGTACCCTTGTACTTTACGTATTCCCTTTGTTTTATATTCCCTCCTTGTAACCACTCCTGCATGGGCCCGAGAAGGGCCTGCAGTATCTGTAATTAAAATAAATACATCACTGCGCATTTTTACATGTGCGGAAGTGTAGTTAGATGCAGTGTAACTGTCGTCTAATGAGACAGGCCCTGCAGTGGCATCGCTGCCCCATTTGCGGGTATTACTGAGGAATGATGTCAGATAGCTTGCGTTGTTTCCTAGCAATCACAACAAAACCTGCACAGAAACCTGTTCAGAGCAAAGCTCGAAGTTCAGCATCGTACGCTAGACGGTCTCGCGCATCGCACTGAGAATCGATGAAAGGTTAACCGGAGTTTTATGCGGTTCAGAGGATTTCACTGGGGTCTCAGCCGTGGTGAAGTAGAGCTCGAAGGTATACATCACTGCGCATTTTTACATGTGCGGAAGTGTAGTTAGATGCAGTGTACCTGTCGTCTAATGAGACAGGCCCTGCAGTGGCATCGCTGCCCCATTTGCGGGTTTTACTGAGGATTGATGACAGATAGCTGGCGTTGTACCCTAGCAATCACAACAATACCTGTAGAGAAACCTTTTCAGAGCAAAGCTCGAATTTTAGCATCGTACTCTACACGGTCTCGGCCATCGCACTGCGATTCGACGAAACGTTAACTGGAGTTTTATGTGGTTCAGAGGATGTCACTGGGGTCTCTGCCGTGGCGAAGTAGAGCTCGAAGGTATACATCACTGCGCATTCTTACATGTGCGGAAGTGTAGTTAGATGCAGTGTAACTGTCGCCTAATGAGACAGGCCCAGCAGTTGCATCGCTGTCCCCCTTTCGGGTATTATTGTGGATTGATAACGGATAGCTAACGGTGTTTCCAAGAAATCCCAATAAAACGTGTACAGGAACCTGTTCAAAGCAAAGCTCGAATTTTTAGCATCGTACTCGAGACGGACTCGCCCATCGCACTGGGAATCGATGAAAGGTTAACCGGTGTTTTATGCGGTTGAGAGGATGTCACTGGGGTCTTGCCGCGGCGGTGCGGAGTTCGAAGGTATACATCACTGCGCATTTTTACATGTACGGAAGTGTAGTTAGATGCATTGTAACTGTCGTCTAATGAGACAGGCCCTGCAGTGGCATCCTTGCCTCATTTGCGGTTATTACTGAGGATTGATGACGGATAGCTGGCGTTGTTTCAAAGCAATCACAACTAAACCTGTACATAAACCTGTTCAGAGCAAAGCACGAAGTCTAGCATCGTACTCTATACGGTCTCGCCCATCGCACTGCGAATCGATGAAAGGTTAACCGGAATTTGATGCGGTTCAGAGGATGATGTCACTGGGGTCTTGCCGTGGCGGAGTGGAGCTCGAAGGTACACATCACTGCGCATTCTTACATGTGCGGAAGTGTAGTTAGATGCAGTGTAACTGTCGTCTAATGAGACAGGGCCAGCAGTGGCATCGCTGTCCCCCTTGCGGGTATTACTATGGATTTATGACGGATAGCTAACAGTGTCTCCAAGAAATCGCAAAACACATGTACAGGAACCTGTTCAGAGCAAAGCACGAAGTCTAGCATCGTTCTCAATACGATCTCGCCCATTGCACTGCGAATCGATGAAAGGTTAACCGGACTAATATGCGGATAAGAGGATGTCACTGCGGTCCCTGCCTTGGCGAAGTACAGCTCGAAGGTATACATCACTGCGCATTTTTACATGTGCGGAAGTGTAGTTAGATGCAGTGTAACTGTCGTCTAATGAGACAGGGCCAGCAGTGGCATCGCTGTCCCCCTTGCGGGTATTACTATGGATTTATGACGGATAGCTAACAGTGTCTCCAAGAAATCGCAAAACACATGTACAGGAACCTGTTCAGAGCAAAGCACGAAGTCTAGCATCGTTCTCAATACGATCTCGCCCATTGCACTGCGAATCGATGAAAGGTTAACCGGACTAATATGCGGATAAGAGGATGTCACTGCGGTCCCTGCCTTGGCGAAGTACAGCTCGAAGGTATACATCACTGCGCATTCTTACATGTGCGGAAGTGTAGTTAGATGCAGTGTAACTGTCGCCTAATGAGACAGGCCCAGCAGTTGCATCGCTGTCCCCCTTTCGGGTATTATTGTGGATTGATAACGGATAGCTAACGGTGTTTCCAAGAAATCCCAACAAAACCTGCACAGAAACCTGTTCAGAGCAAAGCTCGAAGTTCAGCATCGTACGCTAGACGGTCTCGCGCATCGCACTGAGAATCGATGAAAGGTTAACCGGAGTTTTATGCGGTTCAGAGGATTTCACTGGGGTCTCAGCCGTGGTGAAGTAGAGCTCGAAGGTATACATCACTGCGCATTTTTACATGTGCGGAAGTGTAGTTAGATGCAGTGTACCTGTCGTCTAATGAGACAGGCCCTGCAGTGGCATCCTTGCCTCATTTGCGGTTATTACTGAGGATTGATGACGGATAGCTGGCGTTGTTTCAAAGCAATCACAACTAAACCTGTACATAAACCTGTTCAGAGCAAAGCACGAAGTCTAGCATCGTACTCTATACGGTCTCGCCCATCGCACTGCGAATCGATGAAAGGTTAACCGGAATTTGATGCGGTTCAGAGGATGATGTCACTGGGGTCTTGCCGTGGCGGAGTGGAGCTCGAAGGTACACATCACTGCGCATTCTTACATGTGCGGAAGTGTAGTTAGATGCAGTGTAACTGTCGTCTAATGAGACAGGGCCAGCAGTGGCATCGCTGTCCCCCTTGCGGGTATTACTATGGATTTATGACGGATAGCTAACAGTGTCTCCAAGAAATCGCAATAACACATGTACAGGAACCTGTTCAGAGCAAAGCACGAAGTCTAGCATCGTTCTCAATACGATCTCGCCCATTGCACTGCGAATCGATGAAAGGTTAACCGGAGTAATATGCGGATAAGAGGATGTCACTGCGGTCCCTGCCTTGGCGAAGTACAGCTCGAAGGTATACATCACTGCGCATTTTTACATGTACGGAAGTGTAGTTAGATGCATTGTAACTGTCGTCTAATGAGACAGGCCCTGCAGTGGCATCCTTGCCTCATTTGCGGTTATTACTGAGGATTGATGACGGATAGCTGGCGTTGTTTCAAAGCAATCACAACTAAACCTGTACATAAACCTGTTCAGAGCAAAGCACGAAGTCTAGCATCGTACTCTATACGGTCTCGCCCATCGCACTGCGAATCGATGAAAGGTTAACCGGAATTTGATGCGGTTCAGAGGATGATGTCACTGGGGTCTTGCCGTGGCGGAGTGGAGCTCGAAGGTACACATCACTGCGCATTCTTACATGTGCGGAAGTGTAGTTAGATGCAGTGTAACTGTCGTCTAATGAGACAGGGCCAGCAGTGGCATCGCTGTCCCCCTTGCGGGTATTACTATGGATTTATGACGGATAGCTAACAGTGTCTCCAAGAAATCGCAAAACACATGTACAGGAACCTGTTCAGAGCAAAGCACGAAGTCTAGCATCGTTCTCAATACGATCTCGCCCATTGCACTGCGAATCGATGAAAGGTTAACCGGAGTAATATGCGGATAAGAGGATGTCACTGCGGTCCCTGCCTTGGCGAAGTACAGCTCGAAGGTATACATCACTGCGCATTTTTACATGTGCGGAAGTGTAGTTAGATGCAGTGTAACTGTCGTCGAAAGAGACAGGCCCTGCAGTCGCATCGCTGCCCCATTTGCGGATATTACTGAGGACTGATGACAGATAGCTGGCGTTGTTTCCAAGCAATCACAACTAAACCTGTACAGAAACCTGTTCAAAGCAAAGCTCGAATTTTTAGCATCGTACTCAACACGGTCTCTCCAATCGCACTGCGAATGGATGAAAGGTTAACCGGATTTTTATGCGGTTCAGAGGATGTCACTGGGGTCTCGGCCGTAGCGAAGTAGAGCTCGAAGGTATACATATAACACAGCGCATTTTTACATGTGCGAAAGAGTAGTTAGATGCAGCGTAACTGTCGCCTAATTAGACAGGCCCTGCAGTGGCATCACTGCCGCATTTGTGGGTATTACTGTGGATTAATGACGAATATGCAGCTAACGGTGTTTTCATGAAATCCCAATAAAACATGTGCAGGATACTGTTCAGAGCAAAGCTCGAATTTTTATCATCGTTCTCTAGACGGTCTCGCCCATCGCACTGCGAATCGATGAAAGGTTAACCGGCGTCTTAAGCGGTTCAGAGGATGTCACTGTGGTCTCTGCGTGGCGAAGTAGAGCTCGAAGGTACATATCACTAAGAATTTTTACATGCGCTGAAGTGTGGTCAGATGCAGCCTAACTCTCGTTTAATGAGACAGGCCTGCAGTGGCGTCGCTGCCACATTTACGGGTATTACTGAGGATTAATGACAGATAGCTTGCGGGTTTTCCTAGCAATCACAACAAAACCTCTACAGAAACCTGTTCAGAGCAAAGCTCGAAGTTTAGCATCCTACTCTGGACGGTCTCGCCTATCGCACTGGGAAACGATGAAAGGTTGACCGGAGTTTTATGCGGTTGAGAGGATGTCACTGGGGTCTCTGCCGTGGCGAAGGTATACATCACTGCGCATTTTTACATGTGCGGAAGTGTAGTTAGATGCATTGTAACTGTCGTCTAATGAGACAGGCCCTGCAGTGGCATCGCTGCCCCATTTGCGGTTATTACTGAGGATTGATGACGGATAGCTAACGGTGTTTCCACACAATCCCAACAAAACCTGTACAGGAACCTTTTCAGAGCAAAGCACGAAGTTCAGCATCGTACTCTATACGGTCTCGCGCATCGCACTGAGAATCGATGAAAGGTTAACCGGAGTTTTATGCGGTTGAGAGGATGCCACTGGGGTCCCTGCCGTGGCGAAGTAGAGCTCGAAGGTATACATCACTGCGCATTTTTACATGTGCGGAAGTGTAGTTAGATGCAGTGTAACTGTCGTTGAATGAGACAGGCCCTGCAGTCGCATCGCTGCCCCATTTGCGGCAACTACTCAGGATTGATGACAGATAGCTAACGGTGTTTCCACACAATCCCAACAAAACCTGTACAGGAACCTGTTCAGAGCAAAGCACGAAGTTCAGCATCGTACTCTATACGGTCTCGCGCATCGCACTGAGAATCGATGAAAGGTTAACCGGAGTTTTATGCGGTTCAGAGGATTTCACTGGGGTCTCAGACGTGGTGAAGTAGAGCTCGCAGGTATACATCACTGCGCATTTTTTTCATGTGCGGAAGTGTAGTTAGGTGCCGTGTAACTGTCGTCTAATGAGACAGGCCCTGCAGTGGCATCGCTGCCCCATTTGTGGGTAGTACTGTGGATTGATGACGGATAGCTAATGGTGTTTCCAGGCAATCCCAATAAAACATGTACAGTAACCTGTTCAGAGCAAAGCGCGAATTTTTAGCATCGTACTCAAGACGGTCTCGCCCATCGCACTGGGTATCGATGAAAGGTTAACGGGAGTTTTATGCGGATAAGAGGATGTCACTGGGGTGCCTGCAGTGGCGAAGTAGAGCTCGAAGGTATACATCACTGCGCATTTTTACATGTGCGGAAGTGTAGTTAGATGCAGTGTAACTGTCGTTGAATGAGACAGGCCCTGCAGTCGCATCGCTGCCCCATTTGCGGCTACTACTGAGGATTGATGACAGATAGCTGGCGTTGTTTCCAGCAATCACATTTAAACCTGTACAGAAACCTCTTCAAAGCTAAGCTCGAATTTTTAGCACCGTACTCAAGACGGTCTCGCCCATCGCAATGGGAATCGATGAAAGGTTAACCGGAGTTTTATGCTGTTCAGAGGATTACACTGGGGTCTCAGCCGTGGCGAAGTAGAGCTGGAAGGTATACATATATCAAAGCGCATTTTTACATGTGCGGAAGTGTAGTTAGATGCAGTGTAACTGTCGCCTAATGAGACAGGCCCTGCCGTGGCATCGCTGCCGCATTTGTGGGTATTACTGTGGATTGATGACGGACATATAGCTAACGGTGTTTCCAAGAAATCCCAATAAAACAAGTACAGAAACCTGTTCAGAGCAAAGCTCGAAGTTTAACATCGTACTCTAGAAGGTCTCGCCTATCGCACTGGGAATCAATGAAAGGTTAACCGAAGTTTTATGCGGTTCAGGGGATGTCACTAAGGTCTCTGCCGTGGCGAAGTAGAGCTCGAAGGTATACCTCACTGTGCATTTTCACATGTGCGGAAGTGTGTGAGATGCAGTCTAACTGTCGTTTAATGAGACAGGCCCTGCAGTGGCATCGCTGCCCCATTTGCGGGTATTACTGAGGAATGATGCCAGATAGCTTGCGTTGTTTCCTAGCAATCACAACAAAACCTGTACAGAAACCTGTTCAGAGCACAGCTCGAAGTTTCGCATCGTACTCTAGACGGTCTCGCCCATCGCACTGGGAATCGGTGAAAGCTTAACCGGAGTTTTATGCGGTTCAGACGTTCCCACTGGGGTCTTTGCCGTGGCGAAGTAGAGCTCGAAGGTATACATACATCACTGCGCATTTTTACATGTGCGCATGTGTAGTCAGATGCAGTGTAACAGTCGTCTAATGAGACAGGCCCTGTAGCATCGCTGCCCCATTTGCGGGTATTACTGAGGATTGATGACAGATAGCTGGCGTTGTATCCTAGCAGTCACAACAATGCCTGTAGAGAAACCTGTTCAGAGCAAAGCTCGAATTTTAGCATCGTACTCTAGACGGTCTCGGCCATCGCACTGCGAATCGACGAAACGTTAACTGGAGTTTTATGTGGTTCAAAGGATGTCACTGGGGTCTCGGCCGTGGCGAAGTAGAGCTGGAAGGTATACATCACTGCGCATTCTTACATGTGCGGAAGTGTAGTTAGATGCAGTGTAACTGTCGTCTAATGAAACAGGCCCAGCATTTGCATCGCTGTCCCCCTTGCGGGTAGTACTGTGGATTGATGACGGATAGCTAACGGTGTTTCCAAAAAATCCCAATAAAACGTACAGGAACCTGTTAAGAGCAAAGCGCGAATTTTTAGCATCGTGCTCAAGACGGTCTCGCCCATCGGACTGGGTATCGATAAAAGGTTAACGGGAGTTTTATGCGGATAAGAGGATGTCACTGGGGTCCCTGCCGTGGCGAAGTAGAGCTCGAAGGTATACATATATCAAAGCGCATTTTTACGTGTGCGGAAGTGTAGTTAGATGCAGTGTAACTGTCGCCTAATGAGACAGGCCCTGCAGTGGCATCGCTGCCGCATTTGTGGGTATTACTGTGGATTGATGACGGACATATACCTAACGGTGTTTCCAAGAAATCCCAATAAAACAAGTACAGAAACCTCTTCAGAGCAAAGCTTGAAGTTTAACATCGTACTCTAGACGATCTCGCCTATCGCACTGGGAATCAATGAAAGGTTAACCGAAGTTTTATGCGGTTCAGGGGATGTCACTAGGGTCTCTGCCGTGGCGAAGTAGAGCTCGAAGGCATACATACATCATTGCGCATTTTTATATGTGCGCATGTGTAGTCAGATGCAGTGAAACAGTCGTCTAATGAGACAGGCCCTGTAGCATCGCTGCCCCATTTGCGGGTATTACTGAGGATTGATGACAGATAGCTGGCGTTGTATCCTAGCAGTCACAACAATGCCTGTAGAGAAACCTGTTCAGAGCAAAGCTCGAATTTTAGCATCGTACTCTAGACGGTCTCGGCCATCGCACTGCGAATCGATGAAACGTTAACTGGAGTTTTATGTGGTTCAGAGGATGTCACTGGGGTCTCTGCCGTGGCGAAGTAGAGCTCGAAGGTATACATCACTGCGCATTCTTACATGTGCGGAAGTGTAGTTAGATGCAGTGTAACTGTCGTCTAATGAGACAGGCCCAGCAGTTGAATCGCTGACCCCTTGCGGGTATTACTGTGGATTTACGACGGATAGCTAACGGTATTTCCAAGAAATCCCAATAAAACGTGTACAGGAACCTGTTCAGAGCAAAGCTCGAATTTTTAGCATCGTACTCTAGACGGACTCGCCTATCGCACTGGGAATCGATGAAAGGTTGACCGGAGATTTATGCGGTTTAGAGGATGTCACAGTGGTCTCTGCCGTGGCGAAGTAGAGCTCGAAGGTATACATCACTGCGCATTTTTACATGTGGGGAAGTGTAGTTAGATGCAGTGTCACAGTCGTCTAATGAGACAGGCCCTGCAGAGGGATTGCTGTCCCCCTTGCGGAAATTACTGTGCATTGATGACGGTTAGCTAACGGTGTTTCCAAGAAATCAAACAAAACCTGTACAGGAACCTGTTCAGAGCAAATCACGAAGTTTAGAATCGTACTCTAGACGGACTCGCCCATCGCACTGGGAATCGATGAGAGGTTAACCGGAGTTTTATGCGGTTGAGAGGATGGCACTGGGGTCTTGCCGTGGCGGAGTGGAGCTCGAAGGTATAGATCACTGCGCATTTTTACATGTGCGGAAGTGTAGTTAGATGCATTGTAACTGTCGTCTAATGAGACAGGCCCTGCAGTGGCATCGCTGCCCTATTTGCGGTTATTACTGAGGATTCATGACGGATAGCTAACGGTGTTTCCAAACAATCCCAACAATACCTGTACAGGAACCTGTTCAGAGCAAAGCACGAAGTTCAGCATCGTACTCTATACGGTCTCGCGCATCGCACTGAGAATCGATTAATGGTTAACCGGAGTTTAATGCGGTTCAGAGGATTTCACTGGGGTCTCAGCCGCGGAGAAGTAGAGCTCGCAGGTATACATCACTGCGCATTTTTTCATGTGCGGAAGTGTAGTTAGGTGCCGTGTAACTGTCGTCTAATGAGACAGGCCCTGCAGTGGCATCGCTGCCCCATTTGTGGGTAGTACTGTGGATTGATGAAGGATAGCTAATGGTGTTTCCAGGCAATCCCAATAAAACATGTACAGTAACCTGTTCAGAGCAAAGCGCGAATTTTTAGCATCGTACTCAAGACGGTCTCGCCCATCGCACTGGGTATCGATGAAAGGTTAACCGGAGTTTTATGCGGATAAGAGGATGTCACCGGGGTCCCTGCCGTGGCGAAGTAGATCTCGAAGGTATACATCACTGCGCATTTTTACATGTGCGCATGTGTAGTCAGATGCAGTGAAACAGTCGTCTAATGAGACAGGCCCTTTAGCATCGCTGCCCCATTTGCGGGTATTACTGAGGATTGATGACAGATAGCTGGCGTTGTATCCTAGCAGTCACAACAATGGCTGTAGAAAAACCTGTTCAGAGCAAAGCTCGAATTTTAGCATCGTACCATCGTACTCTAGACGGTCTCGGCCATCGCACTGCGAATCGATGAAACGTTAACTGGAGTTTTATGTGGTTCAGAGGATGTCACTGGGGTCTCTGCCGTGGCGAAGTAGAGCTCGGAGGTGTACATCACTGCGCATTCTTACATGTGCGGAAGTGTAGTTAGATGCAGTGCAACTGTCGTCTAATGAGACAGGCCCAGCAGTTGCATCGCTGACCCCTTGCGGGTATTACTGTGGATTTATGACGGATAGCTAACGGTATTTCCAAGAAATCCCAATAAAACGTGTACAGAAACCTGTTCAGAGCAAAGCTCGAATTTTTAGCATCGTACTCTAGACGGACTCGCCTATCGCACTGGGAATCGATGAAAGGTTGACCGGAGATTTATGCGGTTTAGAGGATGTCACTGTGGTCTTGCCTTGGCGGAGTGGAGCTCGAAGGTGTACATAACTGCGCAATTCTACATGTGCGTAAGTGTAGTTAGATGCATTGTAACTGTTGTCTAATGAGTCAGGCCTTGCAGTTGCATCGCTGCCCCATTTGCGGTTGTTACTGAGGATTAATGACGGATAGCTGGCGTTGTTTCCAAGCAATCAAAACTAAACCTGTACAGAAACCTGTTCAGCGCAAAGCGCGAATTTTTAGCATCGTACTCTAGACGCACTCGCCCATCGCACTGGGAATCGATGAAAGGTTAACCGGAGTTTTATGCGGTTGAGAGGATGCCACTGGGGTCTTGCCGTGGCGGAGTGGAGCTCGAAGGTACACATCACTGCGCATTCTTACATGTGCGGAAGTGTAGTTAGATGCAGTGTAACTGTCGTCTAATGAGACAGGGCCAGCAGTGGCATCGCTGTCCCCCTTGCGGGTATTACTATGGATTTATGAGGGATAGCTAACAGTGTCTCCAAGAAATCGCAATAACACATGCACAGGAACCTGTTCCGAGCAAAGCACGAAGTCTAGCATCGTTCTCAATACGATCTCGCCCATTGCACTGCGAATCGATGAAAGGTTAACCGGACTAATATGCGGATAAGAGGATGTCACTGCGGTCCCTGCCTTGGCGAAGTACAGCTCGAAGGTATACATCACTGCGCATTTTTACATGTGCGGAAGTGTAGTTAGATGCAGTGTAACTGTCGTCGAAAGAGACAGGCCCTGCAGTCGCATCACTGCCCCATTTGCGGATATTACTGAGGACTGATGACAGATAGCTGGCATTGTTTCCAAGCAATCACAACTAAACCTGTACAGAAACCTGTTCAAAGCAAAGCTCGAATTTTTAGCATCGTACTCAACACGGTCTCTCCAATCGCACTGCGAATGGATGAAAGGTTAACCGGATTTTTATGCGGTTCAGAGGATGTCACTGGGGTCTCGGCCGTAGGGAAGTAGAGCTCGAAGGTATACATATAACACAGCGCATTTTTACATGTGCGAAAGAGTAGTTAGATGCAGCGTAACTGTCGCCTAATTAGACAGGCCCTGCAGTGGCATCACTGCCGCATTTGTGGGTATTACTGTGGATTAATGACGAATATGCAGCTAACGGTGTTTTCATGAAATCCCAATAAAACATGTGCAGGATACTGTTCAGAGCAAAGCTCGAATTTTTATCATCGTTCTCTAGACGGTCTCGCCCATCGCACTGCGAATCGATGAAAGGTTAACCGGCGTCTTAAGCGGTTCAGAGGATGTCACTGTGGTCTCTGCGTGGCGAAGTAGAGCTCGAAGGTACATATCACTAAGAATTTTTACATGCGCTGAAGTGTGGTCAGATGCAGCCTAACTCTCGTTTAATGAGACAGGCCTGCAGTGGCGTCGCTGCCACATTTACGGGTATTACTGAGGATTAATGACAGATAGCTTGCGGGTTTTCCTAGCAATCACAACAAAACCTCTACAGAAACCTGTTCAGAGCAAAGCTCGAAGTTTAGCATCCTACTCTGGACGGTCTCGCCTATCGCACTGGGAAACGATGAAAGGTTGACCGGAGTTTTATGCGGTTGAGAGGATGTCACTGGGGTCTCTGCCGTGGCGAAGGTATACATCACTGCGCATTTTTACATGTGCGGAAGTGTAGTTAGATGCATTGTAACTGTCGTCTAATGAGACAGGCCCTGCAGTGGCATCGCTGCCCCATTTGCGGTTATTACTGAGGATTGATGACGGATAGCTAACGGTGTTTCCACACAATCCCAACAAAACCTGTACAGGAACCTTTTCAGAGCAAAGCACGAAGTTCAGCATCGTACTCTATACGGTCTCGCGCATCGCACTGAGAATCGATGAAAGGTTAACCGGAGTTTTATGCGGTTGAGAGGATGCCACTGGGGTCCCTGCCGTGGCGAAGTAGAGCTCGAAGGTATACATCACTGCGCATTTTTACATGTGCGGAAGTGTAGTTAGATGCAGTGTAACTGTCGTTGAATGAGACAGGCCCTGCAGTCGCATCGCTGCCCCATTTGCGGCAACTACTCAGGATTGATGACAGATAGCTAACGGTGTTTCCACACAATCCCAACAAAACCTGTACAGGAACCTGTTCAGAGCAAAGCACGAAGTTCAGCATCGTACTCTATACGGTCTCGCGCATCGCACTGAGAATCGATGAAAGGTTAACCGGAGTTTTATGCGGTTCAGAGGATTTCACTGGGGTCTCAGACGTGGTGAAGTAGAGCTCGCAGGTATACATCACTGCGCATTTTTTTCATGTGCGGAAGTGTAGTTAGGTGCCGTGTAACTGTCGTCTAATGAGACAGGCCCTGCAGTGGCATCGCTGCCCCATTTGTGGGTAGTACTGTGGATTGATGACGGATAGCTAATGGTGTTTCCAGGCAATCCCAATAAAACATGTACAGTAACCTGTTCAGAGCAAAGCGCGAATTTTTAGCATCGTACTCAAGACGGTCTCGCCCATCGCACTGGGTATCGATGAAAGGTTAACGGGAGTTTTATGCGGATAAGAGGATGTCACTGGGGTGCCTGCAGTGGCGAAGTAGAGCTCGAAGGTATACATCACTGCGCATTTTTACATGTGCGGAAGTGTAGTTAGATGCAGTGTAACTGTCGTTGAATGAGACAGGCCCTGCAGTCGCATCGCTGCCCCATTTGCGGCTACTACTGAGGATTGATGACAGATAGCTGGCGTTGTTTCCAGCAATCACATTTAAACCTGTACAGAAACCTCTTCAAAGCTAAGCTCGAATTTTTAGCACCGTACTCAAGACGGTCTCGCCCATCGCAATGGGAATCGATGAAAGGTTAACCGGAGTTTTATGCTGTTCAGAGGATTACACTGGGGTCTCAGCCGTGGCGAAGTAGAGCTGGAAGGTATACATATATCAAAGCGCATTTTTACATGTGCGGAAGTGTAGTTAGATGCAGTGTAACTGTCGCCTAATGAGACAGGCCCTGCCGTGGCATCGCTGCCGCATTTGTGGGTATTACTGTGGATTGATGACGGACATATAGCTAACGGTGTTTCCAAGAAATCCCAATAAAACAAGTACAGAAACCTGTTCAGAGCAAAGCTCGAAGTTTAACATCGTACTCTAGAAGGTCTCGCCTATCGCACTGGGAATCAATGAAAGGTTAACCGAAGTTTTATGCGGTTCAGGGGATGTCACTAAGGTCTCTGCCGTGGCGAAGTAGAGCTCGAAGGTATACCTCACTGTGCATTTTCACATGTGCGGAAGTGTGTGAGATGCAGTCTAACTGTCGTTTAATGAGACAGGCCCTGCAGTGGCATCGCTGCCCCATTTGCGGGTATTACTGAGGAATGATGCCAGATAGCTTGCGTTGTTTCCTAGCAATCACAACAAAACCTGTACAGAAACCTGTTCAGAGCACAGCTCGAAGTTTCGCATCGTACTCTAGACGGTCTCGCCCATCGCACTGGGAATCGGTGAAAGCTTAACCGGAGTTTTATGCGGTTCAGACGTTCCCACTGGGGTCTTTGCCGTGGCGAAGTAGAGCTCGAAGGTATACATACATCACTGCGCATTTTTACATGTGCGCATGTGTAGTCAGATGCAGTGTAACAGTCGTCTAATGAGACAGGCCCTGTAGCATCGCTGCCCCATTTGCGGGTATTACTGAGGATTGATGACAGATAGCTGGCGTTGTATCCTAGCAGTCACAACAATGCCTGTAGAGAAACCTGTTCAGAGCAAAGCTCGAATTTTAGCATCGTACTCTAGACGGTCTCGGCCATCGCACTGCGAATCGACGAAACGTTAACTGGAGTTTTATGTGGTTCAAAGGATGTCACTGGGGTCTCGGCCGTGGCGAAGTAGAGCTGGAAGGTATACATCACTGCGCATTCTTACATGTGCGGAAGTGTAGTTAGATGCAGTGTAACTGTCGTCTAATGAAACAGGCCCAGCATTTGCATCGCTGTCCCCCTTGCGGGTAGTACTGTGGATTGATGACGGATAGCTAACGGTGTTTCCAAAAAATCCCAATAAAACGTACAGGAACCTGTTAAGAGCAAAGCGCGAATTTTTAGCATCGTGCTCAAGACGGTCTCGCCCATCGGACTGGGTATCGATAAAAGGTTAACGGGAGTTTTATGCGGATAAGAGGATGTCACTGGGGTCCCTGCCGTGGCGAAGTAGAGCTCGAAGGTATACATATATCAAAGCGCATTTTTACGTGTGCGGAAGTGTAGTTAGATGCAGTGTAACTGTCGCCTAATGAGACAGGCCCTGCAGTGGCATCGCTGCCGCATTTGTGGGTATTACTGTGGATTGATGACGGACATATACCTAACGGTGTTTCCAAGAAATCCCAATAAAACAAGTACAGAAACCTCTTCAGAGCAAAGCTTGAAGTTTAACATCGTACTCTAGACGATCTCGCCTATCGCACTGGGAATCAATGAAAGGTTAACCGAAGTTTTATGCGGTTCAGGGGATGTCACTAGGGTCTCTGCCGTGGCGAAGTAGAGCTCGAAGGCATACATACATCATTGCGCATTTTTATATGTGCGCATGTGTAGTCAGATGCAGTGAAACAGTCGTCTAATGAGACAGGCCCTGTAGCATCGCTGCCCCATTTGCGGGTATTACTGAGGATTGATGACAGATAGCTGGCGTTGTATCCTAGCAGTCACAACAATGCCTGTAGAGAAACCTGTTCAGAGCAAAGCTCGAATTTTAGCATCGTACTCTAGACGGTCTCGGCCATCGCACTGCGAATCGATGAAACGTTAACTGGAGTTTTATGTGGTTCAGAGGATGTCACTGGGGTCTCTGCCGTGGCGAAGTAGAGCTCGAAGGTATACATCACTGCGCATTCTTACATGTGCGGAAGTGTAGTTAGATGCAGTGTAACTGTCGTCTAATGAGACAGGCCCAGCAGTTGAATCGCTGACCCCTTGCGGGTATTACTGTGGATTTACGACGGATAGCTAACGGTATTTCCAAGAAATCCCAATAAAACGTGTACAGGAACCTGTTCAGAGCAAAGCTCGAATTTTTAGCATCGTACTCTAGACGGACTCGCCTATCGCACTGGGAATCGATGAAAGGTTGACCGGAGATTTATGCGGTTTAGAGGATGTCACAGTGGTCTCTGCCGTGGCGAAGTAGAGCTCGAAGGTATACATCACTGCGCATTTTTACATGTGGGGAAGTGTAGTTAGATGCAGTGTCACAGTCGTCTAATGAGACAGGCCCTGCAGAGGGATTGCTGTCCCCCTTGCGGAAATTACTGTGCATTGATGACGGTTAGCTAACGGTGTTTCCAAGAAATCAAACAAAACCTGTACAGGAACCTGTTCAGAGCAAATCACGAAGTTTAGAATCGTACTCTAGACGGACTCGCCCATCGCACTGGGAATCGATGAGAGGTTAACCGGAGTTTTATGCGGTTGAGAGGATGGCACTGGGGTCTTGCCGTGGCGGAGTGGAGCTCGAAGGTATAGATCACTGCGCATTTTTACATGTGCGGAAGTGTAGTTAGATGCATTGTAACTGTCGTCTAATGAGACAGGCCCTGCAGTGGCATCGCTGCCCCATTTGCGGTTATTACTGAGGATTCATGACGGATAGCTAACGGTGTTTCCAAACAATCCCAACAATACCTGTACAGGAACCTGTTCAGAGCAAAGCACGAAGTTCAGCATCGTACTCTATACGGTCTCGCGCATCGCACTGAGAATCGATTAATGGTTAACCGGAGTTTAATGCGGTTCAGAGGATTTCACTGGGGTCTCAGCCGCGGAGAAGTAGAGCTCGCAGGTATACATCACTGCGCATTTTTTCATGTGCGGAAGTGTAGTTAGGTGCCGTGTAACTGTCGTCTAATGAGACAGGCCCTGCAGTGGCATCGCTGCCCCATTTGTGGGTAGTACTGTGGATTGATGAAGGATAGCTAATGGTGTTTCCAGGCAATCCCAATAAAACATGTACAGTAACCTGTTCAGAGCAAAGCGCGAATTTTTAGCATCGTACTCAAGACGGTCTCGCCCATCGCACTGGGTATCGATGAAAGGTTAACCGGAGTTTTATGCGGATAAGAGGATGTCACCGGGGTCCCTGCCGTGGCGAAGTAGATCTCGAAGGTATACATCACTGCGCATTTTTACATGTGCGCATGTGTAGTCAGATGCAGTGAAACAGTCGTCTAATGAGACAGGCCCTTTAGCATCGCTGCCCCATTTGCGGGTATTACTGAGGATTGATGACAGATAGCTGGCGTTGTATCCTAGCAGTCACAACAATGGCTGTAGAAAAACCTGTTCAGAGCAAAGCTCGAATTTTAGCATCGTACCATCGTACTCTAGACGGTCTCGGCCATCGCACTGCGAATCGATGAAACGTTAACTGGAGTTTTATGTGGTTCAGAGGATGTCACTGGGGTCTCTGCCGTGGCGAAGTAGAGCTCGGAGGTGTACATCACTGCGCATTCTTACATGTGCGGAAGTGTAGTTAGATGCAGTGCAACTGTCGTCTAATGAGACAGGCCCAGCAGTTGCATCGCTGACCCCTTGCGGGTATTACTGTGGATTTATGACGGATAGCTAACGGTATTTCCAAGAAATCCCAATAAAACGTGTACAGAAACCTGTTCAGAGCAAAGCTCGAATTTTTAGCATCGTACTCTAGACGGACTCGCCTATCGCACTGGGAATCGATGAAAGGTTGACCGGAGATTTATGCGGTTTAGAGGATGTCACTGTGGTCTTGCCTTGGCGGAGTGGAGCTCGAAGGTGTACATAACTGCGCAATTCTACATGTGCGTAAGTGTAGTTAGATGCATTGTAACTGTTGTCTAATGAGTCAGGCCTTGCAGTTGCATCGCTGCCCCATTTGCGGTTGTTACTGAGGATTAATGACGGATAGCTGGCGTTGTTTCCAAGCAATCAAAACTAAACCTGTACAGAAACCTGTTCAGCGCAAAGCGCGAATTTTTAGCATCGTACTCTAGACGCACTCGCCCATCGCACTGGGAATCGATGAAAGGTTAACCGGAGTTTTATGCGGTTGAGAGGATGCCACTGGGGTCTTGCCGTGGCGGAGTGGAGCTCGAAGGTACACATCACTGCGCATTCTTACATGTGCGGAAGTGTAGTTAGATGCAGTGTAACTGTCGTCTAATGAGACAGGGCCAGCAGTGGCATCGCTGTCCCCCTTGCGGGTATTACTATGGATTTATGAGGGATAGCTAACAGTGTCTCCAAGAAATCGCAATAACACATGCACAGGAACCTGTTCCGAGCAAAGCACGAAGTCTAGCATCGTTCTCAATACGATCTCGCCCATTGCACTGCGAATCGATGAAAGGTTAACCGGACTAATATGCGGATAAGAGGATGTCACTGCGGTCCCTGCCTTGGCGAAGTACAGCTCGAAGGTATACATCACTGCGCATTTTTACATGTGCGGAAGTGTAGTTAGATGCAGTGTAACTGTCGTCGAAAGAGACAGGCCCTGCAGTCGCATCACTGCCCCATTTGCGGATATTACTGAGGACTGATGACAGATAGCTGGCATTGTTTCCAAGCAATCACAACTAAACCTGTACAGAAACCTGTTCAAAGCAAAGCTCGAATTTTTAGCATCGTACTCAACACGGTCTCTCCAATCGCACTGCGAATGGATGAAAGGTTAACCGGATTTTTATGCGGTTCAGAGGATGTCACTGGGGTCTCGGCCGTAGGGAAGTAGAGCTCGAAGGTATACATATAACACAGCGCATTTTTACATGTGCGAAAGAGTAGTTAGATGCAGCGTAACTGTCGCCTAATTAGACAGGCCCTGCAGTGGCATCGCTGCCGCATTTGTGGGTATTACTGTGGATTAATGACGAATATGCAGCTAACGGTGTTTTCAAGAAATCCCAATAAAACATGTGCAGGATACTGTTCAGAGCAAAGCTCGAATTTTTATCATCGTTCTCTAGACGGTCTCGCCCATCGCACTGCGAATCGATGAAAGGTTAACCGGCGTCTTAAGCGGTTCAGAGGATGTCAGTGTGGTCTCTGCGTGGCGAAGTAGAGCTCGAAGGTACATATCACTAAGAATTTTTACATGCGCTGAAGTGTGGTCAGATGCAGCCTAACTCTCGTTTAATGAGACAGGCGTGCAGTGGCGTCGTGCCACATTTACGGGTATTACTGAGCATTAATGACAGATAGCTTGCGGGTTTTCCTAGCAATCACAACAAAACCTCTACAGAAACCTGTTCAGAGCAAAGCTCGAATTTTAGCATCGTACTCTAGACGGTCTCCGCCATCGCACTGCGAGTCGACGAAACGTTAACTGGAGTTTTATGTGGTTCAGAGGATTTCACTGGGGTCTCGGCCGTGGCGAAGTAGAGCTGGAAGGTACACATCACTGCGCATTCTTACATGTGCGGAAGTGTAGTTAGATGCAGTGTAACTGTCGTCTAATGAAACAGGCCCAGCATTTGCATCGCTGTCCCCCTTGCGGGTAGTACTGTGGATTGATGACGGATAGCTAACGGTGTTTCCAAAAAATCCCAATAAAACGTACAGGAACCTGTTAAGAGCAAAGCGCGAATTTTTAGCATCGTGCTCAAGACGGTCTCACCCATCGCACTGGGTATCGATGAAAGGTTAACGGGAGTTTTATGCGGATAAGAGGATGTCACTGGGGTCCCTGCCGTGGCGAAGTAGAGCTCAAAGGTATACATCGCTGCGCATTTTTACATGTGCGGAAGTGTAGTTAGATGCAGTGTAACTGTCGTTGAATGAGACAGGCCCTGCAGTCGCATCGCTGCCCCATTTGCGGCTACTACTGAGGATTGATGACAGATAGCTGGCGTTGTTTCCAGCAATCACATTTAAATCTGTACAGAAACCTGTTCAAAGCTAAGCTCGAATTTTTAGCACCGTACTCAAGACGGTCTCGCCCATCGCACTGGGAATCGATGAAAGGTTAACCGGAGTTTTATGCGGTTCAGAAGATTACACTGGGGTCTCTACCGTGGCGAAGTAGAGCTCGAAGGTATGTAGCACTGCGCATTTTTACATATGCGGAAGTGTAGTTAGATGCAGTGTAACTGTCGTCTAATGAGACAGGCCGTGCAGTGGCATCGCTGTCCCACTTGCCGGAATTACTGTGGATTGATGACGGATTGTTAACGGTGTTTCCAAGAAATCCCAATAAAACGTGTACAGGAACCTGTTCAGAGCAAATCACGAAGTTTAGAATCGTACTCTAGACGGTCTCGCCCATCGCTCTGGGAATCGATGAAAGGTTAACCGGAGTTTTATGCGGTTCAGACGTTGTCACTGGGGTCTTTGCCGTGGCGATGTAGAGCTCGAAGGTATACATACATCACTGCGCATTTTAACATGTGCGCATGTGTAGTCAGATGCAGTGTAACTGTCGTTGAATGAGAAAGGCCCTTCAGTCGCATCGCTGCCCCATTTGCGGCTACTACTGACGATTAATGACAGATAGCTGGCGTTGTTTCCAGCAATCACATTTAAACCTGTACAGAAACCTGTTCGAAGCTAAGCTCGAATTTTTAGCACCGTACTCAGGTCGGTCTCGGCCATCGCACTGCGAATCGACGAAACGTTAACTGGAGTTTTATGTGGTTCAGAGGATGTCCCTGGGGTCTCGGCCGTGGCGAAGTAGAGCTGGAAGGTATACATCACTGCGCATTCTTACATGTGCGGAAGTTTAGTTAGATGCAGTGTAACTGTTGTCTAATGAGACAGGCCCAGCATTTGCATCGCTGTCCCCCTTGCGGGTATTACTGTGTATTGATGTCGGATAGCTAACGGTGTTTCCAAGAAATCCCAAAAAAAACGTGTGCAGGAACCTGTTCAGAGCAAAGCTCGAATTTTTAGCATCGTACTCTAGACAGACTCGCCCATCGCACTGGGAATGGATGAAAGGTTAACCGGATTTTTATGCGGTTCAGAGGATGTCACTGGGGTCTCGGCCGTGGCGAAGTAGAGATCGAAGGTATACATATAACACAACGCATTTATACATGTGCGAAAGAGTAGTTAGATGCAGTGTAACTGTCGCCTAATTAGACAGGCCCTGCAGTGGCATCGCTGCCGCATTTGTGGGTATTACTGTGGATTGATGACGAATATATAGCTAACGGTGTTTTCAAGAAATCCCAATAAAACATGTGCAGGATACTGTTCAGAGCAAAGCTCGAATTTTTAGCATCGTACTCTAGACGGTCTCGCCCATCGCACTGCGAATCGATGAAAGGTTACCCGGAGTCTTAAGCGGTTCAGAGCATGTCCCTGTGGTCTCTGCGTGGCGAAGTAGAGCTCGAAGGTACACATCACTGCGAATTTTTACATGCGCTGAAGTGTGGTCAGATGTAGCCTAACTGTCGTTTAATGAGACAGGCCCTGCAGTGGCGTCGCTGCCCCATTTGCGGGTATTATAGAGGATTGATGACAGATAGCTTGCGTTGTTTCCTAGCAATCACAAAAAACCTGTACAGAAACCTGTTCAGAGCAAAGCCTGAAGTTTAGCATCGTACTCTGGACGGTCTCGCCTATCGCACTGGGAATCGATGAAAGGTTGACCGCAGATTTATGCGGTTGAGAGGATGTCACTGTGGTCTCTGCCGTGGCGAAGTAGAGCTCGAAGGTATACATCACTGCGCATTTTTACATGTGCGGAAGTGTAGTTAGATGCATTGTAACAGTCGTCTAATGAGACAGGCCCTGCAGAGGCATTGCTGTCCCCCTTGCGGAAATTACTGTGGATTGATGACGATTAGCTAACGGTGTTTCCAAGAAATCCAACAAAACCTGTACAGGAACCTGTTCAGAGCAAATCACGAAGTTTAGAATCGTACTCTAGACGGTCTCGCCCATCGCACTGCGAATCGATTAAAGGACAACCGGAGTTTTATGCGGCTCAGAGGATTATATCACTGGGGTCTTGCCGTGGCGGAGTGGAGCTCGAAGGTGTACATCACTGCGCATTTTTACATGTGCGTAAGTGTAGTTAGATGCATTGTAACTGTCGTCTAATGATACAGGTCCTGCAGTTGCATCGCTGCCCCATTTGCGGTTATTACTGAGGATTGATGACGGATAGCTAACGGTGTTTCCAAACAATCCCAACAAAACCTGTACAGGAACCTGTTCAGAGCAAAGCACGAAGTTCAGTATCGTACTCTAGACGGTCTCGCGCATCGCACTGAGAATCGATGGAAGGTTAACAGGAGTTTTATGCGGTTCAGAGGATTTCACTGGGGTCTCAGCCGCGGTGAAGTAGAGCTCGCAGGTATACATCACTGCGCATTTTTTCATGTGCGCAAGTGTAGTTAGGTGCCGTGTAACTGTCGTCTAATGAGACAGGCCCTGCAGTGGCATCGCTGTCCCATTTGTGGGTAGTACTGTGGATTTATGACGGATAGCTAACGGTGTTTCCATGAAATCCCAATAAAACATGTACAGTAACCTGTTCAGAGCAAAGCTCGAATTTTTAGCATCGTACACTAGACCTTCTCGCCCATCACACTGCGAATCGATGAAAGGTTAACCAAAGTTTTATGCGCTTCAGAGGATTATATCACTGGTGTCTTGCCGTGGCGAAGCAAGGCTCGAAGGTATACATCACTGCGCATTTTTTTTCATGTGCGGAAGTGTAGTTAGGTGCCGTGTAACGGTCGTCTAATGAGACAGGCCCTGCAGTGGCATCGTTGCCCCATTTGCGGTTATTACTGAGGATTGATGACAGAGAGCTGGCGTTGTTTCCAAGCAATCACAACTAAACCTGTACAGGAACCTGTTCAGAGCAAAGCACGAAGTTTAGCATCGTACTCAAGACGGTCTTGCCCATCGCACTGCGAATCGATGAAAGGTTAACCGGATTTTTATGCGGTTCAGAGGATGTCACTGGGGTCTCTGCTGTGGCGAAGTAGAGCTCGAAGGTATACATTACTGCGAATTTTTACATGTGCTGATGTGTGGTCAGATGCTGTCTAACTGTCGTTTAATGAGACAGGCTCTGCAGTGGCATCGCTGCCACATTTGCGGGTATTACTGAGGATTGATTTTTATTTTATTTTATTTTTATTTATAAATACTGCGGTCTTATAACAACAAGACCATCGCAGGTGGGTACATAATTTGTGTAACACCAAAGGACAAAAAAAAAAGGAAATACAGCAGACAAGGCGTCACAGCAACGAAATTAGTACATCACACTGTACTGTATCTTTTCACAACCTCAGAATATATATACTGCAGTCATAGAGCCAAGCATATAATTAAGTAAATCTCAACAAATTACTCATCAACCGAACATTCAAAATTTCGTCACTTGTTGCAGCAGCGCCTCAAAATGGGACAAATTATTCTCTTCGACTATATGACCAGCAAGGTTGTTCCATTCAGTAATAGTTCTAGGAAAATAGGAATATTTGTAGCAGTTTGTTCTTGTGGATAAAGGTTTTACGGAAAGAGAATGTCTCAGGCGTGTTGCATAACCACTAGAGTAACTAACAATTTTCGAGATGTCAATGTTGTATTGCCCATGAAATAACTGGAAAAAGAATTTCAAACGACAGATACGGTTTCTATCAGTAACGGATGGTAAGCCACTCTTTTTAATAAGATTAGTGATAGAAGTGCGACCATAGGAATTATAAATAAATCTTACTGCTTTCTTTTGAATCCTTTCCAATTTGTTAATGTTAATCTTGGTATATGGGTCCCAGATCACTACGGCATATTCTAAGATAGGCCGCACAATAGTGTTATACGCAAGGAAACGCGTTTCAGGAGTAGCGAACCGTAGTGCACGCCTCAAGAAGAATATTTTGCGCAGAGCATTTGCCGAGATGGTATCAATATGTTTGTTCCAGGAAAGATTATTGGAAATCCATAGGCCGAGATATTTGTAGCATGTTACCTCTGAGAGTGCACTATCGGAAGTACCATACTGGTAGAAAAGAGGATTCCTTTTAAGCGTTATTCTCATATATACTGTTTTATCAAAATTTATCACCATTTGCCACCTATCACACCAGCGCATTACCTTCCGAAAGTCATTATTTAGCCTGATTTGATCTTCACTTGAGTTAATTCGTTCATAGAGGACACAATCATCGGCATATAACTTAACATTAACAGAGAGATCTTGGACGATATCATTAATATAAATAATAAACAAAAGCGGTCCAAGCACAGATCCTTGAGGAACTCCCGATTCAACTAGAATGCAATGTGAGAGGGCACCATTTAGTGTAACAAACTGGCGCCTGTTTGTCAGGTAAGCCTTAATCCAGGTTATTAGTTTATCGTTTTTTATTACAGAACTCAATTTATATATTAGCTTGTTATGAGAAACCGTATCAAAGGCCTTGCGGAAATCTAAAAATATTACGTCAGTTTGTTCTCCTTCGTTTATGGCTTCTGCAAAATCATGAATTGTTTGTATTAGCTGTGTACATGTCGAATATCCTTTCCTGAAACCATGTTGAGCTTTCGATATTACGTTATGTTCTTCAAGAAAGGTAGATAAATGTTTATGAATAATGTGCTCAAGTATCTTACACGCTGTGGAAGTAAGTGAAATAGGGCGATAGTTTTGCACCTGTGTTTTGTCACCAGTTTTATGTAAAGGTTTAACTCTGGCAACTCGCCAGTCATCGGGTAGGGCGCCTTCCTCTATAGACCTTCTAAAAATGACACATAAATACTTGGAGCACCATTGCGCGTACTGCTTCAGAAAGGCATTTGGGATGTCGTCTGGGCCAAACGATTTCTTAACATCAAGATTTAGAAGTAAATTGAACACTCCATTTTCAGATATGGTAACATCAGGTATAGGGGGTAAAGACAGACTGAAAGATGGGAGATGACCATTGTCTGCAGTAAAAACAGTTTTAAAGTGGTTATTAAAGGCTACACAGGCTGCATTATCATCGCGAATACATTTTCCATCTATTACAAACATGTCGGCACTGCGCATTTTTACATATGCGGAAGTGTAGTTAGATGCAGTGTAACTGTCGTCAAATGAGACAGGCCGTGCAGTGGCATCGCTGTCCCACTTGCCGGAATTACTGTGGATTGATGACGGATTGTTAACGGTGTTTCCAAGAAATCCAACAAAACTTGTACAGGAACCTGTTCAGAGCAGAGCACGAAGTATAGCATCGTACTCTAGACGGTCTTGCCCATCGCTCTGGGAATCTATGAAAAGTTAACCGGAGTTTTATGCGGTTGAGAGGATGTCACTTGGGTCTTGCCGTGGCGAAGTAGAGCTCAGAGGTATACATACATCATTGCGCATTTTTACATGTGCGCATGTGTAGTCAGATGCAGTGAAACAGTCGTCTAATGAGACAGGCCCTGTAGCATCGCTGCCCCATTTGCGGGTATTACTGAGGATTGATGACAGATAGCTGGCGTTGTATCCTAGAAGTCACAACAAAGCCTGTAGAGAAACGTGTTCAGAGCAAAGCTCGAATTTTAGCATCGTACTCTAGACGGTCTCGGCCATCGCACTGCGAATCGATGAAACGTCAACTGGAGTTTTATGTGGTTCAGAGGATGTCACTGGGGTCTCTGCCGTGGCGAAGTAGAGCTCGAAGGTATACATCACTGCGCATTTTAACATGTGCGCATGTGTAGTCAGATGCAGTGTAACTGTCGTTGAATGAGAAAGGCCCTTCAGTCGCATCGCTGCCCCATTTGCGGCTACTACTGACGATTAATGACAGATAGCTGGCGTTGTTTCCAGCAATCACATTTAAACCTGTACAGAAACCTGTTCGAAGCTAAGCTCGAATTTTTAGCACCGTACTCAGGTCGGTCTCGCCCATCGCACTGGGAATCGATGAAAGGTTAACCGGAGTTTTATGCGGTTCAGAGGATTACACTGGGGTCTCAGCCGTGGCGAAGTAGACCTCGAAGGTATACATATATCAAAGCGCATTTTTACATGTGCGGAAGTGTAGTTAGATGCAGTGTAACTGTCGCCTAATGAGACAGGCCCTGCAGTGGCATCGCTGCCGCATTTGTGGGTATTACTGTGGATTGATGACGGACATATAGCTAACGGTGTTTCCAAGAAATCCCAATAAAACAAGTACAGAAACCTGTTCAGAGCAAAGCTCGAAGTTTAACATCGTACTCTAGACGGTCTCGGCCATCGCACTGCGAATCGACGAAACGTTAACTGGAGTTTTATGTGGTTCAGAGGATGTCACTGGGGTCTCGGCCGTGGCGAAGTAGAGCTGGAAGGTATACATCACTGCGCATTCTTACATGTGCGGAAGTTTAGTTAGATGCAGTGTAACTGTTGTCTAATGAGACAGGCCCAGCATTTGCATCGCTGTCCCCCTTGCGGGTATTACTGTGTATTGATGTCGGATAGCTAACGGTGTTTCCAAGAAATCCCAATAAAACGTGTGCAGGAACCTGTTCAGAGCAAAGCTCGAATTTTTAGCATCGTACTCTAGACGGACTCGCCCATCGCTCTCGGAATCTATGAAAAGTTAACCGGAGTTTTATGCGGTTGAGAGGATGTCACTTGGGTCTTGCCGTGGCGGAGTGGAGCTCGATGGTATACATCACTGCGCATTTTTACATGTGCGAAAGTGTAGTTAGATGCAGTGTAACTGTCGTCTAATGAGACAGGCCCAGCAGTTGCATCGCAGTCCCCCTTGCGGGTATTACTGTGGATTGATGACGGATAGCTAACGGTATTTGCCAGAAATCCCAATAAAACGTGTACAGGAACCTGTTCAGAGCAAAGCTCGAATTTTTAGCATCGTACACTAGACGGACTCGCCCATCGCACTGGGAATGGATGAAAGGTTAACCGGATTTTTATGCGGTTCAGAGGATGTCACTGGGGTCTCGGCCGTGGCGAAGTAGAGATCGAAGGTATACATATAACACAACGCATTTATACATGTGCGAAAGAGTAGTTAGATGCAGTGTAACTGTCGCCTAATTAGACAGGCCCTGCAGTGGCATCGCTGCCGCATTTGTGGGTATTACTGTGGATTGATGACGAATATATAGCTAACGGTGTTTCCAAGAAATCCCAATAAAACAAGTACAGAAACCTGTTCAGAGCAAATCACGAAGTTTAGTATCGTACTCTAGACGGTCTCGCCCATCGCACTGCGAATCGATGAAAGGTTAACCGGAGTCTTAAGCGGTTCAGAGGATGTCACTGTGGTCTCTGCGTAGCGAAGTAGAGCTCGAAGGTACACATCACTGCGAATTTTTTCATGCGCTGAAGTGTGGTCAGATGTAGCCTAACTGTCGTTTAATGAGACAGGCCCTGCAGTGGCGTCGCTGCCCCATTTGCGGGTATTATAGAGGATTGATGACAGATAGCTTGCGTTGTTTCCTAGCAATCACAAAAAACCTGTACAGAAACCTGTTCAGAGCAAAGCCTGAAGTTTAGCATCGTACTCTGGACGGTCTCGCCTATCGCACTGGGAATCGATGAAAGGTTGACCGGAGATTTATGCGGTTGACAGGATGTCACTGTGGTCTCTGCCGTGGCGAAGTAGAGCTCAAAGGTATACATCACTGCGCATTTTTACATGTGCGGAAGTGTAGTTAGATGCATTGTAACAGTCGTCTTATGAGACAGGCCCTGCAGAGGCATTGCTGTCCCCCTTGCGGAAATTACTGTGGATTGATGACGATTAGCTAACGGTGTTTCCAAGAAATCCAACAAAACCTGTACAGGAACCTGTTCAGAGCAAATTACGAAGTTTAGAATCGTACTCTAGACGGTCTCGCCCATCGCACTGCGAATCGATTAAAGGACAACCGGAGTTTTATGCGGCTCAGAGGATTATATCACTGGGGTCTTGCCGTGGCGGAGTGGAGCTCGAAGGTGTACATCACTGCGCATTTTACATGTGCGTAAGTGTAGTTAGATGCATTGTAACTGTCGTCTAATGATACAGGTCCTGCAGTTGCATCGCTGCCCCATTTGCGGTTATTACTGAGGATTGATGACGGATAGCTAACGGTGTTTCCAAACAATCCCAACAAAACCTGTACAGGAACCTGTTCAGAGCAACGCACGAAGTTCAGCATCGTACTCTAGACGGTCTCGCGCATCGCACTGAGAATCGATGAAAGGTTATCCGGAGTTTTATGCGGTTCAGAGGATTTCACTGGGGTCTCAGCCGTGGCGAGGTAGAGCTCGCAGGTATACATCACTTCGCATTTTTTTCATGTGCAGAAGAGTAGTTAGGTGCCGTGTAACTGTCGTCTAATGAGACAGGCCCTGCACTGGCATCGCTGTCCCCCGTTCGGGTAATACTGTGGATTGATGACGGATAGCTGGCGTTGTTTCCTACCAATCACAACAAAACCTGTACAGACACCTGTTCAGACCAAAGATCGAATTTTTAGCATCATACTCAAGACGGTCTCGCCCATCGCACTGGGAATCGATGAAAGGTTAACCAGAGTTTTATGCGGTTCAGACGTTGTCACTGGGGTCCCTGCTGTGGCGAAGTAGAGCTCGAAGGTCTACATCACTGCGCATTATTACATGTGCAGAAGTGTAGTTAGATGCAGTGTAACAGTCGTCTAATGAGACACGATGTGCAGTGGCATCGCTGCCCCATTTGTGGGTATTACTGTGGATTGATGACGGATAGCTAACGGTGTTTCCAAGAAATCCAACAAAACCTGTACAGGAACCTGTCAGAGCAAAGCAGAGAGTCAAGCATCGTACTCTAGACGGTCTCGCCCATCACACTGCGAATCGATTAAAGGTTAACCGGAGTTTTATGCGGTTCAGGGGATGTCACTGTGGTCGCTGCCGTGGCGAAGTAGAGCTCGAAGGTATACAACACTGCGCATTTTTACATGTGCGGAAGTGTATTTAGATGCATTGTAACTGTCGTCTAATGAGACAGGCCCTGCAGTGGCATCGCTGTCCCCCTCGTGGGTATTACTGTGGTCTGATGACGGATAGCTAACGGTGTTTATAAGAAATCCCAATAAAACGTGTACAGGAACCTGTTCAGAGCAAAGCTCGAATCTTTGGCATCGTACTTTAGACGGACTCGCCCATCGCACTGGGAATCGATGAAAGGTTAACCGGAGTTTTATGCCGATAAGAGGATGTCACTGGGGTCCCAGCCGTGGCGAAGTAGAGCTCGAAAGTATACATCACTGTGCATTTTCACATGTGCGGAAGTGTGGTCGGATGCAGTCTAACTCTCGTCTAATGATACAGGCCCTGCAGTGGCATCACTGCCCCATTTGTGGTTATTACTGAGCATTGATGCCAGTGAGCTTGCATTTTTTCCTAGCAATCACAACAAAATCTGTACAGAAACCTGTTCAGAGCAAAGCTCGAAGTTTCGCATCGTAAACTAGACGGTCTCGCCCATCGCACTGGGAATAGATGAAAGGTGAACCGGAGTTTTATGCGGTTTAGACGATGTCACTGGGGTCTCTGCAGTGGCGAAGTAGAGCTCGAAGGTATACATCACTGCGCATTTTCACATGTGCGGAAGTGTAGTTAGATGTAGTGTAACTGTCGCCTAGTGAGACAGGCCCAGCAGTTGCATCGCTGTCCCCCTTGCGGGTATTACTGTGGATTGATGACGGATAGCTAACGGTATTTCCATGAAATCCCAATAAAACGTGTACAGGAACCTGTTCAGAGCAAAGCTCGAATCTTTGGCATCGTACTTTAGACGGTCTCGCCTATCGCACTGAGAATCGATGAAAGGTTGACCGGAGATTTATGCGGTTGAGAGGATGTCACTGTGGTCTCCGCCGTGGCGAAGTAGAGCTCGAAGGTATACATCACTGCGCATTTTTACATGTGCGGAAGTGTAGTTAGATGCATTGTAACAGTCGTCTAATGAGACAGGCCCTGCAGAGGCATTGCTGTCCACCTTGCGGAAATTACTGTGGATTGATGACGATTAGCTAACGGTGTTTCCAAGAAATCCAACAAAACCTGTACAGGAACCTGTTCAGAGCAAATCACGAAGTTTAGAATCGTACTCTAGACGGTCTCGCCCATCGCACTGCGAATCGATTAAAGGACAACCGGAGGTTTATGCGGCTCAGAGGATTATATCACTGGGGTCTTGCCGTGGCGGAGTGGAGCTCGAAGGTGTACATCACTGCGCATTTTTACATGTGCGTAAGTGTAGTTAGATGCATTGTAACTGTCGTCTAATGAGACAGGCCCTGCAGTGGCATCACTGCCCCATTTGCGGTTATTACTGAGGATTGATGACGGATAGCTAACATGTTTCCACACAATCCCAACAAAACCTGTACAGGAACCTGTTCAGAGCAAAGCGCGAAGTTCAGCATCGCACTCTATACGGTCTCGCGCATCGCACTGAGAATCGATGAAAGGTTAACCGGAGTTTTATGCGGTTCAGAGGATTTCACTGGGGTCTCAGCCGTGGCGAAGTAGAGCTGGAAGGTGTACATATATCAAAGCGCATTTTTACATGTGCGGAAGTGTAGTTAGATGCAGTGTAACTGTCGCCTAATGAGACAGGCCCTGCCGTGGCATCGCGGCCGCATTTGTGGGTATTACTGTGGATTGATGACGGACATATAGCTAACGGTGTTTCCAAGAAATCCCAATAAAACAAGTACAGAAACCTGTTCAGAGCAAAGCGCGAATTTTTAGCATCATACTCAAGACGGTCTCGCCCATCGCACTGGGTATCGATGAAAGGTTAACGGGAGTTTTATGCGGATAAGAGGATGTCACTGGGGTCCCTGCCGTGGCGAAGTAGAGCTCGAAGGTATACATCACTGCGCATTTTTACATGTGCGGAAGTGTAGTTAGATGCAGTGTAACTGTCGTTGAATGAGACAGGCCCTGCAGTCGCATCGCTGCCCCATTTGCGGCTACTACTGAGGATTGATGACAGATAGCTGGCGTTGTTTCCAGCAATCACATTTAAGCCTGTACAGAAACCTCTTCAAAGCTAAGCTCGAATTTTTAGCACCGGACTCAAGACGGTCTCGCCTATCGCACTGGGAATCAATGAAAGGTTAACCGAAGTTTTATGCGGTTCAGGGGATGTCACTAAGGTCTCTGCCGTGGCGAAGTAGAGCTCGAAGGTATACCTCACTGTGCATTTTCACATGTGCGGAAGTGTGTCAGATGCAGTCTAACTGTCGTTTAATGAGACAGGCCCTGCAGTGGCATCGCTGCCCCATTTGCGGGTATTACTGAGGAATGATGCCAGATAGCTTGCGTTGTTTCCTAGCAATCACAACAAAACCTGTACAGAAACCTGTTCAGAGCACAGCTCGAAGTTTCGCATCGAACACTAGACGGTCTCGCCCATCGCACTGGGAATAGATGAAAGGTGAACCGGAGTTTTATGCGGTTTAGACGATGTCACTGGGGTCTCTGCAGTGGCGAAGTAGAGCTCGAAGGTATACATCACTGCGCATTTTCACATATGCGGAAGTGTAGTTAGATGCAGTGTAACTGTCGCCTAGTGAGACAGGCCCTGCAGTGGCATCGCTGCCCCATTTGAGGGTATTACTGTGGATTGATGACGGATAGCTAACCGTGTTTCCAAGAAATCCCAATAAAACATGTACAGGATCCTGTTCAGAGCAAAGCTCGAATATTTAGCATCGTACACTAGACGGTCTCGTCCATCGCACTGGGAATAGATGAAAGGTGAACCGGAATTTTATGCGGGAAAGACGATGTCGCTGGGGTCTCTGCCGTGGCGAAGTAGAGCTCGAAGGTATACATCACTGCGCATTTACACATGTTCGGAAGTGTGGTCAGATGCAGTCTAACTGTCGTTTAATGAGACAGGCCCTGAAGCGGCATCGCTGCCCCATTTGCGGGTATTACTGAGGAATAATGACAGATAGGTTGCGTTGTTTCCTAGCAATCACAACAAAACCTGTACAGAAACCTGTTCAGAGCAAAGCTCGAATTTTTAGCATCGTACTCTAGACGGACTCGCCCATCGCACTGGGAATGGATGAAAGGTTAACCGGATTTTTATGCGGTTCAGAGGATGTCCCGGGTTCTCGGCCGTGACGAAGTAGAGCTCGAAGGTATACATATATCACAGCGCATTTTTACATGTGCGAAAGTGTAGTTAGATGCAGTGTAACTGTCGCCTAATTAGACAGGCCCTGCAGTGGCATCGCTGCCGCATTTGAGGGTATTACTGTGGATTGATGACGAATATATAGCTAACGGTGTTTTCAAGAAATCACAATAAAACATGTGCAGGATACTGTTCAGAGCAAAGCTCGAATTTTTAGCATCGTACTCTAGACGGTCTCGCCCATCGCACTGCGAATCGATGAAAGGTTAACCGGAGTCTTAAGCGGTTCAGAGCATGTCCCTGTGGTCCCTGCGTGGCGAAGTAGAGCTCGAAGGTACACATCACTGCGAATTTTTACATGCGCTGAAGTGTGGTCAGATGTAGCCTAACTGTCGTTTAATGAGACAGGCCCTGCAGTGGCATCGCTGCCCCATTTGTGGGTAGTACTGTGGATTGATGACGGATAGCTAAAGGTGTTTCCAGGCAATCCCAACAAAACCTGTACAGGGACCTGTTCAGAGCAAAGCACGAAGTTCCGCATCATACTCTAGACGGTCTCGCGCATCGCACTGAGAATCGATTAATGGTTAACCGGAGTTTTATGCGGTTCAGAGGATTTCACTGGGGTCTCAGCCGTGGTGAAGTAGAGCTCGCAGGTATACATCACTGCGCATTTTTTTCATGTGCGTAAGTGTAGTTAGGTGCCGTGTAACTGTCGTCTAATGAGACAGGCCCTGCAGTGGCATCGCTGCCCCATTTGCGGGTATTACTGAGGAATGATGTCAGATAGCTTGCGTTGTTTCCTAGCAATCACAACAAAACCTGCACAGAAACCTGTTCAGAGCAAAGCTCGAAGTTCAGCATCGTACGCTAGACGGTCTCGCGCATCGCACTGAGAATCGATGAAAGGTTAACCGGAGTTTTATGCGGTTCAGAGGATTTCACTGGGGTCTCAGCCGTGGTGAAGTAGAGCTCGAAGGTATACATCACTGCGCATTTTTACATGTGCGGAAGTGTAGTTAGATGCAGTGTACCTGTCGTGTAATGAGACAGGCCCTGCAGTGGCATCGCTGCCCCATTTGCGGGTTTTACTGAGGATTGATGACAGATAGCTGGCGTTGTACCCTAGCAATCACAACAATACCTGTAGAGAAACATTTTCAGAGCAAAGCTCGAATTTTAGCATCGTACTCTACACGGTCTCGGCCATCGCACTGCGATTCGACGAAACGGTAAATGGAGTTTTATGTGGTTCAGAGGATGTCACCGGGGTCCCTGCCGTGGCGAAGTAGATCTCGAAGGTATACATCACTGCGCATTTTTACATGTGCGGAAGTGTAGTTAGATGCAGTGTAACTGTCGCCTAATGAGACAGGCCCTGCAGTGGCATCGCTGCCGCATTTGTGGGTATTACTGTGGATTGATGACGGACAGATAGCTAACGGTGTTTCCAAGAAATCCCAATAAAACAAGTACAGAAACCTGTTCAGAGCAAAGCTCGAAGTTTAACACCGTACTCTAGAAGGTCTCGCCTATCGCCCTGGGAATCAATGAAAGGTTAACCGAAGTTTTATGCGGTTCAGAGGATTTCACTGGGGTCTCAGCCGTGGTGAAGTAGAGCTCGAAGGTATACCTCACAGTGCATTTTCACATGTGCGGAAGTGTGGTCAGATGCAGTCTAACTGTCGTCTAATGAGACAGGCCCTGCAGTGGCATCGCTGCCCCATTTGCGGGTATTACTGAGGAATGATGCCAGATAGCTTGCGTTCTTTCCTAGCAATCACAACAAAACCTGTACAGAAACCTGTTCAGAGCAAAGCTCGAAGTTCAGCATCGTACGCTAGACCGTCTCGCGCATCGCACTGAGAATCGATGAAAGGTTAACCGGAGTTTCATGCGGTTCAGAGGATTTCACTGGGGTCTCAGCCGTGGTGAAGTAGAGCTCGAAGGTATACATCACTGCGCATTTTTTTCATGTGCGGAAGTGTAGTTAGGTGCCGTGTAACTGTCGTCTAATGAGACAGGCCCTGCAGTGGCATCGCTGCCCCATTTGCGGGTATTACTGAGGAATGATGTCAGATACCTTGCGTTGTTTCCTAGCAATCACAACAAAACCTGCACAGAAACCTGTTCAGAGCAAAGCTCGAAGTTCAGCATCGTACGCTAGACGGTCTCGCGCATCGCACTGAGAATCGATGAAAGGTTAACCGGAGTTTTATGCGGTTCAGAGGATGTCACTGGGGTCTCTGCCGTGGCGAAGTAGAGCTCGAAGGTATACATCACTGCGCATTCTTACATGTGCGGAAGTGTAGTTAGATGCAGTGTAACTGTCGCGTAATGAGACAGGCCCAGCAGTTGCATCGCTGTCCCCCTTTCGGGTATTATTGTGGATTGATGACGGATAGCTAACGGTGTTTCCAAGAAATCCCAATAAAACGTGTACAGGAACCTGTTCAAAGCAAAGCTCGAATTTTTAGCATCGTACTCGAGACGGACTCGCCCATCGCACTGAGAATCGATGAAAGGTTAACCGGTCTTTTATGCGGTTGAGAGGATGTCACTGGGGTCTTGCCGCGGCGGTGTGGAGTTCGAAGGTATACATCACTGCGCATTTTTACATGTACGGAAGTGTAGTTAGATGCATTGTAACTGTCGTCTAATGAGACAGGCCCTGCAGTGGCATCCTTGCCTCATTTGCGGTTATTACTGAGGATTGATGACGGATAGCTGGCGTTGTTTCAAAGCAATCACAACTAAACCTGTACATAAACCTGTTCAGAGCAAAGCACGAAGTCTAGCATCGTACTCTATACGGTCTCGCCCATCGCACTGCGAATCGATGAAAGGTTAACCGGAATTTGATGCGGTTCAGAGGATGATGTCACTGGGGTCTTGCCGTGGCGGAGTGGAGCTCGAAGGTACACATCACTGCGCATTCTTACATGTGCGGAAGTGTAGTTAGGTGCAGTGTAACTGTCGTCTAATGAGACAGGGCCAGCAGTGGCATCGCTGTCCCCCTTGCGGGTATTACTATGGATTTATGACGGATAGCTAACAGTGTCTCCAAGAAATCGCAATAACACAAGTACAGGAACCTGTTCAGAGCAAAGCACGAAGTCTAGCATCGTTCTCAATACGATCTCGCCCATTGCACTGCGAATCGATGAAAGGTTAACCGGAGTAATATGCGGATAAGAGGATGTCACTGCGGTCCCTGCCTTGGCGAAGTACAGCTCGAAGGTATACATCACTGCGCATTTTTACATGTACGGAAGTGTAGTTAGATGCATTGTAACTGTCGTCTAATGAGACAGGCACTGCAGTGGCATCCTTGCCTCATTTGCGGTTATTACTGAGGATTGATGACAGATAGCTGGCGTTGTTTCAAAGCAATCACAACTAAACCTGTACATAAACCTGTTCAGAGCAAAGCACGAAGTCTAGCATCGTACTCTATACGCTCTCGCCCATCGCACTGCGAATCGATGAAAGGTTAACCGGAATTTGATGCGGTTCAGAGGATGATGTCACAGGGGTCTTGCCGTGGCGGAGTGGAGCTCGAAGGTACACATCACTGCGCATTCTTACATGTGCGGAAGTGTAGTTAGGTGCAGTGTAACTGTCGTCTAATGAGACAGGGCCAGCAGTGGCATCGCTGTCCCCCTTGCGGGTATTACTATGGATTTATGACGGATAGCTAACAGTGTCTCCAAGAAATCGCAATAACACAAGTACAGGAACCTGTTCAGAGCAAAGCACGAAGTCTAGCATCGTTCTCAATACGATCTCGCCCATTGCACTGCGAATCGATGAAAGGTTAACCGGACTAATATGCGGATAAGAGGATGTCACTGCGGTCCCTGCCTTGGCGAAGTACAGCTCGAAGGTATACATCACTGCGCATTTTTACATGTACGGAAGTGTAGTTAGATGCATTGTAACTGTCGTCTAATGAGACAGGCACTGCAGTGGCATCCTTGCCTCATTTGCGGTTATTACTGAGGATTGATGACAGATAGCTGGCGTTGTTTCAAAGCAATCACAACTAAACCTGTACATAAACCTGTTCAGAGCAAAGCACGAAGTCTAGCATCGTACTCTATACGCTCTCGCCCATCGCACTGCGAATCGATGAAAGGTTAACCGGAATTTGATGCGGTTCAGAGGATGATGTCACAGGGGTCTTGCCGTGGCGGAGTGGAGCTCGAAGGTACACATCACTGCGCATTCTTACATGTGCGGAAGTGTAGTTAGGTGCAGTGTAACTGTCGTCTAATGAGACAGGGCCAGCAGTGGCATCGCTGTCCCCCTTGCGGGTATTACTATGGATTTATGACGGATAGCTAACAGTGTCTCCAAGAAATCGCAATAACACAAGTACAGGAACCTGTTCAGAGCAAAGCACGAAGTCTAGCATCGTTCTCAATACGATCTCGCCCATTGCACTGCGAATCGATGAAAGGTTAACCGGACTAATATGCGGATAAGAGGATGTCACTGCGGTCCCTGCCTTGGCGAAGTACAGCTCGAAGGTATACATCACTGCGCATTTTTACATGTACGGAAGTGTAGTTAGATGCATTGTAACTGTCGTCTAATGAGACAGGCACTGCAGTGGCATCCTTGCCTCATTTGCGGTTATTACTGAGGATTGATGACAGATAGCTGGCGTTGTTTCAAAGCAATCACAACTAAACCTGTACATAAACCTGTTCAGAGCAAAGCACGAAGTCTAGCATCGTACTCTATACGCTCTCGCCCATCGCACTGCGAATCGATGAAAGGTTAACCGGAATTTGATGCGGTTCAGAGGATGATGTCACAGGGGTCTTGCCGTGGCGGAGTGGAGCTCGAAGGTACACATCACTGCGCATTCTTACATGTGCGGAAGTGTAGTTAGATGCAGTGTAACTGTCGTCTAATGAGACAGGGCCAGCAGTGGCATCGCTGTCCCCCTTGCGGGTATTACTATGGATTTATGACGGATAGCTAACAGTGTCTCCAAGAAATCGCAATAACACATGTACAGGAACCTGATCAGAGCAAAGCACGAAGTCTAGCATCGTTCTCAATACGATCTCGCCCATTGCACTGCGAATCGATGAAAGGTTAACCGGACTAATATGCGGATAAGAGGATGTCACTGCGGTCCCTGCCTTGGCGAAGTACAGCTCGAAGGTATACATCACTGCGCATTTTTACATGTGCGGAAGTGTAGTTAGATGCAGTGTAACTGTCGTCGAAAGAGACAGGCCCTGCAGTCGCATCGCTGCCCCATTTGCGGATATTACTCAGGACTGATGACAGATAGCTGGCGTTGTTTCCAAGCAATCACAACTAAACCTGTACAGAAACCTGTTCAAAGCAAAGCTCGAATTTTTAGCACCGTACTCAAGACGGTCTCGCCCATCGCACTGCGAATCGATGAAAGGTTAACCGGCGTCTTAAGCGGTTCAGAGGATGTCCCTGTGGTCTCTGCGTGGCGAAGTAGAGCTCGAAGGTACATATCACTAAGAATTTTTACATGCGCTGAAGTGTGGTCAGATGCAGCCTAACTCTCGTTTAATGAGACAGGCCTGCAGTGGCATCGCTGCCACATTTACGGGTATTACTGAGGATTAATGACAGATAGCTTGCGGGTTTTCCTAGCAATCACAACAAAACCTCTACAGAAACCTGTTCAGAGCAAAGCTCGAAGTTTAGCATCCTACTCTGGACGGTCTCGCCTATCGCACTGGGAATCGATGAAAGGTTGACCGGAGTTTTATGCGGTTGAGAGGATGTCACTGGGGTCTCTGCCGTGGCGAAGTAGAGCTCGAAGGTATACATCACTGCGCATTTTTACATGTGCGGAAGTGTAGTTAGATGCATTGTAACTGTCGTCTAATGAGACAGGCCCTGCAGTGGCATCGCTGCCCCATTTGCGGTTATTACTGAGGATTGATGACGGATAGCTAAAGGTGTTTCCACACAATCACAACAAAACCTGTACAGGAACCTGTTCAGAGCAAAGCACGAAGTTCAGCATCGTACTCTATACGGTCTCGCGCATCGCACTGAGAATCGATGAAAGGTTAACCGGAGTTTTATGCGGTTGAGAGGATGCCACTGGGGTCCCTGCCGTGGCGAAGTAGAGCTCGAAGGTATACATCACTGCGCATTTTTACATGTGCGGAAGTGTAGTTAGATGCAGTGTAACTGTCGTTGAATGAGACAGGCCCTGCAGTCGCATCGCTGCCCCATTTGCGGCAACTACTGAGGATTGATGACAGATAGCTGGCGTTGTTTCCAGCAATCACATTTAAACCTGTACAGAAACCTGTTCAAAGCTAAGCTCGAATTTTTAGCACCGTACTCAAGACGGTCTCGCCCATCGCACTGGGAATCGATGAAAGGTTAACCGGAGTTTTATGCGGTTCAGAGGATTACACTGGGGTCTCTGCCGTGGCGAAGTAGAGCTCGAAGGTAGGTAGCACTGCGCATTTTTACATGTGCGGAAGTGTAGTTAGATGCTGTAACTGTCGTCTAATGAGACAGGCCCTGCAGTGGCATCGCTGTCCCACTTGCGGGAATTACTGTGGATTGATGACGGATTGTTAACGGTGTTTCCAAGAAATCCAGCAAAACCTGTACAGGAACCTGTTGAGAGCAGAGCACGAAGTTTAGCATTGTACTCTAGACGGCCTTGCCCATGGCACTGCGAATCGATGAAAGGTTAACCGGATTTTTATGCGGTTCAGAGGATGTCACTGGGGTCTCTGCCGTGGCGAAGTAGAGCTCGAAGGTATACATATATCAAAGCGCATTTTTACATGTGCGGAAGTGTAGTTAGATGCAGTGTAACTGTCGCCTAATGAGACAGGCCCTGCAGTGGCATCGCTGCCGCATTTGTGGGTATTACTGTGGATTGATGACGGACATATAGCTAACGGTGTTTCCAAGAAATCCCAATAAAACAAGTACAGAAACCTATTCAGAGCAAAGCTTGAAGTTTAACATCGTACTCTAGACGATCTCGCCTATCGCACTGGGAATCAATGAAAGGTTAACCGAAGTTTTATGCGGTTCAGGGGATGTCACTAGGGTCTCTGCCGTGGCGAAGTAGAGCTCGAAGGTATACATCACTGCGCATTTTTACATGTGGGGAAGTGTAGTTAGATGCAGTGTCACAGTCGTCTAATGAGACAGGCCCTGCAGAGGCATTGCTGTCCCCCTTGCGGAAATTACTGTGGATTGATGACGGTTAGCTAACGGTGTTTCCAAGAAATCCAACAAAACCTGTACAGGAACCTGTTCAGAGCAAATCACGAAGTTTAGAATCGTACTCTAGACGGTCTCACCCATCGCACCGCGAATCGATTAAAGGTCAACCGGAGTTTTATGCGGCTCAGAGGATTATATCACTGGGGTTTTGCCTTGGCGGAGTGGAGCTCGAAGGTGTACATAACTGCGCAATATTACATGTGCGTAAGTGTAGTTAGATGCATTGTAACTGTCGTCTAATGAGACAGGCCCTGCAGTTGCATCGCTGCCCCATTTGCGGTTATTACTGAGGATTGATGACGGATAGCTGGCGTTGTTTCCAAGCAATCACAACAAAACCTGTACAGAAACCTGTTCAGCGCAAAGCTCGAATTTTTAGCATCATTCTCTAGACGGTCTCGCCCATCGCACTGCGAATCGATGAAAGGTTAACCGGAGTCTTAAGCGGTTCAGAGGATGTCACTGTGGTCTCTGCGTAGCGAAGTAGAGCTCGAAGGTACACATCACTGCGAATTTTTACATGCGCTGAAGTGTGGTCAGATGTAGCCTAACTGTCGTTTAATGAGACAGGCCCTGCAGTGGCGTCGCTGCCCCATTTGCGGGTATTATAGAGGATTGATGACCGATAGCTTGCGTTGTTTCCTAGCAATCACAAAAAACCTGTACAGAAACCTGTTCAGAGCAAAGCCTGAAGTTTAGCATCGTACTCTGGACGGTCTCGCCTATCGCACTGGGAATCGATGAAAGGTTGACCGCAGATTTATGCGGTTGAGAGGATGTCACTGTGGTCTCTGCCGTGGCGAAGTAGAGCTCAAAGGTATGCATCACTGCGCATTTTTACATGTGCGGAAGTGTAGTTAGATGCATTGTAACAGTCGTCTAATGAGACAGGCCCTGCAGAGGCATTGCTGTACCCCTTGCGGAAATTACTGTGGATTGATGACGATTAGCTAACGGTGTTTCCAAGAAATCCAACAAAACCTGTACAGGAACCTGTTCAGAGCAAATTACGAAGTTTAGAATCGTACTCTAGACGGTCTCGCCCATCGCACTGCGAATCGATTAAAGGACAACCGGAGTTTTATGCGGCTCAGAGGATTATATCACTGGGGTCTTGCCGTGGCGGAGTGGAGCTCGAAGGTGTACATCACTGCGCATTTTTACATGTGCGTAAGTGTAGTTAGATGCATTGTAACTGTCGTCTAATGAGACAGGCCCTGCAGTGGCATCGCTGCGCCATTTGCGGTTATTACTGAGGATTGATGACGGATAGCTAACGGTGTTTCCACACAATCCCAACAAAACCTGTACAGGAACCTGTTCAGAGCAAAGCACGAAGTTCAGCATCGTACTCTAGACGGTCTCGCGCATCGCACTGAGAATCGATGAAAGGTTAACCGGAGTTTTATGCGGTTCAGAGGATTTCACTGGGGTCTCAGCCGCGGTGAAGTAGAGCTCGCAGGTATACATCACTGCGCATTTTTTCATGTGCGGAAGTGTAGTTAGGTGCCGTGTAACTGTCGTCTAATGAGACAGGCCCTGCAGTGGCATCGCTGTCCCATTTGTGGGTAGTACTGTGGATTGATGACGGATAGCTAACGGTGTTTCCAAGAAATTCCAATAAAACGTGTACAGTAACCTGTTCAGAGCAAAGCGCGAATTTTTAGCATCGTACTTAAGACGGTCTCGCCCATCGCACTGGGTATCGATGAAAGGTTAACGGGAGTTTTATGCGGATAAGAGGATGTCACTGGGGTCCCTGCCGTGGCGCAGTAGAGCTCGAAGGTATACATCACTGCGCATTTTTACATGTGCGGAAGTGTAGTTAGATGCAGTGTAACTGTCGTTGAATGAGACAGGCCCTGCAGTCGCATCGCTGCCCCATTTGCGGCTACTACTGAGGATTGATGACAGATAGCTGGCGTTGTTTCCAGCAATCACATTTAAACCTGTACAGAAACCTCTTCAAAGCTAAGCTCGAATTTTTAGCACCGTACTCGAGACGGTCTCGCCCATCGCACTGGGAATCGATGAAAGGTTAACCGGAGTTTTATGCTGTTCAGAGGATTACACTGGGGTCTCAGCCGTGGCGAAGTAGAGCTGGAAGGTGTACATATATCAAAGCGCATTTTTACATGTCCGGAAGTGTAGTTAGATGCAGTGTAACTGTCGCCTAATGAGACAGGCCCTGCCGTGGCATCGCTGCCGCATTTGTGGGTATTACTGTGGATTGATGACGGACATATAGCTAACGGTATTTCCAAGAAATCCCAATAAAACGTGCACAGGAACCTGTTCAGTGCAAAGCTCGAATTTTTAGCATCGTACTCTAGACGGACTCGCCTATCGCACTGGGAATCGATGAAAGGTTGACCGGAGATTTATGCGGTTTAGTGGATGTCACTGTGGTCTCTGCCGTGGCGAAGTAGAGCTCGAAGGTATACATCACTGCGCATTTTTACATGTGGGGAAGTGTAGTTAGATGCAGTGTCACAGTCGTCTAATGAGACAGGCCCTGCAGAGGGATTGCTGTCCCCCTTGCGGAAATTACTGTGCATTGATGACGGTTAGCTAACGGTGTTTCCAAGAAATCAAACAAAACCTGTACAGGAACCTGTTCAGAGCAAATCACGAAGTTTAGAATCGTACTCTAGACGGTCTCACCCATCGCACCGCGAATCGATAAAAGATCAACCGGAGTTTTATGCGGCTCAGAGGATTATATCACTGAGGTCTTGCCTTGGCGGAGTGGAGCTCGAAGGTGTACATAACTGCGCAATTTTACATGTGCGTAAGTGTAGTTAGATGCATTGTAACTGTCGTCTAATGAGACAGGCCCTGCAGCTGCATCGCTGCCCCATTTGCGGTTATTACTGAGGATTGATGGTGGATAGCTGGCGTTGTTTCCAAGCAATCACAACTAAACCTGTACAAAAACCTGTTCAGCGCAAAGCGCGAATTTTTAGCATCGTACACTAGACGGACTCGCCCATCGCACTGGGAATCGATGAAAGGTTAACCGGAGTTTTATGCGGTTGAGAGGATGCCACTGGGGTCTTGCCGTGGCGGAGTGGAGCTCGAAGGTATAGATCACTGCGCATTTTTACATGTGCGGAAGTGTAGTTAGATGCATTGTATCTGTCGTCTAATGAGACAGGCCCTGCAGTGGCATCGCTGCCCCATTTGCGGTTATTACTGAGGATTCATGACGGATAGCTAACGGTGTTTCCAAGAAATCCCAATAAAACAAGTACAGAAACCTGTCCAGAGCAAAGCTCGAAGTTTAACATCGTACTCTAGAAGGTCTCGCCTATCGCACTGGGAATCAATGAAAGGTTAACCGAAGTTTTATGCGGTTCAGGGGATGTCACTAGGGTCTCTGCCGTGGCGAAGTAGAGCTTGAAGGCATACATTCTTCATTGCGCATTTTTTACATGTGCGCATGTGTAGTCAGATGCAGTGAAACAGTCGTCTAATGAGACAGGCCCTGTAGCATCGCTGCCCCATTTGCGGGTATTACTGAGGATTGATGACAGATAGCTGGCGTTGTATCCTAGCAGTCATAACAATGGCTGTAGAGAAACCTGTTCAGAGCAAAGCTCGAATTTTAGCATCGTACTCTAGACGGTCTCGGCCATCGCACTGCGAATCGATGAAACGTTAACTGGAGTTTTATGTGGTTCAGAGGATGTCACTGGGGTCTCTGCCGTGGCGAAGTAGAGCTCGAAGGTATACACCACTGCGCATTCTTACATGTGCGGAAGTGTAGTTAGATGCAGTGTAACTGTCGTCTAATGAGACAGGCCCAGCAGTTGCATCGCTGACCCCTTGCGGGTATTACTGTGGATTTATGACGGATAGCTAACGGTATTTCCAAGAAATCCCAATAAAACGTGCACAGGAACCTGTTCAGAGCAAAGCTCGAATTTTTAGCATCGTACTCTAGACGGACTCGCCTATCGCACTGGGAATCGATGAAAGGTTGACCGGAGATTTATGCGGTTTAGTGGATGTCACTGTGGTCTCTGCCGTGGCGAAGTAGAGCTCGAAGGTATACATCACTGCGCATTTTTACATGTGGGGAAGTGTAGTTAGATGCAGTGTCACAGTCGTCTAATGAGACAGGCCCTGCAGAGGGATTGCTGTCCCCCTTGCGGAAATTACTGTGCATTGATGACGGTTAGCTAACGGTGTTTCCAAGAAATCAAACAAAACCTGTACAGGAACCTGTTCAGAGCAAATCACGAAGTTTAGAATCGTACTCTAGACGGTCTCACCCATCGCACCGCGAATCGATAAAAGATCAACCGGAGTTTTATGCGGCTCAGAGGATTATATCACTGAGGTCTTGCCTTGGCGGAGTGGAGCTCGAAGGTGTACATAACTGCGCAATTTTACATGTGCGTAAGTGTAGTTAGATGCATTGTAACTGTCGTCTAATGAGACAGGCCCTGCAGCTGCATCGCTGCCCCATTTGCGGTTATTACTGAGGATTGATGGTGGATAGCTGGCGTTGTTTCCAAGCAATCACAACTAAACCTGTACAAAAACCTGTTCAGCGCAAAGCGCGAATTTTTAGCATCGTACACTAGACGGACTCGCCCATCGCACTGGGAATCGATGAAAGGTTAACCGGAGTTTTATGCGGTTGAGAGGATGCCACTGGGGTCTTGCCGTGGCGGAGTGGAGCTCGAAGGTATACATCACTGCGCATTTTTACATGTGCGGAAGTGTAGTTAGATGCATTGTATCTGTCGTCTAATGAGACAGGCCCTGCAGTGGCATCGCTGCCCCATTTGCGGTTATTACTGAGGATTCATGACGGATAGCTAACGGTGTTTCCAAGAAATCCCAATAAAACAAGTACAGAAACCTGTCCAGAGCAAAGCTCGAAGTTTAACATCGTACTCTAGAAGGTCTCGCCTATCGCACTGGGAATCAATGAAAGGTTAACCGAAGTTTTATGCGGTTCAGGTGATGTCACTAGGGTCTCTGCCGTGGCGAAGTAGAGCTTGAAGGCATACATTCTTCATTGCGCATTTTTTACATGTGCGCATGTGTAGTCAGATGCAGTGAAACAGTCGTCTAATGAGACAGGCCCTGTAGCATCGCTGCCCCATTTGCGGGTATTACTGAGGATTGATGACAGATAGCTGGCGTTGTATCCTAGCAGTCATAACAATGGCTGTAGAGAAACCTGTTCAGAGCAAAGCTCGAATTTTAGCATCGTACTCTAGACGGTCTCGGCCATCGCACTGCGAATCGATGAAACGTTAACTGGAGTTTTATGTGGTTCAGAGGATGTCACTGGGGTCGCTGCCGTGGCGAAGTAGAGCTCGAAGGTATACATCACTGCGCATTCTTACATGTGCGGAAGTGTAGTTAGATGCAGTGCAACTGTCGTCTAATGAGACAGGCCCAGCAGTTGCATCGCTGACCCCTTGCGGGTATTACTGTGGATTTATGACGGATAGCTAACGGTATTTCCAAGAAATCCCAATAAAACGTGTACAGGAACCTGTTAAGAGCAAAGCTCGAATTTTTAGCATCGTACTCTAGACGGACTCGCCTATCGCACTGGGAATCGATGAAAGGTTGACCGGAGATTTATGCGGTTTAGAGGATGTCACTGTGGTCTTGCCTTGGCGGAGTGGAGCTCGAAGGTGTACATAACTGCGCAATTTTACATGTGCGTAAGTGTAGTTAGATGCATTGTAACTGTTGTCTAATGAGACAGGCCTTGCAGTTGCATCGCTGCCCCATTTGCGGTTATTACTGAGGATTGATGACGGATAGCTGGCGTTGTTTCCAAGCAATCACAACTAAACCTGTACAGAAACCTGTTCAGCGCAAAGCGCGAATTTTTAGCATCGTACTCTAGACGGACTCGCCCATCGCACTGGGAATCGATGAAAGGTTAACCGGAGTTTTATGCGGTTGAGAGGATGCCACTGGGGTCTTGCCGTGGCGGAGTGGAGCTCGAAGGTATACATCACTGCGCATTCTTACATGTGCGGAAGTGTAGTTAGATGCAGTGTAACTGCCGTCTAATGAGAAAGCCCAGCAGTTGCATCGCTGTCCCCCTTGCGGGTATTACTGTAGATTGATGACGGATAGCTAACGGTGTTTCCAAACAATCCCAACAAAACCTGTACAGGAACCTGTTCAGAGCAAAGCACGAAGTTCCGCATCATACTCTAGACGGTCTCGCGCATCGCACTGAGAATCGATTAATGGTTAACCGGAGTTTTATGCGGTTCAGAGGATTTCACTGGGGTTACAGCCGCGGAGAAGTAGAGCTCGCAGGTATACATCACTGCGCATTTTTTTCATGTGCGGAAGTGTAGTTAGGTGCCGTGTAACTGTCGTCTAATGAGACAGGCCCTGCAGTGGCATCGCTGCCCCATTTGTGGGTAGTACTGTGGATTGATGACGGGTAGCTAATGGTGTCTCCAGGCAATCCCAATAAAACATGTACAGTAACCTGTTCAGAGTAAAGCGCGAATTTTTAGCATCGTACTCAAGACGGTCTCGCACATCGCACTGGGTATCGATGAAAGGTTAACAGGAGTTTTATGCGGATAAGAGGATGTCACCGGGGTCCCTGCCGCGGCGGTGTGGAGTTCGAAGGTATACATCACTGCGCATTTTTACATGTACGGAAGTGTAGTTAGATGCATTGTAACTGTCGTCTAATGAGACAGGCCCTGCAGTGGCATCCTTGCCTCATTTGCGGTTATTACTGAGGATTGATGACGGATAGCTGGCGTTGTTTCAAAGCAATCACAACTAAACCTGTACATAAACCTGTTCAGAGCAAAGCACGAAGTCTAGCATCGTACTCTATACGGTCTCGCCCATCGCACTGCGAATCGATGAAAGGTTAACCGGAATTTGATGCGGTTCAGAGGATGATGTCACAGGGGTCTTGCCGCGGCGGAGTGGAGCTCGAAGGTACACATCACTGCGCATTATTACATGTGCCGAAGTGTAGTTAGATGCAGTGTAACTGTCGTCTAATGAGACAGGGCCAGCAGTGGCATCGCTGTCCCCCTTGCGGGTATTACTATGGATTTATGACGGATAGCTAACAGTGTCTCCAAGAAATCGCAATACCACATGTACAGGAACCTGTTCAGAGCAAAGCACGAAGTCTAGCATCGTTCTCAATACGATCTCGCCCATTGCACTGCGAATCGATGAAAGGTTAACGGACTAATATGCGGATAAGAGGATGTCACTGCGGTCCCTGCCTTGGCGAAGTACAGCTCGAAGGTATACATCACTGCGCATTTTTACATGTGCGGAAGTGTAGTTAGATGCAGTGTAACTGTCGTCGAAAGAGACAGGCCCTGCAGTCGCATCGCTGCCCCATTTGCGGATATTACTGAGGACTGATGACAGATAGCTGGCGTTGTTTCCAAGCAATCACAACTAAACCTGTACAGAAACCTGTTCAAAGCAAAGCTCGAATTTTTAGCATCGTACTCAACACGGTCTCTCTAATCGCACTGCGAATGGATGAAAGGTTTACCGGATTTTTATGCGGTTCAGAGGATGTCACTGGGGTCTCGGCCGTAGCGAAGTAGAGCTCGAAGGTATACATATAACACAGCGCATTTTAACATGTGCGAAAGAGTAGTTAGATGCATTGTAACTGTCGTCTAATGAGACAGGCCCTGCAGTGGCATCGCTGCCGCATTTGTGGGTATTACTGTGGATTAATGACGAATATGCAGCTAACGGTGTTTTCAAGAAATCCCAATAAAACATGTGCAGGATACTGTTCAGAGCAAAGCTCGAATTTTTATCATCGTTCTCTAGACGGTCTCGCCCATCGCACTGCGAATCGATGAAAGGTTAACCGGCGTCTTAAGCGGTTCAGAGGATGCCACTGGGGTCCCTGCCGTGGCGAAGTAGAGCTCGAAGGTATACATCACTGCGCATTTTTACATGAGCGGAAGTGCAGTTAGATGCAGTGTAACAGTCGTTGAATGAGACAGGCCCTGCAGTCGCATCGCTGCCCCATTTGCGGCAACTACTGAGGATTAATGACAGATAGCTGGCGTTGTTTCCAGCAATCACATTTAAACCTGTACAGAAACCTGTTCAAAGCTAAGCTCGAATTTTTAGCACCGTAATCAAGACGGTCTCGCCCATCGCACTGGGCATCGATGAAAGGTTAACCGGAGTTTTATGCGGTTCAGAGGATTACACTGGGGTCTCTGCCGTGGCGAAGTAGAGCTCGAAGGTAGGTAGCACTGCGCATTTTTACATGTGCGGAAGTGTAGTTAGATGCAGTGTAACTGTCGTCTAATGAGACAGGCCCTGCAGTGGCATCGCTGTCCCACTTGCGGGAATTACTGTGGATTGATGACGGATTGTTAACGGTGTTTCCAAGAAATCCAACAAAACCTGTACAGGAACCTGTTGAGAGCTGAGCACGAAGTTCAGCATCGTACGCTAGACGGTCTCGCGCATCGCACTGAGAATCGATGAAAGGTTAACCGGAGTTTTATGCGGTTCAGAGGATGTCACTGGGGTCTCTGCCGTGGCGAAGTAGAGCTCGAAGGTATACATCACTGCCCATTTTTACATGAGCGGAAGTGTAGTTAGATGCAGTGTACCTGTCGTCTAATGAGACAGGCCCTGCAGTGGCATCGCTGCCCCATTTGCGGGTTTTACTGAGGATTGATGACAGATAGCTGGCGTTGTACCCTAGCAATCACAACAATACCTGTAGAGAAACCTTTTCAGAGCAAAGCTCGAATTTTAGCATCGTACTCTACACGGTCTCGGCCATCGCACTGCGATTCGACGAAACGTTAACTGGAGTTTTATGTGGTTCAGAGGATGTCACTGGGGTCTCTGCCGTGGCGAAGTAGAGCTCGAAGGTATACATATATCAAAGCGCATTTTTACATGTGCGGAAGTGTAGTTAGATGCAGTGTAACTGTCGCCTAATGAGACAGGCCCTGCAGTGGCATCGCTGCCGCATTTGTGGGTATTACTGTGGATTGATGACGGACATATAGCTAACGGTGTTTCCAAGAAATCCCAATAAAACAAGTACAGAAACCTGTTCAGAGCAAAGCTTGAAGTTTAACATCGTACACTAGACGATCTCGCCTATCGCACTGGGAATCAATGAAAGGTTAACCGAAGTTTTATGCGGTTCAGGGGGTGTCACTAGGGTCTCTGCCGTGGCGAAGTAGAGCTCGAAGGTATACATCACTGCGCATTTTTACATGTGGGGAAGTGTAGTTAGATGCAGTGTCACAGTCGTCTAATGAGACAGGCCCTGCAGAGGCATTGCTGTCCCCCTTGCGGAAATTACTGTGGATTGATGACGGTTAGCTAACGGTGTTTCCAAGAAATCCAACAAAACCTGTACAGGAACCTGTTCAGAGCAAATCACGAAGTTTAGAATCGTACTCTAGACGGTCTCACCCATCGCACCGCGAATCGATTAAAGGTCAACCGGAGTTTTATGCGGCTCAGAGGATTATATCACTGGGGTCTTGCCTTGGCGGAGTGGAGCTCGAAGGTGTACATAACTGCGCAATATTACATGTGCGTAAGTGTAGTTAGATGCATTGTAACTGTCGTCTAATGAGACAGGCCCTGCAGTTGCATCGCTGCCCCATTTGCGGTTATTACTGAGGATTGATGACGGATAGCTAACAGTGTTTCCAAGAAATTCCAATAAAAAGTGTACAGGAACCTTTTCAGAGCAAAGCTCGAATTTTTAGCATCGTACTCTAGACGGACTCGCCCATCGCACTGGGAATCGATGAAAGGTTAACCGGAGTTTTATGCTGTTCAGAGGATTACACTGGGGTCTCAGCCGTGGCGAAGTAGAGCTGGAAGGTATACATATATCAAAGCGCATTTTTACATGTGCGGAAGTGTAGTTGGATGCAGTGTAACTGTCGCCTAATGAGACAGGCCCTGCCGTGGCATCGCTGCCGCATTTGTGGGTATTACTGTGGATTGATGACGAATATATAGCTAACGGTGTTTTCAAGAAATCCTAATAAAACATGTGCAGGATACTGTTCAGAGCAAAGCTCGAATTTTTAGCATCATTCTCTAGACGGTCTCGCCCATCGCACTGCGAATCGATGAAAGGTTAACCGGAGTCTTAAGCGGTTCAGAGGATGTCACTGTGGTCTCTGCGTAGCGAAGTAGAGCTCGAAGGTACACATCACTGCGAATTTTTACATGCGCTGAAGTGTGGTCAGATGTAGCCTAACTGTCGCGTAATGAGACAGGCCCTGCAGTGGCATCGCTGCCGCATTTGTGGGTATTACTGTGGATTGATGACGGACATATAGCTAACGGTGTTTCCAAGAAATCCCAATAAAACAAGTACAGAAACCTGTTCAGAGCAAAGCCTGAAGTTTAGCATCGTACTCTGGACGGTCTCGCCTATCGCACTGGGAATCGATGAAAGGTTGACCGCAGATTTATGCGGTTGAGAGGATGTCACTGTGGTCTCTGCCGTGGCGAAGTAGAGCTCAAAGGTATGCATCACTGCGCATTTTTACATGTGCGGAAGTGTAGTTAGATGCATTGTAACAGTCGTCTAATGAGACAGGCCCTGCAGAGGCATTGCTGTACCCCTTGCGGAAATTACTGTGGATTGATGACGATTAGCTAACGGTGTTTCCAAGAAATCCAACAAAACCTGTACAGGAACCTGTTCAGAGCAAATTACGAAGTTTAGAATCGTACTCTAGACGGTCTCGCCCATCGCACTGCGAATCGATTAAAGGACAACCGGAGTTTTATGCGGCTCAGAGGATTATATCACTGGGGTCTTGCCGTGGCGGAGTGGAGCTCGAAGGTGTACATCACTGCGCATTTTTACATGTGCGTAAGTGTAGTTAGATGCATTGTAACTGTCGTCTAATGATACAGGTCCTGCAGTTGCATCGCTGCCCCATTTGCGGTTATTACTGAGGATTGATGACGGATAGCTAACGGTGTTTCCAAACAATCCCAACAAAGCCTGTACAGGAACCTGTTCAGAGCAAAGCACGAAGTTCAGCATCGTACTCTAGACGGTCTCGCGCATCGCACTGAGAATCGATGAAAGGTTATCCGGAGTTTTATGCGGTTCAGAGGATTTCACTGGGGTCTCAGCCGCGGTGAAGTAGAGCTCGCAGGTATACATCACTGCGCATTTTTTCATGTGCGGAAGTGTAGTTAGGTGCCGTGTAACTGTCGTCTAATGAGACAGGCCCTGCAGTGGCATCGCTGTCCCATTTGTGGGTAGTACTTTGGATTGATGACGGATAGCTAACGGTGTTTCCAAGAAATCCCAATAAAACATGTACAGTAACCTGTTCAGAGCAAAGCGCGAATTTTTAGCATCATACTCAAGACGGTCTCGCCCATCGCACTGGGTATCGATGAAAGGTTAACGGGAGTTTTATGCGGTTCAGGGGATGTCACTAAGGTCTCTGCCGTGGCGAAGTAGAGCTCGAAGGTATACCTCACTGTGCATTTTCACATGTGCGGAAGTGTGTCAGATGCAGTCTAACTGTCGTTTAATGAGACAGGCCCTGCAGTGGCATCGCTGCCCCATTTGCGGGTATTACTGAGGAATGATGCCAGATAGCTTGCGTTGTTTCCTAGCAATCACAACAAAACCTGTACAGAAACCTGTTCAGAGCACAGCTCGAAGTTTCGCATCGTACTCTAGACGGTCTCGCCCATCGCACTGGGAATCGGTGAAAGCTTAACCGGAGTTTTATGCGGTTCAGACGTTGTCACTGGGGTCTTTGCCGTGGCGAAGTAGAGCTCGAAGGTATACATACATCACTGCGCATTTTTACATGTGCGCATGTGTAGTCAGATGCAGTGTAACAGTCGTCTAATGAGACAGGCCCTGTAGCATCGCTAAACCATTTGCGGGTATTACTGAGGATTGATGACAGATAGCTGGCGTTGTATCCTAGCAGTCACAACAAAGCCTGTACAGGAACCTGTTCAGAGCAAAGCTCGAATTTTAGCATCGTACTCTAGACGGTCTCGGCCATCGCACTGCGAATCGACGAAACGTTAACTGGAGTTTTATGTGGTTCAAAGGATGTCACTGGGGTCTCGGCCGTGGCGAAGTAGAGCTGGAAGGTATACATCACTGCGCATTCTTACATGTGCGGAAGTGTAGTTAGATGCAGTGTAACTGTCGTCTAATGAAACAGGCCCAGCATTTGCATCGCTGTCCCCCTTGCGGGTAGTACTGTGGATTGATGACGGATAGCTAACGGTGTTTCCAAAAAATCCCAATAAAACGTACAGGAACCTGTTAAGAGCAAAGCGCGAATTTTTAGCATCGTGCTCAAGACGGTCTCGCCCATCGGACTGGGTATCGATAAAAGGTTAACGGGAGTTTTATGCGGATAAGAGGATGTCTCTGGGGTCCCTGCCGTGGCGAAGTTGAGCTCGAAGGTATGTAGCACTGCGCATTTTACATGTGCGGAAGTGTAGTTAGATGCAGTGTAACTGTCGTCTAATGAGACAAGCCCTGCAGTGGCATCGCTGTCCCACTTGCGGGAATTACTGTGGATTGATGACGGATTGTTAACGGTGTTTCCAAGAAATCCAACAAAACCTGTACAGGAACCTGTTCAGAGCAGAGCACGAAGTTTAGCATCGTACTCTAGACGGCCTTGCCCATGGCACTGCGAATCGATGAAAGGTTAACCGGATTTTTATGCGGTTCAGAGGATGTCACTGGGGTCTCTGCCGTGGCGAAGTAGAGCTCGAAGGTATACATATATCAAAGCGCATTTTTACATGTGCGGAAGTGTAGTTAGATGCAGTGTAACCGTCGCCTAATGAGACAGGCCCTGCAGTGGCATCGCTGCCGCATTTGTGGGTATTACTGTGGATTGATGACGGACATATACCTAACGGTGTTTCCAAGAAATCCCAATAAAACAAGTACAGAAACCTCTTCAGAGCAAAGCTTGATGTTTAACATCGTACTCTAGACGATCTCGCCTATCGCACTGGGAATCAATGAAAGGTTAACCGAAGTTTTATGCGGTTCAGGGGATGTCACTAGGGTCTCTGCCGTGGCGAAGTAGAGCTCGAAGGCATACATACATCATTGCGCATTTTTATATGTGCGCATGTGTAGTTAGATGCAGTGTAACTGTCGTCTAATGAGACAGGCCCAGCAGTTGCATCGCTGACCCCTTGCGGGTATTACTGTGGATTTATGACGGATAGCTAACGGTATTTCCAAGAAATCCCAATAAAACGTGCACAGGAACCTGTTCAGAGCAAAGCTCGAATTTTTAGCATCGTACTCTAGACGGACTCGCCTATCGCACTGGGAATCGATGAAAGGTTGACCGGAGATTTATGCGGTTTAGTGGATGTCACTGTGGTCTCTGCCGTGGCGAAGTAGAGCTCGAAGGTATACATCACTGCGCATTTTTACATGTGGGGAAGTGTAGTTAGATGCAGTGTCACAGTCGTCTAATGAGACAGGCCCTGCAGAGGGATTGCTGTCCCCCTTGCGGAAATTACTGTGCATTGATGACGGTTAGCTAACGGTGTTTCCAAGAAATCAAACAAAACCTGTACAGGAACCTGTTCAGAGCAAATCACGAAGTTTAGAATCGTACTCTAGACGGTCTCACCCATCGCACCGCGAATCGATTAAAGATCAACCGGAGTTTTATGCGGCTCAGAGGATTATATCACTGAGGTCTTGCCTTGGCGGAGTGGAGCTCGAAGGTGTACATAACTGCGCAATTTTACATGTGCGTAAGTGTAGTTAGATGCATTGTAACTGTCGTCTAATGAGACAGGCCCTGCAGTTGCATCGCTGCCCCATTTGCGGTTATTACTGAGGATTGATGACGGATAGCTAACAGTGTTTCCAAGAAATTCCAATAAAAAGTGTACAGGAACCTTTTCAGAGCAAAGCTAGAATTTTTAGCATCGTACTCTAGACGGACTCGCCCATCGCACTGGGAATCGATGAAAGGTTAACCGGAGTTTTATGCGGTTGAGAGGATGGCACTGGGGTCTTGCCGTGGCGGAGTGGAGCTCGAAGGTATAGATCACTGCGCATTTTTACATGTGCGGAAGTGTAGTTAGATGCAGTGTACCTGTCGTCTAATGAGACAGGCCCTGCAGTGGCATCGCTGCCCTATTTGCGGGTTTTACTGAGGATTGATGACAGATAGCTGGCGTTGTACCCTAGCAATCACAACAATACCTGTAGAGAAACCTTTTCAGAGCAAAGCTCGAATTTTAGCATCGTACTCTACACGGTCTCGGCCATCGCACTGCGATTCGACGAAACGTTAACTGGAGTTTTATGTGGTTCAGAGGATGTCACTGGGGTCTCTGCCGTGGCGAAGTAGAGCTCGAAGGTATACATATATCAAAGCGCATTTTTACATGTGCGGAAGTGTAGTTAGATGCAGTGTAACTGTCGCCTAATGAGACAGGCCCTGCAGTGGCATCGCTGCCGCATTTGTGGGTATTACTGTGGATTGATGACGGACATATAGCTAACGGTGTTTCCAAGAAATCCCAATAAAACAAGTACAGAAACCTGTTCAGAGCAAAGCTTGAAGTTTAACATCGTACTCTAGACGATCTCGCCTATCGCACTGGGAATCAATGAAAGGTTAACCGAAGTTTTATGCGGTTCAGGGGGTGTCACTAGGGTCTCTGCCGTGGCGAAGTAGAGCTCGAAGGTATACATCACTGCGCATTTTTACATGTGGGGAAGTGTAGTTAGATGCAGTGTCACAGTCGTCTAATGAGACAGGCCCTGCAGAGGCATTGCTGTCCCCCTTGCGGAAATTACTGTGGATTGATGACGGTTAGCTAACGGTGTTTCCAAGAAATCCAACAAAACCTGTACAGGAACCTGTTCAGAGCAAATCACGAAGTTTAGAATCGTACTCTAGACGGTCTCACCCATCGCACCGCGAATCGATTAAAGGTCAACCGGAGTTTTATGCGGCTCAGAGGATTATATCACTGGGGTCTTGCCTTGGCGGAGTGGAGCTCGAAGGTGTACATAACTGCGCAATATTACATGTGCGTAAGTGTAGTTAGATGCATTGTAACTGTCGTCTAATGAGACAGGCCCTGCAGTTGCATCGCTGCCCCATTTGCGGTTATTACTGAGGATTGATGACGGATAGCTAACAGTGTTTCCAAGAAATTCCAATAAAAAGTGTACAGGAACCTTTTCAGAGCAAAGCTAGAATTTTTAGCATCGTACTCTAGACGGACTCGCCCATCGCACTGGGAATCGATGAAAGGTTAACCGGAGTTTTATGCGGTTGAGAGGATGGCACTGGGGTCTTGCCGTGGCGGAGTGGAGCTCGAAGGTATAGATCACTGCGCATTTTTACATGTGCGGAAGTGTAGTTAGATGCAGTGTAACTGTCGTTGAAAGAGACAGGCCCTTCAGTCGCATCGCTGCCCCATTTGCGGCTACTACTGAGGATTGATGACAGATAGCTGGCGTTGTTTCCAGCAATCACATTTAAACCTGTACAGAAACCTCTTCAAAGCCAAGCTCGAATTTTTAGCACCGTACTCAAGTCGGTCTCGCCCATCGCACTGGGAATCGATGAAAGGTTAACCGGAGTTTTATGCTGTTCAGAGGATTACACTGGGGTCTCAGCCGTGGCGAAGTAGAGCTGGAAGGTATACATATATCAAAGCGCATTTTTACATGTGCGGAAGTGTAGTTGGATGCAGTGTAACTGTCGCCTAATGAGACAGGCCCTGCCGTGGCATCGCTGCCGCATTTGTGGGTATTACTGTGGATTGATGACGAATATATAGCTAACGGTGTTTTCAAGAAATCCTAATAAAACATGTGCAGGATACTGTTCAGAGCAAAGCTCGAATTTTTAGCATCATTCTCTAGACGGTCTCGCCCATCGCACTGCGAATCAATGAAAGGTTAACCGGAGTCTTAAGCGGTTCAGAGGATGTCACTGTGGTCTCTGCGTAGCGAAGTAGAGCTCGAAGGTACACATCACTGCGAATTTTTACATGCGCTGAAGTGTGGTCAGATGTAGCCTAACTGTCGCCTAATGAGACAGGCCCTGCAGCGGCATCGCTGCCGCATTTGTGGGTATTACTGTGGATTGATGACGGACATATAGCTAACGGTGTTTCCAAGAAATCCCAATAAAACAAGTACAGAAACCTGTTCAGAGCAAAGCCTGAAGTTTAGCATCGTACTCTGGACGGTCTCGCCTATCGCACTGGGAATCGATGAAAGGTTGACCGCAGATTTATGCGGTTGAGAGGATGTCACTGTGGTCTCTGCCGTGGCGAAGTAGAGCTCGAAGGTATACATCACTGCGCATTTTTACATGTGCGGAAGTGTAGTTAGATGCATTGTAACAGTCGTCTAATGAGACAGGCCCTGCAGAGGCATTGCTGTACCCCTTGCGGAAATTACTGTGGATTGATGACGATTAGCTAACGGTGTTTCCAAGAAATCCAACAAAACCTGTACAGGAACCTGTTCAGAGCAAATTACGAAGTTTAGAATCGTACTCTAGACGGTCTCGCCCATCGCACTGCGAATCGATTAAAGGACAACCGGAGTTTTATGCGGCTCAGAGGATTATATCACTGGGGTCTTGCCGTGGCGGAGTGGAGCTCGAAGGTGTACATCACTGCGCATTTTTACATGTGCGTAAGTGTAGTTAGATGCATTGTAACTGTCGTCTAATGATACAGGTCCTGCAGTTGCATCGCTGCCCCATTTGCGGTTATTACTGAGGATTGATGACGGATAGCTAACGGTGTTTCCAAACAATCCCAACAAAGCCTGTACAGGAACCTGTTCAGAGCAAAGCACGAAGTTCAGCATCGTACTCTAGACGGTCTCGCGCATCGCACTGAGAATCGATGAAAGGTTATCCGGAGTTTTATGCGGTTCAGAGGATTTCACTGGGGTCTCAGCCGCGGTGAAGTAGAGCTCGCAGGTATACATCACTGCGCATTTTTTCATGTGCGGAAGTGTAGTTAGGTGCCGTGTAACTGTCGTCTAATGAGACAGGCCCTGCAGTGGCATCGCTGTCCCATTTGTGGGTAGTACTGTGGATTGATGACGGATAGCTAACGGTGTTTCCAAGAAATCCCAATAAAACATGTACAGTAACCTGTTCAGAGCAAAGCGCGAATTTTTAGCATCATACTCAAGACGGTCTCGCCCATCGCACTGGGTATCGATGAAAGGTTAACGGGAGTTTTATGCGGATAAGAGGATGTCACTGGGGTCCCTGCCGTGGCGCAGTAGAGCTCGAAGGTATACATCACTGCGCATTTTTACATGTGCGGAAGTGTAGTTAGATGCAGTGTAACTGTCGTTGAATGAGACAGGCCCTGCAGTCGCATCGCTGCAGCATTTGCGGCTACTACTGAGGATTGATGACAGATAGCTGGCGTTGCTTCCAGCAATCACATTTAAACCTGTACAGAAACCTCTTCAAAGCTAAGCTCGAATTTTTAGCACCGTACTCGAGACGGTCTCGCCCATCGCACTGGGAATCGATGAAAGGTTAACCGGAGTTTTATGCTGTTCAGAGGATTACACTGGGGTCTCAGCCGTGGCGAAGTAGAGCTGGAAGGTGTACATATATCAAAGCGCATTTTTACATGTCCGGAAGTGTAGTTAGATGCAGTGTAACTGTCGCCTAATGAGACAGGCCCTGCCGTGGCATCGCTGCCGCATTTGTGGGTATTACTGTGGATTGATGACGGACATATAGCTAACGGTGTTTCCAAGAAATCCCAATAAAACAAGTACAGAAACCTGTTCAGAGCAAAGCTCGAAGTTTAACATCGTACTCTAGAAGGTCTCGCCTATCGCACTGGGAATCAATGAAAGGTTAACCGAAGTTTTATGCGGTTCAGAGGATGTCACTGGGGTCTCTGCCGTGGCGAAGTAGAGCTCGAAGGTATACATCACTGCGCATTTTCACATGTGCGGAAGTGTGTCAGATGCAGTCTAACTGTCGTTTAATGAGACAGGCCCTGCAGTGGCATCGCTGCCCCATTTGCGGGTATTACTGAGGAATGATGCCAGATAGCTTGCGTTGTTTCCTAGCAATCACAACAAAACCTGTACAGAAACCTGTTCAGAGCACAGCTCGAAGTTTCGCATCGTACTCTAGACGGTCTCGCCCATCGCACTGGGAATCAATGAAAGGTTAACCGAAGTTTTATGCGGTTCAGGGGATGTCACTAGGGTCTCTGCCGTGGCGAAGTAGAGCTCGAAGGCATACATTCTTCATTGCGCATTTTTTACATGTGCGCATGTGTAGTCAGATGCAGTGAAACAGTCGTCTAATGAGACAGGCCCTGTAGCATCGCTGCCCCATTTGCGGGTATTACTGAGGATTGATGACAGATAGCTGGCGTTGTATCCTAGCAGTCACAACAATGGCTGTAGAGAAACCTGTTCAGAGCAAAGCTCGAATTTTAGCATCGTACTCTAGACGGTCTCGGCCATCGCACTGCGAATCGATGAAACGTTAACTGGAGTTTTATGTGGTTCAGAGGATGTCACTGGGGTCTCTGCCGTGGCGAAGTAGAGCTCGAAGGTATACATCACTGCGCATTCTTACATGTGCGGAAGTGTAGTTAGATGCAGTGCAACTGTCGTCTAATGAGACAGGCCCAGCACTTGCATCGCTGTCCCCCTTGCGAGGATTACAGTAGATTGATGACGGATAGCTAACGGTATTTCCAAGAAATCCCAATAAAACGTGTACAGGAACCTGTTCAGAGCAAAGCTCGAATTTTTAGCATCGTACTCTAGACGGACTCGCCTATCGCACTGGGAATCGATGAAAGGTTGACCGGAGATTTATGCGGTTTAGAGGATGTCACTGTGGTCTTGCCTTGGCGGAGTGGAGCTCGAAGGTATACATCACTGCGCATTCTTACATGTGCGGAAGTGTAGTTAGATGCAGTGTAACTGCCGTCTAATGAGAAAGCCCAGCAGTTGCATCGCTGTCCCCCTTGCGGGTATTACTGTAGATTGATGACGGATAGCTAACGGTGTTTCCAAACAATCCCAACAAAACCTGTACAGGAACCTGTTCAGAGCAAAGCACGAAGTTCCGCATCATACTCTAGACGGTCTCGCGCATCGCACTGAGAATCGATTAATGGTTAACCGGAGTTTTATGCGGTTCAGAGGATTTCACTGGGGTTACAGCCGCGGAGAAGTAGAGCTCGCAGGTATACATCACTGCGCATTTTTTTCATGTGCGGAAGTGTAGTTAGGTGCCGTGTAACTGTCGTCTAATGAGACAGGCCCTGCAGTGGCATCGCTGCCCCATTTGTGGGTAGTACTGTGGATTGATGACGGGTAGCTAATGGTGTCTCCAGGCAATCCCAATAAAACATGTACAGTAACCTGTTCAGAGTAAAGCGCGAATTTTTAGCATCGTACTCAAGACGGTCTCGCACATCGCACTGGGTATCGATGAAAGGTTAACAGGAGTTTTATGCGGATAAGAGGATGTCACCGGGGTCCCTGCCGTGGCGAAGTAGATCTCGAAGGTATACATCACTGCGCATTTTTACATGTGCGGAAGTGTAGTTAGATGCAGTGTAACTGTCGCCTAATGAGACAGGCCCTGCAGTGGCATCGCTGCCGCATTTGTGGGTATTACTGTGGATTGATGACGGACATATAGCTAACGATGTTTCCAAGAAATCCCAATAAAACAAGTACAGAAACCTGTTCAGAGCAAAGCTCGAAGTTTAACATCGTACTCTAGAAGGTCTCGCCTATCGCCCTGGGAATCAATGAAAGGTTAACCGAAGTTTTATGCGGTTCAGGGGATGTCACTAGGCTCTCTGCCGTGGCTAAGTAGAGCTCGAAGGTATACCTCACAGTGCATTTTCACATGTGCGTAAGTGTGGTCAGATGCAGTCTAACTGTCGTCTAATGAGACAGGCCCTGCAGTGGCATCGCTGCCCCATTTGCGGGTATTACTGAGGAATGATGTCAGATAGCTTGCGTTGTTTCCTAGCAATCACAACAAAACCTGCACAGAAACCTGTTCAGAGCAAAGCTCGAAGTTCAGCATCGTACGCTAGACGGTCTCGCGCATCGCACTGAGAATCGATGAAAGGTTAACCGGAGTTTTATGCGGTTCAGAGGATGTCACTGGGGTCTCTGCCGTGGCGAAGTAGAGCTCGAAGGTATACATCACTGCGCATTTTTACATGAGCGGAAGTGTAGTTAGATGCAGTGTACCTGTCGTCTAATGAGACAGGCCCTGCAGTGGCATCGCTGCCCCATTTGCGGGTTTTACTGAGGATTGATGACAGATAGCTGGCGTTGTACCCTAGCAATCACAACAATACCTGTAGAGAAACCTTTTCAGAGCAAAGCTCGAATTTTAGCATCGTACTCTACACGGTCTCGGCCATCGCACTGCGATTCGACGAAACGTTAACTGGAGTTTTATGTGGTTCAGAGGATGTCACTGGGGTCTCTGCCGTGGCGAAGTAGAGCTCGAAGGTATACATCACTGCGCATTCTTACATGTGCGGAAGTGTAGTTAGATGCAGTGTAACTGTCGCCTAATGAGACAGGCCCAGCAGTTGAATCGCTGTCCCCCTTTCGGGTATTATTGTGGATTGATGACGGATAGCTAGCGGTGTTTCCAAGAAATCCCAATAAAACGTGTACAGGAACCTGTTCAAAGCAAAGCTCGAATTTTTAGCATCGTACTCGAGACGGACTCGCCCATCGCACTGAGAATCGATGAAAGGTTAACCGGTCTTTTATGCGGTTGAGAGGATGTCACTGGGGTCTTGCCGCGGCGGTGTGGAGTTCGAAGGTATACATCACTGCGCATTTTTACATGTACGGAAGTGTAGTTAGATGCATTGTAACTGTCGTCTAATGAGACAGGCCCTGCAGTGGCATCCTTGCCTCATTTGCGGTTATTACTGAGGATTGATGACGGATAGCTGGCGTTGTTTCAAAGCAATCACAACTAAACCTGTACATAAACCTGTTCAGAGCAAAGCACGAAGTCTAGCATCGTACTCTATACGGTCTCGCCCATCGCACTGCGAATCGATGAAAGGTTAACCGGAATTTGATGCGGTTCAGAGGATGATGTCACAGGGGTCTTGAAGCGGCGGAGTGGAGCTCGAAGGTACACATCACTGCGCATTCTTACATGTGCCGAAGTGTAGTTAGATGCAGTGTAACTGTCGTCTAATGAGACAGGGCCAGCAGTGGCATCGCTGTCCCCCTTGCGGGTATTAATATGGATTTATGACGGATAGCTAACAGTGTCTCCAAGAAATCGCAATACCACATGTACAGGAACCTGTTCAGAGCAAAGCACGAAGTCTAGCATCGTTCTCAATACGATCTCGCCCATTGCACTGCGAATCGATGAAAGGTTAACCGGACTAATATGCGGATAAGAGGATGTCACTGCGGTCCCTGCCTTGGCGAAGTACAGCTCGAAGGTATACATCACTGCGCATTTTTACATGTGCGGAAGTGTAGTTAGATGCAGTGTAACTGTCGTCGAAAGAGACAGGCCCTGCAGTCGCATCGCTGCCCCATTTGCGGATATTACTGAGGACTGATGACAGATAGCTGGCGTTGTTTCCAAGCAATCACAACTAAACCTGTACAGGAACCTGTTCAGAGCAAAGCACGAAGTTCCGCATCATACTCTAGACGGTCTCGCGCATCGCACTGAGAATCGATTAATGGTTAACCGGAGTTTTATGCGGTTCAGAGGATTTCACTGGGGTTACAGCCGCGGAGAAGTAGAGCTCGCAGGTATACATCACTGCGCATTTTTTTCATGTGCGGAAGTGTAGTTAGGTGCCGTGTAACTGTCGTCTAATGAGACAGGCCCTGCAGTGGCATCGCTGCCCCATTTGTGGGTAGTACTGTGGATTGATGACGGGTAGCTAATGGTGTCTCCAGGCAATCCCAATAAAACATGTACAGGAACCTGTTCAGAGTAAAGCGCGAATTTTTAGCATCGTACTCAAGACGGTCTCGCACATCGCACTGGGTATCGATGAAAGGTTAACCGGACTAATATGCGGATAAGAGGATGTCACTGCGGTCCCTGCCTTGGCGAAGTACAGCTCGAAGGTATACATCACTGCGCATTTTTACATGTGCGGAAGTGTAGTTAGATGCAGTGTAACTGTCGTCGAAAGAGACAGGCCCTGCAGTCGCATCGCTGCCCCATTTGCGGATATTACTGAGGACTGATGACAGATAGCTGGCGTTGTTTCCAAGCAATCACAACTAAACCTGTACAGAAACCTGTTCAAAGCAAAGCTCGAATTTTTAGCATCGTACTCAACACGGTCTCTCCAATCGCACTGCGAATGGATGAAAGGTTAACCGGATTTTTATGCGGTTCAGAGGATGTCACTGGGGTCTCGGCCGTAGCGAAGTAGAGCTCGAAGGTATACATATAACACAGCGCATTTTTACATGTGCGAAAGAGTAGTTAGATGCATTGTAACTGTCGTCTAATGAGACAGGCCCTGCAGTGGCATCGCTGCCGCATTTGTGGGTATTACTGTGGATTACTGACGAATATGCAGCTAACGGTGTTTTCAAGAAATCCCAATAAAACATGTGCAGGATACTGTTCAGAGCAAAGCTCGAATTTTTATCATCGTTCTCTAGACGGTCTCGCCCATCGCACTGCGAATCGATGAAAGGTTAACCGGCGTCTTAAGCGGTTCAGAGGATGCCACTGGGGTCCCTGCCGTGGCGAAGTAGAGCTCGAAGGTATACATCACTGCGCATTTTTACATGTGCGGAAGTGCAGTTAGATGCAGTGTAACAGTCGTTGAATGAGACAGGCCCTGCAGTCGCATCGCTGCCCCATTTGCGGCAACTACTGAGGATTGATGACAGATAGCTGGCGTTGTTTCCAGCAATCACATTTAAACCTGTACAGAAACCTGTTCAAAGCTAAGCTCGAATTTTTAGCACCGTAATCAAGACGGTCTCGCCCATCGCACTGGGCATCGATGAAAGGTTAACCGGAGTTTTATGCGGTTCAGAGGATTACACTGGGGTCTCTGCCGTGGCGAAGTAGAGCTCGAAGGTAGGTAGCACTGCGCATTTTTACATGTGCGGAAGTGTAGTTAGATGCAGTGTAACTGTCGTCTAATGAGACAGGCCCTGCAGTGGCATCGCTGTCCCACTTGCGGGAATTACTGTGGATTGATGACGGATTGTTAACGGTGTTTCCAAGAAATCCAACAAAACCTGTACAGGAACCTGTTGAGAGCTGAGCACGAAGTTTAGCATTGTACTCTAGACGGCCTTGCCCATGGCACTGCGAATCGATGAAAGGTTAACCGGATTTTTATGCGGTTCAGAGGATGTCACTGGGGTCTCTGCCGTGGCGAAGTAGAGCTCGAAGGTATACATATATCAAAGCGCATTTTTACATGTGCGGAAGTGTAGTTAGATGCAGTGTAACTGTCGCCTAATGAGACAGGCCCTGCAGTGGCATCGCTGCCGCATTTGTGGGTATTACTGTGGATTGATGACGGACATATAGCTAACGGTGTTTCCAAGAAATCCCAATAAAACAAGTACAGAAACCTGTTCAGAGCAAAGCTCGAAGTTTAACATTGTACTCTAGACGATCTCGCCTATCGCACTCGGAATCAATGAAAGGTTAACCGAAGTTTTATGCGGTTCAGGGGGTGTCACTAGGGTCTCTGCCGTGGCGAAGTAGAGCTCGAAGGTATACATCACTGCGCATTTTTACATGTGGGGAAGTGTAGTTAGATGCAGTGTCACAGTCGTCTAATGAGACAGGCCCTGCAGAGGCATTGCTGTCCCCCTTGCGGAAATTACTGTGGATTGATGACGGTTAGCTAACGGTGTTTCCAAGAAATCCAACAAAACCTGTACAGGAACCTGTTCAGAGCAAATCACGAAGTTTAGAATCGTACTCTAGACGGTCTCACCCATCGCACCGCGAATCGATTAAAGGTCAACCGGAGTTTTATGCGGCTCAGAGGATTATATCACTGGGGTCTTGCCTTGGCGGAGTGGAGCTCGAAGGTGTACATAACTGCGCAATATTACATGTGCGTAAGTGTAGTTAGATGCATTGTAACTGTCGTCTAATGAGACAGGCCCTGCAGTTGCATCGCTGCCCCATTTGCGGTTATTACTGAGGATTGATGACGGATAGCTAACAGTGTTTCCAAGAAATTCCAATAAAACGTGTACAGGAACCTTTTCAGAGCAAAGCTCGAATTTTTAGCATCGTACTCTAGACGGACTCGCCCATCGCACTGGGAATCGATGAAAGGTTAACCGGAGTTTTATGCGGTTGAGAGGATGGCACTGGGGTCTTGCCGTGGCGGAGTGGAGCTCGAAGGTATAGATATATCAAAGCGCATTTTTACATGTGCGGAAGTGTAGTTAGATGCAGTGTAACTGTCGTTGAAAGAGACAGGCCCTTCAGTCGCATCGCTGCCCCATTTGCGGCTACTACTGAGGATTGATGACAGATAGCTGGCGTTGTTTCCAGCAATCGCATTTAAACCTGTACAGAAACCTCTTCAAAGCCAAGCTCGAATTTTTAGCACCGTACTCAAGTCGGTCTCGCCCATCGCACTGGGAATCGATGAAAGGTTAACCGGAGTTTTATGCGGTTCAGAGGATTACACTGGGGTCTCAGCCGTGGCGAAGTAGACCTCGAAGGTATACATATATCAAAGCGCATTTTTACATGTGCGGAAGTGTAGTTAGATGCAGTGTAACTGTCGCCTAATGAGACAGGCCCTGCAGTTGCATCGCTGCCCCATTTGCGGTTATTACTGAGGATTGATGACGGATAGCTAACAGTGTTTCCAAGAAATTCCAATAAAACGTGTACAGGAACCTTTTCAGAGCAAAGCTCGAATTTTTAGCATCGTACTCTAGACGGACTCGCCCATCGCACTGGGAATCGATGAAAGGTTAACCGGAGTTTTATGCGGTTGAGAGGATGGCACTGGGGTCTTGCCGTGGCGGAGTGGAGCTCGAAGGTATAGATATATCAAAGCGCATTTTTACATGTGCGGAAGTGTAGTTAGATGCAGTGTAACTGTCGTTGAAAGAGACAGGCCCTTCAGTCGCATCGCTGCCCCATTTGCGGCTACTACTGAGGATTGATGACAGATAGCTGGCGTTGTTTCCAGCAATCGCATTTAAACCTGTACAGAAACCTCTTCAAAGCCAAGCTCGAATTTTAGCATCTACTCGTGACGGTCTCGGCCATCGCACTGCGAATCGACGAAACGTTAACTGGAGTTTTATGTGGTTCAGAGGATGTCACTGGGGTCTCGGCCGTGGCGAAGTAGAGCTGGAAGGTATACATCACTGCGCATTCTTACATGTGCGGAAGTTTAGTTAGATGCAGTGTAACTGTTGTCTAATGAGACAGGCCCAGCATTTGCATCGCTGTCCCCCTTGCGGGTATTACTGTGTATTGATGTCGGATAGCTAACGGTGTTTCCAAGAAATCCCAATAAAACGTGTGCAGGAACCTGTTCAGAGCAAAGCTCGAATTTTTAGCATCGTACTCTAGACGGACTCGCCCATCGCTCTGGGAATCTATGAAAAGTTAACCGGAGTTTTATGCGGTTGAGAGGATGTCACTTGGGTCTTGCCGTGGCGGAGTGGAGCTCGATGGTATACATCACTGCGCATTTTTACATGTGCGGAAGTGTAGTTAGATGCAGTGTAACTGTCGTCTAATGAGACAGGCCCAGCAGTTGCATCGCTGTCCCCCTTGCGGGTATTACTGTGGATTGATGACGGATAGCTAACGGTATTTGCCAGAAATCCCAATAAAACGTGTACAGGAACCTGTTCAGAGCAAAGCTCGAATTTTTAGCATCGTACTCTAGACGGACTCGCCCATCGCACTGGGAATGGATGAAAGGTTAACCGGATTTTTATGCGGTTCAGAGGATGTCACTGGGGTCTCGGCCGTGGCGAAGTAGAGATCGAAGGTATACGTATAACACAACGCATTTATACATGTGCGAAAGAGTAGTTAGATGCAGTGTACCTGTCGCCTAATTAGACAGGCCCTGCAGTGGCATCGCTGCCGCATTTGTGGGTATTACTGTGGATTGATGACGAATATATAGCTAACGGTGTTTTCAAGAAATCCCAATAAAACAAGTACAGAAACCTGTTCAGAGCAAAGCTCGAAGTTTAACATCGTACTCAAGACGATCTCGCCTATCGCACTGGGAATCAATGAAAGGTTAACCGAAGTTTTTTGCGGTTCAGGGGATGTCACTAGGGTCAATGCCGTGGCGAAGTAGAGCTCGAAGGTATACATACATCATTGCGCATTTTTTACATGTGCGCATGTGTAGTCAGATGCAGTGAAACAGTCGTCTAATGAGACAGGCCCTGTAGCATCGCTGCCCCATTTGCGGGTATTACTGAGGATTGATGACAGATAGCTCGCGTTGTATCCTAGCAGTCACAACAAAGCCTGTAGAGAAACCTGTTCAGAGCAAAGCTCGAATTTTAGCATCGTACTCTAGACGGTCTCGGCCATCGCACTGCGAATCGATGAAACGTTAACTGGAGTTTTATGTGGTTCAGAGGATGTCACTGGGGTCTCTGCCGTGGCGAAGTAGAGCTCGAAGGTATACATCACTGTGCATTCTTACATGTGCGGAAGTGTAGTTAGATGGAGTGTAACTGTCGTCTAATGAGACAGGCCCAGCAGTTGCATCGCTGTCCCCCTTGCGGGTATTACTGTGGATTGATGACGGATAGCTAACGGTATTTCCATGAAATCCCAATAAAACGTGTACAGCAACCTGTTCAGAGCAAAGCTCGAATTTTTAGCATCGTACTCTACACGGACTCGCCCATCGCACTGGGAATGGATGAAAGGTTAACCGGATTTTTATGCGGTTCAGAGGATGTCCCGGGTTCTCGGCCGTGACGAAGTAGAGCTCGAAGGTATACATATATCACAGCGCATTTTTACATGTGCGAAAGTGTAGTTAGATGCATTGTAACTGTCGCCTAATTAGACAGGCCCTGCAGTTGCATCGCTGCCGCATTTGAGGGTATTACTGTGGATTGATGACGAATATATAGCTAACGGTGTTTTCAAGAAATCCCAATAAAACATGTGCAGGATACTGTTCAGAGCAAAGCTCGAATTTTTAGCATCGTACTCTAGACGGTCTCGCCCATCGCACTGCGAATCGATGAAAGGTTAACCGGATTTTTATGCGGTTCAGAGGATGTCACTGGGGTCTCTGCTGTGGCGAAGTAGAGCTCGAAGGTATACATTACTGCGAATTTTTACATGTGCTGATGTGTGGTCAGATGCAGTCTAACTGTCGTTTAATGAGACAGGCTCTGCAGTGGCATCGCTGCCACATTTGCGGGTATTACTGAGGATTGATGACAGATAGCTTGCGTTCATTCCTAGCAATCAAACCAAAACCTGTACAGAAACCTGGTCAGAGCAAAGCTCGAAGTTTCGCATCGTACACTAGACGGTCTCGCCCATCGCACTGGAAATAGATGAAAGGTGAACCGGAGTTTTATGCGGTTTAGACGATGTCACTGGGGTCTCTGCAGTGGTGAAGTAGAGCTCGAAGGTATACATCGCTGCGCATTTTCACATGTGCGGAAGTGTAGTTAGATGCAGTGTAACTGTCGCCTAGTGAGACAGGCCCTGCAGTGGCATCGCTGCCCCATTTGTGGGTATTACTGTGGATTGATGACGGATAGCTAACCGTGTTTCCAAGAAATCCCAATAAAACATGTACAGGATCCTGTTCAGAGCAAAGCTCGAATATTTAGCATCGTACACTAGACGGTCTCGTCCATCACACTGGTGATAGATGAAAGGTGAACCGGAATTTTATGCCGGAATGACGATGTCGCTGGGGTCTCTGCCGTGGCGAAGTAGAGCTCGAAGGTATACATCACTGCGCATTTACACATGTTCGGAAGTGTGGTAGATGCAGTCTAACTGTCGTTTAATGAGACAGGCCCTGTAGCATCACTGCCCCATTTTCGGGTATTACTGAGGATTGATGAGAGATAGCTGGCGTTGTATCCTAGCAATCACAACAAAACCTGCAGAGAAACCTGTTCAGAGCAAAGCTTGAATTATAGCATCGTACTATAGACGGTCTCGGCCATCGCACTGCGAATCGACGAAACGTTAACTGGAGTTTTATGCGGTTCAGGGGATGTCAATAGGGTCGCAGCCGTGGCGAAGTAGAGCTCGAAGGTATACAACACTGCGCATTTTTACATGTGCGGAAGTGTAGTTAGATGCATTGTAACTGTCGTCTAATGAGACAGGCCCTGCAGTGGCATCGCTATCCCCCTTGCGGGTATTACTGTGGTCTGATGACGGATAGCTAACGGTGTTTATAAGAAATCCCAATAAAACGTGTACAGGAACCTGTTCAGAGCAAAGCTCGAATCTTTGGCATCGTACTTAGACGGACTCGCCCATCGCACTGGGAATCGATGAAAGGTTAACCGGAGTTTTATGCCGATAAGAGGATGTCACTGGGGTCCCAGCCGTGGCGAAGTAGAGCTCGAAAGTATACATCACTGTGCATTTTCACATGTGCGGAAGTGTGGTCAGATGCAGTCTAACTCTCGTCTAATGATACAGGCCCTGCAGTGGCATCACTGCCCCATTTGTGGTTATTACTGAGCATTGATGCCAGTGAGCTTGCATTTTTTCCTAGCAATCACAACAAAATCTGTACAGAAACCTGTTCAGAGCAAAGCTCGAAGTTTAGCATCGTACTCTAGACGGTCTCGCGCATCGCACTGAGAATCGATGAAAGGTTAACCGGAGTTTTATGCGGTTCAGAGGATTTCACTGGGGTCTCAGCCGCGGCGAAGTAGAGCTCGCAGGTATACATCACTGCGCATTTTTGTCATGTGCGGAAGAGTAGTTAGATGCAGTGTAACTGTCGTCTAATGAGACACGATCTGCTGTGGCATCGCTGCCCCATTTGTGGGTATTACTGTGGATTGATGACGGATAGCTAACGGTGTTTCCAAGAAATACAACAAAACCTGCACAGGAACCTGTTCAGAAAAAATCACGAAGTATAGCATCGTACTCTAGACGGTGTCGCTCATCGCACTGGGAATCAATGAAAGGTTAACCGGAGTTTTATGCGGTTGAGAGGATGTCACTGGGGTCTCAGCAGTGGCGTAGTAGAGCTCGCAGGTATACATCACTGCGCATTTTTTTCATGTGCAGAAGAGTAGTTAGGTGCCGTGTAACTGTCGTCTAATGAGACAGGCCCTGCACTGGCATCGCTGTCCCCCGTTCGGGTAATACTGTGGATTGATGACGGATAGCTAACGGTGTTTCCAAGCAATCCCAACAAATCCTGTACAGCAACCTGTTCAGAGCAAAGCTCGAATTTTTAGCATCGTACACTATACGGTCTCGCCTTCCAGCAGGGGCCTTTGATGAGAAAGCATCCGAAGCCCTGCGGAAGAACTTCAGACAGGTTGCCTTCAAAGCTTCAAAGGTGAAAGGACAGGCAGTGCAACTTCTAAGAGGCCACAACTTGAACAAGCTGGCTGAAGCAGCCAACAAGTCAACGGGTCCACAGCTCGAAGTCTTTTTCACCACTAAGACGCACAAGCCAGGCTATCCTTTTCGTTCAATCGTCTCTGAACGGGGGACTTGGCAGCATGTCGTCTCAGGGTATCTTCAGAGGCAACTGGCTTCTTTGTGCGTTCCGGACCCATTTGTGATTCCCAATTCGGACTTGCTGGTCGATTTTCTCAAAACGGATAACCCCGGTAACTGCATGTTTTTCAGCATAGACGTGGTGGACCTTTATTATTCCTTGCCACATTGTGAACTCACGGAAGCTGTGCATAACACAGGACAATGATGAAAGTGCTTTTATCGATAGATGCGGTGTCTCTGTTGACAGTTTTTTAGAAATATTGTCCTTTTATCTATCTGCAACAGTTGTTGATTGGGAGGGAAAGGCTTTTGTACAAGCGTCGGGGGTTTGCATAGGCTCCAGGGTGGCACCTGTGTTAGCCGACATCTTTTTAAGCAGGGTTGATAGGAAAATTGAAAAGGCATTGAATGGGGTAGTTGTCAGAATTTTTCGGTATGTCAACGATTACTTGGTGCTCACCCGAACAGGCAGTTTGCCTAGAAGTCTGGTCGACGTTCTGAAGACCTTTAAGGAATGCGGACGTGGGCTGGAGTTCACAACTGAGGTTCCCAGCAACAAAGAACTGCAGTTTTTGGATTTAGCACTGTCTGTGTGTGGGGGGGGGGGGGACACTTGTGTTGGTGGTATCGCCCGAGGACTGCCAAACCACTGCTAAACTTCCGGTCTGGCCATTCTAATCTCATAAAGGAGGGCATTGCCGTATCTTGCCTGCAATCAGCTATCAGGAAATCTTGTCATGAAAGAACGCGAGAGAGCATTTTGGCACAAACAGGCAGGTTACGTTTGAACGGGTACCCAGATCAACTCATTTCCAGGGCAGCGGAGAAACTTCTTAGGCAGCTCAAGAATGGGGCTGAGCCGAAAGAAGCCAAAAAGAAGAAAAAGCCGGCTGTAGTCCCGTATGCACACTGCTTATCACATGGGCTGAAAAAAGTTGCGGGCAGATACGACGTTGAAGTCGTCTTTTCTGCACCTAGAAAACTTAGCGCAATGTGCAAACAGGTCAATCAGAGGCACTACGGCAAGAGCAATAGGGATGCTTGTCAGGTGCGTCATGTGTCGCCATCTATACCTTGCGAGGTAGGGGCGGTATACCAGGTCCCCTTCTCCTGCGGTGCCATGTACATTGGCCAGACTGGCAGGTGCGTTAACAAACGCTTGATGGAGCATGAAAACCCCAGGAAAAATGTCCCCCTGTCTCACACAGGCTCCCACAGCAGGCAGTGCCAATGCAGGCATGAAAAGGATCATGCAGAAAGGAGAGCAAAAGGGGACCCTCTTGCCCAGGCGTCTTTCCAGTGCAAAAAGTGCCAATGTGTTCCCGATTACAGGAACATGCGCATCCTGTTCCGACATAACAATAAACTAACACGCGAGGTAATGGAAGCTTTTTATATTTACCACAACGGCGCAAAATGTATCAGCAGCCCTTCCATAACGTTATCCGAGAGGGAATTGAGCTATCTGACCTCCATCGTGCCTTCCAGATAACTTTTGTTGATCGATAAGTAGTTCACTGTTTGTATTTATACGCTTTTCGTTCTTCAATAAAAACCAGTTGATAGTCAGCGCCTGTTTGTGCTAGTCTTTCGTCTTGCGTCCCGTTCGTGTTGCGCTGAGAGCGAAAATGAACACTTCCAACTCGCCCAAATTTCCGCCTTGCTCACGTCACTCCGTCCTGTGACATCATATGAGTGCGCCGAATTTGAATGCGAGGGCGGGAAAAACTTTTTCAACTTCGAGTCCAAATTTCTTTGAAACAAATGCAACTTTCGCTCTCGAACAAGCGGCAACAAAGCCATGAAATGCCTAACTATCAGATTTTGCTAACAAAAAAAATTGATAGAGTTCTCCTCATTGTCCCTTTAACTGACATCTTTTACACGACAGCGTGCACAGCTCGTTCGGTCGAAAACCCGTCGGCGCAGTCGGCACTGCCTGTCGGAAATAATCGGGGGCTGCGTAAAAAAAAATTGTATCATTTTAATTTGTGGTTCTATAATTGATGATTGATTGGTGTATTATAGGCGATGACGAGTTAATGCAATCATTGTAATTATTCATTAATTAATGAAAAAATTTGGGAAAAGGAGTTCAAAGATGCCAAAATGCTCAGAATAATAATAATAATTGGTTTTTGGAGGAAGGGAAATGGCGCAGTATCTGTCTCATATATCGTTGGACACCTGAACCGCAGCACCGTAAGGGAAGGGATAAAGGAGGGAGTGAAAGAAAGGGAGAGGCGCCGTAGTGGAGGGCTCCGGAATAATTTCGACCACCTGGGGATCTTTAACGTGCACTGACATCGCACAGCACACGGGCGCCTTAGCGTTTTTCCTCCATAAAAACGCAGAATGAAAAAAGCCGGTGTTTGATGATAGTAAGAAAATTTACAGTGCGTAATTAATCAATTGAAAAAATGAATTTCCATATGTCAAACTGCTGAGAATGGAAAGCCTGCGTTTTCTGAGCCGGTGTATATCGACACTTAGAAAGACACTGTATAGCCAAGCGCCGTAAACGGGACAATGACGCCAGTTTGCGAGCCCGCGCATATACGCGAACGCCGAGAGCAGGAACTTGAGTGTGGAGCTTTAAGAGGCCCCTTCCGCTGACGAACATATTGCTCGCCCATTACTAGAATTCGTTGACAGGTTCGACCTTCGGACAGAACATACTTCTCCGAATTTATGGCCGGAGGAAAGCAGACCTGGACGAAATTAAGCGCACTGTGTCCGCATTCCAATTACTTACAAGCCACGCAGACCCAACACACCAGCACTTAATTAACGCTCCTGCGCAGCGATCACGAGGCGCCCCTCATCCGGCTCTCTCCGCAGTTCACGCCGAGCGGAGCAATGCCTGGAGGGCCCTGCTTTCGAGCCACGCTGACTGGGATGGGTTGCACATTTTTTCTCAAGACTGTCAAAACACAGACCCCGAGGACATTCGACGCCGTGCCACATAAACTACACGTTCACGAGGCGTTCCCGCATTCGGACTCTAAACCAAAACTCTCCAAGCCTCAGCGCCGCGCGGGCAACGAAGGGGAACTTCCGAGAACTGGGCACAACGCCAAGCATCGAGAGAGACGAACGAGACGCGTCAGCACGGTCCTCTGGACCTCCTTAAAGTTTGCTTTATTTGTGTATCCGACGAAGTTCTAATAAACCAGTCATTTCCAATGAACACGGCCACTTCATCTGCTAACACCCCCTCGAGACTCGGAGCGATTTTCCCAACGGCCGATGGCGTTCCGTGCACTCCCTGGCAGCGCGGCAGCACGCTGCCGCGTTCCACTTTTAAAGACGAAGCCTCCAACTGTTATTCTTATACTGACAGGCACATCTGATAGAGGGGTTTTCCGCTTTGTGCATGATTATTTTATTGTTTCCAATAAAACCACACCTTTTACCTGAAGAACAGTGCGAACCTGCACAGAAGACACACAGACGGGCGCTGCATTTGCAAATGAAATTTCATTCCTTGCAGCGTGGAAATAGGTGGCCACCAAACAACAAACGAACAACAGCAATCACATTTATTGATTCATGACACTGAAGAAGCCATCGCTATGTCACTTGCGTGTGGCTAAAAAGTCCAATTCTTTAGATTAAATTCTCAAAGAGGGGCTGGTAACGCATGTGTCTGCTGACCTGGCAGTTTTTTCAGCTTCGATGATTTCACGAGTTAGCTGATTCTTGTGCTTGCCTTTCCTGCTCTACCTTGCTCTTCTTGAAGTCCGGACAGCAATTTTTCCTGCCACAATCTCTGCAATGAAAGCTTAGATGCCCTTTTACGGTGTTATACACGTTATGTTCTTTGAGGCGTTCGTTAAGGCATCTGCCCGTCTAGCCAATAAATTGCTTGCCACATGATAGTGGGATGACAGGCAACACCTTCTTGGCAAGCTACGAAACGGTTTGGTTTGGTTTATGGGGGTTTAACGTCCCAAAGCGACTCAGGCTATGAGGGACGCCGTAGTGAAGGGCTCCGGAAATTTCGACCACCTGGGGTTCTTTAACGTGCACTGACATCGCACAGTACACGGGCCTCTAGAATTTCGCCTCCATCGAAATTCGACCGCCGCGGCCGGGATCGAACCCGCGTCTTTCGGGCCGGCAGCCGAGCGCCGTAACCACTCAGCCACCGCGGCGGCTTGCAAGCTACGAAACGGTTATCGTGATTAATGGAACATTCTTGCGCGACATATGGTGAATTTATTTGTTTTTACAAATCTTACCTAGCTTTTCGGGAGCCAAGAAGACAACTCTAACTTCAGCACGCTTACCAATCTTTTTCAGCCTGTGTGCGAAACGGTGAATGTAGGGAACCGCGGTGGTCTCTTTTTTTTTGTTGATGGGATTAGCCAATTTTTCTTCAATAAAACTTTGAAGTATGGATTCCGATATAGAGACAAGCAGTTGTTTAGGAGACGTTGGGCTTGGTGGCTCAAACTGTTTAGTAATGAATGAGAGCAAGACTTACTTAGAGCACTGGTGAAGCACGACTTAGCTGCGGCACGTTTTGCCAGTATTGAGTGACACGAAGTGTAAGGAAGCAATGGATTATAGCTACGTGGTTCGTACGACCAGCAAGTGTGGTACTGCTTAAAAGTGAGTTTCAGGTCTAGAAATCTGATGGCCAGATTTTGAGGCATTTCACTACACAATTTAAGTGGTCTGTTCAAAAATACCTTGAATCTGTGAGGAGACGGCATTGAAATCAAAGGACATCGTTATCTAACAAGACAAGAAAATCATCAACATATCGGAAACATTGTAGAAACTTGAACCCTCATAACTGTTCTTTGAGCATTCTATTCCTTTTTGTTATGTACAGGTCAGTGAGCACGGGCGCTATACATGAACCAATGCAAACGCCTTGATTTTGTAAGCAAATCTGGTCATTCCAGGTGGTAAAAGTAGATTCTAAATACAATTTTAGTAGCTCTAGAAACTCTTCTAAGGGGAGACCTGCCTCACAGCGCCCGTCAAATATCTTTCTTCTGTCCGTGTCCAGGTTCACGCTGTTCTTCAGGAAAATGTCGTACCAAGCATCTGTTTTCACATCTTTTAACTTTGACGAAGCGGTCGCAGATATTCTCAACATTTTTAGCCACAGTTATCAAGGACTTACCTTCACTTGGGAACTGCTTCACGGGGGCAAAATGCAGTTTCTGGATGTACAGTCCGACTTCTCTGGAAAAAAAAACATGCATATTGGGTATACCACCGCAGGTCCACGAAAAGCCTCATGCCGTTCAGTAGTGCCCGTTCCAAGCTGGTGAGACGAAGCATCGCCATGAAGTGCTTACACGCAGCTCTCTAGAAATCTTGCGAGGACTCTGAGCAGGCTGGATATGGCAAGCAGCTTCATCGACTGGATAACGCTGGCTGCCCACGCCTCTTGATAACTATAGTAAAACTTGGTGCTGGGGGCTAGTTGGTTAAACATTTCTTTGAAACACGTCTATGCTAAAAAAGACGAACACAAGGCGAGAGAACAACGACACGACACAGACGAGCGCAACTAAGAACTGGTTGTATTTCTCGCTCGAGGGTACGTATTTGAAGGCTTGTCACATCCCATCATGCACACAACCAGGGGTCGTCAACATATTTTTGTTTCCATATCAAAAAGTTATCAAGTATCAATAGCTAACCTTGAGTTTATTTAACGGCAAGCAACAAGGAATAAAAAAATCACCAGTAACGAACACGATGAATCAGGGAAAAGGATAAGGAGGAAAAATACCAAGCACGACGAACAAAAACATGCTCAATTCTTTCTTAAACGCGACTCTAGAAATGCCCGCACTGCAGAGTATAACGTTATCGAAGCACTGCTTACACACTGTTCTCATTTTTTATTTGTGTGCATGGCCTCCAGCAAAACTCTGAATTTTCTACTTGTACTTCTGCATAGAACCTTAGCTTCTTTAAACTGTAGCACACATTTGAACTCTAAAACATACGAAACTAAATTCGCAAGCTTGTTTTGCACCCCAAGTTTTATGCATGCTCCCTTAATTGATTGTCAAGGCATCACCCCGTCTGCCCGATATAGCACATTCCATAGGAAAGGGGATCATATATGCCACTCCCAACGCACGTCCGACTTAGGCTACTTCATGCTGCGTCTTGCAACCACGCTCATGATCACCGCAGATGCGGGGGCACAGCTTTGCCAGCTTATTACATCGGATGTGCATTAGGAGTGGTGTATACCATCCCCCCTTTCCTGCGGAAGGTGTTCTATCGGGCAGTCGGGGCTATGCCTTGACGATCGATTAAGGGATCATGCAGAAAACTTGAGAGTGCAAGACAAGCTTGCAAATTTAGTTTCGCATGCTTTAGAGTGCAAATGTGTGCCACGGTTTAAAGAAGCTAAGGTTCTAGGCAGAAGTGCAAGACGAAAATCCAGTTTTGCTGTAGGACTTCCACATAAATAAAAAACGAGAAGAGTGTGTAAGCGATGCTTCAATAATGTTATACTCTGCGGAGCAGGCATTTCTAGAGTCGCGTTTATGAAAGAATTGAGTACGCTTTTAGTCGTCCAGTTTGGTTTTTTTCCTCCTTATCCTTTTCACTGATTCATCGTGTCCATTACTGGCGATTCTTTTCATTCCTTGTTGCTTGCCGTTAAATAAACTCAAGATTAGCGACTGATACTTCATAACTTTTTGACATGGAAAAAAAATATGTTGACGCCCCCTGTTTGTGCGCACGATGTGATGTGACAAGCCTTTAAATACGTACCCTCGAGAGAATTATAAAACCAAGGGTAGAATTGGTAGCGCAAAAAAACACAGGGACACAGAAAGACAACACCACAAAGCGCTAACTTCCAACATAAGATTTATTTCGTGAAAGACAGGTGGTTTTTATACCGACTTATCATGCACTACTAAAAGACCACTGCTAGCACCGCATATCAGACAAATATAGGATCTCCTTTGGCAACAGAGCAACTGAAGGACTAATTACACAATCATCATCCAACAAAGAAATCCATTCCGCTTCAATTATCTCTCTAGTTAAGCGGATTTTGTGCATTTTCAAGACCACACATTTTTTTAGGAGTGGTACGCAATGACACACACGGCAGTGGGCTGACAAACCTTTTCCACGCATATCACATCACGCCCATGTTCCCGAAGCCTGTCATTCAGGCATCTGCCTGTTTGCCCTACCTACTGTTCGCCACAGGAAAGGGGTATCTGGTACACAACATTTTCAATGCAGTCAACACATTTGCTTTTATGTTTCTTAGTACAGCCAACCGTCTTTTTGGATTTTGTCAAATTTTTTGTGCACAAATAACTTAACTTTTTAGGGGCTGAAAAAACCACCCTGACTCCCGAACGCTGCGCTATTTTTTTAAGATTATGGGAAAGCCGATGAAAGTAAGGAATAACTGATACTTTCTCTTTCCTAAGCGTAGCATCTTGAGTGTCTTGCGTTTTTTTCCGGCAGAAGTTCTTTAAAACGCCTTCCGCTACTGAAACCAGAACATGGGAAGGGTAACCGGCATTTTCCAACCGCTTGCACGGCTGTGAAAAACTTTTATGCATGAGGTGCGGACAGGACTTCACTAGAGAATTAACAAAAGAAAGGTGAACAATGAAACGTTTTACGAGTTTCGAGTGTGCTGAATGAAAAGGTAATAAAGGTTGTTCACCTCGAGGTTTAAACAACCAGCTAGTCCGATCAAGATGTAGTATAATGTTGATGTCAAGGAATTTGATTACCCCCTTTTCAGGTAGTTCAAACGTTAGTTCTAGAGTACGGAAATGGTTACGGACCGAAGTGAGGACATTACGAACATCATCCTTGAAGGAACCGTCATTTCTGTTAAGTACAATAAGAAAATCATCCACATATCTAAATATCTTGATGACATTGGTATCTTTTACTATATCCGCAAAAGACCTATCCAACTGAGCTAAAAACAAGTCGCTAAGGATGGGTGCTATGCAAGAACCTATGCAAATGCCTTCTTTTTGAAGACGTGGTTTTTCGTCCCACACAATGAATGTAGACTTAAGATAAAATTTTAAAAGTTCTAGAAAACCATTTACCGAGATGCCAGAAGCATTTTGAAAGGCAATAGGTCCGTACTGATCAATACAATCTTCAACACACGATAACAAAGCTTCATGCGGAATGGAATAATAAAGATCCTTTATGTCAACCGAAAAAACAGAAATGCCATGTTCCTCATGTGACTTGAAAAAATCTAAAACCTGCTCAGAATTTCGGACAAGGAATGGATCTTGAATGGATAACATTTTCAGATTTTCTTGTAACAAAAGGGCAACAGATTTTTGCCATGTACCATTCTCTGATGCAATAACTCTAAAAGGAACATCAGTTTTATGGGTCTTTGCATTGAAAAAAACCTGAAGGAAGTCTTTTTTACAATCAGTAATTCCTTTAAGAACCGCCCCAAGGTTCAACCTAGTACACATTTTCTTCGCTTTGGCTTTTATCTTTGAAATTTTTACATTTGGATAGTAATTAAAGGCGGAGGACACAGCTTCACATGCTTTCTTATGAAAGAGCCCAGAAGGAAATACAGCAAACCCTCCTTCTTTGTCTGCAGGAAGGAGGCACAATGAATGATGTTCTAGGTAAGACTTAGCTCGATTTACGGGAAATCTTGAAGGCTGTAACTTACATCGCCGTAATTGGTTGACGCCTGCAGAAACACATCGGTCTGCCTCATGCTCGGGGATGATACGAGAAATCTGATGAACGAACATGAGCCGCTCCGCTGAAGACGATTTTGGCTCCAGAGCAAACTTAGGTCCCAACGACAGAACAGATTTCACATGCTCAGGAAGATCCAGTCCTTGTGGCGTATGAATGACACACCAAGGTGAACATGACTTAATGTCAAGCTGTCCTCTGAGATAGTCCAGTTGCCGCTGCCAAATGAGGTCCGTAGTCTGGCTGACAAGCCGCTGGCACTCTCGTAACGTCTTCCCTGCTGTGAAAGGGCTTGACCTTTTGTGAACCAAAAGGTGGAGATATTCCCTGTAAAGGCGAGCTAGACGAAACGACTCAGCCTTTAAAATCTTGCACACTCTGACGCCATGACCTCGTGATGGGATAAACCCTCCGAACAGGCGCCTCACTTCATCCGGAAGCATATTGTTCCGGCAGCAGAACGAAAGTGTCCTAGCGCGGTTGGTCATGACACTAATGATGGTGATGACAGTCAAAAGGTCCACAGAACACACAAAAGGGCCCGTTGTACTAGAAATATAATTCAGAAGGGTAGAAACTTGGGCTTGTTGGTACATTTTCAAGGGTAGAATTGGTAGCGCAAAAAAACACAGGGACACAGAAAGACAACACCACAAAGCGCTAACTTCCATCATAAGATTTATTTCGTGAAAGACGGGTGGTTTTTATACTGACTTATCATGCACTACTATCAGACCACCGCTAGCACCGCATATCAGACAAATATAGGATCTCCTTTGGCAACAGAGCAACTGAAGGACTACTTACACAATCATCATCCAACAAAGAAATCCATTCCGCTTCAATTATCTCTCTAGTTAAGCGGCTTTTGTGCATTTTCAAGACCACACATTTTTTTAGGAGTGGCACGCAATGACACAAACGGCATTGGGCTGACAAACCTTTTCCACGCATATCACTTACATCACGCCCATGTTCCTGAAGCCTGTCCTTCAGGCATCTGCCTGTTTGCCCTACATACTGTTTGCCACAGGAAAGGGGTATCTGATACACAACATTTTCAATGCAGTCAACACATTTGTTTTTATGTTTCTTAGAACAGCCAACCGTCTTTTTGGATTTTGTCAAATTTTTTGTGCACAAATAACTTAACTTTCTAGGGGCTGAAAAAACCACCCTGACTCCCAAACGCTGCGCTATTTTTTTAAGATTATGGGAAAGCCCATGAAAGTAAGGAATAACTGCTACTTTCTCTTTCCTAAGCGTAGCCTCTTGAGTGTCTTGCGTTTTTTTCCGGCAGAAGATCTTTAAAATGCCTTCCGCTACTGAAACCAGAACATGGGAAGGGTAACCGGCGTTTTCCAACCGCTTGCACTGCTGTGAAAAACTTTCATGCATGAGGTGCGGACAGGACTTCACTAGAGAATTAACAAAAAGAAAGGTGAACAATGGAACGTTTTACGAGTTTCGAGTGTGCTGAATGAAAAGGTAATAAAGGTTGTTCACCTCGAGGTTTAAACAACCAGCAAGTCCGATCATGATGTAGTATAAGGTTGATGTCAAGGAATTTGATTACCCCCTTTTCAGGTAGTTCAAACGTTAGTTCTAGAGGACGGAAATGGTTATGGACCGAAGTGAGGACATTACGAACATCATCCTTGAAGGAACCGTCATTTCTGTTAAGTACAATAAGAAAATCATCCACATATATAAAAATCTTGATGACATTGGTATCTTTTACTATATCCGCAAAAGACCTGTCCAACTGAGCTAAAAATAAGTCGCTAAGGATGGGTGCTATGCAGGAACCTATGCAAATGCCTTCTTTTTGAAGATGTGCTTTTTCGTCCCACACTATGAATGTAGACTTAAGATAAAATTTTAAAAGTTCTAGAAAACCATTTACCGAGATGCCAGAAGCATTTTGAAAGGCAATAGGTCCGTACTGATCAATACAATCTTCAACACACGATAACAAAGCTTCATGCGGAATGGAATAATAAAGATCCTTTATGTCAACCGAAAAAACAGAAAGGCCATGTTCCTCATGTGACTTGAAAAAATCTAAAACCTGCTCAGAATTTCGGACAAGGAATGGATCTTGAATGGATAACATTTTCAGATTTTCTTGTAACAAAAGGGCAAAAGATTTTTGCCATGTACCATTCTCTGATACAATAACTCTAAAAGGAACATCAGTTTTATGGGTCTTTGCATTGAAGAAAACCTGAAGGAAGTCTTTTTTACAATCAGTAATTCCTTTAAGAACCGCCCCAAGGTTCAACCTAGTACACATTTTCTTCGCTTCGGCTTTCCTTGACATCAACATTATACTACATCATGATAGGACTTGCTGGTTGTTTAAACCTCGAGGTGAAAAACCTTTATTACCTTTTCATTCAGCACACTCGAAACTCGTAAAACGTTCCATTGTTCACCTTTCTTTTGTTAATTCTCTAGTGAAGTCCTGTCCGCACCTCATGCATGAAAGTTTTTCACAGCAGTGCAAGCGGTTGGAAAACGCCGGTTACCCTTCTCATGTTCTGGTTTCAGTAGCGGAAGGCGTTTTAAAGAACTTCTGCCGGAAAAAAACGCATGACACTCAAGAGGGTACGCTTAGGAAAGAGAAAGTAGCAGTTATTCCTTACTTTCATCGGCTTTCCCATAGTCTTAAAAAAATAGCGCAGCGTTCGGGAGTCAGGGCGGTTTTTTCAGCCCCTACAAAGTTAAGTTACTTGTGCACAAAAAATTTGACAAAATCGAAAAAGACGGTTGGCTGTACTAAGAAACATAAAAACAAATGTGTTGACTGCATTGAAAATGTTGCATATCAGATACCCCTTTCCTGTGGCAAACAGTATGTAGGGCAAACAGGCAGATGCCTGAATGACAGGCTTCGGGAACATGGGCGTGATGTAAGTGATATGCGTGGAAAAGGTTTGTCAGCCCACTGCCGTGTGTGTCATTGCGTACCACTCCTAAAAAAATGTGTGGTCTTGAAAATGCACAAAATCCGCTTAACTAGAGAGATAATTGAAGCGGAATGGATTTCTTTGTTGGATGATGATTGTGTAAGTAGTCCTTCAGTTGCTCTGTTGCCAAAGGAGATCCTATATTTGTCTGATATGCGGTGCTAGCGGTGGTCTGATAGTAGTGCATGATAAGTCAGTATAAAAACCACCCGTCTTTCACGAAATAAATCTTATGTTGGAAGTTAGCGCTTTGTGGTGTTGTCTTTCTGTGTCCCTGTGTTTTTTTGCGCTACCAATTCTACCCTTGAAAATGTACCAACAAGCCCAAGTTTCTACCCTTCTGAATTATATTTCTAGTACAACAGGCCCTTTTGTGTGTTCTGTGGACCTTTCGGCTGTCATCACCATCATTAGTGTCATGACCAACCGCACTAGGACACTTTCGTTCTGCTGCCGGAACAATATGCTTCCGGATGAAGTAAGGCGCCTGTTTGGAAGGTTTATCCCATCACGAGGTCATGGCGTCAGAGTGTGCAAGATTTTAAAGGCTGAGTCGATTCGTCTAGCTCGCCTTTACAGGGAATATCTCCACCTTTTGGTTCACAAAAGGTCAAGCCCTTTCACAGCAGGGAAGACGTTACGAGAGTGCCAGCGGCTTGTCAGCCAGACTACGGACCTCATTTGGCAGCGGCAACTGAACTATCTCAGAGGACAGCTTGACATTAAGTCACGTTCACCTTGGTGTGTCATCCATACGCCACAAGGACTGGATTTTCCTGAGCATGTGAAATCTGTTCTGTCGTTGGGACCTAAGTTTGCTCTGGAACCGAAATCGTCTTCAGCGGAGCGGCTCACGTTCGTTCATCAGATTTCTCGTATCATCCCCGAGCATGAGGTAGACCGATGTGTTTCTGCAGGCGTCGACACCTTACGGCGATGTAAGTTACAGCCTTCAAGACTTCCCGTAAATCGAGCTAAGTCTTACCTAGAACATCATTCATTGTGCCTCCTTCCTGCAGACAAGGAAGGAGGATTTGCTGTATTTCCTTCTGGGCTCTTTCATAAGAAAGCATGTGAAGCTGTGTTCTCCGCCTTTAATTGCTATCCAAATGTAAAAATTTCAAAGATAAAAGCCGAAGCGAAGAAAATGCGTACTAGGTTGAACCTTGGAGCGGTTCTTAAAGGAATTACTGATTGTAAAAAAGACTTCCTTCAGGTTTTCTTCAGTGCAAAGACCCATAAAACTGATGTTCCTTTTAGAGTTACTGTATCAGAGAATGGTACATGGCAAAAATCTGTTGCCCTTTTGTTACAAGAAAATCTGAAAATGTTATCCATTCAAGATCCATTCCTTGTCCGAAATTCTGAGCAGGTTTTAGATTTTTTCAAGTCACATGAGGAACATGGCCTTTCTGTATTTTCGGTTTGCATAAAGGATCTTTATTATTCCATTCCGCATGAAGCTTTGTTATCTTGTGTTGAAGATATTATTGATCAGTACGGACCTATTGCCTTTCAAAATGCTTCTGGCATCTCGGTAAATGGTTTTCTAGAACTTTTAAAATTTTATCTTAAGTCTACATTCGTAGTGTGGGACAAAAAACCACATCTTCAAAAAGAAGGCATTTGCATAGGTTCTTGCATAGCATCCATCCTTAGCGACTTGTTTTTAGCTCAGTTGGACAAGTCTTTTGCAGATAAGTAAAAGATACCAATGTCATCAAGATTTTTAGATATGTGGATGATTTTCTTATTGTACTTAACAGAATTGACGGTTCCTTCAAGGATGATGTTTGTAATGTCCTCACTTCAGTCCGTAACCATTTCCGTCCCCTAGAACTAACGTTTGAACTACCTGAAAAGGGGGTAATCAAATTCCTTGACATCAACCTTATACTACATCATGATCGGACTTGCTGGTTGTTTAAACCTCGAGGTGAAAAACCTTTATTACTGTGATAGCGTGAGCACCTAGCGAGCCGCTGACGTGTCATTCCGTGCTGCTGATAAGCTGCGCACGGCACGCTATCGGCGCACTATAAGAACACCATGCTCTTGGCAATAAACGTTTTTTAGTTCTGGACCTTCGTCGATGCTGGTCGTAGTTATTTCACTGGCGACGAGGATGGGATCCGTCGGGACTGGCCTGCCAAGCGTGTCTGGGCAAGATCGGACGATGCACATCGGAAGCCACTAACGCGGACTGCAAGTGGCTGGCGGCCAGGGGCAAGCAGCTGACAACGGATCCTACGCACCAAGCAAGACATCGACACGATAAGTAACTGCACCGAAGCTTTGCTACGTTTACGTTGTTACGTTTGTGCACCGAAGCGATGTCGCGTCTTGGCAGAATCGATGAGTACGACCCCAAGGTCCAGAATTTTGATTCTTACTTGGAACGGTTTGAACATTTCGTCAGCGCCAATGAGGTCTCGGAAGCAAAGAAACTGTCAGTTTTTCTAACAGTACTTGGCGCAGAGGCGTATGAAGTCCTCAAGAACCTGGTAGTTCCAGCGCTTCCCGGTGAAAAGACTTTCGCTGAAATCAAGATTCTGCTGAAGAATCACTACAGCCCGCAAACTTCAGTCATTGCTGAAAGGTGCAGGTTTAACCGCCGAGTTCAACTGGAGCAAGAGAGCGTAGAAGATTTCTTTCTGGAGTTAAAACACCTTGCTCGGAAGTGCAATTTCGGAAACTTTCTGCAGGATGCCTTGTGAGACAGACTGGTAGCAGGCATTCGCAATGAGGAAACTCAAAGAGCTCTGTTCACCACGGAAGGCTTAACATTTCAAGGCGCATGCAAAATTGCGCTGGATAGGGAGTTGGCCACACAGCAGGCCGCGCTATTGCAACAAAGAGGTCGCAGTGAGGCACTCAACGCGGTGGGAACGCACGAGAGGTGCGACCGAAAGACAAAAGACTCAACGCGAGGAAAAAGTCAAAAACAGAAGTGTAGCCGCTGTAGCAAGGCGCATACTTCAGACAGCTGTTGGTACAAGAGGTACAAGTGCAGACGGTGCTCGAAAGTGGGTCATCTTCAAAATATGTGCCAGGCAAGCCGTGAAGAACTAAAAGCGCATCTAGTATCCGAGTCATCGGAAGAGGAGTCCACGTTATACAGTTGCGACGCTACGCCTTCTAAGAAGAGCTATGTTGTGTCTGTGAATGTTGAAGGCCACGACCTGCCAATGCAGGTTGACACCGGTGCTGCTGTGACTGTTGTGCCGGAAAGCGTGTACGCCGCTAAGTTGTCGCATGTCAAGTGTGAGCCAACGAAATTGGGGCTCAAAACTTATACAGGTGAAAAAATGCATGTGATCGGTCAATGCAATGTCACTGCTCGCTATGAAGGTCAGTGCGCCGTGTTACCTATTGTTGTTGTGCGTGAGGGTGAGCGCAATCTGCCTATACTTTTAGGCAGGAGCTGGCTTGAGAAGTTGCAGCTTAACTGGAAATCTCTTTTCGCCTTGAGCATTGACGACAGGGTGTTGAAGTTGCATTCCAAGTTCCCTAGTGTATTTTCTTCCACTTTGGGAGCGATTAGGAACTATGAGGCAAAATTGGTTCTGCAGCCAAAGTGCACTCCTGTGTTTTGTAAGTCCCGGCCAGTACCCTTTGCGTTGCGAGAAGCGGTAGAAAAAGAACTGTCTGACCTTGAAAAGAAGGGTGTAATCGAGCGAGTAACGCAGAGTGAGTGGGCAACTCCCCTCGTAGTGGTTCCAAAGAAGGAAGGTGACAAACTAAGGTTGTGTGGCGACTTCAAAATCACGCTCAATCCGGTCCTAAAAACGGATCACTATCCATTGCCCCTACCGGAAGATTTGTTCACAGCCGTTTGTGAGGGAAAAGTGTTTTGTGTGCTTGACTTATCATCAGCATACCAGCAGGTGATGCTAAGCCCGGAATCCAAAGCAATTGTTACAGTAAACACGCACCGGGGGCTCTATCGGTACAACAGACTTCCCTATGGTATAGCGAGTGCCCCGGCTTTGTTCCAATCTTTAATGGATAAAGTCTTGATGGGCATTAAGAATGTAGGTTGCTACATTGACGATGTCATTGTAGCTGGCCAGGACATAGATGACTGCGAAAAAACACTTGAGCTAGTTTTGCAACGATTGAACGAATACAACATTACTGTCAAGGCAGAGAAATGCAAGTTCTTTCTAAGCTCAGTGTGTTACCTCGGGCACAAGATAAGCTCTGAGGGGATACATCCCACTGAAGGCAAAGTGAAAGCAATCGCCCATGCTCCTGAGCCGGCGAATGTCACTGAGCTGAAAGCTTATCTAGGGCTACTGAACTACTATGGCAAATTTTTAAACAGCCTAGCGTCTGTAGCAGAGCCATTGTACAAGCTACTTCGAAAGGGAGAGCGTTGGGTTTGGACGAAGAAATGTAGCGATGCGTTTGAGGCCACGAAACAGCTCCTTATCAGCAGCCGAGCGCTCACGTACTACGATGCACGCAAACCGCTGGGGTTGCAATGTGATGCATCAGCGTATGGTGTTGGAGCGGTCATTTTTCATGTGTTTCCCAACGGCCAAGAGCGTCCAATTGCATTTGCTTCGCGTACCTTGACACCTGCAGAAAAGAACTATGCGCAGTGTGAAAGAGAGGCTCTAGCTCTTATTTTTGGTTTGCAGAAATTCCACAAGTTCTTGTATGGCAGGAAATTTGACTTGTACACGGACCATCAGCTACTATTGGGAATTTTGGGTCACAACAAAGCCACGCCAGCATTAGCAGCTGCCAGACTACAAAGGTGGTCTTTAATTATGTCTGCTAAACCAGTTCACTCTGAAATACCGCAAGGGAACTGAAATTGAGGTGGCTGATGCTCTGTCAAGATTACCTACTTGTGGTTCTGCTAAAGCAGAAACTGCGGAATGTCTGTCTGTTTTCGAATGCACCCCGCTCACAGCGCGGGATGTGTCAAAGGAGGCTGCACGAGACGGCACCCTCAGCAAAGTAATCGAGTATGTTCGGTCGGGTTGGCCAGCAAATGTCGTGGACGAATTGCAACCTTATTACGTCCGTCGCCTGGAACTCTCCGTCGAACAAAATTGTCTCACATGGGGGACGAGAGTAGTTATACCTGAGAATCTGAGGCCCGCAGTCCTGTCCTTGCTTCATGAAGACCACCCTGGCTCTAGTCGAATGAAAATGTTAGCAAGAAGTTTTGTGTGGTGGCCCAACATGGACAAGGCTATTGAGGAGTACATAAGGAAGTGCAGAGTGTGTCAACTCGTACTACCGGCAGCTCAGCCTGTACCTCTCCAGCTGTGGCCGTACCCAACAAGGTGTTGGCAAAGAGTACATGTTGACTATGCGCAACAAGGTAACCACAACTTTCTTGTCTTGGTGGACGCCTACTCTAAATGGGTTGAAGTTTGGCCTATGACGTCAACTACCACCTCTCAGACTATTAGTAAGCTTCACAGCCTCTTCGCAGCGTATGGTTTTCCAGAGGAGATTGTCAGTGATAACGGCCCACAGTTTGTGTCGCAGGAGTTCGCAGCATTCTTGTCTCGTAACACTATCAGACATACTAAGACTCCACCATATCACGCAATCTCTAACGGAGCAGCCGAGCGGCTAGTCCAGACAACCAAGAAGGCGCTTTTAAAGCAAGTGTTGTCCCTAGCTGAACACGGAAAGCAACAACCCTTGCAGGAAGGATTAGACAGTTTTTTGATGTCGTACAGGAATACCCCTCATTCTCTAACTGGGAAGACCCCAGCCGAGCTGTTTCTGAGGCGACAGCCGCGAGTTAAATTGTCGTTCCTCAAACCGAGTTTTGTGCAAGACATGACTGATAAGCAACAATGCATTAAGCAGCAAAGAGACAAGGACAGGGGCTGTGAACGTGCTTTCGCCGTGGGGGAAAGGGTGTTTGTGAAGTGCGTGCGTAGTGAGGACACCTCTTGGGACGATGGCACTGTGGTACAAGTTGTGAGCCCAGTGACTTATCTCGTGCGCGTGACGGGTCAAGTTCGATTTGTGCACGCCGATCACCTCCGCCCTTCTTTTGCACGACCAGCCTCGCTATCGCAGCAGGCATCCCTACCAAGTGAGCAGCCTCGGGAGTCGCCAGGGTCGGCAGGGCCCACAGTTGAGACCACGTGCCCCGAGGAGACATCGTCGGCCGGCACCAATGCACCCGCCTCGCCACCTTCTCCGGCAGCCGACTCGACTGTGCCACTCGACGCTTCAGGTGATTCGTGAGAGTCTTCGCTGCCAGCCAACGACGACGCTGTGGTGCCTCCTCGCCGTAGCCAGCGTATGCGCCGGCCCCCGGATTGGTTCAGACCATCAGACTTCAAGAAATGACTTCGTGTTGTCTAAGGGGGGAGGAGATGTGATAGCGTGAGCACCTAGCGAGCCGCTGACGTGTCATTCTGTGCTGCTGATAAGCTGCGCAAGGCACGCTATCGGCGCACTATAAGAACACCATGCTCTTGGCAATAAACGTTTTTTAGTTCTGGACCTTCGTCGATGCTGGTCGTAGTTATTTCAATTACCTTTTCATTCAGCACACTCGAAACTCGTAAAACGTTCCATTGTTCACCTTTCTTTTGTTAATTCTCTAGTGAAGTCCTGTCCGCACCTCATGCATGAAAGTTTTTCACAGCAGTGCAAGCGGTTGGAAAACACCGGTTACCCTTCCCATGTTCTGGTTTCAGTAGCGGAAGGCGTTTTAAAGAACTTCTGCCAGAAAAAAACGCGAGACACTCAAGAGGGTACGCTTAGGAAAGAGAAAGTAGCAGTTATTCCTTACTTTCATCGGCTTTCCCATAATCTTAAAAACATTGCGCAGCGTTCGGGAGTCAGGGTGGTTTTTTCAGCCCCTAAAAAGTTATTTGTGCACAAAAATGTTGACAAAATCCAAAAAGACGGTTGGCTGTACTAAGAAACATAAAAACAAATGTGTTGACTGCATGAAAATGTTGTGTATCAGATACCCCTTTCCTGTGGCAAACAGTATGTAGGGCAAACAGGCAGATGCCTGAATGACAGGCTTCGGAAAAGGTTTGTCAGCCCACTGCCGTGTGTCAGCCCACTCCTAAAAAAATGTGTGGTCTTGAAAATGCACAAAAACCACTTATCTAGAGAGATAATTGAAACGGAATGGATTTCTTTGTTGGATGATGATTGTGCAAGTAGTCCTTCAGTTGCTCTGTTGCCAAAGGAGATCCTATATTTGTCTGATATGCGGTGCTAGGGGTGGTCTGATAGTAGTGCATGATAAGTCAGTATAAAAACCACCCGTCTTTCACGAAATAAATCTTATGATGGAAGTTAGCGCTTTGTGGTGTTGTCTTTCTGTGTCCCTGTGTTTTTTGTGCTACCAATTCTGCCCTTGAAAATGTATCAACAAGCCCAAGTTTCTACCCTTCTGATATAAAACCAGTTGTCAGTAGCGTTCATCTGTGTCATGTTGTCGTTCTCTCACCTTGTGTTCGTCATTTTTAGCGCTAACCTGTTTTAAAGAAAAAACTTGATAACTACCATATGTGAAGCGTTGCTTCAGGAAATGAAACTCACGTCCAGTAGTGAAATGCCAAGAAAGCAGAGAAACAAGAGGCCTGTGGCGGTAACCCCGTACACGCACAAAATAGCGCACAACATGAGGAAGATAGGCGATCGATATGGAGTGAACGTGGTTTTTTCAGCACCATGCAAACTTGGAAAGCTGTGCTCCATGACGGCGACGACGACCACCCAAATGCGCTATCAAGCATGGGCTGCGGTTTGCTGAGTGCCGATCTTAGGTCACCTACGATATACAGTTTATATGCAGGCATGTCTACATCGGCCAGACCGGCCAATGTTTCAATGAGAGAGCGAGCCAGCACCACCGGCCAATGTTTCAATGAGAGAGCGAGCCAGCACCAACGGTCGATGAAAAACAATGCAAGAGGGAACATTCCAGATCACTGCAAACATTGTAAAGGATGTGAACCAGTGTTGGAAAAGGCAATGTTTATCGGTGAAGGCAAGGAGCGGGTCGAAAGGGAAATAATAGAGGCTTATCATATACAGAGAGCTGGGCTTACGTGCATTAGCACGACGTCGGTCAAACTCAGCGATCAGGAACTGGGTTTTTTAAACGGGTACGTGTAGAACCTGATAATCGGCCATTGTATGGTGGTCCTATACTTTTTCCTGTAACGATGTTCTGGCTGTGATGATGTACTGGTGTATCAAAAAGATGGTGTCTTCCGTAATAAACTCAGTTGGTAGTAGGCGCTCTTTCTAACCACCCTTTACATAAGGTGTCCGTGTCCTTTGTGCCGCTTAAATTTATAACATGAACCAGCTACCCCTCCTGCAAGGTGTGCAGTAGATGGCAGTGAAGGGAGACAGTTCAGCTGCAATGGCCTTTCACACTTAAATAAGAATATGTTCTGATCTTCGGTGCATCCACCATACTGTATCGGTGCAGCCCCGCTGCGACAGAGCCCCTCAGTGTGCAAGGTGGTGGTACTGCCCAAGAACCACGAGAGTCCCGCCTCTGGGGGTCTTCAGAGCGCCTTCATCTTGCGCTGCAAGTCCTGTGCGAGGCCCGAGATCCCGGCGCTGATTTGGCGAAGCTTGGGCTCGAACATCACCACCTCCTTGTGCACCATCTCTGCAAACACAGGACAGCTATTGCAATCTAGGCCCGTATTCCAAGTTTGTGTCATAATAAAAAGCATCATAATCTGCCACAACGGGCGCACCTGATTGGTCAGAATGCCGGAAGCGGATGTGGTAGTTCGGATGCAGAGAAAAGGATCGAAGAAACCGGACGGTGATGCCAAACACATAGCGTACGCAGCAGATGCTCGACAGCCAACATGGCGATGCGCTCTGAAGTGGAGCCTCTCGCTTCGAAGTGAACTCGTCGATGTTACTGCATTTTTCGGCCCGTGAACTGGCTATAAACTGGGTACGGGACTTTCGCTTCGTCTTGTCTTGCCTATAACAAATTGGATGTTCGATAAATTCATCGTTTTTTATTTCGTTGGACGATTCGGTAGCTCCTAGGCCTAACGAGCACCGGTTTGTTGCAGAAATTGTTCTCTTCATTAAAACTGGATGGCGCCACTATAACCGAGTTATCTCGTCTGCGTATGTTGAATGGTGTAACATGAAGCAGAATGATCCGCAAAATACTTGCCTTTACTGCGCGCAAAAGTGCATTTCCTATTCTAGAGCTCTCTATTAGCTGTTGAAGCGTCCTGCATCATTACCATGTGTAATGTCTACCAGTGTGAAACCACTCACATGCACGGATGGGCGCTGCTACACCGAAGCGTTTAACATGCCAGAGGTGGTTTTTTGGTGTCCCTTACGGTTCTCGATAGCTGCGGTGGTGTGGCTCTGCATCATTGAGCTCGCGAGTTAGCTTGCAAGTTAGTTTTAAGGCATCAATAGGCATGCGTGCGCTTCTTACCATGGCAAACCTATGAAAACTTCATCTGCGAAGGCTCCCAATGCATATATCTAGAGAAACACAGTAAGAAGACTTCGTTAGCTCATCCCTTTTATTTATTTGCAGTGCTTGCATAAAATGAATGAAGAAACGTAATTTACCCTCTGCACAACCGTCCGACCACTGCACCAATTTACATTCAGCGATGTTGCAGACGGCAAGTCGTCACAACGTCTTGGTTCAGCCCGGCATGAAGCGCGCATTGTGCAGCGAGTGAGTGCATGCCACAAATTTTCCTCCCCGTTCCCTTTTCCTCAAGATAAATGTAAAACGCCATGTTGTGCGAACAAGCTAGCTGCCTTTTATTTACCATCGGCAATCAACGGCTGTAGAGGCCGCCTTCTGTAACTGAAAAGCCACGCATGGCTGCATACAATCTTTTCTTCTTTAAGTGTACCTCCGGCCTTTACGGTGCAGAAAAGAGTGCCTGAACTATATCGTTTGTATTTGCTGAAGTAAATTGGGTAGATAAAGCAGCTTTGATATTACTCCTTTAAAGTGGAATCCAATGCGCAACCAAACTTGTGGCTGAATGTTTCTTCTGTCGCATTGGTCGCATTCTTTTTCTCGGCTAAGAGCAAAAGCGCCGCTGGACATTTCGCTGTGGCAACCGTAATGCAGTGACATCCTGCCGCCGCTCACAGTCGCAACCGAACCGACATCTGCTTCCGGTTTTTGACCAATCAGGTGTGGCCGCTGCAGCAGATTATGACGCTTTATATTATGACACAAACCCGGCATACAGCCCCTAATTAGCTTCAGTCATATCTAATGTGCTCACTTCCATTTCTGGTCAAGCAATTTAGTAACCTAAGGAACAGATACGATAATTTCTCAGTAATCAATCGCCGCAGTGGCTCAGCGGTTAAGGCGCTCGGCTGCTGACCCGAAAGACACGGGTTCGATCTCGGCTGCGACGATCGAATTTCGATGGACGCGAAATTCTAGAGGCACGTGTACTGTGCGATGTCACTGCACGCTAAAAAACCCCATTAAAACATTAAGTTAGGTTAGTTGGTAACGGCTTAAAGGAATCATATTCTTAGCGGTAAGAAACAGACACAACACCAAGCTACACACACACAGGACACCCGCTAGACTTCAACTGTCTTTACTGGACACTTGTACGACATAAATATGTATCACTGAGCACACGCAGGTGCCTCGTCATCCGCATCAGGTCTAACTACGCCCTCCCCTCTCCTGCAAGGCATACGGTTGCGCAGATAAACAATCTCTTTTTCTGCCAACGCCAGGGAGGGAGTGCTTACACACATGTCGCCCGCTTCTTGAATACGAAAGGCTTCGATAATTTCCCTTTCTTTTTTGTCGGCTCCCACATGCATCACAGACGTAGCGTCATATACTGGGATACAGCCTTTACAACTTCTGCAATGCTTCACCAATTCAGCTCGTCACAGGCCGGTGGAGCTGAATTGGTGAAGCATTGCAGAAGTTGTAAAGGCTGTATCCCAGTATATGACGCTACGTCTGTGATGCATGTGGGAGCCGACAAAAAAGAAAGGGAAATTATCGAAGCCTTTCGTATTCAAGAAGCGGGCGACATGTGTGTAAGCACTCTCTCCCTGGCGTTGGCGGAAAAAGAGATTGTTTATCTGCGCAACCGTATGCCTTGCAGGAGAGGGGAGGGCGTAGTTAGACCTGATGCGGATGACGAGGCACCTGCGTGTGCTCAGTGATACATATTTATGTCGTACAAGTGTCCAGTAAAGACAGTTGAAGTCTAGCGGGTGTCCTGTGTGTGTGTAGCTTGGTGTTGTGTCTGTTTCTTACCGCTAAGAATATGATTCCTTTAAAAAACCCCAGGTGGTCGAAATTTCCGGAGCCCTTCACTATGGCGTCCCTCATAGCCTGAGCCGCTTTGGGACGTTAAACCCCCATAAACCATAAACCAATTTCTCAGTAATCAGCTTCGAAATAACTCAATTTAAAACGCACCACTGCTCTTTCTTTCGGCGAAGGTTTGGCCTTCGTGCCGGAAAAGTGAGGCAGACGCCCACTTCAAATGCCAGCTCTAGTAACAAGAATGTTAAAAAGCTTGGGGACTTCTTAACCGCACTGTCGAAGAAAACGTGCATTTCGAAGTAAGCCCGCCCCTAAATATTCCAAAGGGCCCCAAAATTTCGGAGGTAGGCTCACCCCAGAAAATAAATTAAGGTGAAATAATGGGTGGATCAGGACAGATTGGTTGAGATTAGTGGGTGGTTTTGAGCAGATTCGTTGGTGGATTATGTGGAGTGGGTGCATTAAACTGGAAGAGGGGGTCCGGTTAGTATTGTTAATCCAATAGAAGTTACTCAAACATTCTAGAAAGGCTCGGCTGGTGGCCCGCAAGTCGCGGGTTCGATCCTGGCCGCGGTAGTAACATTTCGAAGGAGGCCAAAAGCTAGAGCCCCGTGTAATGTGCGATGTGAGTGCACGTTAAGAACCGCAGGTGGTCGAAATTGTCTAGAGTCCTCCACTACGGCGACCCTCATGACCTGAGTGGCTTTGATACGTTAAGGACCACAAGTGCACACTGTGGAAGAGCGCTCAGTCGCACCACTCTAACCAGTGTAGCCAGGTAGGGGCACATCCTCCACAAGTGCATAAGTTTCCTCAAGTGCCAGGACATAATAAACACATTGGAGGAGGTGCCAGGCAAGCTCAGCTTGTCGGCGGCGCAGAGAGTTACAGTTCCACTGTAATATGCGCGACCGACGACAGGAAGTTGAGCTAGCCATGCGGGGCGGCAAGAGCTGCTGCACGCAATTTGCTTGCGGGTGAAGTGGCAGGGAGTTCGTTCATGAACGCCTGCACAGCAGCAGTGCGGACTGCGATGACAGTGTCCCGCTCATCAGCAGGTGGTGACAAGGCGGCTGTAGCGCGCGATAGGTCTGGTACCCACATCACGAAAAGCACGGCCCACGGGCTGAGCGACGGCATTGGAACCTGCGCTATGTGTGGTGGCGCTTGGGGCGGATCTTTCTGCGAGAGCGTCAGCAAATGAAACACCTTGCTCGACAAGTGCAGAAGGCCTATTTTGGGTATGCACAGCAGGTGCAGTGCTTTGTGAATGTGCGGCGGGGCCTTGTTGGCGGCACGTCGAGCGTCACGGCAGGACATGGGCTGGCGAGAGCGTGCAAGGAGCACAGCTACTTTTTGCTCCTGTTGCCATCGTGGGCAGCGCGGCTCAGTTGATGCATGTTTGCTCGGCATCGCATTCCTGCATGGGGTGTGATGCTCCGCACCGAAGACAGCGAGATGGAGCCTGGCAGATCGATGTTACGTGACTAAGGGAGCCACAGTTGAGACACTGAACAGGTCGCTGAAGGCGCGGACGAACAGTTTGCCCAAGTTTAAGCAGTGCAACTTCTTCTGGCGGCTTGACACCTACGAAGCGGATAAGATTTTTGCTGCTGCGCTTGCAGTCGAGCACGGGGGTCCGGCTGTCAATGTTGTCTGCGATTTCCTGAATAGGAATGCTGGTGTCCACAGAGTAAACTACTCCAGCACAACTGTTGGTGTTGGCTAGTGATGCCGCAAATGCTTTCTACATCAAGGAGGGGCTGGAGACCAGTTGAAGCGCGGACAACGACAGCTACAACGTTCCTGCGGTGGTTTACGCGGACTTTTTGCACTGCGGAGTTCTTAAAAGGGCCATGACAGCCTATTTTCGCGCATACCCTGTTTATTGCATTTAATTCTCAACTTGTTAAATTAAAATTCCCTCAAGTTTCAGTTTATTCCGTGGGGTAAATATTTTTAAAACGAATTTTTTCCGTTTCTTCTACGAACTGCTTGCTGGTCTGGCAACCTCTGATCGCTGACGTCAGAGGGGTATACCCGCCCCGCGTCGTCTGCAACCCGCTGTTGAGGTGCTTGCATGCACACCGTAGACGGCGGTCGCACGAAAAGTTTTTTTTAGCTTATTGAAATAGAATGCATTTTCAGTGTTTTCTTTTCGGAAGCCGTCAGCTTAGCATGCAACCTGGGTGGTCCTTAAGAAAGTGAACTTGCTCGTGGCACCCCTTTTCTGATTGTTGAGGAAGCAGAAATCGATGGACCCCTGCTTTAATATTTACACACAAGACCGTCTCGGTGGCAGCTGCACTAGAGCTGGGGCCCTTGTTCTTTTTGGGCACAGAGAAACAAGCCGCTGACACAAGAGGCGGGTTGTATGAGCGCGCTGCAGCAGGCTCTGCTTGCATTTGCGCCTCGCTAGCAGACGACGTGGTTCTAGGATGGGCTTGCTCAAAGGGGCGAAAGACGAGTCTCCATTCTGCCTGCTATCCTTTATTTCCGCTGCACCAGCTCAGGTGCTCCAGTATTGATGGCAGCAAAAACCTTTTCCTTCCTTTTTATTATTATTTTTATGAAACCATTTTCTACTAGCAAGGTGAAAAGTTGGGTTGGTTGGTGCATGGTCCTGTGGCAGGAACAGCACAGCACGAGACAAAGAAGGGACAGGCGGAGCACGACGACCGCCTTCCAAGAACACTTACATTACTTGATGGATTTGAAGAAAGTTAACGCTTGGCATATTTGTAGATTTTTCGAAGGCCTTCGACAGGATTAATCATGCTGCTTCATTATGCAAATTAGCACATTATGGATTTCTTGGAATACCTCTAGAATTACTAAAATCATATCTAGAACAAAGAAAACAGTGCGTCGCTATTGCAGGTGAATATTCATCTTTGCTTCCTGTGAAGGCAGGAGTTCTAAAATAGAGCTTGCGAAACAGGTTAAAACACTAGGAGTCATTTTTAGTGAAAATTTAACTTGGGATGCTCATGTTGACCTTGTAGCTAAAAAGTTGGCGAGTGCATGTGGAATATGATTTGTAGATTGCGACAGGTGATTCTGCCGAAACTCAAGCTTCTTCTATATACTAATGCCTTATTCCTCCCGCGTATAAACTACTGAACCCTTGTTTGCGGGACAAGATCTCGAACAAATATTCACAAATTACTTTTAATACAGAAAAAAGCCATGTGCTATATTGCAAATGCCCCATACGATTCCCATACGCGTGATTTGTTTCAATCACTTAATTTCCTTACTGTCAGGCATGCATACATATTTAACCTGTTCTTAATATACAAGAGCCGCTTCAAACACAAAAATCAGCATTTTCTTCGAATGAGCCGCCTAAAAAAATCCTTGCAGCTGCCGTGCAGCGTAAGGCAAAGAGAAATATGGGATTTGCCATTTTCCCGAACCAATAATGGATTTAACAGGTTGCAATATCGTCTACCATTCCTGCTAAATAGCCTTGAAAAGAGACATGTAGACCCGAGCACCATGACTAGAAAACCATGGAAAGAGTTTTTAATGACGAACAACGGTCTCCAAATTAAAAGAAAAAGTAAAAATTTTGTAATGTAAATGTTTTCTCTTGTTTTGCAGCATACTTGTTTTTGCACTAGGTTTGTATGATTCTTTTATATGTCTGGACGTCCTGAGTGAGAATGGTCTAAATTGGACCAGAAATGCATGTTCTTTTCTTTCCCTTTTGCTGCAAATGTTTTCAAACATGTTGGCCTGTACGTGGGATGTCATTGTACGCAAATACATTTGTCTTGCTTTTGTCTGTGAGATGCAATACATATATGCAAACAATACGTATTTGCCGTGAGTGTAAAACCTTCACGCTGCCAATCAAACAGGGGCAAGGGCCTCGTCAAGCTGCTTCTACAAGCTTTTTTGCTCTTATCCCAGCATTCCTTTTGTAATACGCGGAAGAATGCTGAATAAAAATTTGATTTGATTTTATTTGATTTGACATATGTGGTACAGAGGGAGATAGATTACGTTTCAAGTTTAGTAAGGAAAAATCTGCAGTAATGATATTTAATGAGGGCGACGAGCATAGAATACAGGAGTTCACGCTAGAAGTAGTTGATGAGTACAAATACCTTGGGGTGTGGATCAATAACGGTGCTGAGTCTCTGACAGAGCATGAAAAATATGTATTGAATAAGGCTAGTAGGAATGCAGCTGTCATGAATAGGGCACAGTGGAATTACAATACGTATGAAGTGGTAAGAGGGATCTGGAAAGGGGTGATGGTTCTTAGCCTGACTTTTGGTAATGTGGTCCTGTGCATGAGACCAGATGTTCAAGCAAGGTTAGAAATCAAACAACGTGGCGTAGGGAGGCTAGCTTTGAGAGCACATGGCAATACACCAAATCATGGGGTACAGGGCGATATGGGATGCGCGTCGTTCGAGAGCAGAGAGGCTAGCAGTAAGATAGCATTTGAGGAGCGATTGAGAAAAATGGGTGCAATACAGTGGGCTAGGAAAGATTTCAGATACCTGTACATAAGAAATGTTGACACGAAATGGAGAAAGCAAACTAGAAAATTGACAAGCAAATCAGCAATTATCAGTTAAGATTAGAGAAACAGCCCTGTGGAAAATACGGATGCTGAAAAAATCAGCACTGGGAACATACAGGATCTTTAAGCAGGAAATTGCCAAAGAGCATATCTATGATAATTGTAGGGGAAGCACTTTGTTATTTGAGCCCAGGACTTGAGTTCTGCGGACTAAGACGTATAGAGTCAGGTACGACGAGATAGACACGTTGTGCGTTGCGTGCGGAGAGGAGGAGGAAACGGCTGAACACTTGATACTTTTTTGTAAAGGGTTTCACCCTACAGTGGAAAGCAGCGGGGCTGATTTATCCAAGGCATTGGGGATTAAGGACAGTGAAGGGAAAGTAGATTTTAAGCAGGTAGAAGTAACCAAGCGGTTAACTGATTGGTGGCTAAAATCAAGACAAGAGTAAAATTTCATAAGTCACGGCTAGGTGGCTTGAGCCACCACCCAATTTAAAGGGTTCAGCATCCGTCTGTCCGTCCATACATCCATTGTACTCATTATCCGTGAAAGTGTCTTGTCGCAACATGTACTTCTTGCAAGAGGTGCTTCCCGTAAGGAAAACAAAATGAAAAACAAAGCGATGAAGAATACAATACAGTCAATTTGTTTCACAATTCAATGAGTGTCTGTAAATAAAAAATATTCTAAAGGCTTTCTGTGTGAGGAGTTTTTAGGTCAATGTTACTGAGACAAAGATCATATAGTAGACGTGGTAATATGTTTTCAAGTGTCCGGCAGCCATATGTTGTTCTGTATGTTTTAATATGCCACTGATCGACGTTTCTTGTGTTGTGTACTCTATAGCTTATTTCAATGTTGGACAGTTCATGAAGGAAGGACGTGTGATTAATAATTTCGCACTTCAAAGTGTGGCTTATGCGAAAGGTGTACAATTTAGTTACCGGAAGTATTTTATATTTAGAAAAAAGTTCTTGCGTATGGAATGTTCTAGGAACATTTTCAATTATTCTCAGAAAATGTTTCTGTATTACAAGTAGCTTACTGATGTTTTCTTGCGACATTTTTCCCCACAATAAATTACTGTAATTGAGGCGAGAACTAAAGAGTGAATGATATACGGCCAGCAATGCTCTTGTTGGCAGTAGTTGGCGATATCTGCAAATTAAACCAATAATTTGCGACAGTTCACGGGCAATAAAATAAATATGGTCATCCCAAGTCATTTTTTTATTGAATACAATGCCCAATGTTTCATATGTAGGTGCTGTATCTAAATGAGCATTATTGAAGCAAATGTCTTTTACAAGTGTAACTTTTGCTCTAAAATTTACTGCGTTTGTTTTTGCGACATTTACCTGCAAACAATTTTTTAGTGTTCAGCCATATAAATTAGAGAGGGCAGAATTCACTGTATCTACTAAAGTATCTGCTTGAGTTCCTGAAAAAAATATACTCGTATTGTCAGCATATATTATGTATTTCGCAGGGGCGATGTGCACAGTATCAATTATAAAAATATTAACAAGAAAAGGACCCAGTATGCTTCCTTGAGGAACACCGCGATGAAGTGATTCCATTTCCGATATATACACATTATTACTGACAGCTTGTCTTCGATTACTCAAGTAAGACTGTACAAGAAATCCTGCGTGACCTCAGAAACCATAGCGATCAAGTTTGCTCGTCTTTGTTTGTCTCGCTTGTCCTCGTTTTTCCGTGCCAACTTCTTCAGGTTGCGGATTAGTAATGCATGATTCAACAAATCAAAGGCTTTTATAAAATATATGAAAATGCCGATGGCCATTTTATTTTGATCAAGGTGTTTTAATATGCACTCTTTGAGCTAGTAATGCGTGCTCTGTAGAACGGTGCTTACGAAATTCATACTGTGAGTCAGTTATTATATTTTGTTTCTCCTCGAACTTAGTCAAACGTTTGTGAATTAGCTTTTCAAGTGGTTTCGAAAATACTAGTGGCACGAAGATGGGTCTACAATTGCCAAAGTCATTTGTCTCGCCTCTTTTGTATATGACAGAGACACGTGCAATCTGCATTTTAGATGGAAAGATAGCATTAGCAATGCACAAATTAAAAATATGTGTGAGGCATGGAAGCAGGACATCAAGGACAAACTTAATAGGTTTTAATTGCATCCCGTCAATGACTATACTTGTGGTATTGTTAAGTTCCTGGAAAACATGCTGTACTTCAAGTTTTTCAACAGCATCGAGAAATATTTGTTTCATTGCTCAAAGGGATGTAGCGAAGGTTGTTATGCATGTATGGCGGGATTGAAAGATTAAAGAAATGCTGGTTGAATTTGTTTACTAATTGTCCCAAAATCTAGACCTCATTTTGCCTGATAACATTAATCTCATTGCATGTATTACTAAAAGAGAAAAGATTGCTTAATTTTTTCCACATTACCTCCGTCCTACCTCCAGCAGAACCAAACTGGTTAGCGTAGTGTTTTTTGCTCGCTCAAGTTCTTTGTTCATGCGGTTTCGGTATATTTTGAAAGTCTTCAGTTCACTGATTACTTTTGATTTGATAAATTTGTGATAGAGTTCATCCTTCTTATCAATTTTATATATCAGGTCAGGCGTGATCCATTGTTTACAGGTGCGATGACTGCACTTTGTCGTTCTTACAGGAAAGCTTTCTTGGTAAACACTCTTGACGATGTCTAAAAAATGTTTGTACGCTTTGTTCGGGTCAGTGTCATGAAGCACACTAGTCCAATCGACATTTATCAACGTGCCTCTGAATTTAAGGAGGTTGTCTTTGGTGTAAACCTGAAAACACTGCTATGAATTCTAGAACTTACTTTTTCTGTGTTTATACAGAGGAATATGGGCAAGTGGTCACTGACATCAGAAATAAAAATCCCAGCTTTGAGACTGTCAGTTTCAAAATTTGCGATGAACACATCTAGTAATGACGAGCAGGAAGGTGTAATTCGCGTTGGTGAATTAATTACATTGGAAAGTCCGTTTACTTTTAACAAAAGGTCTAGATTTTAGTATGACTATCTGGCACTATCTGGCCGTTTCCTGAATTCCATGAAATTATAAGTTTGCTTGCCAGTGTCGCCATTCCAGTTCGTCGATCTGGCTTTCAAGTGATTCAACACTTTTCTCTTAAGCCTCAAGCTCGTCCATTCTAATCCTGATTTCTTTTATTTCTCGTTCATTTTGTCCAGCCCGCTGAAGCAAGTCAGACATCTGATCAGGCATGACCTGCATAACATCCTCAATGCCATTGACCGTTTCTTTCAATGGCATTAAGTTTTTGATTGAATGCTTTGAGAATGAGCAATATATCCTGTCGTTCTTCGCTGTTGGTTTCAGCTTTCTCAGTTCGTTGTGCGCGACCTTTCGATCCCCTACACTGCTGACACCTGCAAGCTTTGCGATATACGTCGCCTTTTGATTTCAGAGCAGCCTCACACACTCCGGCGCATTTACCCATGAACTGTGCAAAGCACGCCATCATTTGATTCTGACACACTATCTTTACATTCAGAGCACACAGAAGTTCCAGACATTGCGATGGTTTTGGCAGCAGCAGCAATATAACAAAATTAGATTTGGTTCATGTGATAAGCCGAGCCGGGAACATTTCCCGGCCATGAGTGAAAGACAACACGCCAGTCGAGGGCATACCACGCACTGACTAGCCCAGTCATGCGTGCCTTTTTATTGACCGATGCGGTGGTGCCCTCTAGTAATCAATAACATCACATCCCTCCCACCCTAAGTTAATAAAAAAAACCAAACAATTATAAGGTGATTCAGTGTAACAATGGCAGCACTTGAATTATGGGGAGTAGTGCTGTACATGTCGATGAACCCTGGCGCCCCATCGGGGAGACGTGGTGACAGGTGTTTGATGAGGGGATGCTGTACCCTCTGCAGCCCTTGGCTGCCGTGGTTCCTCAGTTGATACCCCTGGACAGGAGATTTCAGAACTCTGATCTCTGGATATGTCAGAACTGGGCCCAGGAACGTCAGGGTCCGTAACCATGCTGGACAGTGGGCTATGCTCAACCTGAGGTGGCGGGTTTGCCTGCCGGAGATGATCATGATGGCGCGTACAACGTCGTCAGTCTGCCAGTTGAAGGTCTGATGAAAATGCTCCCTGGGCTGTGACTACAGCCGGCACCCATGCAGGCCCTGGCCGAAAGTTTTTGGCGAATACCTGAACCCCAGGCAGTCCCTGAATCCGAGGTTTCATTCGCTAGTTGCATCTGATCTTCTGCTTGAGCTGTTTTGGCTGTATGGTGGCCCTTAGATCCAGTCGAAGCAGGTCCATTGCCATCTTTATTGTTCGTCCCAGCAGTAGCTCTGCGGGACTGCATCCCGTGACTTTATGTGGTGTCGATCGATAAGTCAGCAAAAAGGTCCCCAGGACCAGCCTTCTGCAACTTCCACTTTACGGTCTGAACGGCACGTTCTGCAGCGCCATTAGACGCTGGATGGTACGGCGGTACCAACATCCGTCTCACCCCATTCTTCTTCAAGAATGTTGCATACAGGTCACTAATAAATGCTGGACCATAGTCGGACACCACAATGTCGGGTAACCCCTGGTTCGCGAACATGACTCTCAAGCACGCAATGGTGGCTTCTGCAGATGGCGAAAAAACTGGGAACACCTCAATCCATTTAGAAAATGCATCCACTGCAATGAAAAAATAAGTGTTCCGGTATGGCCCAGCATCGTCCTCGTGAAGTCTTGAACAGGCTCTGTCCGGAAACGGCTAGGGCATGACGGATATTGGCCGTGATGCTCGCTGCTGCTCCTGGCACGTTGGGCACCCCTGGACGGCAGTAACGATATCGTCATCCATTGCAGGACACCATACATGGCTTCGCGCTACAGCTTTCATCTTGGATATCCCTGGATGGCCCTCATGAAAAGCCTCAAGACGTCGCCTTGGAGTGGCGCAGGGACCAACACACGGTTCCCCAGGAGCACACACTTCGTCTGCACACTCATCTCGGAGAACCGTGTTTCATACGGTTTCCCCTCAGGCCCCATGTCCAGCTGGCAGCCAGTCCACAAGGTTTCCCTCACTCGCGAAACCACTGGATCTCGGGCAGTGGCGTCAGCAACAGCAGCTGACGACAGCGTGCACGGGCATACTCCCGCCAGCATGAAGACGTCAGCAGGGCAGTCCATGGAAAACACTGTTGTGGGGAGTGGCAGGCAACTCAGTCCGTCCGCATGTGCTATGCGCCTACCAGACCGGTAGCTTAGTGTATATCGGTACCCAGACAAAAGCACAGGCCATCGTAGCACCCTGCTTCCTAACGCTTCCTTGTCGAACTGGCTGTAGTTCTTTTCTGCAGCCGCCAGACTTCGAGACGCAAAAGCAATGGGACGCTCTTCCCCCGACGTCTTACGCTATGCCAAGACTGCCCCCAGCCCGTAAGGTGAGGCATCTGTGATCAGGACAGTCAGCCTTGCAGAGTCAAAATGTGCTAAAACTCTAGCGGACGTAAGCAGCTCTTTGCTTTTCCGGAAAGCTTGCTCCTCTTCAGACTTCCAGCACCACCGGGCAGGCCCCTGACCCCAACAAGTGGTTTCAGGGGGCGCAACACACTAGACAGGTTTGGTATGAACCGTCTATAAAAGTTGATCAAGCCCAAGTAGCTCTGTAGCTCCTTCACATTCCAAGGCACTGGTGCTGCCAGCACAGCTTCGGTCTTGGTTGGGTTCGGTTGAAGACCGGCTGCACTGATGACGTGCCCTAGATACTCCACCTTAGGTACCAGGAACTCGCATTTAGAAAGCTTCAGCCGCAGCCCGGCTCTCCTCAGTCGCTCCATGACTCGGCACACATTAGCCCAATGGTCGATGTCGTTGGCGCCGGTCACCAGTATATCCTCAAAGTATACTGTGACATGGTCAAGATTGTGCAGAAGGTTCTCCATCTCACGTTGAAATAAAGCCGGGGCTGATGACACTCCAAACGGAAGTCGAGTGAACTGGTACAAGCCCTTCGGGGTGTTCATGGTGACAAATTTTTGAGAGTCTTCGAGCAGCTTAACCTGCTGGTATGCATCTCTCAGGTCGAGCTTTGTAAACTTAGCGCCCCCCGTTAGCTCCTTGATGCAAAGAACTGGGTACGACTCCAGCCCCTTTACCGGGTTAACTGTCATCTTGAAGTCGCCGCACAGGCGAACGCGGCCATACTACGGGAACGATGGGCGCAGCCCATTCGGACGTCTTTACAGGGCGGATGACTTCCTCACGCTCCATCCTCTGCAACTCCTCGGCTACTCTGTCTCGTAGCACGAACGGAACGACCCGCGGTTTAAAAAATCTTGGCTTAGCACCCTCTTCCACGGTAAGTTGGGCAGTCACGCCATCAAGGGTGTCCAGTCCCTCCGATAATACCTCATGGAATTGACTCACCACTTCTTCCACGGACATAACCGCATTGAGTGTTTCTGGCTTGCCGATTCTGAGCTGAAATTTATTTCATCTAACCTCTTCCGAACAGAGTTGGGCACGGGCCGTTCACAACGAACAAAGGCAGCGCACATTCGCTCTCACCGAGCTTCACGGTTGCCACGAACTTACTTACCGCCGGCTTCGTGTCGCCGAAAAATCCTCCAAGCTGTACCTCCGATGTCTCCAGTCTCGCCGAGAGAAACAGGTGCGTAAACTTCCTCTCGCTGATAGTTGGCACACTGGCGCCGGTGTCAAGCTCCATGTCCAACATCACCCCATTGATGGAAACTTCAACACGCAGTGGCTCTGGCCCGGCTGCTTGAAGCGTCCATAGGTCGTACACTCCCTCCTTCTCCGGCCTGTATTCCGTCGCCGCAGCTCGTCGTCCACGTTGTGGACAGGTATCGGTTCATTCCGGAACCTCGCTTTTGCAGTCTGTGATGTGCTTGACCCGCATCCTCTGGCCAGATGACCTCTCTGCTCGCACTTGAGCAAACGCTGCTCATGTGACAGCATTGGGGTGCCCGATGATGCCCCCACACCGCGGAAACAATACCCACTTGCCTGCTGCTTGGTTTCACAACATTCGCAGACTCCTCGGATTGTACTGGCGTCGTTTGAGGTAGCTAGTACATAATGCGCGGGAATCTCTGTGCAGCCTCCATGGTAATGACGGTATTCTTTGCGGTCTCAAGCTCCAAATCAGTCGTTTCTAGCAGCCGAGTCTGCATTGTGACATCGTTGATGCCACTTACGATTGGTACCGCAGCACCCGTTCTCGAAATGATGTGAACTTCAGTCATTGGCAAGATTCTATAGCGATGCGATGAAGTCGCTAACTGACTCTCCGTCCCGCCGGTGTCGAGAAAGAAACCTGAAACTGGCCACAACCTCCGATACCTTTGGCGAGTAGTGCTTGTTCAGAGCGTCGAAAATTGCAGCCAAGGTGGTGTCAGCAGGTTTCATAGGAGCTAGCAGGCTCCGCAGCAACGAGTACGTTTCTGATCCACAGCACATCAGAAACACAGCAGTCTTTTTCGCTTTAGTGATGTCGTTCGCTGCGCAGTACAGTTCCACCCGTTCATGATACTCGATCCAATGCAACGTACCCGCGTCGAATGTTCCACCCTTCTCGACAACAGACATGGCCTATACAGGGGGGCGGACAACGCAGACGTGATCGTGGTTTATCGCTCGTCGCCAGTTGTGATAAGCCGAGCTGGGAACATTTCCCGGTCACGAGTGAAAGACAACACGCCAGTCGACGGCCTACCACGCACTGACTAGCCCAGTCATGTGTGCCTTTTTATTGACCGACGCGGCAGTGCCCTCCAGTGATCAATAACGTCACAGTTCATGATGACAAAAGGCCACCAACCTGCAATAGTACAGACGACAGTTAAGCAGTGCGTTTCCGAAGACCACCGCTGATGACTCTGTTACCGTGATTGCAGTGTTGAGCTGAGTTTCCTCCCCATTCTCTCCTGGTGAAGGGAGGCAATTGGAGTTAATTCAGCTCTGAAGCCATGTCTGGGGCAGTGGCTGGCTGGTGAGAGAGGACAGAACTTTGTTGTCCAGCGTCAATGAGGAACGTGGTCAGAACGCTGGGGCCTGCTGCCTCTGCGGTTCCAGGCACGGAGCCAGGCACGGAGCGCTGCTCGGGCTGCTTCTGTGGGAGCAGCTCGGTGGCAAGCAGGTGTGCAGGACTTTGTTAAGGTATATTCAGGGTTGTAGAGCTATAAGTTGCTGAGACTAGGCGGCGAACCTTGTCTTGAGCTTTGATAATTCGTGTAGCTTCGACGAAAAGCTTTTCAAGCATTCTCGAGCAGCCGGCACTGCCCGCGCAGTGATGGCGACCCGCAAGCCGGGCACGGTGAAGGTTCAAGGCTTCAGGCTCCATCGTCTCGTGCTAATTTTTTGCATGATCGATATGCACCAGTTGGCCCAAAAGGAAGTTTTCATGATGCATAAAAACAGCACCGGTCCTGCGGCGTACTTCGCAGATTATCATGTTGTCATTCCCCTTCCAGTCTTCACACTTCACTTTCGCCTCTCATACTTTTCGCCGTCTCTCAAACCGTACAGAACGATAACATTGGGCGCCTTTCTTTGCTGAGCCGGCCCACAGTGGAACACAACAGCCTGGCATGCTGATTTTTGCGACTGAACACAGTTCATTCGCCCAGCCCTTCGTGCACAACATAGCTAGCTTCAAACACTTCACAGCAACAGCACGAAAAGTGCTTTGCCCCAAGATGGTGAGTGCGGAGAAAGCGTACGTGTTGCCACCCTGTATGGCGGCACTGCCATCAGTGGCCCCGACTTGCTGGCTTT